>NC_064920.1:130423708-131673708 GCF_023897955.1 Schistocerca gregaria | reverse complement strand
AGTTTAGCACTCAAGTTTTCGCGTAATCGTGACTTATTTAGTTTCATAATCGAAAGAAATCTTCTTTCACGAGGTCATGTTAATCAAATATTGTAGCAGATTTTGAAATCTCATTATGGAGACTTGGAAACTCCGCCCGAGAAAAGCAGTGTAGACGTCCTGGAGATTGTTAACGTTAAAGGTGTTTATCTTTAAAACAGGACATACCTTGCAGATCAGTTAAGTTTCAAGTGATGGCAAACTGTCTCGAAAACAGATGTAAGGTTGGCAGTGCCCTGAGAACAAATAGCAAACAAAACTGGTTATTCTTTCAATGCCACGATGAATTCTTCAAACCTTGCGTTTGTTTAACGCCAGTGACTTCAGGAAACTGGACTATGTTTGTGACAACGGGTTCCTTTTACAACACGATTTTCTCTTTAAATGCATGCCCTACAGTCAGAAACAAGTTATTTCTCTTCTTGCAATGCCCTACTTTGGCCAGAGTGCAGTCAAGTCCGCTTAAAATACCAGGTCTGCAGCCCATTCCGGCTGTTCCAAATTTCGTTCCTGCGCTCCTTTTTTCTTCATGAATTCGACAATAGTGTGTTTTAAAACGAAAAATCGTTCCAGGGATAGCCGTTGACTTGACCAACGAACTTTGCAGTAATATACGTAGGTTGGAACTTATATAGTGGCTACACTGGTGTCAAGACACTATGCAATGGAATCTACTGTTGTCGCTGACAGCACACGTTGCTTACATACCTACCTTACCTCCGAGCAAATAGCAAATGATCTCGCCTGTCCCGCGTCGCCGTCGTGCGCGCAATCGAGGGAAACACAGTCACTTGTGAGCGAGCGATCTAACGTAGCGGTGTCACTATGTTTTCGAAACAGAAACTACGGAGTTGGATCAAGATTGAACGTGCCAGAGGTCGTACAGCACGACAGTGTCATCAAGGTTGTCAAGAGGCGTGCGGGAAATGGGCATTGCCGTACAGAACAGTGGCTTTGGGTAAAAGCCTTCAACGAAGGTCGGCAATCTGTGGCAGACATGCATCGGGCAGGTCGTCCTAGCGTCTCTGAAGAAGAATTGCATGCTGTTGCCGCGTTAGTGGACAGTGGTCGACGCCATACGATTAGTGAGCCCGCCCACTTTCTGGGCAACCCACCCATCATTTTGCACGACAATGCGAGGGCGCATACAGCGCAAGCTGTGGCTGCTCTGTTCCGTCGATGGGACTGGGAGGTACTGTACCATCCACCACACTCCCCGCGCTTAAGTCCTCGTGACTTTGATTTGATTCCGAAGGTGAAGGAACCACTTCGTCGCATTCATCGGAAGAATCCTAAGGAAATGCAATTCGACAACAAAGGAAGTAGGTTACAGTACGCTTGTTCGCCCAATGCTTGAATACTGCTCAGCAGTGTGGGATCCGCACCAGGTAGGGTTGATAGAAGAGATAGAGAAGATCCAACGGAGAGCAGCGCGCTTTGTTACAGGATCATTTAGTAATTGCGAAAGCGTTACGGAGATGATAGATAAACTCCAGTGGAAGACTCTGCAGGAGAGACGCTCAGTAGCTCGGTACGGGCTTTTGTTAAAGTTTCGAGAACATACCTTCACCGAAGAGTCAAGCAGTATATTGCTCCCTCCTACGTATATCTCGCGAAGAGACCATGAGGATAAAATCAGAGAGATTAGAGCCCACACAGAAGCATACCGACAATCCTTCTTTCCACGTACAATACGAGACTGGAATAGAAGGGAGAACCGATAGAGGTACTCAGGGTACCCTCCGCCACACACCGTCAGGTGGCTTGCGGAGTATGATGTAGATGTAGATGTAGATTCGCTTCATAACTGTTCCAGAGACTCGACAGGCAGTAGACCGCTCCATTCGCACCATCAACAGAACAGGCACTGATAATGGTATACTACGCTTTCCATGTCTCTGGCAACAGGTTCTACACAATGCTGGTGACTACTTTGAAGGACAGGAACAGGTGTAAACATGTAGCTCTTTTCTATAGGTTGTGAATAAATAGTTCCCACTGTTTAAGTTGCAACCCTCGTACAAAATCTCCATACAGTTCGTTCAGTTCCATTGGAAACTATAGCAACTTACTGGGGAATTATCCGCGCTACTTCAGAAATTTTCAGTTCGTACCACCAGTTTCTGCACGTGCTCCGTGGCTTGAAATTTGCCACAACGTGCTTCTTGACACACAGAACAATGAATCCCGCCTGTCTATCATTTTAAATTTTGGCACTTTCGTTGCCAACTAAATGCTTAAATTCATTCTGCGTGCTATTGTAACGCAGTTTCATAGCAAATTTGCAGTGCCCGTCGCTTGTTCGACTACATAACGCATACTGCGAATTCTCGTCCCTCTCTCCTATCATTCCCATTCATTTTAAAGGCCTGTGACGGTAGATGGGTAGCTGCCTCTTTTTGGGCACACAGCCACTGTACCAGTGAACGTCCTCCATACCACAAACAAATAGCGAAGAGTAAATAACATGGACTCCACTGTTCTGCCGAACTTAAGAGAGCTCTACCGACCGAATTATGCCGCACTGCAGTACTAAATGAGACGTCGTACTTTTACCGGCACTTCCGAGAAGGACCGAGCCAAGTCGGAACAGGCCGTGCTTGCCTGCCCGCAGTCCGCTCATTCTGAACCCGTGAAGACTAGGAGGTTCAAAAAATGGTTCAAATGGCTCTGAGCACTATGGGAGGTCATCAGTCCCCTAGAACTTAGAACTACTTAAACCAGACTAACCTAAGGACATCACACACATCCATGCCCGAAGCTGGATTCGAACCTGCGACCGTAGCGGTCGCGCGGTTCCAGACTGTAGCGCCTACCCCAGCCGGCAGACTAGGAGGGTACAGGATGATGTGCGAGACAGAATTTCTATTTAGTGTGATAAATGACAGTTTTCTCTAAATGCAGAAAAATCTAAAGTAATGCAGAACATTAAAAAAAAATTAATCTTGTAAACGTGGTTATCGGACAAAACATCGAATGTTGTTGTGAACATTGCACAATATTTCATCGCCGTAACTGATCGACATCTTCAGTTGCGGCGAACACACTGCTCAGATTGTGTTTTTTTTTCCTTTATTGTATTTTCAGTTCCCCACCAGGGGTGGACCGGCAGCAGCATAGACGCTGCTCTTCATTTGTAAGACATTACATATAGACAGGAAGACTATTAAAATAATATAAAGGAGAAAACATGGCGTAACATAGATATAAAAAGGGGGAACATAATGGAAAAAAGCATACAAAAGGTGTGACTGTAAAACGGAAATAAAAATAAAAAAAGCATTTAACACAAAAATCCACACACTGTAAGGATTAAAAGACAGAACACGAAGTACGGCCAGACCATAAAAAGGCGCAGAACAATTAAAACAGCTACACGATGGGTGGCGCAGCACAGATCAATCATAGACAGCAAAACTATATGCAAGTCGAGCACAGAATTAAAACCTCATCACTTGATAACACTGTAGAATGGCACCGTACACAACATTGATGCAGCACACTCAATGATGAGTAAAAACCTGGGGGGATCTGCTAGGTGTGGGGATACAAGGGAGAAGGTAAAATGAGGATAGAAGCGAGGGAGAGAAAAGTGGATGGGGTGGAGGTGCGCTGAAGGGAGCTAGGGAGGGAAGGATGGGACAGGTAACAGCCGATGAGGGACTGCATTGCCTTGGAGAGGGGGGAAGGTGGAAAAACCGCTCTGGGGGCAGGTGAGGGGACAGGGGGGTGTGGGGAGGGGGGAAACAATGCTGGGCTACAGTTGGTAGGGAGGGTAGACGTCATGGCGAAGTTCATCACCTGGAAGGAGCTGCTGGACATTGCCTTGATGAAGGATATGGAGGGTGTGGATGTGGAGAGAGGGTGGGATACAGTGATAGAGGCATTACAATGGGTGGGGGAGGTGAAGAAGGAGGAGGACAAGAGGGGGTGGGGGCGATCAAGCCAGCAAACAGTGTAGAGGATGTGGATATGTTGGAGGAAAAGGAGGAGGTGAGAGAAAGAGAAGAGGTCATACTGGAGCTATGTGGGGGACAGAAGGCAGATACGGAAGGCAAGGCAGAGCGTCTGGCGTTGAAGGATTTGGAGGGCCTTATAGAAAGGGGGGGGGGGAGATCCAGTCATCGCTGGCATAATGGAGGATAGGATGAATGTGGAATTAGTAGGTGTGGAGGATGGTGGAAGGACGCAATCCCCATTACTGGGCCGGCCAGAGTGGCCGAGCGGTTCTAGCAGCTACAGTCTGGAACCGTGCAACCACTAACGGTCGCAGGTTCGAATCCTGCCTTGGGCATGGATGTGTGTGATGTGCTTAGGTTAGTTAGGTTTAAGTAGTTCTGAGCTCTAGGGCACTGATGACCTCAAAAGTTAAGTCCCATGGCGCTCAGAGCCCTTTTGAACCCGTTACTGGCCAGACGGGAGTTTCAGGAGGCAGAGGTAGGTATGAGCTTTCTGCTGGATGGTCAGGAGATGAGGCGTCCAGGTGAGTTGATGAGCGAGGGTGAGGCCAATGGACCTGAGGGTGAGATGGATGGATGGATGGGACGACCATAAATGGTGGGGTAGAAATCATGGAGACGGAAGGAGCAGGGGGTGCAGCCTATGATTATTGCCTGGGTCTTGGAAGGATTGATACGAAGGAACCAGTGGATGAAAGTAGTGGTCAAGGTAGGTTTGGTGGGCTTGTTTGGACGGTTGAAGTATAGGACAGAGAGGCAGGAAGGCGGTGTCAACTACATATCGGAGGAGGTGCACAGGTGAGGATGGCTTGGGCATGTCGGTGGTGTGCAGGAGTTAGAGGAGAGGGGAGGGGACGTAGCCTTGCTCAGGCTGTGGCCAAAGCCTCCTGTTTACGACGATCAGAGATGAAATTGCGCAGGAGTGAACGCGCCAAATTTCGGTGAGCAGTATGCAGATCGGTGGCAGGAGAGACGGCTACGCCACCTGTGAGACGATGAAGGCAGGTACAGAGGCGTGTCGAATCATACACTGCTGGCCATTAAAATTGCTACACCACGAAGATGACGTGCTACAGACGCGAAATTTAATCGACAGGAAGAAGATGCTGTGATATGCAAATGATTAGCTTTTCAGAGCATTCAATTAAGGTTGGCGCCGGTAGTGAAACCTACAACGTGCTGACATGAGGAAAGTTTCCAACCGATTTCTTATACACAAACAGCAGTTGACCGGCGTTGCCTGGTGAAACGTTGTTGTGATGCCTTGTGTAAGAAGGAGAAATGCGTACCATCACGTTTCCGACTTTGATAAAGCTCGGATTGTAGCCTATCGCGATTGCGGTTTATCGTATCGCGACATTGCTGCTCGCGTTGGTCGAGATCCAATGATTGTTAGCAGAACATCGAATCGGTGGGTTCAGGAGGGTAATACGGAACGCCACGATGGATCCCAACGGCCTCGTGTCACTAGCAGTCGAGATGACAGGCATCTTATCCTCATGGCTGTAACGGATCGTGTAGCCACGCCTCGATCCCTGAGTCAACAGATGAGGACGTTTGCATGACAACAACCATTTGCAGGAACAGTTCGACGACGTTTGCAGCAGCATGGACTATCAGCTCGTAGACCACGACTGCGGTTACTCTTGACGCTGTAGCTCAGACAGGAGCGCCTGCGATGGTGTAGTCAACGACGAACTTGGGTGCACGGATGGCGAAACGTCACTTTTTCGGATGAATCCAGGCTCTGTTTACAGCATCATGATGGTCGCACCCGTGTTTGTCGACATCGCGGTGAACGCACATTGGAAGTGTGTATTCGTCATCGCCATAGTGACGTATCAGCCGGCGTGATGGTATGGGGTGTCATTGGTTACACGTCTCGGTCACCTCTTAATCGCATTGACGGCACTTTGAACAGTGGACGTTACACTGCAGATGTGTTACGACCAGTGGCTCTACTCTTCATTCGATCCCTGCGAAACCCTACATTTCAGCAGGATAATGCACGACCGCATGTTGCAGGTCCTGTACGCACCTCTCTGGGTACAGAAAATGTTAGGCTGCTGCCCTGACCAGCACATTCTCCAGATCTCTCACCAATTGAAAACGTCTGGTCAATGGTGGCTGAGCAAATGGCACGTCACAATACGCCAGTCACTATTCTCGATTAACTGTGCTATCGTGTTGAAGCTGCATGGACAGCTGTACCTGTACACACCATCCAAGCTCTGTTTGACTCAATACCCAGGCGTATCAAGGCCGTTATTACGGTCATAGGTGGTTGTTCTGGGTACTGATTTCTCAGGATCTATGCATGCAAACTGCGTGAAAATGTAATCACATGTCAGTTCTAGTATAATACATGTGTCCAATGGATACCCGTTTACCACCTGCATCTCTTCTTGATGTAGCAATTTTAATGGCCAGTAGTGTATTATGCGCTGCCGTCGGCCGCCCCAGCGCCCTCTGTCGGGAGCCTGTCTGCCAAAATACTTGTCCGCGCTGGCCTGCGCCCCTCCTCGCCGTTGTGGACCGGACATCTTACGTCGCCACCGCAACGTGATCCCTCGTACGACCAACAGTCCTTTTTTGTGATATTAGCGTAGACAGCGCTGGATCCCTTGCCGTGCTGAGTTGGTATCCTGTGTCCCTGTTAAGCAAATTAGTCGAGATGCGAATTTCTACTGCCTCTTTTTATAATGCTGTCCCAGTACGAAGACGATAGAATTTCGATGTTTTCGTATTCTGTTCAATGTCCTCTACTGAGGCATTGTTCGGGCACTGCAGATTTCTCTGGTTGGTCCAGAGACGTGTGTCATCGATGTTCGACACATCTTTCCTCTTCAGCGCGACAATTTTGTCCGGTGTATTATATCCAGCAGCTACAGGCAATCTTACAGACCCCAGGCCTTTTTATAACCAAGATGGTCCTTCACTGAGCCTAAAAGAGCTCCGAGTTCCGTTGGCGGACGAAAGACGCATTTAACTTTATGTTTCTCCAATAATCTTCCTATTTTCGAAGAAATACCACCGGGTTATGGCAAAATCATCATTCCTCTTTGCTCATCACTTTCTTGTAGCTCCTCACTTTCCGTAACGCGCGCCGGTTGTAAGACACGGCGAATCTCCCGTTTAGAATATCAGTTCTCTAAAGACATGGTACGGACGTGGAGTAGCTTATCAGACAAACTGTCAGAATACGATATGACTCGTGATCCACATATGGAGAAAAGCACGTCGGTTTCAACACCGTTGACTGAGATGCAAAGACATCCGACATCTCGCCCGATAACCGTATTTACAAATAGTCCGTCGGGAAAGCCCCAAACAACAAAATCAATATTGTAATGTTCGAATACAGTATTAGAGGCTATAAAGAAGACCACCTATAGAACACTAATGCGACACATTCTTGGATACTGCTCTATTGTTTGGGATCCCAAGTAGGTAGGATGCAAAGGAGAACATCTAACCAATTCAGAGCAATATCATTGGGTTTGTTACCGGTAGGTCCGATCAACACGCGAGTAATTGCGGAAATGCTACGCGACCGCATATGGGGCGTTCTTTTCGCCGGTAACTAGTGGCGAAACCTAGGGAATCGGCATTTTCAGCTGATTGCAGAACGATTCCACTGCCGCCAACGTACATTTCGCTGAAGTACCGCGAAGCAAAGACAAGATAAATTACGGCTCGTACGAAGGTTTGTAGATAGTCATGTTTTCTCGCTCCGTTTGTGACATGGGCAGATCTCCAGTTCCCGTTGAGGGGTAATACTTGGAATTCTAACATAAATAATATTAGTCTATAGATTAAATATATGACGCACTGATACTTATAAACGAGTCAAAACTTACAAATTGCTTATAATAGGATAAACTAATAGTTCTATAACATTAATACAGGGTCTCCAGAAATTCCCGTGACAAACTTCATGTACTAGTAGCGACGACTGGGTAGACAATATTATGAACAGGAATCGATGTCTGGAAACGAACCATTTCCGTGCTATATCCGTTTGAAAACATGTTTGCTAGGTGGGTATGCAACAGGGTAGTCATGGTGGAGGGTACTTACGTCGGATTTGCTGATGTAATTTGACGCCTATCCAACCTGTGTCCTATCTCTGCGACCTGGTTCGGCCCCATTCACATGTCTGTGATTGTTAGAGCAACATGGTTGAGTATACATTTGCAGAATACATTGACACGATCCTTCTGTATGGCGATGCTCACGGTAATGGAAGAGTTGCTCGTCGCCTTTATCATGATCGTTATCCACAATGTATGACTTCATTGCATACCCTTTTCGCCACAGTTATGAAACGACTTAGAGAAATGTCTACCGTCAGAGTTAGTCGGTGTGACCACGATCCTCAAAGGAGACCGCGAACACCTGAAAAGGCCGTACTGCGTCACGTGGAAGACAACACGTGAATGAGTACATGAGAAGTTTCTCTGGTTACTAATAAGTGGAATAGTAGGACTAGTAATGTACCAGGTCACGCCTAGTAAATTACTTGTAAAAGTGGTCGCGTTACGAACATAAGTGGCTCTGAGCACTATGGGACTTAACATCTGAGGTCATCAGTCCCCTAGAACATAGAACTACTTAAACCTAACTAACCGAAGGACATCACACACATCCATGCCAGAGGCAGGATTCGAACCTGTGACCGTAGCAGTCGCGTGGTTCCGGACTGAAGCTCCTAGAACCGCACGGCCACCGCGGCCGGCGTTACGAACATATGTTTAAATACACTCCTGGAAATGGAAAAAAGAACACATTGACACCGGTGTGTCAGACCCCCCATACTTGCTCCGGACACTGCGAGAGGGCTGTACAAGCAATGATCACACGCACGGCACAGCGGACACACCAGAAACCGCGGTGTTGGCCGTCGAATAGCGCTAGCTGCACAGCATTTGTGCACCGCCGCCGTCAGTGTCAGCCAGTTTGCCGTGGCATACGGAGCTCCATCGCAGTCTTTAACACTGGTAGCATGCCGCGACAGCGTGGACGTGAACCGTATGTGCAGTTGACGGACTTTGAGCGAGGGCGTATAGTGGGCATGCGGAAGGCCGGGTGGACGTACCGCCGAATTGCTCAACACGTGGGACGTGAGGTCTCCACAGTACATCGATGTTGTCGGCAGTGGTCGGCGGAAGGTGCACGTGCCCGTCGACCTGGGACCGGACCGCAGCGACGCACGGATGCACGCCAAGACCGTAGGATCCTACACAGTGCCGTAGGGGACCGCACCGCCACTTCCCAGCAAATTAGGGACACTGTTGCTCCTGGGGTATCGGCGAGGACCATTCGCAACCGTCTCCATGAAGCTGGGCTATGGGTCTGCACACCGTTAGGCCGTCTTCCGCTCACGCCCCAACATCGTGCCACCCGCCTCCAGTGGTGTCGCGACAGGCGTGAATGGAGGGACGAATGGAGACGTGTCGTCTTCAACGATGAGAGTCGCTTCTGCCTTGGTGCCAATGATGGTCGTATGCGTGTTTGGCGCCGTGCAGGTGAGCGCCACAATCAGGACTGCATACGACCGAGGCACACAGGGCCAACACCCGGCATCATGGTGTGGGGAGCGATCTCCTACACTGGCCGTACACCTCTGGTGATCGTCGAGGGGACACTGAATAGTGCACGGTACATCCAAACCGTCATCGAACCCATCGTTCTACCATTCCTAGACCGGCAAGGTAACTTGCTGTTCCAACAGGACAATGCACGTCCGCATGTATCCCGTGCCACCCAACGTGCTCTAGAAGGTGTAAGTCAACTACCCTGGCCAGCAAAATCTCCGGATCTGTCCCCCATTGAGCATGTTTGGGACTGGATGAAGCGTCGTCTCACGCGGTCTGCACGTCCAGCACGAACGCTGGTCCATCTGAGGCGCCAGGTGGAAATGGCATGGCAAGCCGTTCCACAGGGCTACATCCAGCATCTCTACGATCGTCTCCATGGGAGAATAGCAGCCTGCATTGCTGCGAAAGGTGATTATACACTGTACTAGTGCCGACATTGTGCATGCTCTGTTGCCTGTGTCTATGTGCCTGTGGTTCTGTCAGTGTGATCATGTGATGTATCTGACCCTAGGAATGTGTCAATAAAGTTTCCCCTTCCTAGGACAATGAATTCACGGTGTTCTTATTTCAATTTCCAGGAGTGTAGGTATGAAGATGGTATCTGTTCCGTCCGAAAGAACAGATATCATCGGTGACCACGCAGCTGTCAGCGAATGAAATGATAATTAAATCAAGACCCTAAGCTGTCGACAGGCGTTGATACACATCAACGGGGGCAGTTGAAAATGTGTGCCACGACCGAGACTCGAATCCGGGATCTCCAACTCACATGGCAGACGCTCTATCCATCTGAGCCATCGAGAGCACTGGGGACAGTACGACTGCAGGGACTTACCGCTTGCACGCTCCCCGTGAGACCCACATTACCCACACACTACATTTCGTAGCGTCTCTGCCGATTACGCTATTACTCGCGGCAGACAATCTTACCGAGTCCCTTAAGAGTTCAAGCAACGCGAGTACATCTAGCACAGAAGAAGAAGGTCAATGGCCTGTTGGCTTTAACTATATGATTAACGACATGAGGATGGAGAAGGCAATCGAAACCGATGCATTGAAGACACATATCATGTATCCACAGGACATGTGGGCTGTAAATGAAAAGGATCATTATGATCTCTCCATTGGCAACAGATTCCGCGTTAGTCTCCCGTTCTGCTCATCAAAAAGATAACATTCTATGAGTCGGAGCATGGAATGTCAGAGGTTTGGAAGTGGTAGGAAGACTGGAAAAGATAAAGGCTCAACCTCGATATAATGGGGGTTAAGTGAAGTGAAATCCAAAGCAGATAACGATTTCTGGTTAGAAAAATACAGGATAATATCACGGGCATGGATGTGTGTGATGTCTTTAGTTTAGTTAGGTTTAGGTAGTTCTAAGATCTAGGGAAGTGGTGACCTCAGCTGTTAAGTCCCATAGTGCTAAGAGCCATTTGAACCATTTGATAATATCAACAGCAGCAGAAAATGGTATGATGGGCGTAGGATTCGTAATGAACAGTAACGTGGGACCAGAGAGTGAGCTACAGTCAACAGTTCTGTGATACGGGTGTTGTCATCAGATTTGACAGGTAACCAACGCCGACACCAGTAGTTCAGATATACATGCCACCGTTATGTCCAAGAAAGGCGAATTTAGTTCTGAATAATCTAAGTATTCTACACTATTAAGATAGTTCGAGGTTTGGAGAAATTGATGTTTGGTAAAATTTAGCCTTCTGTGTCGGTAAGCCGGCACATTCCACGATCCAGCATTGTTATTGAACTGAAAGATTTGGTTTCGATAAATTTGCTGAGACTTGATTTAATTATTTGCTATTGATATTAATTGCTTTAAATGAATCTTCTTTAATTTGTCGTTATAATTCTTAATGAGCGATCGTCCTTAATGGTGGCGGTCCAGAGTGGCCGAGCGGTTCTAGGCGCTACAGTCTGGAACCGCACGACCGCTACGGTCGCAGGTTCGAATCCTGCCTCGAGCATGGACGTGTGTGATGTCCTTAGGTTAGTTAGGTTTAAGTAGTTCTAAGTTCTAGGGGACTGATGACCTCAGAAGTTAAGTCCCATAGTGCTCAGAGCCATTTGAACCTTAATGGTGTAACATTTAATGTACATCTGATTGTCTCCTATGTCACCTACTGACTTCATTAAGAGACTGAAAAGGCGATCCTTGCTCAAGTTTGTGGGACTTCATTAACCGTAAATCTTTATTGTTTATGGTCTTAAAAATGTCTGTTAAAAAGGACTAATTTTAGATTCCTATTGTTTATTAAGCAATTATTAAGTTATATAGCAAATATTGCGAGTGCAAATATTCTCTTATTGTTACATTTGCTTGTTCTGTGGTTTACACTGAAGGGTGTGACAATAAATACAAAATCTAAAGTGAAGCGTTGGGGTGAATTAATCCTTTCCCCTATCATTACCGTTAAAGGTAACTTATTGTTTGTCGCTTGTTATTGAAATTGGTTGGGAGAATAGTTTATTGATTGACCCCATAGAAAGAGTATATCGGGCAGTTCAGTTGAATAGGGGTGGACATCTCTCAAAAGAGCAGTCACAACTGTTGGACATTCAAAGAGAGTTTACAGGGAAGGCAGCTGCGAAGAATTCTTGGGTAACAGAAGAAAGACTACAGTTTATAACTGAAAGAAATATAGTAATGTAAACCACTCAGGAATGAAATAAACAGGAAGTACAGGGCAGCCAGGTAAAAGTGACAACAAAAGATATATGAAGAAATTGAAAAAGAGAAGGTGGTGTTCAAGGACTGACTCAGCCTATAGAAGAGTCGAAACAACCTTCGATGAAATTAAAAGTAAGGGCGGTAACACTAATAGTGCAGCAGGAACTCCACCGTTAAATGCAGAGGAGAGAACGGGTAGGTGAAAAGAGTACATTGAACCTCTCCTAAAAGGGAGGACTTGTCTGGCAACATAATAGAAGACGAAATTGAAGTCGATATGGAAGACATTGCGGATCCAATATTAAAATCATAATTTAAAAGAGCTGTGGAAGACTTGATGTCAAATAAGGCAGAAGGTATAGATATCTACAGTCATTGGGAGAAGCGGCAACCAAACTTGTAACTGCGACCGGGACGGTCGCGGGGCTGAAATGACGGAAAGCGCGGCGTGACCCGCGGAAGGCCCGTGAACAACAACACAGCGGGAGAGGACAGACACGACCAACGAAGGACACAACGAACAACGACAATATCGAACAATGGAGTCACAAGGAACCCTAACATACACGTCCGCTCGTACACAGAACAAGTAAGTAAGCTGTCTAACGCGAGACGAGGTGTTAATTTCACACCTGTTACAGGTAGGCCGGCAGCGGCATACTACGCCGCTCTGCGGCCACAGATAAAACTAATGATACAAAAGAAGACAATCGCAGAACAGACATGGTGGATATACAAATGTAGACATACAAAATTAAAACACACAGAGCCTTTCAAGGGCACAGAGCCCAAAATAAAAATGTTGAGACACGTGGACACGCACAGAGATAGTAGATAACATGCACGAACGTTGGAGCACAAACGATTAAACACTGGAACACTTGAGCATGAACACGACGGCACACACAAAGACTAGGCGATGATCTCCAGCGCGTGGAAGTTCACTACACATGTACGAGTCTGGGGACCTGACAAAAGGGGAAAAAGAGGGGGAGGAGGGAGAGGGGAGTGTGTAGATGCTAGTGGCAGAGGAGATGGGAGGGGGAGGAAAGCAGGTGGCGGGGGTAGGGGAAGCCCAGGGGGAGGAGGGTGGGAGGAAGGGAAGAGGGAGAGAAGGGAGAGAGGTTGCCATCAGGAAAAACACAAGATGTGGTAGATGTGGATCAAAGTTTGTAGGGTGCGGCCAGAAAGGAGCTTGAGGAGACGCAGTCGGGAACGTGCCTTCACTTGGACTGTTCGGAGATGGGAGGTCCAGGAGAGGCGCCGGTCAAGGGTGACGCCACGGTACTTAAGGGTCGGGGTGGAGGCTGAGCGAGAGGCTGGCTCTTAAGTACTCTATTGGGGGAGTCACTATTGGCTGCTGCAACCACGTGTTCCACTGTGGCGCCCTCACACTAAAAGCGGGCCAGGAGGCGCGGGCCGCCACAGCTTACAGCCCGATGGTGCAGAGACCTCTAGGGGTCTTCGACGTCCATGACGTCTGGCACTGATTCAAATTCCGCGGCGCGCGGTACCAGCAAACGATTATTTGAATTGCTGTGTATAACTGCTAGACCGGCGATGTATCATCAGCCTTTTGTTACAGTATCGTCACCCAATTCTGAAGATAGCAAGAGCAGAAAAGTGCGAGGGCTATCTCATGATCTGCTTAACAGCTCGTTCATCCTTACAAGAATAACGTACTGAAGAATGGAAAGGCAAACTGTGGATTTACTACATAACGATCATTTTGGCCTTAGGAAAGGTAAATGAGCCAAAGAAGAAGCTATGACGTTTCCCTTGATAATGGAAATAAGACTTGAGAAAAATCAAGTCTCTTTCACAGGACTTGTCGATCTAGAAAAACGTTCGACAATGTAGAATTGTCCAAGATGTTCGAAATTCTGAGAACAGTAGAAGTAAGCTTTAGTAAATGGCTTTAAGCACTATGGGACTTAAAATCTGAGATCATCAGTCGCCTAGACTTAGAACTACTTACACCCAACTAACCTAAGGACAGCGCCTCGTGATGACTGGGTGTTGTGTGATGTCCTTAGGTTAGTTAGGTTTAAGTAGTTCTAAGTTCTAGAGGACTGATGACCATAGATGTTAAGTCCCATAGCGCTCAGAGCCATTTGAACCATTTTTGAACCTAAGGACATTCCACACATCCATGCCAGAGGCAGGATTCGAACCTGCGACCGTAGCAGCAGCGCGGCTCCGAACTGAAGCGCCTAGAAATAAGCTTTAAGGAAATACGGGCAATGTACAGTACTTAAAGGAATAATAGACTGGAAGACCAAGGACGAAGAGCCCAGATTAAAAAGACGGTAATACAGGGATGTAGTCTTTCGCACTGGTTGCTCAACCTATACATCGTGTATGCAATGACGTAAATAAAAGAAAGGTTCGAGAATGGGATTAAAATTCAGGATCCAAGGATACTAATAATAATACTCTGATTACATTGCTATTCTCAGTGTAAGTGAAGAAGAATTACATGATCTGTTGAATGGAATGAATAGTCTAATTAGCACGGAATATGGATTGAGAGTAAACAGCAAAAAGACAAATGTATTGAGAAGTAGCTGAAACGCGATAGCAATAAAGTTAACATTCAGATTGCAGTCACGAAGTAGAAGAAGTTAACGAATGCTTCTATCTTGGAATCCAAATACGGCAAGACAGATGAAGCAAGAAGGACATAAAAAGCAGACTAATACAGACAAAGAGGTATTCTTGGCCAGGAGAAGTCTACTGATAGGACTTCTTTCAAGAAGAAATTTATCAGATAGTACATTAGACGCACAGCATTGTATCGTAGTTAATCATGGACAATGGGAAGGCCTGAACAGAAGAGAGTTGAGGCATTTGAGATGTGCTACAGAAGAATGTTGAAAATTAGGATGGAATGATAAGATAATGAGTGAGGATGTACTTCACAGAATTGGCGAAGAAAGGAGTGTATGGAAAATAATTACAAGAGGAAGGAACGGGATGATAGGACGTGTATTAAGACATCAGGGATTGAGCTTCATGGTATTAGAGGGAACTGTCGAGTGTGAAAAATGTAGGCAAGGACAGAGATTGGAATACATCTGGCAAACAACCGCAGTCATAGGGTTCAGGTGGTACTCTGAGATGAATAGTTTGGTGCAGGAGAGGAATTCATAGTCGGCCGCATCAAAACCAGTCAGAAGACTGATGATTAAGCGAAAAAAAGAGACAAAAGGGAGGAAAATGGTGGAGAACTCATTCCACCTCAAGCAGGCAACTTCCTACATAGGTGAACGAAGACTTGTCAATGAGTGTCATGCAATTCAATGTAGTTGTACTCTGCCACTATAGTGTACTAATGTGGCCTCTGACTCATCAGTCCATTTGACCTTTATCCAGGCTTTCAGTCTCCAATAGCGGTGAACTGGTCGGTAGTATACGTCGAGGGAGTGGATATCCAGAACAGGCAGTCTGAAATGAGAACACATGAATTTGGTAAATATATGGTCTCTTGTATTTCCTGAATTATGGCACACTCACATGATGTGAGCAGGTATCAGAGGTTAGGAAAAGTGACCGCAGCCAGTCTTACTAGGAAGAGTCATCAATGGTAAGTTACAACGGACTGAAGTCAGGAGTGGGAGTAGTACTCCAATGTGGGACTGACACTGCTGTAGAGCACCTCTCGTTGACAGTTTCTATCTGGTTTGAACTACTGCAGGCATACAACGTCACCAATTCCAGTGTTACAATCATGGAAACAGTCCCGCGAGCATACAGCAACTCTGAGCGTAAGAGAAAGAAACATTAATAATTCGTAAACCCATCAAAACGTTTCCATTCCTCCAAACAAGTTGCCACCTACACAGTGGTGTTCCTGGGTCAGTGTTCGGCTCTGTGCCCTATGACGTTTGTTAGGTAGAATTACACTGTCCAGCAGAGAGGTTGGTCCTGGACGTTATGGGTGCTCACCTATTGTCGCTGCCCACCATTGCTGCACTGTGGCCTGTTCATTCCCTATTACAATTCACGATTTTCGGTGGCAATCCATAAGATCAACATTTTGTCGTTCAGAGGGATTACATTTGGTGGCAATGGTTTTCTTCAAATGGAGGTGCTACGGTACACCTTGGATATTGTGCTACATGAACACCTCACTACGTGCACGACCACTGAGATATGATCACCTATATATAGGACACCAATGACTTGGTGATATGGTATCGATGGTTTTGGCCACCTAACAGTATACTGTTATTCCGACTACTGTTCTAGACTCTAAGACATGCCAGTCACATCTTACACAAGACTATTCCGTTAGTTGTGAACCGAGCGAGGTGGCGCAATCGTTAGCTCACTGGACTCTCATTCGGAAGGACGACGGCTCAATCCCGCGTCCGGCCATCTTAATTTAAGTTTCGAGTGATTTCCCCAAATCCCTTCAGGCAAAAATCCGGGATAGTTCCTTTGAAAGGACACCGTGACTTACCTAATCTCATGAGGCCGATGACTTCGGAGTCTGGGCTCTTCTCTCAAACAACCCAACCCATTAGTTCTCCCCACAGGAGTGCTCTCTCTTTCGTCTTCGCCAGACGAGTCGGTTTTTCCTTTAAGTTCTTCTCTAAGCGATCCTATTTCTCACTGAAGAATTGTTTGGTGATTGGTTTTTATTTTTCTCAGAAGTCAACGTTTATGACGCCATTCACATCATGAAAACTTTCCACCCAATAAAACTGACTATTCATTCTTTGGAGATGATCTAAATCTGCATACATGCTCTGCAGACCATTGTGACGTGCAGGGCAGAGAGTATTAACTTTACAGAATGTGTCCCCTCACGGTCAATCGTGTAAAAAATGGTGGGAACAACACAGCTATAGCACCGATATGTAACGGGCTGGAACATATCTCTTGGTTTCTCACTTAACACTGTCTCGCGAAACTTTGTAAATAGGCTTTTGCGGAATAACTGAGGTCTATCTTCAAGCATCTACCATTCACATTTCTCGACATTCCTGCAAACCACTCCCACAAATAGATCAAACCTTACATACATTCTACATCCCATGTTGTTGCTATTTGGTACAGGTACCACGCACTTGAATAACTTTCTAAGATGGACGCACAAGTGATCTGTAAGCAATCTTTCTGTCTTTCTAATCTGGCTGCATTTTGCAGTACCCTATCAATGGACTGCAGTCTGCCACTTGTTTTACCTACAATTAATGCTATGTTACCATTCCGTTTCATGTCCCTACAAACTGTTACGCCCAGATATTTGTATGAATAAACTGGTTCCCAGTGTGACTTGTCGATGTTGTTGTCATAGGTATGTACTACTTTTATGCATTTTGTGAAGTGGACAGTTTTAAATTTCAGAGAATTTAAAACAAGTTGCTAATCTTTACATCAGTCTGAAGTCTCATCAAGATGTAAAGGGATATTTGTACAGCTTTTTCATGTAGTATTTCATTATAGATAACTGCATAACCTGCGAAAACCCTGAAGTTAGTGTTAATATATTCTGCCAGGTCGTTAATATACCGTATGAGAAAGAAGGACCCCAACAAATAAAGAAATAAGTGTCCAAGGAATAGAAAAGCAACTGGAATCACTCAACAGAGGAAAGTACACTGGACCTGACGGGATACCAATTCGATTCTACACAGAGTACGCGAAAGAATTTGCCCCCTTTTTAACAGCCGTGTACCGCAAGTCTCTAGAGGAACGGAAGGTTCCAAATGTTTGGAAAAGAGCACAGGTAGTCCCAGTCTTCAAGAAGGATCGTCGAGCAGATGCGCAAAACTATAGACCTATATCTCTGACGTCGATCTGTTGTAGAATTTTAGAACATGTTTTTTGCTCGAGTATCATGTCGGTTTTGGAAACCCAGAATCTACTCTGTAGGAATCAACATGTATTCCGGAAACAGCGATCGTGTGAGACCCAACTGGCTTTATTTGAGCATGAGACCCAGAAAATATTAGATACAGGCTCCCAGGTAGATGCTATTTTTCTTGACTTCCGGAAGGCGTTCGATACAGTTCCGCACTGTCGCCTGATAAACAAAGTAAGAGCCTACGAAATATCAGACCAGCTGTGTGGCTGGATTGAAGAGTTTTTAGCAAACGGAACACAGCATGTTGTTATCAATGGAAAGACGTCTACAGACGTTAAAGTAACCTCTAGCGTGCCACAGGGGAGTGTTATGGGACCATTGCTTTTCACAATATATATAAATAACCTAGTAGATAGTGTCGGAAGTTACATGTGGATTTCGCGGATGATGCTGTAGTATACAGTGAAGTTGCAGCATTAGAAAATTGTAGCGAAATGTAGGAAGATCTGCAGCGGATAGGCACTTGATCCAGGGAGTGGCAACTGACCCTTAACATAGACAAATGTAATGTATTGCGAATACATAGAAAGAAGGATCCTTTATTGTATTATTATATGATAGCGGAACAAACACTGGTAGCAGTTACTTCTGTAAAATATCTGGGAGTATGCGTGCGGAACGATTTGAAGTGGAATGATCATATAAAATTAATTGTTGGTAAGGCGGGTACCAGGTTGAGATTCATTGGGAGAGTCCTTAGAAAATGTAGTCCATCGACAAAGGAGGTGGCTTACAAAACACTCGTTCGACCTACACTTGAGTATTGCTCATCAGTGTGGGATCCGTACCAGATCGGGTTGACGGAGGAGATAGAGAAGATCCAAAGAAGAGCGGCGCGTTTCGTCACAGGGTTATTTGGTAACCGTGATAGCGTTACGGAGATGTTTAACAAACTCAAGTGGCAAACTGTGCAAGAGAGGCGCTCTGCATCGCGGTGTAGCATGCTCGCCAGGTTTCGAGAGGGTACGTTTCTGGATGAGGTATCGAATATATTGCTTCCCCCGACTTATACCTCCCGAGGAGATCACGAATGTAAAATTAGAGAGATTAGAGCGCGCACGGAGGCTTTCAGACAGTCGTTCTTCCCGCGAACCATACGAGACTGGAACAGGAAAGAGAGGTAATGACAGTGGCACGTAAAGTGCCCTCCACCACACACCGTTGGGTGGCTTGCGGAGTATAAATGTAGATGTAGATGTAGAACAAATGTTTTTTTGGAACTCCCTAAGTTACTTCCACTTCCGTCAATGAATATCCATCCTAGATAACATGGTGTGTTGTCCCTATCAAGAAATCCTGAATTCATTCTATTTGATACCCCATACAGACATACTCCTATTAATATACATTGGTGTGTTACTGAGTCAAATACTCATTAGAAGTCAAGAAACAGTGCACCTTCCTGATTTCCTTTATCCATAGGTTTCGAAGTAACATGTGAGAAAAGAGTGTGATTGATGTTTTAGGGATCCATGCTGTCTGTCATGGAGGAGGTCATTGTGTTTGGGGTATATCACTATGTTTGAGTCAGAAGAAGTCTATCAGGGAGATAGGATCACTTTTGCCACCACTCTTGTATATGTGTGTGACTTGTGCTTTCTTCCAGTCACTGTGCACAGTTTTTCATTCAAGAGATGAGCGGTACATTGCGCGTAAAATCGAAGCTGAATCAGTCGGATTATGGTGGTGAAACCTGGTCTCGTCAACGGTATAAACTAGATGAAAAGGTCCTTTATCTCTCGATAATACTGCACAAAACACTGCTTTGACGTTAAAGCCACACCTACAACAGCCGAGATGGCGTAAGAAGATCCCTGACAGCTGACAGCTCTGTTGCCAGTTTTGGACTGAACAACTAGCGACTGCAGGCAGAAACAGTAGCCATCTAGGGAGAAATGACCAAACTGAGACATTTTTACCTATGGATGGTTGAATGGTATTCAAAAGAACAGCTTGCAGAGTCACTGTGTGGTTAGCCAGCTCCAAGCAGGACTCCTACCTAAACTGGTGCTGAAAGGCAGATAACGAAATTTTTTACAAATCAGATCTTTTCGCTGCCACAGTTCCTTCTGAACTAGCGGCCTTGCACAAAGCTTCGAGACGGTGCCAGTCTTTTTCTGCGTAACTATCCTTCAATGTGGAAATTTTTCAACTGATGAGTTACTTGGCAGAGGTACTGATCGTAGAAATTGCATTTTGGCTGTACAGAGAACGTTTTACCCTGAAGATGAACTAGTTATCTTTCTCGAAATGACTATCAGGCAATGTTTTCTCTGTCTTAAGGAAGAGGAAGAAGTCATTCATGCAGTATTAGAAGAGTAAGGACGGCGAGGCAAAATTTGATAACTCAAAGAAGTAGTATGTTTGACTATGATCAGTGCAGAAAGGATTGGGGTATTGTGGAGTAATACAAAACCATGGATAGTTTCCCATTGCTCTTTGTCTTAGTTCGGTCCTATGACAGTGCGCCTCTTACGACCATAATCTGTCAGAACGACGTCATGGCAGTCCCAAGAAGAATCCGGCATCACCTTGCCCGATGATGATTGGATCTCTACGTTCTTAACATTTTTCTACTGCTTGCTTTCCTCATTTGCCGCATCGTCACAATGGCACACCAAACACTTGCCAATGGTGATTAGGCCAGACACAGCTGCAACATTTCCGTTGCCATCTCTGTATGGTGCACTGTTGCCGTGCCATCTACCAACTCAACACTGATCGTCACAGCGTTGTTCCCCTTCAATTGCAGAAAACGAACTACCGCACCAGTGGCGGTTCGTGAGTATACATTCCGCGTCCAGAATGAAACTTTCGCTCTGCACCAGAGTGTGCACTTATATGAAACTTCTTGGCGGATTGAAGCTGCGTACCGTACTGAGACTCGACCTCAGGACCTATTCTTTTCGCGGGCAAGTGCTCTATCGACTGAGCTAATCAAGCACGACTCGCGACCCATCCTCACAGCTGTACTTCTGCCAGTACCTCGTCTCCTACCTTCCAAACTTCACAGAAGCTCTCCTGCGGATCTTGCTCATCTAGTGGTGAAGCACTTTCCCGCGAAAGGCAAAGGTCCCGAGTTCGAGTCTCAGTCTGGCATACAGTTTTAATCTGCCAGGAAGCTTTACATTCTGCATTTTCACAAATTTTTAGATTCAGATAAATTTTAGAGTACGACATTAATAGTATCTGCTGTGTAACAGTTACGCTTATCAAGAAGTTTATACAGCAACAGCCACTGCCTATAACAATAATAACAGTAATAATAATAAGATGCATAACTTGTCTAACAAAAGAAAGAATTTTTTTGCCGAATTTCGTTGTTTGGTACAGTTTAGAGCAGGAACGAAATAATGAGTAAGCTTTCGCTACTCTCCGTTTCAAATTTTTGGGTAAGTGATAGTTTTCGTGCATTTTTATTTTATCAGACGAATGTACAAGATGCGTAACACATGTATTAATCCACGAATTAACTTCTAGGTTGAAATTCAGAAATTCTTACCTTGCACCTACAGAACTGTGCTATTGTACACTTCTTTGTTAAATGTACTCTTACGCTATTGCATACTTCTTTGTTAAATGTTCGCTCGTACTGACGTTTATTTGATTTCGTCACTTTCTCCATCAATGGATCTGGTCTGCCAAATCCTAGTCCCTTTGCAGTTAACTTTTCTTGGTGATTTTCTTTTCTGTTAGCACTTAAAACAGCCACCCGGTGTGGCCGAGCGGTTCTAGGCACTTCAGTCTGGAACCGCGCGGCTTGCTACGGTCGCAGTTTCGAATCCTGCCTCGGGCATAGATATGTGTGATGCCCTTAGGTTTAAGTAGTTCTAAGTTCTAGGAGACTGATGACCTCAGATGTTAAGTCCCATAGTGCTCAGAGCCATTTGAACCATCTTGAACTTAAAAACAGATTCAATAGAATTCATCCTGACGCTGCACATGAGAGACAGCCGTTTGTGAAAATAATTAAATTCATGTAGTACAGTCTACGAACAAGGTCACTTTACTAGAATGCAAATGAGGCGCTGAGAACATTACGGGCCAAAGCACGCCTTTGTCGATCCCACATTAAGTGAATATAGAGACACCAGTGAAACAGCTTTTCGTGAATGTTCGTATATACAGCGTGGGCTTACAGGACAGATAAACCTGACTCACCATAAGGTCAACAGATGCCAGAAGATGAATAAATGCTACAACCTCACGATTGATGCATAAGTGCTTTGGACCCTAATGGTTCTCACTGCGTCAAAAGAATTAAAATTCAAAAATTAATATACTATAACTCATTCACAATCCCAAAACATTGTTTTTCTATCAGTATAACTACAGCATATACTGACGCCCGATCTAATTTTACTATATAGTCAGTGAATTGGCATATCTGAAGAGTGTGTTACCGTTTGCCGCGATTTATGCCAAGCGAACAGAGATAGAAGTCTGCTGCAGTGTGCTACCACCTAGTGGCATTTGTAACGCTCCAAGGACAAAAAACCACAATCAACAAACTTTATGGAAACTTAAAGTAGGGAAGTGAGTCATCTTGAAAGTGACGGCAACTATTGACGATAAAATCTACATTCGTAATATTTTGATTAACACCTATATTACTGAAATACTGAGAATTCAGACAAAGATAATACTTACCATGGAAGAGAGTTGTAGCCGCATCGAAAAGGAAATTCAATGCGACTACAACGCAACTCGGATATGAAAATGTTCAGTTACTTAGTTGCTCTAGAGTACTTTTGCGATAGTTGTCTGGACGCAAACGCTATTAAATTGTTTCAGTTTTGGAAGTTTGATATTTCGTGAGGTAGAGTCTGGTATTGCTCAGCCATTCGACTGATGAAAGTTAATCTTTACCGTTCTCAACGCGACGGTGTAATAAGACGGGTGTTAGACTTCAATTGAGTGATATTGGTTGATCGGACTTAGCCTTCGTACTGATGAACAGTTACAAACTTTGATAGGAACGGAATAGTTGACAACAAATTTCATCCTCGCTATGTAAGATTTGAAAAACGACCGTAATGATGAAACAAAGAATCAAGATTTTATTTCATCACGGAACTAACTGGGCATACAAATAAAAATAAATGATTGCAATTTACCAATTCGCACAAGCTGAGAAGACTGTTGCGGAAAGATAACAGAATGCGAAATTTAAAATTTCCCGCCGAACTAAGTATTCAAAAAGATTTCGGGTTTGCAGCCGGTCGCCGTCAGCTTCCACCCACGATATTTCGACTGGACACCTGCCAGCCATCCTCAGGTGAGCCATCGAAGACTGACGAAGACGCCCTACGTTTCGTAATTATAGTGTGCAGGGAGTATTCCCCGCACGCGTCAAAATCGCATGGACAGACGAACCACACCGCCCGCCAGCAGCGCCCTCGCTGGTGGAACTGCAGAACTCAGCTGTCTTCGGCGTTGTCAATTGCCGCGGCCATCGGAGTACCCTGACTTCTTCATCTGGAGCAGATCTTAGAGATGATGGGGTTCCACGCATTATCTAGCTGGTAGCCATTGTCACGGTTGATATATTGTCTGTCATGCGAATTTTCACTGATTCTTTTATGACGGAGTCCCAAAAAGATGTTGCTGTGGCCAAAATTGTGGTCTTTCATACTCCATTGAGTGTCCAGTGGAAATGCAATGCTCAGCAATTGCAGCCTTGCTAGGTTGCAAAAGGCGAGTACAGCGTTTATGTTCAATGCAACGTTCTTCTCCTGTTCGCAATGTTTGTCCTATATATGACATGCCACACTGACAAGGTATTTTATAAATTCCCGCCTTCCGCAATACCAGATCGTCTTTCACTGATCCCAACAGGTCGGAAATCTTCTGTGGTGGATGGAAAATTACTTTTACTTAGAAACCATGGAGGATTCTTGCGATTTTGAAGGAAATGTTGCCAACAAAGGGAAGAAAAGCTAAAGCTTTAGTAGGCGTGCTCTCTTCTTTCTCCACTGCCTGTTTCTTTGGCTTAGTTGCAAGTGCCTTGCTAATTTTCCGGGTAGAATATCCATTCTCTTTAAAAACCCTCTTCAGATGGGCAATCTCTTCAGGCAAACTATATGAACTATTTGCATCTGTCACTACATGAGGCCGGCCGCGGTGGTCTCGCGGTTCTAGGCGCGCAGTCCGGAACCGTGCGACTCGGGCATGGATGTGTGTGATGTCCTTAGGTTAGTTAGGTTTAAGTAGTTCTAAGTTCTAGGGGACTAATGACCACAGCAGTTGAGTCCCATAGTGCTCAGAGCCATTTGAACCATTTGAACCACTACATGAGCTCTGTGTAGAAGTGTTTTAAGTACATTCATTGTTTGCGATGGGTGATGGCAGATTATTTCTAAACCACGTGACAAGTTGTGTTCTTACGAGAGTTACAGGTGCTACTCCACGTCATACCGACGGGGATGAACATCGTTAAGAGTCGCGTCTCCTCCCGGCGAGTGAAGGAGAGAAGGGACGTCACACATTGACATAAACTTGTAGTTGAGTGGTAGGAGCTAGCTGTGCACGCCGTGAACCATGCATGTTGTTTATCAAATCCGTAAATATTTGGCCCGTAAGGTAATTACGTCACGCCAGTTCCGCATGTGCAAAACCTCCTTCAAACGTGAAAAACAGAAGATGTGCTCCCGCCCCTTATGCCAAGTTTTACGAAGTCTGGAAGGGTAGCAATACCAGCGCTGTAGATTAAGTGCCGTGTATTTCGGATTACAGCATCTAAGTTACGTTTAATAATATTCGAATAAAATTAACGAACAAATCGGCAAGGTGTGAAAAGTTAAAGTGTTCACGTGCACTTAAACAGCACCCGCCACTGTACCGCACGATAATCCACTTTATCGATGGCCTGCGTTCTGTAGCACTGTGACGCCGGGGTTTCAGTGCGTAAAAGAACTGACGACTCGCACCTGTAAACAAATAAAACATTAATTAGCATAAGTTCATTCTCTACATGTGATAGTTGAAAATTTAAACTTTCACGGCCGGAAATGTCATGTCCATTATAATTATCCGGGCTGTTATGCCGTGGTCGATTGATGAATTCTGTGTCAATTCCCAACGTTTCGTCCCCGTTTGCAGGGGACATCAAATGTGCCGTTATGGCCGATACTAAGTGTCACTGGTTCGCCCACCTACTCGTTAGCCAATTTTTCGTCTGCACTGTTAAAAACCACATGTGGGCCGTTCGGGCCCGTATGTAAAGAATTCGACACATTTCATCAGCAGATTGAATGGCATAGTGGTCCAGCCGGAGGCCATATTTGTCAGCTTCGATGTGGTATTGCTGTTTACCATGGTTCCACTTAATAATGTATTGGAACAACTGGATCAAATTTTCTCTGACGATATTTCAAAACTGTTTAAGTGTTGTTTGACGACCACATACTTCAAGTGGAATGAAAAGTTTAACGAACAAACGGATGGCGTTGGTATGGGAAGCCCCCTAAATCCCGTAATTGCAAACTTCTTTATGGAGAAATTCGAAGAACAGGCCTTAGGTACTGCCAGAAAAAAACCAATTCTATGGTTCCGATATGTGGATTACACGTTTGTGGAGACATGGCAGGGAGGAACTAAGTTGCTTCCGCGAACATCTGAATAGTATAAATTCGAGAATTCATTTTACAGTGGAAGAGGAGATAGATGGCAAATTACATTTCCTCGATGTGCTTGTTCTTAGAAACGAAAATGGTGGTTTGGGCCACTCAGTATACCGAAAAACCACTTACACGGACCGTTATTTGCACTGGGATTCGAACCACCAGCCACAACAGAAGCTGGGTGTTATCAAGACGTTAGCAGACAGAGCTAGAAATATTTGTGAATATGAGTTGGTCGACGATGACATGGAACATGTCCACAATGCACTAATGAAGAGCGGATATTCGTCCGCCGAAATAAAACGTTCGTTGAAACAGCCACACAGAAACCATAGTGACGTACAGGGTACTGCAAAATCTAAGGTTTTCCTGCCGTTTGTTAAACGGCTGGCTCTGAGCACTATGGGACTTAACATCTGAGGTCATCAGTCCCCTAGAACTTAGACCTACTTAAACCTAACTAACCTAAGGACATCACATCCAACCATGCCCGAGACAGAATTCGAAACTGCGACCGGAGCGGTCGCGCGGTTCCCGAGTGAAGAGCCTAGAACCGCTCGGCCACCCTGGCCGGCGCCGTTTGTTAAAAATGTAACAGAAAGAATAGGGAGGATATTGACGAAGCGGAATATTACCGTAATTTACAAGCCCACCAGGAAGATACAGAAATACCTTAAGCCTGCCAAGGACGCTCGCAAACCATTGGAAAAAGCTGTAGTGCATAAGATCCCATGCAGCTGTGGAGGTGTTTATGTGGGTACCACTAAAAGAACTGTTTCAAAACGTTTGGAAGGGCACAAGGGCAATTGAAGAAGAGGAGAAAGGAAACGTTCAGCTGTTGTGGAGCATGCTTTCCACCCAAGTAACCACCATATTCGTTTCGAGGAGACGCAAGTACTTGCGGCCACAAGCGGATATAACAAAAGGCTCTATAGGGAGGCAATGGAAATCGCCAAACACCGTAATACAGGGTCTCCCAATCTTTTCAGCTGGCGGACCCCTTCTTCAGTCGAAAATCCATGGCGGACCCCTAGTCAGTCAAGAGCACAGTAACTTTAAATTTCAGAGCAAAACCCATGGGAACTGAAAGCTTCTTAATGCAAGTGCCATGTTCCCAATGACCCCCCCCCCCCCTCCGAAGTATCAATAGTCTTTGGTTTAAAGATGAATGAAAACAATTTGAAATTAACGATCCAATTTGAATTCGCACTGTATCTAGACACTTACTAGTGGATTTACTCCCTTTGTTCAACACACTATAGCCTGGTAATTGACATTTCACACGTTGGAGCTGCCTTCCTCCAAGAGCAATCAACATCACGTCCAAGTTGTTCGCTGTTGACAAGCTGACGCCTGTGGTCTGTTCACTTCCACTGTTTGGTCCTTTTGTGTAAGGATCATGCATATTTTCTAACAGTCGTGTGTGTGTGTGTGTGTGTGTGTGTGTGTGTGTGTGTGTGTGTGTGTGTGTGGTTTTTGTGAAATCCGAAGAAAAATGTTCAAATGTATGTGAAGACTATAGGACTTAACTGCTGAGGTCATCAGTCCCTAGTCTAAGTTTAACTTCCACTAAGGACAACACACATTCACACACACACACACACACACACACACACACACACACACACACAAACACACACACACACATGCCCGAGGGAGGACTCGAACCTCCGACAGCGGGAGCCGCACCAATGTTTTGGTTTGTGTTGCCGACTGTTAAATATTATTGACAAAGATCGAATGTTATTGCTAACTTTCCAGTGCTATACACATGTTTCCCACAGAAAAAAATAGTGATGGATTTGATTTTCACATTTTTATTCAATAATTTTACTCATTAATTTACACGATTTGGCGAAAGGTTGCCGCGGACCCCCTAGAAAGAGCCGGCGGACCGCTACGGGGTCCGCGGACCACACGTTGGGAAGCCCTGCCCTAATAATTTCAGTCGAAAGGAGAAGGGCGTGAAATTAAACGGTATATGGATGCCGGAGTTGAAGAAGATGTGTACCACCCGTCCACCACTGGGTGATGGCAACGGCGATCGACGGCAGCGGACAGCGGCCAATTGCACTGACGTTTTCAAAACACGTGACGTCACGCCTCTGCGCGGGTGCGCGCGGACACGGAATTTAGCGGTAAGTCAGTAGCGAGCCAGTGGGTGTGTTGGACCTTCAATCGAGCTACAGACCCCCTTGAAGATGTTGCCCGCAGACGGGGACGAAACGTTGGGAATTGACACAGGATTCATCAACCGATCACGGCATAACAGCCCGGATAATTATAATGGTCAGTTGAAAATTTGTGGCTAACCCCCCCACCCCACCCCAACCCAGCGGGATGGATTCAGTGGTCGCATACAGATAAATCGTACAGAGTCCAGTTCCCCACACGAGCCAGTTGCGAGCTGGCACGAAGCAAGCGACGGACGGCCTGTGACGGACGGAGCAGCAGTGAGTGACGGCGAGGCGGGCGTCGCACGCGAGTTATGGCGGAACGGAGTGCAGCGCGGCCGGCGAGTGACAAGCGACGCTCGAGTTGGCGCGTAACGAGGCGGAACAGCCGTCCGGAGCACCGGCCAGGTGTAGAGAACAGCAGAGCAGCGCAGCGCAGCACGTGCCGACACGCTCCGACGCCGGCGCGCGCAGCACGCTGTGCACACCGCGGGCCCTTACGTAACAGCGCGCCACGGTAAGGTCTGCCAACCGTGAAAGGCGCTCGACACCACCTGCACGCATCGCGGCTCAGAGTTTGTCATGGTGCCCATGTATACGTTCATTAATCCTACCCCTTTCCTTGAAAAAGTTATATACATCAAGAGCGCCCACACGGTAGTTTATAAGGGGGTGGGCGGAAGTGTGGATGTGGGGGGCGGCATGGGGGTCAAACCGGAGGGTACGAAGTATTGTCAGTATTTTGGGAGACGAATGACGACTTGGTAATAGCCATAAAAAGTTGTGGTTCCGACTTTTAAATCATTTTCTTGAAAAGAAAAACACCTGATTCCACTACATTTTTCCGCTTTCCCGAGAGATGGGGAGGCCTCTTTCCCCTGGGTATGTTCGCCCCTGATACACATCTGCTCTTTTAAACAACAGAAAATTCAGGATGTAATGTAACAATATTGTGAGAAGCATAGTTGCTACTCACTATACAGGGGGAAAAGTATTTAAACCGACAAACTCTGGGGGGTTGTAGGGGACATCAAAACAAACATTTTTCCCTAATGTCATTTTTTCCTGAGGATTATTTAAACCGGTGGAGTCTGTATTACGCTCTTCAGTTGTTAGCGGCCGTATTACGATCTTTAGTTGTTAGAGGGCGTATTACGCTCTTCAGTTAGGCAACTGCTGTCCACCAGTGTAGTAGGGCATTATCTCTGTTTACTAGTGGAGCGATACACCTGGAGTGACTACACTGATATGCTTGGTGCGTAGTACGTAACAATATCATAATCGCCCTATCCCGCATCATAAGACTTCTGCTGCTGCGTACCAACGTCTGCGAGAGACCGGGTCATTTAGCAAATTACCTGGACAGGGACGCCGTCGCACGGTAAGAACGGTGCAGTTTGAGGAAGCTGTCTTGCAATGAGTGGAGAGGGATCCTTCAATCAGCACTCGTGAAATTGCACGTAACATGGGGACGAATCAGAAGAATGTAAGAACAGTCCTTCGAGAGCAATTATTACGTCCATTTCACTTACAGCGTCTCCACAACCTGGAACCAGTTGATTATCCACCCAGAGCACAGTTTTCGCAACGCTACCCGGAACAGTGTGAAATGCATCCTGAATTTCCATCCTCTGTGTTGTTTACCTATGAACCAACGTTCGGGCATGATGGAGTCTTCAACGTGCACAATTCGCATGTTTGGACTGAGTATAACCCACATGCCACAGTTGCTAGCGCTCATCAAGTGCGGTTCTTCGTTAATTTGTGGGTCGGTGTTGTCGGAGACTGTTTAATTGGGACGTATCTGCTACCTAGGCCATTAAATGGCAGGCACTATTACAATTTTCTCGCCAGAGCATTGCCAGAATTGCTGGAAGACGTCCCGCTCCCTTCAAGACAACGCATGTGGTTCCAACATGACGGGGCGCCGGCACATTTCAGTCGTCGTGTGCGTCGATGCCTGGACCGACGGTTCCCAGAAACGTGGACTGGCAGAGGTGGTCCTGTACTATGGCCTGCTCGATACCCAGATATGTCCCCTCTCGACTTTTTTGTGTGGGGAGAGATGCACAACCTTGTTTTTGCAACTCCTGTTGCATCAGAAGAGGATCTGGTTGCCCGAATAGTAGCAGCAGCAGGAACAATTCAGGATACTCCTGGGGTATTTGCCCATGTCAGACAGAACATGGTCCGACGATGTAACCTTTATTTACGTGTCAATGGAGGCATTTTTGAAAATCTACCGTAATTGAAATTGGGTTGTGTTAATATGTTGTCTCTTGGTCATAAAAAATGGAAAAGTGTTTGTCGGTTCAATTAATTTGCCACCAGAGAAATATTTCTCAGCCGGCCGGGGTGGCCGAGCGGGTCTAGGCGCTACAGTCTGGAACCGCGATACCGCTACGGTCGCAGGTTCGAATCCTGCCTCGGGCATGGGTGTGTGTGATGTCCTTAGGTTATTTAGGTTTAAGTAGTTCTAACTCTAGGGGGCTGATGACCTCAGAAGTTAAATCCCATAGTGCTCAGAGCCATTTTGAAAATATTTCTCTACCGGTTTAAATACTTCTCATAGGAAAAAACGACATCAGGACAAAATATTAATTTTTTGTCTCCTACAACCTCCCGGAGTTTGTCGGTTTAAATACTTTTCACCCTGTATAGCAGAGATACTGAGTCGCAGATAGGCACGACAAAAAGGCTGTCAGAAAGTGAAAAAGTGACCTTCTGGCCAACTTGTCGAACGCAGACGACATACACACACACAATCATACGCACTCACGCAAACGCAACTCACACACATGACCACAGTCTCTGGCAGTTGGAGCCATACGTATGCTCTTTTGGAACATAATGACCCTATTGGCGTACGAGGACGTAATACTCGTGTACTGAAGACATGAAATAAAAAGTCTGTAAGTGCCAAAACCAGAAATCTGAGACAAATATGTTTTAAGAATAGTAGGTAGTTAATTGTTATAATTACACTATTAATATGTTTTTTTGAATGTTAAGAAATGGATCTAGTTTCCAAAGGAAATTACGACCATTTCTACTTTAATAACATAAAATGTAAATGAAAGTGAAAATGCAATGAAAAGTTCTAAGTGTCGTAGTTCGGTGCTCAGCAAAAAGCCAGTAAAAGTTTATTATGCTTCTGTAAAAATGAATTTGAAGTGCCATATTCCAGTACTCAGTACTGCTTTTGTAAAACTGTGAGGTCATTATTTGTTGTATACTACGTCATTTCAACCAAACATTTCTTCTTTTCTTCACAAATGTGGCTTATAACACCCAGGGCGCCTAGCTGAATTTTCTTGTTGTCCTGTTCAAAAATTGTTCAAATGGCTCTGAGCACTATGGGACTTAACTTCTGAGGTCATCACTCCCCTAGAACTTACAACTACTTAAACCTAACTAACATAAGGACGTCACACACATCAATGCCCGAGGCAGGATTCGAACCTGCGTCCGTAGCGGTCGCGCGGTTTCAGACTGTAGCGCCTAGAATCGCTCGGCCACCCCGGCCGACTTGTTGTCTTGTACTTGTACACCTTTTTGTCAAAACAGGGATACCTTCCCAGGCCTCAGTTTCATTTAAGCTTCCCCTGGTCTTAACTACACGAGGTTTATGTTTGTTTAACCATAGCTACAGTACTTTCGATAAGTTTAGGTTTGCTGTGTTTATAATATGATCTGCTGCTTTCTTGAAGTCTAAGAAGTCAGATGCATTCATGCTCCTGACGATAAATGACTGTATTTGCTTGGTTGTTGAATTATGTCATTTACATCTTCTGCAACAAGTAACAATACATTTGGTAACTCAAGAATAAACAGTCTGTACAGTTATGGTGTACGGTAGCGGTCAGTATGAGACTTACTTCCTGCGCTGGGTTCCATGTTGTCATATGACGTATCAGTGATGTGCCTTCTGATCAGGAAATAAGACGAATGCTGTCGTCACTGGTGTGATTTTCTCCTTCTTGCTAGTGCTAATCTGTGTTTTATCTTCTCACTACTTCACCATCACCAGTTATTTTCCTGCTCAAATAGCAAAACTCATATATTAGTTTTAGTGTCTCATTTGCCAATCTAATTCCCTCAGCACAACTTTAAGTTAACCCGAATACATTCCATTACCCTTGTTTCACTTTTTTTGAAGTTCGTTTTATGACCGATTTTAAATTCATTATCCATTCCGCTCACTGTCAGTTGCATTTGCTAATGCTTTCAACTGCTCGTCAGAAACAAACTGCGTTGCCATCAAGTCCACACAGAAATCACTACGTTAAATACACGAAATACGTCCACATCAAACAGTTGATCAAACATTACTAGCAGCAATAGATGTGGTTTGTTGTGTAACTACACATATTTCAACAATAACCAAGCCAAGACATGTATTGACATAAAAGAATTCCTTATGCATAAATATGAGACACACCGAAATAAAATCTGACTACCTATATTTGAGAAGATGCTGCAGTTGGCGGTCATGTGTGGTGGGGTTGCTTGTGCGTATGATAGTGTGTGTCTATCTTTTATTTATGGGGACTGTGACCGAAAGCTTAATGTAAGTGTCTTTTACTTGTTCCTGTCTGCAACTTAAAGTGTCTTCTTTACGGTAAGCAGAGATCTGTCCCATCTTACACGTTGATATTCCTTCCTGAAGTTTCCATTGTTTGCTTTCGGACATTAATCTAAGATCACAAACAGTATTTCTGATAAATATGAAGAATCTGATAGGAATTTTCCGTAAGAATATTATGTTATCGTGCTGACGCGAAAACAGTACAACATGGCACAACCGGGCCAACTAATATTGAACAGGCGGTGAACAGCGAAGTACATGCCGCAAAAGAGCACTAACAGCATGGTCCGTTTTGTCTTTTGTTAGACAAAACACAAGCAGTGTTAGAAGTACATAAACAAGAAGTATCAGAATAGTTGAAAAAAGAGCAATCCGATATCCATATATCGAGAGTTAGCCATAGACTATAGGCAAGGAATAAATATCACGGGGAGCGTCTATAACAGTACTGTTTTAACGTCCATTATATATACTTCTGCATAGGAAATAGCTTTACACTCGTACTAAATTACTATGAATGCTCGTTTTATGTGAATATGTACGATAGTAGAGCTTGGTCACAACAGCGGATTATATACCTTCGTCTCTTGACAATTTCTCGATAAAAAAATTACTTGTGTACCGCAGTGTTGTGAGCTGTTTTATGTACTCAGATCTAGTTTCGCTTCCGAAATTTTTCAGTCTCACAGCTGTATGTAACCGCATGGATGCATGACGCATCGGAAAAACTATTCGACCTTCTAATAGAAATCATACTCGGTGTTAGTTCTTAAGCACTTTCCGCTGACTTTGGATGCCCATGAACATTACACATACACTGTAGGAGACTTCAGACTTAAAATCTTTTGATGTTAGTCACTAGCAGCAGCTGGTTTCTTACTTTGTCCACTCGATTCGTAGCTCTACAAACACGAACGAATTGTGGAATCATACGAGACACCCATATCAAATAGTCGTAGCAATGTTGGTAGAATGGAGGAAGCTGTTTGCACAAGACTAAGAGTTTCTGTTGGCTGCATTCTCATCTTTGCCTGTCTACATAGAACACTTCAACGTATCAGCAATTTGGCGCGGTGGAGGGGAGGGATGGGGGAGGGTTATTTCTGGCACATAGAGAGCCAGCTCAAATGGGTAGCATCGGTAGTGCAACTGCTAAGACCGTCTGCATGCGAAGCTTTTTTCTGTTCAATTTATTATGCTGCGAAGCAAGTAAAGCTATGCTCTACCCGTAGGTTGGTTTGAATTCTGCACTATTGTAGTGGGCGTGGTGATGTGTCCTTGCCTTCCTCATGCCTCTGACCCGATCTTATATAGCCAGTTACTGGTGTACCTACAGTTCAACATGAACTCCGAAACATGGTTGAACATCAACCAAAACGGCCCAGCTGAGCTGGCACTGCAAAGGACTGAAAGCAAGGTGACACTACAGCAGTAATTTTTTTTCCGAGGACATGCATCTAGATAAATGTGATAGCATTCTCTTGGGTAAAATATTCCGGAGGTAAAACAGTCTCCCATTCGAACCTCCGGGCGGGGCCTACTCAGGAGAATGTAGTCATCAGGAGAAATAAAACTGGCGATCTTCGGATTGGAGCGTTGAATGTTACATCCCTTATTCGGGTAAGGGGTCAGAAATTTTAAAAGGGGAAATGTATACGTTGAAGTTAGAGATAGTGGGGATTAGTGAAGTTCGGTGGCGGGAGGAACAGGACTTCAGGTTAGGTGAACACAGGCTTATAAATACAAAGTAAAATACATTTAATACAGCAGCGTGTTCAATAATGAATAAGAAAACAGGAATGTGGATAAGCTACTACTAACAGCATAGTGAATGCATTGTCATAGCCAAGATAGACACAAAGCCCACGCCTACCACAGTAGTACAGGTTTACGTGCCGAATAGCTCCGCAAAAGATTAAGAGATTGAAGAGATGTATGATGAGGTAAAAGAAGTTATTCAGATAGTTAAAGGAAACGAAAATTTAATTGTGATGAAGGACAGGGATTTAATAATAGGAAAAGAAACAGAAGGAAAAATAATAGGTGAATATGGACTGGGGAAATGAAATGCGACAGGAAGCCACGTGGTACAATTTTACACAGAGGATAATTTAATCATATCTAACACCTGGTTTAAGAATCGTACAAGAAGGTTGTGTACATGGAAGAGATCTAGACACCGGAAGGTTTAAGATTGATTACATAATGGTTAGACAGAGATTTAGGAACCATGTTTTAAATCGTAAGACATCTCCAACAGAAGATGTCGACTCTGAGCACAATTTATTGGTTATGAACTGTAGGTTAAAACTGAAGAAACAGGAAAAGGTAGGATCTTAAGGAGATGGGACCTGGAGAATTTGAAACAACCAGAGTTTCTTAGATAAAACCCAGAGATAGGAGCTCTGAATCAGCTTGTACACAGAGAGTCAGGGGTATAAGTAAAGATATTTTTGTTGATAACTGAGGACAGTGTACTGAACAAAATAACTGTTACTTTTCATTCGAAAAGTAACAGTGGTATCTCTTAGGAGTAGTGTGGTTTTAGGTTGGTTAGTACCTCCAAGTACATGTGGCATGAGCAAGCTATTAATCAAGATTTTAAACATGGCTGAAACAGCAAACTGTTGAAATTCTTCACGGTAAATGATGACAGCCAAAACAATTGCAGGATACTGGAACTGTTTTGTCTGTCATCATTTACCATGAACAAGCTATTAATACCCAGGTGTTGAGGTATGTATGCACGGAAGCATAACGGCTAGTGTGTACTGACAGGGGTAGTCTACTTAGTGATGCAGTTACAACTATGCAAAAACAGTAGGTAGTCATTACATTATGTGTTTGTGGGAAGACCGTTAGACACAGAGATAAAGTAACTTGAATCGATGCAAATGAAGGTACCAATGATCACTGTATCTGCACTTATATCCCTAACTCGCTATTGGATTTCTATCTCCCAGATCATTAATGATGTAGCTCAAGTGCTTTCTTATAAACAAATGCATTGAATGGTTTTTTGTAATCGAATAGCATCGATCCTGCGGCCTGTAGAGTACTGCTGGTACAGTATGGTCTGACAAAGACCCTGTAAGGAATGCTAACTTGAGTCACCAAGACATATTTCTGTACAAACCATTAATCATAGCATGTAGACTTTCATGGCTGGCGTCTTCAGTAATTAAAACTTCCAGGCTAAGAGCCCATGGTCCAATAGTAGAATTACTTCTCCCTGACGTTTCTTTGCCAGCCACGGGCAACATCATCTGAGGTGAGTCTACGACTGGCTGCTATGCCGTGGAGATCCTGTTTATATAGAGCGCGTAGAGGGCGCCACCACTCGTCACTTGCTGTCAACAGTACAACTATCTCTGGCTGGCATCATTACTCTCAATCGAAGGTAATCGATTGTCTCATCTTTGGTACAAAGTCGATCGCCATATTTTATCTACCTTCAAGCCTTCTTCTTTCCTGTTAAAATTATTGTGGTGTTTAAAAATCTCTACAGCCTCTCTATACATACGTGCATAATAATGTGATGTCTTAGCTAGCACGCTCGTCTCACTAAATTTTATTTCATGGTCACCCGTTTTTAAACACCACAATAATTTTAACAGGAAAGAAGAAGGCTTGAAGTTAGATAAGATATGGCAATCGACTTTGTTCCAAAGATGTGACAATCGATTACCTTCGATTGAGAGTAATGACGCCAGCCAGAGATAGCTGTACTGTTGACAACACGTGATGAGTGGTGGCGCCCTCTACTCGCTCTATATAAACAGGACCTCCACGGCCTAGCAGCCAGTCGTATACTCACCTCAGATGATGTTGCCCGCAGCTGGCAACGAAACGTCAGGTATTTCAACTATTGTACCAAGGCCTCTTAGCCCGGAAGTTTTAATTACTGAAACCATTAATCAGTTATTTATCAAACAGTAACCGTACTGAGCCAAAGGAACAAATGCAAGTTATAGAATTCTGTACAAGAAGTAAAGAAAGGAAAAGCCGTTACAGTCTACTTCATTAATTATTTAAGTTATAATTAATGAATAACAAATAATTATTGATATTCACAGAAAGGAATAATCCATTTATTCACGAAAAATGTTTTGTGAAAGTTTTTAATATCTACTTGTTGGAATAATTATGAAGGTAGAAATTTATTCAAGTAATCCCCATCTCTGCTCCCTTCATCTCTCTGGTCAATTTAGTATGATTCTATCAAGTGTGACGAGTCTTATTATTTCATCTGCTCAGTTTACTCATGGGATCCTAAAATGTAGCTGAATTGAAGCTTCATTATTAGTCATAATGGAACTTGGCAGCTATAATCAGTTTTCACCCTCGTCGCCGTAAATTTTTTTCTTTTGTTCTGTCCAAAATATGTCTCACAGTTAGCATGATCTAAGCTGCAGACTGATTGAGAGCATTAGTTTTTCATCTACTTATTCATGCGTACTTACAGCTCCACAGCTGAATCAGTGACATACAGTAGTATTCAGTATTCGATTATCACTTTAATTTTTGTTATATGAGTATCATAAACGGTTTATAGTATCATAATCGGTAGCAGTGGTAATATTTGGTGAATGTCAGCTGTCTGTAGAAAACATGGAAAGGCGAAAATTAAAAAAACAATTGTAATTTTAAATGCATTCTAGCACTTGCGAGGCTCTTTAATGTCACTATGTTGGGACGAATTTATGTAGTACCCATGTTTCCTTAGGTATGTGGCAGGACCACCGGCTGTTGTCCTGTACTCCTTGAGTGTGTGCCCATGTGATGAGACATGAGGAAACTGCTTCAATACTCCATGCAAAGCGAATGACAGGGAACGAATTCTGCTCACGCGGTTTAGCCATGTGGATGCAGTCCTCTTAGTCTAGTGGTCAGTGAAGTATCATAAATCTAAATTATTCTGTCCAGACAGTGAATCTTAATTACACTACTGGCCATTAAAATTGGTGCACCAAGAAGAAACGCAGATGATAAACGGTATTCATTGGACAAATATATTATATTAGAACTAACATGTGATTATATTTTCACGCAATTTGGGTGCATAGATCCTGAGAAATCGGTACCCAGAACTACCACCCCTGGCCGTAATAACGGCCTTGATACGCCTGGGCATTGAGTCAAACAGAGCTTGGATGGCGTGTACAGGTACAGTTGCCCATGAAGCTTCAACATGGTACTCATGGACAGTATTCGCCGGTTTAGGGGGTTTGGTGTCGGCGAGCGGAGTATGGGAATGTGTGGGTGGAAAAACAATTGTGCAGCAATATTGCGTTAATAATAAGATTTCTGTTGTTACTGCTTCCGAAATGGCAGCACAGCCAGTAGACATAGATGGTGGTGTTTTGGAAGGCGGTGGTCAAATCTTGCGTCTAGCATCGTCATTCAGTTACCTGACGAAAGTACACCCTCCGCCACACACCGTCAGGTGGCTTGCGGAGTATGGATGTAGATGTAGATGTACCACAGTTCATCAAGAGTAGTGACTGGCGTATTGTGGCGAGCCAGTTGCTCGGCCACAATTGACCAGACGTTTTCAGTTGGTGAGAGATCTGGAGAATGTGCTGGCCAGGGCAGCAGTCGAACATTTTCTGTATCCAGAAAGGCCCGTACAGGACCTGCAACATGCGGTCGTTCATTATCCTGCTGAAATGTCGGGTTTCGCAGGCATCGAATGAAGGGTAGAGCCACGGGTTGTAACACATCTGAAATGTAAAGTCCACTGTTCAAAGTGCCGTCAATGCGAACAAGAGGTGACAGAGACGTTAACCAATGGTTCCCGATTCCATCACGCCGGGTGATACGGCAGTATGGCGATGACGAATACAAGCTTCCAATGTGCGTTCACCGCGGATGCGATCATCATGATGCTGTAAACAGAACCTGGATTCATCCGAAAAAATGACGTTTTGCCATTCGTGCACCCAGGTTCGTCGTTGAGTAGACCATCGTAGTCGCTCCTGTCTGTGATCCATTTCAAGGGTAACCGCAGACATGGTCTCCGAGCTGATAGTCCATGCTGCTGCAAACGTCGTCAAACTGTTCGTGCAGATGGTTGTTGTCTTGTAAACGTCCCCATCTGTTGACTCAGGGATGGAGACGTGGCTGCACGATCCGTTACAGCCATGCGGGTAAGATGGCTGTTGTCCCCACTGCTAGTGATGCGTTCCGTATTACCCTCCTGAACCCACCGAGTCCATATTCTGCTAACAGTCATTGGATCTCGACCAACGCGAGCAGCAATGCCGCGATACGATTAACCGCAATCGCGGTAGGCTACTATCCGACGTTTATCAAAGTCTGAAAAGTGATGGTACGTATTTATCCTCCTTACACGAGGCATCACAACAACGTTTCACCAGGCAGCGCCGGTCAACTGCTGTTTGGGTATGAGAAATCGGTTGCACACTTTCCTCATGTCAGCACGTTGTAGGTGTCGCCACCGGCGCCACCTCGTGTGAATGCTCTGAAAAGCTAATCATTTGCATATCACAGCATCTTCTTCCCCGTCGGTTAAATTATCGCGTCTGTAGCACATCTTCGTGGTGTAGCAATTTTAATGACCAGTGGTGTAATGCCTCTATCGCTGCCACTCGCGCATGTCGTTGTCGAGGCGTCTTCCTTGTGGATGGGTTCCGTCCTTCCCTTCCTTGGCAGACCCTTGGTCCCGAGACATCTCCTACAACCCTACAACTTCCATTGAGCCTCATCCTGCCCCAGCCTTCCACAGCGGCGCCCATTGACATCCATCCGATCGTTGCTCCTCCCAGTGACAGCTCCTCTGCACCATTCACCACGTATGTTTCTCTCTACCAGTGGTCATTTGCTGGTGCGGGCGGGGGAAGAAAGAGGGAAACGTATGTATTGACATACACTCCTGGAAATTGAAAGAAGAACACCGTGAATTCATTGTCCCAGGAAGGAGAAACTTCATTGACACATTCCTGGGGTCAGATACATCACATGATCACACTGACAGAACCACAGGCACATAGACACAGGCAACAGAGCATGCACAATGTCGCCACTAGTACAGTGTAAATCCACCTTTCGCAGCAATGCAGGCTGCTATTCTCCCATGGAGACGATCGTAGAGATGCTGGATGTAGTCCTGTGGAACGGCTTGCTAAGCCATTTCCACCTGGCGTCTCAGTTGGACCAGCGTTCGTGCTGTACGTGCAAACCGCGTGAGACGACGCTTCATCCAGTCCCAAACATGCTCAATGGGGGACAGATCCGGAGATCTTGCTGGCCAGGGTAGTTGACTTACACCTTCTAGAGCACGTTGGGTAGCACGGGATACATGCGGACATGCATTGTCCTGTTGGAACAGCAAGTTCCCTTGCCGGTCTAGGAATGGTAGAACGATGGGTTCGATGACGGTTTGGATGTACCGTGCACTATTCAGTGTCCCCTCGACGATCACCAGAGGTGTACGGCCAGGTAGGAGATCGCTCCCCACACTATGATGCCGGGTGTTGGCCCTGTGTGCCTCGGTCGTATGCAGTCCTGATTGTGGCGCTCACCTGCACGGCGCCAAACACGCATACGACCATCATTGGCACCAAGGCAGAAGCGACTCTCATCGCTGAAGACGACACGTCTCCATTCGTCCCTCCATTCACGCCTGTCGCGACACCACTGGAGGCGGGCTGCACGATGTTGGGGCGTGAGCGGAAGACGGCCTAACGGTGTGCGGGACCGTAGCCCAGCTTCATGGAGACGGTTGCGAATGGTCCTCACCGATACCCCAGGAGCAACAGTGTCCCTAATTTGCTGGGAAGTGGCGGTGCGGTCCCCTACGGCACTGCGTAGGATACTACGGTCTTGGCGTGCATCCGTGCGTCGCTGCGGTCCGGTCCCAGGTCGACGGGCACGTGCACCTTCCGCCGACCACTGGCGACAACATCGATGTACTGTGGAGACCTCACGCCCCACATGTTGAGCAATTCGGCGGTACGTCCACCCGGCCTCCCGCATGCCCACTATACGCCCTCGCTCAAAGTCCGTCAACTGCACATACGGTTCACGTCCACGCTGTCGCGGCATGCTACCAGTGTTAAAGACTGCGATGGAGCTCCGTATGGCACGGCAAACTGGCTGACACTGACGGCGGCGGTGCACAAATGCTGCGCGGCTAGCGCCATTCGACGGCCAACACCGCGGTTCCTGGTGTGTCCGCCGTGCCGTGCGTGTGATCATTGCTTGTACAGCCCTCTCGCAGTGTCCGGAGCAAGTATGGTGGGTCTGACACAGCGGTGTCAATGTGTTCTTTTTTCCATTTCCAGGAGTGTATTATCTTGGAATCAGGCTGCAGTGGCACAACCTGATATCACTGATTAGCTGTTGCAACGTAACTGTCATCCATATTGGTGCAACTATCCATATAGTGCTTGTCACGAGTCACTCTACAAACATCCTGTATATAAGACAACAGTCCCCGTCTAAATAGTGAAGCGCGGGCCATTCGACGTATTGGCCTAGTTTAGAATGTTTGCTTTGCAAACTGATTGTTACTGGCGGACTTCTGATGCTGTGCGAATTGTAGTTTGACTGGAATGCTTACTTACAATAGCTTTCATTGTTCTGGAGGTGTTCTGTAGCAGTTCTCACTTTATCAAATAACTCAGGGATGTGGCCTCACTAATATCTTGTTTCTCCAGAACCAGCAAAGAACTTTCTTAGTCTATTTACCATCCATTTGGCTGGCTGTATGTCCTGCTCCGCTCCAACTAACTTTCATTAGTCATAGTTCAGTTTTGCGTCCGCTCCTATTCCATACATACATCGACGGAAAAAAAATCGCCAACCCCAATAAGGAGTTGTGCGACATAAAAGAAAGTTGCCACGCATGTTCCTGCATCTGAAAGATGGTGTCTGTTAAAATCCCTTGCCATTATCATAACAGTGGTGCTAAAGTGCCACTATGAAGATGCTGATCAGATGTGTTTTCAGTACATGCTTCAGTAGTCGTGAGTGTTAGGTACCTTCGAGATTGGACGCGGCGAGTTGATGTTAGCCAAGAATGCCTTCAAGGCGACAAAGGCGCAATCATCAACACCTCGCAAATTTGAACGAGGTCGTGTAATAGGGCTTCAGTAAACTAATGGTTCCTTCTACGACATTGCAGAAAGACTTGGCACGAATGCACCCACTGTACATGATTACTGGTAGAGGTTGTCACGAAAATGTACAATCGCAAGATGACTAGGCTCTTGATCAGTATATAGCTCGGCCGCATCATACTGCAACTGCAGCAGCAATTTGAGTAGCAGTTGGCACCACAGTGACGCAAGAAACTGTTGCAAATTTGTTACTTCTAGGACAGAACCAAGCCAGACGCCCTGTAACGTACATTCCACTGAACACAAATCATCGTCATTTGCAACTTCATTGGTGTCAAGCGAGAGCAAGGGCAGAGTGGAATTCTGTTATGTTTTCCTGATGAAAGCTGGCTCTGCCTCGCTGCCAGTGATGACCATGTGCTGTTTAGAAGGAGACCAGTTGAGAGCCTGAAACCAATCTGTTTGTGTGGTAGACACGCTGGACCTACGCCTGGTGTCATGGTCTGGATTGTGATTTTCTATGGCAGCAGGAGCACTCTCGCGGTTATCCCATCCACCATGACTGCAAATCTGTATGTCAGTCTGGTGCAGCTATTCATGAACAGCGTTACATGAGGTGTTTTCCAGCAGGACAACACTCGCCCACATATCGCTTTTGTAAGACAACATGCTCTACAGACTGGCGACATATTGCCTTGACCTGCTTGATCACCAGATTTGTCTACAATATAGTACGTATTGGACATCATTGGAAATCAACTGTAGTGTCTTCCACTAACAGTATTAACCACCCCTGTGTTGACCAACCAGGTGCAACAGGCACGGAAGTTCATTCCATAAACTGACGTCCAATACCTGTTAAACACAATGCATGCATGATTGCATGCTTGCATTCAAAATTCTCGTGGTTACACTGGTTTCTAATGTACAAGCGTTTCACGTTTGCAATGGCTTATCTCACACTCACATTAAACTGTGATCTTGCATTGTTAATCGCTTAAATATGTTACCTAGTCAACCGTCTTCCCAAAATTTCATTACTTTAAATTGTTTATTTTTTGGTATTGTGATTTTTTCTGTCAGTGTAAGTGAATTACCTTCCTCTTAACATTCAACCAGCAAAATTGGTATTTTTTATGGATGATGCTAGTGTTTAATAAATCTCATTAGGGAGAAAGCATCAGAAGAGTTAATTAATGATATTTTCCAAAGAATTATTAAGTTATTTTCTGAAAATCGACTCTGCCTATATCTTGATAAAACACACTACATTCAGTTCTGTACAACAGATAGAGTTACATCAGCAATTGATGTAGTACTTGAGAAGGAGTCAGTAAGTATGGCAGAATGCTCCAAATTTTTGGGTGTAAATATTAATGAAAACTTGAACTGGTGGCAGCATACTACTGAGCTTCTCATACAATTAACTTCAGCCACTTTATTAGGGATGGATAGCAACATTACCCCTCTGCCATTATTGCAATTTATCAAGTCTTTCTTCAAACAGTCTTGAAGATGAACCTACAACAAATAAGAAAACATAAGTGTAGCCTAGGACCCATTGCACAGGCTCACATTGGGCTGTTCTGCACACCCAGCAGGACTTGCTGTGCCTGGTTGGAAGATGACCTCTCGACACCGACTGTGAAGGCACTTGTACCATGTGCTGTTTGATTATGTACTCACACTACAGGGTTACAAGACACCTTCCTCCTTTAGAAAGAGTGTTCACTGAGGAGATGACCATGTCTTCATCAGTATGTGATGACTGCTCGAACAAGTCTTGTGCTATCACAGGAGATTACAATCTGAAATGGTGCAGGTGCAAACATAAATGAGGCCCATACACCCACGAGAGGCCATATAAGAGCACCGGTCATGGGGGTGCAGTATCCATATCCACATCTGGGCAGGCACTCAGCGATGGAGACTGCAATGAAAACGACAGTGACAGTGGCAGCAGCAGCAGTAATGGCAACGTTCCACAGATGGAGGTGGAATGGTGCTCACTACTCTGCCCAGGAGTGGCAGAGCCAGAGGAGACATCGACTGCACAACGAGGGCCAGCACAGGTAGTGGAGGTGACTGCAGGAACAGGGGGCACTCCAGTGCATGGCTGAGAATGCTGTGAGTTACTCCAAATTTTTTTGGAAAATAACTGTCATACTAGCCACACTGAATGGCAGGCGCTGGTATTTATATAACCTGAAGAGGTAATTTACTATGAGGACATGTTTGGAATCATCATCTGGAGGCAATTGTAAGTAGGCTTCTGAAAAGTCTATTTTCAAAAAATATTGGTCCCCGGAAAGCTGTGGTAGGAGTTCATCCTGACAGAGGAAGGGATAAGTATCAACAACAGACTGGATTTACAGACTTCTTGAAATTTCCACAGAGCAGAAGGTTGCCATTAGGTTTTTTGCCAACTGCCTATGGAGTAGACTATTTGTTAGAGGAGACAAGTATGATAACACCCAAAAACGTAGGTCAATCTAGTTCCAATATGACTGTCTCCTGTAAGGCTATTGGGACTAGCTGGACATGAAAAAAATGGGGGGGGGGGGGGCACCTTCGGTTTTGTTGTGATATGAGCCTTGAAATTGGTAGCACACTGTAAGCCTTTAGAAATGGGGAGGAATATTCTGCGCATAGCGTGTCCAGTTTCTGATATCAGATCCACTTCAGCAGAAATAGAGAACCCAAAAATTCTGAAGGTGTCTAACCCAAATAAGTCTTCCATGTTGGCATCACCCACTACTAGAAATATCAAAGGCTGAGCAACTGCTCTGTACACTACAAAAGCAGGAAAGTGTTCCAATATGGGTATTTGTTGTTGTTGTTGAAACTCATCAACTGACAAGAGACAGGGGATAATGCCAGTGATCCAAGATCCACATGGGTCTGAGAATTTAACAAAGTCACTAATGCACCCATGTCCACTTGCAGTTTTAACTGCTTGTCCGTTACATGTACTTAAATGTAGAGTTTGTTTGAGACACCATCTCTTGGAAAACACTGTCCACATCCATGTTGATATCTGGTAAAGGAGGTTGAGAGTTGAACGCAGATGCAATATGTTCCTTTTCTTTTTCAGTGAATGGGCACATGGCCTGCTTGTGTTGAACAAAATAATAAGGGCACAACAGAAGAGAAACACATGGCCACTGTTGTGATGCTGATTGTTGCTGCTACTGCTTAGCACAGTGCTGCCACATATGGCATGGAGGCTGTGGTTACGCAGTTGTAACATCATCTTCCCCCCATGAGTTAACTGACACTGGCTAAGAAAGAGAGCAAGCAATGATGGTTACTTCCCACCATTCTTCTGTCTGATTTCCCGATGTCCCAGATACTTCAAAAGACTAAGCAATTTTCAGAACATCTGTGAAAGAAGGATTTTCACATTTTAAAGCACATTCATGGACTTCTTTATCAGGGGCCAACATATTATAACATCACTAACCATTTAATCAGGATATGAGTCGTAGTGGACCTCAGTAGTTAACTTCGTCATGATGGCAAAGCCCATGAAGTTCCGCTCCCCAAGCTCTGTACAAATGTTGCGGCTGCATTTGGTAACAGTAAAACACGATATAAGTACCAATAACATGAGTATGTTTCCAATGATAATTAGAAAGAAACTGAAACAAGTCATCAAAAGAGATACTGGTAGATTCCTGAAGAGAATCTAGCTGACACAAAATGTGATAAACACAAGGAGAAATCCATGATTAAAATAAAGCCTTACACAGGTTGGCATCAATGACTCTGAAATCTTGGAAATTTTGCCAAATGTGTTTTTCATATGCATTTCTATCTTCCGCAGAATCTTCATACAAGGGAAATGGTGGGGGCTGTGTCAGTGGTGGTGAAACATGGTGCATCAGTGAAGCTGTGAAATTGTTTAGTGTCGAGGAGAGAGCCTGCTGCTGGTGAGGGAGAGTTTGCTGTTGTTCAACAAGAGGTTTAAGAATTTCTTTCACTGATGTGTTGGCTGTATATCAGATCAAGAAACAAAATACATGGAGTAGAATATCATACTGGTCACCAAATATCTTGCAACATTGTACAGAAACAATATCAGAAGTTTTGTTCAAAAGTAACACCAACCAAGTTTCATTCTCTTTCCAAATAAAGAGTCACAGTAACACTGAATGAAGTATAGAGCAATATAAAGACTTACAACTATAAAACATATCATATACAGCTGTGCAGGTGAGCATGCAACAAGTAAGTCAGCATACGTGTGTCCAAGGGCTTGGTGTGCCGGCTTACATAGGGCTACTGAGCACACAGCACAGTTCTTGCTGTCTCATCTGTTCTTGCTGTGAGGCAATCTCCTTATGCCAGCTTTGGAGGCACTTGTTTTGTGTGGTGTTTGATTACACACTCACACTATAGGATTGCAGCAATGTAAATATGCCAGAAAATTTGCTTTGTGAAAGAAAGAAAATGTTGTATCAAAATACATATAAAACAGAATTAATTATTTGATGGAGTGCATGAATATGTGTGAATACCCATGTTAACTTTCTGCATCTTTGTTCAATTATAGACACCTCATTATTCACATGAAGACCCCCATCAGCTACAGTTTAATTGACATTTGTAATATGCTTCAATAACTTGTAGAAAAAAAAAAGAAAACTTTTTGTACATTTTTTTTATTTTGTAGTACTATCTGTAGCAGATTGTTGCACTACTAATAATTCCTTGGTGCAATTATCTGGACTGGACATTGCGATCTAGTCAGGCTAGTTATTTAAATACTCACTAAACTGTAATTATGGATACAAAGACAATTACTTTAAGAATTGTAATAGTATTTTAGTAAAGCATGTGATTTCTCTTTGGCTGTGTGTCCTTCCTACATTTCTTCTCAATTTTCTTACTTAAAATTTTCAGTGAATAGTGTACCTGAATGTGCACTTATGATTCTGTGAAACAGTTCTCCTTTCTTACATAAAACTTGTTGATAAGATTTATTTATTGCAGCCATTTTGCTGTCATGATTATACATACCATTTATTATAGTGCTCACATGCACTTCATGAATGACAGTATGATTTAGAAATACATTTCAAGTTCTGGGATGTTATGAATATTTTTATTTGAAGTGCTACAGTGAGAAACAACTGAAAACTGGATGCCATTAACTTTAAATGCTCTCAGTCAGCTCTTTTCATGATACTAATACTGAAATCATCATCAACAATAATTTCCCAATGACATAAAGAGCTTGTCAAACAGAATGACTTTGCTCATACCAACTAGCATGGATTTTGAAAACTTCAATCATGCAAAAGCCAGCATTCAATTTTTTTACTTAACATTCTACAAGGCATGACAAGGAAATCATGTGGATACTACATTTCCCGAGCCAGTACTATAACAATGTTTATTGAGAAAAGTACAGCTGTATGAGGTATCAGGCAATATTTGAGTTAAACAGCTTTGTGAATGGGATGCCACAATACTTGATCAGGCTTTTGGAGTATAACTTGAGAATCATGATTTGTGGAGACATTACTGTTTATTTTCTCTCAGGTGGTACTGGATAAGGACATCTAGAGTTGCTGATGTCCAACTTTATATTAATTTTCACAGCAAAGTTCCCAATGAGGTTTGAGGACATAGCACTACAGCCATTGACAGTGTGTGTTTAGACCCAACAACATGCTGTGGTTCATCTGACGATGATGATGAAATTTTAACAATAAAATGTACTCACTAGTTAGGTACAGATCATAAAGGAACAGAACTGCATTGCATAATAATAAACAATGATTCAGTCACAGACAAATTATGGAAAGGATACTGAGGAGAAATTTATAAAAAAGAAAGTGCAGATGGAAAAGTTAATTATTTCTTAAACATATCCCTACAGCAATTTGAGTCTTGTTTTCCTCTAAAACAATTTAGGACAAAATCAAACAGCATCATGGACAAGGGATGGATAATTCTTGGGATTAAGGTGCCTGTTCTAGGAAGAGAGAGCTCTACCTAATTCAGAGGATGAGCTGCAATCAAGAATTGAAAGTCCATTACCACCAGTATTGCCAAATCCTCCAGTCTGTCATTAAGAAAGTAAAACTTTTGTAAGCTATGTGAGATTAAAAAATTCATAAGATTACTAAAACAGCAGTTCTGCTGTCAACAATCTAGCAGGATATTAAAATCTTATGCTGAATCAATAGGACTGCCATGTGGCTACCTTTGTAATCAATTAATGACTCAGGGCTTACTTCCTGACAGACTTAAATAGTCTCTAGTAACACCTATCTGTCAGAATGTAGTAATAGAACCACCTCTGATTACAAACCTACTGTTCTACTTCTTTTTTTTTTTTTTTTTTTTTTTAAAAAAGCATTGAAGCAAATGGTTTGTGATAGAATGATGACTGATTTAACAGAGTTAAACTTGTTAAAAAACTCTCAGTTTCACTTCTGTAAAGGTTTTTCCAGAAAGAAACTGATACAAGTCTTCAGAAATGAACTGATAGTAGAATTAAATAAGAAAAAAACTGTCCTGTTAGTATAAGCCATGACCTTACCAAAGCCTTTCATTATGAGAACTTCAGAATGGTACATGGTAAACAAAGTATTATGGCAATAATGATATGCATGGATATAGTTTTATGATCATAACAGAAAGCAGATGGTCTTGATAGATGAGTCACAGGTGTGAAACTAATCTCAAATAGGAGGAAAATAACATGTTTGGTGCTATAAGGATTGGTACTGGGACCACTTTTGTTATCAACCTACAAACATGACCTTCCAGTGCTTTTAAAATATGACACAGAGGCTATAAAGTTTACAGGTGTCACAAGCATACTAATCAAGGCCCCAAACAAGATCTTAATGGACAAAACTCAGGTAATTGCTGAATGGGTCTACAAGTGATTCACAGCTGACAGTTTAAGCATTACTCTCACAAAGACTCTTATTAGGCAGTTTCACCCAAGTATTAAAAAGTGTAATCACAGGAAATGCCAACAAAGTAATTTTTCATAAGAATTTAAGCCTTCAGAGAATTTGCTGATGGTGTTTTCTTGTAGAATCTGCTGATGCAGTATTGCAGTCCTCTTGCTGCTGTCTTCTGGCAACTAGTTGCACACTGTGGGACACAGTCAAAATGTTGTTAATTTCAAGACAGTATTTCATGTATTTCTCACATGTAATAGCAAGTTCTAGCTATTCAATGACATTATCATGGTTGATGGAAGCTGGAGGGTCTGACATGAATGGAACCTTGTTTGTGTTTTATCACTGAGGGTAGTCAGCCTAACAATATAAAGACTTTGCTAATGTTCATATTTTAGTGAAAGCAACTTACCAATATGAACTCAGAAAATGAGAGGGGCAATCAAGATTGCTATACACTTAAATAATTTTGATTGTGAAGACTACTTGCAGTGTATCTGTGTCTACTGTGCTAGTTCTCTGGAGTAAATAACTTTTTTGGTAAATTCTTCTAAGTCTTCATCCTGTAAATTCTCTCCGAGTTGTGTTACTGAGTCATCAGAGCCACTGAAGTGATCCATTACCCATTGAAAAAATACCAAATTTGCCCTGTCCTTTTTTAAACCAAATTTAATAAAACTGAAGCAATATTGAAAAATTTTCCTTAAATCATCTAAAATTGTTGATAAATATTTCAGTCAAAACTTTAATGTATCATCATAGCAAACAAATTACAAATTGTATAAGCTTTCTAATACTTTTATAATATGACTAAATCCATATATCTTATGTTTATGCTAACTAATTTACATTGGTTTTAGTAGATTTATAATAAAAAATAAATTTTATTTCCTCTTAATAAATCATTAATTCAGAATATAAGAAATAGGTTTATAATTAAGAGTTGAAATAGTATCCCTTTCCAGGAGCCACTTTTATTGTAATTTAACTTTACATTTTCTCACTTCCAGAGAAGAAAAGCCATTGATTATGTTACTGAAATCAACTTCTGCAGCTGTGTCATATTCTGTTGGCAAGATGGCTAAATTGGGTAGCCTGCTTCTGCCAAGACATGATCTTAAGCAGCTTTTTTATTATCTTTAATTTACTGAAACTTTGTTCATAAGAAGGTACAGTCACAGGTGTTATGATAAATATCTTCAACCCTATTTTTATGGTTGGAAAGGCCTCTCTGAACCCATTATTTGGCGACTGAAAAAAAAAGCTTCGAAATACCCAAATGGGAATCTGTGTGAATATTTTTCATCAGTTCTTTCATCTGGAACTGAAAAGCAGCTATTTTTTAACTAGTTTCCTTCTAGCGATATCTCTAATATATTTGGCATGAAACTCGGCTGCATGCTTCTAAAGATAAGATAGAGAGCTTTTAATTAAAGTGTTTCCTGGCTTAAAATTAAGGACTGCTGAGATGTTACAATGTGAAATCTATTTTCCATTTCACTTGTTATTCTGTTAAATACATTGAAGCACTCACACAGAGTTTTGGCACAAATCATGTGTGTCTCACATTCAGTCATATCTCCAGACATCCTCTTTATCTTTGAACTGCAACACTGCCTTAGATGGATATTGAATCACAAACATCCTTGGCTTTAGCTGCGTATTTCTGCATCGCTTCTTCACATAGCTTGTTAATAATATTTTGCCTAAGCACATGGGTATCTCATTGCACTTAGAATAGCGTCCTCCCTTGCAGTGATTTCTTAGTGCAGTTTGGGTTTATTAATATATCAGACTATATCTCTAAAAAGTACATATATACATAGTCAGTTCTTTTGTTTCAGAGAAGTATCTTAGAAAATGCTGCTGTTTCAGTGGTCTATTTGTCTATATTGGCCATATCTTGTAACACCTTGGTTGAAATCATAAATTGTGGAAAGTTGTCACAGCTTGACACCTAGAGGAACATCCTTTATTGCAGTCTATCTTCATTTTAAAGCAATAGATTAAAGTCTCCATCCTCATATTAGAGCTACCAAAGTAGTTGAAAAACTGCAGCATGTCCCCAAACATAGTGATCATTATAACTGACACTTCCATGGGAAGCATACCAATGAGGTTTTGATTGTATGCTGCACACATTTAGCAGGATTGCTTTGAGATCAGCAGAAGTACTGACAGGAGGATAAGTAAAATACATATCCTCTCCACCTTTTTTGCTTATTTTCTCCGCTATTGCATCTTGCTCCATTTTCCTGTTGGGAAAAAACAGCAAAACTAAGACGACTTTCCTGAAATACCATATGTGCCTCAGCATCCACTCACCAATCTTTTATATTCTGTAATATCACTGTGAAGTAGCTGCAAGTGTTTCACTGTTGAACACGAGCTATTAGTGTTGGTGGCACCTGTGTGGACCAAAAATACTGTTGCCATGTGTTGCCGCACTATTGCCAAGTAACTGATGTCTGTTCAATAATGTCATTTTTTCTGTGGTATCTGATCGAAATTAACTGTATAAATGACAATGTAACAACAGCATGTGTTTACAGTTGTGTTCGGACAGAAAGGCTTGGTCTCACAGGCAGGAGATGGGAACAAGTGTGCTAGGAGCACTCATGCACAACTTTGAGTTAATTCTTGCATCATTCTTCATTTCTGTTTTTCTTTTCAGGCAGTTTTTGCACATTCTTTGTGCTTACATCCTTGGCACCCTTTTGGTAAGGCCCTGTGAGTCAGTGGGAAATCGTACATTTGCTTTAAAACCTAAATGTGATTCCCAAGGATTCTTTATTGTTGTCATTTGACCAACAAGGTTAGATAAACCATTTATTATGGTACATCTATTTCACAAAGTTTAGCTGGACTTCCAAATAAATTTTGATTACTTATTTCACAATGTCATTCTGCTGTTGTTGGGGTTGTTACTTCTGGGAACAAACCAAAGCTTGACATTAGTAACTCCACGTGACCTAGACCAGTACTATAGGAGTACCTATTGTAATGTGCTTGCCACCATTAATACAAGAGCATGGTCATTATGTGAACAGGAGCTGTGAAAACCTCCGCAATGAATTCGCATTTTGGTTCAAATTTGAGCACAAGGTCCAACAAGTCAAATATCTCTCACCATTCTTATTCATCATAATAGAAACGAAATTTAAAAGTTATCATACTGAGGAATCTAACATATAATACCTTAGTTTTTGACTATGTTTTAATGGTGTGCAGAGAGACAGAAGTAGAAGTACAACTGAAACTATATCTCTGGCATGAAGAATTTATGTCAGTGGAAATCAAAATCAGGCAAAGCAAGCAGTGTTTTTAAATTTTAGTGTACAGCTTCTGAAAGTCCCTGTATGAATCTGAGATGAAAAGAAAAAAAAATAGAGTATGGGCACGTTACACTGTTAAACAGGGTTGTCTCTGTGAATAATATGGTACACCAATAGACTGATAATTCAGTGCAAAATACTTCCAAAATATAGCACATAGTATGTCTGATTATGAATATTTCCACAGATTTCCAATATCAGCTTGTTTAGATGTTTTGTGTCTATATTAATACGCATATCAGAAACAGCAACAATAATTGGACCAATGCAGATTCATCTCCAGGCAACAGAAATGGAGTTCTTCTGTCACTATCTACAAAAAAACAAAAGTGAAATCATTTAACAAATGAAGATTTCTGACAACAGCCCCCTGCCTGCTGGAGATTCTTGAAGAAAAATAGTTACAGAGGTATGGATGTATGTAGAGAAATATTCCCTGCAGGACCCTGACAATAGTAGTTAACTGAAGAGTTTCTGGGAAGAAACAAACAGGAAGAACTTGTCATGGCTGGGAGAAGCAGATTTTTAAACACATCAAAACCAGAAATTCCAGCTGGTGTCAAATATATGAAAACAAACTGTGGTTGGATAAAGTATGTTGGAAGAGGCTGACAGATAACTGTATCTTGCTTGCCAGAGTATAGAAAAGATGATAATCATCTTGTTCTGGATACCTCTTCTTTTTTATTAATATAATGTAAGTGGTTGGATAAAAAAACTATTCAACAAATGGTAGCAAAATAATGTACATGTAGATGGTATTAAAGTTTGCAAACTTTCACAGCCAGTGCTCATTCTTCTGGGAGAACAGCTGAAGGGGAAGGAAGAGGGGTGAAGGAAAGACTGGTGAAGTTTAGGAAAAGTCATCTAGAACACTGGGTCATGGGAGACCTACCAGATGGGATGAGAAGGAAGAGGGGTGAAGGAAAGACTGGTGAAGTTAGGAAAAGTCATCTAGAACACTGGGTCATGGGAGACCTACCAGATGGGATGAGAAGGAAAGACTGATTGTTGGGGACTGCACCAGGAGATTTGAAAAAAATGTCTGGAATATGCCATGGGTAAGTGCACAAGAACTGAAAAAATGAGAATAAGTGTAGTGATGCTAAAAGTTAAAAAACATTGATTTTTAAGTGCTTCTACTAGCATGTAGAAGAAAAAGAGAGAAGAAAAATAAAGGTAAGACACATACTTACTAGATGGAAGTAAAAGTATCACCATATTTCAGGAAATTGTTCCTTACAACTCCTTCCCTATTCCATGTGTCTCTTTGAATGCACAGTTTAGTACAACTTTTTATTCCTCCTGGAAAGTATAAATCACAGCTTCTGTGTGTCCTACATTATTTCCTTTCCTCATTCTGCTGATAAGGGAACAGGGTAAACTTTGGATATCACTTTTTTTTCTTTAGTTGGTTACTATAAATCACTATTTTAGTTGGTTACTTTAAATCACTATTTCAGTTGTTTTCATTTTGATAATTGATATTTGATAAGAAATACCACAGAGAATTAATATAAGCTACTTGGAATTGTAGACCAAAGTACATAATAATGTTTTATCTTTCTTTTTGGTAAACAACACTGTAAGGCAGTTGACATCCATCATACAGTGCAACAGTAAGCTGTAAGTTCTTTGGTATCTTCCTAAACAACAGCAAATTTTGAGAACTGAAGAAGAGTTCTGTAGACCATTATACATTGCTATGTTGGTATCCAACATTTAATATAACAACAGCTCTTTTAGGCAATGTCTTTTCACAGCTGTCTTTTACAGCCACATCTAGTCATACATGGTAGTGTGAAAGTGGTATCCATTTCTTTTCCATCAACTAATCTTACATGTTTAGAAATATTTGTTTCATTAACATGACAAGTTCCAGCACCTGCACAGAAAAAGATCTAACTCAAACCTTAACAGTCACATGAAGGCAGTGCATTACACGCCAAAGGTATTCTAGGTCTTCTATTCATCCCAACAAGAAGGAGAAGCTTCAAGGATGTGGAACAAGTCAAGATATGCATTAATGTGACACAAAGAAATCATAAGAACTTAATCTTCATGCTGTACAAACAACAATACACTGTGCTGTTCACATACAAGGGAAGAGTGGGAGGTGTGTGACACTTTTTGAAAAATTCAGTTTCACTTAATTCCACTAGCCTCTACAGGAAATTTAATGACACATTATGGCACATTCAACTTTGATATAGATAAATTCAAGAAAATGAATAGCATAGTTCACTTCAACAATGAATTTGTGAAGTGTTCTGTAAGACGATGCAAATGTCCCATACCTGCCATACCTTAGGGAGGACAGAGCTAGGGAGGTATGAGATGATATGATACAGTGGTAGTCTGTCAACATTCAATTTAACATATACCTGGTACTGGTCTCCACAACACTGCTCTACATTATACACTGAAAGATTTACAGAAAATGTATGCAAAGATTTCACACGTTCAGTGCTTTCAGACTATAATGGGACTGGTAACTTCATTAAAATATCTGTTTTTTCCCACAATGCTCACATATTTTTCAACTGAAAAGTAGAATTTAGAAACTCTACTTCTGTCCACATAAATGTAATTTTGACTTAATCATTAGATCACACTTAATTATTCTTCCAAAATAATGAAATACATTTTTTCATAAAAACTTAACAAGAATAAAGTCACTTTCCTTAATCTTAGTTTGATGGCCTTCCCAGTCGATTTCTTCTATTTCATCTTCCTCAGAGCTCAAGAACATGTCAAGATCATTGTCAGTGTCTCCATATTTGACATCCTCTGACGAATCAGAATCATCACCAAGTGCTTTCTTTTTAGATAGATTTCTGATGGCTTTAGGCTTACACCTACTTGATTTTTCTAAATGCTTGGTTTGCCATTCAGGTGCTAATCTTTCTATGTTGGCCTTTTCTGGTGTGCATGTTATAATCCCCTTCCTTTGTGACCATCTTTTCATGGTTCTGTTTTCAGAAAAGGATGAATCTGTTCAGGACTTCCTGCTTGCACCATTGAAGGACTGGATTCTATGGATCCTTTTTCATCTACAACAGAAGAAATTTGTGAAGACACACTGAACTGATTGGATTCTATAGATGAAGTAGGTTGTTGTCCATTTTATGCAAGGGAAACTTATGGAGATGAGACAGAACAATCAGTTACAGATGATATCAAAGATTCTGCTACAATGAAGAGCTCATTGTTATAAGGATAAATGCCAGATTTCCTAAAGCCAGAAAGAATATTGTTTTGTGTGACACTCAAAGGATATGCTTGTCCAACCGATTCACCTGTGCAAAAGATGGAAATAGTTTTTCCTCAGTGGTTTAGTAACCAGTCATTATAAATATTATAGTGGCTTTTAAATGAACCAAACACTTACATGTCAAGAGGCTGGAGTCAATGGACAATGATGTTGTGGAATGATTAACATAATGACTCCCTTCTCCTTAGCTGTAATGATAACATCCACACCAACATTGCTCTCGTGATTATCCAAGATTAGAAGTATTAGTTGGTTCTTGCTGCATTTGGTGTGATCACTTATGTGCTGCAAATACTATTCAAAACGTATGCTCAACATTTATCCTGTACTGCTAGTCAGTGTAAGACTACCTGGAATAGCACCTGTTAGAAGGAAATGTTTCTACCTGACTCTCCGAAATACAAAAGCCGCAGGTAAAATGTTCCTGATAATTTGCTCCCTCTTTCTGCTGACCTACTTGTTTCTCACCATGGTTTGCAACAATCATAGGTGGTATATTGACTGTAAATATTCTTGTTTCATCACAAGTGAATATGTGATTTGGTGTGAGCTCATATTTTTCATAAATAGACTTCATGTTATAAGAAGAGATCAACATTTGATGGGTTAAAACTGCTTGGTTTTGGGGTCCTCAATGATAGTTCCTTGTTTCATCCTATAAAGCCTTTAAACTAGTCGTATCCTGTGATTCTTTTTTTAATTTTTTATTTTTGCTTCCCAAAATTTAGCATTTTGCCTTGTAAAGCACAAGCATACTGATAACCAAGAAATTTCACCTGAATTTCACTCAATCCATAACGTTTTCTACTGGCAGTGAAAAAATACTCACCAGTGCCAGCTCCTGATGTTTAGAAAACACCGAACCACATAAAAACTGCACTGAAAGGCAATGCTCTCCTTATCAGCAGCTTGGGAATATTTCTGAAGATGTCACTGAAGAACTGACTTGAAGAGCCCAAATGCTTTTGCCACCTTTTTATGCTATATCCCTTGTTGACTTACGTTAAAGCATTTAAAGGAGACTCTTAGCCACAGCCATTCTTTTAGGGAACTTCCTGACCCTCTTATGGTGCAGTTTGTCCTGTAAGGACTACACAGTCAGCGTATAGAAACAGTAACTCTAAAAATGCTGGTACTGGGAGAAATGGGACACTGTCCCATTCCTCCCAAGACAGGATGGCCCATTCCTCTCTTAGGAGCACTCCAACACATAACAGTCGAAACATAACCTAAAAACTTACCAAATTATATTTGCTGTTTCATGAGCATAATCAACTATCCCACACTATAATTTACATTTTCAGATCATTGTAAATAATGAATATTAGGAAAATGATTGAACTGTTTTCCGTGAAGTGTTCCTACCTTTTAAGAACAAATATTGACTTTGTTCTCTCCTTACCTTATGACAAGAGTTTTAGTAATCAAGATGGAACAGGAAGAGTAACAGATGAGCACCATCTGATGGCACAATATGGAACCAACAATTCAAAACAAACAGATGGGAAACTTGAACTGTCACATTCATCCCACTGCACCACTCATTCCACTCTTCCCGAAACCAACTAAATATAATGAAGTAAATTAGTAAGAAATCTGCTACTCTGAAAACAGCAGCTGTCTTGTCAGTTTTATTATACAATTGCTGTTTGTCTGCTATTAGTAGATTGATTTTTCCTTGGTGGCAGTGGTATTTTTTGAAGAAAATATGTTTACATCTACAAATAGTGAGCCCTATTTACAGTGCATTATTATTTCTCATATGGCTTTAGAACAAACATTCCTATTTGCCATCAATGCACAGTACTTGAGGTTTGGGCAAGAAATTTCCTCCTTACACATTTAGGTATTGTTTTCCTAGTAAATCTCAGGTGGCTGATTAAAGTGGTTTCTCATGGGGTTCACTACATCCCTTAAATGGCACTGAAAGAGAAACAGGTAAGTAAGATCACTGAGACAAAAATGAAATTTGTGAGGAAAGCAGAGGAAAGGTTAGAAGACGTCAAGTTAGAACTGAAAGAATTCGATAAGAGACTGGATAGAAGAAAGCAACGAACATTATGACTCAGGATTATCAGTTGAAGTAGTTTGCACGTGTTAAGAGAATGGGTGAGAAAAGAAAAGCTAAACAAGAATTTGATGAAAAGGACCCTAGATCACATGGGAGGGCAGGGTTGAGAAACTGGGACAAAGGAATGGAAAAAATGTAGAGAGAGCATAAGGGAATTGAAAAAGAAGAAGAATAAGATGGTGATGATGAAGTTAATTTGTAGAAAACATTTCGAATGAAATGGGTTTTTAATTTTCTTTTGAATTTTTGGGGATTAGCAATGTCTTATGAAGGGGGAGATGTTATGGATTATGGTCAAAAATTCGATTTTTTTAAAAATTATTTCCTTGATCTATACTGTTTAATCTATGTTTTGTGTGAATTTTAAAGTAATAGCAGCTTCAGAAATGTCTTTAAATTGTTAAACTGATTAACTCTGCACTGGCAGCTGCTCCCACCGTTTCTGAAATTTGGGAAACCGCTTGCTTCAGCAGATTTTTTCTCAGTGTGAAGGTTACTTTGTTTTGATATTTTTGGCTGATATCTGTATCTTTGCCTGAAAACTTTCTTACATACGGTTCATTTGTGTTTTGACAATACTAAACAATATTAGTAGGAAGAAGGTTGAATTCGCAAACCTTTAGTAGGAAGTCAAGATTTATGAAAAATGGGTGGTGAAAAAACTATGTTTAAGGAATGGAGGTTTCATGGAAATTGGTTTACCAACAAAAAAGTGGAAGCAAATCAAAACGAAGAATATAAGTTCTCAGCTTCAGCATCGAAACTTGGGACAGGAGAATGGTACAGGTGCATGAATGATGTAGATATTTATTCCCATTGGAGTCAGACTTTATGATTTAGAGCTTCTCTGCCAGGCTATAAAGTTTAGCTGTAAAAATATGGCATGTATGATTGTTGTTGAAGGAAGAAGAGTAGGAGTAGCTCGTGATTTTAAATTAATTTGTAATTCATATGGCTATGAATTTTCATTTTACTCCTCCAAAAAAACTGATACCGATACCTATGAAAGCAATTTTAGGTCAGCATATGCTCTGAGATGCCTTGGACAGGACAGGGAAGAAGGTAATTTGTTGTGTGGTTTTCTGAACATGTGCAAGGTTTGAAAAAATTAATAATGAAATGTCTGATGCTGTATGCAATACTGTCAAAGGAAGAAAGCAGCGGTGGAATTGGTGGAAATAAACCAGAAAGAAATAGATCCTGGGGTAGATGTTCATGATAGTGAATCTCCTGCAAATGTTACTGACCTCTGTGTGCCTGTAGATGGTATGTGGATGAAAGTGGGTCACACATCTCTGTATGGTATTGACACAGGTAAACATTTAGATTTAGAAATTATGTCTAAATATTGCCACCAGTGTGTATTATGGCAGCTGTTTAGGGATGCATAGCCCTTAAGGAAATTAATTCACTAGGGCTTTAGAGGAACTTTACAAACTTTAATGTTTGTTGAGGAGACAAATATATTGACAAAAGGTCCAGGTACAGGAAGATAATGGAACTGATCTACAACTGTGTTTTTTTCTAAATTCACTCTCGTTATTGACCAGAAACATTGGTATGGAATATATGTGTTGGCATGTAAGCGTAAGAATACCTAGTTCCCTGAAGAGGCTTCTGAACAACATTCAGCTATTGAATTTACACAATATTCTTATTAAAAATTTCTGTAGAACAAACAAATTTTCCCCTTACCTCAGATTTCCCAGAAACTTATGCCATAGGACATAACTGAGTGAAAGTATTCAAACTTATGCTAGTAATCTTGTTTGTAGGTCAGCTCAGCGAAAGATATTTGTGAATGGAAAGCAGACAGATCTGAGCTTGTTCCTTCTGTTTAGGTTATCCACATATTGGTGCCCTTCTCAGTTTGTAATCCATCTGGATATCTACGAACTTCAAACATGGACACTCATCAAATGTAAGTCAACGGGTTTCTGTTTGCAATTCCTGTAAGTCATTTTTATATGTCTGGAATTGCATAATGTGAGTTTTTGGAAGATAAAGGGTTATAATGTCAGCTATGAACCACTTGCAGACCAGTTCCATTATCTTCCCGTACCTGGACCTTTTGTCAATACATCTGCATCCTCAACAAACATTAAAGTTTTTAAAGTTCCTCTAAGGCCCCAGTGAATCATTTGTGTACACCAAAAACAGGAGAAGACTAAGAAACAAACCATTGATTATACTACATTTAATGCTTCCTCACTGTGAATTTAATCTTATTCCTGTTATATCTTTTTATAATTTGATGCTCTGTTTTATATTGTTAAGAAATGACTCTGTCCATTGAAAGGGAAGATCTTTATTTCCATACCACTGTAGGTTCCCTTGCACAATTTTATGATATACACAGTCAAAGACCTTGATAAGATCACAGAAACTGCCAATAGCTACATTCTGTAGTTTAGTTGTACAAGAATAGAGATGGTGAGATCATGTATTGCATTCCCATTAAAGAAACATACACAGAAGCCAAATTGAGCTGCAGTTAAAAGATTACTCTCAGCAACATGGTTCAGAATTCTGTTCTAACCTATTTCCCTAAACCTTTTGGGAAGGACTTCACTTGGTCTATAATCAGTGATCAGTAACTTATCTTTACTTTGCATACTTCAGTCTTTCAGAAGATACTCCTTGACTCATCAACTAATTACTAGCTTAACTCAATGGTGGCACTACAGTCAGCACAAGATTAATACTTTACTGAGATATCAATGTAACCGGATGTCACTTTTTTGTAATCTAATGATTTTTGTGACCTTTCTAACAGATAATTTGTCAGAATTCATGTCCAGTGGTGTGGTATGTATTAGCTGTCAAAAAAAGTATTGGACTTGTTTTCATTGGAGTTTTTTGTTCCAGTGTTTTGAGCCAGTAATAGGAAGTATTCACTGAACATAGTTGCCCATGATTCTAAGTTTGTATCATCTGTTTCACTGTTTATGTCATCTGGGAGTTCAATATCATTTTTCTTGCAGTGTTTATTCATTTAGTTCCTAACAACATTCCAATTTATCTTTGCCTTATTCTTGCAATTTTCATTTTTTTGCATAGTACATGGTTTTTGACCTTTTGATGGTATGCTGAAGAATGTTTTTAGTACTGCTTATTTTTAAGGACTGATTAGAACTCTTTCTTCCCTGCACTAAATATTTTGGTTCCAGATGTAAGTCACCATTTATCTCAGCTTCCAATGTAAATATCACTGACCAACTGTAAAAGTAAACAGTTTCATATTATTACAAGAATATTTTTAGGAAATATTTAAATTTCTCATCTACTGTGTGGCCTTAGAAATCTTTTTCCCATATTTTATCCTACAAATTCTCTCTGAATAGCGTAGCTGCGTCAGCATTTACAACTCTATAAAATTTTCCTTTCCCTTTATTAATGAAAACTAATTGATGGGGATGTATTATAGCCACCATTTTATCATCATAATCCAATAAATCATTTATTATGGGCCTCACAGTTACTTCATTACATTTTAGAAATATTATAAGCAACGGATAATCCAGGATTGAATGTAGCAATATCATGAGAAGGAAAGTTGCTACTCACCATAGAAGTCTCAGATAAGCATAAGAAAAAGACTGTCACAAATAAAGCTTTAGGCCAGTAAAATAGATGACACACACACACACACACACACACACACACACACACACACAGTGAACTGCTGCAGGTTAGACGGAGATCATGGGAGAGGTGGGGAGTGGGGGATGAGTATCGGAAAGGGAGAGAAGTAAAGAGACTGGTTGTGATGATGGAATAAGGGCTGAAAAGTGCTGGAATGGGAACAAGGAAGGGGCTGGATGGGTGAGGACAGTGATTAACGAAGGTTAATGCCAGGAGAGTTATGGGAAGGTAGGATGTATTGCAGGGAAAGTTCCCACCTGAGCAATTCAGAAAAGCTGATTGTTGATGGGAAGGATCCATATGGCACAGGTTGTGAAGCAGTTATTGAAATGAAGGATGTCTTGTTTGGCAGTATGCTGTGCCATGGGGTTGTCCACTTGTTTCTTGGCCACAGTTTGTTGGTGGCCATTCATGCAGATGGACAGCTTGTTGGTTGTGATGCCCACATAGAATGTAGCACAGTGGTTGCTGCTTAGCTTGTAGATCACTTTTCACAGGTAGCCCTGCCTTTGATGTGATAGGTGACATTTGCGATTGGACTGGAGTAGGTTGTGGTGGGAGGATGTCTGGGTCAGGTTTTGCTCTAGGTCTATTGCAAGGGTAGGAGCCATGAGGTAAGGGGTTGGGAACAAGGGCTGTGTAGGTATGGACAAGTATATTGTGTAGATTTGGTGGACAGTAGAATACTACTGTGAGAGGGGTGGGAAGGATAGTGAGCAGGACATTTCTCATTTCGGGGCACAACAAGAGGTGATCCAAACTCGGGTGGTGAATGTTATTCAGTCGCTCCAGCCCTGGGTGGTGCTGAGTTATGAGAGGAATGCTCCTCTATGTCTGGAGTGTAGGTCTTTGGAATGTGGTGGGAGACTGGAGAGATAAGCATAGGAAATTTGTTTTTGTACACGGTTGGGAGGATAATTATCATCTATGAAGACTTCAGTTAGACTCTCCGTATATTTCGAGAGAGACAGCTCATTGCTACAGATATGATGACCATGGGTGGCTAGCTTGTATGGAAGGGACTTCTTGGTGTGGAATGGATGACAGCTGTCGAAGCAGAGGTATTGCTGGTGACCAATAGGTTTAATATGGACAGAGGTACTGATGTAACCATCTTTGAGGTGGAGGTCAACATCTAGGAAGGTGGCTTGTTGGTTTGAGTAGGATCAGGGGAAGTAAATGGGGGAGAAGTTGTTGTATATATCTTGACAGTTGGCCAGAGCATAAATAAACAAGTACTTAGATCACTTGAGGAGAGAGGAGCAGTGTGAGGGAACATGCCTTACCTCCCTCTTGCAGGGCTGGCAGTTCACATTTGTTTTCTGGGGCTTTGGCAATAGCAAACGCCAATCCCTTCTTGTTTTGTAAAGTTCATGGACCATATTAGTCTCTTTCCTCTCGTGAAAATAAGAAATGAAAACAACAAGCAATTCAGAACACAAAGCAATGCTGAGTAAATGAAACATTTGGTAACAATCACAGTACAGTTACTTACTGAAATTGGCAGTGTCATGAACACAGCAGTTCAGACCAAATCACTCATTGTATCTTAAGCAACCATTGACCAAAACAACCCCCCCCCCCCCCCCCCACACACACACACATAAAGCTGACTCTTAGCTTTGCGATCCTTATAACTCCTACTATTACCACTATCTGAAACTTAATTACTGTAAATAGGCTTATACTAACATTGCTGCAGCTATAGATGCACTGAAACAAAGCTTATAATTAGCTATCACATCTACAGTAGCTTATTAATCTCATAAACATCCTAATTTATCTGTACTCACAAACTTTCACGAAAAACACCTTCAGCATCAGTCATTGGCACAATCAAGGTTATCAGCTGCATAAAATATTCTTCATGCTTGCTTCTATTGGTCAAATAATGTATTTAATTTAGTGTACTGTCCCAGAACATAATCATATAAAACAGTAAGGAGCAAAAATATGAAAAATAGGACTATAGTCCCACTTTTAGCTAAACATAAGGAGAACTATTCCTGGGAGCATAACATTTGGAATTGGGCTTCCTGGTTAGTTCATCAATATGTTGACTCTATTGTAACTTGTTATACAGCTGCAGCCTGGAAATTTTACATTGTGCTTCCTCAGACTAGGACCATTAATGTTAAAGCCTTATTCAGGTACTGGAATGCCATTATTGCTTATCTGAAACTGCAGAACATGACTCTTTGTGGGTTCAGGATATAAACTGTTAGTTTATAAAACCTACACATGATTTACACCTATCATTTGAACTATATCTGCTAGCATTGTGTTTGGATCCTTGATTAGTACACCTGCGATATCACCAAGCATTGTAATCTTCAAACTGCCATTCTGCATCACTGAGAGATCATTTATACAGGTTAGAAAAAAGTGTGATCCCAGTGCCAAACTCCGTGATACTGTAGATGTTACATTCCCCCATTCTGGAGCTATTTTCATCCCTGAGACACAGTCTGTTTATGAGATCCTCCACTTTCTGCTGTGGAGGTAAGACTCCATATAAGTAAGAGGGAAGTCTGTAATGTCATAACACTTTAATTTTCTGACTAGAATTTTGTGACCCACACAGTCAAAGGCTTTGGCAAGATCACAGAATGTACCAACATCATAATTTTTATCTTTTTTTATTCAGCTCTGCTACCATTTCATTAGTGAGATCTTCTATTGCTTTCTGTGTGAAGAATCCTTTCCAACTGCAGCCAAAAAGTTCCATTTAGTTAAATGAGCCAATATTCTATCACAGGCCACTTTCTCAAATACTTCTGAATATACTGAGAGGAGTGATACAGGACAATAATTAGAGGTGGTTTAAGTATCTGCAGTTCTGTAGATTGGTGTTACTACAGCATATTTAAGTCTGATAGGGGATATATCCAATCATAGATTGATTACAAAGACAATTTAACAATTGTCCTATCAAGTTAGCACAAGACTTTAATATTCTAGTAATAACACCTTCATTGCCAACAGAATTACTACTTTTTGGCAACCCAATAAATTCTGTAATCTCCTTGGGGTTAGCTTTTTTGGAGCTAATGTCTGTTAGTGGTGCATGTAATGTCTATACAAGTAAATATAATGCACCTGTATTTGATTGTTTATTACTGGGTGCAGTATTTGAAACTGATGAAGTGATTTGAAAATATCTCCACTTCTTGACTTACTTTACTCATTATTATAACTGCTTGACTCTACTGAGAATAATGTGATAGCATGTTTCATGTTTACCTGGAGGTAACCACCTGTGAAGACAACTACTGAAACTTCAGTACCATAAGTAATATAAAATTCTCCAACCTATCATATAAAAAGTGAAATACAAACAAAATGCACTAAAAACTTAAGGCTCTAAAAATAAAATAAGAAAATGTATATTAAAGTTATTGAGATATGGTTTTTCCTGAGCAGAGCTTGTTAACTGTCCCTCAGTTTGGTTTGTATAATGGATTTTATACAGAGAAAACTCTTACATGATCTCACAAATGAAGTTCTGGCACAAATAAACAAGAAAGAGTGTCCTTTTAGTGTATTTTGTGACTTTGTCAAATGCTCTGATTATGTGCACCATAAAACTTCACTTGGCAAATTACTGTGTTATGACATTAATTGCTTACTTATTGCCTGGATGAAGTCTTATCTTATAAATGTTAAACAGAGGGTCTTGTTGACAAACTGTGTCATAGGAATGAATATAACCTCCAAGGAACACAGTGTGTGCAGTCCCATAAGAATTGGTACTGGGCTCTATTTTGTTCTTACATCATATAATTAATCTTCTAATTACTTTAAATGATGGTTAAAAACTGTAACATTGGCTGGTGACACAAAGATGCTAATCAAAGGACACATTGTTGGTGACAGTTAATTGGCTGACAACTACTTCACTTCTCACAAAGACTTATGATAATAAATTAAAATAGAAAAAAATGATCAGCTATAGCACCAGAAGTAGATATTAATGGTCACAATAAATGAAACACACGGCAGTAAATTATCTGGAGTCCAAAATGGAGTCAACACTTAGACTGACTAAACAAGAGGCTCAGTGCAGCAACTTTTGGTCATAAAAGTACATCTGGCTATGTTATTCAGAGCACGAGGATGTTCACTTAGTATGCATACCTTTACTTTCTGTGGTCTCATGGAATTATTGTCTGATGTACAAATCTAAAGTAAATAAAGTGTTTGTTGTCCAGGTGCAAGCAGTGTGAATATTGTGTATAAAGTGTATAAATCACAATATGATACATTTATATATATTTTTTAAATTCATGTAGAGTTTGGGTCCATCTCTAGAATATAGTTATATAGTCTGGAAGTAAGATCTTCAACAAGCTCTGATCAAACAAAAAGCAAGTTCATTTCAGCCCCAGCCAATTAAAAGATGAATTGAAAACCATAGGTACTTTCTCAGCTATTTTGTCAACAAATTATTTTATTGTGTAAAAATGAGAACTGGGGTTTCTGTTAGCTACAAGACACATAGCAGTGTTCATTATAAACTAGCATAAGAAGTTTCAGTATAATTTAAACTTACCTTTATTATTACAAATGTAAGTAGCTTTTTGTAAAACAAAATTATATCATCAGGTAGCTATTAGGCTGCCGACAGCAGATAATCAGCAGCTGTAAAATACAACTAATTAGTAGCTTTTTCTCAGAGTAGTAGCTATCCTGCTAATTCCTAGGTTCCATTTAGCTGATGTAACCATCAATGCTATTAAGCAGTATGATAACAGTTTATTGTTATTATAGTGTAGTGATTACATTTATACAAGTTTGTGTTTTGTTAATGAATACTGTGACTCATTCCACATCTTGAAGTTTCTCATTCATGGATGAAGTAATGCCACAGTGACATCAGATATGAGGTATAATTCATTGTTTGAAAGTAACTATTATGCCATAGTTCACCAATTAACACATCACAGTAGATATTACCTTAAGATTTCTAGAGGATCAATATATAGAATCCCATTATCTCTGTAGCAAGATCCAACATAAGAATCAATTTTGGCCTTGATTTGATTTGAGGAAGCCGTCTGGTAGAATTTTGCACAGAGCATAACTTAATCATAGCTAACACTTGGTTCAAGAATCATAAAAGAAACTTGTATACATGGAAGAATCCTGGAGATACTAAAAGGTATCAGATAGATTATATAATGGTAAGACAGAGATTTAGGAATCAGGTTTTAAATTGTAGGACATTTCCAGGGGCAGATGTGGACTCTGGCCACAATCTATTGGTTATGACCTGTAGGTTAAAACTGAAGAAACTGCAAAAAGGTGGGAATTTAAGGACATGGGATCTGGATAAGCTGAAAGAACCAGAGGTTGTCCAGAGTTTCAAGGAGAGGATAAGGGAACAATTGGCAGCAATGGGGGAAAGAAACACAGTTGAAAAAAAATGGGTAGCTCTGAGGGATGAAGTAGTGAAGGCAGTGGAGGATAAAGTAGGTAAAAAGACGAGGGCTGCTAGAAATCCTTGGGTAACACAAGAAATATTGAATTTAATTGATGAAAGGAGAAAATATAAAAATGCAGTAAATGAAGCAGGCAAAAAGGAATACAAACGTCTCAAAAATGAGATCGACAGGAAGTGCAAAATGGCTAAGCAGGGATAGCTAGAGGACAAATGTAAGGATGTAGAAGCTTATCTCACTAGGGGTAAGATAGATACTGCCTACAGGAAAATTAAAGAGACCTTTGGAGAGAAGAGAACCACATGTATGAATATCAAGAGCTCAGATGGCAACCCAGTTCTAAGCAAAGAAGGGAAGGCAGAAAGGTGGAAGGAGTATATAGAAGGTTTATACAAGGGCGATGTACTTGAGGACAATATTTTGGAAATGGAAGAGGATGTAGATGAAGACGAAATGGGAGGTAAGATACTGTGTGAAGAGTTTGACAGAGCACTGAAAGACCTGAGTCGAAACAAGGCCCCCGGAGTAGACAACATTCCATTAGAACTACTGATGGCCTTGGGAGAGCCAGTCATGACAAAACTCTACCAGCTGGTGAGCAAGATGTATGAGACAGGTGAAATACCCTCAGACTTCAAGAAGAATATAATAATTCCAATCCCAAAGAAAGCAGGTGCTGACAGATGTGAAAATTACCAAACTATCAGTTTAATAAGTCACAGCTGCAAAATACTAACGCGAATTCTTTACAGACGAATGGAAAAACTGGTAGATACGGACCTCGGGGTGGATCAGTTTGGATTCCGTAGGAATGTTGGAACACGTGAGGCAATACTGACCTTACGACTTATCTTAGAAGAAAGATTAAGAAAAGGCAAACCTACGTTTCTAGCATTTGTAGACTTAGAGAAAGCTTTTGACAATGTTGACTGGAATACTCTGTTTCAAATTCTAAAGGTGGCAGGGGTAAAATGCAGGGAGCGAAAGGCTATTTACAATTTGTACAGAAACCAGATGGCAGTCATAAGAGTCGATGGGCATGGAAGGGAAGCAGTGGTTGGGATAGGAGTGAGACAGGGTTGTAGCCTCTCCCCGATGTTATTCAATCTGTATATTGAGCAAGCAGTAAAGGAAACAAAAGAAAAATTTGTAGTAGGTATTAAAATTCATGGAGAAGAAATAAAAACTTTGAGGTTCGCCAATGACATTGTAATTCTGTCAGAGACGGCAAAGGACTTGGAAGAGCAGTTGAACGGAATGGACAGTGTCTTGAAAAGAGGATATAAGAAGAACATCAACAAAAGGAAAACAAGGATAATGGAATGTGGTCAAATTAAATCGGGTGATGCTGAGGGAATTAGATTAGGAAATGAGACACTTAAAGTAGTAAAGGAGTTTTGTTATTTAGGAAGTAAAATAACTGATGATGGTCGAAGTAGAGAGGATATAAAATGTAGACTGGCAATGGCAAGAAAAGCGTTTCTCAAGAAGAGAAATTTGTTAACATCCAATATAGATTTATGTATCAGGAAGTCATTTATGAAAGTATTTGTTTGGAGTGTAGCCATGTATAGAAGTGAAACATGGACGATAACTAGTTTGTACAAGAAGAGAATAGAAGCTTTCAAAATGTGGTGCTACAGAAGAATGCTGAAGATTAGATGGGTAGATCACATAACTAATGAGGAGGTATTGAATAGAATTGGGGAGAAGAGAAGTTTGTGGCACAACCTGACTAGAAGAAGGGATCGGTTGGTAGGACATGTTTTGAGGCATCAAGGGATCACAAATTTAGCATTGGAGGGCACTGTGGAGGGTAAATATCGTAGAGGGAGACCAAGAGATGAATACACTAAGCAGATTCAGAAGGATGTAGGTTGCAGTAGGTACTGGGAGATGAAGCAGCTTGCACAGGATAGAGTCGCATGGAGAGCTGCATCAAACCAGTCTCAGGACTGAAGACAACAACAACAACAACATCCCTTTACACCTACGAGACATGTGTCAAAGCCTCATTCATTCATCTTGTTCCATAGATCCCATCAAGAATGGGAACCTTCAGGGATGTGGAATGAGTCAATGTATACGTTAAAATAAAACAAAGACACAGTACAAATTCAATCTATGTGGACACTGTATTAGCAGTAAAGTATGACTATACTTCTTATTGCTGTTCACAACTGTTCCACCTATATTTAATTGAGTAAATTAGTAAGAAAGCTGCTACACTGAAGAGAGCTTCGATTACCTTCATTTTATCATATAGCTGGTGCTTATATGCTTTTTGTAGCATAATATGTACTTGATTACAAAAGTACTTTTCAAGAACAGATAACTGCACTTACCAATTCCTGAATCCAGATTATCTGATGATTTGTATAAAGAGTGGCAATGAGGTACCATATCTTGAAATTTGCTGAATATATTACCACCAGAGTCCATAGCTCCTTTCTGAATTATCTATGAAGAGGCAATCTGATTTAGATTGCATTCTACATGAGGTTGTTGAAATATGAATGGCTAATTGTCTGGTCAATAATGATAATGGCTTTATTCTCAGTAAAGCATGGTATCCAGCACTCAGCCAATAGAGGTCACAATGTTGCCCAAGTGCAACTTCCACACCCAATGGGGGTGGCAGAAGCACTGAGGGACTGAAGTTTGCATCCACCATTTGACAATCATGTCTCCCTACCACTCCATCTGACACATGTGGCTGGGTAGTGAGGGAAAGGATGGGGAGTGATAAGAATATGAAGGAGGCATGAAAGTGCTCATCCTACAGGTAGCACCTAAAGATGATGCCTAGTTATGTTGCTGAAATATTGTGTTTTATAACTGCATCTGGCTGGACACCTGAGACTATGATTGCTGCTCAATGTTAACAGGCTAATATCATTAAACTTATTTACTTAAATTAGAAAGAAGCTGTCACTTTGAAAGAAAGCGGCTGCATCTTTGATAACATGAAAGTCATTCCCTCTAACACTATGCCTACAGTAGTGTAATACAGATGTGTACCCCTTTAGCTGCATCTGTTGATTTTTTATGCATTTGAAATGACATTCAATTACCCATAACACAATGCTAGAAAATACCTTTCAGTTTTCAGCTTCCAGAAATGAGATGAGGAAGTCATCTTTCTTCATTAACAACCTTCTTATGTTCTGATGGAAAAACTCAAATGTATTTTTGTCCAGTGTGTTCTCCTAGCTGTTAATTTTTAATTTCCACTAAGTTGCTGATAGATGAACAAATTGAAAGCTCAACTCAAAGCTAATAAATTTCAACAGCAAAGGGCCAGATCTGTCCTGGAATCTTCAGTCTGTTGGTGAGGTTTGATACTGTAGGAATATTCTTATTCACTGCAGCATCAAAAGCCATGGGCAGGTCAATTGAAGTGTCCTATCCCACCTGTCAGCTTTGACCCATGATGTAAGGGTGTTGTGGTGTGTGACATCATGACGGCCCTGAGTTTAGTTCATGAGTGTGTTATGTTTGTAGATGTCGGCTTGTTGTGGTTGGTGGTGTTCTCTGGTGGTGTGTGTATGGACCGTATGCTATGTGGTGCATTGGGTTCATTTGGGTGTCAGTGCATGAAGTGTGTTATTATCAGTCGTGAATGTTATAAGGGAACACAATTTAGTTTCAGTAAGTTAAGCATAAAGTTTCTGTTATGTTTATGTTATTGCAGTGTCGTTTGATGTTATTGGTTTGCTGTTTGTCATGCTGTAACTTGTTTAAGTCAATTTGTGGCTTCTTTTGTTAGGTATTGGTACGACTTATAAGTTTAATAGTGTGCATTTGAAGGCTGAAATGGGTGACAATATGTTGTCTGCCATTAAGTTTCTGTAACTTCTTGAGCTTGTGGTGGAGATAGTGAACTGCGGTGTATGCAAGCAGAATATGAGAGTTGGGGATTTGTTTTGATTGTGTATTTTGTGTGTGTGTGTGTGTGTGTGTGTGTGTGTGTGTGTGTGTGTGTGTGTGTGTGTGTGTGTGTGTGGTGGGGTGGGGGATGGGGGGGTGAGTGCTTGGGGTGGCTGACTTAGTGTGTTTTGTGTGGTTTGGGATTGTTGCGTGTGTCCGTATGTGTTTATATTTAATTTTTCCCCACCCAAATACCCCCAGTTTCCCACGCTGGTCCCATTAGTTTGTTTATCTTTTTGGAGCGAGATGTGTTTGTTGGTTTTATATGTATTTTCTTGTTTGTTGTCATGTTCATGTAATGTCATCATAGGGGCCATATTGGAGACATTGGGAATGATCATTTCTGCCATATTGGGGAAGTCATGGGTCAAAGCAGACATGTGGAACCAATTGCATAGGAAACAGACAATTTGATGGGGAAAAATAATTTTTGTACAATGAAACTGAGAGCACGATGTATATGCAGCAACCGAGAGGCACTGAGGATGATACAAAAAAGGGTATCTGATCCAAAGAAATATTTTTATGTGTTGAAATTATTTATTTCTCACTAGCAAACAGATTCATGACGTATGCAACCAGTGGCGTAGCATGAGGGGAGACTTTGAGACTCAGTCTCACCTGTATTCATGCTTAAAAAAGATGCAATAGTAATTCATGTCAAAAATATAAACAACTTTCTACTAAGAGCATTAAATGTGCGAAGACATTGGTTTTGTAGCTACACCGCTGCACCCTGAATATTGGCGTATCTGCCTGCTTGAGACTCGACTGCTCTCAGTCTCTGCCTCCCTTCCCTTACCTGGCTGTGTGCGCCTGAGCGTTCTCGGCTCCCCTCCACTTCCCCTCTTCCAGGAAGGCCGGTGCTCTGCACTTGCTAGCAGGTATCGAGACTAGTCTCTGCCGCTTCTATGCTGGCTTTTAACGTGGAAGTGAACAGTCGTGTGGTTTGTGTTCATAGTCATTCTTGGGTGATTTTAGATCACAATTTCGTTGTGTCGCCAACATGTTTGAGCCAGCAACTGTACACCTTATAGAATTTTTATTTAAAACGCCTTTTTCTACATTAACATATGAAAAAAGTGTGAATTGAAGGACAAACGACCTATTCCTATACTCAGTGCAGTTTTAAGTGAAGCCAAACAAAAACACACTTTTCAGACAGCCTGGTACGAAAAGTACACCTGCAGAACATAGAATCATTTCAGTTATTGGGAAAAAGTAGAACTGAGCACACCCTTTCTGAAGCTGCTCGCCTGACAGCAATAAAATACAACCAACAAGTTGCATCCAGCAGGAGAGTACTGGCTCGTCTTATTCAGGCAATTGTATTTCTTTGTGAACAAGAACTAGCCTTTCACAGCCATTGAGAAGATGAATCCTCCAGCAACAAAGGTAACTATCTGGAATGGTTGGATTTACTAGCTCAGGGAGAGCAGTTAATCCGAGACCATCTGTAATCATCCTCAACCTTTAAAGGAACGTCTCCAGATATACAGAATGATGTAATAGAAATGATAACTCTGGCAGTTAATGAGAAAAAAAATCTGAAATTAAGGACTGCAATTTCATTTCGATTCAGGCTGGTGAAACATTAGACGTACCATGTAAGAGTCAGATGAATATAATATTCAGGTACTATACTGCAGACAAAATTGAAGAAAGATTCGTTGGATCTTACGATGTTTCTGGAGATGAAACTGCTGAAGGTTTGTCAAATATTGATCATGCAGTACTGAAAGGTAGGAAAATGGGAGGAAAAGTGGTTAGTCAAACATATGATGGCGCTTCAGTAATGGCGAGCAGAGAAAAGGTACTACAACAATTGCTGAAGCAGTTCTGTCCCTATGCACTATTTCTTCATTGTTACGCACGCTAACTGAATGTGGAACTGTTACATGCCTCCAAAATCATATGACAAGTATGCATGTTTCTAAGTGATCTTACTGCATTCCATTCGTTTTTCAGCAAATCATCCAAACATACATCCTGAGAGAGGATTTATACTGCCACATGCAAGCAACACTTGCTGGAACTTTCGTTCCAGGGCAGTTTCAACAACTAGTCATTTCTCAGGACTATATAGTGTTTCTAACTATATATTTGATGATACAGACTCTCAGTGGGACCCAGAATCTTTGAGCTGTGCTTTAGGAATGAAACGATGGATGGATGATCCTACGTTTGTCTACTTGCTTTGTTCTACAGATGGTGCTTTGTTTATGTTGACCATCTCTTTAATGTTAGTCAGTCAAAATCTGTCAGTATAACTGCTTGCCATGATGAAATAGATAAAATAAGAACTGTTTTGAGAAACTTACGACAGTTAAGAACGGAAACATTCGTTGATGAATGCATTAAATGCAGCTTGTGTTTGAATGGCAACTTATCATTCTGTGACAGTCAAAAGACATCTCTCAGGTCTCTAACTTATGAGATACGGTATTTGCAAATTGTTCAGATGGAAAGAAGGTTTCAATACTTTCCCCAAATCCAGTTTGTTGAACTTTCAAAAGAAAAGTGTTTCCGGAACTATGAATAAGAATTCTCAAAGTTGAAACTGCTTCAATTATTAGAACAGTATGTTTTTTTCAAACAAGAATAAGTTGAAAATGAACTGTGTAACATATACGCTGATAAGAAACACTTATCTCCAAGAATCCTCTTAAAATACATTGTCAACAATGATTTAGATTCCGTTTATGAAGAAACAACGAAGTTTCTGTGTTTAGTTTTGACCTACCCACAACTACAGCAGGCAGTGAATGAAGCATGAGTGCTCTTAAACGAGTGAAGAATTATTTAAGGAATTCAATGTCCAACATACAATTGTCGTGTTTGAGCACGTTAGCAATAGAAAAGTCACTACTTGGAGAGCTATCCAGTGATCAGATATTTGTAAACCAAGTTATAGATTTATTCGTGGAAAGAAAAGACAGGTGCATTGTACTTGTGTACAAGAAAATGTAAGTGCTTCTTGTCTTGTTGCTGGAGCTCTACCAATTTGTCATCATTTCTTGAAGAAGTTATTATTATTATTTGTTGCGTTGGTAGTGGTGGTAGTAGGGATAGTTGTTGTTGTTTTATTTGCGTTTTGGTTCATTTGTTTAAATTATTGTTTATTGTACTATTTTGTCTCCCTATAATAACTGCAGTCTCCCCAACCTTTCCAACCATGCTACACCCCTGTACTCAACACCAACATATAAAAGACTGAGAGGAAAAAGACTGCTTTTACATAGCACAGATTCAAATGGTCTTACATGCCAAAGATATAAAGCATCACAGATATGACGAATTTTGTAACTTTTATTCCCAATTTTAACACTTCCTCCAAATAAAAAAAATTGAAAAAACACTAAATGTCAGATGGATTTAATCTTCTGCACTACAATCCCTTCACACAGCATCTCGAATCAGACTCTTTCCAATAGCTTGGTTAGTAGATCACCTAGTTGATATATCCCATCAATGTGTTCTAACCAAGATCCCCATTCAAAAATCTCTCTCTGACATAAGAGTGGCGGGCTTCAATGCTCTTCAACTTTTGAAGATATGTTGGATTTTTAGACAACTTCACTGTATTTGCATTGTCAACATACAGTATGGGAGGCATCACTTGTTTGGATGTTCCAATCAGTTCATACAGTCCTCTTTTCAGCCAGAGCAATTCCTTTGCTTCTCCACTGCCTGATATTATTTCTGCTTCTACAGTGGATGTTGCCACTGTCTTTGTAATTGACTGGTCCATGATACAGCCTCATAAGAGAATGTTCTGACAACACCTGTTGTTGAACGCTTTGTGTCCTTGTCACCAGCATAGTCAGCATCACTGTAGACTTTTAAGCAAACTACATTGTTCTTGTAAATAATTCCACAAGTCATCATATTCTTCAGGTATCTAAAAATTCTTTTCACTCAATTCCAGTCTTCAACTGTAGGATCTTCCATGGCTCTAGCTACTTTGTTCACTGCAAAAGCAATACCCGGATGGGAGACTGTAGTCAAATACACCAGACATCCCACTGCTTCATGATAAGGAACTTTGACTGTGATCTTCTCCTTGGCATAACTTTCTTCATGTACAATTGGAGTAGAAACTCCATTAGCTTCATCCATTCCAAATCTCTTCAGAATTTCGATTTTATAGTCCTCTTGATTTATTGCTATTGACCCCTCTTCATTTTGCTGTATCTTCATACCTAAAAAGTTGTTGAGAGATCCTCTAGTTGTATGAAACTCCAATTTCAACATTTCCACGAACCCTTCAATATCTGCTTTATTGCAGTCCACTACTAAACCATCATAAACATAGATTGCAACATATAAGCAACTTTCGTTGCTCCGGCGATAGAAGTGACACGGATCAGCCCTACTGTTTTCAAATCCAGTGTTGTACATGAAGTCTATGAAATGCTTGTTCCAACAATGTGGTGCCTGCTTGAGACCAAACAGACTTTCCTTTAGTAAACATACACGTCTGCTATCATCTTCATAAACTTCAGGTTGTTCCATGTATACATCTTCTTCTAGTACATCATTGAGAAAAGCTGTTTTGATGTCAAATTGGTTGAGTTTCATTTTTTGTGCAGCAACTACTGCCAGGAGGGTTCGAATCATATCATAGCATGCAACAGGGCTGAATGTTTCTTCATAGTCAGTTCCCTGCCTTTGGCCACAAGTCAAGCCTTGAAACATATATTCCCATTTTTTGCAGTTATCTTATGCAGGACCCAATGATTCTGCAAAAACTTTGCATCACTTGGATGCTCAACTAATACTCAAGTATTACTCTCTTTAAGGGACTTCAATTCTTCATGAATAGCCTCAGCCACTGAATTTAATTGCAAGAATACAGAATTTTAACAATAACTTCCAAAATAAAACATTATTTATTTTGTGAAATTTTGATGTTAGAATTAAATTTTACAAAATGTAAAGAAACTGATGTTACAACCAAATAAGGTATAAAATACAGCATTCAATGCCAATCTTTTATAGTAATATCTTTAGTTTTCCATAAGAAAATAATTCTGAACTTTAATTACAATAATGTCTTTCATATTATTTTAGTTATGTAATTAATTACAGTTTGGATTTGGTTACTAACATTTAATCGTAGTACAGAGCTTGTGCTTTATCTGATGAAATACATAGAACGTACAAATAAGGCCGCAAATCCTAGACATTGGAAAACTGTGAGATGTAAACAATTGGAGAGTTAATTAGAAATTTAATAACAAAGAATACTAATTAGAGCGAGAGAGACAAAAATAAATAACAAATGAAAATATATCACTTGGTAATAACTTTTAAGCTGTTTCTCAAGATAGTGTGTTCTTTTGTTACTGGATTTTTAGATTAACATTTTGTTAATTAGGAGCATTGATTTTTCATGCTAACATCTAGTCTCTAGTTATTTATTACGAAGTACGTATTATTTCAATTTTTTGATTAGTTACTTAATTTAGTATATGTACATAATTTTATCAATGACAACACCTCACCAATAATTATGACAATGCACATCTTCTAGAACATTCCACATGGCTTCACAATGAATATAATTTGTTTTATCAAACACAACAGAATGATATATATAACGACACACATACCAGGCCTTAGGAAGCACTGAATTTTCTGATAATTATCTGGATCCATATAGAAAAATGTGGTATCAGTCATTTCATATGAGTCCTGGGGGAGACTGTACCGTTATAGGCTGTCGACTTCAAAACTGTTATTGACTGAGGCACCAAAAACATGTGTCAAAAGTGCAACATTCTTTTGAGACTGATTGATGCAAATATTTTTATATGACTTTTTCACTAAATGCTCTGCTGCCCAATGCTCTACCTGCCCACATTAATGACATGGAAATTTTTGTTTTGCACATTCCACATTTTTTTATTATTATTTTTCACTGTCATCACATTTATTTCACTAAATTTTCTTCTTTGGACTACTGAGTACAACAAACGCAGCTGATTCAAACATACTTTGATCTTGCAATTCAGTGATGCATAATTTTTCAATCAGAAGCCTCACACAAGTCTTTAAAGTTGTCATATTTTTTACCTAGCATGGATAAAATCGCAATATGTTTTGAATGTTATGTACTCATAAATTACAAGTAAAAGTCATTGACCATACAAGCTGTTGACATTGATGCTGGCCAAGTTACAAAAGAGTTTAAAGAATTCATAAGCCTGCTGCTGAATGATCAGAAGCCAGAATTTGGTGAAACCACCATCAATGCCAGTTACTATGTTACTCTGATGTTATTCAGAGAAGTTATAACTGTAAATATTTATGCAGTTTATTTTAAAAGTAATAATTTCTTTGTGTTGTTGGTTGTTAGATCATTGTTTGTTGCATTGACCTTGGGAAAATGTTGTGTACTACTGCATCATTCCTTGACTCTGCACACATTCAAGTGTTGTTGGTGCTAGGTAATGGCTACTCACTCAACCACAATCCTCATGCAAGAGCAGATGGTCATGTTGTTGGAACTTACTGTGTGATAAAATCTTACAAGCAGTGTGTTGAGTTGTTCCATGATAAGTTCCCTGACATCCCTATTCCTGTAAAAACAACATTTTAGGACATTGTGAAACATTTTCTGGTACAGGAAGTGTTAATGAAACATCTTGAAGCAGTCAAGTTTGTCGCCTGTTGTTAGTGGTTTAAGAGATTTAGCCTTAATGATGTGCATAATAAGCTGAACAATACATTTTTCAGTGATGGAGCATGGTTCCACTTACATTGATATGTTAACAGCTAGAACATTCACATTTCAGGTATCAACAATTGTCACATATTGACATATCTAGTAGTGAGTTGTTAGACCAGTATTTTTTAAGGCAACTGTTACTTTTGGTGACCTATGGAAAGTTCAGGATCGAATAACAACAATATTATGAAAAGGATAGATTGCTACTCAACACATAGAGGAGATGTTAGGTCTGAGACAGGTACAGTGAAAATAATACTATATATTTAAGCTTTTGGCCAAAAGTCCTTCTTCCAAAATAGAAAAATGCACACACATTCACACAAATGCAACACACACACACATGGTCACTGTCTCCAACTGCTGTGGCCAGAGAGAGTGGTTATGTGTGTGTGAGATGTGCTTGTGTGAATTGTATGTGTTTTCTATTTCAGGAGAAGGCCTTTTGGCCAAACACTTGTGTGTGTATCAGTCTTTTCATTGTGCTTGTCTGTGACTCTTTTCTATGAGGTGAGTAGCAATGTACACCTTTCTTGATATTGCTGTTACTTTACTTGTTTATTCAGACACCATAAATCACTTTACAGCCCTGCTTGAAGTGAATAAACATCATTGCTAGTGTCAACAACATTGTGCAATGTGTCACATCTCCAATGAAATGATGAAGATACTCCACAAGCTCTTTGATGATCAATTTATCTATAAAAATCTGTGTCCCTCATGCTCATCAGACCTGACTTCCCCAGATTTCTTTGTTTCAGGCCATCTTATGAAGAAAGTGTACCGCAATAGTCTGCGAACAATGGAGGATTTTAAGAATAAGATTATCACTCCTGTCAATGTATTAAATGAGATTGATAAAGTATATAATAGATATAGTAAATAATTTCTGACTTACCTCAAACACCCAATACCTGCTCTAGATCAAGAGACATGTATGAAGGCTGTGCTGGACTGATACAACATGTAAAATACTAATGCTGCAGCAAATGTGTTCTTTTATAGTGTTACTCAGTTCAACAAGAATCCTGAGACTCATGAAAGAACAAAACATGAAGAATCATTCTCATGATATCTTCAGTCATGAATATGATAACTTTACATATAAGCAAAGAGGTATTCTTCAAAAGTGACTCACTCAAGGTAACTTTGTAAAACAAAGAGATCAAATACCTGCTGTCAACAATAAAAAATTTAGAAAAAAATTGAATATGTGAGTCTTCATAATTGAAGTGGAAGTATTAAAACAATCAGTAAAGAATCTATTTCATTCTCAAATTCTACAATACTTGTAAATTGAGCTATTTTTTAGTTTTATTTGGTCTTTTTCTCTCCCTCTCTCTGTGTGTGTAGGTTCATTTATGTGTTATTTTTATCAAAGAGCTGGGGTAGGTGTATCACTTTTACTTTTACATGTCCACCAGAATTACTCCATGAACCATGGACCTTACCATTGGTGGGGCGGCTTCTGTGCCTCAGTGGTACATATAGCCAAAACATAGATGCAGCCACACTGGAGGGATATCTGTTCTACATCTACATCTACCCAAGATACTCTGCAAGCCAACATATGGTGCATGGCAGAGGGTAACCTGTACCACTACTTCTTTCCTTTCCTGCTCCACTTGCAAATAGAGTGAGGGAAAAATGACTGCCTATATGCATCCATATGAGACCTAATTTCTCTTATGTTATCTTTGTGGTCCTTACACGCAATGTATGATGGTGGCAGTAGAATCGTTTGGCAGTTAGCTTCAAATGCCGGTTCTCTAAATTTTCTCGATAGTGTTTCTTCAAAAGAGCATTGCCTTTCCTCCAGGAATTACCATTTGAGTTTACAAAACATTTCATAACACTTACAAATTTTATGAACCTACCAGTAACAAATCTAGCAGCCTGATTCTGAATTGCTTCAACGTCTTTCTTTAATCCAGTCTGATACAGATCCTAAACACTCGAGCAGTACTCAAGAATAGGTCATACCAGCATCCTACATGTTGTCTCCTTTACAGAAGAACCACTCTTTCCTAAAATTCTCCCAATAAACCAACTATAAATTTTGTCTGAATTGTATCTTTCCACAGTTGCACAACTTCGACACCTTATCACATACAACAGCATCATCAGCAGACAACTGTGATTGCTGCCCGCTCTGTGCGCCAAATCATTTATATAAACAGAGAACAGCAGTAGTCTTATCACACTTCCCTGGGTCATTACTGATGATACTCTTATCTCTGATAAACACTCACTTTTGAGGACAATATACTGGGTTCTATGACTTAAGAATTCTTCGAGCCACTCACATATCTGTGAACTTACTCCATATGCTCACACCTTTGTTAACAGCCTGCAATGGAGCAACGTGTCAAATAAAAAAACTAAACTCCATCTGAACAGGCCTTAGGAGACCCAGTGCTACAGACCGGCTGCTGTGTCATCCTCAGCCCACAGGTACCACTGGACATGGATATGAAGGGGCATTTGGTCAGCAAAGCGCTCTCCTGGCCATATGTCACTTTATGAGGCCGCAGCCACTACTTCTCGATCAAGTAGTTCCTCAGTTTGCCTCACAAGAGCTGAGCGCACCCTGCTTGCAAACAGCACTCAGCAGACCACATGGTCACCCAGCCAAGTGCTAGCTGAGCCCGACAGCACTTAACTTCGGTGATCTGACAGGAACTGGTCAATGTGTCAAATGCCTTCCATAAATCTATAAATATGGCAGTCTGTTGACAGACTAGACAAACGTATGGTTCCTGAAGAGGGGCAGCTGCCTCTCTGGTGGTTGTAGGGGCCACAGCCTGGATGACTGATTGATTGGACCTTGTAACATGAGCCGAAAAGGGCTTGCTGTGACAGTACTGCAAATGCCAGAAAGCAAGGGGAAAGCACAGCCATAATTGTCCCAAGGGCATGGTGCTCTGCTGTATGGTAAAATGATGGGATCCCTCTTTGTAAAATATTATGGAGATAAAATAATCTCCCATTCAGATCTCTAGGCAGGGACTACTTAGGAGGGAGCCATCATCAGGAGAAACAAAACTGGCATTCTATGGATTGGAACAGTGAATTTTAGGTCCCTTAACCAGGCACAAAAGTTAGAAAGTTTAATAAAAGGAAATGGATAGGTTCAAGTTAGGTATAGTAGGAATTAGTAAAGTTCAGTAGCAGGAGGAAGAGGACACGTGAGCAAGTGCATTAAAGATCATTTATCCAAAATGAAATTGAGGCAGTGCAGGAGTGAGTTTAATAATGATTAAGAAAATAGGAAAGCAAGTAATCGACTATGAGCAGCATAGTGAATGCATTATCATAGCTAAGACAGACACAAAGGCCACATCTATGACAGTAGTAAAAGTTTATGTACCATGTAGCTCACAGATGATGAAGAGATTGAAGAAATGTATGATGAGATAAAAGAAATTATTCAGATAGCTAAGAGAGATGAAAATTTAATTGTGATGTATCAGAATTTGATTGTAGGAAAAGAAAGCTAATGAATAATTGTAGGTGAATAGGGACTAAAGGAAAGGAATAAAAGAGAAAGCTGCCTGGTAGAATTTTGCACAGAGTATAATTTAATCATAACTAACACTTGGTTTAAGAATCATGAAAGAAAGTTGTATATGTTAATGAGACATGAATACACCAGATGTTTTCATAACTTGATTTTAAAACGTAAGACATTTTCAGTTGAAGAAAGGGACTCTAGCCACAGTTTATTGGTTATTAACTGTAGATGAAAACTAAAGAAATTGCAAAAAGATAGAAAATTAAGGAGATAGAAGCTAGATCAGCTGAACCAGAAGCTGTTGAGGGTATCAGAGGGAGCATTAGGCAACAATTGGCTAGAACATGACAAACGAACACAGTGGAAAATGGACATGATAAATACTGAAGGCATCAGAAGGTCAAATAGATAATAAGACAAGGCATAGAAGAAATCCTTGAATAACAGAAGAGATACTGAATTTAGCTGATGAAAGGAGAACATTTAAAAATTCAGCAAATGGAACAGGGAAAAGGAAATGCAAATGTCTAAAAAATGAGATTGATAGGAAGTGCAAAATGGCAAACCAGGAATGGCTAGAGAACAAATACAAGGATTCAGAATCATATATCAACGGGTGAAAAATAGGTATCATGTACAGAAAAATGAAAGAGACCTTTGGAGAAGAGAGAAACAGCTGTATGGATATCAAGAGCCCAGATGGAAAATTAGTGCTAAGCAAAGAAGGGAAAGCTGAAGGGTGGAAGGAGTATATAGAGGGTCTATACAAGGGAGATAAATATGAAGGCAATATTAAAGAACTGGAGGAGGATGTAGATGAAGATGAGATGGGAGATATGATGCCGCAAGAAGAATTTGATAGAGAACTGAAAGACCTAATCCAAAACCAGACAAGGGAGCAGACAACATTCTGACAGAACTACTAATAAGCTAGAGAGAGCCAGTCATGATAAGGCTCTTCCATCTTATGTGCAAGATGTATGAGATAGATGAAATATCTTCAGTCCAGTTTGGTTTCCAAAAAGTTAGAACAAATGAGCAGGCTATTTTTTCTCTCACAATTGAAGTTTTAGAGTCAATAAATAATAACACATTGCCTATTGGAATCTTCTGTGACTTGACAAAGGCCTTTGACTGTGTAGACCAAAACATTCTCTTACAGAAGACTAATTCCAGTGGCTTGAGAAGGAGCATTGGTAGGTGGGTTGAAATATATCTACAAAATAGAAAACAAAAGGTGAAAATTAATGGTGCTGATGATAGTCCTGTCTCATCTGATTGGGGCCCATTAAAGTGTGGAGTGCCTCAAGGGTCCATTTTGGACCTTTGCTTTTTATCTTCATTAATAATCTCTCACTTTGTACAGACACTCAGTGTAAATTTACTCTTTGTGCTGATGATACCACTATTCTTCTTGAAAGTCGAACTAACAATGGCCTAGTAAATAAATGTAATGCTGTACTTGCTGACACCCTAGACTACAGTGGACTAACTCTAAATACTGAAAAAACTCAGTTTATGCAATTTCAGACACCTCAGCAAGAACATGAAGTGTGCCACTTAAACTGTGGAAAACTAAATATGCTATGCTGTGAATCATATACATTCTTGGGCATTCTAATTGATAGTAAGTTAAACTGCTCTGTGCATATCCTTGACCTACGTACAAGGTTCAATGTGGCAACTTATGCTCTGTGTGTAATCACCGCCATTGGTGGCGTGGATGCTATCAAAGTTGCCTACTTTGGTTATTTTCATCCTATCATGTCATATGGCATATTATATTGGGGTAAACAGCCTTTAGCCAAAAATAATATTTACTGCACAGAAGAGGGCTGTGAGAATCATGAGCGGTGTTCATCAAAGATATTCTCGCAGAAATCTCGATTCCATTGTGCGGTCCATTCCACGAGCTAAAAATTTTTTTGATGAGACAGCTCCTTGTTGAACTTTGGAAGGACTGGTTGGAATTGGAGACAAGGCCGAAGGAAAGGAAAATTGGAGGAACAAATATACACCAACAAATATGCCAGAGATCAATGACAGAGAACAGGAAAACATTAGATTATCACCAGTGGAGCCGCCAGGTGAAACAGAAACTGAAGATCTCGGAAGAAGAGCATGAGATGAGAAGAGAAAGAATGAAGAGGTTCTGGGAGAAGAAGAGGAAAATAGTCCACGAAGGGGCTACCGGTGGCCCTATGGAGGCCGTAACGCAAGAAGAAGAAGAAGAAGAATTCTTGCAGAAATCTGTTCCATAAGTTACAAATATTTACAGTCATCTCTCGATACATATTTTCTTTGATGATTTTTGTTTCTCATAAACAGTCTCTTTTTAAAACTAATAGTGAAAGTCATGATCATGATACTAGGTCAAAAATGATTTACAGAGGGAAATGAAACATTTAAGTCTTGTGCAAAAAGGTGTTCATTATTTTGCCACAAAAATTTTCAGCTTTCTTCCTTCAGATATTAAAGTTCACATTAATATCTTACCTACTTTTAAGCATAAATTAAGAAAATACCTAATTTGGAATTCCTTCTATGCTCTTGATGAGTGCCTGCAGATAAAGCAATGATTGTTTTTTTTTTGTAAACTGTATTGCCATTGGTATTCATATTCTTAAAACTTTGTTTTAATGTGTTTTGCTATAACTCACCTTAATTGTTTAAGTTGGACAGTGTACTATATTTTCTTTCTCAGTAATTGTTTTATGTTACTTGAGCTATACCTTTGATCTGATTTTAACCATCAAGCCTACTCACCATTTTATGGTGCATTTTTGTCATTTTATATACATGTATTATATCTGTGTTATTAATCATGACTCATTCCACATCCTTGTTATTTATCACAGTATGGATTAATGAAATATGTAATAAATAAATAAATAAAATTTAAGTAGGATACAATAAGTCCAATTCCAAAGATATCAAGTGTTGACAGATGTGAATATTGCTAAACTGTCAGTTTAATATGCCTTGATTGCAAAATGCTAACATGAATTCTTTACAGAAGAATGGAAAAACTGGTAGAATCCAATCTTTTGGAAGATCCGTTTAGATTCCAGGGACATGTAGGAACACAAAAGACAATACTGACCCTACGACTTAATTTAAAAGATAAGTTAAGGATAGGCAAACCTATCTTATGGCATTTGTAGACTTAGAGAAAGCTTTTGACAATGTTGACTGGGGCACTCTCTTTAAAATGCTGAAGATAGCAGGGATAAAATACTGGGAGTGAAAGGCTGTTTACAACTAGTACAGAAACCAAACAGCACTTATAAGAGTTGAGGGGTATTAAAGGGAAAAAGTGGTTGAGAAGTGAGTGAGACAGAGCTGTAGTCTATCCATGATGTTATTCAATGTACATTGAACAAGCAGTAAAGGAAAGAAGAGACAAATTTGGAGAAAGAGATAAAGTTGAGAGAGAAGAAATAAAAACTTCGAAGTTTGCCGATGACAATGTAATTCTGTCAGGGACAGCAAATTAACTGGAAAAGCTGTAGGACAGAATAGACAGTGTCTTGAAAGGATGTTATAAGACCAACGTTAACAATAGGAAACCACGAGTAATGGAATGTAGTTGAATTAAATCGGTTGAGGTTGAAGGAAAGAGACACTTAAAGCAGTAGATGAGTTTCATTATTTGGGCAGCAAAATAACTGATGATGGTCAAAGTAGAGAGAATATAAAATGTAAACTCACAATGGTAGGAAAAGCATTTCTGAAGAAGGAAAATTTGTTAACATTGAATATAGATTAAAGTGTTAGGAAGTTGATTCTGAAGTTATTTGTATGGAGTGTGGCCTTATTTGGGGATGAAACCATGGACAATAAACCATTTAGATAAAAACAGAATAGAAGCTTTTGAAATGTGGTGCTACAGAAGAATTTTGAAGATTTGATGGGTAGATAATGCAACTAATGAGAAAGTACTGAATGGAATTGGAGAGAAAAGACATTTGTGGCATAAGCTGATTGGAAGAAAGGATTAGTTGGTACGACACACTCTAAAACACAAAGGAAGTAATTTCGTATTGGAAGGAAATGTGGGGGGGGGGGGGGGGGGGGGGGAGAATCACAGAGGAAGACCAAGAGCTGAATACAGTAAGCTGATTCAGAAGGACGTAGGCTGCAGTAGTTATTCAGAGATGAAGAAGTTTGAACAGGATAGAGTAGCATGGAGAGCTGCATTAAACAAGTCTTCAGACTGAAAACCACAACAACAGTTTTACTACACATTTTACAACTTGCAGGTGAGTACAGGCCAGCTATTCTGACTCACAGTTTATAAGTTATGTGTTATGATTTTTCATATTTATGGGGTGCAAATAATTATTATGGTATCCAAGGAATTGTTATTCTCCCAACTTTATGTTTACAAATTCCATTTCATCTAAGGGCTTTTGAGTAGTACACTACTCAATCAGTATCCTTTATGCAATGCTGTACCATAATAAAAACATTTGGAAGCTCATTTGCTAATAATTGATTTGCCAGTATTTAATATGATGACTTTGTTGTCTACTGGTGCTGAACATTTTTTGTCAGATTTTAGAGCTGTTAAGCTGATTTTTTGTCTCTGTGTTGCGGATGCTTTTTATTTTACTTGTTGATACCAACCATGCTAGTGATTCTAATACCTTTTCTTTCTGTTCCTTCTTATCATGCCAATGGTTTCTGTTGTGTAATACCTCCACAGTGACATTGCAACTTTCACTGTTAATGTCTTTTCCTTATGACATTGCTGCTTTCAATGTTGATTATAGCTTCATTCATTTTGCACTTGATGGTGAGTGTAAGATCATAGAAGTTAATTATTATGTATGTACCTGTTTCTAATCTACAAAAAATGCTTTCTGATAAATTTAAACAACAGTCATAAAATGTAACATATACTGATTCATTCAGTCACTTACGCATTGGGCTCTGTAAGGGTCATTCTGAAAGTGAGCCTTCAGATGTTTTGAACAAAACAATTTAACAGGCAGAAACAGACAATGCAGGCTGCTTCTTACGAAACACTGTCAACAACCTGTGGTTTGTGACTACTTACTCACACTTACAATTTTGGTGATATTTCTCGGTTCCTCTACAAAAGTACACTGCAAATTAAGCAGCTTTAAAAACTACAGTGCACTGCTCTTTTTAAAAAGATTAGAACTTCAAACAGAGCATTAATGTAACTTAAAATTGAAATTTATCAGCTGTCAATAAACTGTGAAAAAGTTAAATTTTAATGTTAAAAATTAAGCATAAATTACAGTTCTGAGTTGCAATATTCTGATAAATTTTAGGAGTGGCTATTTTATTTTTTTGTTTTCGACTATCTTGGAAATTTTAATATAAAATTTGATGTCTACTGGCTACATGTTATATACATTTACACCAGAATAAGAAGCATGATTCTGAATCCTAGCTAGGGATGCATTTTCTATGTGTGAATTACGTGTACTTGTAGTATTTTGCTTGTGATTTTCACAGCTCTTTCTAAAATGACAGTTATTGTTGCAACATCCTGGCAGATTAAATCTGTGTGCCGCACTGAGACTCAAACTCAGGGCCTTTGCCTTTCGCAGGCAAGAGCTGTACCATCTGAGCTACCCAAGCATGACTCACGACTTGTCCTCACAGCCTCAATTCTGCCAAAACTTCATCTCCTACCTTCCAAACTTCACAGAAGCTCTTCTGTGGGCCTTGCAGACCTAGCATTCCTGGAAGAAAGGATATTGTGGAGACATGGCTTAGCCACAGCCAGAGGGATGTTTCCAGAATGAGATTTTCACTCTGCAGTGCAGTGTGCCGGACCAAGACTTGAGTAGCTCAGATGGTAGAGCACTTGCTCGCAAAAGGCAAAGGTTCTGAGTTTGAGTCTTGGTCCGGCACACTGTTTTAATCTGCTAGGAAGTTTCATATCAGAACTGCAGATCTAAAATATCATTCTGGAAACAGTTATTGTTAATTTCCTTAAGTAGTGAATACATTGTCATGTAAGTGTTAGAATTTTTAGTTACCCGAAGAGGCTTTTCCAAGATGTTTTGTTATCAACAATAACAGCATTCATGCAATGTGTAAGTAAAATATGCCACAGGACAGTACTTTGTGAAAGTTTGCAAAGTATTCTAGCAATCCTATTCAAGCATACATTTCATAACAATAATGGAGATTTTTTAATGGTAAAGCATTATAAACCCATATTTTTGGTAAATATATCCATTTTCTAGTGCTCACTCAGTTTACCATCCACCTGAATTCCTATGAATTTTGCACATGGGGCCTCATTCAGTGGATGACCTGGTTTAAAATATCATAATCTGAAGTTCTGTAAGACTAAGAGGTAAGCTGTTTGCAGCAAACCAGCCTGTTCCGTGGCTCTCCTGACTGTGTTTAGTGAGGGTGAGGTTTGGCTCTTTATTTGTAAAGTTGTGTCATTGTCTCATCAGCAAGTGTCACACTTTTTCAAGAGCCTTCCAGTGTCCAGGGTAAATCATTTATGTACATCAGGGACAAGAATAGGTATAGCACATCTGCTAATGGAGTAATGCATTTCACATATCCTCATTGTAAGTTTAGTCTTATTCTTACAGAATCATCTGTTAATGTCAACTGATGTTTTCTATTGCTCAAGATATGATATAATTCATACACAGAAAGCTCTGTAACATTATAATTTGCTTGGTAGAATTTTATGATCTGCCTAATCAAATCCCTTAGCAAGAGCATGGAAAATGACAGGAGTATTTTTTTCCTTAGTTGTATGAGGTTTAGGTTTCTGAGTACATTTATTGCTTGCTCTATGACAGCCTTCATGGAAACAAAACTTAATTGTTGTTAAAACATTATTGTGAGAAAAGTTGTTAATTATTCATCAACATCTACAACCACACTCTTCAAACCACTGTGAATTGAGCAGCAGAGGGTATGTCCCACTGCATCAGTTATTAAAGCTTTCTGCTGTTCCATTCATGTATAATTGGATTTAATATACAGGGTGTTACAAAAAGGTACGGCCAAACTTTCAGGATACATTCCTCACACACAAAGAAAGAAAATATGTTATGTGGACATGTGTCCAGAAACGCTTACTTTCCATGTTAGAGCTCATTTTATTACTTCTCTTCAAATCACATTAATCATGGAATGGAAACACACAGCAACATAAAGTACCAGCGTGACTTCAAACACTTTCTTACAGGAAATGTTCAAAATGTCCTCCGTTAGCAAGGATACATGCATCCATCCTCTGTTGCATGGAATCCCTGATGCAGCCCTGGAGAATGGTGTATTGTGTCACAGCTGTCGAGCATGAAGAGTCTCTACATTTGGTACTGTGGTTGTGTAGACAAGAGCTTTCAAATGCCCCCATAAATGAAAGTCTAGAGGGTTGAGATCAGGAGAATGTGGAGGCCATCGAATTGGTCCACCTCTACCAATCCATCGGTTACCTAATCTGTTGTTGAGAAGCATACGAACATCTCGACTGAAATGTGCAGGAGCTCCATCGTGCATGAACCACATGTTGTGTCGTACTTGTAAAGGCACATGTTCTAGCAGCACAGGTAGAGTATCCTGTACGAAATCATGAGAACGTGCTCCATTGAGCGTAGGTGGAAGAACATGGAGCCCAATCAAGACATCACCAACAATGCCTGCCCAAACGTTCACAGAAAATTTGTATTGATGACGTGATTGCACAATTGCATGCGGATTATCGTCAGCCCACACATGTTTATTGTGAAAATTTACAATTTGATCACGTTGGAATGAAGCCTCATCCGTAAAGAGAACATTTGCACTGAAATGAGGATTGACACGTTGTTGAATGAACCATTCACAGAAGTGTACCCATGGAGGCCAGTCAGCTGCTGTTAGTGGCTGCACATGCTGTACATGGTACGGAAACAACTGGTTCTCCCATAGCACTCTCCATACAGTGACGTGGTCAATGTTACCCTGTACAGCAGCAACTTCTCTGATGCTGGCATTAGGGTTATCGTCAACAGCACTAAGAATTGCCTCATCCATTGCAGGTGTCCTCCTCATTTTAGGTCTTCCCCAGTCGCGAGTCATAGGCTGGAACGTTCTGTGCTCCCTAAGATGCCAATCAATATCTTCGAAGGTCTTCCTGTCAGGACACCTTCGTTCTGGAAATCTGTCGCGATACAAACATACCGTGCCACAGCTATTGCCCAGTGCTAATCCATACATCAAATGGGCATCTGCCAACTCCGCATTTGTAAACATTGCACTGACTGCAAAACCACATTCGTGATGAACAATAACCTGTTTATGCTACGTACTGATGTGCTTGATGCTAGTACTGTAGAGCAATGAGTTGCATGTCAACACAAGCACCGAAGTCAACATTACTTTCTTTCAATTGGGACAACAGGCAGTGAATCGAGGAAGTACAGTACATACTGACGAAACTAAAATGAGCTCTAACATGGAAACTAAGCATTTTCGAACACATGTCCACATAACATCTTCTCTTTATCTGTGTGTGAGGAATGTTTTCTGAAAGTTTGGCCATACCTTTTTGTAACACCCTGTATACCTACATGCATTACTTAAAGGTGTGTAGCATCACTGACCTTGTTCTCATAATCCCTCATCAGTAGCATCACCACGGTAGCTGAATGGTCAGTGTGACGGATTGTCAATCCTCTGGGCCCGGGGTCGATTCTTGGCTGGGTCGGGAGATTTTCTCTGTGCCCAGGGACTGGGTGTTGTGCTGTCCTCATCATCATTCTATTATCCTCATTGACTGCAGGTCACCAAAGTGGCATCAAATTGAAAGACCAGCATCCGGCTAATGGCCTGCCTGACAGTGGGTCATAGCCACATGATTAAATAAATAAAAGTAGCATCACTCTTGATAATCTCAAGGCTGAAAGTCCATATGAGTGTGGGGTGTTGTTTACTCAAAAACATACATGACACCAACATTTAGATTGCATTAACTCACGCATTTATTCCCTGAAAAGTTTCATTATTAATTATGATAGCCAGTTTCTGAACTATGAAAATAAATTTGTGCACTGGACCATATCAGTGCCTATAATACCTAGTCACAGTGCACTAGCAAATTTAACTATTTAAATGTGGTACAAAACAAAGTTCACATGTACAGAAAATCACCACAGTTCATACCTAAGACAATCCAGAAGTAATTTAGTACGGAAAAAAATGCACTTTGGCAATTCAATTAAGTCAGTCCATAATGAGCAGCACTATATTCAACAACCACTCACTTCAATGACAATAAATTTCCATGCCAATTGCTAATCACAACATCATTTAGTTTTGCAGACTCTGATGTGTATATATTTTCAAATACAGGAAGTGTAGGATTGTGGCATGAGTGAACTCTGAGAGTGCACCTCGTGTAGGCCTTACTAGTGAGCTTTCAAACTGTGAACTAGCAGTTTTGTGACTTAGAGGGTCTTATGAATACTATAATGGCAATAAACTCTTATTTTTAAAACTACATAATGCTTTTTGAATTTTATTATTTTTTGATGAACATTGAGAACTAGTTGCAATTTTGGTTTTAAAAAAATGTTTCTGAGTACAAATATAGAAAAATACATGAATGCTATTATTCTTACTCAATGTGGACCCCCTTGTTTAATTGTTGTTGTGGTCTTCAGTCTGAAAACTGGTGTGATGCAACTCTCCATGCTACTCCATTCTGAGCAAGTCTCTTTATCTCTGAATAATTACTGCAACCTACATCTTTCTGAATCTGCTTATTGCATTCATCTTATGGCCTACCTCTATGATTTATAGTGCCCACACTTCCCTCAATACTAAATTGGTGATCCCTTGATATCTCAGAATGTGTCCTACAAAGCAATCCCTTCTATTGGTCAAGATGTGCCACAACTGTCTTGCCTCCTCAGATCTATTCAGTACTTCCTCATTAGTTCATGAGTTACATGATCAAACCATCTAATCTTCAACATTCATCTGTAGGGCCTCAGTCTCTTTTTATCTGAATTGTTTAATGCCCATTCTTTCACTTCAATACATGGCTACATTCCATAGAGATACCTTCAGAAATAACTTCCTAACACTATACTCATTGTTATCATATTTCTCTTCTTCAAATGATTTTCTTGTCATTTCCAGTCTACATTTCATATCCTCCCTATTTGGGCCATCATCAGTTACTATTCTGCCTAAATATCAAAACTCATCTACATCTTTAAGTGTCTTGTTTCCTAATCTGAATTCCTTGACATCACCTGATTTAATCTCACTACATTTCATTATTCTTGTTTTGCCTTTGTTGACGTTCATCTCATATACTGCTTTCAAGACACTGTCCATTTCAATCAGCTACTGTTGCTAATCTCTCTGACAGAATTACAATGTCATCGGCATACCTTGCAGTTTTTATTTGTTCTCCCTGAATTTTAATTCCTGCTTCATATTTTTCTTTGTTTTCCATTACTGATTGTTCAATGCACATACTAAATAATATCAAGGCTAGGCTACAATACTGTCTAACTCTCTTTTCAACTTCTGCCTCTCTTCCATGCCCCTTGACTCATAACTGCCTGCTCGTTTCTATAAAAGTTGTAAATAACCTTTAGCTCCCTGTATTTTGCCCCTGCTATGTTCAGAATTTCAAAGAGAATCTTCCAGTCAACATTGCCAAAAGCTTTCTGTAAGTCTACAAATACTATAAATGTAGGTTTACTATTCTTTGACCTACATTCTAAGATAAGTCATAGGGTCAGTATTGCCTCATGTGTTCCTACATTTCTCCAGCATCTACACTGATATTCCTTGAGGTCTGCTTCTACCAGTTTCTCCCTTCTTCTGTAAAAAAATTGTGTGAGTATCTTGCATTCATGACTTATTGAACTGATAATTCAGCAATTTTCACACTTGTCAGAAACTGTTTTCTTTGGAACTGGAATTACTACATTCTTCTCGAAGTCTGAAGGTATTCCACTAGTCTCATACATCTTGCATACCAAGTGGAAGAGTTGTGTTGTGACTGGCTTTCCCAAGGCTATCAGTAGTTCTAATGGAATGTCAAATACTCTTGGGGCCTTATTTCACCTTTGAACTTTCTGAACTTTGTCAGATGCTTCTCACAGTATCATATCTCCAATCTCATCTTCATCTTAATCCTGTTATCTTTCTATAATACTGCTTTCAAGTTCATCTCCCTTGAATAAAATGGCAATACACTTCATCAATATTTCAGCTTTTCCTTCTTTGCTTAGGACCGATTTACAACCTGAGGTCATGATATTCATACAGCTGCTTCTGTTTTCCCCAAAGGCCTCTTTAATTTTCCTGTAGGCAGTATCTATCCTTCCCATCATGAAATATGCTTCTAAATCCTTACATTTTTCCTCTAAGCATTCCTGCTTAGCAATTTTGTACCTCCTCTTAATCTCTCTTTAAATGTTTGTATTCACCTACTTCATTTGCTACATATTGAAAGTTTCTCCTTTTATCAGTTAAATTTGGCATTCCTTATGTTATCCAAGGATTTCTACTAAGCCTTGTCTTTTTACTGATCTGCTATCTTCACTATTTCGTGTCTTAAAGCTACCCATTCATCTTCTATTGAATTTCTTTCCCCTTTTCTGCCTGATGCTCACTATGAAGCTCTCAACAACCTCCGGTACTTTCAGTTTATCCAGGCCATATCTCCTTGAGTCCCTACCTTTTCCCAATTTTTTCAGTTTTAATCTACAGTTCCTGACCAATAAATTGTGTTCAGAGTCCACATCTTCCCCTTGAAATGTCTTACAATTTAAAATCTGGTTTCTAAACATCTATCTAGCCCTTATAAAATCAATCTGAAACCTTCTGGTGTCTCCATGTCTCTTCTTCATATACATCCTGCTTTTATGAGTCTTAAACCAAGCGTTAGTGGTGATTAAATTATGCTCTGTGCAAGACTCTACCAGGCAGCTTCCTCTTTCATTAGTTTTCGCCAATCCATATTCACCTACTATTTTCCTTCTCTTCCTTTTCCTACTAGTGTATACCAGTCCCCTATAACAATTAAATTTTCATCTCCTTTCACTTTCTAAATAATTTCTTTTATCTCACCATACATTTCTACAATCTCTTCATGATTTGTAGAGATAGTTGGCACATAAACTTGTACTAATGTGGTATGCATGGAATTTGTGTCTATCTTGGCTATGGTAATGTGCTCACTATGCTATTTATAGTAGCTTACCCATATTACTATTTTCTTATTCATTATTAAATCCACTCCTTCCTTACCACTATTTGACTTGAACTTCACTAATTCCCACTACATATAACTTTGACCTACCAATTTCAATTTTTAAATTTTCTAACCTATCTGCCCAACTAAGGGATCTAACATTCCATGCTCCAATCTGTAGAATGCCAGTTTTGTTTCTTGTGATGACGATATCCTCCTGAGTATTCTCGGCCAGAGATCCAAATGGGAGACTACTTTACCTCCAGAATAATTTATTTAAGAGGATGCCATCATCATTTAACAACATAATAGAGCTGCATGTCCTTCATAAAAATTATGGCTGTTGCGGCCCCTTGTTTTCAGCTGATCACCGTACCAGCACAGAAAGGATGTTTTGATTGATCACTCAATCATCCAGATTGTTGCCCCTGCAACTATTAAAAGGACTAGTGCCCCTCTTCAGGAACCATATATTGTGTGCCCTCTCTACAGATATCCTTCATTGGGGTTGTACTTATGATATGGCTGTCTATATGAGTGAGCCACACAAACCACCCCACTGATGGCTAGGTCCACAGTTCATGGAGGGTTGTTTACATGTGTCAGTGCCAAATTGGAAATTGTAGTAAGTTACAGGAAATTATTAATTATTGAGTTAATTAATTAATGCTGTATGTCATTTTTACAGAAAAATTAAAGTAATAAAAATATTCAGTCAATGTTCAGAATGTAACTATGGTTATGACAAAGTCTGTGACAGAAATGGAGTGGATTACAGACTTGAATGTTAATTATCTGTTCAAATAACTAGTTTGTGGTAATTCAAAGTATTTTACTTTAAAGTGGGACTGCTAGACTTTCTCTTGTTATTCGTCACCTTTTTCAGATATACTAATTAGCTCTTAGGATTTTGCATGTTGTGAACTGTAGTAGCAAACTAAAGTAATTGTATTTTCTAATTATGAGAGCCTTAATAAAAGTTAATTACACCAGGATAAGCGGAACAACCAAACTGATGATCTGAACACTAAATTCAAGTGAACCAAAGTTGAAATAAGATCTTGAGATTTTCATACAAGTATCACACACCAGCAGATCAGTGTATTGAAAATATGATTAATTAGGAAAAAAAACGTTTGGTTATTTATGGGAGAAAAGAAACATAACAGATGGGAGGAATTCACCATGCTATGTCACAAAACATGCACACAAATCATCCACACAGTTGGGCAATATTATGAGATGAGCCAATGAGTGTTTTGTAAGAAGTCTCCTTTGTAGACTAATTGCATTTCCCTAGAGTTTTATTAAATTGTTCCACTTCATATTCCTACAAGCTGTTACATTCATATATTTGTTTGGATTGACTGATTCCAACTGTAACTCATTGATAATATAATCATAGGATACTACATTTTTTTATTTTTGTGAAGTGCACAATTGTACATTTCTGAATATTTAAAACAAATTTCCCATCATAGCACCACTTTGAAGTTTTGTTAAAATTTGAATGAATATTTGTGCAGCTTCTTTCTGGGATTACTTCACTGTAGCTAACTGCATTAACTCTGAAGAGCCTCAGGTTACTATTAATACTGTCTGCAAGTTCACTGCTGTACAATATGAACAACAATGGTCGAAACACATCCCTGGGAAACAACCGAAGTTACTTTTACACCAGCTGATGAATCTCCATCTCAGATCACTTGCTGTGTCCTCCCTTCCAAAAATTTCTCATTCCAGTTAGATATTTTTCTTGATACACCAAAAGACTATACTTTCAATAATAAATGTGGATGTGGCACATGGTCAAACGCTTTTTGGAAATCAAGAAATACTATGTCAACTTGACTGTCTTGATATGCAGATTTCAATATTCATATGAGAAAAGTGGGAGATTGGTTTCACGTGATTGATGTTTTCAGAATCTATCCAGGTTGACATGGAAGAGGTCATTCTGTTAGAGGTACCACACTGTTTTTGAGCTCAGAACATATTCTAATATTCTAGAACAAATGGATGCCAAATTCATTGGGTGGTAGTTTTGTGCATCACTTCTGCTACACTTCTTGCAGATTGGTATGACCTATGATATCTTTCAACTACTGGATGTGGTTTTTTGTTATAGTTGTAAACTACCTTCACAATTTTTGAGACCATAGGAATGATGGACATAGATATACAATTAGAAGTCATTTGCTTGGCTCCACATTTTTGAATGGGTACTACTACTGCATGCTTTAGTCTTGTCTGGCAGTACATCTTGATTCCCTGACTGAGGCAGATGTGTTACCTAATCGGCACAAGATTTAGGACTTTGATTAATATACCATTATAAGTAGAAGAGTTACCACTTTTCAGTGATGTAACAATTTTTATGAACTCTTGAATAGCTGACTTGATGAAACTAGTGGCTTCTGGTTGAGAATGCAATGTATCTCTAAATAAGTCTGATGGATCTACTTTATAGCTCCACTTTTTGTCATTTTTTAATTAATGTTAGGAAGAAGTCTTTTAATTCAATAGCCAATAATTTGAATCTAATATCATCAGTCTCAGTGCTGCTATCAAAGAGTTGAATATTATTGTCTTTGCTTTATTCTTGGAGGAATATTTGTGCAGTATACTGTTTCAGTCGTTTTAAAACTGCAGTGACATATTTTGCATACTGCTTATAGTGCACAATTAAGTCTCAATTAGGGCTAGTCTACTGCATTGAACAATGTTCTCTCTTCTTGAAACAGGATACTTCAATTGTTTCCTTTTGGTCTCCAGTGTTACTGGCCCTTATACATTTTAAAGGGAAATTGTTGTGGTTGGCAGGAGAGCCAGCCATGTTTTTCTAAAGGAGGCCGAAATGCACGCGTCTCAGCTCACGCAGGCTGGCGTGAGGTTTGGAACATGACAAGGGAATTAGAATTGAGAAAAACGGACTTAGCTGGTGGAATACTTAACCGTAATCCATTAATGGAGAACATCGCTCTTTATGGTACATGATTCACAATATCAATAGTACGGATACTGGTGCCTTGCTAGCTCGTAGTAAATAACATAGCTGAAGGCTATGCTAACTATCGTCTCGGTAAATGAGAGCGTAGAAGTCAGTGAACCATCGTTAGCATAGTTGGCTGTACAACTGGGGCGAGTGCTAGGAAGTCTCTCTAGACCTGCCGTGTGGCGGCACTCGGCCTGCAATCACTGATAGTGGCGACACGTGGGTCCGACATATACTACCGGACCGCGGCCGATTTAAAGGCTACCACCTAGCAAGTGTGGTGTCTGGCGGTGACACCACAGAAACTGTTCCATATTGTTTGTAGTTGTGCTACCTGACATCACCACTACCACCCAGATGGTGTTAGTCATCAGGTATGCCCATTGATGAGACCATGCCAGACTCCTGTATATAAATAAGCCCTGTGCCAGTCTGAACCAGTTTTAATTCAATCAGTGAAGAGTGCGCTGATTCACACTTTGATTTGGTTGGTAGGATATGTCCTGAGGCATCATGGGATCACAAATTTAGCATTGGAGGGTAGCATGGAGGGTAAAAATAGCAGGGGGAGACCAAGAGATAAATACACTAAGCAGTTTCAGAAGGATGTAGGTTGCAGTAAGTACTGGGAGATGAAGAAGCTTGCACAGGATAGAGTAGCATAGAGAGCTGCATCAAGCCAGTCTCAGGACTGAAGACAACAACAACAACAACAACCATGTTTACATTTTGGACTGTGGTTGTTATTGGCAGAACTTTGATTTTGTGCGAATTGGACTTTGATTGTTACAAACCAAATCCAACATTGGTAAATTCCCAGTCAGTACCCATAACTGATTTCTTTAAATTACTTGATAAAAATAGTAGCTGAGAAGTACAGTGGGAGGAGCAGTGACTTTTTACAAAGTAGCCATTTTTCTGCTAACATGTGTAAATCTAGAATCCATTACCACAAATATCAGTTTGAATAGATTGGCACTAGTCATAATTTGTTTGTTAGTTTACTTTACAGAAGTAGCCAACTGTGAATATTAATGTGTAACAATTTGTTCCACATCCATCAAGGCTCTCCTGTATGATGGGGTTTAGTGAGCATGCTGTACTGACGAAATGAGTGAGTACTACGCAAGATTAAATCAATTCCATAATATCCCTGTTATATCTACTGGACCTTAAAAATATCTATCACTAACTGCTTAAAGAAGTTTGGAACATTTCCTTCATGGCCCTATACACAGCAGAGCTACTATGCTACTTTCCTCAAAATCTATTACTATAGTACGGTACTCATATAGCTGTTTAATGTAACACTAATTTAGTCTATGCTTGAGTTTAATCCGGTTGTTATGTAACCTAGCTGACAAAATCTTTACAGTAGTGTAAGATGCATTCTCACAGATGTGCCAGTTGACAATTTTGTAGTTAATGTTATAATTCAAACTGCCCCTCCCCTTCCCTCCCAATAATCACCATGAACAGGTAGGACACCAAATTTCTTGGACTTACCATCAGTAACACACTAAATTGTAAACCACATATTGAGGCATTGTAACAAAAGCTTAGTAAAACTTGCTATCTATTATGATCATTAAAAGACACAGCCAGTGTAGATACCTTGAAGCTGGTGTACCATGCCCTGTTTGAGTCTGTCTTGAGCTATGGCCTAATCTTCTGGGGAAATAGCTCTGATTATCTCACAATTTTCAAGTTACAAAAACAAGTAGTAAGAATAATGAAATGTAAAAAAAGAACTGAACACCGTAAACCACTATTTCAACAGCTAAAATTCCTGCCACTGCCATGCCTCTATATATTGGACAAGCCTTGAGCAGCCGCTGGTGAAGTATCAGTGCAGCAGCAGTGCAGTAGCGAGTCGCATATTTAGCTTTAATATTTGTTTTGTAGTTTGACTCTTAATTTCTTTCTGCGTGTTTGTGCACTTGCATATTTAATTACATAAAATCCTTGTGTATTCTCTTATTTGAGAGGAGTAATATTGCTTATTGATAGCTGTAGAGTATAAATTTGCAGAGTTGTTAGATATTAGCAGCAGGATGGATAGGGTGTGTGTGGGCGCAGGAGGGACTGGCCGTGTTTTGTGAGCAGCTGAGCATGCTGTCGACCACGGTCAGCCACTGCTGCCTTGAGGTGCAGTGATGGCAGAGGGTCTGGGGCGTTGATTGAGACACCCAAGGTGTCACTTGCTGCATCCGCTGACTCACCTGCCGAGTTACCTTCTACTGTACCCGACACATTGGGGCCGTCCTAACCTCAGGGTGAGTGGCAGATTGCAACGCGTTCACGTCACTCGAGGTGGAGGGCCAATGTGGAGGCTGGCCGGCTGGCCTCGCCCATTTATCCTGTCAGTGGGCAGGTGGCCTCTCCTTCAGCAGGGCCCGAGCAGGCACATGGAGGAAAAGGCTTGTTGGTTATTGGGAGCTCCAACGTTAAGCAGGTGATGGAGCCCCTTAGGGAAATAGCGTACAGGGCTGGAAGGAAATCCAACGTGCACTTAGTTTGTCTACTGGGGGGCCTCATCCAAGATGTGGAGGTGGCCTTGCCTGCAGCTGTCGGGGATACAGGGTGCAGTCGTTTGCAAGTAGTTGCTCACGTTGGCACCAATGATGCCTGTCACTTAGGTTCTGAGGCAATCCTCAGTTCGTACAGGTGGCTGGTGGACTTTGTGAAGACCGCTGGCCTCGTGTAAGCAGAGCTCTCTACATTGTTCCCAGAGTGGATCGGGATCCTTTGGTTTGGAGCCGAGTGGAGGGTCTCAACCAGAGGCTTCGTATACTCTGTGACGGTCTTGGCTGCTGATTTCTAGACTTGCTCTATCGGGTGAGGAATTGTAGGATGCCCTCAGGTAGGTCACGGTTGCACTATACAAAGGAAGCGGCTACTTGGGTAGCAGAGTACTTGTGGTGTGCACATGGATTTTTTTATGGCTAAGCAGTAGTGTGAGGTGTCCTGATGAACACTCACTAGTCGACATGCAGGCAGTAAATTTTCAGAGTGTTCGGAATAAAGTTCCTGAATTTACTGCCCTTCAGGAAGCGTGTGGCACGCAAATTATTCTTGGGACTGAGACCAGGCTGAACCTTGAGATAGTAAGTTCTGAAATATTTAGTGAGGTTTGGAACATGAATCGGAAAGACAGATTAGACACTGTAGGAGGTGGTGTCATCATTGCAGTTCACAAAAATATTATGTCTACTGAGGTCAAAGTAGAGTGTGAGTGTGAAGTAATCTGGACACGTTTACCAGGGCCAGGAAAAATAAAGTTAATTGTGGGGTGTTATTACCGGCCACCAGGTTCCACCATGACAGTTCTAGAATCATTCAAATGGAGTCTATATTTGTATCGCAGAAGTACCCAGATCATGCTGTATTAATCAGAGGCGACTTCAACCTACCTAGTATAGACTGGGATGTCTATGGATTCATTACAGGTGGTACAGACAAGCTGTCATGTGAATTACTTTTGAACACATTATTCTTACTAGAAAGAGCAGATAAGCAGTTTTTAGCATCCCACTTAGTAAACGAATCGACTTCATTCACTTCCGGTACGATGGACGTGAAAGAATTATGGGCAAATTTTAAACCATGCATTGGACAAATATGTGCCAAAAAAGTTGGTTACAGACAGAAAAGATCCACCGTGGTTTAACAGCGCAATTCGGAGAATGTTCAGGAAGCAAAGGCAGTTGCACTCGATGTACAAGAAATATCGGGAGAATGAGGACAGGCAAACGTTAGTAGAGATTCGTGCTGCTGTAAAAAGAGCGATGCGCAAAGCATTCAACCACTGCCACTGCCATATCTTAGCAAAAGATCTAGCTGAAAGCCCAAGGAAATTCTGGTCTTATGTAAAATCGGTAAGTGGGTCGAAGGCTTCCATCCACTTACTCACTGATCAGTGTGGCCTGGTAATGGAAGACAGCAAAACGAAATCTGAAATTTTATGTTTAGCATTTGAGAAATCTTTCACGCAGGAGGATCATACAAACATGCCGTCGTTTAAGTATCGTACAGATTCCCGTATGGAGAACATAGTGATAGACATCCCTGGGGTTGTGAAGCATCTGAATGGGTTAAAAATAAATAAATCACCAGGTCCTGATGGGATTCCAATTCGGTTTTACAGAGAGTATTCTACTGCATTGGCTCCTTACTTAGCTTGCATTTATCATGAATCTCTTGCCCAATGTAAAGTCCTGAGTGACTGGAAAAAAGCACAGGTGATGCACGTTTATAAGATGGGTAGAAGAATGGATCCTCAAAATTACGGACCAATATCCTTAACATCGGTTTGTTGCAGGATTCTCGAACATATTCTCAGTTCGAATATAATGAATTTACTTGAGACAGAGAAGTTGCTGTCCATGCATCAGCACGGTATTAGAAAGCATTGCTCATGCGAAACGCAACTCGCCTTTATTTCACATGATATCTTGCGAACCATGGATGAAGGGTATCGTACGGATGCCATATCCCTTGCCTTCCGGAAAGCGTTCGACTCGGTGCCCCACTGCAGACTCCTAAATAAGGTAGATGCATATGGGATTGGTTCCCAAGTATGTGAGTGGCTCGAAGTCATCTTAAGTAATAGAACCCAGTATGTTGTCCTCAATGGTGATTGTTCATTGGAGGTGAGGGTATCATCTGGAGTGCCCCAGGGAATTATGGTAGGTCCGCTGTTGTTTTCTATCTACATGAATAATCTTTTGGATAGGGTGGATAGCAATGTGTGGGTGTTTACTGATGATGCTGTGATGTAAGGGAAGGTGTCATCGTTAAGTGACTGTAGGAGGATACAAGTTGACTTGGACAGAATTTTCAATTGGTGTAAAGAATGGGAGCTAGTTCTAAATATAGATAAATGTAAATTAAAGCAGATGAATAGGAAAAAGAATCCTGTACTGTTTGAATACTCCTATAGTAGTGTAGCGCTTGACACAGTCATGTCGATTAAATATTTGGGCATAACGTTGCAGAGCGATATGAAATGGGACAAGCATGTAATTGCAGTTGTGGGAAAGGTGGATAGTTGTCTTTGGTTCATTGGTAGAATTTTGGGAATATGTGGTTCATCTGTAAAGGAGACCGCTTATAAAACACTAATGCAACCTATTCTTGGGTACTGCTCAAGTGTTTGGGATCCCTATCTGGTCGTATTGAGGGAGGACATAGAAGCAATTCAGAGACGGTCTGCTAGATTTGTTACTGGTAGGTTTGATCATGACGCAAGTGTTACGGAAATGCTTCAGGAACTTGGGTGGGGGCCTCTAGAGGAAAGGAGGCGTTGTTTTCGTGATACACTACTCAAAGGAGGCGTTGTTTTCGTGATACACTACTCAGGATATTTAGAGAGGAGGCGTTGTTTTCGTGATACACTACTCAGGATATTTAGAGAACCAGCATTTGAGGCTGACTGCAGTACAATTTTACTGCCGCCAACTTACATTTCATGGACAGACCACAAAGATAAGATTAGAGAGATTAGGGCTCGTACAGAGGCATATAGGCAGTCACTTTTCACCTCATTCTGTTTGGGAGTGGAGCAGGGAGCGAAGATGCTAGATGTGGTACAAGGTACCCTCCGCCACACACCGTGTGATGGATTGCAGAGTATGTATGTAGATGTAGCTTGTTTTATAGTACAGCACTTGGATGCCCTTGACAGAAATGCAGACTGCCACACGCATGACACCAGAAAAAAAACACAGTTACAAATTATAGCCCACAACACAAAATTATATGCAGACGAGGTTAAATGCATGGGCATTAAAATATACAACAACCTCCCAACAGACATGAAAACAAGCAAAAACCCAAAAACAATGAGAATTAAATGAAAGCAATTGCTACTAAATCACTGTTTCTGTTCCGTACATGAATTTCTCGAAATGAAATTTTAATTACTTGCAATAAGCTGTTTATTCAGTTGTAGATGTTTCTACTTACTAAGATAATTTAATTATTGTATCTTATCTATATTCCATCTGTATCTCATATATGTGTTCTGCTATGTGAACTATGTACCACAATATTTTAATTACTTGTAATAAGCTGTATATTCACTTGTAGATATTTCTATTTAGTAAGATAATTTAATTATTGTTTGTTACTCATTTTCTGTCTGCATCTCTTATATGTATTCTGCTATGTGCAGTATGCAACACCATCTCATCACACACCACCTTTTTTTATATTTTGTCTATATATCCTATATGTATTCTGCTATGTGAGTTATGTACCACTACTGTCAACTCTCATCATATACCACTTAACATAATTTTTCAAATTAACTTGTCCTATATCATGATGTGCTTTGCTGAACAAATTGTATGATCTACAGGACCAATAATAAATCAGATCAAATCAATGAATTATCTTCTTTACCAAGATCTTTCCCCAGAGACACAAGCCTCAAAATTAAAGGCTGAAACTTAGTCACATCAAATATTTCATTTATAACAACTGAACAGACCTACAATTGATTCACAGGAAGTTAATTATTTTATTTGACAATAACTTCTAATCTTCAGCTTCAAGTAAAAATGATCTTTTGGTATCAGGAAAAAATGGTGATGCACCAAATGAACCCACTATGTGTAAACATCTCTGTAGTCCAGCTAGATAATGATGCATAGATAATGTTGCCTAGATAATGATGCACTATTTAAGGCATAAGTCTGATAATCTAATTCATGTCCAACCATTTAGATAAAGATTTTCTGTGATTTTCCTACATTTCATGAGGTGACTGTCATAATATATCCTATTTATCACACATCCTTGCATGCTTTTCCATTCAAAGTCTGTGCTCCATCTCTTATGACTACATCATTAACAGAACATTAAAGGGTAATCCTTTCTTCTTCTTCTTTCCAGCTACACAACATGCTCAATAGTAGGAAAACTGAAAGAACCAGAAGTTGTTGAGTGTTTCAAAGGGAACATTAGGCAACAATTGACTGAAGTAGGGGAAAGAAATGCACTAGAGGATGTTGCTTTGAGAGATGAAATACTGGAGACAGAAGAGTATCAAATAAGTAAAAAGACAAGTCCTAGTAGAATTCCTTGGATATCACAGGAGATACTGAATTCAACTGATGAAAGGAGAAAATATAAAAATACAGCAAATGAAGCAGGCTAAAGGGAATACAAATGTCTAAAAATGAGATAGACAGGAAGTTTAAAATGGGTCAGCAGGAAGGGCTAGAGGAGAATGTAAGGGTAGAACAATTAAAGAGCCCTTCAGATAAAACAGGAGCAGCTACATGAATATCAAGAGCTCAGATGAAAAATCAATACTGAACAAGAAAGGAAAAGCTGAAAGAAGGAAGGAGGATGTAAAGGGTCTATACAAGGGAAACAAACTTGAAGGGAATATTATATGAATGGAAGAGGGCATGCTGGAAGATGAGGTGTGATATTGTGAGAAGAATTTGACAGAGCACTGATAGACCTTTTAAAAACAATGCCCATGGAGTAGACAACATTTCACCAAAATTACTGATATTATTGGGAGAGTCAGTCATGATAAAATTATTTCACTTGATGCATCAGATGTATAAGACAGAGGAAATACATTCAGACCTCACGAAGAATGCAATAATTCAAATTCCAAAGAAGGAAGATGTGGCAAGTGTGAATACTATTGAGTCATTGGTTTAATAAGTCATAGTGGGAAAATGTTAACATGAATTATTTACAGAAGAGAGGAAAAAAATGGTAGAGGTTGGCCTCAAGGGAGATCAGTTTGGATTCTGGGAAATGCAGGAACACATGAAGAAATACTGACCCTACAAATTCTCTTAGAAGGTAGGTTAAGGGAAGGAAAACCCATGTTTATAGCATCTGTAGACTTATAAAAAGCTTTTGACACTGTTGACTGTAAAACAGTCTATGAAATTTTGAAGACACCAGGAGTAAAATACAGTGAACAAAAGACTATTTCCAACTTGTACAGTAATGAAATGGTAGTTATAAGAGTTGATGCACATAAGAGGGAAACACTGATTGAGAAGGCAGTGGGCTAGGGTAACAGCCTATCCCAAGTGTTATTCAACCTGTACATTAAGCAAGCAGTAAAGGAAACCAGAGATTAATTAAAGCTCAGGGAGAGGCAATAAAAACTTTAAGGTTTGACAATACTAAAGCAAAGGATTTGTAAGAGGAGCTGAATGGAATGGACAGTGTCTTGAAACAAGGATATAAGATGAACATCAACAAAAGCAAAACAGGTGTAATGGAATGTAGTTGAATTAAATTAGGCAGTTCTGAGGCAATTTGATTAGGAAATGAGATACTAAAACGATGATATGAGTTTACCTATTTGGGAAGTAAAATAACTGATGATTGTCGAAGCAGAGGTGGTGTACAATTAGACTGGCAATGTCACAAAGCATTGTTGAGGAAGACAAATTCTTTACTATTGTTTATAGATTTAAGTTTTGGGAAATATTTTCTCTATGTACTCGTTTGGAGTCTAGCCTTGCATGGAAGCAGAATGTTGACAGTAAATAGTTCGGACAAGGAGAGAATAGAAACTTCTGAAATGTGGTGCTACTATAGAATACTAAAGATTAAGTTTATAGATCACATAAATAATGGGAAGGTACTGAATAGAATTTTTGGCATAACTTGACCAAAAGAAGGAACCTGCTGACAGGACACATTTTGAGACATTGAGGGATCACCAATTTAGTATTGAAGGGAAGTATGAGGAGTAAAAATTGTAGAGGGAGACCAATAAATGAGTACAGTAAGGAGGTTCAGTTGCATGTAAGTTGCAGTAGTTATTCAGAGGCTTGCTGAGTACAGAGTAGAACTACATCAAATCAGTCTTCACACTGGAAACAACAACAACAACAAGCTCAAATGAAGTCAATGCATTCATAAACTACTCAAGAAATTGCTTTAGGTCTATTTTGTGATATCTCTCCATGTGAGCTTGAACACTGGGCTGCAGGCTGATTTTGCACACTTTCTCTCTCTATTGTCTTACAAAATTATCATCTGGGCCACTGCAGCTGAAGTAAGGAAAATATCCACTCAACAGTAGTGAGCAGTAAGATTATCACACAAAACAGATAACACAGACCTCTTCGAAAATCTTAAAACCCTTGTACTCATTCCCCAAGATTTACAAATTTCAATAGTATTTGTTTCTAACAACAAAAGTCAATTTCAACTGAAATGTGATTTATGCATCATTAATACCATACAGAAAAATAATTCCCAAGTAAACTTTATATCCTAGTCTATTTGCTTCATGATACATTACCTGTGTTAAAATAGGCTGTTTACCATTTTCAGAAAAGGTTGATATTGTGTTGATGTACGACTATTGTGATCAAAATGCCCAACTGGCATGTGCTATGTATGCTGCTTGATATCCTGGACGACATCATTCAAGTGTCTGGACCGTTTGCTGGATAGTTATTTAAGGAAACAGGAAGGGTTCAGCCACATGTGAAACATCAACCACAACCTGCAACAAATGACAATGCCCAAGTAGGTGTTTTAATTGCTGTTGTGGCTAATCCATACAGCAGTAGCAGACAAATTGCACGAGAATCGGGAATATCGAAAACATCAATGTTGAGAATACTACATCAACATCGATTGCACCCATAACATATTTCTATGGAGCAGGAATTGCATGGTGATGACTTTGAATATTGTATACAGTTCTGCCAATGGGCACAATAGAAATTACAGGACAATCACAGATTTCTTGCACACGTTCTATTTGGCGACAAAGCGTCATTCACCAACAGCGGTAACGTAAACCAGCATACTATGCACTAATGGGCAATGGAAAATCCATGATGGCTGCCACAAGTGGAACATCAGCGACCTTGTCAGGCCAATGTATGGTGTGGCATTATGGGAGGAAGGATAATTGGCCCCCATTTTATCGATGTAAATCTAAATTGTGCAATGTATGCTGATTTCCTATGTAATGCTCTACCAACGTTACTAGAAGATGTTTCACTGCATGATACAATGATGATGTACTTCCAACATGATGGATGCCCAGCACATAGCTCATGTGCAGTTGAAGCAATATTGAACAGCATATTTCATGACAGGTGGATTGGTCGTCGAAGTACCATACCATGGCCTGCACGTTCACCAGATTTGACGTCCCCAGATTTCTTTCTGTGTGGAAAGTTGAAGGATATTTGCTATTGTGATCAACCGACAATGCCTGACAACATGTGTCAGTGCATTGTCAATGCATATGCGAACATTACGGAAGGTGAACTTCTCACTGTTGACAGGAATGTCGTTACATGTATTGTCATATGCATTGAGGTTGACGGACATAATTTGGAGCATTTATTGCATTAATGTGGTATTTACACATAATCACACTGTAATAGCATGCATTCTCAGAAATAATAAGTTCACAAAGCTACATGTATCACATTGGAACAACCGAAATGAAATGTTCAAACGTACCTACATTCTGTATTTTAATTTAAAAAACTTACCTGTTACCAAATGTTGAACTAAAATTGTGAGCCATACATTTATGACTATTGCAGCGCCATCTATTACAAAGAAATAAAAGTGGTCCCACTAAAACATTCACATTTCTTTACATACTACATGAATATGTAACAAAAAATGGGGGTTCTTATTTTAAAAAATGCAGTTGATATCCGTTTGACCTAAGGCAGGGCCATGTAGCTGGCCAACCATAGCACCATCTGCTTTCCCCCTTCGAGCTAGACAAGTTTTGTTCTCTGTAGTTTTTTTTTCGTTTTACGCTTATTTCATGAGATATTTGGCCCAGTCATGATCAATGGACCACCCTGTATACAAGGCTGTGGATCAACACAATGATGTCTGTTCTTTCAGACATGCATGTCTGAAAGAAGAGACACCATATCTACATAGTACTACATACATTTAGTGAACAATAAGAGTATATTTTACTATGGACATCACCACATGTAATTAACAATAGCATTTTATTATTCATGAAAAAGCTTATGCTGGCTGAAGACTACTGTGAAGTAACATTAAAGAGATGTGTCTTTCATAAAAATTATAGTGGCCATGAAACTTGACACCAATAGTACTGACAAATGAAGAACTCTGAAGATGTCATACTGAATTTTCTCATTTTTTCTTATATTGTTTTCATATTATACATGGTCCAGTCATGTTTCTATGACCTTCACTAAAGTCTGACATCAACATGCAATAACCACTAACGGTTGACCAGTAGCAGCAGTAGTAATGGAGGTTATATAAAGCATGTTGGGGTTATGTGGAAAACAGTGCAGTCATTGTCGTAATGTGGAAATGACATGGTTTATCTGATGTCTGATGGGGCATGATCATTGCCTTTTGGGCCAAGGGTGGATGCATTTCTGATAGCAAGGTTTGTAAACTGTTCACATGCCATCATGGTTGAAATATACCATGCTTGGCAAAATGGCACTATCCAAAACCCGTGCCAAGGCAACTGTGGTGCACCATCGATCATAGATGATATGGGTGAACAATGGCTGTTGAGATGTGCATGAATGAATAGACATGAAACTGCTGAGAAACTGACTGCCCAGATGTACCAAGGTGTAACCAACAGAGTCTCCCCAATGATCATTCAGTAAAAATTGCTTCATATGGGCCTCTGCAGTAGGTTCCTAGTTCATGCACCCATGCCAACTGCTGTTCAGAAAATTGAGAAAAACTGTTCATCTAGTAAATTATAGCCCAATGAATTGTTTTGCAAACTAGAAAAAAAGGAATCTGTTTCATATGCTGAAAACTTTCTTTATAGAACTGTTTGTCCTGAACATTGGTCTTGGCTATTTCTTACAGCTTTTTAATATTTGTCATAACTGAAGTTATCTAACCCATAAAATTGCCCCTATTTGCACCAGCTACTATTGCACAAAATACTAAAATGATTTTTGAATGCGTGATTACTACTATGTAACTTAATAAATAATATTTCATCTAGGGAGAAAACTAAGAGGCTGAGGATTTGCGTAAGTCTATTTTAGTTTTTTTAAAAAATAGACATCAAAGGTTTCTGGCTTTGCACACCTAAAATCATTTAGAACAAAGCTTTGTTCATCAAGCAAATTTACATTTTAAGACAACTAGAATGGATTGCACAATACTTCTATTCAAAATATTCTCCTCCATGGAAAACACAAGTATAATAATTACTGATATGTTCAGAATACTTCAGTCTAAGCTCACTCGCACCACTATCTCACAAATTGGCTGTGTATTTATGTGCACAGCACAGCACAGAACCAGTCCAGGGAAGAAGAAAAATCAAGTGATGTGAAATTGAGCTTCCTCCTCTACACAAAAAATATTTTTGTTGTTAATTTCAATGGTGACTTTGCTTTACAAAATGATACCTCTTAGTTGTATTAGTTTCATTTTTATTCCCATAATCTTTGACAACAATTATCTTTAAAATTATGTGTGTATGTTATGTTAATTCTTTGTCTCTCATGGCAACTAGGAAAGATAATTCAACCCAGTGGCTATTACATGTCTCTTACTCCATACAAGAAGTTGGCAGCATAGGAAGGTGTTTCTACCATAGTGATCATACTGGTCAGAAAAGAGAAAGCATAGTGTAAGTATTTTTTCCTATCAGCTAGGTATACATTGTAACATTACAATATTGCTAAAATAAAGGAACAAAATCAGTTGGGGGACAACAAATTGTGAAGGTCAATCATGCATCTAAACTCAGAGACTAAGGAGAGAAATGTGTATTTCTCTATTTTATTTTGCATTGTTTAATCAGTTGGTTCAGGATGTCTGGCTCAATGTATTTTCCAGTGTCTCATGTTTATGTCAATAAAGTGATTTAATTTCATTGCAACAGTACCCGAGTGCTACTGTGTCACTTGTCTGCATGGAATATTCTACACTGGTGACTCATGACAAGCATATGGAATTATCAGTACATTCAACTTGTTGATAATGCACAACACCATGTTCCTTTCAAAAAATAGATCTGGCAACTAAATGAAGGTTATGGGGGCCTTTTTTGTAACTGAAAACTGTTTTAAGGAGATAACAAGTTGTGGCGAATGATGTGGGGCAGATTATTTATAAGGTGAAAAGTGAGGCTGATTATGTTTATTCTCCCACACCTGTGGACGGCCACATGGAACAATGATATGCACTGAAGAGCCAAAGAAACTGGTACCCCATCCTGATATTGTGAAGGGCATCCTCAAGCATGCAGAAGTGCTGCAACAGAATGTGGCAAGGACTGAAGTAGTGCTGGAGGGAAATGACACCATGAATTCTGCAGCGCTGTCTATAAATCCATAAGAGCGGAGATCTCTTCTGAACAGCATGTTGCAAGGCATCCCATATACGCTCAGTAATGTTCATGTCTGGAGAATCTGGTGACCAGCAGAAGTGTTTCAACTCAGAAGAGTGTTCCTGGATCCCCGGCCCATGCAGGTGATCAGACAGGATGCTTTCTTACTTGTCACCGGTCAGATCATATCTCGAAATATCAGAGGTCCCATATCACTCCAACTGCACATGCCCCACACCATTACACAGCCTCCAGCAGCTTAACAGTCCCCTGCTGAAATGCAGGGTCCATGGATTCATGAGGTTGTCTCCATACCTGTATATATCCATCTGCTCAATACAATTTGAAACAAGAGTTGTCCGACCAGCCAACACGATTCCAGTCATCAACAGTCCTATGTGGGCCCAGGCAAGGCATAAAGCTTTGCATTGTGCAGTCATCAAGGGTACAGAATTGGGTCTTTGGCTTCAATACCTATATCAGTAATGTTTCATTGAATGGTTTGCACGCTGTCACTTGTTGGTGATCCAGCGTTCAAGTCTGCAGGAATTGTGAAAGGGTTGGTATTCTGTCATGTTGAATGGTTCACTTCAGTCATCATCCCATTCTTGCAGGATCTTTTTGCAGCCACAGCAATATCGGAGATTTAACGTTTTACCAGATTCCTGATATTCATGGTACATACAGGAAAATCCCCACTTTATCACTACCTCAGTGATGCTGTGTCCCATCACTTGAGCACCGACTATGACATGTTCAAACTCACTTAAATCTCAATAACCTGCCATTGTTGCAGCAGTAACTGTTCTAACAACTGGTCTGGACACTTGTCTTATATAGGCGTTGCTGACTGCAGCACTGTATTCTGCCTGTTTACATATCTTTGTACTTGAATACACATGCCTATACCAGTTTCTTTAGTGCTTCAGTGCAGTTTAGTGTGGCACAACACTTTGATTTTACCGATTTCATTAATGGTTTGGTCAAGCTGAATGGTACGATACAGTGTCCACATGCCTGAATCATATTGTCTTGTGAAATTTTTCCACCAAGACTATGCCCCATGTGCTTTCCACTGTGCTTCCTCACTGGAAATTAAGTATATGAACCCATTTCTTCCCCCATGTGGAAGTTGGTTGGTGGGGTGACATGAAAAGAATTATACTTCATCTCCCACACTATGTATGTTCAACTGGGTTCTGTCAAAAGGAAGCTGCTCTGTCTCATAACTGGCTTCCCTTCTACAGCTTCACATGACAAGTAACACTCCTAGTGAGCTGTGTGGTGCTGCCAATTACACACTTGACTTAGGCCTCAGCACCCCATTGACATGGACGTTCAGTGTGGCAGATGTTAACAAATCACTGCTGGGTGCACATTTTCTGTGTCATTTCCATTTGTGTCCCAATATAAGAGACAGCGATAGTGGTGATTCTGTATCTGGTATTATTGGGAAATCGTCTGATGTCGACAGGTTCTACACCTCATCAACAAAAGAGCTTCAGGACTCGAACCATTTGCCAAAGAAATAGCTGGCTATGGCAGAGCAGATGTATGTAGACATCGAGATTGAACGTTCAAATTTAGTGAATGAAAACTTAGTTTCACACAAAATGTGGAGGGACAAAACCAGAAGGTAGGTAAGATCGACCATCAACTGTCAAAGTTACGGATTAATACGATTTCCAACACCAAATCACCTCACCTTCAAACCCGTAACTTAACGCAATTCTACAAGGCGTGGAGAAGCTGTGGAAAATGACTAACAAATTTAGTGCCTCCTCCAGGAAAGATAAAAAATTTACTAACCTAAACGAGAAATAGCTGAGATATTATTGGAGTTGGATGCTATGGATACAAGGATCTGAGAGGATTTAAAACAGTTACCTCAAGGGGCAATTGGAAACATTCACAAATGTATTGACCAGCAGGAACTGTCAGTGACCATTCCTCCTCATTCCAGATGCAGAGTCGTCCGTTGTTCTACGTGCTTCAGTCTGGAACCCCGTGACCGCTACGGTCGCAGGTTCGAGTCCTGCATGGATGTGTGTGATGTTCTCAGTTTAGTTAAGTTTAAGTAGTCCTAAGTTCTGGTTGACTAAATGACCTCAGATGTTAAGTCCCATAGTGCTCAGAGCCATTTTGAACCAGACGCAGACTTCAGGAGGTAACTACAGAGAAATTACAGAATTACATGTCTGTGACACTGACTCGAGTGAAGCACCACTTCCTACGGAAGTTATAAGCGCTTTGTCCTTTCCCTATTTTTCTAGGAAACGTGACATTACTGACAATACAGTCCACAGAGTAAGTCCCGTCTTGCATAAATCCCACCGTCTTGTGCCAGCAGAGTTACATGTCGCTGAAGCAGCTATTGAAAAACTGTTAAATTATGTTGTCATGTGGCCATCATAGAGTGCATGGGCCTCCTACCATCCACTTGGTACCGAGAAAGGACGGCACATACATAATGTGCATTGACTACCGCGAACTGAATGCCTGAATAGCACTTGACAGATATCCGATCCCTAATGCTCATGACTTTGTCCAGTTGTTGGCTGATGCTTCCCTCTTTAGTGTTACTTACTGAAAGAAGGCATACCTACAGATTCTAATGTCACTAGAGGACATGTCCAAAACCACCATGGTTATTCCTTTTGAACTATATGAATTACTGTACGAGTTAAAAAAACTTCTCCCAAGCTCGGTAGCACTTCGTTGAATGGCTGTCAGTCATCATCTATTTTGTTTTCCAAACTAAAACGATCTACTAATTTTCTCCTTTTGGCCTGAAGAGCATGAAGCTCTAGTGCCTGGTCTTCAGTTGAACGGAAGAACTCAGAATGGTAGTAAAAAAAGGGAAAATGCCAGTTACGCTAGCAGGAGGTTAAATTCTTTGGTCAATCAGTCATGTGGAACAGAATCAAAGTCATGCAAGAACATACAGAACTCAGCAGACACCACGTCCAACAAAGTTTCATGAGCTTTGGACATTTCGTGGAATGATAATGTTTTGTAAGCATTACATTCTTCAAGCTGCAAAGATTCAAGCCCATCCAACTAATACTTGACGGTTGAAAATACTTAGGGTAAACAGCCTCTGCAATGGAACTTTGAGATATGTGTCTGACATTATCGAAGAGTACTTTCGCAGTGCCATTATCTTGGCACATCCGTCACCCTGGGCACAAATGGCCATAATGGCAGATACCAGTGAAACCACAGTTAGGGCAGTCCTAAAAGGACAGTAGGTGGCCAAGAGCAACAACTTCCATTCATTCTGCAGAAATTCACTGAGTCACAATAAATGTAGTCAGCTTATGAGTAGCAGTTTTTGCCTCAGCATGAAGCCATTAAAGATTTTTGTGATGAAAATGAGGGATGCCACAAATTATATTCACTGATCACTGACCACTGGTAAATGTGATACGAAACCTCAGTAAGAACTGCACTTCTCGAAGATTCCGTCATCTGGATTGCATTGGGCAATTCACTACGGACATTTGCCATGTTAATGCGGCCAACAGTGTGGCTGACTCAGATTAACACACAGAGTGCCACAACAGATATTAATGAAATGGCAAAGGAACTAAAGGAGGAGCAACAAACAACACTACCCTGAATAGACAAAACCAGGTTATCTGTGGAGCCAGTACGGGTTCCTGGCACAGAAGTCCACCTGTGGTGCGATACTTCACAATGCAGAATACATTTACTGGTCCCATGAAAGTTTCACAGAGCTGTTTTCAACAACCTACGTGACTTTTCGCACCCCACCGTCTTCCCTACCATCAAGTTAGTCGTGGGGCATTTCGTGAGGCCCAGCACTAAAGCCAACAGCAGGGAGTGGACCCATACTTGCATCGACTGCCATGGCGCAAAGTCGGGTGCCATGCCTTTCCACAACACAGACAAGACGAAATTCCTAAAGGAAGGTTACAGCACATCCACCTAGATCTAGAGGGACCACTGCCAGAATCAAATGGTTTCCACTATATACTGTCAGCCATAGATAGAATGACACGCTGAGTGGAAACAGTTCCACACGTGGACATGGCAGCAGAAACGACTGCGATTACCTGCCTAAAGAATGTGGGTCATACGCTTAGGCTCCCCCACATCATTATTAATCAGTGACCAGGGCCAATGAATCGAGTCTCACTTGTTTGCAGAGTTATACAAACTGTGCAGTTTTGTCTTGTTTTGTGCCGTTTTAGGGAGCAAAAACGATTGAGGTCATACGCGCCCACGTCAAAACTATAGAACATGGAGACAGAGAAGAGTTAAAAAAAAAAAAGACTATACTTCAACTCCAAATGCCATAAGAGGAGACAGCTAGAAACAGGGACGTAGGGAAAGGGCTACAAAAGACACCTCAGAGAAACGGAGGTCCAAAACCACAAATTAAATAGCCTTCGCCATAATTCTTTGACTGAAAAAAAATAGTAAAACACAGTCGACAGCACGCCCGTCATTTGCTAAAACAGCTGATAACTCGGACGGCAAATCCAAGTGGGAACGTAAACGGTTAAGAAATGGACATTCTGTCAGGAAGTGGTAGACAGAACTTCGGTGCAATGTGTACAAAGTGGTGGGGCAGTGCCACGTATCAAACGACGATGGCTATAAAGGCAGTGCGCAATACCTAGTTAAAATGACCTCCTCCTAGCGGGAGGGCCGAGAGAAGGTTGCCCAAGCCGCTGGTAGTGGCTTATTGATTCTAATGGCTCTGAGCACTATGGGACTTTACATCTCAGGTCATCAGTCCCCTAGAACCTAGAACTACTTAAACCTAACTAACCTAAGGAGATCACACACATCCATGCCCGAGGCAGGATTCGAACCTGCGACCGTAGCAGTCGCGCGGTTCCAGACTGAAGCGCCTAGAACCGCTCGGCCACTCCGGCCGGCCCTGAGCTTACTCCCATGAATGGAGGACCAATGGCGATGCAAAGGGACGCCGCCTCCTGACAGATGGCAACACAGAGATCATTGGAGGGAATATAGGAGCTAGTGGGATAAGGTACGAGGACTGCTGCCTTGCAGCAGTATCAGCGGCCTCGTTTCCTGGCAGACTGACATGACTAGGAACCCTCATAAACTTCAAAGTGGTTCCACCAAAAGTGAGCAAGTGACAGTTTTCCTGGACTTTATACACCAAGGAATGGGCGGTGTACAGCGCACATAGACTTTGAAGAGTGCTGAGAGAGTCTGAGCAGAGAACACAACTGAAAAGTCTGTGTCGCCGGATGTACTCTGTAGACTGATTTTGATGAGAAAAACAAAGAAATATTTATTATTATGTAAAAAGACGAATGGATGAAAATGGGGAAGAAATTGCTTTAAATATTTATGTTATTTACTCTTTCAGTATGAACTTTGTTGTAGAACCCCTTATTTACGTGTGGTAATAAAAATTCATTTAGACAGAATTAAGCACATTTAAAATTACGTGAACCTTAGCAACCCTCTCATGCTGATAAATTCAAACTAACTGATTAATAACATTTATTTGAAACTTATTTAAATTAATTTTTTTACGTATTTCGGCCTTGGCACACATTTTCTAGATGCAGTGGGTTTTTAAATATTTACTGAATTCTTTCCCGGCGTTAGCTATGGAACACAAGACTGTCTCTGTTAGCATAAACTGGTTAAATATTGCCAAGCCGTCTTGGACGTTTAATTATCATTGACAAAACACACTTCACTATACGTTTAAGTTATTTGCTTTAGAAATGGAAAGAACCAACAGATTAACAACTTCAACGTTAATTATCCGCCTATGAATGCACAAATGTAAAACCAGTAATAAATTCAGTCAGCCTCAGGATCGCTGTAAAAGAAAAATATTTCGTAATTCACTGCTAATTTTACCTGCTCCCGATTTACGGGTTTGGTGAATTGTATAGCGGAACAATTTTTTAAATGCGCCGCCGCTGCAAATCGTTCGGTCGCGGCACAGCCCAGCAACACCAACGATGATCGCTTAAAGTCCTGAAAATTCTTTAAAGAAGTGTTATAGATGACATGGGCAAGCTAATTTACATTAGTAATACACAATTTTGATAAATTATAATGTATTTAGACCATAACAATAATTAAAATTACACACCTTTATAATTTCTCCTCTAATGGCGGCTAAAGATAGATACAGAAAAACGAAGTCTACTCATTCATATGATGCTACGTCACAGGTTCCTCTCTCTCTCAGCTCTCGACGAAGACGACAAAGAGTACACATTACGTAGCGCTATTTATATTATTGCTGATTGTGAATGTCTCTTTATAATATTACAACATTATTTTCCTCTGTGGCTATATTTTATATTTTTTCACCGCAGATATTAACATATTTCGTAATTACATTATGAGTATAGAAATATTACAATCGTAAATACATCGAGAATATTATTACAGAAAATATTACAATAATAACCTACGTCCTTTACACAAAATTAAATAACATTTTTTGTTACACAATTACAGTACATACGAATTGCTCCATAGCGGCGTACATAGTACAATTAAATGTCATTTCATTTTATTAATAGTGTGTGTGCTGCCAGGGAACGTTACATGATACAGGGTGAAGAGCTCGGCTGTAAATTCTGATCAGTGTGCCAGAAGACGACACCAAAAGACGTGGGTGCCAATGACGAAAGCACACCCGTCACCATGGTCAGTCTGAGAGCCATCAGGGTACACAAAGGAGCTATCGCGAGGTTCCATGCAAAGGTCGTGACACTAAAGGCGATAGAGTGAGGCTGGAGTAGTGTCCTTAGGAAGCAAATGATGTCCAAGGTTAATACAGGCCACTTCATGAAGCCTAGGTGGTGAAGGGATCACAACCTCCGGGAAAGTTGCAGGTAGTGTGAAGCTAAGCTGCTGGATCAAGCGCCAAAAGTGGTCTGCAGGAAGTAACAGAGAGGAGGGATCCGCCGCATAATGGCGATCGAAAGAATCATCAAAGAAGGAGGCACACGATGGGTGGCAGACAAACAGCATGCATACCTGCTGAGGAGAAAGTCACGGTGGTAGAATAGTGCTAGTTCAGCAGCTTCAGCATACAGACTCAATCGAGCTAGTGTAAGGGGAACCAGTGGCCAAACAGACGCCACAACGGTGCATAGTGTTGAGACAGCGTAAGAGCGATGGGTGTGCAGACGCACAAACAAAGCACCCATAGTGGAGTTTCGAACGGACATACAAACGGGGGAGGGTGGTTCGATTGGCACCCCAGTACGTACCATTAAGGACACATAGGAGATTGAGGGACCGCGTACAGCAGGCTGCCAGGTAAGACACATGGGAGAACCAAGATAGTTTCCTATCGAGCATGAGCCCCAGGAATTTCATAATTTCAATGAACGGTAGACCAACAGGCCCGAGATGTAAAGATGGTGGGAGAAACCAACTGCTCCGCCGGAAATTTATACAGACTGTTTTGTCAGTGGAGAAAGGAAAGTAATTGTCGATGCTCCAGGAGTAAAGACGATCAAGACACCGGTTATGACGCAGTTCAGTGAGACAGGTCCGTGGAGAACTGCAATAGATGGCAAAATCGTTTAAAAAAAGGGAGCTAGAGATGCCTGGTGGGTGACAAAACATTATAGGATTAATGGCGATAGCAAAGAGGACGACGCTAAAGATGGAACTCTGAGGCACACAGTTTTTCTGGATAAAGGTGTCTGACAAGGCAGAACTCACACGCACCTTGAAAACTGGATCTTTTAAAAATTCCTGAAGGGAACAGGGCAGGTGGCCATGGAAGCCCCGTGTGCAAAGAGTACAGAGTTCTCCAGCAGGTGTCGTAGGCCTTCTCCAAATAGGAAAACACGGCCACTGTCTGGGGTTTCCGCAGAAAATCATTCATGACATGGGTGGACAAGATGGTCAACTGCAGAACGCCGCTCTCGAAATCCACACTGTGCAGTCGTTAGTAAATTGCAAGGCTCGAGCCACCATACCAGCTGAACATGAATATACATTCCCTCGCCTTGTAAACGCAGCTGGTCAGAGAGATGGGGCGGTAGCTAGGAGGAAGCTTTTTGTCCTTAATGGGCTTAGGTGTGGGTATGAAGGCGGCTTCACACCCACGGCCGTGAATGAAATCCAGTGAATTTAATCCACCTAGCTTTTTTGCTATCCTGAAGAAAGCGACGGCACTTTGCACGCATCTGTTTATAATGAATGCAGTTTGCCATCTAGCATGACTGTTAAAAACGTGGAGAGCATGTCTCTGTGCTCGAATTGCGTCGCAGCGTGCCTCACAAGGGATTGGAATACGGCATGGTAAAGAAGAAGTGCGAGGAATAGAACCTTAGGCAGCAGTAAGGATAACGTTTCTTAGATATTCCGCATGGTCATCACAACTGGGGAAATCCTGTTCTTCGAAGGCTGCAGGGCACAGAAGCAGGAGGACCCTGCTCCATGAGGTCCACAGAGGAATCGGTTTGCTTGTGCTATCGGTCTGTGGAGTCCAAGGCAGAAAAATGGTTGGTGTGCGCATCGGCGACATGGAGGCCTGCTGGGCTAGGTATCACATGGCAACATGGTCAAACAGGACCTTCAAGTCAGTGAATGAGATGACCGTTTGCCTTTGGTGGACTTCTTCAAGCCTTTCCGGTTAGCAGAGAAAGATTCGGATGTTGCTTGGCTTGAGGGACGTAGGAAGTCTTCATAGAAGTACTCCTTCTGTCCATTCCAGCATACCGGTTGTGTAGCTCTGGTGGCTGCTCCCCTTGAGCCGAGAGTTTGATGGCTTGTTGCACAGCTGGATTGGGGGGGTGGGGTGGGGGTGGTGATGCTACTTTGACACTGGGCGATTAGACAACCTCAGAGCTGCATTTGATGTCGTATGTCTGCGTGGCCATGTCCTTCATGGAGCGAGGGGTAACAGAAACAGAACTACAGGTGCCAGACAGGAGATCGCAGGGTTTGCAACTAGCCAAAAACTTTTCCTTTACCCAGATCTCCTGGACAGCCTGGTCATATATCGCCCTCGTGCACATCCTATGCACGTTACACATTTGGCTGTGTGTCGACAAGACGCTCTAGTGTGGTTGAAACGATGACACTGGTAGCAGCGCATTGGGTTCGGAATGTACGAGTGGACTGTGATAATTTCATAGTCTGCTTTGATCTTGGACGAAAGCACCGCTCTATCAAAGGTGAGGAAAAGAGTACCGGTGGGCACTAAGAAGGAACCTACCTTTTTCATCATCCGATGCGCGTCAATGACATCCTGATCAGAGAGGTAAGACTGGATTTCGGCCTCAGTCAGACTGTCAAGCAGTCTAGAATAAATAATCCACGGGAGGAATTCCGAGTTCCATGGGCCTCGACACGAACTGGTAGATGTGGAAAATTGAGGTGGCAAGCAGTTGTTGTGCTTGAGAATTAGTAGTAGTTACTAAAAGCAAGGTGCCATTCCGTAAACGAGAGCAGGATTTCACCGGGCTGGCAATTTAATCAACCATTTTGTGAATAGTAAACGGATTTACAGCGGTGAAGGACTGACCGTCGCCGGCCGCGGTGGTCTCGCGGTTCTAGGCGCGCAGTCCGGAACCGTGCGACTGCTACGGTCGCAGGTCCGAATCCTGCCTCGGGCATGGATGTGTGTGATGTCCTTAGGTTAGTTAGGTTTAAGTAGTTCTAAGTTCTAGGGGACTCATGACCACAGCTGTTAAGTCCCATAGTGCTCAGAGCCATTTGAACCATTTTTTTTTTTTTTTTTTTTTTTTTGACTGACCGTCTTCAGTGCGTGTGGCCACGAGGAACTGTGGTGCAGCTGGAAGGGTCTTTGAATCGTTAGCCTCATTCTGTTTACGTTTCGTAGACGTTGATTGATTGTGAAGATGATTGGCTCATTGCGAGAAAAACCCCCACGATTGCCAGCGCCTCTGATAGCACGCTTCTTCCAACTGGGGTCCCCTTCACAAGAGGGTGCAGCCGCCTCAGGTGATGGTTCACACCTCAGAGCACACCTCCAGAACACCTGACAGAGGTACCAATCGTCAGTTTCGGAAAGTAGCAGCCAAGGCAATTGCCCCTCCCTGGGCCTTGCCTGTTCCAGGGGGTATCTGTGAACCCTACCTATCGACCTGGAGCTGGGAATTACGCGTTACCCAGTCACATGTTACGTGTCAGACGTGTGCACCGGCCTTCAGGAGCGCACAGGGAGGAAGAAGAAAAAGAGGAACCTCAAAGCCGAAGCGGAGGAACGAGAGGAGAAGGGAACGAAAAACAATGGTTGGACTGTTCTTGTGTCACCGATAGACAATGCGGAACATTCCCAATAACACCCCAGATATGTTCCCCAACGGAGAGGGAAGAGAATAGCAAGCGGATAGACATGCAGTACAGAAGGGAAAAGATGTTGCACAGGCTGGGGCCCCGTGGTAACCAAAAGCCCTGCCATGGGCATCGCTGGGAATATGTCCTGCCTACAAAGAAGATTTGCAGTCGTCATTGTCAGAGATTTTGTACGGCGAATATCTTGTTCAGCTTGCTGACTTTATGACTCTGTCGTTGCATCTGGCGGACAGTGAGCTACCAGTATTTGTAACAAGGGTGAAATAACATATAGCCCACATCAACAGACCCCCCCCCCCCCCTCCCCCCGCCTCCCTCGCCCCAGGAACACGGCGTGCAGCGAGAATTTGTCCACAAGACGCAAAAGGACTGTGTGCACATCATGCTGTGTGACGACTCTACCTGGCCAGCCTTATAACAGACGTACTTGGTACCTCACAAGATGCAACATCATGGTGATCACACGTTCAGAATATTATTTAACAGCATGTTCTTGACAGTTTCCTTTCAATGCCTGCAGTCAGGATGGATGCTTTATGTTGTATCCACGGACCCAACCAACCAACCAACCAACTCGCGCACGTGCGACCTGACCGTGACATCTCTGGCCACAGTTTCTGTCGCGACCGTCGGCGTATCAGGGCGTCACCGCCGACGGAAGAGGTCGCGCCATTGCTGAGCTCGGGTCCGCAGCGCCCTCTGCCTTTTGCATATAAGGAGGAGCGCTGGCCCCGAGACGGACAGTCTATTGTCGATTGTCTATTGCTAGCCTTTCGTTGAGTTTATAGCGGAGCCATTGCAGTGTGATATTTGCTATTGTATTCGACTAGGCTCAGTACACGGATTACTCTTGGATATTACTTGGGCTTGTATTGCTGGTGCACATTTCGTCAGAAATAAAGATAAGTTATCTCTTCAGTCTAGCTGGCGCAATTCTTGTCATAAATTATTTTTCGCCCAACAGACATAGCTACATCCTGGTCACTACCCACGCTTTATACAATTTGTGGTGGCTGCCCCAAAAGTACGGCCGAGGACTTTGGGTTTGGGAGCCGTCACAAAACTTCAGGATCAAGAGAGTGACGAAGTAGTATCTGTTCCGCAAGAAGGTTCCGCGGTACTCTATCCAGTCGATTTCAACTCAGCTCTTTTCTCCTGCTAAAATTTTAGCACATTTGTCGGATAATTTTGCGAAAAACATCATCGCCAACATTTGCAAGCGTTATATCACTGCACTTGTCATTTCAGTAGCTTTTGGATTCCGTTAAAAAAAAAGTACTTCGTTCCATTTAAAAAGCCGTATTTACTTCAATATCTCTGTGGAATTAAGACGATTAAACATGTACTATTACATGGGTTAACACACATTTTAGTGCCAAGAATCTGAACTTTTTTGGGGCCATTTTAATGCAGTGAACACAAATATGGCATTAGTTTCTTCTTCTAGACTGGTTCTAGTTTTTGAGTTAATTTTTTGTCTAACCAAAAAGCTTGTAAGAAAGCATTACTAAATCGTTATAAATTAAAAACGTGAAATTAACAGACAGTGAAGTTAGTATTTAACAGAAAAGACAATAGTCTTTCAATTTTGCATGAAAAAACTCCATTTGTGTGATTACCTCCTGTGTGATTTATTGTGTCGGCTGCTGTGGGAGTCAGCACCAACACAAACAAGGAAGGAGAGAAATTGCGACGGCCAGTGACAGGAATCCAAACTGATCTGTACATAACACTTCCAAATTAAAAGAACACTTTAATTTCTGAAAAGGAACGAAACATAACTTCGGTTACGAGGTGGCTTGATGCACTTCCTGTGCTTCCTACATACATTTACTTTACCCACTATTACTACTCGCCGAACGCAGACTAAATATCGCCTTCCTATTACTCAGTACTTATGCTCTAGCAGTTTGCGACCGAACTGGGGCTGACGAGAGATGGGCCGCTGGTGGGGGGCGCTTAACCCTGTCTTCCTGGAGGTATGGCGATGCCCGCTCATTCCACTGACCTGCGGATGAGCGCCATCTTGGTGCCACTTTGCGGCGCTGTTCTGGTCGATGTGTAGGCGACGTTTTAGGACTGCACGATTTAGGAGGACAGTCACGTCGAAGATTCTAGCGGTAGTCTATCATCATGTAACTGTCCCATATTCCTTGATACCTTTCCTCCATGACTTGGATGTCTCTGGAACCTCTTCCCACGTTCCTCACTGAAATTACCAGATAGACAGGAAGATTGACAGAATACTTATTTACGTGGGTATGGAGCAAGTGTGCCTTGACGTTCTCTCTCTCTCTCTCTCTCTCTCTCTCTCTCTCTCTCTCTCTTTTTTTGTCATCGGTCTACTGACTGGTTTGATGCGGCCCGCCACGAATTCCTTTCCTGTGACAACCTCTTCATCTCAGAGTAGAACTTGCAACCTACGTCTCCAATTATTTATTTGACGTATTCCAATCTCTGTCTTCCTCTACAGTTTTTGCCCTCTACAGCTTCCTCTAGTACCATGGAAGTCATTCCCTCATCTCTTAGCAGATGTCCTATCATCCTGTCCCTTCTCCTTATCAGTGTTTTCCACATATTCCTTTCCTCTCCGATTCTGCGTAGAACCTCCTCATTCCTTACCTTATCAGCCCACCTATTTTTCAACATTCGTCTAAAGCACCACATCTCAAATGCTTCGATTCTCTTCTGTTCCGGTTTTCCCACAGTCCATGTTTCACTACCATACAATGCTGTACTCCAGACGTACATCCTCAGAAATGTCTTCCTCAAATTAAGGCCGGTATTTGGTATTAGTTGACTTCTCTTGGCCAGTAATGCCTTTTTTGCCATAGCGAGTCTGCTATTTATGTCATCCTTGTTCCGTCCGTCATTGGTTATTTTACTGCCTAGGTAGCAGAATTCTTTAACTTCATTGACTTCGTGACCATCAATCCTGATGTTAAATTTCTCGCTGTTCTCATTTCTACTAGTTCTTATTACCTTCGTCTTTCTACGATTTACTCTCAAACCATACTGTGTACTCATTAGACTGTTCATTCCGTTCAGAAGATCATTTAATTCTTCTTCACTTTCACTCAGGATAGCAATGTCATCAGCGAATCGTATCATTGATATCCTTTCGCCTTGTATTTTAATACCACTCCTGAACCTTTCTTTTATTTCCAACATTGCTTCCTCGATGTACAGATTGAAGAGTAGGGGTGAAAGGCTACAGCCTTGTCTTACACCCTTCTTAATACGAGCACTTCGTTCTTGATCGTCCACTCTTATTATTCCCTCTTGGTTGTTGTACATATTTTATATGACCCGTCTCTCCCTATAGCTTACCCCTATTTTTTTCAGTATCTCGAACAGCTTGCACCATTTTATATTGTCGAACGCTTTTTCCAGGTCGACAAATCCTATGAACGTGTCTTGATTTTTCTTGAGCCTTGCTTCCATTATTAGCCGTAACGTCAGAATTGCCTCTCTCCTGCCTTTACTTTTCCTAAAGCCAAACTGATCGTCACCTAGCGCATTCTCAATTTTCTTTTCCATTCTTCTGTATATTATTCTTGTAAGCAGCTTCGATGCATGAGCTGTTAAGCTGATTGTGCGATAATTCTCGCACTTGTCAGCTCTTGCCGTCTTCGGAATTGTGTGGATGATGCTTTTCCGAAAGTCCGATGGTATTTTGCCAGACTCATATATTCTACACACCAACGAGAATAGTCGTTTTGTTGCCACTTCCCCTAATGATTTTAGAAATTCTGATGGAATGTTATCTATCCCTTCTTCCTTATTTGACCGTAAGTCCTCCAAACCTCTTTTAAATTCCGATTCTAATAGTGGATCCCCTATCTCTTCTAAATCGACTCCTGTTTCTTCTTCTATCACATCGGACAAATCTTCACTCTCATAGAGGCTTTCAATGGATTCTTTCCACCTATCTGCTCTCTCCTCTGCATTTAACAGTGGAATTCCCGTTGCACTCTGAATGTTACCACCGTTGATTTTAATGACACCAAAGGTTGTTTTGACTTTCCTGTATGCTGAGTCTGTCCTTCCGACAATCATATCTTTTTCGATGTCTTCACATTTTACCTGCAGCCATTTCGTCTTAGCTTCCCTGCACTTCCTATTTATTTCATTCCTCAGCGACTTGTATTTCTGTATTCCTGATTTTCCCGGAACATGTTTGTACTTCCTCCTTTCATCAATCAACTGAAGTATTTCTTCTGTTACCCACGGTTTCTTCGCAGCTACCTTCTTTGTACCTACGTTTTCCTTCCCAACTTCTGTGATGGCCCTTTTTAGAGACGTCCATTCCTCTTCAACTGTGTTGCCTACTGCGCTATTCCTTATTGCTGTATCTACAGAGTTAGAGAACTTCAAACGCATCTCGTCATTCCTTAGAACTTCCGTATCCCACTTTTTTGCGTATTGATTCTTCCTGACTAATGTCTTGAACTTCAGCCTACTCTTCATCACTACTATATTGTGGTGGTGGTGGTTAGTGTTTAACGTCCCGACTACTATATTGTGATCTGAGTCTATATCTGCTCCTGGGTATGCCTTACAATCCAGTATCTGATTTCGGAATCTCTGTCTGACCATGATGTAATCTAATTGAAATCTTCCCGTATCTCCCGGCCTTTTCCAAGTATACCTCCTCCTCTTGTGATTCTTGAACAGGGTATTCGCTATTACTAACTGAACCTTGTTACAGAACTCAATTAGTCTTTCTCCTCTTTCATTCCTTGTCCCAAGCCCATATTCTCCTGTAAACTTTTCTTCTACTCCTTCCCCTACAACTGCATTCCAGTCGCCCATGACTATTAGATTTTCGTCCCCCTTTACATACTGCATTACCCTTTCAATATCCTCATACACTTTCTCTATCTGTTCATCTTCAGCTTGCGACGTCGGCATGTATACCTGAACTATCGTTGTCGGTGTTGGTCTGCTGTCGATTCTGATTAGAACAACCCGGTCACTGAACTGTTCACAGTAACACACCCTCTGCCCTACCTTCCTATTCATAACGAATCCTACACCTGTTATACCATTTTCTGCTGTTGATATTACCCGATACTCATCTGAAATCCTTGTCTTCCTTCCACTTCACTTCACTCCACTGACCCCTACTATATCTAGATTGAGCCTTTGCATTTCCCTTTTCAGATTTTCTAGTTTCCCTACCACTTTCAAGCTTCTGACATTCCACGCCCCGACTCGTATAACGTTATCTTTTCGTTGATTATTCAATCTTTTTCTCATGGTAACCTCCACCTTGGCAGTCCCCTCCGGAATCTTTTCCCAATGGAGAGATCATCATGACACTTCTTCAACTACAGGCCACATGTCCTGTGGATACACGTTACGTGTCTTTAATGCAGTGGTTTCCATTGGCTTCTGCATCCTCATGTCGTTGATCATTGCTGATTCTTCCGCCTTTAGGGGCAATTTCTCACCCCTGAACCTCCACCCGCTCCTCCCCCCTCTTTGACAAGGCCGTTGGCAGAATGAGGCTGTTTTTTTATGCCGGAAGTCTTCGGCCGCCAATGCTGATTATTTATCAAAATTTAGGCAGTGGCGGGGATCGAACGCGGGACGGAAGACGTTTTTAATTATGAATCAAAGACGCTACCCCTAGACCACGAGTATCAATTTTACGTTCGATCTAGCTCCCAAATTATTAAAGTTTGTGGGTATGTTGTGGACCTGTTGTTTGTAGTTCTTTGCTCTGTGGTTGGCCAAGAAGTTCCTTCCAACGGAAACAAAACTATATGCGACAAATGCTTCAGTTCAGAAATATAAGCCATTGATAAGCTTACAATTTTGATGACCATCGGAGGTCCTAGGTTTTTCACAACTGAGGCCAGGAAAGAACCTGCAAATGTACTTGAGGCAGTTAGAATTTCTGTCCAAGGCCTTAACTAACTGCTTCATCAGGCCTAGCCTGATGTTGAGCAGGGAGAGAATGATTTTGTCCCTATCAACCAAACTCTCATGTATGATGTTCACTGCACCAACTGTCACATGTTATCTAGAAGGCGACATCACTTTTTTCCGATCATTTTGCTTAGCTTTACCATCTCATATGCAGATGGAATATAAGTATTTTGTGTAGCTACTTTGCTTCCCAAGCGAGATGTTGACCATCTTAAAATCAACACAAATAAGTCAACTCTGTTGATAAGTTTCAGTAGAACCATCTTCGTATTATTATATTCTTTATGGAATATAGTGGTGTGGGCAAGAGGTATATATGCTTGGCGATTCCCACTGTGTACTAGAACGTATTTCAAGGTTTTTGTGGTTTTGTCGATAAAACGTTGCCGGTCCTCTGGTTGATACTCCGGCAGACCCATTGCAGGTAGTATCCCATGAGATAATTGCAGTAAACAATGTCATCATCTTCATTGCAATAAAGGCGAAGCCCCTTTTATGTAGCCCTGTAACCTGTTATATTAGTTTCTGGCTTAGGGCAGTTCATTTCTTTGAGCCTCCATGCCTAGAGTTTCGAATCTTGGTAAGACGGTGAGGTCACAAATACGATCACTGAGTTGCTTCTGGAAGAAATCTTGAGGTGTAGAGATACTGGCTTCATATTCACTGCCATCAGTGCTCTTTTGAAGACCTGCAATTCTTCAACATTTGACAATGTAAGTTCAGGACATGAGGTAAAAAATAGCACTGGAATATCTTCGCTATGTGGCGCACGTCACCTTGTCACTGCGAATCAGGATACTCCCACTTCCGTTTATTGGTTTTATTGAACCCTTGCACAACACTAAAATAACAAGTAGACTGAAGGTGGAGGGCGGGGGAGGGGGGATGGAAGGAAAGGGAAGGGATTACTAATGTCAGCTGCATCGAGACATTACACGGAATCAGCGGCGACGAATGAAAATGTGTGCCGGATCGGGATTCAAACCCAGAACCTCTTGCTTCTTACGCAGATGCGTTAGCCACTGTGAGCCATCCAGGAAGCAGTGCTATCGCATCTGTCTCACTGCTGACCCCTCTCTCACCGTGCGGCACCTATCCGCAGTTCCTGTCCGTTTCCTCCGCTCTCACTGCTGTGAGACACCCGCCTAGAAGTCAAACATACTTGTGCGTCTGCACTGAAGGAGGCGGATGCACTGCCCATCGAGGCGAATCAGTTATATGAATTCCTGGTGTCTGTTCTTTCGTATCTACCATCTTGTGTACCGCTGATCCATGAGAGACATGTCATGGTGCAACCGCTCGCCGCCATCACTAAATGCATCACAGTTCTCTGGTAACGCATCAATGTCGGAATAAAGTAAGTGGATCTTCAGGGTCATGTTGCAGCCAATGACATTATAAACATGAATGAGTTTGTCCACAGGATCCCTGTAATTTTCGGCTCTCCCGTTCCCCATGAACAGTGTTGTCACGACGCAGGAACCAGAGTTGTTTGGTATGTCAGCAAGGAGATTCGACTGCTACCATCATTATGTCGAAAGTTCGGCTTTACGTTGTGGAAAATCTAAATCACTAATCAAATACAGTTCACACTGTATGATTTTATATGGTTCTCCAGATGGTGATGTTGGTATAAATGTGGGGTAAGTGGTCTGTGTTAGTTAGGTTTAAGTAGTTCTAAGTTCTAGGGGACTGATGACCTCAGAAGTTAAGTCCCATAGTGCTCATAGCCATTTGAACCATTTTCTTTTTTTCAAAAAACCCTAATGACATCACACACATCCATGCCCGAGGCAGGATTCGAACCTGCGACCGTAGCGGTCGCGCGGTTCCAGACTGTATCGTCTAGAACCGCTGGGCCACTCCGGCCGGCTTGAACCATTTGAACAAATTTCATTTGGTAGTAGTTGACACTCTAATTAAGGGGGATAGGACGTCAAAAGGGATGACTTGGAGCAGCAGAAGCACCACATGACATTTTAATTTCTACTGTCTATACTTTTACAAATAAACTCATAAAACTTTGTCAGCATGACCAGGAAGGATTGAGGACTCATACTCATAGCAGTGAAAGTTCAAAAACGTAGCAAAATACCTTTTTTTACATGTGAAATTTCATCATTTTTTCACTTACTACTGGCTACATTTGTTTCTTTAGGTACAATTTTCTTCCTAAGTAAGAGAGATTCTTCGATGAATTTTGCACAGCATACAAGCAGTACTCACAGGTGTATGAAACTCTAGAATTTTCCAAATCTGTTAAAAACTGTGGTAAAAATTGAGATAATTAACTACAAATTTTCAGTTTTTTTGTAACATAAAGTAACAGTTCATTCATTTTTTTATAAATTAAATAAACTCTAGAGTTTCATACACATGTAATTATAGTTTGTATACTGTGCAAAATTCATCGACGAATCTCTCTTACTTAGGAAGAAAAGTGCACCTACAGAAACAAATGCAGCCAGTAGTAAGTGAAAAAAGATGTAATTTCACATGTAAACAAATGTATTTTGTTACGTTTTTGAGCTTCCACCGCTATGAGTATGAATCCTGAATCCTTCCTGATCATGCTTTCAAAGTTTTATGAATTTCTTTGTAAAACTATAGGCAGTGGAAATTAAAATGAGAAGGAGGTATACCTGGAAACGGCCGAGAGATACGGGAAGATTTCACATGTATTACATCATGGTCAGGCAGAGGATCCGAAATAGATATTGGATTGTAAGAAGTACCCAGAAGCACATATCGATTCAGATCACAATTTAGTAATGATGAAATGTAGGCTGAAGTTTAAGAGACAGAATCAATACGCAAGGAGGTGGGATACGACAGTACTAAGGAATGAAGAGACACGCTTAAAGTTCTCTGAGGTTCTAGATAACTGCGATAATGAATAGCATACTACGCAGTTCAGTTGAAGAGGAATGGACATTTCTAAAAGTGAAATCACGGAAGTTGGGAAAGAAAACTTAGGTGCAAGGAAGGTAACTGGGAAGAAACTGTGAGCAACAGAAGAAGCATTTCAGCTGACCGATGAAAGAAGGAAGTACAGAAATGTTCAGGCAATTCAGAAAAACAAATCATTTAGGAATGAAATAAACAGGAAGTGCAGGGAAGCTAAGGCGAAATGGCTGCATGAAAAATGTGATGAAATCGAAAAAGATATGATTCTCGGAGGGACTGAATCAGCATGTAGAAAAGTCAAAAGCGAGGGCGGTAACATTGAGAGGAGAGGCCAAATAGGTGGGAAGAGTATATTGAAAGCCTCTATGAGGGAAAGGACTTGTCTGATAACGTGAGAGAAGAAGACACAGGAATCGACAGAGAAGAGATACGGGATCCAGTATTAGAAGCAGAATTTCAGAGAGCTTTGAGCGAAGACTGCAAGACCAACGAGTGCGAGAATTGTCGCAGAATCAGCTCATCCATACAAGTTTATGACGAGAATAATATATAGAACAATGGAAAATAAAACTCAGCAACTGTTAGATGACGATCAGTTTGGCTTTAGGGAAGGTAAAGGCACCAGAGAGGCAGTTCTGCCGTTGCATTTGATAATGGAAGAAAGACTGAAAAAAAAATCGAGACAATTTCATAGGATAAGACGGGTAGTATACAATATGCACTGAAACCAAGAAAGAACAATAAAAGTGGGAAACCAAGTACCAAGTGCTCTGATTAAAAAGGGTGTAAGACAGGGATGCAGTCTTACGCTCCTAATGTTCAACCTATACATTGAAGAAGTAACGTCGGAAATAAAAGAAAGATTCAAGAGTTGGATTAAAATTCTAGCTGAAAGAATATCAATGGTAAGACTTGCTGGTGACATTGCTATCCTCAGTGAAAGTGAAAAAGAGTTACAGCATGTATTGGAATGTCCAACGAGAACGGAATACGGATTAAAAAGAAATCGAAGAAAGTAATCAGAAGTTGCAGAAATGGGAACAGCGAGAAACTTAACATGAGAATTGGTAATCTCGACGTAGATGAAGTTAATGAATTCTACTACCTTGGAGCCAAAATAACAGAATCAGCGAGGTGGGCATAAAAGCAGACTAGCACAGGCAAAGAGTATATTCCTGGCCAAGAGAAGTTTTCTGGCAAGAAATTTCTGAAAATGTGCATTTGAAGCATAACATTGAAAGTAATGAATCATGGACAAGAAGAGAATCGAAGCATTTTTCAGATGTGATGCTACAGAAGAATATCGAAAATTAGGTGGACTGATAAGGTAAGCAATGAGGAAGTTCTCAGGAGAATCGGTGAGGAAATGAACATATGGAAAAATGTGAGAAGAAGAAGAGACAAGAAACAGGACGTTTGCTAAGACATGAGGGGAATAACTTCCTTGGTACGAGAGGGAAAAACTGTAGAGAACAAAAATTGAAATACACTCCTGGAAATTGAAATAAGAACACCTTGAATTTATTGTCCCAGGAAGGGGAAACTTTATTGACACATTCCTGGGGTCAGATACATCACATGATCACACTGACAGAACCATAGGCACATAGACACAGGCAACAGAGCATGTACAATGTCGGCACTAGTACAGTGTATATCCACCTTTCGCAGCAATGCAGGCTGCTATTCTCCCATGGAGACGATCGTAGAGATGCTGGATGTAGTCCTGTGGAATGGCTTGCCATGCCATTTCCACCTGGCGCCTCAGTTGGACCAGCGTTCGTGCTGGACGTGCAGACCGCGTGAGACGACGCTTGATCCAGTCCCAAACATGCTCAATGGGGGACAGATCCGGAGATCTTGCTGGCCAGGGTAGTTGACTTACACCTTGTAGAGCACGTTGGGTGGCACGAGATACATGCGGACGTGCATTGTCCTGTTAGAACAGCAAGTTCCCTTGCCGGTCTAGGAATGGTAGAACGATGGGTTCGATGACGGTTTGGATGTACCGTGCACTATTCAGTGTCCCCTCGACCATCACCAGAGGTGTACGGCCAGTGTAGGAGATCGCTCCCCACACCATGATGCCGGGTGTTGGCCCTGTGTGCCTCGGTCGTATGCAGTTCTGATTGTGGCGCTCACCTGAACGGCGCCAAACACGCATACGACCATCATTGGCACCAAGGCAGAAGCGACTCTCATCGCTGAAGACGACACGTCTCCATTCGTCCCTCCATTCACGCCTGTCGCGACACCACTGGAGGCGGGCTGCACGATGTTGGGGCGTGAGCGGAAGACGGCCTAACGGTGTGCGGGACTGTAGCCCAGCTTCATGGAGACGGTTACGAATGGTCCTCGCCGATACCCCAGGAGCAACAGTGTCCCTAATTTGCTGGAAGTGGCGGTGCGGTCCCCTACGGCACTGCGTAGGATCCTACGGTCTTGGCGTGCATCCGTGCGTCGCCGCGGTCCGGTCCCAGGTCGACGGGCACGTGCACCTTCCGCCGACCACTGGCGACAACATCGATGTATTGTGGAGACCTCACGCCCCACGTGTTGAGCAATTCGGCGGTACATCCACCCGGCCTCCCGCATGCCCACTATACGCCCTCGCTCAAAGTCCGTCAACTGCACATACGGTTCACGTCCACGCTGTCGCGGCATGCTACCAGTGTTAAAGACTGCGATGGAGCTCCGTATGCCACGGCAAACTGGCTGACACTGACGGCGGCGGTGCACAAATGCTGCGCAGCTAGCGCCATTCGACGGCCAACACCGCGGTTCCTGGTGTGTCCGCTGTGCCGTGCGTGCGATCATTGCTTGTACAGCCCTCTCGCAGTGTCCGGAACAAGTATGGTGGGTCTGACACACCGGTGTCAATGTGTTCTTTTTTCCATTTCCAGGAGTGTACATCCAACAAATAATTTAGGACATAGTTTGCAACTGCTACCATGAGATGAAAAGATTGGCACTGGAGAGGACTTCGTTGCGGACCGCATGGAAGCACTCAGAAGACTGGTAACTCAAAAGAAAAAAAAGTTAATATCGGTGTCCTGGTACGGTAGCTACACAAGTTAGAAATTACTTTCATGCATCGGAAAATTTGCTACTTTGTCCGCTAGAGCTTACTGCTAACAGCATCTCAGTATATTTATTTCCTCTGGATATGTATGGAGTGGGTTGTTTTAACTGCCTCACCCTGTACATACTTAACACGAACATGAGAACCTTACGTGACAGTGGCTCTTGTCTTCACAGTTTGATTTTTCTTGGTGCAAACCCCAGGACAGTTTTCTGGTAAGAGGAAATGACTACTGCGTAGCCGGCCGGGATGGCCGAGCGGTTCTAGGCGCTACAGTCTGGAACCGCGCGACCGCTACGGTTTCACGTTCGAATCCTGCCTCGGGCACGGATGTGTGTGATGTCCTTAGGTTAGGTAGGTTTAAGTAGTTCTAAGTTCTAGGGGATTGATGACCTCAGAAGTTATGTCCTATAGTGCTCAGAGCCATTTTTTGAACTACTGCGTAATTTGGGCTCAATAGAACAAGAGAATGAGGAAATCCCTCAGTTCCTAAAGTTGGAGAAAAAATTCCCCTAAAAATGTAATAAATTATACGCAATTAGTTTCTACTTTATTATAAATATTGCCATATTAACTAAAAAAATACCTATTCAGCTGCTGTGAAAACGTTTGCAAGGAAAATATCTGGAGAAAATCATTTTCTCTTTTACAAAGTCACTTTTTATGCAGTGAAAAATTATGCTCATACTCAGATACAACCTGTAGTAAATACTGTTCTGCTGTTTCTCGTTCTTTCTAAATTAATTATTTTTGTTTTCCTGGAGCTTGATACCCATCTTATATTTTAACAGAAACAAGCTGTTCAGCCCCTTTATTAATAACTTCTTGAATGTGATCGATTCCTACTACAAGTCTTAAAAATTTTTGTCTGGCGGAACTGGCAAAGTATTTGGTTTTCAAGATATATTAATTTGTACAATGGCCGATGTAACAGACCAGGACACGCGTAAGCTGTTGTGAAGACAAACGAAAGGTATGACAGTCAGCGATTTGGTGTTTGTGAAGCTTTGAAATAATATACTAGAGTTTAAGTACGATGCTTTGGATTCAGCAGGGACACGAAATTACACTACCCGGTTTAATCCGACATGCGACTGTGCAGATCATCTGTCACTCAAGTTCAAATCTGACAGTGAGTTCATATGCCTGATGTCCGCAAACAAAATGTTACAAAAAAAAGTTTTATTGAAAACTCAGGCACCTTAGTGCACTATTTGATGTTGTTGTTTCAAAAAGCTGAAGTTATATATAGGACTGAAAACCTCCTTCGCGAGAACTTCGTAGTAACAATATAAAGGGCGACATTATCGGAATTGAGTGAGTAGAGAACTTTTACACCAAGGTGACTAAAGTTATGGGACACCTCCTAATATACTGGCCATTAACATTGCTACACCAAGAAGAAATGCAGATGATAAACGGGTATTCATTGGACAAATATATTATACTAGAGCTGACATGTGATTACATTTTCACGCAATTTGGGTGCATAGATCCTGAGAAATCAATACCCAGAACAACCACGTCTGGCACTAATAACGGCCTTGATACGCCTGGGCATTGAGTCAAACAGAGCTTGGATGGCGTGTACAGGTACAGCTGCCCATGCAGCTTCAATACGATACCATAGTTCATCAAGAGTAGTGACTGGCGTATTGTGACGAGACAGTTGTCCGACCACAATTGACCAGACGTTTTCAATTGGTGAAAGATCTGGATAATGTTCTGGCCAGGGCAGCAGTTGAACATTTTCTGTAACCAGAAAGGCCTGTGCAGGACATGCAACATGCGCTCGTGCATTATCCTGCTGAAATGTAGGGTTTTGCTGGGATCGAATGAAGCGTAGAGCCACGAGCCGTAACACATCTGAAATGTAAAGTCCATTGTTCAAAGTGGCGTCAATGCGAACAAGAGGTGACCGAGACATGTAACCAATGGCACCTCATACCATCACGCCAGGTGATACGCCAGTATGGCGATGACGAATGTACACGCTTCCAATATGCGCTCACCGCGATGTCACCAAACACGGATGCGACTATCATGATGCTGTAAACAGAACCTGAATTCATCCGAAAGAATGACGTTTTGCCATTCGTGCACCTAAGTTCGTCGTTGAGTACACCATCCCAGTCGCTCCTGTCTGTGATGCAGTGTCAAGGGTAACCGCATTAAAATTGCTACACCACGCAGATGACGTGCTACAGACGCGAAATTAACCCGACAGGAAGAAGATGCTGTGATATACAAATGATTAGCTTTTCATAGCACTCATACAAGATTGGCGACGGTGGCGACACCTACAACGTGGTAACATGAAATTTTCCAACCGGTTTCACATACACAAACAGCAGTTGACCGGCGTTGCATGGTGAAACGTTGTTGTGATGCCTCGTGTAAGGAGGAGAACTACGTACCTTCACGTTTCCGACTTTGATAAAGGTCGGATTGTAGCCTATTGCGATTGCGGTTTATCGTATCGCGACATTGCTGCTCGCGTTGGTCGAGATCCAATGGTTGTTAGCAGAATATGGAATCGGTGGGTTCAGGAGGGTAATACGGAACACCGTGCTGGATCCCAACAACCTCGTATCACTAGCAGTCTACATGACATGCATCTTATCCGCATGGCTATTACGGATCGTGCAGCCACGTCTCGATCCCTGAGATAACAGACGGGGACGTTTGCAAGACAACAACCAGCTGCACGAACAGTTCGACGACGTTCGCAGCAGCATGCACTATCAGGTAGGAAACCATGGCTGCGGTTACCCTTGAAGCTGCATCACAGACAGGAGTACATTCGATGATGTACTCAACGACGGACCAGGGTGAACGAATCGTAAAACGTCATTTTTTCGGATGAATCCAAGTTCTGCTTACAGCATCATGATGGTCGCATCCGCGGTGAACGCACATTGGAAGCGTGTATTCGTCATCTCCATACTGGCGTATCACCCTGCGTGATGGTATGGGGTGCCATTGGTTACACGTCTCGGTCACCTCTTCTTGGCATTGACGGCACTTTGAACAGTGGACGCTACATTTCAGATATGTTACGACCCGTGGCTCTACCCTTCATTCGATCCCTGTGAAACCCGACATTTCAGCAGGATAATGCACGACCGCATGTTGCAGGTTCTGTGCGGGCGTTTTTGGACACAGAAAATGTCCGACTGCTGCCCTGACCAGCACATTATCCAGATCTTTCACCAATTGAAAACGTCTGGTCAATGGTGGCCGAGCAACTGGCTCGTCACAGTATGCCAGTCACTACTCTTGATGAACTGTGGCATCGTGTTGAAGCTGCATGGGCAGCTGTACCTGTACACGCCATCCAAGCTCTGTTTGACTCAATACTCAGGGGTATCAAGTCCTCTATTACGGCCAGAGGTGGTTGCTCTGGGTACTGATTTCGCAGCGTCTATGCACCCAAATTGCGTGAAAATGTAATCACATGTCACTCCTAGTATAATATATTTGTCCAACGAATACTTGTTTATCATCTGCATTTATTCTTAGTGTAGCAATTTTAATGGCCAGTAGTGCATATTCTTACCACGAAACTCATTCCATAACCAATGTATAGTACCGAGCGAGGTGGCGAAGTGTTTAGCACACTGGTCTCGCATTCGGGAGGACGACGGTTCAGTCCCTCGTTTGGCAATCCTGGTTTAGGTTATCTGTGATTACCCTAGGTCACTTCAGGCAAATGTTGGGATGGTTCTTTTGAAAGGGCACGGCCGATCTCCTTCCCCATCCTTCGCTAATCCGAGATGGTGTTCCGTCTCTAATGACCTCGTTGTCGGCGGGACGATAAACACTAATCTCCCCCTCCTCCTCCTCCAACGTATAGTATGGTAACTGCCAAGAGTACAGAAGGCGAACGGACGTATCAGTGACCGAACGAAGAGCTCATAGCCGGCCACGGTAGCCTTGCGGTTCTGGCGCTGCAATCCGGAACCGCGGGACTGCTACAGTCGCAGGTTCGAATCCTGCCTCGGGCATGGGTGTGTGTGATGTCCTTAGGTTAGTTAGGTTTAGGTAGTTCTAAGTTTTAGGGGACTTATGACCTAAGATGTTGAGTCCCATAGTGCTCAGAGCCATTTGAACCATTTTTTCGAAGAGCTCATAAATTTGTGAAAAAGTAAGGGCACAATGGAGGTCTGAACACGGACGTGCCGATTTCCTGTCCAACACCACGAACACACAACGACAGTGCAGTCGCTCGACTTTGCACATCTTGAGCTTGGATCTGTTTCTATTTTGCTTCTTTTTTCACAGTTCAAGTACACCTTGTTTTCATGCTTGATCTATGTTCAGGTTTCATCATGCTATCCACACAGCTGCCATTACATCTGAGGGAGGTGCGAGGGGGGGGTTTCTTCTGTCAGTATAAGTGACCACTCGCAAATGCTCAGTTTTTTATGCCTTGTGTACGCGATACTACCGGCGTCTGTACAGGGTAGTCCATTGATCGTGACCGGGCCAAATATCTCACGAAATAAGCGTCAAACGAAAAAACTACAAAGACGAAGTTTGTCTAGCTTGAAGGGGGAAACCAGATGGCGCTATGGTTGGCACGCTACATGACGCTGCCATAGCTCAAACGGATATCAACTGCGTTTTAAAAAAATAGGAACCCCCATTCTTTATTACATATTCGTGTAGTACGTAAAGAAATATGAATGTTTTAGTTGGCCCACTTTCTTCGTTTGTGACAGATAGCACTGTAATAGTCACAAACGCATGGCTTACAATTTTAGACGTACAGTTGGTAATAGGGAGGTTATTTAAATAAAAATACAGAACGTAGGTACGTTTGAACATTTTGTTTCGGTTATTCCAATGTTATACATGTGCATTTGTGAACTTATCATTTTGGGAAGGCATGCTGTTACAGTGTGATTACCTGTAAATACCACATTAATACAATAAATTACCAAAATGATTTCCGTCAATCTCAAGGGATTTGGCAATACGTGTAACGGCTCAAAATGGCTCTGAGCACTATTGGACTTAACTTCTGAGGTCATCAGTCCCCTAGAACTAAGAACTACTTTAAACCTAACTAACCTAAGGACATCACTTACATCCATGCCCGAGGCAGGATTCGAACCTGCGATCGTAGTGATCACGCGGTTCCAGACTGTTGGGCCTAGAAGCACTCGGCCACCCTGGCCGGCAATACATGTAACGACATTCCTCTCAAAAGCGAGTAGTTCGCCTTCAATTATGTTGGCACATGGATTGACAATGCTGTGACGCATCTTGTCAGGCGCTGTCGGTGGATCACGATAGCAATTATCATACAACTCTCTCCCCACAGAAAGAAATCCGGGGACGTCAGATCCGGTGAACGTGCGAGCCACGGTATATTGCTTCGACGACCAATCCAGCTGTCATGAAATATGCAATTCAATACCACTTCAACCGCACGCGAGATATGTGCCAGACATCCACCATGTTGGAAGTACATCGTCCTTCTGTCATGCAGTGAAACATCTTGTAGTAACATCGGTACAACATTACGTAGGAAATCAGCATACGTTGCAACATTTAGATTGCCATCGATAAAATGGGGGCCAATTATCCATCCTCCCATAATGCCGCACCATATATTAACCCGCCAAGGTCGCCGATGTTCCACCTGTCGAAGCCATCAAGGATTTTCCGCTGCCCAATAGTGCATATTATGCCGGTTTACGTTACCGCTTTTGGTGAATGACGCTTCGTAGCTAAATAGAATGCGTGCAAAAATCTGTGCTATAATTTCTCTTGGCCAAGTGTCAGAACCGTACATGACGTTCAAAGTCGTCGCCATGCAAGTCCTGGTGCATAGAAGTATGGTGCGGGTGCAACCGATGTTGATGTAGCATTATCAACACTGACGTTTTTGAGATTCCCGATTCTCGTGCAGTTTGTCTGCTATTGCTGAGCGGATTAGCCGCGACAGCAGCTAAAACACCTAATTGGGCATCATCATTTGTTGCAAGTCGTGATTGACGTTTCACATGTGGCTGTATCCTTCCTGTTTCCTTAAATTACGGAACTATCCGGCGAACAGTCTGGACACTTGCATGATGTCGTCCAGGATACATAGCATACATAGCACACGCTCGTTGTGCGTTTTGATCACAATAGCCATAGATCAACACGATATCGACGATCAACACGATATCGACCTTTTCCGCAATTGGTAAAAGGTCCATTTTAACACGGGTAATGTATCACGAAGCAAATACCGTCCGCAGTGGCGGAATGTTACGCGATACCACGTACTTATACTTTGTGACTATTACAGCGCCATCTATCACAAAGCGAAAAAAGTTGTCCGACTAAAACATTCATATTTTCTAACGTACTTCACGAATATGTAATAAAAATGAGGATTCCTATTTTTTAAAAACGCAGTTGATATCCGTTTGACCTATGGCAGCGCCATCTAGCGGGCCAACCATAGCGCCTTGTGGTTTCCCCCTTCAAGCTAGGCGAGTTTAGTTCTTTGTAGTTTTTTCGTTTACGCTCATTTCGTGAGATATTTGGCCCGGTCCCTATCAATGGACCACCCTGTATACGGACATATCGCTAGCCCATGACATGTCACGACAGTGTGATATGTCTCAGAAGTAGAAGAAACTAACGAACAAATCCGAAAACAATTTATTGGACTGTTCAGTTAACCAAAACAAATTCTCCAAGTATAACACCAACACAAAACAATGATCCGTCTTCGAATCACAACTAAATACAAGAATAATATATAAAACAATTGAAATAATTTCCTACTAGTCTCCGCCAGAGACTTCTCCGATATACCAAGCCTAATTCAGAGTTCAGCGAAAAGATCTAAGCCGGACTGCCGGAGCGGCAGCTACCCATGCCTGCTGAACTCGATGAACTGCCGATGTGTGTTTTTTTTTCTTTATTGTCATTTTAAAACCTGTCCAACAGGCAGGCTGTCAGCAGCGTTCTATGCTGCTCTTCAGCCATAGGATACAAAATGAGAAAAAAACAGAAAGATCACATAGGTTACAGAACGGTGGGCAAGAAAGGCAAACATGGAGCCGTTCACACTCGACGATAGTCCACACTTGAAACTGTTGACACAATGCACAAACAAGGAAGACGGCGATGGCACAGGTGAACGATGGAGTGCGTCGGTGAACACTGAACACTAAACACGACGGCACACACGAGACACTGATGGCGATGATCTCCGGCGCTCGAAAGTGCACGTAGCGTGTGCGAGTCCGGGGACCTGCCAAGAGGGGAAGAAGGGCGGGGGTTGGGGGGGGGGGGTGGAGAGGGGAGAACAAAAACGCCAACGGCTGAGGAGATGGGAGGAGGAGTAGAGGGACGGGGGAGGGGAAGCCCGGGGGAAGAGTGGGGAGAAAGGGATGAGGGAGGGAGGGTGCCCAAAGGAACAGAGACAGGAACATGAAAGGAGGATCAAAGTTGGTAGGAGGGGTATATGGAGTGAAGGAGGACATCATCAGTTAGGGGGAGCTGGCAGAAGCCACCTTGGGAGAGGGTAAGGAGGTTAGAGAGATGGAGACCGGGTGGGACGTGGGAATACAGGCGCGGCAGCGGGCGAGACAAGCAGGTGAGGAGGATCGAGTTTGCGGGAGGTGTACAGGATCTGTATCCTCTCAAGGAAAAGGAGGAGGTGGGGGAATGGAATGAGATCGTACGGGATCCGCATGGGGGAGGGGAGACGGATGCGATAGGCGAGGCGGAGAGCATGGCGTTCAAGGATTTGGAGGGATTTGTATGAGGTAGCAGGGGCGGAGATCCAGGCTGGATGGGCGTAACAAAGGGTAGGGCGGATGAGGGATTTATAGGTGTGGAGTATGGTGGAGGGGTCCAGACCCCACGTACGACCGGAAAGGAGCATGAGGAGATGGAGACGGAAGCGTGCCTTGGTTTGGATTGTCCGGAGATGTGGGGTCCAGGAGAGTCGACGGTCGAGGGTGACGCCAAGGTACTTGAGGGTGTGGGAGAGGGCGATAGGATGGCCATAGACGGTGAGATAGAAATCAAGGAGGTGGAAGGAAGGAGTGGTTTTGCCTACAATGATCGCCTGGGTTTTGGAGGGATTGACCTTGAGCAACCACTGGTTGCACCAAGCGGTGAACCGGTCAAGATTGGATTGGAGAAGGTGTTGGGAGCGCTGCAGGGTGGGGGCAAGGTCAAGGAAGGCGGTGATATCGGCAAACTGGAGAAGGTGGACGGGGGTGACGGCGGCGGCATGTCCGCCGAATACAAAAGGTACAGAAGGGGGGAGAGGGGGGGAGCCTTGGGGCACACCGGCGGAGGGAAAAAAGGTGTAGGAATCTTTGTTATGGATGGTGATGTAGGAAGGACGGCGGAAGAGAAAGGAGCCGATCAGACGGAGGTAATTAATGGGTAGGGCGAAGGTTTGGAGTTTTAAGAGGAGACCAGAATGCCATGTGCGATCATAAGCACGTTCGAGGTCTAGGGAGAGGAAGATGTCAGAGCGATGGGAATTAAGCTGTTCAGAAAGGAGATGAGTGAGGTGAAGGAGAAGGTCGTCGGAAAAGAAGGATGGCCGAAAGCCACACTGGGTGATTGGAAGGAGGCGGTGCTGGCAGAGATGCTGGTGGATGCGGCAGGTAAGGATAGATTCCAGGACCTTGCTGAAGACCGAGGTAAGGCTGATGGGACGGTAGGAGGAGACGGCGGATGGCGGTTTACCAGGTTTAAGGAACATCAGGATACGTGAGGTTTTCCACAGGTGGAGGTAGTAACCGGTGGACAGGACTACATTGTAGAGCCTGGCCAGGGTGGAGAGGAAAGAGACAGGAGCTTCACGAACGTGTCGGTAGGTGACACGATCGTGACCAGGAGCGGTGTTGCGTTTGGTGCGGAGTGTAGCTATGAGATCCTGTGTAGTGATAGGGGCATTGAGTTCTGTGTGTGCAATGTTGTCCAAGTACTGGAAACCAGGCGCTAGGGGAGGGACAGAGGTGTCAGTTCGATCGCAGACATCCGGGAAGAGGGAGTAATCGAACTGGGGATCGTTGGGGATGGAAAATACATCGGAGAGGTAGGAGGCAAAGTGATTGGCCTTACTAAGGGTGTCAGGGAATGGGTGATCATTATGGAGGAGAGGATAGTAGGGTGAGGGTTTAGTTCCGGTAAGGCGACGGAAGGCTGACCAGAACTTGGACGAGTTGATAGGTAGGGTAGCATTCAAATGGGTGCATGTCTGTCGCCAGTTCTGACGTTTCTTGGCCGTGAGCAAATTACGAATGTGTCGCTGGAATTGCCAGTGGCGTCGTAGTGTGTCCGGGTCACACGTGTGGAGGAAGGCACCGTAGAGATGATGGGATTCACAGAGGAAGAGGACGGCCTGTGGGGGTAAGGTAGGACGGTGGGGGTGGATGGCGACAGTAGAGACGTGGGCCTCCAAGGCCTCAGACAATGTCTGCTGGAGAAAGGAGGCGGCATGGGTTACATCTTCAGAGTGGCGGTAGGTGAAGGGCTGGTTATCGACCTGGGTGTAGAGGGTATCCCGGTAGGCATTCCAGTTGGCACGGGGATAGTCATGGATATACTTCGGGGGAGGGTCATTACGAGGGTCGGGGCAGGGGCCTGGCAGGCAGGCAGGCAGGCAGGCACATGGAAAACTAGTGCTTCGATTAGTGCTGGAATGGCACAACCGAAGGGGCTGGCTGGCTGGCTGGCTGGCTGGCTGGCTGGCTGGCTGGCTGGCAGGCAGGCGGGCAGGCAGGCAGACAGGCAGGCAGGCACCTGGAAAACTAGCGCTTCGCTTAGTGCTGGAATGCCACAACCAAAGGGCGGTAAGGGCAACCGCGGCTGCAGGCTGTCAGTTTGGTTGCTGATACTTTAGGCACCGAGATGTCTGGTGGAGAAAGCCACAGTACAGTGTACTTTATTATCAGATATATTTGGGTGTAAATATTATGAGTACGGAGAAGGATAAGTTACTGAACTACATTGCTGAATTTAATATTTACGTTCCTCTCGTTCTTTCACGAGCATCTCTCCTCGCGTGATTACTTTTCATTCTGAAATAACTAGTAATCGAAAACCTTGATCCTTTCTTTCAACTGCTTATCGATCAAAAGCAGTATATATTCTTCAATATTAATCACAATGAAAGAAGTAAAAAGTACAGTTCCCCAACTTTTCGGAAAAAATATTTTTTGTCGCTTATGAACGGTACTTCCGTTGATACTCCAACACATTTTTGTGTTGTATTTGTTACTGACACCAAACTGCTCGTGGTGGTACACATTTCTCAGCCCCTGCATCGGAATACGTACTTTTTCCGAATAAATGGTTGCTTTCCAAACAGTTAGTCTTGCACTCACAAACGCATTAAATTTACACACTCACAGATTGACGAATAAAACCATTAGGATCTGAATGCCAGATGGCAGTTTATTCAAGTTTTTTCATATGAATGAAGTAAAAGCAAAGGCATTATATCTCGAAATGGAGAAGAAAACGTAGTACTTGCTGTGCCTCCCAGATTTCTCCAAAACTTGAACACTATCGTAGTGGTATTACTTGGAACAGGGTCCCGGGATTGATTCCCGGCTGGGTCGGAGATTTTCTCCGCTCAGGAACTGGGTGTTGTGTTGTCTCTATCTTGATAATCTCGTCCCCATCTACATGCAAGCCGCCGAAGAGGTGTCGACTCAAAAGACTTGCACCAGGTGAGCGATCTACCAGTCGGGAGACCCTAGCCACTAGGAATTTACATTAGTTGAATCGAAAGTAGAACGTCGCGGCTCGCTCTGCCCGCCGTCTTTCCACCCGTTTTAGGTTAATTTCAAGATTTTCCTCCCACCTATCTATGAACAATTTCGTAGAAAGTGGGTCATACCCACCACTTACCCTGCAGCTCGGCCATCGTGGACAGCGGCAAGGATGAGCGCCTAATGATCAAATAGGAGCCACACAAACGTGGCACTTGCAAGAAGCACTCGGGTGCAGTCATTGGAAAAACAAGCGTGGCGACACGCTCTAATTTCAGATTCAGCTATCATGCTGCATGACACATTAGGCACCTCATCATACGACTTTGCGCGACTTCGCGCTACGCTCGCGCTGTAAAAACTCACAGTTTATTAGAAACGAATGCCTCAATTCAACCTCGAGAAACAACATGCGAAAAACACGGATAAGAGCACAGTACTACATTCGTGACACGACGCCACTGAGGGCGGTTCATGAGAGATTAACAAGTGCAGCTACTCTGACAGCCAACGTGTGTGACTGATCGCACAGTATTTCCAGTGCAGCGTATTCCACTTCTTGGCTCGCTGCTGTTCTGAAGACTGCAATTCACTTTCATCTGAAAGCAACGCACGATAACGACCCCAGAGCACCGACGTGTTGCTATGATTGCGTCTAATATCTTTGTCGATACATGAAGTGTAAGAATAAGTATGTATACGACAAATAGAGCGATACAGCGCTGTTTCCCATCTGTTGCATGAATAGTGATTTTTTTCAGCCCAATTGCTTCAGAAAATAAGAATGTTGGCGTAACAAATAGAATGCATATACAAGTGTTGTAAAAAAGTGCGAATGAGTGTGTGTGAACTGAACAGAGACTTGAAAGGCAGGTATCAATTGCCATTTCTTAGAGATTTATTTAGACTGCTAGAAAACACTAGCCCAGCGTCCCTTTGGCGCAGAGGATAGCGCGTTGGACTTCTAATCCAAAGGTCGTGGGTTCGATCCCCACAAGGGATGGGCAATTTTTAGAAACACGTGCTGAAGACGACATTGGTATTGGAACATGGGTGACCACTAGCGTGTTCGAGAGACAGCAATCGTTGTGTACTCAGCAGTATGATACAGATTGTTTACGTTTCATACGCAAGTAAATTTCTCGAAATTCTGTTATCCTGCATGGTATATTATGTCAAAGGGCACATACCTTTTTCGAAACGTGCCTGTTAGCAGGTTTTTTTCTTGTGAGACCAGTTGTCTCACCTTCAAAGGCCTATGCATGACGATCAGAGAGTCTTCACTCGGTACTGCAATGGCGGTAAAAGCACGCTGCCCCGAATTCTCCGTACAGGTAACTGTACATCCGTGACACGACGCCACTGAGGGCGGTTCATGAGAGATTAACAAGTGCAGCTACTCTGAGAGCCAACGTGTGTGACTGATCGCACAGTATTTCCAGTGCAGCGTATTCCACTTCTTGGCTCGCTGCTGTTCTGAAGACTGCAATTCACTTTCATCTGAAAGCAACGCACGATAACGACCCCAGAGCACCGACGTGTTGCTATGATTGCGTCTAATATCTTTGTCGATACATGAAGTGTAAGAATAAGTATGTATACGACAAATAGAGCGATACAGCGCTGTTTCCCATCTGTTGCATGAATAGTGATTTTTTTCAGCCCAATTGCTTCAGAAAATAAGAATGTTGGCGTAACAAGTAGAATGCATATACAAGTGTTGTAAAAAAGTGCGAATGAGTGTGTGTGAACTGAACAGAGACTTGAAAGGCAGGTATCAATTGCCATTTCTTAGAGATTTATTTAGACTGCTAGAAAACACTAGCCCAGCGTCCCTTTGGCGCAGAGGATAGCGCGTTGGACTTCTAATCCAAAGGTCGTGGGTTCGATCCCCACAAGGGATGGGCAATTTTTAGAAACACGTGCTGAAGACGACATTGGTATTGGAACATGGGTGACCACTAGCGTGTTCGAGAGACAGCAATCGTTGTGTACTCAGCAGTATGATACAGATTGTTTACGTTTCATACGCAAGTAAATTTCTCGAAATTCTGTTATCCTGCATGGTATATTATGTCAAAGGGCACATACCTTTTTCGAAACGTGCCTGTTAGCAGGTTTTTTTCTTGTGAGACCAGTTGTCTCACCTTCAAAGGCCTATGCATGACGATCAGAGAGTCTTCACTCGGTACTGCAATGGCGGTAAAAGCACGCTGCCCCGAATTCTCCGTACAGGTAACTGTACATCCGTGACACGACGCCACTGAGGGCGGTTCATGAGAGATTAACAAGTGCAGCTACTCTGAGAGCCAACGTGTGTGACTGATCGCACAGTATTTCCAGTGCAGCGTATTCCACTTCTTGGCTCGCTGCTGTTCTGAAGACTGCAATTCACTTTCATCTGAAAGCAACGCACGATAACGACCCCAGAGCACCGACGTGTTGCTATGATTGCGTCTAATATCTTTGTCGATACATGAAGTGTAAGAATAAGTATGTATACGACAAATAGAGCGATACAGCGCTGTTTCCCATCTGTTGCATGAATAGTGATTTTTTTCAGCCCAATTGCTTCAGAAAATAAGAATGTTGGCGTAACAAGTAGAATGCATATACAAGTGTTGTAAAAAAGTGCGAATGAGTGTGTGTGAACTGAACAGAGACTTGAAAGGCAGGTATCAATTGCCATTTCTTAGAGATTTATTTAGACTGCTAGAAAACACTAGCCCAGCGTCCCTTTGGCGCAGAGGATAGCGCGTTGGACTTCTAATCCAAAGGTCGTGGGTTCGATCCCCACAAGGGATGGGCAATTTTTAGAAACACGTGCTGAAGACGACATTGGTATTGGAACATGGGTGACCACTAGCGTGTTCGAGAGACAGCAATCGTTGTGTACTCAGCAGTATGATACAGATTGTTTACGTTTCATACGCAAGTAAATTTCTCGAAATTCTGTTATCCTGCATGGTATATTATGTCAAAGGGCACATACCTTTTTCGAAACGTGCTTGTTAGCAGGTTTTTTTCTTGTGAGACCAGTTGTCTCACCTTCAAAGGCCTATGCATGACGATCAGAGAGTCTTCACTCGGTACTGCAATGGCGGTAAAAGCACGCTGCCCCGAATTCTCCGTACAGGTAACTGTACATCCGTGACACGACGCCACTGAGGGCGGTTCATGAGAGATTAACAAGTGCAGCTACTCTGAGAGCCAACGTGTGTGACTGATCGCACAGTATTTCCAGTGCAGCGTATTCCACTTCTTGGCTCGCTGCTGTTCTGAAGACTGCAATTCACTTTCATCTGAAAGCAACGCACGATAACGACCCCAGAGCACCGACGTGTTGCTATGATTGCGTCTAATATCTTTGTCGATACATGAAGTGTAAGAATAAGTATGTATACGACAAATAGAGCGATACAGCGCTGTTTCCCATCTGTTGCATGAATAGTGATTTTTTTCAGCCCAATTGCTTCAGAAAATAAGAATGTTGGCGTAACAAGTAGAATGCATATACAAGTGTTGTAAAAAAGTGCGAATGAGTGTGTGTGAACTGAACAGAGACTTGAAAGGCAGGTATCAATTGCCATTTCTTAGAGATTTATTTAGACTGCTAGAAAACACTAGCCCAGCGTCCCTTTGGCGCAGAGGATAGCGCGTTGGACTTCTAATCCAAAGGTCGTGGGTTCGATCCCCACAAGGGATGGGCAATTTTTAGAAACACGTGCTGAAGACGACATTGGTATTGGAACATGGGTGACCACTAGCGTGTTCGAGAGACAGCAATCGTTGTGTACTCAGCAGTATGATACAGATTGTTTACGTTTCATACGCAAGTAAATTTCTCGAAATTCTGTTATCCTGCATGGTATATTATGTCAAAGGGCACATACCTTTTTCGAAACGTGCCTGTTAGCAGGTTTTTTTCTTGTGAGACCAGTTGTCTCACCTTCAAAGGCCTATGCATGACGATCAGAGAGTCTTCACTCGGTACTGCAATGGCGGTAAAAGCACGCTGCCCCGAATTCTCCGTACAGGTAACTGTACATCCGTGACACGACGCCACTGAGGGCGGTTCATGAGAGATTAACAAGTGCAGCTACTCTGAGAGCCAACGTGTGTGACTGATCGCACAGTATTTCCAGTGCAGCGTATTCCACTTCTTGGCTCGCTGCTGTTCTGAAGACTGCAATTCACTTTCATCTGAAAGCAACGCACGATAACGACCCCAGAGCACCGACGTGTTGCTATGATTGCGTCTAATATCTTTGTCGATACATGAAGTGTAAGAATAAGTATGTATACGACAAATAGAGCGATACAGCGCTGTTTCCCATCTGTTGCATGAATAGTGATTTTTTTCAGCCCAATTGCTTCAGAAAATAAGAATGTTGGCGTAACAAGTAGAATGCATATACAAGTGTTGTAAAAAAGTGCGAATGAGTGTGTGTGAACTGAACAGAGACTTGAAAGGCAGGTATCAATTGCCATTTCTTAGAGATTTATTTAGACTGCTAGAAAACACTAGCCCAGCGTCCCTTTGGTGCAGAGGATAGCGCGTTGGACTTCTAATCCAAAGGTCGTGGGTTCGATCCCCACAAGGGATGGGCAATTTTTAGAAACACGTGCTGAAGACGACATTGGTATTGGAACATGGGTGACCACTAGCGTGTTCGAGAGACAGCAATCGTTGTGTACTCAGCAGTATGATACAGATTGTTTACGTTTCATACGCAAGTAAATTTCTCGAAATTCTGTTATCCTGCATGGTATATTATGTCAAAGGGCACATACCTTTTTCGAAACGTGCCTGTTAGCAGGTTTTTTTCTTGTGAGACCAGTTGTCTCACCTTCAAAGGCCTATGCATGACGATCAGAGAGTCTTCACTCGGTACTGCAATGGCGGTAAAAGCACGCTGCCCCGAATTCTCCGTACAGGTAACTGTACATCCGTGACACGACGCCACTGAGGGCGGTTCATGAGAGATTAACAAGTGCAGCTACTCTGAGAGCCAACGTGTGTGACTGATCGCACAGTATTTCCAGTGCAGCGTATTCCACTTCTTGGCTCGCTGCTGTTCTGAAGACTGCAATTCACTTTCATCTGAAAGCAACGCACGATAACGACCCCAGAGCACCGACGTGTTGCTATGATTGCGTCTAATATCTTTGTCGATACATGAAGTGTAAGAATAAGTATGTATACGACAAATAGAGCGATACAGCGCTGTTTCCCATCTGTTGCATGAATAGTGATTTTTTTCAGCCCAATTGCTTCAGAAAATAAGAATGTTGGCGTAACAAGTAGAATGCATATACAAGTGTTGTAAAAAAGTGCGAATGAGTGTGTGTGAACTGAACAGAGACTTGAAAGGCAGGTATCAATTGCCATTTCTTAGAGATTTATTTAGACTGCTAGAAAACACTAGCCCAGCGTCCCTTTGGCGCAGAGGATAGCGCGTTGGACTTCTAATCCAAAGGTCGTGGGTTCGATCCCCACAAGGGATGGGCAATTTTTAGAAACACGTGCTGAAGACGACATTGGTATTGGAACATGGGTGACCACTAGCGTGTTCGAGAGACAGCAATCGTTGTGTACTCAGCAGTATGATACAGATTGTTTACGTTTCATACGCAAGTAAATTTCTCGAAATTCTGTTATCCTGCATGGTATATTATGTCAAAGGGCACATACCTTTTTCGAAACGTGCTTGTTAGCAGGTTTTTTTCTTGTGAGACCAGTTGTCTCACCTTCAAAGGCCTATGCATGACGATCAGAGAGTCTTCACTCGGTACTGCAATGGCGGTAAAAGCACGCTGCCCCGAATTCTCCGTACAGGTAACTGTACATCCGTGACACGACGCCACTGAGGGCGGTTCATGAGAGATTAACAAGTGCAGCTACTCTGAGAGCCAACGTGTGTGACTGATCGCACAGTATTTCCAGTGCAGCGTATTCCACTTCTTGGCTCGCTGCTGTTCTGAAGACTGCAATTCACTTTCATCTGAAAGCAACGCACGATAACGACCCCAGAGCACCGACGTGTTGCTATGATTGCGTCTAATATCTTTGTCGATACATGAAGTGTAAGAATAAGTATGTATACGACAAATAGAGCGATACAGCGCTGTTTCCCATCTGTTGCATGAATAGTGATTTTTTTCAGCCCAATTGCTTCAGAAAATAAGAATGTTGGCGTAACAAGTAGAATGCATATACAAGTGTTGTAAAAAAGTGCGAATGAGTGTGTGTGAACTGAACAGAGACTTGAAAGGCAGGTATCAATTGCCATTTCTTAGAGATTTATTTAGACTGCTAGAAAACACTAGCCCAGCGTCCCTTTGGCGCAGAGGATAGCGCGTTGGACTTCTAATCCAAAGGTCGTGGGTTCGATCCCCACAAGGGATGGGCAATTTTTAGAAACACGTGCTGAAGACGACATTGGTATTGGAACATGGGTGACCACTAGCGTGTTCGAGAGACAGCAATCGTTGTGTACTCAGCAGTATGATACAGATTGTTTACGTTTCATACGCAAGTAAATTTCTCGAAATTCTGTTATCCTGCATGGTATATTATGTCAAAGGGCACATACCTTTTTCGAAACGTGCCTGTTAGCAGGTTTTTTTCTTGTGAGACCAGTTGTCTCACCTTCAAAGGCCTATGCATGACGATCAGAGAGTCTTCACTCGGTACTGCAATGGCGGTAAAAGCACGCTGCCCCGAATTCTCCGTACAGGTAACTGTACATCCGTGACACGACGCCACTGAGGGCGGTTCATGAGAGATTAACAAGTGCAGCTACTCTGAGAGCCAACGTGTGTGACTGATCGCACAGTATTTCCAGTGCAGCGTATTCCACTTCTTGGCTCGCTGCTGTTCTGAAGACTGCAATTCACTTTCATCTGAAAGCAACGCACGATAACGACCCCAGAGCACCGACGTGTTGCTATGATTGCGTCTAATATCTTTGTCGATACATGAAGTGTAAGAATAAGTATGTATACGACAAATAGAGCGATACAGCGCTGTTTCCCATCTGTTGCATGAATAGTGATTTTTTTCAGCCCAATTGCTTCAGAAAATAAGAATGTTGGCGTAACAAGTAGAATGCATATACAAGTGTTGTAAAAAAGTGCGAATGAGTGTGTGTGAACTGAACAGAGACTTGAAAGGCAGGTATCAATTGCCATTTCTTAGAGATTTATTTAGACTGCTAGAAAACACTAGCCCAGCGTCCCTTTGGCGCAGAGGATAGCGCGTTGGACTTCTAATCCAAAGGTCGTGGGTTCGATCCCCACAAGGGATGGGCAATTTTTAGAAACACGTGCTGAAGACGACATTGGTATTGGAACATGGGTGACCACTAGCGTGTTCGAGAGACAGCAATCGTTGTGTACTCAGCAGTATGATACAGATTGTTTACGTTTCATACGCAAGTAAATTTCTCGAAATTCTGTTATCCTGCATGGTATATTATGTCAAAGGGCACATACCTTTTTCGAAACGTGCCTGTTAGCAGGTTTTTTTCTTGTGAGACCAGTTGTCTCACCTTCAAAGGCCTATGCATGACGATCAGAGAGTCTTCACTCGGTACTGCAATGGCGGTAAAAGCACGCTGCCCCGAATTCTCCGTACAGGTAACTGTACATCCGTGACACGACGCCACTGAGGGCGGTTCATGAGAGATTAACAAGTGCAGCTACTCTGAGAGCCAACGTGTGTGACTGATCGCACAGTATTTCCAGTGCAGCGTATTCCACTTCTTGGCTCGCTGCTGTTCTGAAGACTGCAATTCACTTTCATCTGAAAGCAACGCACGATAACGACCCCAGAGCACCGACGTGTTGCTATGATTGCGTCTAATATCTTTGTCGATACATGAAGTGTAAGAATAAGTATGTATACGACAAATAGAGCGATACAGCGCTGTTTCCCATCTGTTGCATGAATAGTGATTTTTTTCAGCCCAATTGCTTCAGAAAATAAGAATGTTGGCGTAACAAGTAGAATGCATATACAAGTGTTGTAAAAAAGTGCGAATGAGTGTGTGTGAACTGAACAGAGACTTGAAAGGCAGGTATCAATTGCCATTTCTTAGAGATTTATTTAGACTGCTAGAAAACACTAGCCCAGCGTCCCTTTGGTGCAGAGGATAGCGCGTTGGACTTCTAATCCAAAGGTCGTGGGTTCGATCCCCACAAGGGATGGGCAATTTTTAGAAACACGTGCTGAAGACGACATTGGTATTGGAACATGGGTGACCACTAGCGTGTTCGAGAGACAGCAATCGTTGTGTACTCAGCAGTATGATACAGATTGTTTACGTTTCATACGCAAGTAAATTTCTCGAAATTCTGTTATCCTGCATGGTATATTATGTCAAAGGGCACATACCTTTTTCGAAACGTGCCTGTTAGCAGGTTTTTTTCTTGTGAGACCAGTTGTCTCACCTTCAAAGGCCTATGCATGACGATCAGAGAGTCTTCACTCGGTACTGCAATGGCGGTAAAAGCACGCTGCCCCGAATTCTCCGTACAGGTAACTGTACATCCGTGACACGACGCCACTGAGGGCGGTTCATGAGAGATTAACAAGTGCAGCTACTCTGAGAGCCAACGTGTGTGACTGATCGCACAGTATTTCCAGTGCAGCGTATTCCACTTCTTGGCTCGCTGCTGTTCTGAAGACTGCAATTCACTTTCATCTGAAAGCAACGCACGATAACGACCCCAGAGCACCGACGTGTTGCTATGATTGCGTCTAATATCTTTGTCGATACATGAAGTGTAAGAATAAGTATGTATACGACAAATAGAGCGATACAGCGCTGTTTCCCATCTGTTGCATGAATAGTGATTTTTTTCAGCCCAATTGCTTCAGAAAATAAGAATGTTGGCGTAACAAGTAGAATGCATATACAAGTGTTGTAAAAAAGTGCGAATGAGTGTGTGTGAACTGAACAGAGACTTGAAAGGCAGGTATCAATTGCCATTTCTTAGAGATTTATTTAGACTGCTAGAAAACACTAGCCCAGCGTCCCTTTGGCGCAGAGGATAGCGCGTTGGACTTCTAATCCAAAGGTCGTGGGTTCGATCCCCACAAGGGATGGGCAATTTTTAGAAACACGTGCTGAAGACGACATTGGTATTGGAACATGGGTGACCACTAGCGTGTTCGAGAGACAGCAATCGTTGTGTACTCAGCAGTATGATACAGATTGTTTACGTTTCATACGCAAGTAAATTTCTCGAAATTCTGTTATCCTGCATGGTATATTATGTCAAAGGGCACATACCTTTTTCGAAACGTGCTTGTTAGCAGGTTTTTTTCTTGTGAGACCAGTTGTCTCACCTTCAAAGGCCTATGCATGACGATCAGAGAGTCTTCACTCGGTACTGCAATGGCGGTAAAAGCACGCTGCCCCGAATTCTCCGTACAGGTAACTGTACATCCGTGACACGACGCCACTGAGGGCGGTTCATGAGAGATTAACAAGTGCAGCTACTCTGAGAGCCAACGTGTGTGACTGATCGCACAGTATTTCCAGTGCAGCGTATTCCACTTCTTGGCTCGCTGCTGTTCTGAAGACTGCAATTCACTTTCATCTGAAAGCAACGCACGATAACGACCCCAGAGCACCGACGTGTTGCTATGATTGCGTCTAATATCTTTGTCGATACATGAAGTGTAAGAATAAGTATGTATACGACAAATAGAGCGATACAGCGCTGTTTCCCATCTGTTGCATGAATAGTGATTTTTTTCAGCCCAATTGCTTCAGAAAATAAGAATGTTGGCGTAACAAGTAGAATGCATATACAAGTGTTGTAAAAAAGTGCGAATGAGTGTGTGTGAACTGAACAGAGACTTGAAAGGCAGGTATCAATTGCCATTTCTTAGAGATTTATTTAGACTGCTAGAAAACACTAGCCCAGCGTCCCTTTGGCGCAGAGGATAGCGCGTTGGACTTCTAATCCAAAGGTCGTGGGTTCGATCCCCACAAGGGATGGGCAATTTTTAGAAACACGTGCTGAAGACGACATTGGTATTGGAACATGGGTGACCACTAGCGTGTTCGAGAGACAGCAATCGTTGTGTACTCAGCAGTATGATACAGATTGTTTACGTTTCATACGCAAGTAAATTTCTCGAAATTCTGTTATCCTGCATGGTATATTATGTCAAAGGGCACATACCTTTTTCGAAACGTGCCTGTTAGCAGGTTTTTTTCTTGTGAGACCAGTTGTCTCACCTTCAAAGGCCTATGCATGACGATCAGAGAGTCTTCACTCGGTACTGCAATGGCGGTAAAAGCACGCTGCCCCGAATTCTCCGTACAGGTAACTGTACATCCGTGACACGACGCCACTGAGGGCGGTTCATGAGAGATTAACAAGTGCAGCTACTCTGAGAGCCAACGTGTGTGACTGATCGCACAGTATTTCCAGTGCAGCGTATTCCACTTCTTGGCTCGCTGCTGTTCTGAAGACTGCAATTCACTTTCATCTGAAAGCAACGCACGATAACGACCCCAGAGCACCGACGTGTTGCTATGATTGCGTCTAATATCTTTGTCGATACATGAAGTGTAAGAATAAGTATGTATACGACAAATAGAGCGATACAGCGCTGTTTCCCATCTGTTGCATGAATAGTGATTTTTTTCAGCCCAATTGCTTCAGAAAATAAGAATGTTGGCGTAACAAGTAGAATGCATATACAAGTGTTGTAAAAAAGTGCGAATGAGTGTGTGTGAACTGAACAGAGACTTGAAAGGCAGGTATCAATTGCCATTTCTTAGAGATTTATTTAGACTGCTAGAAAACACTAGCCCAGCGTCCCTTTGGCGCAGAGGATAGCGCGTTGGACTTCTAATCCAAAGGTCGTGGGTTCGATCCCCACAAGGGATGGGCAATTTTTAGAAACACGTGCTGAAGACGACATTGGTATTGGAACATGGGTGACCACTAGCGTGTTCGAGAGACAGCAATCGTTGTGTACTCAGCAGTATGATACAGATTGTTTACGTTTCATACGCAAGTAAATTTCTCGAAATTCTGTTATCCTGCATGGTATATTATGTCAAAGGGCACATACCTTTTTCGAAACGTGCCTGTTAGCAGGTTTTTTTCTTGTGAGACCAGTTGTCTCACCTTCAAAGGCCTATGCATGACGATCAGAGAGTCTTCACTCGGTACTGCAATGGCGGTAAAAGCACGCTGCCCCGAATTCTCCGTACAGGTAACTGTACATCCGTGACACGACGCCACTGAGGGCGGTTCATGAGAGATTAACAAGTGCAGCTACTCTGAGAGCCAACGTGTGTGACTGATCGCACAGTATTTCCAGTGCAGCGTATTCCACTTCTTGGCTCGCTGCTGTTCTGAAGACTGCAATTCACTTTCATCTGAAAGCAACGCACGATAACGACCCCAGAGCACCGACGTGTTGCTATGATTGCGTCTAATATCTTTGTCGATACATGAAGTGTAAGAATAAGTATGTATACGACAAATAGAGCGATACAGCGCTGTTTCCCATCTGTTGCATGAATAGTGATTTTTTTCAGCCCAATTGCTTCAGAAAATAAGAATGTTGGCGTAACAAGTAGAATGCATATACAAGTGTTGTAAAAAAGTGCGAATGAGTGTGTGTGAACTGAACAGAGACTTGAAAGGCAGGTATCAATTGCCATTTCTTAGAGATTTATTTAGACTACTAGAAAACACTAGCCCAGCGTCCCTTTGGCGCAGAGGATAGCGCGTTGGACTTCTAATCCAAAGGTCGTGGGTTCGATCCCCACAAGGGATGGGCAATTTTTAGAAACACGTGCTGAAGACGACATTGGTATTGGAACATGGGTGACCACTAGCGTGTTCGAGAGACAGCAATCGTTGTGTACTCAGCAGTATGATACAGATTGTTTACGTTTCATACACAAGTAAATTTCTCGAAATTCTGTTATCCTGCATGGTATATTATGTCAAAGGGCACATACCTTTTTCGAAACGTGCCTGTTAGCAGGTTTTTTTCTTGTGAGACCAGTTGTCTCACCTTCAAAGGCCTATGCATGACGATCAGAGAGTCTTCACTCGGTACTGCAATGGCGGTAAAAGCACGCTGCCCCGAATTCTCCGTACAGGTAACTGTACATCCGTGACACGACGCCACTGAGGGCGGTTCATGAGAGATTAACAAGTGCAGCTACTCTGAGAGCCAACGTGTGTGACTGATCGCACAGTATTTCCAGTGCAGCGTATTCCACTTCTTGGCTCGCTGCTGTTCTGAAGACTGCAATTCACTTTCATCTGAAAGCAACGCACGATAACGACCCCAGAGCACCGACGTGTTGCTATGATTGCGTCTAATATCTTTGTCGATACATGAAGTGTAAGAATAAGTATGTATACGACAAATAGAGCGATACAGCGCTGTTTCCCATCTGTTGCATGAATAGTGATTTTTTTCAGCCCAATTGCTTCAGAAAATAAGAATGTTGGCGTAACAAGTAGAATGCATATACAAGTGTTGTAAAAAAGTGCGAATGAGTGTGTGTGAACTGAACAGAGACTTGAAAGGCAGGTATCAATTGCCATTTCTTAGAGATTTATTTAGACTGCTAGAAAACACTAGCCCAGCGTCCCTTTGGCGCAGAGGATAGCGCGTTGGACTTCTAATCCAAAGGTCGTGGGTTCGATCCCCACAAGGGATGGGCAATTTTTAGAAACACGTGCTGAAGACGACATTGGTATTGGAACATGGCTGACCACTAGCGTGTTCGAGAGACAGCAATCGTTGTGTACTCAGCAGTATGATACAGATTGTTTACGTTTCATACGCAAGTAAATTTCTCGAAATTCTGTTATCCTGCATGGTATATTATGTCAAAGGGCACATACCTTTTTCGAAACGTGCCTGTTAGCAGGTTTTTTTCTTGTGAGACCAGTTGTCTCACCTTCAAAGGCCTATGCATGACGATCAGAGAGTCTTCACTCGGTACTGCAATGGCGGTAAAAGCACGCTGCCCCGAATTCTCCGTACAGGTAACTGTACATCCGTGACACGACGCCACTGAGGGCGGTTCATGAGAGATTAACAAGTGCAGCTACTCTGAGAGCCAACGTGTGTGACTGATCGCACAGTATTTCCAGTGCAGCGTATTCCACTTCTTGGCTCGCTGCTGTTCTGAAGACTGCAATTCACTTTCATCTGAAAGCAACGCACGATAACGACCCCAGAGCACCGACGTGTTGCTATGATTGCGTCTAATATCTTTGTCGATACATGAAGTGTAAGAATAAGTATGTATACGACAAATAGAGCGATACAGCGCTGTTTCCCATCTGTTGCATGAATAGTGATTTTTTTCAGCCCAATTGCTTCAGAAAATAAGAATGTTGGCGTAACAAGTAGAATGCATATACATGTGTTGTAAAAAAGTGCGAATGAGTGTGTGTGAACTGAACAGAGACTTGAAAGGCAGGTATCAATTGCCATTTCTTAGAGATTTATTTAGACTGCTAGAAAACACTAGCCCAGCGTCCCTTTGGCGCAGAGGATAGCGCGTTGGACTTCTAATCCAAAGGTCGTGGGTTCGATCCCCACAAGGGATGGGCAATTTTTAGAAACACGTGCTGAAGACGACATTGGTATTGGAACATGGGTGACCACTAGCGTGTTCGAGAGACAGCAATCGTTGTGTACTCAGCAGTATGATACAGATTGTTTACGTTTCATACGCAAGTAAATTTCTCGAAATTCTGTTATCCTGCATGGTATATTATGTCAAAGGGCACATACCTTTTTCGAAACGTGCCTGTTAGCAGGTTTTTTTCTTGTGAGACCAGTTGTCTCACCTTCAAAGGCCTATGCATGACGATCAGAGAGTCTTCACTCGGTACTGCAATGGCGGTAAAAGCACGCTGCCCCGAATTCTCCGTACAGGTAACTGTACATCCGTGACACGACGCCACTGAGGGCGGTTCATGAGAGATTAACAAGTGCAGCTACTCTGAGAGCCAACGTGTGTGACTGATCGCACAGTATTTCCAGTGCAGCGTATTCCACTTCTTGGCTCGCTGCTGTTCTGAAGACTGCAATTCACTTTCATCTGAAAGCAACGCACGATAACGACCCCAGAGCACCGACGTGTTGCTATGATTGCGTCTAATATCTTTGTCGATACATGAAGTGTAAGAATAAGTATGTATACGACAAATAGAGCGATACAGCGCTGTTTCCCATCTGTTGCATGAATAGTGATTTTTTTCAGCCCAATTGCTTCAGAAAATAAGAATGTTGGCGTAACAAGTAGAATGCATATACAAGTGTTGTAAAAAAGTGCGAATGAGTGTGTGTGAACTGAACAGAGACTTGAAAGGCAGGTATCAATTGCCATTTCTTAGAGATTTATTTAGACTGCTAGAAAACACTAGCCCAGCGTCCCTTTGGCGCAGAGGATAGCGCGTTGGACTTCTAATCCAAAGGTCGTGGGTTCGATCCCCACAAGGGATGGGCAATTTTTAGAAACACGTGCTGAAGACGACATTGGTATTGGAACATGGGTGACCACTAGCGTGTTCGAGAGACAGCAATCGTTGTGTACTCAGCAGTATGATACAGATTGTTTACGTTTCATACGCAAGTAAATTTCTCGAAATTCTGTTATCCTGCATGGTATATTATGTCAAAGGGCACATACCTTTTTCGAAACGTGCCTGTTAGCAGGTTTTTTTCTTGTGAGACCAGTTGTCTCACCTTCAAAGGCCTATGCATGACTATCAGAGAGTCTTCACTCGGTACTGCAATGGCGGTAAAAGCACGCTGCCCCGAATTCTCCGTACAGGTAACTGTACATCCGTGACACGACGCCACTGAGGGCGGTTCATGAGAGATTAACAAGTGCAGCTACTCTGAGAGCCAACGTGTGTGACTGATCGCACAGTATTTCCAGTGCAGCGTATTCCACTTCTTGGCTCGCTGCTGTTCTGAAGACTGCAATTCACTTTCATCTGAAAGCAACGCACGATAACGACCCCAGAGCACCGACGTGTTGCTATGATTGCGTCTAATATCTTTGTCGATACATGAAGTGTAAGAATAAGTATGTATACGACAAATAGAGCGATACAGCGCTGTTTCCCATCTGTTGCATGAATAGTGATTTTTTTCAGCCCAATTGCTTCAGAAAATAAGAATGTTGGCGTAACAAGTAGAATGCATATACAAGTGTTGTAAAAAAGTGCGAATGAGTGTGTGTGAACTGAACAGAGACTTGAAAGGCAGGTATCAATTGCCATTTCTTAGAGATTTATTTAGACTACTAGAAAACACTAGCCCAGCGTCCCTTTGGCGCAGAGGATAGCGCGTTGGACTTCTAATCCAAAGGTCGTGGGTTCGATCCCCACAAGGGATGGGCAATTTTTAGAAACACGTGCTGAAGACGACATTGGTATTGGAACATGGGTGACCACTAGCGTGTTCGAGAGACAGCAATCGTTGTGTACTCAGCAGTATGATACAGATTGTTTACGTTTCATACGCAAGTAAATTTCTCGAAATTCTGTTATCCTGCATGGTATATTATGTCAAAGGGCACATACCTTTTTCGAAACGTGCCTGTTAGCAGGTTTTTTTCTTGTGAGACCAGTTGTCTCACCTTCAAAGGCCTATGCATGACGATCAGAGAGTCTTCACTCGGTACTGCAATGGCGGTAAAAGCACGCTGCCCCGAATTCTCCGTACAGGTAACTGTACATCCGTGACCCGACGCCACTGAGGGCGGTTCATGAGAGATTAACAAGTGCAGCTACTCTGAGAGCCAACGTGTGTGACTGATCGCACAGTATTTCCAGTGCAGCGTATTCCACTTCTTGGCTCGCTGCTGTTCTGAAGACTGCAATTCACTTTCATCTGAAAGCAACGCACGATAACGACCCCAGAGCACCGACGTGTTGCTATGATTGCGTCTAATATCTTTGTCGATACATGAAGTGTAAGAATAAGTATGTATGCGACAAATAGAGCGATACAGCGCTGTTTCCCATCTGTTGCATGAATAGTGATTTTTTTCAGCCCAATTGCTTCAGAAAATAAGAATGTTGGCGTAACAAGTAGAATGCATATACAAGTGTTGTAAAAAAGTGCGAATGAGTGTGTGTGAACTGAACAGAGACTTGAAAGGCAGGTATCAATTGCCATTTCTTAGAGATTTATTTAGACTGCTAGAAAACACTAGCCCAGCGTCCCTTTGGCGCAGAGGATAGCGCGGTGGACTTCTAATCCAAAGGTCGTGGGTTCGATCCCCACAAGGGATGGGCAATTTTTAGAAACACGTGCTGAAGACGACATTGGTATTGGAACATGGGTGACCACTAGCGTGTTCGAGAGACAGCAATCGTTGTGTACTCAGCAGTATGATACAGATTGTTTACGTTTCATACGCAAGTAAATTTCTCGAAATTCTGTTATCCTGCATGGTATATTATGTCAAAGGGCACATACCTTTTTCGAAACGTGCCTGTTAGCAGGTTTTTTTCTTGTGAGACCAGTTGTCTCACCTTCAAAGGCCTATGCATGACGATCAGAGAGTCTTCACTCGGTACTGCAATGGCGGTAAAAGCACGCTGCCCCGAATTCTCCGTACAGGTAACTGTACATCCGTGACACGACGCCACTGAGGGCGGTTCATGAGAGATTAACAAGTGCAGCTACTCTGAGAGCCAACGTGTGTGACTGATCGCACAGTATTTCCAGTGCAGCGTATTCCACTTCTTGGCTCGCTGCTGTTCTGAAGACTGCAATTCACTTTCATCTGAAAGCAACGCACGATAACGACCCCAGAGCACCGACGTGTTGCTATGATTGCGTCTAATATCTTTGTCGATACATGAAGTGTAAGAATAAGTATGTATACGACAAATAGAGCGATACAGCGCTGTTTCCCATCTGTTGCATGAATAGTGATTTTTTTCAGCCCAATTGCTTCAGAAAATAAGAATGTTGGCGTAACAAGTAGAATGCATATACAAGTGTTGTAAAAAAGTGCGAATGAGTGTGTGTGAACTGAACAGAGACTTGAAAGGCAGGTATCAATTGCCATTTCTTAGAGATTTATTTAGACTGCTAGAAAACACTAGCCCAGCGTCCCTTTGGCGCAGAGGATAGCGCGTTGGACTTCTAATCCAAAGGTCGTGGGTTCGATCCCCACAAGGGATGGGCAATTTTTAGAAACACGTGCTGAAGACGACATTGGTATTGGAACATGGCTGACCACTAGCGTGTTCGAGAGACAGCAATCGTTGTGTACTCAGCAGTATGATACAGATTGTTTACGTTTCATACGCAAGTAAATTTCTCGAAATTCTGTTATCCTGCATGGTATATTATGTCAAAGGGCACATACCTTTTTCGAAACGTGCCTGTTAGCAGGTTTTTTTCTTGTGAGACCAGTTGTCTCACCTTCAAAGGCCTATGCATGACTATCAGAGAGTCTTCACTCGGTACTGCAATGGCGGTAAAAGCACGCTGCCCCGAATTCTCCGTACAGGTAACTGTACATCCGTGACACGACGCCACTGAGGGCGGTTCATGAGAGATTAACAAGTGCAGCTACTCTGAGAGCCAACGTGTGTGACTGATCGCACAGTATTTCCAGTGCAGCGTATTCCACTTCTTGGCTCGCTGCTGTTCTGAAGACTGCAATTCACTTTCATCTGAAAGCAACGCACGATAACGACCCCAGAGCACCGACGTGTTGCTATGATTGCGTCTAATATCTTTGTCGATACATGAAGTGTAAGAATAAGTATGTATACGACAAATAGAGCGATACAGCGCTGTTTCCCATCTGTTGCATGAATAGTGATTTTTTTCAGCCCAATTGCTTCAGAAAATAAGAATGTTGGCGTAACAAGTAGAATGCATATACAAGTGTTGTAAAAAAGTGCGAATGAGTGTGTGTGAACTGAACAGAGACTTGAAAGGCAGGTATCAATTGCCATTTCTTAGAGATTTATTTAGACTACTAGAAAACACTAGCCCAGCGTCCCTTTGGCGCAGAGGATAGCGCGTTGGACTTCTAATCCAAAGGTCGTGGGTTCGATCCCCACAAGGGATGGGCAATTTTTAGAAACACGTGCTGAAGACGACATTGGTATTGGAACATGGGTGACCACTAGCGTGTTCGAGAGACAGCAATCGTTGTGTACTCAGCAGTATGATACAGATTGTTTACGTTTCATACGCAAGTAAATTTCTCGAAATTCTGTTATCCTGCATGGTATATTATGTCAAAGGGCACATACCTTTTTCGAAACGTGCCTGTTAGCAGGTTTTTTTCTTGTGAGACCAGTTGTCTCACCTTCAAAGGCCTATGCATGACGATCAGAGAGTCTTCACTCGGTACTGCAATGGCGGTAAAAGCACGCTGCCCCGAATTCTCCGTACAGGTAACTGTACATCCGTGACCCGACGCCACTGAGGGCGGTTCATGAGAGATTAACAAGTGCAGCTACTCTGAGAGCCAACGTGTGTGACTGATCGCACAGTATTTCCAGTGCAGCGTATTCCACTTCTTGGCTCGCTGCTGTTCTGAAGACTGCAATTCACTTTCATCTGAAAGCAACGCACGATAACGACCCCAGAGCACCGACGTGTTGCTATGATTGCGTCTAATATCTTTGTCGATACATGAAGTGTAAGAATAAGTATGTATGCGACAAATAGAGCGATACAGCGCTGTTTCCCATCTGTTGCATGAATAGTGATTTTTTTCAGCCCAATTGCTTCAGAAAATAAGAATGTTGGCGTAACAAGTAGAATGCATATACAAGTGTTGTAAAAAAGTGCGAATGAGTGTGTGTGAACTGAACAGAGACTTGAAAGGCAGGTATCAATTGCCATTTCTTAGAGATTTATTTAGACTGCTAGAAAACACTAGCCCAGCGTCCCTTTGGCGCAGAGGATAGCGCGGTGGACTTCTAATCCAAAGGTCGTGGGTTCGATCCCCACAAGGGATGGGCAATTTTTAGAAACACGTGCTGAAGACGACATTGGTATTGGAACATGGGTGACCACTAGCGTGTTCGAGAGACAGCAATCGTTGTGTACTCAGCAGTATGATACAGATTGTTTACGTTTCATACGCAAGTAAATTTCTCGAAATTCTGTTATCCTGCATGGTATATTATGTCAAAGGGCACATACCTTTTTCGAAACGTGCCTGTTAGCAGGTTTTTTTCTTGTGAGACCAGTTGTCTCACCTTCAAAGGCCTATGCATGACGATCAGAGAGTCTTCACTCGGTACTGCAATGGCGGTAAAAGCACGCTGCCCCGAATTCTCCGTACAGGTAACTGTACATCCGTGACACGACGCCACTGAGGGCGGTTCATGAGAGATTAACAAGTGCAGCTACTCTGAGAGCCAACGTGTGTGACTGATCGCACAGTATTTCCAGTGCAGCGTATTCCACTTCTTGGCTCGCTGCTGTTCTGAAGACTGCAATTCACTTTCATCTGAAAGCAACGCACGATAACGACCCCAGAGCACCGACGTGTTGCTATGATTGCGTCTAATATCTTTGTCGATACATGAAGTGTAAGAATAAGTATGTATACGACAAATAGAGCGATACAGCGCTGTTTCCCATCTGTTGCATGAATAGTCATTTTTTTCAGCCCAATTGCTTCAGAAAATAAGAATGTTGGCGTAACAAGTAGAATGCATATACATGTGTTGTAAAAAAGTGCGAATGAGTGTGTGTGAACTGAACAGAGACTTGAAAGGCAGGTATCAATTGCCATTTCTTAGAGATTTATTTAGACTGCTAGAAAACACTAGCCCAGCGTCCCTTTGGCGCAGAGGATAGCGCGTTGGACTTCTAATCCAAAGGTCGTGGGTTCGATCCCCACAAGGGATGGGCAATTTTTAGAAACACGTGCTGAAGAAGACATTGGTATTGGAACATGGGTGACCACTAGCGTGTTCGAGAGACAGCAATCGTTGTGTACTCAGCAGTACGATACAGATTGTTTACGTTTCATACGCAAGTAAATTTCTCGAAATTCTGTTATCCTGCATGGTATATTATGTCAAAGGGCACATACCTTTTTCGAAACGTGCCTGTTAGCAGGTTTTTTTCTTGTGAGACCAGTTGTCTCACCTTCAAAGGCCTATGCATGACGATCAGAGAGTCTTCACTCGGTACTGCAATGGCGGTAAAAGCACGCTGCCCCGAATTCTCCGTACAGGTAACTGTACATCCGTGACACGACGCCACTGAGGGCGGTTCATGAGAGATTAACAAGTGCAGCTACTCTGAGAGCCAACGTGTGTGACTGATCGCACAGTATTTCCAGTGCAGGGTATTCCACTTCTTGGCTCGCTGCTGTTCTGAAGACTGCAATTCACTTTCATCTGAAAGCAACGCACGATAACGACCCCAGAGCACTGACGTGTTGCTATGATTGCGTCTAATATCTTTGTCGATACATGAAGTGTAAGAATAAGTATGTATACGACAAATAGAGCGATACAGCGCTGTTTCCCATCTGTTGCATGAATAGTGATTTTTTTCAGCCCAATTGCTTCAGAAAATAAGAATGTTGGCGTAACAAGTAGAATGCACATACAAGTGTTGTAAAAAAGTGCGAATGAGTGTGTGTGAACTGAACAGAGACTTGAAAGGCAGGTATCAATTGCCATTTCTTAGAGATTTATTTAGACTGCTAGGAAACACTAGTCCAGCGTCCCTTTGGCGCAGAGGATAGCGCGTTGGACTTCTAATCCAAAGGTCGTGGGTTCGATCCCCACAAGGAATGGGCAATTTTTAGAAACACGTGCTGAAGACGACATTGGTATTGGAACATGGGTGACCACTAGCGTGTTCGAGAGACAGCAATCGTTGTGTACTCAGCAGTATGATACAGATTGTTTACGTTTCATACGCAAGTAAATTTCTCGAAATTCTGTTATCCTGCATGGTATATTATGTCAAAGGGCACATACCTTTTTCGAAACGTGCCTGTTAGCAGGTTTTTTTCTTGTGAGACCAGTTGTCTCACCTTCAAAGGCCTATGCATGACGATCAGAGAGTCTTCACTCGGTACTGCAATGGCGGTAAAAGCACGCTGCCCCGAATTCTCCGTACAGGTAACTGTACATCCGTGACCCGACGCCACTGAGGGCGGTTCATGAGAGATTAACAAGTGCAGCTACTCTGAGAGCCAACGTGTGTGACTGATCGCACAGTATTTCCAGTGCAGCGTATTCCACTTCTTGGCTCGCTGCTGTTCTGAAGACTGCAATTCACTTTCATCTGAAAGCAACGCACGATAACGACCCCAGAGCACCGACGTGTTGCTATGATTGCGTCTAATATCTTTGTCGATACATGAAGTGTAAGAATAAGTATGTATGCGACAAATAGAGCGATACAGCGCTGTTTCCCATCTGTTGCATGAATAGTGATTTTTTTCAGCCCAATTGCTTCAGAAAATAAGAATGTTGGCGTAACAAGTAGAATGCATATACATGTGTTGTAAAAAAGTGCGAATGAGTGTGTGTGAACTGAACAGAGACTTGAAAGGCAGGTATCAATTGCCATTTCTTAGAGATTTATTTAGACTGCTAGAAAACACTAGCCCAGCGTCCCTTTGGCGCAGAGGATAGCGCGTTGGACTTCTAATCCAAAGGTCGTGGGTTCGATCCCCACAAGGGATGGGCAATTTTTAGAAACACGTGCTGAAGAAGACATTGGTATTGGAACATGGGTGACCACTAGCGTGTTCGAGAGACAGCAATCGTTGTGTACTCAGCAGTATGATACAGATTGTTTACGTTTCGTTCGCAAGTAAATTTCTCGAAATTCTGTTATCCTGCATGGTATATTATGTCAAAGGGCACATACCTTTTTCGAAACTTGCCTGTTAGCAGGTTTTTTTCTTGTGAGACCAGTTGTCTCACCTTCAAAGGCCTATGCATGACGATCAGAGAGTCTTCACTCGGTACTGCAATGGCGGTAAAAGCACGCTGCCCCGAATTCTCCGTACAGGTAACTGTACATCCGTGACACGACGCCACTGAGGGCGGTTCATGAGAGATTAACAAGTGCAGCTACTCTGAGAGCCAACGTGTGTGACTGATCGCACAGTATTTCCAGTGCAGCGTATTCCACTTCTTGGCTCGCTGCTGTTCTGAAGACTGCAATTCACTTTCATCTGAAAGCAACGCACGATAACGACCCCAGAGCACCGACGTGTTGCTATGATTGCGTCTAATATCTTTGTCGATACATGAAGTGTAAGAATAAGTATGTATACGACAAATAGAGCGATACAGCGCTGTTTCCCATCTGTTGCATGAATAGTGATTTTTTTCAGCCCAATTGCTTCAGAAAATAAGAATGTTGGCGTAACAAGTAGAATGCATATACAAGTGTTGTAAAAAAGTGCGAATGAGTGTGTGTGAACTGAACAGAGACTTGAAAGGCAGGTATCAATTGCCATTTCTTAGAGATTTATTTAGACTGCTAGAAAACACTAGCCCAGCGTCCGTTTGGCGCAGAGGATAGCGCGTGGGACTTCTAATCCAAAGGTCGTGGGTTCGATCCCCACAAGGGATGGGCAATTTTTAGAAACACGTGCTGAAGAAGACATTGGTATTGGAACATGGGTGACCACTAGCGTGTTCGAGAGACAGCAATCGTTGTGTACTCAGCAGTATGATACAGATTGTTTACGTTTCATACGCAAGTAAATTTCTCGAAATTCTGTTATCCTGCATGGTATATTATGTCAAAGGGCACATACCTTTTTCGAAACGTGCCTGTTAGCAGGTTTTTTTCTTGTGAGACCAGTTGTCTCACCTTCAAAGGCCTATGCATGACGATCAGAGAGTCTTCACTCGGTACTGCAATGGCGGTAAAAGCACGCTGCCCCGAATTCTCCGTACAGGTAACTGTACATCCGTGACACGACGCCACTGAGGGCGGTTCATGAGAGATTAACAAGTGCAGCTACTCTGAGAGCCAACGTGTGTGACTGATCGCACAGTATTTCCAGTGCAGGGTATTCCACTTCTTGGCTCGCTGCTGTTCTGAAGACTGCAATTCACTTTCATCTGAAAGCAACGCACGATAACGACCCCAGAGCACCGACGTGTTGCTATGATTGCGTCTAATATCTTTGTCGATACATGAAGTGTAAGAATAAGTATGTATACGACAAATAGAGCGATACAGCGCTGTTTCCCATCTGTTGCATGAATAGTGATTTTTTTCAGCCCAATTGCTTCAGAAAATAAGAATGTTGGCGTAACAAGTAGAATGCACATACAAGTGTTGTAAAAAAGTGCGAATGAGTGTGTGTGAACTGAACAGAGACTTGAAAGGCAGGTATCAATTGCCATTTCTTAGAGATTTATTTAGACTGCTAGGAAACACTAGTCCAGCGTCCCTTTGGCGCAGAGGATAGCGCGTTGGACTTCTAATCCAAAGGTCGTCGGTTCGATCCCCACAAGGGATGGGCAATTTTTAGAAACACGTGCTGAAGACGACATTGGTATTGGAACATGGGTGACCACTAGCGTGTTCGAGAGACAGCAATCGTTGTGTACTCAGCAGTATGATACAGATTGTTTACGTTTCATACGCAAGTAAATTTCTCGAAATTCTGTTATCCTGCATGGTATATTATGTCAAAGGGCACATACCTTTTTCGAAACGTGCCTGTTAGCAGGTTTTTTTCTTGTGAGACCAGTTGTCTCACCTTCAAAGGCCTATGCATGACGATCAGAGAGTCTTCACTCGGTACTGCAATGGCGGTAAAAGCACGCTGCCCCGAATTCTCCGTACAGGTAACTGTACATCCGTGACCCGACGCCACTGAGGGCGGTTCATGAGAGATTAACAAGTGCAGCTACTCTGAGAGCCAACGTGTGTGACTGATCGCACAGTATTTCCAGTGCAGCGTATTCCACTTCTTGGCTCGCTGCTGTTCTGAAGACTGCAATTCACTTTCATCTGAAAGCAACGCACGATAACGACCCCAGAGCACCGACGTGTTGCTATGATTGCGTCTAATATCTTTGTCGATACATGAAGTGTAAGAATAAGTATGTATGCGACAAATAGAGCGATACAGCGCTGTTTCCCATCTGTTGCATGAATAGTGATTTTTTTCAGCCCAATTGCTTCAGAAAATAAGAATGTTGGCGTAACAAGTAGAATGCATATACATGTGTTGTAAAAAAGTGCGAATGAGTGTGTGTGAACTGAACAGAGACTTGAAAGGCAGGTATCAATTGCCATTTCTTAGAGATTTATTTAGACTGCTAGAAAACACTAGCCCAGCGTCCCTTTGGCGCAGAGGATAGCGCGTTGGACTTCTAATCCAAAGGTCGTGGGTTCGATCCCCACAAGGGATGGGCAATTTTTAGAAACACGTGCTGAAGAAGACATTGGTATTGGAACATGGGTGACCACTAGCGTGTTCGAGAGACAGCAATCGTTGTGTACTCAGCAGTATGATACAGATTGTTTACGTTTCATACGCAAGTAAATTTCTCGAAATTCTGTTATCCTGCATGGTATATTATGTCAAAGGGCACATACCTTTTTCGAAACGTGCCTGTTAGCAGGTTTTTTTCTTGTGAGACCAGTTGTCTCACCTTCAAAGGCCTATGCATGACGATCAGAGAGTCTTCACTCGGTACTGCAATGGCGGTAAAAGCACGCTGCCCCGAATTCTCCGTACAGGTAACTGTACATCCGTGACACGACGCCACTGAGGGCGGTTCATGAGAGATTAACAAGTGCAGCTACTCTGAGAGCCAACGTGTGTGACTGATCGCACAGTATTTCCAGTGCAGGGTATTCCACTTCTTGGCTCGCTGCTGTTCTGAAGACTGCAATTCACTTTCATCTGAAAGCAACGCACGATAACGACCCCAGAGCACCGACGTGTTGCTATGATTGCGTCTAATATCTTTGTCGATACATGAAGTGTAAGAATAAGTATGTATACGACAAATAGAGCGATACAGCGCTGTTTCCCATCTGTTGCATGAATAGTGATTTTTTTCAGCCCAATTGCTTCAGAAAATAAGAATGTTGGCGTAACAAGTAGAATGCACATACAAGTGTTGTAAAAAAGTGCGAATGAGTGTGTGTGAACTGAACAGAGACTTGAAAGGCAGGTATCAATTGCCATTTCTTAGAGATTTATTTAGACTGCTAGGAAACACTAGTCCAGCGTCCCTTTGGCGCAGAGGATAGCGCGTTGGACTTCTAATCCAAAGGTCGTGGGTTCGATCCCCACAAGGGATGGGCAATTTTTAGAAACACGTGCTGAAGACGACATTGGTATTGGAACATGGGTGACCACTAGCGTGTTCGAGAGACAGCAATCGTTGTGTACTCAGCAGTATGATACAGATTGTTTACGTTTCATACGCAAGTAAATTTCTCGAAATTCTGTTATCCTGCATGGTATATTATGTCAAAGGGCACATACCTTTTTCGAAACGTGCCTGTTAGCAGGTTTTTTTCTTGTGAGACCAGTTGTCTCACCTTCAAAGGCCTATGCATGACGATCAGAGAGTCTTCACTCGGTACTGCAATGGCGGTAACAGCACGCTGCCCCGAATTCTCCGTACAGGTAACTGTACATCCGTGACCCGACGCCACTGAGGGCGGTTCATGAGAGATTAACAAGTGCAGCTACTCTGAGAGCCAACGTGTGTGACTGATCGCACAGTATTTCCAGTGCAGCGTATTCCACTTCTTGGCTCGCTGCTGTTCTGAAGACTGCAATTCACTTTCATCTGAAAGCAACGCACGATAACGACCCCAGAGCACCGACGTGTTGCTATGATTGCGTCTAATATCTTTGTCGATACATGAAGTGTAAGAATAAGTATGTATGCGACAAATAGAGCGATACAGCGCTGTTTCCCATCTGTTGCATGAATAGTGATTTTTTTCAGCCCAATTGCTTCAGAAAATAAGAATGTTGGCGTAACAAGTAGAATGCATATACAAGTGTTGTAAAAAAGTGCGAATGAGTGTGTGTGAACTGAACAGAGACTTGAAAGGCAGGTATCAATTGCCATTTCTTAGAGATTTATTTAGACTGCTAGAAAACACTAGCCCAGCGTCCCTTTGGCGCAGAGGATAGCGCGTTGGACTTCTCATCCAAAGGTCGTGGGTTCGATCCCCACAAGGGAAGGGCAATTTTTAGAAACACGTGCTGAAGACGACATTGGTATTGGAACATGGGTGACCACTAGCGTGTTCTAGAGACAGCAATCGTTGTGTACTCAGCAGTATGATACAGATTGTTTACGTTTCATACGCAAGTAAATTTCTCGAAATTCTGTTATCCTGCATGGTATATTATGTCAAAGGGCACATACCTTTTTCGAAACGTGCCTGTTAGCAGGTTTTTTTCTTGTGAGACCAGTTGTCTCACCTTCAAAGGCCTATGCATGACGATCAGAGAGTCTTCACTCGGTACTGCAATGGCGGTAAAAGCACGCTGCCCCGAATTCTCCGTACAGGTAACTGTACATCCGTGACACGACGCCACTGAGGGCGGTTCATGAGAGATTAACAAGTGCAGCTACTCTGAGAGCCAACGTGTGTGACTGATCGCACAGTATTTCCAGTGCAGCGTATTCCACTTCTTGGCTCGCTGCTGTTCTGAAGACTGCAATTCACTTTCATCTGAAAGCAACGCACGATAACGACCCCAGAGCACCGACGTGTTGCTATGATTGCGTCTAATATCTTTGTCGATACATGAAGTGTAAGAATAAGTATGTATACGACAAACAGAGCGATACAGCGCTGTTTCCCATCTGTTGCATGAATAGTGATTTTTTTCAGCCCAATTGCTTCAGAAAATAAGAATGTTGGCGTAACAAGTAGAATGCATATACAAGTGTTGTAAAAAAGTGCGAATGAGTGTGTGTGAACTGAACAGAGACTTGAAAGGCAGGTATCAATTGCCATTTCTTAGAGATTTATTTAGACTGCTAGAAAACACTAGCCCAGCGTCCCTTTGGCGCAGAGGATAGCGCGTTGGACTTCTAATCCAAAGGTCGTGGGTTCGATCCCCACAAGGGATGGGCAATTTTTAGAAACATGTGCTGAAGACGACATTGGTATTGGAACATGGGTGACCACTAGCGTGTTCGAGAGACAGCAATCGTTGTGTACTCAGCAGTATGATACAGATTGTTTACGTTTCATACGCAAGTAAATTTCTCGAAATTCTGTTATCCTGCATGGTATATTATGTCAAAGGGCACATACCTTTTTCGAAACGTGCCTGTTAGCAGGTTTTTTTCTTGTGAGACCAGTTGTCTCACCTTCAAAGGCCTATGCATGACGATCAGAGAGTCTTCACTCGGTACTGCAATGGCGGTAAAAGCACGCTGCCCCGAATTCTCCGTACAGGTAACTGTACATCCGTGACCCGACGCCACTGAGGGCGGTTCATGAGAGATTAACAAGTGCAGCTACTCTGAGAGCCATCGTGTGTGACTGATCGCACAGTATTTCCAGTGCAGCGTATTCCACTTCTTGGCTCGCTGCTGTTCTGAAGACTGCAATTCACTTTCATCTGAAAGCAACGCACGATAACGACCCCAGAGCACCGACGTGTTGCTATGATTGCGTCTAATATCTTTGTCGATACATGAAGTGTAAGAATAAGTATGTATACGACAAATAGAGCGATACAGCGCTGTTTCCCATCTGTTGCATGAATAGTGATTTTTTTTCAGCCCAATTGCTTCAGAAAATAAGAATGTTGGCGTAACAAGTAGAATGCATATACATGTGTTGTAAAAAAGTGCGAATGAGTGTGTGTGAACTGAACAGAGACTTGAAAGGCAGGTATCAATTGCCATTTCTTAGAGATTTATTTAGACTGCTAGAAAACACTAGCCCAGCGTCCCTTTGGCGCAGAGGATAGCGCGTTGGACTTCTAATCCAAAGGTCGTGGGTTCGATCCCCACAAGGGATGGGCAATTTTTAGAAACACGTGCTGAAGAAGACATTGGTATTGGAACATGGGTGACCACTAGCGTGTTCGAGAGACAGCAATCGTTGTGTACTCAGCAGTATGATACAGATTGTTTACGTTTCATACGCAAGTAAATTTCTCGAAATTCTGTTATCCTGCATGGTATATTATGTCAAAGGGCACATACCTTTTTCGAAACGTGCCTGTTAGCAGGTTTTTTTCTTGTGAGACCAGTTGTCTCACCTTCAAAGGCCTATGCATGACGATCAGAGAGTCTTCACTCGGTACTGCAATGGCGGTAAAAGCACGCTGCCCCGAATTCTCCGTACAGGTAACTGTACATCCGTGACACGACGCCACTGAGGGCGGTTCATGAGAGATTAACAAGTGCAGCTACTCTGAGAGCCAACGTGTGTGACTGATCGCACAGTATTTCCAGTGCAGGGTATTCCACTTCTTGGCTCGCTGCTGTTCTGAAGACTGCAATTCACTTTCATCTGAAAGCAACGCACGATAACGACCCCAGAGCACCGACGTGTTGCTATGATTGCGTCTAATATCTTTGTCGATACATGAAGTGTAAGAATAAGTATGTATACGACAAATAGAGCGATACAGCGCTGTTTCCCATCTGTTGCATGAATAGTGATTTTTTTCAGCCCAATTGCTTCAGAAAATAAGAATGTTGGCGTAACAAGTAGAATGCACATACAAGTGTTGTAAAAAAGTGCGAATGAGTGTGTGTGAACTGAACAGAGACTTGAAAGGCAGGTATCAATTGCCATTTCTTAGAGATTTATTTAGACTGCTAGGAAACACTAGTCCAGCGTCCCTTTGGCGCAGAGGATAGCGCGTTGGACTTCTAATCCAAAGGTCGTGGGTTCGATCCCCACAAGGGATGGGCAATTTTTAGAAACACGTGCTGAAGACGACATTGGTATTGGAACATGGGTGACCACTAGCGTGTTCGAGAGACAGCAATCGTTGTGTACTCAGCAGTATGATACAGATTGTTTACGTTTCATACGCAAGTAAATTTCTCGAAATTCTGTTATCCTGCATGGTATATTATGTCAAAGGGCACATACCTTTTTCGAAACGTGCCTGTTAGCAGGTTTTTTTCTTGTGAGACCAGTTGTCTCACCTTCAAAGGCCTATGCATGACGATCAGAGAGTCTTCACTCGGTACTGCAATGGCGGTAACAGCACGCTGCCCCGAATTCTCCGTACAGGTAACTGTACATCCGTGACACGACGCCACTGAGGGCGGTTCATGAGAGATTAACAAGTGCAGCTACTCTGAGAGCCAACGTGTGTGACTGATCGCACAGTATTTCCAGTGCAGCGTATTCCACTTCTTGGCTCGCTGCTGTTCTGAAGACTGCAATTCACTTTCATCTGAAAGCAACGCACGATAACGACCCCAGAGCACCGACGTGTTGCTATGATTGCGTCTAATATCTTTGTCGATACATGAAGTGTAAGAATAAGTATGTATGCGACAAATAGAGCGATACAGCGCTGTTTCCCATCTGTTGCATGAATAGTGATTTTTTTCAGCCCAATTGCTTCAGAAAATAAGAATGTTGGCGTAACAAGTAGAATGCATATACAAGTGTTGTAAAAAAGTGCGAATGAGTGTGTGTGAACTGAACAGAGACTTGAAAGGCAGGTATCAATTGCCATTTCTTAGAGATTTATTTAGACTGCTAGAAAACACTAGCCCAGCGTCCCTTTGGCGCAGAGGATAGCGCGTTGGACTTCTAATCCAAAGGTCGTGGGTTCGATCCCCACAAGGGATGGGCAATTTTTAGAAACACGTGCTGAAGACGACATTGGTATTGGAACATGGGTGACCACTAGCGTGTTCTAGAGACAGCAATCGTTGTGTACTCAGCAGTATGATACAGATTGTTTACGTTTCATACGCAAGTAAATTTCTCGAAATTCTGTTATCCTGCATGGTATATTATGTCAAAGGGCACATACCTTTTTCGAAACGTGCCTGTTAGCAGGTTTTTTTCTTGTGAGACCAGTTGTCTCACCTTCAAAGGCCTATGCATGACGATCAGAGAGTCTTCACTCGGTACTGCAATGGCGGTAAAAGCACGCTGCCCCGAATTCTCCGTACAGGTAACTGTACATCCGTGACACGACGCCACTGAGGGCGGTTCATGAGAGATTAACAAGTGCAGCTACTCTGAGAGCCAACGTGTGTGACTGATCGCACAGTATTTCCAGTGCAGCGTATTCCACTTCTTGGCTCGCTGCTGTTCTGAAGACTGCAATTCACTTTCATCTGAAAGCAACGCACGATAACGACCCCAGAGCACCGACGTGTTGCTATGATTGCGTCTAATATCTTTGTCGATACATGAAGTGTAAGAATAAGTATGTATACGACAAATAGAGCGATACAGCGCTGTTTCCCATCTGTTGCATGAATAGTGATTTTTTTCAGCCCAATTGCTTCAGAAAATAAGAATGTTGGCGTAACAAGTAGAATGCATATACAAGTGTTGTAAAAAAGTGCGAATGAGTGTGTGTGAACTGAACAGAGACTTGAAAGGCAGGTATCAATTGCCATTTCTTAGAGATTTATTTAGACTGCTAGAAAACACTAGCCCAGCGTCCCTTTGGCGCAGAGGATAGCGCGTTGGACTTCTAATCCAAAGGTCGTGGGTTCGATCCCCACAAGGGATGGGCAATTTTTAGAAACATGTGCTGAAGACGACATTGGTATTGGAACATGGGTGACCACTAGCGTGTTCGAGAGACAGCAATCGTTGTGTACTCAGCAGTATGATACAGATTGTTTACGTTTCATACGCAAGTAAATTTCTCGAAATTCTGTTATCCTGCATGGTATATTATGTCAAAGGGCACATACCTTTTTCGAAACGTGCCTGTTAGCAGGTTTTTTTCTTGTGAGACCAGTTGTCTCACCTTCAAAGGCCTATGCATGACGATCAGAGAGTCTTCACTCGGTACTGCAATGGCGGTAAAAGCACGCTGCCCCGAATTCTCCGTACAGGTAACTGTACATCCGTGACACGACGCCACTGAGGGCGGTTCATGAGAGATTAACAAGTGCAGCTACTCTGAGAGCCAACGTGTGTGACTGATCGCACAGTATTTCCAGTGCAGCGTATTCCACTTCTTGGCTCGCTGCTGTTCTGAAGACTGCAATTCACTTTCATCTGAAAGCAACGCACGATAACGACCCCAGAGCACCGACGTGTTGCTATGATTGCGTCTAATATCTTTGTCGATACATGAAGTGTAAGAATAAGTATGTATACGACAAATAGAGCGATACAGCGCTGTTTCCCATCTGTTGCATGAATAGTGATTTTTTTCAGCCCAATTGCTTCAGAAAATAAGAATGTTGGCGTAACAAGTAGAATGCATATACAAGTGTTGTAAAAAAGTGCGAATGAGTGTGTGTGAACTGAACAGAGACTTGAAAGGCAGGTATCAATTGCCATTTCATAGAGATTTATTTAGACTGCTAGAAAACACTAGCCCAGCGTCCCTTTGGCGCAGAGGATAGCGCGTTGGACTTCTAATCCAAAGGTCGTGGGTTCGATCCCCACAAGGGATGGGCAATTTTTAGAAACACGTGCTGAAGACGACATTGGTATTGGAACATGGGTGACCACTAGCGTGTTCGAGAGACAGCAATCGTTGTGTACTCAGCAGTATGATACAGATTGTTTACGTTTCATACGCAAGTAAATTTCTCGAAATTCTGTTATCCTGCATGGTATATTATGTCAAAGGGCACATACCTTTTTCGAAACGTGCCTGTTAGCAGGTTTTTTTCTTGTGAGACCAGTTGTCTCACCTTCAAAGGCCTATGCATGACGATCAGAGAGTCTTCACTCGGTACTGCAATGGCGGTAAAAGCACGCTGCCCCGAATTCTCCGTACAGGTAACTGTACATCCGTGACACGACGCCACTGAGGGCGGTTCATGAGAGATTAACAAGTGCAGCTACTCTGAGAGCCAACGTGTGTGACTGATCGCACAGTATTTCCAGTGCAGCGTATTCCACTTCTTGGCTCGCTGCTGTTCTGAAGACTGCAATTCACTTTCATCTGAAAGCAACGCACGATAACGACCCCAGAGCACCGACGTGTTGCTATGATTGCGTCTAATATCTTTGTCGATACATGAAGTGTAAGAATAAGTATGTATACGACAAATAGAGCGATACAGCGCTGTTTCCCATCTGTTGCATGAATAGTGATTTTTTTCAGCCCAATTGCTTCAGAAAATAAGAATGTTGGCGTAACAAGTAGAATGCATATACAAGTGTGTGTGAACTGAACAGAGACTTGAAAGGCAGGTATCAATTGCCATTTCTTAGAGATTTATTTAGACTGCTAGAAAACACTAGCCCAGCGTCCCTTTGGAGCAGAGGATAGCGCGTTGGACTTCTAATCCAAAGGTCGTGGGTTCGATCCCCACAAGGGATGGGCAATTTTTAGAAACACGTGCTGAAGACGACATTGGTATTGGAACATGGGTGACCACTAGCGTGTTCGAGAGACAGCAATCGTTGTGTACTCAGCAGTATGATACAGATTGTTTACGTTTCATACACAAGTAAATTTCTCGAAATTCTGTTATCCTGCATGGTATATTATGTCAAAGGGCACATACCTTTTTCGAAACGTGCCTGTTAGCAGGTTTTTTTCTTGTGAGACCAGTTGTCTCACCTTCAAAGGCCTATGCATGACGATCAGAGAGTCTTCACTCGGTACTGCAATGGCGGTAAAAGCACGCTGCCCCGAATTCTCCGTACAGGTAACTGTACATCCGTGACACGACGCCACTGAGGGCGGTTCATGAGAGATTAACAAGTGCAGCTACTCTGAGAGCCAACGTGTGTGACTGATCGCACAGTATTTCCAGTGCAGCGTATTCCACTTCTTGGCTCGCTGCTGTTCTGAAGACTGCAATTCACTTTCATCTGAAAGCAACGCACGATAACGACCCCAGAGCACCGACGTGTTGCTATGATTGCGTCTAATATCTTTGTCGATACATGAAGTGTAAGAATAAGTATGTATACGACAAATAGAGCGATACAGCGCTGTTTCCCATCTGTTGCATGAATAGTGATTTTTTTCAGCCCAATTGCTTCAGAAAATAAGAATGTTGGCGTAACAAGTAGAATGCATATACAAGTGTTGTAAAAAAGTGCGAATGAGTGTGTGTGAACTGAACAGAGACTTGAAAGGCAGGTATCAATTGCCATTTCTTAGAGATTTATTTAGACTGCTAGAAAACACTAGCCCAGCGTCCCTTTGGCGCAGAGGATAGCGCGTTGGAGTTCTAATCCAAAGGTCGTGGGTTCGATCCCCACAAGGGATGGGCAATTTTTAGAAACACGTGCTGAAGACGACATTGGTATTGGAACATGGGTGACCACTAGCGTGTTCGAGAGACAGCAATCGTTGTGTACTCAGCAGTATGATACAGATTGTTTACGTTTCATACGCAAGTAAATTTCTCGAAATTCTGTTATCCTGCATGGTATATTATGTCAAAGGGCACATACCTTTTTCGAAACGTGCCTGTTAGCAGGTTTTTTTCTTGTGAGACCAGTTGTCTCACCTTCAAAGGCCTATGCATGACGATCAGAGAGTCTTCACTCGGTACTGCAATGGCGGTAAAAGCACGCTGCCCCGAATTCTCCGTACAGGTAACTGTACATCCGTGACACGACGCCACTGAGGGCGGTTCATGAGAGATTAACAAGTGCAGCTACTCTGAGAGCCAACGTGTGTGACTGATCGCACAGTATTTCCAGTGCAGCGTATTCCACTTCTTGGCTCGCTGCTGTTCTGAAGACTGCAATTCACTTTCATCTGAAAGCAACGCACGATAACGACCCCAGAGCACCGACGTGTTGCTATGATTGCGTCTAATATCTTTGTCGATACATGAAGTGTAAGAATAAGTATGTATACGACAAATAGAGCGATACAGCGCTGTTTCCCATCTGTTGCATGAATAGTGATTTTTTTCAGCCCAATTGCTTCAGAAAATAAGAATGTTGGCGTAACAAGTAGAATGCATATACAAGTGTTGTAAAAAAGTGCGAATGAGTGTGTGTGAACTGAACAGAGACTTGAAAGGCAGGTATCAATAGCCATTTCTTAGAGATTTATTTAGACTGCTAGAAAACACTAGCCCAGCGTCCCTTTGGCGCAGAGGATAGCGCGTTGGACTTCTAATCCAAAGGTCGTGGGTTCGATCCCCACAAGGGATGGGCAATTTTTAGAAACACGTGCTGAAGACGACATTGGTATTGGAACATGGGTGACCACTAGCGTGTTCGAGAGACAGCAATCGTTGTGTACTCAGCAGTATGATACAGATTGTTTACGTTTCATACGCAAGTAAATTTCTCGAAATTCTGTTATCCTGCATGGTATATTATGTCAAAGGGCACATACCTTTTTCGAAACGTGCCTGTTAGCAGGTTTTTTTCTTGTGAGACCAGTTGTCTCACCTTCAAAGGCCTATGCATGACGATCAGAGAGTCTTCACTCGGTACTGCAATGGCGGTAAAAGCACGCTGCCCCGAATTCTCCGTACAGGTAACTGTACATCCGTGACACGACGCCACTGAGGGCGGTTCATGAGAGATTAACAAGTGCAGCTACTCTGAGAGCCAACGTGTGTGACTGATCGCACAGTATTTCCAGTGCAGCGTATTCCACTTGGTGGCTCGCTGCTGTTCTGAAGACTGCAATTCACTTTCATCTGAAAGCAACGCACGATAACGACCCCAGAGCACCGACGTGTTGCTATGATTGCGTCTAATATCTTTGTCGATACATGAAGTGTAAGAATAAGTATGTATACGACAAATAGAGCGATACAGCGCTGTTTCCCATCTGTTGCATGAATAGTGATTTTTTTCAGCCCAATTGCTTCAGAAAATAAGAATGTTGGCGTAACAAGTAGAATGCATATACAAGTGTTGTAAAAAAGTGCGAATGAGTGTGTGTGAACTGAACAGAGACTTGAAAGGCAGGTATCAATTGCCATTTCTTAGAGATTTATTTAGACTGCTAGAAAACACTAGCCCAGCGTCCCTTTGGCGCAGAGGATAGCGCGTTGGACTTCTAATCCAAAGGTCGTGGGTTCGATCCCCACAAGGGGTGGGCAATTTTTAGAAACACGTGCTGAAGACGACATTGGTATTGGAACATGGGTGACCACTAGCGTGTTCGAGAGACAGCAATCGTTGTGTACTCAGCAGTATGATACAGATTGTTTACGTTTCATACGCAAGTAAATTTCTCGAAATTCTGTTATCCTGCATGGTATATTATGTCAAAGGGCACATACCTTCTTCGAGACGTGCCTGTTAGCAGGTTTTTTTCTTGTGAGACCAGTTGTATCACCTTCAAAGGCCTATGCATGACGATCAGAGAGTCTTCACTCGGTACTGCAATGGCGGTAAAAGCACGCTGCCCCGAATTCTCCGTACAGGTAACTGTACATCCGTGACACGACGCCACTGAGGGCGGTTCATGAGAGATTAACAAGTGCAGCTACTCTGAGAGCCAACGTGTGTGACTGATCGCACAGTATTTCCAGTGCAGCGTATTCCACTTCTTGGCTCGCTGCTGTTCTGAAGACTGCAATTCACTTTCATCTGAAAGCAACGCACGATAACGACCCCAGAGCACCGACGTGTTGCTATGATTGCGTCTAATATCTTTGTCGATACATGAAGTGTAAGAATAAGTATGTATGCGACAAATAGAGCGATATAGCGCTGTTTCCCATCTGTTGCATGAATAGTGATTTTTTTCAGCCCAATTGCTTCAGAAAATAAGAATGTTGGCGTAACAAGTAGAATGCATATACAAGTGTTGTAAAAAAGTGCGAATGAGTGTGTGTGAACTGAGCAGAGACTTGAAAGGCAGGTATCAATTGCCATTTCTTAGAGATTTATTTAGACTGCTAGAAAACATTAGCCCAGAGTCCCTTTGGCGCAGAGGATAGCGCGTTGGACTTCTAATCCAAAGGTCGTGGGTTCGATCCCCACAAGGGATGGGCAGTTTTTAGAAACACGTGCTGAAGACGACATTGGTATTGGAACATGGGTGACCACTAGCGTGTTCGAGAGACAGCAATCGTTGTGTACTCAGCAGTATGATACAGATTGTTTACGTTTCATACGCAAGTAAATTTCTCGAAATTCTGTTATCCTGCATGGTATATTATGTCAAAGGGCACATACCTTTTTCGAAACGTGCCTGTTAGCAGGTTTTTTTCTTGTGAGACCAGTTGTCTCACCTTCAAAGGCCTATGCATGACGATCAGAGAGTCTTCACTCGGTACTGCAATGGCGTTAAAGCACGCTGCCCCGAATTCTCCGTACAGGTAACTGTACATCCGTGACACGACGCCACTGAGGGCGGTTCATGAGAGATTAACAAGTGCAGCTACTCTGAGAGCCAACGTGTGTGACTGATCGCACAGTATTTCCAGTGCAGCGTATTCCACTTCTTGGCTCGCTGCTGTTCTGAAGACTGCAATTCACTTTCATCTGAAAGCAACGCACGATAACGACCCCAGAGCACCGACGTGTTGCTATGATTGCGTCTAATATCTTTGTCGATACATGAAGTGTAAGAATAAGTATGTATGCGACAAATAGAGCGATATAGCGCTGTTTCCCATCTGTTGCATGAATAGTGATTTTTTTCAGCCCAATTGCTTCAGAAAATAAGAATGTTGGCGTAACAAGTAGAATGCATATACAAGTGTTGTAAAAAAGTGCGAATGAGTGTGTGTGAACTGAGCAGAGACTTGAAAGGCAGGTATCAATTGCCATTTCTTAGAGATTTATTTAGACTGCTAGAAAACATTAGCCCAGAGTCCCTTTGGCGCAGAGGATAGCGCGTTGGACTTCTAATCCAAAGGTCGTGGGTTCGATCCCCACAAGGGATGGGCAGTTTTTAGAAACACGTGCTGAAGACGACATTGGTATTGGAACATGGGTGACCACTAGCGTGTTCGAGAGACAGCAATCGTTGTGTACTCAGCAGTATGATACAGATTGTTTACGTTTCATACGCAAGTAAATTTCTCGAAATTCTGTTATCCTGCATGGTATATTATGTCAAAGGGCACATACCTTTTTCGAAACGTGCCTGTTAGCAGGTTTTTTTCTTGTGAGACCAGTTGTCTCACCTTCAAAGGCCTATGCATGACGATCAGAGAGTCTTCATTCGGTACTGCAATGGCGGTAAAAGCACGCTGCCCCGAATTCTCCGTACAGGTAACTGTACATCCGTGACACGACGCCACTGAGGGCGGTTCATGAGAGATTAACAAGTGCAGCTACTCTGAGAGCCAACGTGTGTGACTGATCGCACAGTATTTCCAGTGCAGCGTATTCCACTTCTTGGCTCGCTGCTGTTCTGAAGACTGCAATTCACTTTCATCTGAAAGCAACGCACGATAGCGACCCCAGAGCACCGACGTGTTGCTATGATTGCGTCTAATATCTTTGTCGATACATGAAGTGTAAGAATAAGTATGTATGCGACAAATAGAGCGATATAGCGCTGTTTCCCATCTGTTGCATGAATAGTGATTTTTTTCAGCCCAATTGCTTCAGAAAATAAGAATGTTGGCGTAACAAGTAGAATGCATATACAAGTGTTGTAAAAAAGTGCGAATGAGTGTGTGTGAACTGAGCAGAGACTTGAAAGGCAGGTATCAATTGCCATTTCTTAGAGATTTATTTAGACTGCTAGAAAACATTAGCCCAGAGTCCCTTTGGCGCAGAGGATAGCGCGTTGGACTTCTAATCCAAAGGTCGTGGGTTCGATCCCCACAAGGGATGGGCAGTTTTTAGAAACACGTGCTGAAGACGACATTGGTATTGGAACATGGGTGACCACTAGCGTGTTCGAGAGACAGCAATCGTTGTGTACTCAGCAGTATGATACAGATTGTTTACGTTTCATACGCAAGTAAATTTCTCGAAATTCTGTTATCCTGCATGGTATATTATGTCAAAGGGCACATACCTTTTTCGAAACGTGCCTGTTAGCAGGTTTTTTTTCTTGTGAGACCAGTTGTCTCACCTTCAAAGGCCTATGCATGACGATCAGAGAGTCTTCACTCGGTACTGCAATGGCGGTAAAAGCACGCTCCCCCGAATTCTCCGTACAGGTAACTGTACATCCGTGACACGACGCCACTGAGGGCGGTTCATGAGAGATTAACAAGTGCAGCTACTCTGAGAGCCAACGTGTGTGACTGATCGCACAGTATTTCCAGTGCAGCGTATTCCACTTCTTGGCTCGCTGCTGTTCTGAAGACTGCAATTCACTTTCATCTGAAAGCAACGCACGATAACGACCCCAGAGCACCGACGTGTTGCTATGATTGCGTCTAATATCTTTGTCGATACATGAAGTGTAAGAATAAGTATGTATACGACAAATAGAGCGATACAGCGCTGTTTCCCATCTGTTGCATGAATAGTGATTTTTTTCAGCCCAATTGCTTCAGAAAATAAGAATGTTGGCGTAACAAGTAGAATGCATATACAAGTGTTGTAAAAAAGTGCGAATGAGTGTGTGTGAACTGAGCAGAGACTTGAAAGGCAGGTATCAATTGCCATTTCTTAGAGATTTATTTAGACTGCTAGAAAACATTAGCCCAGAGTCCCTTTGGCGCAGAGGATAGCGCGTTGGACTTCTAATCCAAAGGTCGTGGGTTCGATCCCCACAAGGGATGGGCAGTTTTTAGAAACACGTGCTGAAGACGACATTGGTATTGGAACATGGGTGACCACTAGCGTGTTCGAGAGACAGCAATCGTTGTGTACTCAGCAGTATGATACAGATTGTTTACGTTTCATACGCAAGTAAATTTCTCGAAATTCTGTTATCCTGCATGGTATATTATGTCAAAGGGCACATACCTTTTTCGAAACGTGCCTGTTAGCAGGTTTTTTTCTTGTGAGACCAGTTGTCTCACCTTCAAAGGCCTATGCATGACGATCAGAGAGTCTTCATTCGGTACTGCAATGGCGGTAAAAGCACGCTGCCCCGAATTCTCCGTACAGGTAACTGTACATCCGTGACACGACGCCACTGAGGGCGGTTCATGAGAGATTAACAAGTGCAGCTACTCTGAGAGCCAACGTGTGTGACTGATCGCACAGTATTTCCAGTGCAGCGTATTCCACTTCTTGGCTCGCTGCTGTTCTGAAGACTGCAATTCACTTTCATCTGAAAGCAACGCACGATAGCGACCCCAGAGCACCGACGTGTTGCTATGATTGCGTCTAATATCTTTGTCGATACATGAAGTGTAAGAATAAGTATGTATGCGACAAATAGAGCGATATAGCGCTGTTTCCCATCTGTTGCATGAATAGTGATTTTTTTCAGCCCAATTGCTTCAGAAAATAAGAATGTTGGCGTAACAAGTAGAATGCATATACAAGTGTTGTAAAAAAGTGCGAATGAGTGTGTGTGAACTGAGCAGAGACTTGAAAGGCAGGTATCAATTGCCATTTCTTAGAGATTTATTTAGACTGCTAGAAAACATTAGCCCAGAGTCCCTTTGGCGCAGAGGATAGCGCGTTGGACTTCTAATCCAAAGGTCGTGGGTTCGATCCCCACAAGGGATGGGCAGTTTTTAGAAACACGTGCTGAAGACGACATTGGTATTGGAACATGGGTGACCACTAGCGTGTTCGAGAGACAGCAATCGTTGTGTACTCAGCAGTATGATACAGATTGTTTACGTTTCATACGCAAGTAAATTTCTCGAAATTCTGTTATCCTGCATGGTATATTATGTCAAAGGGCACATACCTTTTTCGAAACGTGCCTGTTAGCAGGTTTTTTTTCTTGTGAGACCAGTTGTCTCACCTTCAAAGGCCTATGCATGACGATCAGAGAGTCTTCACTCGGTACTGCAATGGCGGTAAAAGCACGCTCCCCCGAATTCTCCGTACAGGTAACTGTACATCCGTGACACGACGCCACTGAGGGCGGTTCATGAGAGATTAACAAGTGCAGCTACTCTGAGAGCCAACGTGTGTGACTGATCGCACAGTATTTCCAGTGCAGCGTATTCCACTTCTTGGCTCGCTGCTGTTCTGAAGACTGCAATTCACTTTCATCTGAAAGCAACGCACGATAACGACCCCAGAGCACCGACGTGTTGCTATGATTGCGTCTAATATCTTTGTCGATACATGAAGTGTAAGAATAAGTATGTATACGACAAATAGAGCGATACAGCGCTGTTTCCCATCTGTTGCATGAATAGTGATTTTTTTCAGCCCAATTGCTTCAGAAAATAAGAATGTTGGCGTAACAAGTAGAATGCATATACAAGTGTTGTAAAAAAGTGCGAATGAGTGTGTGTGAACTGAACAGAGACTTGAAAGGCAGGTATCAATTGCCATTTCTTAGAGATTTATTTAGACTGCTAGAAAACACTAGCCCAGCGTCCCTTTGGCGCAGAGGATAGCGCGTTGGACTTCTAATCCAAAGGTCGTGGGTTCGATCCCCACAAGGGATGGGCAATTTTTAGAAACACGTGCTGAAGACGACATTGGTATTGGAACATGGGTGACCACTAGCGTGTTCGAGAGACAGCAATCGTTGTGTACTCAGCAGTATGATACAGATTGTTTACGTTTCATACGCAAGTAAATTTCTCGAAATTCTGTTATCCTGCATGGTATATTATGTCAAAGGGCACATACCTTTTTCGAAACGTGCCTGTTAGCAGGTTTTTTTCTTGTGAGACCAGTTGTCTCACCTTCAAAGGCCTATGCATGACGATCAGAGAGTCTTCACTCGGTACTGCAATGGCGGTAAAAGCACGCTGCCCCGAATTCTCCGTACAGGTAACTGTACATCCGTGACACGACGCCACTGAGGGCGGTTCATGAGAGATTAACAAGTGCAGCTACTCTGAGAGCCAACGTGTGTGACTGATCGCACAGTATTTCCAGTGCAGCGTATTCCACTTCTTGGCTCGCTGCTGTTCTGAAGACTGCAATTCACTTTCATCTGAAAGCAACGCACGATAACGACCCCAGAGCACCGACGTGTTGCTATGATTGCGTCTAATATCTTTGTCGATACATGAAGTGTAAGAATAAGTATGTATACGACAAATAGAGCGATACAGCGCTGTTTCCCATCTGTTGCATGAATAGTGATTTTTTTCAGCCCAATTGCTTCAGAAAATAAGAATGTTGGCGTAACAAGTAGAATGCATATACAAGTGTTGTAAAAAAGTGCGAATGAGTGTGTGTGAACTGAACAGAGACTTGAAAGGCAGGTATCAATTGCCATTTCTTAGAGATTTATTTAGACTGCTAGAAAACACTAGCCCAGCGTCCCTTTGGCGCAGAGGATAGCGCGTTGGACTTCTAATCCAAAGGTCGTGGGTTCGATCCCCACAAGAGATGGGCAATTTTTAGAAACACGTGCTGAAGACGACATTGGTATTGGAACATGGGTGACCACTAGCGTGTTCGAGAGACAGCAATCGTTGTGTACTCAGCAGTATGATACAGATTGTTTACGTTTCATACGCAAGTAAATTTCTCGAAATTCTGATATCCTGCATGGTATATTATGTCAAAGGGCACATACCTTTTTCGAAACGTGCCTGTTAGCAGGTTTTTTTCTTGTGAGACCAGTTGTCTCACCTTCAAAGGCCTATGCATGACGATCAGAGAGTCTTCACTCGGTACTGCAATGGCGGTAAAAGCACGCTGCCCCGAATTCTCCGTACAGGTAACTGTACATCCGTGACACGACGCCACTGAGGGCGGTTCATGAGAGACTAACAAGTGCAGCTACTCTGACAGCCAACGTGTGTGACTGATCGCACAGTATTTCCAGTGCAGCGTATTCCACTTCTTGGCTCGCTGCTGTTCTGAAGACTGCAATTCACTTTCATCTGAAAGCAACGCACGATAACGACCCCAGAGCACCGACGTGTTGCTATGATTGCGTCTAATATCTTTGTCGATACATGAAGTGTAAGAATAAGTATGTATACGACAAATAGAGCGATACAGCGCTGTTTCCCATCTGTTGCATGAATAGTGATTTTTTTCAGCCCAATTGCTTCAGAAAATAAGAATGTTGGCGTAACAAGTAGAATGCATATACAAGTGTTGTAAAAAAGTGCGAATGAGTGTGTGTGAACTGAACAGAGACTTGAAAGGCAGGTATCAATTGCCATTTCTTAGAGATTTATTTAGACTGCTAGAAAACACTAGCCTGGCGTCCCTTTGGCGCAGAGGATAGCGCGTTGGACTTCTAATCCAAAGGTCGTGGGTTCGATCCCCACAAGGGATGGGCAATTTTTAGAAACACGTGCTGAAGACGACATTGGTATTGGAACATGGGTGACCACTAGCGTGTTCGAGAGACAGCAATCGTTGTGTACTCAGCAGTATGATACAGATTGTTTACGTTTCATACGCAAGTAAATTTCTCGAAATTCTGTTACCCTGCATGGTATATTATGTCAAAGGGCACATACCTTTTTCGAAACGTGCCTGTTAGCAGGTTTTTTTCTTGTGAGACCAGTTGTCTCACCTTCAAAGGCCTATGCATGACGATCAGAGAGTCTTCACTCGGTACTGCAATGGCGGTAAAAGCACGCTGCCCCGAATTCTCCGTACAGGTAACTGTACATCCGTGACACGACGCCACTGAGGGCGGTTCATGAGAGACTAACAAGTGCAGCTACTCTGAGAGCCAACGTGTGTGACTGATCGCACAGTATTTCCAGTGCAGCGTATTCCACTTCTTGGCTCGCTGCTGTTCTGAAGACTGCAATTCACTTTCATCTGAAAGCAACGCACGATAACGACCCCAGAGCACCGACGTGTTGCTATGATTGCGTCTAATATCTTTGTCGATACATGAAGTGTAAGAATAAGTATGTATACGACAAATAGAGCGATACAGCGCTGTTTCCCATCTGTTGCATGAATAGTGATTTTTTTCAGCCCAATTGCTTCAGAAAATAAGAATGTTGGCGTAACAAGTAGAATGCATATACAAGTGTTGTAAAAAAGTGCGAATGAGTGTGTGTGAACTGAACAGAGACTTGAAAGGCAGGTATCAATTGCCATTTCTTAGAGATTTATTTAGACTGCTAGAAAATACTAGCCCAGCGTCCCTTTGGCGCAGAGGATAGCGCGTTGGACTTCTAATCCAAAGGTCGTGGGTTCGATCCCCACAAGGGATGGGCAATTTTTAGAAACACGTGCTGAAGACGACATTGGTATTGGAACATGGCTGACCACTAGCGTGTTCGAGAGACAGCAATCGTTGTGTACTCAGCAGTATGATACAGATTGTTTACGTTTCATACGCAAGTAAATTTCTCGAAATTCTGTTATCCTGCATGGCATATTATGTCAAAGGGCACATACCTTTTTCGAAACGTGCCTGTTAGCAGGTTTTTTTCTTGTGAGACCAGTTGTCTCACTTTCAAAGGCCTATGCATGACGATCAGAGAGTCTTCACTCGGTACTGCAATGGTGGTAAAAGCACGCTGCCCCGAATTCTCCGTACAGGTAACTGTACATCCGTGACACGACGCCACTGAGGGCGGTTCATGAGAGATTAACAAGTGCAGCTACTCTGAGAGCCAACGTGTGTGACTGATCGCACAGTATTTCCAGTGCAGCGTATTCCACTTCTTGGCTCGCTGCTGTTCTGAAGACTGCAATTCACTTTCATCTGAAAGCAACGCACGATAACGACCCCAGAGCACCGACGTGTTGCTATGATTGCGTCTAATATCTTTGTCGATACATGAAGTGTAAGAATAAGTATGTATACGACAAATAGAGCGATACAGCGCTGTTTCCCATCTGTTGCATGAATAGTGATTTTTTTCAGCCCAATTGCTTCAGAAAATAAGAATGTTGGCGTAACAAGTAGAATGCATATACAAGTGTTGTTAAAAAGTGCGAATGAGTGTGTGTGAACTGAACAGAGACTTGAAAGGCAGGTATCAATTGCCATTTCTTAGAGATTTATTTAGACTGCTAGAAAACACTAGCCCAGCGTCCCTTTGGCGCAGAGGATAGCGCGTTGGACTTCTAATCCAAAGGTCGTGGGTTCGATCCCCACAAGGGATGGGCAGTTTTTAGAAACACGTGCTGAAGACGACGTTGGTATTGGAACATGGGTGACCACTAGCGTGTTCGAGAGACAGCAATCGTTGTGTACTCAGCAGTATGATACAGATTGTTTACGTTTCATACGCAAGTAAATTTCTCGAAATTCTGTTATCCTGCATGGTATATTATGTCAAAGGGCACATACCTTTTTCGAAACGTGCCTGTTAGCAGGTTTTTTTCTTGTGAGACCAGTTGTCTCACCTTCAAAGGCCTATGCATGACGATCAGAGAGTCTTCACTCGGTACTGCAATGGCGGTAAAAGCACGCTGCCCCGAATTCTCCGTACAGGTAACTGTACATCCGTGACACGACGCCACTGAGGGCGGTTCATGAGAGATTAACAAGTGCAGCTACTCTGAGAGCCAACGTGTGTGACTGATCGCACAGTATTTCCAGTGCAGCGTATTCCACTTCTTGGCTCGCTGCTGTTCTGAAGACTGCAATTCACTTTCATCTGAAAGCAACGCACGATAACGACCCCAGAGCACCGACGTGTTGCTATGATTGCGTCTAATATCTTTGTCGATACATGAAGTGTAAGAATAAGTATGTATACGACAAATAGAGCGATACAGCGCTGTTTCCCATCTGTTGCATGAATAGTGATTTTTTTCAGCCCAATTGCTTCAGAAAATAAGAATGTTGGCGTAACAAGTAGAATGCATATACAAGTGTTGTAAAAAAGTGCGAATGAGTGTGTGTGAACTGAACAGAGACTTGAAAGGCAGGTATCAATTGCCATTTCTTAGAGATTTATTTAGACTGCTAGAAAACACTAGCCCAGCGTCCCTTTGGCGCAGAGGATAGCGCGTTGGACTTCTAATCCAAAGGTCGTGGGTTCGATCCCCACAAGGGATGCGCAATTTTTAGAAACACGTGCTGAAGACGACATTGGTATTGGAACATGGCTGACCACTAGCGTGTTCGAGAGACAGCAATCGTTGTGTACTCAGCAGTATGATACAGGTTGTTTACGTTTCATACGCAAGTAAATTTCTCGAAATTCTGTTATCCTGCATGGTATATTATGTCAAAGGGCACATACCTTTTTCGAAACGTGCCTGTTAGCAGGTTTTTTTCTTGTGAGACCAGTTGTCTCACCTTCAAAGGCCTATGCATGACGATCAGAGAGTCTTCACTCGGTACTGCAATGGCGGTAAAAGCACGCTGCCCCGAATTCTCCGTACAGGTAACTGTACATCCGTGACACGACGCCACTGAGGGCGGTTCATGAGAGATTAACAAGTGCAGCTACTCTGAGAGCCAACGTGTGTGACTGATCGCACAGTATTTCCAGTGCAGCGTATTCCACTTCTTGGCTCGCTGCTGTTCTGAAGACTGCAATTCACTTTCATATGAAAGCAACGCACGATAACGACCCCAGAGCACCGACGTGTTGCTATGATTGCGTCTAATATCTTTGTCGATACATGAAGTGTAAGAATAAGTATGTATACGACAAATAGAGCGATACAGCGCTGTTTCCCATCTGTTGCATGAATAGTGATTTTTTTCAGCCCAATTGCTTCAGAAAATAAGAATGTTGGCGTAACAAGTAGAATGCATATACAAGTGTTGTAAAAAAGTGCGAATGAGTGCGTGTGAACTGAACAGAGACTTGCAAGGCAGGTATCAATTGCCATTTCTTAGAGATTTATTTAGACTGCTAGAAAACCCTAGCCCAGCGTCCCTTTGGCGCAGAGGATAGCGCGTTGGACTTCTAATCCAAAGGTCGTGGGTTTGATCCCCACAAGGGATGGGCAATTTTTAGAAACACGTGCTGAAGACGACATTGGTATTGGAACATGGGTGACCACTAGCGTGTTCGAGAGACAGCAATCGTTGTGTACTCAGCAGTATGATACAGATTGTTTACGTTTCATACGCAAGTAAATTTCTCGAAATTCTGTTATCCTGCATGGTATATTATGTCAAAGGGCACATACCTTTTTCGAGACGTGCTTGTTAGCAGGTTTTTTTCTTGTGAGACCAGTTGTCTCACCTTCAAAGGCCTATGCATGACGATCAGAGAGTCTTCACTCGGTACCGCAATGGCGGTAAAAGCACGCTGCCCCGAATTCTCCGTACAGGTAACTGTACATCCGTGACACGACGCCACTGAGGGCGGTTCATGAGAGATTAACAAGTGCAGCTACTCTGAGAGCCAACGTGTGTGACTGATCGCACAGTATTTCCAGTGCAGCGTATTCCACTTGGTGGCTCGCTGCTGTTCTGAAGACTGCAATTCACTTTCATCTGAAAGCAACGCACGATAACGACCCCAGAGCACCGACGTGTTGCTATGATTGCGTCTAATATCTTTGTCGATACATGAAGTGTAAGAATAAGTATGTATACGACAAATAGAGCGATACAGCGCTGTTTCCCATCTGTTGCATGAATAGTGATTTTTTTCAGCCCAATTGCTTCAGAAAATAAGAATGTTGGCGTAACAAGTAGAATGCATATACAAGTGTTGTAAAAAAGTGCGAATGAGTGTGTGTGAACTGAACAGAGACTTGAAAGGCAGGTATCAATTGCCATTTCTTAGAGATTTATTTAGACTGCTAGAAAACACTAGCCCAGCGTCCCTTTGGCGCAGAGGATAGCGCGTTGGACTTCTGATCCAAAGGTCGTGGGTTCGATCCCCACAAAGGATGGGCAGTTTTTAGAAACACGTGCTGAAGGCGACATTGGTATTGGAACATGGGTGACCACTAGCGTGTTCGAGAGACAGCAATCGTTGTGTACTCAGCGGTATGATACAGATTGTTTACGTTTCATACGCAAGTAAATTTCTCGAAATTCTGTTATCGTGCATGGTATATTATGTCAAAGGGCACATACCTTTTTCGAAACGTGCCTGTTAGCAGGTTTTTTTCTTGTGAGACCAGTTGTCTCACCTTCAAAGGCCTATGCATGACGATCAGAGAGTCTTCACTCGGTACTGCAATGGCGGTAAAAGCACGCTGCCCCGAATTCTCCGTACAGGTAACTGTACATCCGTGACACGACGCCACTGAGGGCGGTTCATGAGAGATTAACAAGTGCAGCTACTCTGAGAGCCAACGTGTGTGACTGATCGCACAGTATTTCCAGTGCAGCGTATTCCACTTCTTGGCTCGCTGCTGTTCTGAAGACCGCAATTCACTTTCATCTGAAAGCAACGCACGATAACGACCCCAGAGCACCGACGTGTTGCTATGATTGCGTCTAATATCTTTGTCGATACATGAAGTGTAAGAATAAGTATGTATACGACAAATAGAGCGATACAGCGCTGTTTCCCATCTGTTGCATGAATAGTGATTTTTTTCAGCCCAATTGCTTCAGAAAATAAGAATGTTGGCGTAACAAGTAGAATGCATATACAAGTGTTGTAAAAAAGTGCGAATGAGTGTGTGTGAACTGAACAGAGACTTGAAAGGCAGGTATCAATTGCCATTTCTTAGAGATTTATTTAGACTGCTAGAAAACACTAGCCCAGCGTCCCTTTGGCGCAGAGGATAGCGCGTTGGACTTCTAATCCAAAGGTCGTGGGTTCGATCCCCACAAGGGATGGGCAGTTTTTAGAAACACGTGCTGAAGACGACATTGGTATTGGAACATGGGTGACCACTAGCGTGTTCGAGAGACAGCAATCGTTGTGTACTCAGCAGTATGATACAGATTGTTTACGTTTCATACGCAAGTAAATTTCTCGAAATTCTGTTATCCTGCATGGTATATTATGTCAAAGGGCACATACCTTGTTCGAAACGTGCCTGTTAGCAGGTTTTTTTCTTGTGAGACCAGTTGTATCACCTTCAAAGGACTATGCATGACGATCAGAGAGTCTTCACTCGGTACTGCAATGGCGGTAAAAGCACGCTGCCCCGAATTCTCCGTACAGGTAACTGTACATCCGTGACACGACGCCACTGAGGGCGGTTCATGAGAGATTAACAAGTGCAGCTACTCTGAGAGCCAACGTGTGTGACTGATCGCACAGTATTTCCAGTGCAGCGTATTCCACTTCTTGGCTCGCTGCTGTTCTGAAGACTGCAATTCACTTTCATCTGAAAGCAACGCACGATAACGACCCCAGAGCACCGACGTGTTGCTATGATTGCGTCTAATATCTTTGTCGATACATGAAGTGTAAGAATAAGTATGTATACGACAAATAGAGCGATACAGCGCTGTTTCCCATCTGTTGCATGACTAGTGATTTTTTTCAGCCCAATTGCTTCAGAAAATAAGAATGTTGGCGTAACAAGTAGAATGCATATACAAGTGTTGTAAAAAAGTGCGAATGAGTGTGTGTGAACTGAACAGAGACTTGAAAGGCAGGTATCAATTGCCATTTCTTAGAGATTTATTTAGACTGCTAGAAAACACTAGCCCAGCGTCCCTTTGGCGCAGAGGATAGCGCGTTGGACTTCTAATCCAAAGGTCGTGGGTTCGATCCCCACAAGGGATGGGCAGTTTTTAGAAACACGTGCTGAAGACGACATTGGTATTGGAACATGGGTGACCACTAGCGTGTTCGAGAGACAGCAATCGTTGTGTACTCAGCAGTATGATACAGATGGTTTACGTTTCATACGCAAGTAAATTTCTCGAAATTCTGTTATCCTGCATGGTATATTATGTCAAAGGGCACATACCTTTTTCGAAACGTGCCTGTTAGCAGGTTTTTTTCTTGTGAGACCAGTTGTCTCACCTTCAAAGGCCTATGCATGACGATCAGAGAGTCTTCACTCGGTACTGCAATGGCGGTAAAAGCACGCTGCCCCGAATTCTCCGTACAGGTAACTGTACATCCGTGACCCGACGCCACTGAGGGCGGTTCATGAGAGATTAACAAGTGCAGCTACTCTGAGAGCCAACGTGTGTGACTGATCGCACAGTATTTCCAGTGCAGCGTATTCCACTTCTTGGCTCGCTGCTGTTCTGAAGACTGCAATTCACTTTCATCTGAAAGCAACGCACGATAACGACCCCAGAGCACCGACGTGTTGCTATGATTGCGTCTAATATCTTTGTCGATACATGAAGTGTAAGAATAAGTATGTATACGACAAATAGAGCGATACAGCGCTGTTTCCCATCTGTTGCATGAATAGTGATTTTTTTCAGCCCAATTGCTTCAGAAAATAAGAATGTTGGCGTAACAAGTAGAATGCATATACAAGTGTTGTAAAAAAGTGCGAATGAGTGTGTGTGAACTGAACAGAGACTTGAAAGGCAGGTATCAATTGCCATTTCTTAGAGATTTATTTAGACTGCTAGAAAACACTAGCCCAGCGTCCCTTTGGCGCAGAGGATAGCGCTTTGGACTTCTGATCCAAAGGTCGTGGGTTCGATCCCCACAAAGGATGGGCAGTTTTTAGAAACACGTGCTGAAGGCGACATTGGTATTGGAACATGGGTGACCACTAGCGTGTTCGAGAGACAGCAATCGTTGTGTACTCAGCGGTATGATACAGATTGTTTACGTTTCATACGCAAGTAAATTTCTCGAAATTCTGTTATCGTGCATGGTATATTATGTCAAAGGGCACATACCTTTTTCGAAACGTGCCTGTTAGCAGGTTTTTTTCTTGTGAGACCAGTTGTCTCACCTTCAAAGGCCTATGCATGACGATCAGAGAGTCTTCACTCGGTACTGCAATGGCGGTAAAAGCACGCTGCCCCGAATTCTCCGTACAGGTAACTGTACATCCGTGACACGACGCCACTGAGGGCGGTTCATGAGAGATTAACAAGTGCAGCTACTCTGAGAGCCAACGTGTGTGACTGATCGCACAGTATTTCCAGTGCAGCGTATTCCACTTCTTGGCTCGCTGCTGTTCTGAAGACTGCAATTCACTTTCATCTGAAAGCAACGCACGATAACGACCCCAGAGCACCGACGTGTTGCTATGATTGCGTCTAATATCTTTGTCGATACATGAAGTGTAAGAATAAGTATGTATACGACAAATAGAGCGATACAGCGCTGTTTCCCATCTGTTGCATGACTAGTGATTTTTTTCAGCCCAATTGCTTCAGAAAATAAGAATGTTGGCGTAACAAGTAGAATGCATATACAAGTGTTGTAAAAAAGTGCGAATGAGTGTGTGTGAACTGAACAGAGACTTGAAAGGCAGGTATCAATTGCCATTTCTTAGAGATTTATTTAGACTGCTAGAAAACACTAGCCCAGCGTCCCTTTGGCGCAGAGGATAGCGCGTTGGACTTCTAATCCAAAGGTCGTGGGTTCGATCCCCACAAGGGATGGGCAGTTTTTAGAAACACGTGCTGAAGACGACATTGGTATTGGAACATGGGTGACCACTAGCGTGTTCGAGAGACAGCAATCGTTGTGTACTCAGCAGTATGATACAGATGGTTTACGTTTCATACGCAAGTAAATTTCTCGAAATTCTGTTATCCTGCATGGTATATTATGTCAAAGGGCACATACCTTTTTCGAAACGTGCCTGTTAGCAGGTTTTTTTCTTGTGAGACCAGTTGTCTCACCTTCAAAGGCCTATGCATGACGATCAGAGAGTCTTCACTCGGTACTGCAATGGCGGTAAAAGCACGCTGCCCCGAATTCTCCGTACAGGTAACTGTACATCCGTGACACGACGCCACTGAGGGCGGTTCATGAGAGATTAACAAGTGCAGCTACTCTGAGAGCCAACGTGTGTGACTGATCGCACAGTATTTCCAGTGCAGCGTATTCCACTTCTTGGCTCGCTGCTGTTCTGAAGACTGCAATTCACTTTCATCTGAAAGCAACGCACGATAACGACCCCAGAGCACCGACGTGTTGCTATGATTGCGTCTAATATCTTTGTCGATACATGAAGTGTAAGAATAAGTATGTATACGACAAATAGAGCGATACAGCGCTGTTTCCCATCTGTTGCATGAATAGTGATTTTTTTCAGCCCAATTGCTTCAGAAAATAAGAATGTTGGCGTAACAAGCAGAATGCATATACAAGTGTTGTAAAAAAGTGCGAATGAGTGTGTGTGAACTGAACAGAGACTTGAAAGGCAGGTATCAATTGCCATTTCTTAGAGATTTATTTAGACTGCTAGAAAACACTAGCCCAGCGTCCCTTTGGCGCAGAGGATAGCGCGTTGGACTTCTAATCCAAAGGTCGTGGGTTCGATCCCCACAAGGGATGGGCAATTTTTAGAAACACGTGCTGAAGACGACATTGGTATTGGAACATGGGTGACCACTAGCGTGTTCGAGAGACAGCAATCGTTGTGTACTCAGCAGTATGATACAGATTGTTTACGTTTCATACGCAAGTAAATTTCTCGAAATTCTGTTATCCTGCATGGTATATTATGTCAAAGGGCACATACCTTTTTCGAAACGTGCCTGTTAGCAGGTTTTTTTCTTGTGAGACCAGTTGTCTCACCTTCAAAGGCCTATGCATGACGATCAGAGAGTCTTCACTCGGTACTGCAATGGCGGTAAAAGCACGCTGCCCCGAATTCTCCGTACAGGTAACTGTACATCCGTGACACGACGCCACTGAGGACGGTTCATGAGAGATTAACAAGTGCAGCTACTCTGAGAGCCAACGTGTGTGACTGATCGCACAGTATTTCCAGTGCAGCGTATTCCACTTCTTGGCTCGCTGCTGTTCTGAAGACTGCAATTCACTTTCATCTGAAAGCAACGCACGATAACGACCCCAGAGCACCGACGTGTTGCTATGATTGCGTCTAATATCTTTGTCGATACATGAAGTGTAAGAATAAGTATGTATACGACAAACAGAGCGATACAGCGCTGTTTCCCATCTGTTGCATGAATAGTGATTTTTCTCAGCCCAATTGCTTCAGAAAATAAGAATGTTGGCGTAACAAGTAGAATGCATATACAAGTGTTGTAAAAAAGTGCGAATGAGTGTGTGTGAACTGAACAGAGACTTGAAAGGCAGGTATCAATTGCCATTTCTTAGAGATTTATTTAGACTGCTAGAAAACACTAGCCCAGCGTCCCTTTGGCGCAGAGGATAGCGCGTTGGACTTCTAATCCAAAGGTCGTGGGTTCGATCCCCACAAGGGATGGGCAATTTTTAGAAACACGTGCTGAAGACGACATTGGTATTGGAACATGGGTGACCACTAGCGTGTTCGAGAGACAGCAATCGTTGTGTACTCAGCAGTATGATACAGATTGTTTACGTTTCATACGCAAGTAAATTTCTCGAAATTCTGTTATCCTGCATGGTATATTATGTCAAAGGGCACATACCTTTTTCGAAACGTGCCTGTTAGCAGGTTTTTTTCTTGTGAGACCAGTTGTCTCACCTTCAAAGGCCTATGCATGACGATCAGAGAGTCTTCACTCGGTACTGCAATGGCGGTAAAAGCACGCTGCCCCGAATTCTCCGTACAGGTAACTGTACATCCGTGACACGACGCCACTGAGGGCGGTTCATGAGAGATTAACAAGTGCAGCTACTCTGAGAGCCAACGTTTGTGACTGATCGCACAGTATTTCCAGTGCAGCGTATTCCACTTCTTGGCTCGCTGCTGTTCTGAAGACTGCAATTCACTTTCATCTGAAAGCAACGCACGATAACGACTCCAGAGCACCGACGTGTTGCTATGATTGCGTCTAATATCTTTGTCGATACATGAAGTGTAAGAATAAGTATGTATACGACAAATAGAGCGATACAGCGCTGTTTCCCATCTGTTGCATGAATAGTGATTTTTTTCAGCCCAATTGCTTCAGAAAATAAGAATGTTGGCGTAACAAGTAGAATGCATATACAAGTGTTGTAAAAAAGTGCGAATGAGTGTGTGTGAACTGAACAGAGACTTGAAAGGCAGGTATCAATTGCCATTTCTTAGAGATTTATTTAGACTGCTAGAAAACACTAGCCCAGCGTCCCTTTGGCGCAGAGGATAGCGCGTTGGACTTCTAATCCAAAGGTCGTGGGTTCGATCCCCACAAGGGATGGGCAGTTTTTAGAAACACGTGCTGAAGACGACATTGGTATTGGAACATGGGTGACCACTAGCGTGTTCGAGAGACAGCAATCGTTGTGTACTCAGCAGTATGATACAGATGGTTTACGTTTCATACGCAAGTAAATTTCTCGAAATTCTGTTATCCTGCATGGTATATTATGTCAAAGGGCACATACCTTTTTCGAAACGTGCCTGTTAGCAGGTTTTTTTCTTGTGAGACCAGTTGTCTCACCTTCAAAGGCCTATGCATGACGATCAGAGAGTCTTCACTCGGTACTGCAATGGCGGTAAAAGCACGCTGCCCCGAATTCTCCGTACAGGTAACTGTACATCCGTGACACGACGCCACTGAGGGCGGTTCATGAGAGATTAACAAGTGCAGCTACTCTGAGAGCCAACGTGTGTGACTGATCGCACAGTATTTCCAGTGCAGCGTATTCCACTTCTTGGCTCGCTGCTGTTCTGAAGACTGCAATTCACTTTCATCTGAAAGCAACGCACGATAACGACCCCAGAGCACCGACGTGTTGCTATGATTGCGTCTAATATCTTTGTCGATACATGAAGTGTAAGAATAAGTATGTATACGACAAATAGAGCGATACAGCGCTGTTTCCCATCTGTTGCATGAATAGTGATTTTTTTCAGCCCAATTGCTTCAGAAAATAAGAATGTTGGCGTAACAAGTAGAATGCATATACAAGTGTTGTAAAAAAGTGCGAATGAGTGTGTGTGAACTGAACAGAGACTTGAAAGGCAGGTATCAATTGCCATTTCTTAGAGATTTATTTAGACTGCTAGAAAACACTAGCCCAGCGTCCCTTTGGCGCAGAGGATAGCGCGTTGGACTTCTAATCCAAAGGTCGTGGGTTCGATCCCCACAAGGGATGGGCAATTTTTAGAAACACGTGCTGAAGACGACATTGGTATTGGAACATGGGTGACCACTAGCGTGTTCGAGAGACAGCAATCGTTGTGTACTCAGCAGTATGATACAGATTGTTTACGTTTCATACGCAAGTAAATTTCTCGAAATTCTGTTATCCTGCATGGTATATTATGTCAAAGGGCACATACCTTTTTCGAAACGTGCCTGTTAGCAGGTTTTTTTCTTGTGAGACCAGTTGTCTCACCTTCAAAGGCCTATGCATGACGATCAGAGAGTCTTCACTCGGTACTGCAATGGCGGTAAAAGCACGCTGCCCCGAATTCTCCGTACAGGTAACTGTACATCCGTGACACGACGCCACTGAGGACGGTTCATGAGAGATTAACAAGTGCAGCTACTCTGAGAGCCAACGTGTGTGACTGATCGCACAGTATTTCCAGTGCAGCGTATTCCACTTCTTGGCTCGCTGCTGTTCTGAAGACTGCAATTCACTTTCATCTGAAAGCAACGCACGATAACGACCCCAGAGCACCGACGTGTTGCTATGATTGCGTCTAATATCTTTGTCGATACATGAAGTGTAAGAATAAGTATGTATACGACAAACAGAGCGATACAGCGCTGTTTCCCATCTGTTGCATGAATAGTGATTTTTCTCAGCCCAATTGCTTCAGAAAATAAGAATGTTGGCGTAACAAGTAGAATGCATATACAAGTGTTGTAAAAAAGTGCGAATGAGTGTGTGTGAACTGAACAGAGACTTGAAAGGCAGGTATCAATTGCCATTTCTTAGAGATTTATTTAGACTGCTAGAAAACACTAGCCCAGCGTCCCTTTGGCGCAGAGGATAGCGCGTTGGACTTCTAATCCAAAGGTCGTGGGTTCGATCCCCACAAGGGATGGGCAATTTTTAGAAACACGTGCTGAAGACGACATTGGTATTGGAACATGGGTGACCACTAGCGTGTTCGAGAGACAGCAATCGTTGTGTACTCAGCAGTATGATACAGATTGTTTACGTTTCATACGCAAGTAAATTTCTCGAAATTCTGTTATCCTGCATGGTATATTATGTCAAAGGGCACATACCTTTTTCGAAACGTGCCTGTTAGCAGGTTTTTTTCTTGTGAGACCAGTTGTCTCACCTTCAAAGGCCTATGCATGACGATCAGAGAGTCTTCACTCGGTACTGCAATGGCGGTAAAAGCACGCTGCCCCGAATTCTCCGTACAGGTAACTGTACATCCGTGACACGACGCCACTGAGGGCGGTTCATGAGAGATTAACAAGTGCAGCTACTCTGAGAGCCAACGTTTGTGACTGATCGCACAGTATTTCCAGTGCAGCGTATTCCACTTCTTGGCTCGCTGCTGTTCTGAAGACTGCAATTCACTTTCATCTGAAAGCAACGCACGATAACGACTCCAGAGCACCGACGTGTTGCTATGATTGCGTCTAATATCTTTGTCGATACATGAAGTGTAAGAATAAGTATGTATACGACAAATAGAGCGATACAGCGCTGTTTCCCATCTGTTGCATGAACAGTGATTTTTTTCAGCCCAATTGCTTCAGAAAATAAGAATGTTGGCGTAACAAGTAGAATGCATATACAGGTGTTGTAAAAAAGTGCGAATGAGTGTGTGTGAACTGAACAGAGACTTGAAAGGCAGGTATCAATTGCCATTTCTTAGAGATTTATTTAGACTGCTAGAAAACACTAGCCCACCGTCCCATTGGCGCAGAGGATAGCGCGTTGGACTTCTAATCCAAAGGTCGTGGGTTCGATCCCCACAAGGGATGGGCAATTTTTAGAAACACGTGCTGAAGACGACATTGGTATTGGAACATGGGTGACCACTAGCGTGTTCGAGAGAAAGCAATCGTTGTGTACTCAGCAGTATGATACAGATTGTTTACGTTTCATACGCAAGTAAATTTCTCGAAATTCTGTTATCCTGCATGGTATATTATGTCAAAGGGCACATACCTTTTTCGAGACGTGCCTGTTAGCAGGTTTTTTTCTTGTGAGACCAGTTGTCTCACCTTGAAAGGCCTATGCATGACGATCAGAGAGTCTTCACTCGGTACTGCAATGGCGGTAAAAGCACGCTGCCCCGAATTCTCCGTACAGGTAACTGTACATCCGTGACACGACGCCACTGAGGGCGGTTCATGAGAGATTAACAAGTGCAGCTACTCTGAGAGCCAACGTGTGTGACTGATCGCACAGTATTTCCAGTGCAGCGTATTCCACTTCTTGGCTCGCTGCTGTTCTGAAGACTGCAATTCACTTTCATCTGAAAGCAACGCACGATAACGACCCCAGAGCACCGACGTGTTGCTATGATTGCGTCTAATATCTTTGTCGATACATGAAGTGTAAGAATAAGTATGTATACGACAAATAGAGCGATACAGCGCTGTTTCCCATCTGTTGCATGAATAGTGATTTTTCTCAGCCCAATTGCTTCAGAAAATAAGAATGTTGGCGTAACAAGTAGAATGCATATACAAGTGTTGTAAAAAAGTGCGAATGAGTGTGTGTGAACTGAACAGAGACTTGAAAGGCAGGTATCAATTGCCATTTCTTAGAGATTTATTTAGACTGCTAGAAAACACTAGCCCAGCGTCCCTTTGGCGCAGAGGATAGCGCGTTGGACTTCTAATCCAAAGGTCGTGGGTTCGATCCCCACAAGGGATGGGCAGTTTTTAGAAACACGTGCTGAAGACGACATTGGTATTGGAACATGGGTGACCACTAGCGTGTTCGAGAGACAGCAATCGTTGTGTACTCAGCAGTATGATACAGATTGTTTACGTTTCATACGCAAGTAAATTTCTCGAAATTCTGTTATCCTGCATGGTATATTATGTCAAAGGGCACATACCTTTTTCGAGACGTGCCTGTTAGCAGGTTTTTTTCTTGTGAGACCAGTTGTCTCACCTTGAAAGGCCTATGCATGACGATCAGAGAGTCTTCACTCGGTACTGCAATGGCGGTAAAAGCACGCTGCCCCGAATTCTCCGTACAGGTAACTGTACATCCGTGACACGACGCCACTGAGGGCGGTTCATGAGAGATTAACAAGTGCAGCTACTCTGAGAGCCAACGTGTGTGACTGATCGCACAGTATTTCCAGTGCAGCGTATTCCACTTCTTGGCTCGCTGCTGTTCTGAAGACTGCAATTCACTTTCATCTGAAAGCAACGCACGATAACGACCCCAGAGCACCGACGTGTTGCTATGATTGCGTCTAATATCTTTGTCGATACATGAAGTGTAAGAATAAGTATGTATACGACAAATAGAGCGATACAGCGCTGTTTCCCATCTGTTGCATGAATAGTGATTTTTCTCAGCCCAATTGCTTCAGAAAATAAGAATGTTGGCGTAACAAGTAGAATGCATATACAAGTGTTGTAAAAAAGTGCGAATGAGTGTGTGTGAACTGAACAGAGACTTGAAAGGCAGGTATCAATTGCCATTTCTTAGAGATTTATTTAGACTGCTAGAAAACACTAGCCCAGCGTCCCTTTGGCGCAGAGGATAGCGCGTTGGACTTCTAATCCAAAGGTCGTGGGTTCGAACCCCACAAGGGGTGGGCAATTTTTAGAAACACGTGCTGAAGACGACATTGGTATTGGAACATGGGTGACCACTAGCGTGTTCGAGAGACAGCAATCGTTGTGTACTCAGCAGTATGATACAGATTGTTTACGTTTCATACGCAAGTAAATTTCTCGAAATTCTGTTATCCTGCATGGTATATTATGTCAAAGGGCACATACCTTTTTCGAAACGTGCCTGTTAGCAGGTTTTTTTCTTGTGAGACCAGTTGTCTCACCTTCAAACGCCTATGCATGACGATCAGAGAGTCTTCACTCGGTACTGCAATGGCGGTAAAAGCACGCTGCCCCGAATTCTCCGTACAGGTAACTGTACATCCGTGACACGACGCCACTGAGGACGGTTCATGAGAGATTAACAAGTGCAGCTACTCTGAGAGCCAACGTGTGTGACTGATCGCACAGTATTTCCAGTGCAGCGTATTCCACTTCTTGGCTCGCTGCTGTTCTGAAGACTGCAATTCACTTTCATCTGAAAGCAACGCACGATAACGACCCCAGAGCACCGACGTGTTGCTATGATTGCGTCTAATATCTTTGTCGATACATGAAGTGTAAGAATAAGTATGTATACGACAAACAGAGCGATACAGCGCTGTTTCCCATCTGTTGCATGAATAGTGATTTTTTTCAGCCCAATTGCTTCAGAAAATAAGAATGTTGGCGTAACAAGTAGAATGCATATACAAGTGTTGTAAAAAAGTGCGAATGAGTGTGTGTGAACTGAACAGAGACTTGAAAGGCAGGTATCAATTGCCATTTCTTAGAGATTTATTTAGACTGCTAGAAAACACTAGCCCAGCGTCCCTTTGGCGCAGAGGATAGCGCGTTGGGCTTCTAATCCAAAGGTCGTGGGTTCGATCCCCACAAGGGATGGGCAATTTTTAGAAACACGTGCTGAAGACGACATTGGTATTGGAACATGGGTGACCACTAGCGTGTTCGAGAGACAGCAATCGTTGTGTACTCAGCAGTATGATACAGATTGTTTACGTTTCATACGCAAGTAAATTTCTCGAAATTCTGTTATCCTGCATGGTATATTATGTCAAAGGGCACATATCTTTTTCGAAACGTGCCTGTTAGCAGGTTTTTTTCTTGTGAGACCAGTTGTCTCACCTTCAAAGTCCTATGCATGACGATCAGAGAGTCTTCACTCGGTACTGCAATGGCGGTAAAAGCACGCTGCCCCGAATTCTCCGTACAGGTAACTGTACATCCGTGACACGACGCCACTGAGGGCGGTTCATGAGAGATTAACAAGTGCAGCTACTCTGAGAGCCAACGTGTGTGACTGATCGCACAGTATTTCCAGTGCAGCGTATTCCACTTCTTGGCTCGCTGCTGTTCTGAAGACTGCAATTCACTTTCATCTGAAAGCAACGCACGATAACGACCCCAGAGCACCGACGTGTTGCTATGATTGCGTCTAATATCTTTGTCGATACATGAAGTGTAAGAATAAGTATGTATACGACAAATAGAGCGATACAGCGCTGTTTCCCATCTGTTGCATGAATAGTGATTTTTTTCAGCCCAATTGCTTCAAAAAATAAGAATGTTGGCGTAACAAGTAGAATGCATATACAAGTGTTGTAAAAAAGTGCGAATGAGTGTGTGTGAACTGAACAGAGACTTGAAAGGCAGGTATCAATTGCCATTTCTTAGAGATTTATTTAGACTGCTAGGAAACACTAGCCCAGCGTCCCTTTGGCGCAGAGGATAGCGCGTTGGACTTCTAATCCAAAGGTCGTGGGTTCGATCCCCACAAGGGATGGGCAATTTTTAGAAACACGTGCTGAAGACGACATTGGTATTGGAACATGGGTGACCACTAGCGTGTTCGAGAGACAGCAATCGTTGTGTACTCAGCAGTATGATACAGATTGTTTACGTTTCATACGCAAGTAAATTTCTCGAAATTCTGTTATCCTGCATGGTATATTATGTGAAAGGGCACATACCTTTTTCGAGACGTGCCTGTTAGCAGGTTTTTTTCTTGTGAGACCAGTTGTCTCACCTTCAAAGGCCTATGCATGACGATCAGAGAGTCTTCACTCGGTACTGCAATGGCGGTAAAAGCACGCTGCCCCGAATTCTCCGTACAGGTAACTGTACATCCGTGACACGACGCCACTGAGGGCGGTTCATGAGAGATTAACAAGTGCAGCTACTCTGAGAGCCAACGTGTGTGACTGATCGCACAGTATTTCCAGTGCAGCGTATTCCACTTCTTGGCTCGCTGCTGTTCTGAAGACTGCAATTCACTTTCATCTGAAAGCAACGCACGATAACGACCCCAGAGCACCGACGTGTTGCTATGATTGCGTCTAATATCTTTGTCGATACATGAAGTGTAAGAATAAGTATGTATACGACAAATAGAGCGATACAGCGCTGTTTCCCATCTGTTGCATGAATAGTGATTTTTCTCAGCCCAATTGCTTCAGAAAATAAGAATGTTGGCGTAACAAGTAGAATGCATATACAAGTGTTGTAAAAAAGTGCGAATGAGTGTGTGTGAACTGAACAGAGACTTGAAAGGCAGGTATCAATTGCCATTTCTTAGAGATTTATTTAGACTGCTACAAAACACTAGCCCAGCGTCCCTTTGGCGCAGAGGATAGCGCGTTGGACTTCTAATCCAAAGGTCGTGGGTTCGATCCCCACAAGGGATGGGCAATTTTTAGAAACACGTGCTGAAGACGACATTGGTATTGGAACATGGGTGACCACTAGCGTGTTCGAGAGACAGCAATCGTTGTGTACCCAGCAGTATGATACAGATTGTTTACGTTTCATGCGCAAGTAAATTTCTCGAAATTCTGTTATCCTGCATGGTATATTATGTCAAAGGGCACATACCTTTTTCGAAACGTGCCTGTTAGCAGGTTTTTTTCTTGTGAGACCAGTTGTCTCACCTTCAAAGGCCTATGCATGACGATCAGAGAGTCTTCACTCGGTACTGCAATGGCGGTAAAAGCACGCTGCCCCGAATTCTCCGTACAGGTAACTGTACATCCGTGACACGACGCCACTGAGGGCAGTTCATGAGAGATTAACAAGTGCAGCTACTCTGAGAGCCAACGTGTGTGACTGATCGCACAGTATTTCCAGTGCAGCGTATTCCACTTCTTGGCTCGCTGCTGTTCTGAAGACTGCAATTCACTTTCATCTGAAAGCAACGCACGATAACGACCCCAGAGCACCGACGTGTTGCTATGATTGCGTCTAATATCTTTGTCGATACATGAAGTGTAAGAATAAGTATGTATACGACAAATAGAGCGATACAGCGCTGTTTCCCATCTGTTGCATGAATAGTGATTTTTTTCAGCCCAATTGCTTCAGAAAATAAGAATGTTGGCGTAACAAGTAGAATGCATATACAAGTGTTGTAAAAAAGTGCGAATGAGTGTGTGTGAACTGAACAGAGACTTGAAAGGCAGGTATCAATTGCCATTTCTTAGAGATTTATTTAGACTGCTAGAAAACACTAGCCCAGCGTCCCTTTGGCGCAGAGGATAGCGCGTTGGACTTCTAATCCAAAGGTCGTGGGTTCGATCCCCACAAGGGATGGGCAATTTTTAGAAACACGTGCTGAAGACGACATTGGTATTGGAACATGGGTGACCACTAGCGTGTTCGAGAGACAGCAATCGTTGTGTACTCAGCAGTATGATACAGATTGTTTACGTTTCATACGCAAGTAAATTTCTCGAAATTCTGTTATCCTGCATGGTATATTATGTCAAAGGGCACATACCTTTTTCGAAACGTGCCTGTTAGCAGGTTTTTTTCTTGTGAGACCAGTTGTCTCACCTTCAAAGGCCTATGCATGACGATCAGAGAGTCTTCACTCGGTACTGCAATGGCGGTAAAAGCACGCTGCCCCGAATTCTCCGTACAGGTAACTGTACATCCGTGACACGACGCCACTGAGGGCGGTTCATGAGAGATTAACAAGTGCAGCTACTCTGAGAGCCAACGTGTGTGACTGATCGCACAGTATTTCCAGTGCAGCGTATTCCACTTCTTGGCTCGCTGCTGTTCTGAAGACTGCAATTCACTTTCATCTGAAAGCAACGCACGATAACGACCCCAGAGCACCGACGTGTTGCTATGATTGCGTCTAATATCTTTGTCGATACATGAAGTGTAAGAATAAGTATGTATACGACAAATAGAGCGATACAGCGCTGTTTCCCATCTGTTGCATGAATAGTGATTTTTTTCAGCCCAATTGCTTCAGAAAATAAGAATGTTGGCGTAACAAGTAGAATGCATATACAAGTGTTGTAAAAAAGTGCGAATGAGTGTGTGTGAACTGAACAGAGACTTGAAAGGCAGGTATCAATTGCCATTTCTTAGAGATTTATTTAGACTGCTAGAAAACACTAGCCCAGCGTCCCTTTGGCGCAGAGGATAGCGCGTTGGACTTCTAATCCAAAGGTCGTGGGTTCGATCCCCACAAGGGATGGGCAATTTTTAGAAACACGTGCTGAAGACGACATTGGTATTGGAACATGGGTGACCACTAGCGTGTTCGAGAGACAGCAATCGTTGTGTACTCAGCAGTATGATACAGATTGTTTACGTTTCATACGCAAGTAAATTTCTCGAAATTCTGTTATCCTGCATGGTATATTATGTCAAAGGGCACATATCTTTTTCGAAACGTGCCTGTCAGCAGGTTTTTTTCTTGTGAGACCAGTTGTCTCACCTTCAAAGGCCTATGCATGACGATCAGAGAGTCTTCACTCGGTACTGCAATGGCGGTAAAAGCACGCTGCCCCGAATTCTCCGTACAGGTAACTGTACATCCGTGACACGACGCCACTGAGGGCGGTTCATGAGAGATTAACAAGTGCAGCTACTCTGAGAGCCAACGTGTGTGACTGATCGCACAGTATTTCCAGTGCAGCGTATTCCACTTCTTGGCTCGCTGCTGTTCTGAAGACTGCAATTCACTTTCATCTGAAAGCAACGCACGATAACGACCCCAGAGCACCGACGTGTTGCTATGATTGCGTCTAATATCTTTGTCGATACATGAAGTGTAAGAATAAGTATGTATACGACAAATAGAGCGATACAGCGCTGTTTCCCATCTGTTGCATGAATAGTGATTTTTTTCAGCCCAATTGCTTCAGAAAATAAGAATGTTGGCGTAACAAGTAGAATGCATATACAAGTGTTGTAAAAAAGTGCGAATGAGTGTGTGTGAACTGAACAGAGACTTGAAAGGCAGGTATCAATTGCCATTTCTTAGAGATTTATTTAGACTGCTAGAAAACACTAGCCCAGCGTCCCTTTGGCGCAGAGGATAGCGCGTTGGACTTCTAATCTAAAGGTCGTGGGTTCGATCCCCACAAGGGATGGGCAATTTTTAGAAACACGTGCTGAAGACGACATTGGTATTGGAACATGGGTGACCACTAGCGTGTTCGAGAGACAGCAATCGTTGTGTACTCAGCAGTATGATACAGATTGTTTACGTTTCATACGCAAGTAAATTTCTCGAAATTCTGTTATCCTGCATGGTATATTATGTCAAAGGGCACATACCTTTTTCGAAACGTGCCTGTTAGCAGGTTTTTTTCTTGTGAGACCAGTTGTCTCACCTTCAAAGGCCTATGCATGACGATCAGAGAGTCTTCACTCGGTACTGCAATGGCGGTAAAAGCACGCTGCCCCGAATTCTCCGTACAGGTAACTGTACATCCGTGACACGACGCCACTGAGGGCGGTTCATGAGAGATTAACAAGTGCAGCTACTCTGAGAGCCAACGTGTGTGACTGATCGCACAGTATTTCCAGTGCAGCGTATTCCACTTCTTGGCTCGCTGCTGTTCTGAAGACTGCAATTCACTTTCATCTGAAAGCAACGCACGATAACGACCCCAGAGCACCGACGTGTTGCTATGATTGCGTCTAATATCTTTGTCGATACATGAAGTGTAAGAATAAGTATGTATACGACAAATAGAGCGATACAGCGCTGTTTCCCATCTGTTGCATGAATAGTGATTTTTTTCAGCCCAATTGCTTCAGAAAATAAGAATGTTGGCGTAACAAGTAGAATGCATATACAAGTGTTGTAAAAAAGTGCGAATGAGTGTGTGTGAACTGAACAGAGACTTGAAAGGCAGGTATCAATTGCCATTTCTTAGAGATTTATTTAGACTGCTAGAAAACACTAGCCCAGCGTCCCTTTGGCGCAGAGGATAGCGCGTTGGACTTCTAATCCAAAGGTCGTGGGTTCGATCCCCACAAGGGGTGGGCAATTTTTAGAAACACGTGCTGAAGACGACATTGGTATTGGAACATGGGTGACCACTAGCGTGTTCGAGAGACAGCAATCGTTGTGTACTCAGCAGTATGATACAGATTGTTTACGTTTCATACGCAAGTAAATTTCTCGAAATTCTGTTATCCTGCATGGTATATTATGTCAAAGGGCACATATCTTTTTCGAAACGTGCCTGTCAGCAGGTTTTTTTCTTGTGAGACCAGTTGTCTCACCTTCAAAGGCCTATGCATGACGATCAGAGAGTCTTCACTCGGTACTGCAATGGCGGTAAAAGCACGCTGCCCCGAATTCTCCGTACAGGTAACTGTACATCCGTGACACGACGCCACTGAGGGCGGTTCATGAGAGATTAACAAGTGCAGCTACTCTGAGAGCCAACGTGTGTGACTGATCGCACAGTATTTCCAGTGCAGCGTATTCCACTTCTTGGCTCGCTGCTGTTCTGAAGACTGCAATTCACTTTCATCTGAAAGCAACGCACGATAACGACCCCAGAGCACCGACGTGTTGCTATGATTGCGTCTAATATCTTTGTCGATACATGAAGTGTAAGAATAAGTATGTATACGACAAATAGAGCGATACAGCGCTGTTTCCCATCTGTTGCATGAATAGTGATTCTTTTCAGCCCAATTGCTTCAGAAAATAAGAATGTTGGCGTAACAAGTAGAATGCATATACAAGTGTTGTAAAAAAGTGCGAATGAGTGTGTGTGAACTGAACAGAGACTTGAAAGGCAGGTATCAATTGCCATTTCTTAGAGATTTATTTAGACTGCTAGAAAACACTAGCCCAGCGTCCCTTTGGCGCAGAGGATAGCGCGTTGGACTTCTAATCCAAAGGTCGTGGGTTCGATCCCCACAAGGGATGGGCAGTTTTTAGAAACACGTGCTGAAGACGACATTGGTATTGGAACATGGGTGACCACTAGCGTGTTCGAGAGACAGCAATCGTTGTGTACTCAGCAGTATGATACAGATTGTTTACGTTTCATACGCAAGTAAATTTCTCGAAATTCTGTTATCCTGCATGGTATATTATGTCAAAGGGCACATACCTTTTTCGAAACGTGCCTGTTAGCAGGTTTTTTTCTTGTGAGACCAGTTGTCTCACCTTCAAAGGCCTATGCATGACGATCAGAGAGTCTTCACTCGGTACTGCAATGGCGGTAAAAGCACGCTGCCCCGAATTCTCCGTACAGGTAACTGTACATCCGTGACACGACGCCACTGAGGGCGGTTCATGAGAGATTAACAAGTGCAGCTACTCTGAGAGCCAACGTGTGTGACTGATCGCACAGTATTTCCAGTGCAGCGTATTCCACTTCTTGGCTCGCTGCTGTTCTGAAGACTGCAATTCACTTTCATCTGAAAGCAACGCACGATAACGACCCCAGAGCACCGACGTGTTGCTATGATTGCGTCTAATATCTTTGTCGATACATGAAGTGTAAGAATAAGTATGTATACGACAAATAGAGCGATACAGCGCTGTTTCCCATCTGTTGCATGAATAGTGATTTTTTTCAGCCCAATTGCTTCAGAAAATAAGAATGTTGGCGTAACTAGTAGAATGCATATACAAGTGTTGTAAAAAAGTGCGAATGAGTGTGTGTGAACTGAACAGAGACTTGAAAGGCAGGTATCAATTGCCATTTCTTAGAGATTTATTTAGACTGCTAGAAAACACTAGCCCAGCGTCCCTTTGGCGCAGAGGATAGCGCGTTGGACTTCTAATCCAAAGGTCGTGGGTTCGATCCCCACAAGGGATGGGCAATTTTTAGAAACACGTGCTGAAGACGACATTGGTATTGGAACATGGGTGACCACTAGCGTGTTCGAGAGACAGCAATCGTTGTGTACTCAGCAGTATGATACAGATTGTTTACGTTTCATACGCAAGTAAATTTCTCGAAATTCTGTTCTCCTGCATGGTATATTATGTCAAAGGGCACATACCTTTTTCGAAACGTGCCTGTTAGCAGGTTTTTTTCTTGTGAGACCAGTTGTCTCACCTTCAAAGGCCTATGCATGACGATCAGAGAGTCTTCACTCGGTACTGCAATGGCGGTAAAAGCACGCTGCCCCGAATTCTCCGTACAGGTAACTGTACATCCGTGACACGACGCCACTGAGGGCGGTTCATGAGAGATTAACAAGTGCAGCTACTCTGAGAGCCAACGTGTGTGACTGATCGCACAGTATTTCCAGTGCAGCGTATTCCACTTCTTGGCTCGCTGCTGTTCTGAAGACTGCAATTCACTTTCATCTGAAAGCAACGCACGATAACGACCCCAGAGCACCGACGTGTTGCTATGATTGCGTCTAATATCTTTGTCGATACATGAAGTGTAAGAATAAGTATGTATACACACTAGATCGCGTGTTAGCGCTGTTTCCCATCTGTTGCATGAATAGTGATTTTTCTCAGCCCAATTGCTTCAGAAAATAAGAATGTTGGCGTAACAAGTAGAATGCATATACAAGTGTTGTAAAAAAGTGCGAATGAGTGTGTGTGAACTGAACAGAGACTTGAAAGGCAGGTATCAATTGCCATTTCTTAGAGATTTATTTAGACTGCTAGAAAACACTAGCCCAGCGTCCCTTTGGCGCAGAGGATAGCGCGTTGGACTTCTAATCCAAAGGTCGTGGGTTCGATCCCCACAAGGTATGGGCAATTTTTAGAAACACGTGCTGAAGACGACATTGGTATTGGAACATGGGTGACCACTAGCGTGTTCGAGAGACAGCAATCGTTGTGTACTCAGCAGTATGATACAGATTGTTTACGTTTCATACGCAAGTAAATTTCTCGAAATTCTGTTATCCTGCATGGTATATTATGTCAAAGGGCACATACCTTTTTCGAAACGTGCCTGTTAGCAGGTTTTTTTCTTGTGAGACCAGTTGTCTCACCTTCAAACGCCTATGCATGACGATCAGAGAGTCTTCACTCGGTACTGCAATGGCGGTAAAAGCACGCTGCCCCGAATTCTCCGTACAGGTAACTGTACATCCGTGACACGACGCCACTGAGGGCGGTTCATGAGAGATTAACAAGTGCAGCTACTCTGAGAGCCAACGTGTGTGACTGATCGCACAGTATTTCCAGTGCAGCGTATTCCACTTCTTGGCTCGCTGCTGTTCTGAAGACTGCAATTCACTTTCATCTGAAAGCAACGCACGATAACGACCCCAGAGCACCGACGTGTTGCTATGATTGCGTCTAATATCTTTGTCGATACATGAAGTGTAAGAATAAGTATGTATACGACAAATAGAGCGATACAGCGCTGTTTCCCATCTGTTGCATGAATAGTGATTTTTCTCAGCCCAATTGCTTCAGAAAATAAGAATGTTGGCGTAACAAGTAGAATGCATATACAAGTGTTGTAAAAAAGTGCGAATGAGTGTGTGTGAACTGAACAGAGACTTGAAAGGCAGGTATCAATTGCCATTTCTTAGAGATTTATTTAGACTGCTAGAAAACACTAGCCCAGCGTCCCTTTGGCGCAGAGGATAGCGCGTTGGAATTCTAAACTAAAGGTCGTGGGTTCGATCCCCACAAGGGATGGGCGATTTTTAGAAACACGTGCTGAAGACGACATTGGTATTGGAACATGGGTGACCACTAGCGTGTTCGAGAGACAGCAATCGTTGTGTACTCAGCAGTATGATACAGATTGTTTACGTTTCATATGCAAGTAAATTTCTCGAAATTCTGTTATCCTGCATGGTATATTATGTCAAAGGGCACATACCTTTTTCGAAACGTGCCTGTTAGCAGGTTTTTTTCTTGTGAGACCAGTTGTCTCACCTTCAAAGGCCTATGCATGACGATCAGAGAGTCTTCACTCGGTACTGCAATGGCGGTAAAAGCACGCTGCCCCGAATTCTCCGTACAGGTAACTGTACATCCGTGACACGACGCCACTGAGGGCGGTTCATGAGAGATTAACAAGTGCAGCTACTCTGAGAGCCAACGTGTGTGACTGATCGCACAGTATTTCCAGTGCAGCGTATTCCACTTCTTGGCTCGCTGCTGTTCTGAAGACTGCAATTCACTTTCATCTGAAAGCAACGCACGATAACGACCCCAGAGCACCGACGTGTTGCTATGATTGCGTCTAATATCTTTGTCGATACATGAAGTGTAAGAATAAGTATGTATACGACAAATAGAGCGATACAGCGCTGTTTCCCATCTGTTGCATGAATAGTGATTTTTTTCAGCCCAATTGCTTCAGAAAATAAGAATGTTGGCGTAACAAGTAGAATGCATATACAAGTGTTGTAAAAAAGTGCGAATGAGTGTGTGTGAACTGAACAGAGACTTGAAAGGCAGGTATCAATTGCCATTTCTTAGAGATTTATTTAGACTGCTAGAAAACACTAGCCCAGCGTCCCTTTGGCGCAGAGGATAGCGCGTTGGACTTCTAATCCAAAGGTCGTGGGTTCGATCCCCACAAGGGATGGGCAATTTTTAGAAACACGTGCTGAAGACGACATTGGTATTGGAACATGGGTGACCACTAGCGTGTTCGAGAGACAGCAATCGTTGTGTACTCAGCAGTATGATACAGATTGTTTACGTTTCATACGCAAGTAAATTTCTCGAAATTCTGTTATCCTGCATGGTATATTATGTCAAAGGGCACATACCTTTTTCGAAACGTGCCTGTTAGCAGGTTTTTTTCTTGTGAGACCAGTTGTCTCACCTTCAAAGGCCTATGCATGACGATCAGAGAGTCTTCACTCGGTACTGCAATGGCGGTAAAAGCACGCTGCCCCGAATTCTCCGTACAGGTAACTGTACATCCGTGACACGACGCCACTGAGGGCGGTTCATGAGAGATTAACAAGTGCAGCTACTCTGACAGCCAACGTGTGTGACTGATCGCACAGTATTTCCAGTGCAGCGTATTCCACTTCTTGGCTCGCTGCTGTTCTGAAGACTGCAATTCACTTTCATCTGAAAGCAACGCACGATAACGACCCCAGAGCACCGACGTGTTGCTATGATTGCGTCTAATATCTTTGTCGATACATGAAGTGTAAGAATAAGTATGTATACGACAAATAGAGCGATACAGCGCTGTTTCCCATCTGTTGCATGAATAGTGATTTTTTTCAGCCCAATTGCTTCAGAAAATAAGAATGTTGGCGTAACAAGTAGAATGCATATACAAGTGTTGTAAAAAAGTGCGAATGAGTGTGTGTGAACTGAACAGAGACTTGAAAGGCAGGTATCAATTGCCATTTCTTAGAGATTTATTTAGACTGCTAGAAAACACTAGCCCAGCGTCCCTTTGGCGCAGAGGATAGCGCGTTGGACTTCTAATCCAAAGGTCGTAGGTTCGATCCCCACAAGGGATGGGCAATTTTTAGAAACACGTGCTGAAGACGACATTGGTATTGGAACATGGGTGACCACTAGCGTGTTCGAGAGACAGCAATCGTTGTGTACTCAGCAGTATGATACAGATTGTTTACGTTTCATACGCAAGTAAATTTCTCGAAATTCTGTTATCCTGCATGGTATATTATGTCAAAGGGCACATACCTTTTTCGAAACGTGCCTGTTAGCAGGTTTTTTTCTTGTGAGACCAGTTGTCTCACCTTCAAACGCCTATGCATGACGATCAGAGAGTCTTCACTCGGTACTGCAATGGCGGTAAAAGCACGCTGCCCCGAATTCTCCGTACAGGTAACTGTACATCCGTGACACGACGCCACTGAGGGCGGTTCATGAGAGATTAACAAGTGCAGCTACTCTGAGAGCCAACGTGTGTGACTGATCGCACAGTATTTCCAGTGCAGCGTATTCCACTTCTTGGCTCGCTGCTGTTCTGAAGACTGCAATTCACTTTCATCTGAAAGCAACGCACGATAACGACCCCAGAGCACCGACGTGTTGCTATGATTGCGTCTAATATCTTTGTCGATACATGAAGTGTAAGAATAAGTATGTATACGACAAATAGAGCGATACAGCGCTGTTTCCCATCTGTTGCATGAATAGTGATTTTTTTCAGCCCAATTGCTTCAGAAAATAAGAATGTTGGCGTAACAAGTAGAATGCATATACAAGTGTTGTAAAAAAGTGCGAATGAGTGTGTGTGAACTGAACAGAGACTTGAAAGGCAGGTATCAATAGCCATTTCTTAGAGATTTATTTAGACTGCTAGAAAACACTAGCCCAGCGTCCCTTTGGCGCAGAGGATAGCGCGTTGGAATTTTAATCCAATGGTCGTGGGTTCGATCCCCACAAGGGATGGGCAATTTTTAGAAACATGTGCTGAAGACGACATTGGTATTGGAACATGGGTGACCACTAGCGTGTTCGAGAGACAGCGATCGTTGTGTACTCAGCAGTATGATACAGATTGTTTACGTTTCATACGCAAGTAAATTTCTCGAAATTCTGTTATCCTGCATGGTATATTATGTCAAAGGGCACATACCTTTTTCGAAACGTGCCTGTTAGCAGGTTTTTTTCTTGTGAGACCAGTTGTCTCACCTTCAAAGGCCTATGCATGACGATCAGAGAGTCTTCACTCGGTACTGCAATGGCGGTAAAAGCACGCTGCCCCGAATTCTCCGTACAGGTAACTGTACATCCGTGACACGACGCCACTGAGGGCGGTTCATGAGAGATTAACAAGTGCAGCTACTCTGAGAACCAACGTGTGTGACTGATCGCACAGTATTTCCAGTGCAGCGTATTCCACTTCTTGGCTCGCTGCTGTTCTGAAAACTGCAATTCACTTTCATCTGAAAGCAACGCACGATAACGACCCCAGAGCACCGACGTGTTGCTATGATTGCGTCTAATATCTTTGTCGATACATGAAGTGTAAGAATAAGTATGTATACGACAAATAGAGCGATACAGCGCTGTTTCCCATCTGTTGCATGAATAGTGATTTTTTTCAGCCCAATTGCTTCAGAAAATAAGAATGTTGGCGTAACAAGTAGAATGCATATACAAGTGTTGTAAAAAAGTGCGAATGAGTGTGTGTGAACTGAACAGAGACTTGAAAGGCAGGTATCAATTGCCATTTCTTAGAGATTTATTTAGACTGCTAGAAAACACTAGCCCAGCGTCCCTTTGGCGCAGAGGATAGCGCGTTGGACTTCTAATCCAAAGGTCGTGGGTTCGATCCACACAAGGGAGGGGCAATTTTTAGAAACACGTGCTGAAGACGACATTGGTATTGGAACATGGGTGACCACTAGCGTGTTCGAGAGACAGCAATCGTTGTGTACTCAGCAGTATGATACAGATTGTTTACGTTTCATACGCAAGTAAATTTCTCGAAATTCTGTTATCCTGCATGGTATATTATGTCAAAGGGCACATACCTTTTTCGAAACGTGCCTGTTAGCAGGTTTTTTTCTTGTGAGACCAGTTGTCTCACCTTCAAAGGCCTATGCATGACGATCAGAGAGTCTTCACTCGGTACTGCAATGGCGGTAAAAGCACGCTGCCCCGAATTCTCCGTACAGGTAACTGTACATCCGTGACACGACGCCACTGAGGGCGGTTCATGAGAGATTAACAAGTGCAGCTACTCTGAGAGCCAACGTGTGTGACTGATCGCACAGTATTTCCAGTGCAGCGTATTCCACTTCTTGGCTCGCTGCTGTTCTGAAGACTGCAATTCACTTTCATCTGAAAGCAACGCACGATAACGACCCCAGAGCACCGACGTGTTGCTATGATTGCGTCTAATATCTTTGTCGATACATGAAGTGTAAGAATAAGTATGTATACGACAAATAGAGCGATACAGCGCTGTTTCCCATCTGTTGCATGAATAGTGATTTTTTTCAGCCCAATTGCTTCAGAAAATAAGAATGTTGGCGTAACAAGTAGAATGCATATACAAGTGTTGTAAAAAAGTGCGAATGAGTGTGTGTGAACTGAACAGAGACTTGAAAGGCAGGTATCAATTGCCATTTCTTAGAGATTTATTTAGACTGCTAGAAAACACTAGCCCAGCGTCCCTTTGGCGCAGAGGATAGCACGTTGGACTTCTAATCCAAAGGTCATGGGTTCGATCCCCACAAGGGGTGGGCAATTTTTAGAAACACGTGCTGAAGACGACATTGGTATTGGAACATGGGTGACCACTAGCGTGTTCGAGAGACAGCAATCGTTGTGTACTCAGCAGTATGATACAGATTGTTTACGTTTCATACGCAAGTAAATTTCTCGAAATTCTGTTATCCTGCATGGTATATTATGTCAAAGGGCACATACCTTTTTCGAAACGTGCCTGTTAGCAGGTTTTTTTCTTGTGAGACCAGTTGTCTCACCTTCAAAGGCCTATGCATGACGATCAGAGAGTCTTCACTCGGTACTGCAATGGCGGTAAAAGCACGCTGCCCCGAATTCTCCGTACAGGTAACTGTACATCCGTGACACGACGCCACTGAGGGCGGTTCATGAGAGATTAACAAGTGCAGCTACTCTGAGAGCCAACGTGTGTGACTGATCGCACAGTATTTCCAGTGCAGCGTATTCCACTTCTTGGCTCGCTGCTGTTCTGAAGACTGCAATTCACTTTCATCTGAAAGCAACGCACGATAACGACCCCAGAGCACCGACGTGTTGCTATGATTGCGTCTAATATCTTTGTCGATACATGAAGTGTAAGAATAAGTATGTATACGACAAATAGAGCGATACAGCGCTGTTTCCCATCTGTTGCATGAATAGTGATTTTTTTCAGCCCAATTGCTTCAGAAAATAAGAATGTTGGCGTAACAAGTAGAATGCATATACAAGTGTTGTAAAAAAGTGCGAATGAGTGTGTGTGAACTGAACAGAGACTTGAAAGGCAGGTATCAATAGCCATTTCTTAGAGATTTATTTAGACTGCTAGAAATCACTAGCCCAGCGTCCCTTTGGCGCAGAGGATAGCGCGTTGGACTTCTAATCCAAAGGTCGTAGGTTCGATCCCCACAAGGGATGGGCAATTTTTAGAAACACGTGCTGAAGACGACATTGGTATTGGAACATGGGTGACCACTAGCGTGTTCGAGAGACAGCAATCGTTGTGTACTCAGCAGTATGATACAGATTGTTTACGTTTCATACGCAAGTAAATTTCTCGAAATTCTGTTATCCTGCATGGTATATTATGTCAAAGGGCACATACCTTTTTCGAAACGTGCCTGTTAGCAGGTTTTTTTCTTGTGAGACCAGTTGTCTCACCTTCAAAGGCCTATGCATGACGATCAGAGAGTCTTCACTCGGTACTGCAATGGCGGTAAAAGCACGCTGCCCCGAATTCTCCGTACAGGTAACTGTACATCCGTGACACGACGCCACTGAGGGCGGTTCATGAGAGATTAACAAGTGCAGCTACTCTGACAGCCAACGTGTGTGACTGATCGCACAGTATTTCCAGTGCAGCGTATTCCACTTCTTGGCTCGCTGCTGTTCTGAAGACTGCAATTCACTTTCATCTGAAAGCAACGCACGATAACGACCCCAGAGCACCGACGTGTTGCTATGATTGCGTCTAATATCTTTGTCGATACATGAAGTGTAAGAATAAGTATGTATACGACAAATAGAGCGATACAGCGCTGTTTCCCATCTGTTGCATGAATAGTGATTTTTTTCAGCCCAATTGCTTCAGAAAATAAGAATGTTGGCGTAACAAGTAGAATGCATATACAAGTGTTGTAAAAAAGTGCGAATGAGTGTGTGTGAACTGAACAGAGACTTGAAAGGCAGGTATCAATAGCCATTTCTTAGAGATTTATTTAGACTGCTAGAAAACACTAGCCCAGCGTCCCTTTGGCGCAGAGGATAGCGCGTTGGACTTCTAATCCAAAGGTCGTAGGTTCGATCCCCACAAGGGATGGGCAATTTTTAGAAACACGTGCTGAAGACGACATTGGTATTGGAACATGGGTGACCACTAGCGTGTTCGAGAGACAGCAATCATTGTGTACTCAGCAGTATGATACAGATTGTTTACGTTTCATACGCAAGTAAATTTCTCGAAATTCTGTTATCCTGCATGGTATATTATGTCAAAGGGCACATACCTTTTTCGAAACGTGCCTGTTAGCAGGTTTTTTTCTTGTGAGACCAGTTGTCTCACCTTCAAAGGCCTATGCATGACGATCAGAGAGTCTTCACTCGGTACTGCAATGGCGGTAAAAGCACGCTGCCCCGAATTCTCCGTACAGGTAACTGTACATCCGTGACACGACGCCACTGAGGGCGGTTCATGAGAGATTAACAAGTGCAGCTACTCTGAGAGCCAACGTGTGTGACTGATCGCACAGTATTTCCAGTGCAGCGTATTCCACTTCTTGGCTCGCTGCTGTTCTGAAGACTGCAATTCACTTTCATCTGAAAGCAACGCACGATAACGACCCCAGAGCACCGACGTGTTGCTATGATTGCGTCTAATATCTTTGTCGATACATGAAGTGTAAGAATAAGTATGTATACGACAAATAGAGCGATACAGCGCTGTTTCCCATCTGTTGCATGAATAGTGATTTTTTTCAGCCCAATTGCTTCAGAAAATAAGAATGTTGGCGTAACAAGTAGAATGCATATACAAGTGTTGTAAAAAAGTGCGAATGAGTGTGTGTGAACTGAACAGAGACTTGAAAGGCAGGTATCAATTGCCATTTCTTAGAGATTTATTTAGACTGCTAGAAAACACTAGCCCAGCGTCCCTTTGGCGCAGAGGATAGCGCGTTGGACTTCTAATCCAAAGGTCGTGGGTTCGATCCACACAAGGGAGGAGCAATTTTTAGAAACACGTGCTGAAGACGACATTGGTATTGGAACATGGGTGACCACTAGCGTGTTCGAGAGACAGCAATCGTTGTGTACTCAGCAGTATGATACAGATTGTTTACGTTTCATACGCAAGTAAATTTCTCGAAATTCTGTTATCCTGCATGGTATATTATGTCAAAGGGCACATACCTTTTTCGAAACGTGCCTGTTAGCAGGTTTTTTTCTTGTGAGACCAGTTGTCTCACCTTCAAACGCCTATGCATGACGATCAGAGAGTCTTCACTCGGTACTGCAATGGCGGTAAAAGCACGCTGCCCCGAATTCTCCGTACAGGTAACTGTACATCCGTGACACGACGCCACTGAGGGCGGTTCATGAGAGATTAACAAGTGCAGCTACTCTGAGAGCCAACGTGTGTGACTGATCGCACAGTATTTCCAGTGCAGCGTATTCCACATCTTGGCTCGCTGCTGTTCTGAAGACTGCAATTCACTTTCATCTGAAAGCAACGCACGATAACGACCCCAGAGCACCGACGTGTTGCTATGATTGCGTCTAATATCTTTGTCGATACATGAAGTGTAAGAATAAGTATGTATACGACAAATAGAGCGATACAGCGCTGTTTCCCATCTGTTGCATGAATAGTGATTTTTTTCAGCCCAATTGCTTCAGAAAATAAGAATGTTGGCGTAACAAGTAGAATGCATATACAAGTGTTGTAAAAAAGTGCGAATGAGTGTGTGTGAACTGAACAGAGACTTGAAAGGCAGGTATCAATTGCCATTTCTTAGAGATTTATTTAGACTGCTAGAAAACACTAGCCCAGCGTCCCTTTGGCGCAGAGGATAGCGCGTTGGACTTCTAATCCAAAGGTCGTGGGTTCGATCCACACAAGGGAGGGGCAATTTTTAGAAACACGTGCTGAAGACGACATTGGTATTGGAACATGGGTGACCACTAGCGTGTTCGAGAGACAGCAATCGTTGTGTACTCAGCAGTATGATACAGATTGTTTACATTTCATACGCAAGTAAATTTCTCGAAATTCTGTTATCCTGCATGGTATATTATGTCAAAGGGCACATACCTTTTTCGAAACGTGCCTGTTAGCAGGTTTTTTTCTTGTGAGACCAGTTGTCTCACCTTCAAAGGCCTATGCATGACGATCAGAGAGTCTTCACTCGGTACTGCAATGGCGGTAAAAGCACGCTGCCCCGAATTCTCCGTACAGGTAACTGTACATCCGTGACACGACGCCACTGAGGGCGGTTCATGAGAGATTAACAAGTGCAGCTACTCTGAGAGCCAACGTGTGTGACTGATCGCACAGTATTTCCAGTGCAGCGTATTCCACTTCTTGGCTCGCTGCTGTTCTGAAGACTGCAATTCACTTTAATCTGAAAGCAACGCACGATAACGACCCCAGAGCACCGACGTGTTGCTATGATTGCGTCTAATATCTTTGTCGATACATGAAGTGTAAGAATAAGTATGTATACGACAAATAGAGCGATACAGCGCTGTTTCCCATCTGTTGCATGAATAGTGATTTTTTTCAGCCCAATTGCTTCAGAAAATAAGAATGTTGGCGTAACAAGTAGAATGCATATACAAGTGTTGTAAAAAAGTGCGAATGAGTGTGTGTGAACTGAACAGAGACTTGAAAGGCAGGTATCAATTGCCATTTCTTAGAGATTTATTTAGACTGCTAGAAAACACTAGCCCAGCGTCCCTTTGGCGCAGAGGATAGCACGTTGGACTTCTAATCCAAAGGTCATGGGTTCGATCCCCACAAGGGGTGGGCAATTTTTAGAAACACGTGCTGAAGACGACATTGGTATTGGAACATGGGTGACCACTAGCGTGTTCGAGAGACAGCAATCGTTGTGTACTCAGCAGTATGATACAGATTGTTTACGTTTCATACGCAAGTAAATTTCTCGAAATTCTGTTATCCTGCATGGTATATTATGTCAAAGGGCACATACCTTTTTCGAAACGTGCCTGTTAGCAGGTTTTTTTCTTGTGAGACCAGTTGTCTCACCTTCAAAGGCCTATGCATGACGATCAGAGAGTCTTCACTCGGTACTACAATGGCGGTAAAAGCTCGCTACCCGAATTCTCCGTACAGGTAACTGTACATCCGTGACACGACGCCACTGAGGGCGGTTCATGAGAGATTAACAAGTGCAGCTACTCTGACAGCCAACGTGTGTGACTGATCGCACAGTATTTCCAGTGCAGCATATTCCACTTCTTGGCTCGCTGCTGTTCTGAAGACTGCAATTCACTTTCATCTGAAAGCAACGCACGATAACGACCCCAGAGCACCGACGTGTTGCTATGATTGCGTCTAATATCTTTGTCGATACATGAAGTGTAAGAATAAGTATGTATACGACAAATAGAGCGATACAGCGCTGTTTCCCATCTGTTGCATGAATAGTGATTTTTTTCAGCCTAATTGCTTCAGAAAATAAGAATGTTGGCGTAACAAGTAGAATGCATATACAAGTGTTGTAAAAAAGTGCGAATGAGTGTGTGTGAACTGAACAGAGACTTGAAAGGCAGGTATCAATTGCCATTTCTTAGAGATTTATTTAGACTGCTAGAAAACACTAGCCCAGAGTCCGTTTGGCGCAGAGGATAGCGCGTTGGACTTCTAATCCAAAGGTCGTGGGTTCGATCCCCACAAGGGATGGGCAATTTTTAGAAACACGTGCTGAAGACGATATTGGTATTGGAACATGGGTGACCACTAGCGTGTTTGAGAGACAGCAATCGTTGTGTACTCAGCAGTATGATACAGATTGTTTACGTTTCATACGCAAGTAAATTTCTCGAAATTCTGTTATCCTGCATCGTATATTATGTCAAAGGGCACATACCTTTTTCGAAACGTGCCTGTTAGCATGTTTTTTTCTTGTGAGACCAGTTGTCTCACCTTCAAAGGCCTATGCATGACGATCAGAGAGTCTTCACTCGGTACTGCAATGGCGGTAAAAGCACGCTGCCCCGAATTCTCCGTACAGGTAACTGTACATCCGTGACACGACGCCACTGAGGGCGGTTCATGAGAGATTAACAAGTGCAGCTACTCTGAGAGCCAACGTGTGTGACTGATCGCACAGTATTTCCAGTGCAGCGTATTCCACTTCTTGGCTCGCTGCTGTTCTGAAGACTGCAATTCACTTTCATCTGAAAGCAACGCACGATAACGACCCCAGAGCACCGACGTGTTGCTATGATTGCGTCTAATATCTTTGTCGATACATGAAGTGTAAGAATAAGTATGTATACGACAAATAGAGCGATACAGCGCTGTTTCCCATCTGTTGCATGAATAGTGATTCTTTTCAGCCCAATTGCTTCAGAAAATAAGAATGTTGGCGTAACAAGTAGAATGCATATACAAGTGTTGTAAAAAAGTGCGAATGAGTGTGTGTGAACTGAACAGAGACTTGAAAGGCAGGTATCAATTGCCATTTCTTAGAGATTTATTTAGACTGCTAGAAAACACTAGCCCAGCGTCCCTTTGGCGCAGAGGATAGCGCGTTGGACTTCTAATCCAAAGGTCGTGGGTTCGATCCCCACAAGGGATGTGCAGTTTTTAGAAACACGTGCTGAAGACGACATTGGTATTGGAACATGGGTGACCACTAGCGTGTTCGAGAGACAGCAATCGTTGTGTACTCAGCAGTATGATACAGATTGTTTACGTTTCATACGCAAGTAAATTTCTCGAAATTCTGTTATCCTGCATGGTATATTATGTCAAAGGGCACATACCTTTTTCGAAACGTGCCTGTTAGCAGGTTTTTTTCTTGTGAGACCAGTTGTCTCACCTTCAAAGGCCTATGCATGACGATCAGAGAGTCTTCACTCGGTACTGCAATGGCGGTAAAAGCACGCTGCCCCGAATTCTCCGTACAGGTAACTGTACATCCGTGACACGACGCCACTGAGGGCGGTTCATGAGAGATTAACAAGTGCAGCTACTCTGAGAGCCAACGTGTGTGACTGATCGCACAGTATTTCCAGTGCAGCGTATTCCACTTCTTGGCTCGCTGCTGTTCTGAAGACTGCAATTCACTTTCATCTGAAAGCAACGCACGATAACGACCCCAGAGCACCGACGTGTTGCTATGATTGCGTCTAATATCTTTGTCGATACATGAAGTGTAAGAATAAGTATGTATACGACAAATAGAGCGATACAGCGCTGTTTCCCATCTGTTGCATGAATAGTGATTTTTTTCAGCCCAATTGCTTCAGAAAATAAGAATGTTGGCGTAACAAGTAGAATGCATATACAAGTGTTGTAAAAAAGTGCGAATGAGTGTGTGTGAACTGAACAGAGACTTGAAAGGCAGGTATCAATTGCCATTTCTTAGAGATTTATTTAGACTGCTAGAAAACACTAGCCCAGCGTCCCTTTGGCGCAGAGGATAGCGCGTTGGACTTCTAATCCAAAGGTCGTGGGTTCGATCCCCACAAGGGATGGGCAGTTTTTAGAAACACGTGCTGAAGACGACATTGGTATTGGAACATGGGTGACCACTAGCGTGTTCGAGAGACAGCAATCGTTGTGTACTCAGCAGTATGATACAGATTGTTTACGTTTCATACGCAAGTAAATTTCTCGAAATTCTGTTATCCTGCATGGTATATTATGTCAAAGGGCACATACCTTTTTCGAAACGTGCCTGTTAGCAGGTTTTTTTCTTGTGAGACCAGTTGTCTCACCTTCAAAGGCCTATGCATGACGATCAGAGAGTCTTCACTCGGTACTGCAATGGCGGTAAAAGCACGCTGCCCCGAATTCTCCGTACAGGTAACTGTACATCCGTGACACGACGCCACTGAGGGCGGTTCATGAGAGATTAACAAGTGCAGCTACTCTGAGAGCCAACGTGTGTGACTGATCGCACAGTATTTCCAGTGCAGCGTATTCCACTTCTTGGCTCGCTGCTGTTCTGAAGACTGCAATTCACTTTCATCTGAAAGCAACGCACGATAACGACCCCAGAGCACCGACGTGTTGCTATGATTGCGTCTAATATCTTTGTCGATACATGAAGTGTAAGAATAAGTATGTATACGACAAATAGAGCGATACAGCGCTGTTTCCCATCTGTTGCATGAATAGTGATTTTTTTCAGCCCAATTGCTTCAGAAAATAAGAATGTTGGCGTAACAAGTAGAATGCATATACAAGTGTTGTAAAAAAGTGCGAATGAGTGTGTGTGAACTGAACAGAGACTTGAAAGGCAGGTATCAATTGCCATTTCTTAGAGATTTAATTAGACTGCTAGAAAACACTAGCCCAGCGTCCCTTTGGCGCAGAGGATAGCGCGTTGGACTTCTAATCCAAAGGTCGTGGGTTCGATCCCCACAAGGGATGGGCAATTTTTAGAAACACGTGCTGAAGACGACATTGGTATTGGAACATGGGTGACCACTAGCGTGTTCGAGAGACAGCAATCGTTGTGTACTCAGCAGTATGATACAGATTGTTTACGTTTCATACGCAAGTAAATTTCTCGAAATTCTGTTATCCTGCATGGTATATTATGTCAAAGGGCACATACCTTTTTCGAAACGTGCCTGTTAGCAGGTTTTTTTCTTGTGAGACCAGTTGTCTCACCTTCAAAGGCCTATGCATGACGATCAGAGAGTCTTCACTCGGTACTGCAATGGCGGTAAAAGCACGCTGCCCCGAATTCTCCGTACAGGTAACTGTACATCCGTGACACGACGCCACTGAGGGCGGTTCATGAGAGATTAACAAGTGCAGCTACTCTGACAGCCAACGTGTGTGACTGATCGCACAGTATTTCCAGTGCAGCGTATTCCACTTCTTGGCTCGCTGCTGTTCTGAAGACTGCAATTCACTTTCATCTGAAAGCAACGCACGATAACGACTCCAGAGCACCGACGTGTTGCTATGATTGCGTCTAATATCTTTGTCGATACATGAAGTGTAAGAATAAGTATGTATACGACAAATAGAGCGATACAGCGCTGTTTCCCATCTGTTGCATGAATAGTGATTTTTTTCAGCCCAATTGCTTCAGAAAATAAGAATGTTGGCGTAACAAGTAGAATGCATATACAAGTGTTGTAAAAAAGTGCGAATGAGTGTGTGTGAACTGAACAGAGACTTGAAAGGCAGGTATCAATTGCCATTTCTTAGAGATTTATTTAGACTGCTAGAAAACACTAGCCCAGCGTCCCTTTGGCGCAGAGGATAGCGCGTTGGACTTCTAATCCAAAGGTCGTGGGTTCGATCCCCACAAGGGATGGGCAATTTTTAGAAACACGTGCTGAAGACGACATTGGTATTGAAACATGGGTGACCACTAGCGTGTTCGAGAGACAGCGATCGTTGTGTACTCAGCAGTATGATACAGATTGTTTAAGTTTCATACGCAAGTAAATTTCTCGAAATTCTGTTATCCTGCATGGTATATTATGTCAAAGGGCACATACCTTTTTCGAAACGTGCCTGTTAGCAGGATTTTTTCTTGTGAGACCAGTTGTCTCACCTTCAAAGGCCTATGCATGACGATCAGAGAGTCTTCACTCGGTACTGCAATGGCGGTAAAAGCACGCTGCCCCGAATTCTCCGTACAGGTAACTGTACATCCGTGACACGACGCCACTGAGGGCGGTTCATGAGAGATTAACAAGTGCAGCTACTCTGAGAGCCAACGTGTGTGACTGATCGCACAGTATTTCCAGTGCAGCGTATTCCACTTCTTGGCTCGCTGCTGTTCTGAAGACTGCAATTCACTTTCATCTGAAAGCAACGCACGATAACGACCCCAGAGCACCGACGTGTTGCTATGATTGCGTCTAATATCTTTGTCGATACATGAAGTGTAAGAATAAGTATGTATACGACAAATAGAGCGATACAGCGCTGTTTCCCATCTGTTGCATGAATAGTGATTTTTCTCAGCCCAATTGCTTCAGAAAATAAGAATGTTGGCGTAACAAGTAGAATGCATATACAAGTGTTGTAAAAAAGTGCGAATGAGTGTGTGTGAACTGAACAGAGACTTGAAAGGCAGGTATCAATTGCCATTTCTTAGAGATTTATTTAGACTGCTAGAAAACACTAGCCCAGCGTCCCTTCGGCGCAGAGGATAGCGCGTTGGACTTCTAATCCAAAGGTCGTGGGTTCGATCCCCACAAGGGATGGGCAATTTTTAGAAACACGTGCTGAAGACGACATTGGTATTGGAACATGGGTGACCACTAGCGTGTTCGAGAGACAGCGATCGTTGTGTACTCAGCAGTATGATACAGATTGTTTACGTTTCATACGCAAGTAAATTTCTCGAAATTCTGTTATCCTGCATGGTATATTATGTCAAAGGGCACATACCTTTTTCGAAACGTGCCTGTTAGCAGGTTTTTTTCTTGTGAGACCAGTTGTCTCACCTTCAAAGGCCTATGCATGACGATCAGAGAGTCTTCACTCGGTACTGCAATGGCGGTAAAAGCACGCTGCCCCGAATTCTCCGTACAGGTAACTGTACATCCGTGACACGACGCCACTGAGGGCGGTTCATGAGAGATTAACAAGTGCAGCTACTCTGAGAGCCAACGTGTGTGACTGATCGCACAGTATTTCCAGTGCAGCGTATTCCACTTCTTGGCTCGCTGCTGTTCTGAAGACTGCAATTCACTTTCATCTGAAAGCAACGCACGATAACGACCCCAGAGCACCTACGTGTTGCTATGATTGCGTCTAATATCTTTGTCGATACATGAAGTGTAAGAATAAGTATGTATACGACAAATAGAGCGATACAGCGCTGTTTCCCATCTGTTGGATGAATAGTGATTTTTCTCAGCCCAATTGCTTCAGAAAATAAGAATGTTGGCGTAACAAGTAGAATGCATATACAAGTGTTGTAAAAAAGTGCGAATGAGTGTGTGTGAACTGAACAGAGACTTGAAAGGCAGGTATCAATTGCCATTTCTTAGAGATTTATTTAGACTGCTAGAAAACACTAGCCCAGCGTCCCTTTGGCGCAGAGGATAGCGCGTTGGACTTCTAATCCAAAGGTCGTGGGTTCGATCCCCACAAGGGATGGGCAATTTTTAGAAACACGTGCTGAAGACGACATTGGTATTGGAACATGGGTGACCACTAGCGTGTTCGAGAGACAGCAATCGTTGTGTACTCAGCAGTATGATACAGATTGTTTACGTTTCATACGCAAGTAAATTTCTCGAAATTCTGTTATCCTGCATGGTATATTATGTCAAAGGGCACATACCTTTTTCGAAACGTGCCTGTTAGCAGGTTTTTTTCTTCTGAGACCAGTTGTCTCACCTTCAAAGGCCTATGCATGACGATCAGAGAGCCTTCACTCGGTACTGCAATGGCGGTAAAAGCTCGCTGCCCCGAATTCTCCGTACAGGTAACTGTACATCCGTGACACGACGCCACTGAGGGCGGTTCATGAGAGATTAACAAGTGCAGCTACTCTGACAGCCAACGTGTGTGACTGATCGCACAGTATTTCCAGTGCAGCGTATTCCACTTCTTGGCTCGCTGCTGTTCTGAAGACTGCAATTCACTTTCATCTGAAAGCAACGCACGATAACGACCCCAGAGCACCGACGTGTTGCTATGATTGCGTCTAATATCTTTGTCGATACATGAAGTGTAAGAATAAGTATGTATACGACAAATAGAGCGATACAGCGCTGTTTCCCATCTGTTGCATGAATAGTGATTTTTCTCAGCCCAATTGCTTCAGAAAATAAGAATGTTGGCGTAACAAGTAGAATGCATATACAAGTGTTGTAAAAAAGTGCGAATGAGTGTGTGTGAACTGAACAGAGACTTGAAAGGCAGGTATCAATTGCCATTTCTTAGAGATTTATTTAGACTGCTAGAAAACACTAGCCCAGCGTCCCTTTGGCGCAGAGGATAGCGCGTTGGACTTCTAATCCAAAGGTCGTGGGTTCGATCCCCACAAGGGATGGGCAATTTTTAGAAACACGTGCTGAAGACGACATTGGTATTGGAACATGGGTGATCACTAGCGTGTTCGAGAGACAGCGATCGTTGTGTACTCAGCAGTATGATACAGATTGTTTACGTTTCATACGCAAGTAAATTTCTCGAAATTCTGTTATCCTGCATGGTATATTATGTCAAAGGGCACATACCTTTTTCGAAACGTGCCTGTTAGCAGGTTTTTTTCTTGTGAGACCAGTTGTCCCACCTTCAAAGGCCTATGCATGACGATCAGAGAGTCTTCACTCGGTACTGCAATGGCGGTAAAAGCACGCTGCCCCGAATTCTCCGTACAGGTAACTGTACATCCGTGACACGACGCCACTGAGGGCGGTTCATGAGAGATTAACAAGTGCAGCTACTCTGAGAGCCAACGTGTGTGACTGATCGCACAGTATTTCCAGTGCAGCGTATTCCACTTCTTGGCTCGCTGCTGTTCTGAAGACTGCAATTCACTTTCATCTGAAAGCAACGCACGATAACGACCCCAGAGCACCGACGTGTTGCTATGATTGCGTCTAATATCTTTGTCGATACATGAAGTGTAAGAATAAGTATGTATACGACAAATAGAGCGATACAGCGCTGTTTCCCATCTGTTGGATGAATAGTGATTTTTCTCAGCCCAATTGCTTCAGAAAATAAGAATGTTGGCGTAACAAGTAGAATGCATATACAAGTGTTGTAAAAAAGTGCGAATGAGTGTGTGTGAACTGAACAGAGACTTGAAAGGCAGGTATCAATTGCCATTTCTTAGAGATTTATTTAGACTGCTAGAAAACACTAGCCCAGCGTCCCTTTGGCGCAGAGGATAGCGCGTTGGACTTCTAATCCAAAGGTCGTGGGTTCGATCCCCACAAGGGATGGGCAATTTTTAGAAACACGTGCTGAAGACGACATTGGTATTGAAACATGGGTGACCACTAGCGTGTTCGAGAGACAGCGATCGTTGTGTACTCAGCAGTATGATACAGATTGTTTACGTTTCATACGCAAGTAAATTTCTCGAAATTCTGTTATCCTGCATGGTATATTATGTCAAAGGGCACATACCTTTTTCGAAACGTGCCTGTTAGCAGGTTTTTTTCTTGTGAGACCAGTTGTCTCACCTTCAAAGGCCTATGCATGACGATCAGAGAGTCTTCACTCGGTACTGCAATGGCGGTAAAAGCACGCTGCCCCGAATTCTCCGTACAGGTAACTGTACATCCGTGACACGACGCCACTGAGGGCGGTTCATGAGAGATTAACAAGTGCAGCTACTCTGACAGCCAACGTGTGTGACTGATCGCACAGTATTTCCAGTGCAGCGTATTCCACTTCTTGGCTCGCTGCTGTTCTGAAGACTGCAATTCACGTTCATCTGAAAGCAACGCACGATAACGACCCCAGAGCACCGACGTGTTGCTATGATTGCGTCTAATATCTTTGTCGATACATGAAGTGTAAGAATAAGTATGTATACGACAAATAGAGCGATACAGCGCTGTTTCCCATCTGTTGCATGAATAGTGATTTTTTTCAGCCCAATTGCTTCAGAAAATAAGAATGTTGGCGTAACAAGTAGAATGCATATACAAGTGTTGTAAAAAAGTGCGAATGAGTGTGTGTGAACTGAACAGAGACTTGAAAGGCAGGTATCAATTGCCATTTCTTAGAGATTTATTTAGACTGCTAGAAAACACTAGCCCAGCGTCCCTTTGGCGCAGAGGATAGCGCGTTGGACTTCTAATCCAAAGGTCGTGGGTTCGATCCCCACAAGGGATGGGCAATTTTTAGAAACACGTGCTGAAGACGACATTGGTATTGAAACATGGGTGACCACTAGCGTGTTCGAGAGACAGCGATCGTTGTGTACTCAGCAGTATGATACAGATTGTTTACGTTTCATACGCAAGTAAATTTCTCGAAATTCTGTTATCCTGCATGGTATATTATGTCAAAGGGCACATACCTTTTTCGAAACGTGCCTGTTAGCAGGTTTTTTTCTTGTGAGACCAGTTGTCTCACCTTCAAAGGCCTATGCATGACGATCAGAGAGTCTTCACTCGGTACTGCAATGGCGGTAAAAGCACGCTGCCCCGAATTCTCCGTACAGGTAACTGTACATCCGTGACACGACGCCACTGAGGGCGGTTCATGAGAGATTAACAAGTGCAGCTACTCTGAGAGCCAACGTGTGTGACTGATCGCACAGTATTTCCAGTGCAGCGTATTCCACTTCTTGGCTCGCTGCTGTTCTGAAGACTGCAATTCACTTTCATCTGAAAGCAACGCACGATAACGACCCCAGAGCACCGACGTGTTGCTATGATTGCGTCTAATATCTTTGTCGATACATGAAGTGTAAGAATAAGTATGTATACGACAAATAGAGCGATACAGCGCTGTTTCCCATCTGTTGGATGAATAGTGATTTTTCTCAGCCCAATTGCTTCAGAAAATAAGAATGTTGGCGTAACAAGTAGAATGCATATACAAGTGTTGTAAAAAAGTGCGAATGAGTGTGTGTGAACTGAACAGAGACTTGCAAGGCAGGTATCAATTGCCATTTCTTAGAGATTTATTTAGACTGCTAGAAAACACTAGCCCAGCGTCCCTTTGGCGCAGAGGATAGCGCGTTGGACTTCTAATCCAAAGGTCGTGGGTTCGATCCCCACAAGGGATGGGCAATTTTTAGAAACACGTGCTGAAGACGACATTGGTATTGAAACATGGGTGACCACTAGCGTGTTCGAGAGACAGCGATCGTTGTGTACTCAGCAGTATGATACAGATTGTTTACGTTTCATACGCAAGTAAATTTCTCGAAATTCTGTTATCCTGCATGGTATATTATGTCAAAGGGCACATACCTTTTTCGAAACGTGCCTGTTAGCAGGTTTTTTTCTTGTGAGACCAGTTGTCTCACCTTCAAAGGCCTATGCATGACGATCAGAGAGTCTTCACTCGGTACTGCAATGGCGGTAAAAGCACGCTGCCCCGAATTCTCCGTACAGGTAACTGTACATCCGTGACACGACGCCACTGAGGGCGGTTCATGAGAGATTAACAAGTGCAGCTACTCTGAGAGCCAACGTGTGTGACTGATCGCACAGTATTTCCAGTGCAGCGTATTCCACATCTTGGCTCGCTGCTGTTCTGAAGACTGCAATTCACTTTCATCTGAAAGCAACGCACGATAACGACCCCAGAGCACCGACGTGTTGCTATGATTGCGTCTAATATCTTTGTCGATACATGAAGTGTAAGAATAAGTATGTATACGACAAATAGAGCGATACAGCGCTGTTTCCCATCTGTTGCATGAATAGTGATTTTTTTCAGCCCAATTGCTTCAGAAAATAAGAATGTTGGCGTAACAAGTAGAATGCATATACAAGTGTTGTAAAAAAGTGCGAATGAGTGTGTGTGAACTGAACAGAGACTTGAAAGGCAGGTATCAATTGCCATTTCTTAGAGATTTATTTAGACTGCTAGAAAACACTAGCCCAGCGTCCCTTTGGCGCAGAGGATAGCGCGTTGGACTTCTAATCCAAAGGTCGTGGGTTCGATCCCCACAAGGGATGGGCAATTTTTAGAAACACGTGCTGAAGACGACATTGGTATTGGAACATGGGTGACCACTAGCGTGTTCGAGAGACAGCAATCGTTGTGTACTCAGCAGTATGATACAGATTGTTTACGTTTCATACGCAAGTAAATTTCTCGAAATTCTGTTATCCTGCATGGTATATTATGTCAAAGGGCACATACCTTTTTCGAAACGTGCCTGTTAGCAGGTTTTTTTCTTGTGAGACCAGTCGTCTCACCTTCAAAGGCCTATGCATGACGATCAGAGAGTCTTCACTCGGTACTGCAATGGCGGTAAAAGCACGCTGCCCCGAATTCTCCATACAGGTAACTGTACATCCGTGACACGACGCCACTGAGGGCGGTTCATGAGAGATTAACGAGTGCAGCTACTCTGACAGCCAACGTGTGTGACTGATCGCACAGTATTTCCAGTGCAGCGTATTCCACTTCTTGGCTCGCTGCTGTTCTGAAGACTGCAATTCACTTTCATCTGAAAGCAACGCACGATAACGACCCCAGAGCACCGACGTGTTGCTATGATTGCGTCTAATATCTTTGTCGATACATGAAGTGTAAGAATAAGTATGTATACGACAAATAGAGCGATACAGCGCTGTTTCCCATCTGTTGCATGAATAGTGATTTTTTTCAGCCCAATTGCTTCAGAAAATAAGAATGTTGGCGTAACAAGTAGAATGCATATACAAGTGTTGTAAAAAAGTGCGAATGAGTGTGTGTGAACTGAACAGAGACTTGAAAGGCAGGTATCAATTGCCATTTCTTAGAGATTTATTTAGACTGCTAGAAAACACTAGCCCAGCGTCCCTTTGGCGCAGAGGATAGCGCGTTGGACTTCTAATCCAAAGGTCGTGGGTTCGATCCCCACAAGGGATGGGCAATTTTTAGAAACACGTGCTGAAGACGACATTGGTATTGAAACATGGGTGACCACTAGCGTGTTCGAGAGACAGCGATCGTTGTGTACTCAGCAGTATGATACAGATTGTTTACGTTTCATACGCAAGTAAATTTCTCGAAATTCTGTTATCCTGCATGGTATATTATGTCAAAGGGCACATACCTTTTTCGAAACGTGCCTGTTAGCAGGTTTTTTTCTTGTGAGACCAGTTGTCTCACCTTCAAAGGCCTATGCATGACGATCAGAGAGTCTTCACTCGGTACTGCAATGGCGGTAAAAGCACGCTGCCCCGAATTCTCCGTACAGGTAACTGTACATCCGTGACACGACGCCACTGAGGGCGGTTCATGAGAGATTAACAAGTGCAGCTACTCTGAGAGCCAACGTGTGTGACTGATCGCACAGTATTTCCAGTGCAGCGTATTCCACTTCTTGGCTCGCTGCTGTTCTGAAGACTGCAATTCACTTTCATCTGAAAGCAACGCACGATAACGACCCCAGAGCACCGACGTGTTGCTATGATTGCGTCTAATATCTTTGTCGATACATGAAGTGTAAGAATAAGTATGTATACGACAAATAGAGCGATACAGCGCTGTTTCCCATCTGTTGCATGAATAGTGATTTTTTTCAGCCCAATTGCTTCAGAAAATAAGAATGTTGGCGTAACAAGTAGAATGCATATACAAGTGTTGTAAAAAAGTGCGAATGAGTGTGTGTGAACTGAACAGAGACTTGAAAGGCAGGTATCAATTGCCATTTCTTAGAGATTTATTTAGACTGCTAGAAAACACTAGCCCAGCGTCCCTTTGGCGCAGAGGATAGCGCGTTGGACTTCTAATCCAAAGGTCGTGGGTTCGATCCCCACAAGGGATGGGCAATTTTTAGAAACACGTGCTGAAGACGACATTGGTATTGGAACATGGGTGACCACTAGCGTGTTCGAGAGACAGCGATCGTTGTGTACTCAGCAGTATGATACAGATTGTTTACGTTTCATACGCAAGTAAATTTCTCGAAATTCTGTTATCCTGCATGGTATATTATGTCAAAGGGCACATACCTTTTTCGAAACGTGCCTGTTAGCAGGTTTTTTTCTTGTGAGACCAGTTGTCCCACCTTCAAAGGCCTATGCATGACGATCAGAGAGTCTTCACTCGGTACTGCAATGGCGGTAAAAGCACGCTGCCCCGAATTCTCCATACAGGTAACTGTACATCCGTGACACGACGCCACTGAGGGCGGTTCATGAGAGATTAACAAGTGCAGCTACTCTGACAGCCAACGTGTGTGACTGATCGCACAGTATTTCCAGTGCAGCGTATTCCACTTCTTGGCTCGCTGCTGTTCTGAAGACTGCAATTCACTTTCATCTGAAAGCAACGCACGATAACGACCCCAGAGCACCGACGTGTTGCTATGATTGCGTCTAATATCTTTGTCGATACATGAAGTGTAAGAATAAGTATGTATACGACAAATAGAGCGATACAGCGCTGTTTCCCATCTGTTGGATGAATAGTGATTTTTCTCAGCCCAATTGCTTCAGAAAATAAGAATGTTGGCGTAACAAGTAGAATGCATATACAAGTGTTGTAAAAAAGTGCGAATGAGTGTGTGTGAACTGAACAGAGACTTGAAAGGCAGGTATCAATTGCCATTTCTTAGAGATTTATTTAGACTGCTAGAGAACACTAGCCCAGCGTCCGTTTGGCGCAGAGGATAGCGCGTTGGACTTCTAAACCAAAGGTCGTGGGTTCGATCCCCACAAGGGATGGGCAATTTTTAGAAACACGTGCTGAAGACGACATTGGTATTGAAACATGGGTGACCACTAGCGTGTTCGAGAGACAGCGATCGTTGTGTACTCAGCAGTATGATACAGATTGTTTACGTTTCATACGCAAGTAAATTTCTCGAAATTCTGTTATCCTGCATGGTATATTATGTCAAAGGGCACATACCTTTTTCGAAACGTGCCTGTTAGCAGGTTTTTTTCTTGTGAGACCAGTTGTCTCACCTTCAAAGGCCTATGCATGACGATCAGAGAGTCTTCACTCGGTACTGCAATGGCGGTAAAAGCACGCTGCCCCGAATTCTCCGTACAGGTAACTGTACATCCGTGACACGACGCCACTGAGGGCGGTTCATGAGAGATTAACAAGTGCAGCTACTCTGAGAGCCAACGTGTGTGACTGATCGCACAGTATTTCCAGTGCAGCGTATTCCACATCTTGGCTCGCTGCTGTTCTGAAGACTGCAATTCACTTTCATCTGAAAGCAACGCACGATAACGACCCCAGAGCACCGACGTGTTGCTATGATTGCGTCTAATATCTTTGTCGATACATGAAGTGTAAGAATAAGTATGTATACGACAAATAGAGCGATACAGCGCTGTTTCCCATCTGTTGCAAGAATAGTGATTTTTTTCAGCCCAATTGCTTCAGAAAATAAGAATGTTGGCGTACAAGTAGAATGCATATACAAGTGTTGTAAAAAAGTGCGAATGAGTGTGTGTGAACTGAACAGAGACTTGAAAGGCAGGTATCAATTGCCATTTCTTAGAGATTTATTTAGACTGCTAGAAAACACTAGCCCAGCGTCCCTTTGGCGCAGAGGATAGCGCGTTGGACTTCTAATCCAAAGGTCGTGGGTTCGATCCCCACAAGGGATGGGCAATTTTTAGAAACACGTGCTGAAGACGACATTGGTATTGGAACATGGGTGACCACTAGCGTGTTCGAGAGACAGCAATCGTTGTGTACTCAGCAGTATGATACAGATTGTTTACGTTTCATACGCAAGTAAATTTCTCGAAATTCTGTTATCCTGCATGGTATATTATGTCAAAGGGCACATACCTTTTTCGAAACGTGCCTGTTAGCAGGTTTTTTTCTTGTGAGACCAGTTGTCTCACCTTCAAAGGCCTATGCATGACGATCAGAGAGTCTTCACTCGGTACTGCAATGGCGGTAAAAGCTCGCTGCCCCGAATTCTCCGTACAGGTAACTGTACATCCGTGACACGACGCCACTGAGGGCGGTTCATGAGAGATTAACAAGTGCAGCTACTCTGAGAGCCAACGTGTGTGACTGATCGCACAGTATTTCCAGTGCAGCGTATTCCACTTCTTGGCTCGCTGCTGTTCTGAAGACTGCAATTCACTTTCATCTGAAAGCAACGCACGATAACGACCCCAGAGCACCGACGTGTTGCTATGATTGCGTCTAATATCTTTGTCGATACATGAAGTGTAAGAATAAGTATGTATACGACAAATAGAGCGATACAGCGCTGTTTCCCATCTGTTGCATGAATAGTGATTTTTTTCAGCCCAATTGCTTCAGAAAATAAGAATGTTGGCGTAACAAGTAGAATGCATATACAAGTGTTGTAAAAAAGTGCGAATGAGTGTGTGTGAACTGAACAGAGACTTGAAAGGCAGGTATCAATTGCCATTTCTTAGAGATTTATTTAGACTGCTAGAAAACACTAGCCCAGCGTCCCTTTGGCGCAGAGGATAGCGCGTTGGACTTCTAATCCAAAGGTCGTGGGTTCGATCCCCACAAGGGATGGGCAGTTTTTAGAAACACGTGCTGAAGACGACATTGGTATTGAAACATGGGTGACCACTAGCGTGTTCGAGAGACAGCGATCGTTGTGTACTCAGCAGTATGATACAGATTGTTTACGTTTCATACGCAAGTAAATTTCTCGAAATTCTGTTATCCTGCATGGTATATTATGTCAAAGGGCACATACCTTTTTCGAAACGTGCCTGTTAGCAGGTTTTTTTCTTGTGAGACCAGTTGTCTCACCTTCAAAGGCCTATGCATGACGATCAGAGAGTCTTCACTCGGTACTGCAATGGCGGTAAAAGCACGCTGCCCCGAATTCTCCGTACAGGTAACTGTACATCCGTGACACGACGCCACTGAGGGCGGTTCATGACAGATTAACAAGTGCAGCTACTCTGAGAGCCAACGTGTGTGACTGATCGCACAGTATTTCCAGTGCAGCGTATTCCACTTCTTGGCTCGCTGCTGTTCTGAAGACTGCAATTCACTTTCATCTGAAAGCAACGCACGATAACGACCCCAGAGCACCGACGTGTTGCTATGATTGCGTCTAATATCTTTGTCGATACATGAAGTGTAAGAATAAGTATGTATACGACAAATAGAGCGATACAGCGCTGTTTCCCATCTGTTGCATGAATAGTGATTTTTTTCAGCCCAATTGCTTCAGAAAATAAGAATGTTGGCGTAACAAGTAGAATGCATATACAAGTGTTGTAAAAAAGTGCGAATGAGTGTGTGTGAACTGAACAGAGACTTGAAAGGCAGGTATCAATTGCCATTTCTTAGAGATTTATTTAGACAGCTAGAAAACACTAGCCCAGCGTCCGTTTGGCGCAGAGGATAGCGCGTTGGACTTCTAATCCAAAGGTCGTGGGTTCGATCCCCACAAGGGATGGGCAATTTTTAGAAACACGTGCTGAAGACGACATTGGTATTGGAACATGGGTGACCACTAGCGTGTTCGAGAGACAGCGATCGTTGTGTACTCAGCAGTATGATACAGATTGTTTACGTTTCATACGCAAGTAAATTTCTCGAAATTCTGTTATCCTGCATGGTATATTATGTCAAAGGGCACATACCTTTTTCGAAACGTGCCTGTTAGCAGGTTTTTTTCTTGTGAGACAAGTTGTCCCACCTTCAAAAGCCTATGCATGACGATCAGAGAGTCTTCACTCGGTACTGCAATGGCGGTAAAAGCACGCTGCCCCGAATTCTCCGTACAGGTAACTGTACATCCGTGACACGACGCCACTGAGGGCGGTTCATGAGAGATTAACAAGTGCAGCTACTCTGAGAGCCAACGTGTGTGACTGATCGCACAGTATTTCCAGTGCAGCGTATTCCACATCTTGGCTCGCTGCTGTTCTGAAGACTGCAATTCACTTTCATCTGAAAGCAACGCACGATAACGACCCCAGAGCACCGACGTGTTGCTATGATTTCGTCTAATATCTTTGTCGATACATGAAGTGTAAGAATAAGTATGTATACGACAAATAGAGCGATACAGCGCTGTTTCCCATCTGTTGCATGAATAGTGATTTTTTTCAGCCCAATTGCTTCAGAAAATAAGAATGTTGGCGTAACAAGTAGAATGCATATACAAGTGTTGTAAAAAAGTGCGAATGAGTGTGTGTGAACTGAACAGAGACTTGAAAGGCAGGTATCAATTGCCATTTCTTAGAGATTTATTTAGACTGCTAGAAAACACTAGCCCAGCGTCCCTTTGGCGCAGAGGATAGCGCGTTGGACTTCTAATCCAAAGGTCGTGGGTTCGATCCCCACAAGGGATGGGCAATTTTTAGAAACACGTGCTGAAGACGACATTGGTATTGGAACATGGGTGACCACTAGCGTGTTCGAGAGACAGCAATCGTTGTGTACTCAGCAGTATGATACAGATTGTTTACGTTTCATACGCAAGTAAATTTCTCGAAATTCTGTTATCCTGCAAGGTATATTATGTCAAAGGGCACATACCTTTTTCGAAACGTGCCTGTTAGCAGGTTTTTTTCTTGTGAGACCAGTTGTCTCACCTTCAAAGGCCTATGCATGACGATCAGAGAGTCTTCACTCGGTACTGCAATGGCGGTAAAAGCTCGCTGCCCCGAATTCTCCGTACAGGTAACTGTACATCCGTGACACGACGCCACTGAGGGCGGTTCATGAGAGATTAACAAGTGCAGCTACTCTGACAGCCAACGTGTGTGACTGATCGCACAGTATTTCCAGTGCAGCGTATTCCACTTCTTGGCTCGCTGCTGTTCTGAAGACTGCAATTCACTTTCATCTGAAAGCAACGCACGATAACGACCCCAGAGCACCGACGTGTTGCTATGATTGCGTCTAATATCTTTGTCGATACATGAAGTGTAAGAATAAGTATGTATACGACAAATAGAGCGATACAGCGCTGTTTCCCATCTGTTGCATGAATAGTGATTTTTTTCAGCCCAATTGCTTCAGAAAATAAGAATGTTGGCGTAACAAGTAGAATGCATATACAAGTGTTGTAAAAAAGTGCGAATGAGTGTGTGTGAACTGAACAGAGACTTGAAAGGCAGGTATCAATTGCCATTTCTTAGAGATTTATTTAGACTGCTAGAAAACACTAGCCCAGCGTCCCTTTGGCGCAGAGGATAGCGCGTTGGACTTCTAATCCAAAGGTCGTGGGTTCGATCCCCACAAGGGATGGGCAATTTTTAGAAACACGTGCTGAAGACGACATTGGTATTGGAACATGGGTGACCACTAGCGTGTTCGAGAGACAGCAATCGTTGTGTACTCAGCAGTATGATACAGATTGTTTACGTTTCATACGCAAGTAAATTTCTCGAAATTCTGTTATCCTGCATGGTATATTATGTCAAAGGGCACATACCTTTTTCGAAACGTGCCTGTTAGCAGGTTTTTTTCTTGTGAGACCAGTTGTCTCACCTCAAAGGCCTATGCATGACGATCAGAGAGTCTTCACTCGGTACTGCAATGGCGGTAAAAGCTCGCTGCCCCGAATTCTCCGTACAGGTAACTGTACATCCGTGACACGACGCCACTGAGGGCGGTTCATGAGAGATTAACAAGTGCAGCTACTCTGACAGCCAACGTGTGTGACTGATCGCACAGTATTTCCAGTGCAGCGTATTCCACTTCTTGGCTCGCTGCTGTTCTGAAGACTGCAATTCACTTTCATCTGAAAGCAACGCACGATAACGACCCCAGAGCACCGACGTGTTGCTATGATTGCGTCTAATATCTTTGTCGATACATGAAGTGTAAGAATAAGTATGTATACGACAAATAGAGCGATACAGCGCTGTTTCCCATCTGTTGCATGAATAGTGATTTTTTTCAGCCCAATTGCTTCAGAAAATAAGAATGTTGGCGTAACAAGTAGAATGCATATACAAGTGTTGTAAAAAAGTGCGAATGAGTGTGTGTGAACTGAACAGAGACTTGAAAGGCAGGTATCAATTGCCATTTCTTAGAGATTTATTTAGACTGCTAGTAAACACCAGCCCAGCGTCCCTTTGGCGCAGAGGATAGCGCGTTGGACTTCTAATCCAAAGGTCGTGGGTTCGATCCCCACAAGGGATGGGCAATTTTTAGAAACACGTGCTGAAGACGACATTGGTATTGAAACATGGGTGACCACTAGCGTGTTCGAGAGACAGCGATCGTTGTGTACTCAGCAGTATGATACAGATTGTTTACGTTTCATACGCAAGTAAATTTCTCGAAATTCTGTTATCCTGCATGGTATATTATGTCAAAGGGCACATACCTTTTTCGAAACGTGCCTGTTAGCAGGTTTTTTTCTTGTGAGACCAGTTGTCTCACCTTCAAAGGCCTATGCATGACGATCAGAGAGTCTTCACTCGGTACTGCAATGGCGGTAAAAGCACGCTGCCCCGAATTCTCCGTACAGGTAACTGTACATCCGTGACACGACGCCACTGAGGGCGGTTCATGAGAGATTAACAAGTGCAGCTACTCTGAGAGCCAACGTGTGTGACTGATCGCACAGTATTTCCAGTGCAGCGTATTCCACTTCTTGGCTCGCTGCTGTTCTGAAGACTGCAATTCACTTTCATCTGAAAGCAACGCACGATAACGACCCCAGAGCACCGACGTGTTGCTATGATTGCGTCTAATATCTTTGTCGATACATGAAGTGTAAGAATAAGTATGTATACGACAAATAGAGCGATACAGCGCTGTTTCCCATCTGTTGCATGAATAGTGATTTTTTTCAGCCCAATTGCTTCAGAAAATAAGAATGTTGGCGTAACAAGTAGAATGCATATACAAGTGTTGTAAAAAACTGCGAATGAGTGTGTGTGAACTGAACAGAGACTTGAAAGGCAGGTATCAATTGCCATTTCTTAGAGATTTATTTAGACTGCTAGAAAACACTAGCCCAGCGTCCCTTTGGCGCAGAGGATAGCGCGTTGGACTTCTAATCCAAAGGTCGTGGGTTTGATCCCCACAAGGGATGGGCAATTTTTAGAAACACGTGCTGAAGACGACATTGGTATTGGAACATGGGTGACCACTAGCGTGTTCGAGAGACAGCAATCGTTGTGTACTCAGCAGTATGATACAGATTGTTTACGTTTCATACGCAAGTAAATTTCTCGAAATTCTGTTATCCTGCATGGTATATTATGTCAAAGGGCACATACCTTTTTCGAAACGTGCCTGTTAGCAGGTTTTTTTCTTGTGAGACCAGTTGTCTCACCTTCAAAGGCCTATGCATGACGATCAGAGAGTCTTCACTCGGTACTGCAATGGCGGTAAAAGCTCGCTGCCCCGAATTCTCCGTACAGGTAACTGTACATCCGTGACACGACGCCACTGAGGGCGGTTCATGAGAGATTAACAAGTGCAGCTACTCTGACAGCCAACGTGTGTGACTGATCGCACAGTATTTCCAGTGCAGCGTATTCCACTTCTTGGCTCGCTGCTGTTCTGAAGACTGCAATTCACTTTCATCTGAAAGCAACACACGATAACGACCCCAGAGCACCGACGTGTTGCTATGATTGCGTCTAATATCTTTGTCGATACATGAAGTGTAAGAATAAGTATGTATACGACAAATAGAGCGATACAGCGCTGTTTCCCATCTGTTGCATGAATAGTGATTTTTTTCAGCCCAATTGCTTCAGAAAATAAGAATGTTGGCGTAACAAGTAGAATGCATATACAAGTGTTGTAAAAAAGTGCGAATGAGTGTGTGTGAACTGAACAGAGACTTGAAAGGCAGGTATCAATTGCCATTTCTTAGAGATTTATTTAGACTGCTAGAAAACACTAGCCCAGCGTCCCTTTGGCGCAGAGGATAGCGCGTTGGACTTCTAATCCAAAGGTCGTTGGTTCGATCCCCACAAGGGATGGGCAATTTTTAGAAACACGTGCTGAAGACGACATTGGTATTGGAACATGGGTGACCACTAGCGTGTTCGAGAGACAGCAATCTTTGTGTACTCAGCAGTATGATACAGATTGCTTACGTTTCATACGCAAGTAAATTTCTCGAAATTCTGTTATCCTGCATGGTATATTATGTCAAAGGGCACATACCTTTTTCGAAACGTGCCTGTTAGCAGGTTTTTTTCTTGTGAGACCAGTTGTCTCACCTTCAAAGGCCTATGCATGACGATCAGAGAGTCTTCACTCGGTACTGCAATGGCGGTAAAAGCACGCTGCCCCGAATTCTCCGTACAGGTAACTGTACATCCGTGACACGACGCCACTGAGGGCGGTTCATGAGAGATTAACAAGTGCAGCTACTCTGAGAGCCAACGTGTGTGGCTGATCGCACAGTATTTCCAGTGCAGCGTATTCCACTTCTTGGCTCGCTGCTGTTCTGAAGACTGCAATTCACTTTCATCTGAAAGCAACGCACGATAACGACCCCAGAGCACCGACGTGTTGCTATGATTGCGTCTAATATCTTTGTCGATACATGAAGTGTAAGAATAAGTATGTATACGACAAATAGAGCGATACAGCGCTGTTTCCCATCTGTTGCATGAATAGTGATTTTTTTCAGCCCAATTGCTTCAGAAAATAAGAATGTTGGCGTAACAAGTAGAATGCATATACAAGTGTTGTAAAAAAGTGCGAATGAATGTGTGTGAACTGAACAGAGACTTGAAAGGCAGGTATCAATTGCCATTTCTTAGAGATTTATTTAGACTGCTAGAAAACACAAGCCCAGCGTCCCTTTTTGCGCAGAGGATAGCGCGTTGGACTTCTAATCCAAAGGTCGTTTGTTCGATCCCCACAAGGGATGGGCAATTTTCAGAAACACGTGCTGAAGACGACATTGGTATTGGAACATGGGTGACCACTAGCGTGTTCGAGTGACAGCAATCGTTGTGTACTCAGCAGTATGATACAGATTGTTTACGTTTCATACGCAAGTAAATTTCTCGAAATTCTGTTATCCTGCATGGTATATTATGTCAAAGGGCACATACCTTTTTACACACGCGAGACAGATGTTTTTTTCTTGTGAGACCAGTTGTCTCACCTTCAAAGGCCTATGCATGACGATCAGAGAGTCTCACTCGGTTACTGCAATGGCGGTGGTAAAAGCACGCTGCCCCGAATTCTCCGTACAGGTAACTGTACATCCGTGACACGACGCCACTGAGGGCGGTTCATGACAGATTAACAAGTGCAGCTACTCTGAGAGCCAACGTGTGTGACTGATCGCACAGTATTTCCAGTGCAGCGTATTCCACTTCTTGGCTCGCTGCTGTTCTGAAGACTGCAATTCACTTTCATCTGAAAGCAACGCACGATAACGACCCCAGAGCACCGACGTGTTGCTATGATTGCGTCTAATATCTTTGTCGATACATGAAGTGTAAGAATAAGTATGTATACGACAAATAGAGCGATACAGCGCTGTTTCCCATCTGTTGCATGAATAGTGATTTTTTTCAGCCCAATTGCTTCAGAAAATAAGAATGTTGGCGTAACAAGTAGAATGCATATACAAGTGTTGTAAAAAAGTGCGAATGAGTGTGTGTGAACTGAACAGAGACTTGAAAGGCAGGTATCAATTGCCATTTCTTAGAGATTTATTTAGACTGCTAGAAAACACAAGCCCAGCGTCCCTTTTTGCGCAGAGGATAGCGCGTTGGACTTCTAATCCAAAGGTCGTTGGTTCGATCCCCACAAGGGATGGGCAATTTTTAGAAACACGTGCTGAAGACGACATTGGTATTGGAACATGGGTGACCACTAGCGTGTTCGAGAGACAGCAATCGTTGTGTACTCAGCAGTATGATACAGATTGTTTACGTTTCATACGCAAGTAAATTTCTCGAAATTCTGTTATCCTGCATGGTATATTATGTCAAAGGGCACATACCTTTTTCGAAACGTGCCTGTTAGCAGGTTTTTTTCTTGTGAGACCAGTTGTCTCACCTTCAAAGGCCTATGCATGACGATCAGAGAGTCTTCACTCGGTACTGCAATGGCGGTAAAAGCACGCTGCCCCGAATTCTCCGTACAGGTAACTGTACATCCGTGACACGACGCCACTGAGGGCGGTTCATGAGAGATTAACAAGTGCAGCTACTCTGAGAGCCAACGTGTGTGACTGATCGCACAGTATTTCCAGTGCAGCGTATTCCACTTCTTGGCTCGCTGCTGTTCTGAAGACTGCAATTCACTTTCATCTGAAAGCAACGCACGATAACGACCCCAGAGCACCGACGTGTTGCTATGATTGCGTCTAATATCTTTGTCGATACATGAAGTGTAAGAATAAGTATGTATACGACAAATAGAGCGATACAGCGCTGTTTCCCATCTGTTGCATGAATAGTGATTTTTTTCAGCCCAATTGCTTCAGAAAATAAGAATGTTGGCGTAACAAGTAGAATGCATATACAAGTGTTGTAAAAAAGTGCGAATGAGTGTGTGTGAACTGAACAGAGACTTGAAAGGCAGGTATCAATTGCCATTTCTTAGAGATTTATTTAGACTGCTAGAAAACACTAGGCCAGCGTCCCTTTGGCGCAGAGGATAGCGCGTTGGACTTCTAATCCAAAGGTCGTGGGTTCGATCCCCACAAGGGATGGGCAATTTTTAGAAACACGTGCTGAAGACGACATTGGTATTGAAACATGGGTGACCACTAGCGTGTTCGAGAGACAGCGATCGTTGTGTACTCAGCAGTATGATACAGATTGTTTACGTTTCATACGCAAGTAAATTTCTCGAAATTCTGTTATCCTGCATGGTATATTATGTCAAAGGGCACATACCTTTTTCGAAACGTGCCTGTTAGCAGGTTTTTTTCTTGTGAGACCAGTTGTCTCACCTTCAAAGGCCTATGCATGACGATCAGAGAGTCTTCACTCGGTACTGCAATGGCGGTAAAAGCACGCTGCCCCGAATTCTCCGTACAGGTAACTGTACATCCGTGACACGACGCCACTGAGGGCGGTTCATGAGAGATTAACAAGTGCAGCTACTCTGAGAGCCAACGTGTGTGACTGATCGCACAGTATTTCCAGTGCAGCGTATTCCACTTCTTGGCTCGCTGCTGTTCTGAAGACTGCAATTCACTTTCATCTGAAAGCAACGCACGATAACGACCCCAGAGCACCGACGTGTTGCTATGATTGCGTCTAATATCTTTGTCGATACATGAAGTGTAAGAATAAGTATGTATACGACAAATAGAGCGATACAGCGCTGTTTCCCATCTGTTGCACGAATAGTGATTTTTTTCAGCCCAATTGCTTCAGAAAATAAGAATGTTGGCGTAACAAGTAGAATGCATATACAAGTGTTGTAAAAAAGTGCGAATGAGTGTGTGTGAACTGAACAGAGACTTGAAAGGCAGGTATCAATTGCCATTTCTTAGAGATTTATTTAGACTGCTAGAAAACACTAGCCCAGCGTCCCTTTGGCGCAGAGGATAGCGCGTTGGACTTCTAATCCAAAGGTCGTGGGTTCGATCCCCACAAGGGATGGGCGATTTTTAGAAACACGTGCTGAAGACGACATTGGTATTGGAACATGGGTGACCACTAGCGTGTTCGAGAGACAGCGATCGTTGTGTACTCAGCAGTATGATACAGATTGTTTACGTTTCATACGCAAGTAAATTTCTCGAAATTCTGTTATCCTGCATGGTATATTATGTCAAAGGGCACATACCTTTTTCGAAACGTGCCTGTTAGCAGGTTTTTTTCTTGTGAGACCAGTTGTCCCACCTTCAAAGGCCTATGCATGACGATCAGAGAGTCTTCACTCGGTACTGCAATGGCGGTAAAAGCACACTGCCCCGAATTCTCCGTACAGGTAACTGTACATCCGTGACACGACGCCACTGAGGGCGGTTCATGAGAGATTAACAAGTGCAGCTACTCTGAGAGCCAACGTGTGTGACTGATCACACAGTATTTCCAGTGCAGCGTATTCCACTTCTTGGCTCGCTGCTGTTCTGAAGACTGCAATTCACTTTCATCTGAAAGCAACGCACGATAACGACCCCAGAGCACCGACGTGTTGCTATGATTGCGTCTAATATCTTTGTCGATACATGAAGTGTAAGAATAAGTATGTATACGACAAATAGAGCGATACAGCGCTGTTTCCCATCTGTTGCATGAATAGTGATTTTTTTCAGCCCAATTGCTTCAGAAAATAAGAATGTTGGCGTAACAAGTAGAATGCATATACAAGTGTTGTAAAAAAGTGCGAATGAGTGTGTGTGAACTGAACAGAGACTTGAAAGGCAGGTATCAATTGCCATTTCTTAGAGATTTATTTAGACTGCTAGAAAACACTAGCCCAGCGTCCCTTTGGCGCAGAGGATAGCGCGTTGGACTTCTAATCCAAAGGTCGTGGGTTCGATCCCCACAAGGGATGGGCAGTTTTTAGAAACACGTGCTGAAGACGACATTGGTATTGAAACATGGGTGACCACTAGCGTGTTCGAGAGACAGCGATCGTTGTGTACTCAGCAGTATGATACAGATTGTTTACGTTTCATACGCAAGTAAATTTCTCGAAATTCTGTTATCCTGCATGGTATATTATGTCAAAGGGCACATACCTTTTTCGAAACGTGCCTGTTAGCAGGTTTTTTTCTTGTGAGACCAGTTGTCTCACCTTCAAAGGCCTATGCATGACGATCAGAGAGTCTTCACTCGGTACTGCAATGGCGGTAAAAGCACGCTGCCCCGAATTCTCCGTACAGGTAACTGTACATCCGTGACACGACGCCACTGAGGGCGGTTCATGAGAGATTAACAAGTGCAGCTACTCTGAGAGCCAACGTGTGTGACTGATCGCACAGTATTTCCAGTGCAGCGTATTCCACTTCTTGGCTCGCTGCTGTTCTGAAGACTGCAATTCACTTTCATCTGAAAGCAACGCACGATAACGACCCCAGAGCACCGACGTGTTGCTATGATTGCGTCTAATATCTTTGTCGATACATGAAGTGTAAGAATAAGTATGTATACGACAAATAGAGCGATACAGCGCTGTTTCCCATCTGTTGCACGAATAGTGATTTTTTTCAGCCCAATTGCTTCAGAAAATAAGAATGTTGGCGTAACAAGTAGAATGCATATACAAGTGTTGTAAAAAAGTGCGAATGAGTGTGTGTGAACTGAACAGAGACTTGAAAGGCAGGTATCAATTGCCATTTCTTAGAGATTTATTTAGACTGCTAGAAAACACTACCCCAGCGTCCCTTTGGCGCAGAGGATAGCGCGTTGGACTTCTAATCCAAAGGTCGTTGGTTCGATCCCCACAAGGGATGGGCAATTTTTAGAAACACGTGCTGAAGACGACATTGGTATTGGAACATGGGTGACCACTAGCGTGTTCGAGAGACAGCAATCGTTGTGTACTCAGCAGTATGATACAGATTGCTTACGTTTCATACGCAAGTAAATTTCTCGAAATTCTGTTATCCTGCATGGTATATTATGTCAAAGGGCACATACCTTTTTCGAAACGTGCCTGTTAGCAGGTTTTTTTCTTGTGAGACCAGTTGTCTCACCTTCAAAGGCCTATGCATGACGATCAGAGAGTCTTCACTCGGTACTGCAATGGCGGTAAAAGCACGCTGCCCCGAATTCTCCGTACAGGTAACTGTACATCCGTGACACGACGCCACTGAGGGCGGTTCATGAGAGATTAACAAGTGCAGCTACTCTGACAGCCAACGTGTGTGGCTGATCGCACAGTATTTCCAGTGCAGCGTATTCCACTTCTTGGCTCGCTGCTGTTCTGAAGACTGCAATTCACTTTCATCTGAAAGCAACGCACGATAACGACCCCAGAGCACCGACGTGTTGCTATGATTGCGTCTAATATCTTTGTCGATACATGAAGTGTATGAATAAGTATGTATACGACAAATAGAGCGATACAGCGCTGTTTCCCATCTGTTGCATGAATAGTGATTTTTTTCAGCCCAATTGCTTCAGAAAATAAGAATGTTGGCGTAACAAGTAGAATGCATATACAAGTGTTGTAAAAAAGTGCGAATGAGTGTGTGTGAACTGAACAGAGACTTGAAAGGCAGGTATCAATTGCCATTTCTTAGAGATTTATTTAGACTGCTAGAAGACACTAGCCCAGCGTCCCTTTGGCGCAGAGGATAGCGCGTTGGACTTCTAATCCAAAGGTCGTGGGTTCGATCCCCACAAGGGATGGGCAATTTTTAGAAACACGTGCTGAAGACGACATTGGTATTGGAACATGGGTGACCACTAGCGTGTTCGAGAGACAGCGATCGTTGTGTACTCAGCAGTATGATACAGATTGTTTACGTTTCATACGCAAGTAAATTTCTCGAAATTCTGTTATCCTGCATGGTATATTATGTCAAAGGGCACATACCTTTTTCGAAACGTGCCTGTTAGCAGGTTTTTTTCTTGTGAGACCAGTTGTCCCACCTTCAAAGGCCTATGCATGACGATCAGAGAGTCTTCACTCGGTACTGCAATGGCGGTAAAAGCACGCTGCCCCGAATTCTCCGTACAGGTAACTGTACATCCGTGACACGACGCCACTGAGGGCGGTTCATGAGAGATTAACAAGTGCAGCTACTCTGAGAGCCAACGTGTGTGACTGATCACACAGTATTTCCAGTGCAGCGTATTCCACTTCTTGGCTCGCTGCTGTTCTGAAGACTGCAATTCACTTTCATCTGAAAGCAACGCACGATAACGACCCCAGAGCACCGACGTGTTGCTATGATTGCGTCTAATATCTTTGTCGATACATGAAGTGTAAGAATAAGTATGTATACGACAAATAGAGCGATACAGCGCTGTTTCCCATCTGTTGCATGAATAGTGATTTTTTTCAGCCCAATTGCTTCAGAAAATAAGAATGTTGGCGTAACAAGTAGAATGCATATACAAGTGTTGTAAAAAAGTGCGAATGAGTGTGTGTGAACTGAACAGAGACTTGAAAGGCAGGTATCAATTGCCATTTCTTAGAGATTTATTTAGACTGCTAGAAAACACTAGCCCAGCGTCCCTTTGGCGCAGAGGATAGCGCGTTGGACTTCTAATCCAAAGGTCGTGGGTTCGATCCCCACAAGGGATGGGCAATTTTTAGAAACACGTGCTGAAGACGACATTGGTATTGGAACATGGGTGACCACTAGCGTGTTCGAGAGACAGCAATCGTTGTGTACTCAGCAGTATGATACAGATTGTTTACGTTTCATACGCAAGTAAATTTCTCGAAATTCTGTTATCCTGCATGGTATATTATGTCAAAGGGCACATACCTTTTTCGAAACGTGCCTGTTAGCAGGTTTTTTTCTTGTGAGACCAGTTGTCTCACCTTCAAAGGCCTATGCATGACGATCAGAGAGTCTTCACTCGGTACTGCAATGGCGGTAAAAGCTCGCTGCCCCGAATTCTCCGTACAGGTAACTGTACATCCGTGACACGACGCCACTGAGGGCGGTTCATGAGAGATTAACAAGTGCAGCTACTCTGACAGCCAACGTGTGTGACTGATCGCACAGTATTTCCAGTGCAGCGTATTCCACTTCTTGGCTCGCTGCTGTTCTGAAGACTGCAATTCACTTTCATCTGAAAGCAACGCACGATAACGACCCCAGAGCACCGACGTGTTGCTATGATTGCGTCTAATATCTTTGTCGATACATGAAGTGTAAGAATAAGTATGTATACGACAAATAGAGCGATACAGCGCTGTTTCCCATCTGTTGCATGAATAGTGATTTTTTTCAGCCCAATTGCTTCAGAAAATAAGAATGTTGGCGTAACAAGTAGAATGCATATACAAGTGTTGTAAAAAAGTGCGAATGAGTGTGTGTGAACTGAACAGAGACTTGAAAGGCAGGTATCAATTGCCATTTCTTAGAGATTTATTTAGACTGCTAGAAAACACTAGCCCAGCGTCCCTTTGGCGCAGAGGATAGCGCGTTGGACTTCTAATCCAAAGGTCGTGGGTTCGATCCCCACAAGGGATGGGCAGTTTTTAGAAACACGTGCTGAAGACGACATTGGTATTGAAACATGGGCGACCACTAGCGTGTTCGAGAGACAGCGATCGTTGTGTACTCAGCAGTATGATACAGATTGTTTACGTTTCATACGCAAGTAAATTTCTCGAAATTCTGTTATCCTGCATGGTATATTATGTCAAAGGGCACATACCTTTTTCGAAACGTGCCTGTTAGCAGGTTTTTTTCTTGTGAGACCAGTTGTCTCACCTTCAAAGGCCTATGCATGACGATCAGAGAGTCTTCACTCGGTACTGCAATGGCGGTAAAAGCACGCTGCCCCGAATTCTCCGTACAGGTAACTGTACATCCGTGACACGACGCCACTGAGGGCGGTTCATGACAGATTAACAAGTGCAGCTACTCTGAGAGCCAACGTGTGTGACTGATCGCACAGTATTTCCAGTGCAGCGTATTCCACTTCTTGGCTCGCTGCTGTTCTGAAGACTGCAATTCACTTTCATCTGAAAGCAACGCACGATAACGACCCCAGAGCACCGACGTGTTGCTATGATTGCGTCTAATATCTTTGTCGATACATGAAGTGTAAGAATAAGTATGTATACGACAAATAGAGCGATACAGCGCTGTTTCCCATCTGTTGCACGAATAGTGATTTTTTTCAGCCCAATTGCTTCAGAAAATAAGAATGTTGGCGTAACAAGTAGAATGCATATACAAGTGTTGTAAAAAAGTGCGAATGAGTGTGTGTGAACTGAACAGAGACTTGAAAGGCAGGTATCAATTGCCATTTCTTAGAGATTTATTTAGACTGCTAGAAAACACTACCCCAGCGTCCCTTTGGCGCAGAGGATAGCGCGTTGGACTTCTAATCCAAAGGTCGTTGGTTCGATCCCCACAAGGGATGGGCAATTTTTAGAAACACGTGCTGAAGACGACATTGGTATTGGAACATGGGTGACCACTAGCGTGTTCGAGAGACAGCAATCGTTGTGTACTCAGCAGTATGATACAGATTGCTTACGTTTCATACGCAAGTAAATTTCTCGAAATTCTGTTATCCTGCATGGTATATTATGTCAAAGGGCACATACCTTTTTCGAAACGTGCCTGTTAGCAGGTTTTTTTCTTGTGAGACCAGTTGTCTCACCTTCAAAGGCCTATGCATGACGATCAGAGAGTCTTCACTCGGTACTGCAATGGCGGTAAAAGCACGCTGCCCCGAATTCTCCGTACAGGTAACTGTACATCCGTGACACGACGCCACTGAGGGCGGTTCATGAGAGATTAACAAGTGCAGCTACTCTGACAGCCAACGTGTGTGGCTGATCGCACAGTATTTCCAGTGCAGCGTATTCCACTTCTTGGCTCGCTGCTGTTCTGAAGACTGCAATTCACTTTCATCTGAAAGCAACGCACGATAACGACCCCAGAGCACCGACGTGTTGCTATGATTGCGTCTAATATCTTTGTCGATACATGAAGTGTAAGAATAAGTATGTATACGACAAATAGAGCGATACAGCGCTGTTTCCCATCTGTTGCATGAGTAGTGATTTTTTTCAGCCCAATTGCTTCAGAAAATAAGAATGTTGGCGTAACAAGTAGAATGCATATACAAGTGTTGTAAAAAAGTGCGAATGAGTGTGTGTGAACTGAACAGAGACTTGAAAGGCAGGTATCAATTGCCATTTCTTAGAGATTTACTTAGACTGCTAGAAAACACTAGCCCAGCGTCCGTTTGGCGCAGAGGATAGCGCGTTGGACATCTAATCTAAAGGTCGTGGGTTCGATCCCCACAAGGGATGGGCAATTTTTAGAAACACGTGCTGAAGACGACATTGGTATTGGAACATGGGTGACCACTAGCGTGTTCGAGAGACAGCAATCGTTGTGTACTCAGCAGTATGATACAGATTGTTTACGTTTCATGCGCTAGTAAATTTCTCGAAATTCTGTTATCCTGCGTGGTATATTATGTCAAAGGGCACATACCTTTTTCGAAACGTGCCTGTTAGCAGGTTTTTTTCTTGTGAGACCAGTTGTCTCACCTTCAAAGGCCTATGCATGACGATCAGAGAGTCTTCACTCGGTACTGCAATGGCGGTAAAAGCACGCTGCCCCGAATTCTCCGTACAGGTAACTGTACATCCGTGACACGACGCCACTGAGGGCGGTTCATGAGAGATTAACAAGTGCAGCTACTCTGAGAGCCAACGTGTGTGGCTGATCGCACAGTATTTCCAGTGCAGCGTATTCCACTTCTTGGCTCGCTGCTGTTCTGAAGACTGCAATTCACTTTCATCTGAAAGCAACGCACGATAACGACCCCAGAGCACCGACGTGTTGCTATGATTGCGTCTAATATCTTTGTCGATACATGAAGTGTAAGAATAAGTATGTATACGACAAATAGAGCGATACAGCGCTGTTTCCCATCTGTTGCATGAATAGTGATTTTTTTCAGCCCAATTGCTTCAGAAAATAAGAATGTTGGCGTAACAAGTAGAATGCATATACAAGTGTTGTAAAAAAGTGCGAATGAATGTGTGTGAACTGAACAGAGTCTTGAAAGGCAGGTATCAATTGCCATTTCTTAGAGATTTATTTAGACTGCTAGAAAACACAAGCCCAGCGTCCCTTTTTGCGCAGAGGATAGCGCGTTGGACTTCTAATCCAAAGGTCGTTTGTTCGATCCCCACAAGGGATGGGCAATTTTCAGAAACACGTGCTGAAGACGACATTGGTATTGGAACATGGGTGACCACTAGCGTGTTCGAGTGACAGCAATCGTTGTGTACTCAGCAGTATGACACAGATTGTTTACGTTTCATACGCAAGTAAATTTCTCGAAATTCTGTTATCCTGCATCGTATATTATGTCAAAGGGCACATACCTTTTTCGAAACGTGCCTGTTAGCAGGTTTTTTTCTTGTGAGACCAGTTGTCTCACCTTCAAAGGCCTATGCATGACGATCAGAGAGTCTTCACTCGGTACTGCAATGGCGGTAAAAGCACGCTGCCCCGAATTCTCCGTACAGGTAACTGTACATCCGTGACACGACGCCACTGAGGGCGGTTCATGACAAATTAACAAGTGCAGGTAGTCTGACAGCCAACGTGTGTGACTGATCGCACAGTATTTCCAGTGCAGCGTATTCCACTTCTTGGCTCGCTGCTGTTCTGAAGACTGCAATTCACTTTCATCTGAAAGCAACGCACGATAACGACCCCAGAGCACCGACGTGTTGCTATGATTGCGTCTAATATCTTTGTCGATACATGAAGTGTAAGAATAAGTATGTATACGATAAATAGAGCGATACAGCGCTGTTTCCCATCTGTTGCATGAATAGTGATTTTTTTCAGCCCAATTGCTTCAGAAAATAAGAATGTTGGCGTAACAAGTAGAATGCATATACAAGTGTTGTAAAAAAGTGCGAATGAGTGTGTGTGAACTGAACAGAGACTTGAAAGGCAGGTATCAATTGCCATTTCTTAGAGATTTATTTAGACTGCTAGAAAACACAAGCCCAGCGTCCCTTTTTGCGCAGAGGATAGCGCGTTGGACTTCTAATCCAAAGGTCGTTGGTTCGATCCCCACAAGGGATGGGCAATTTTTAGAAACACGTGCTGAAGACGACATTGGTATTGGAACATGGGTGACCACTAGCGTGTTCGAGAGACAGCAATCGTTGTGTACTCAGCAGTATGATACAGATTGTTTACGTTTCATACGCAAGTAAATTTCTCGAAATTCTGTTATCCTGCATGGTATATTATGTCAAAGGGCACATACCTTTTTCGAAACGTGCCTGTTAGCAGGTTTTTTTCTTGTGAGACCAGTTGTCTCACCTTCAAAGGCCTATGCATGACGATCAGAGAGTCTTCACTCGGTACTGCAATGGCGGTAAAAGCACGCTGCCCCGAATTCTCCGTACAGGTAACTGTACATCCGTGACACGACGCCACTGAGGGCGGTTCATGAGAGATTAACAAGTGCAGCTACTCTGACAGCCAACGTGTGTGACTGATCGCACAGTATTTCCAGTGCAGCGTATTCCACTTCTTGGCTCGCTGCTGTTCTGAAGACTGCAATTCACTTTCATCTGAAAGCAACGCACGATAACGACCCCAGAGCACCGACGTGTTGCTATGATTGCGTCTAATATCTTTGTCGATACATGAAGTGTAAGAATAAGTATGTATACGACAAATAGAGCGATACAGCGCTGTTTCCCATCTGTTGCATGAATAGTGATTTTTTTCAGCCCAATTGCTTCAGAAAATAAGAATGTTGGCGTAACAAGTAGAATGCATATACAAGTGTTGTAAAAAAGTGCGAATGAGTGTGTGTGAACTGAACAGAGACTTGAAAGGCAGGTATCAATTGCCATTTCTTACAGATTTATTTAGACTGCTAGAAAACACTAGCGCAACGTCCCTTTGGCGCAGAGAATAGCGCGTTGGACTTCTAATCCAAAGGTCGTTGGTTCGATCCCCACAAGGGATGGGCAATTTTTAGAAACACGTGCTGAAGACGACATTGGTATTGGAACATAGGTGACCACTAGCGTGTTCGAGAGACAGCAATCGTTGTGTACTCAGCAGTATGATACAGATTGTTTACGCTTCCTACGCAAGTAAATTACTCGAAATTCTGTTATCCTGCATGGTATATTATGTCAAAGGGCACATTCCTTTTTCGAAACGTGCCTGTTAGCACGATTTTTTCTTGTGAGACCAGTTGTCTCACCTTCAAAGGCCTATGCATGACGATCAGAGAGTCTTCACTCGGTACTGCAATGGCGGTAAAAGCACGCTGCCCCGAATTCTCCGTACAGGTAACTGTACATCCAAGACACGACGCCACTGAGGGCGGTTCATGAGAGATTAACAAGTGCAGCTACTCTGAGAGCCAACGTGTGTGGCTGATCGCACAGTATTTCCAGTGCAGCGTATTCCACTTCTTGGCTCGCTGCTGTTCTGAAGACTGCAATTCACTTTCATCTGAAAGCAACGCACGATAACGACCCCAGAGCACCGACGTGTTGCTATGATTGCGTCTAATATCTTTGTCGATACATAGAGTGTAAGAATAAGTATGTATACGACAAATAGAGCGATACAGCGCTGTTTCCCATCTGTTGCATGAATAGTGATTTTTTTCAGCCCAATTGCTTCAGAAAATAAGAATGTTGGCGTAACAAGTAGAATGCATATACAAGTGTTGTAAAAAAGTGCGAATGAGTGTGTGTGAACTGAACAGAGACTTGAAAGGCAGGTATCAATTGCCATTTCTTAGAGATTTATTTAGACTGCTAGAAAACACTAGTCCAGCGTCCCTTTGGCGCAGAGGATAGCGCGTTGGACTTCTAATCCAAAGGTCGTTGGTTCGATCCCCACAAGGGATGGGCAATTTTTAGAAACACGTGCTGAAGGCGACATTGGTATTGGAACATGGGTGACCACTAGCGTGTTCGAGAGACAGCAATCGTTGTGTACTCAGCAGTATGATACAGATTGTTTACGTTTCATACGCAAGTAAATTTCTCGAAATTCTGTTATCCTGCATGGTATATTATGTCAAAGGGCACATACCTTTTTCGAAACGTGCCTGTTAGCAGGTTTTTTTCTTGTGAGACCAGTTGTCTCACCTTCAAAGGCCTATGCATGACGATCAGAGAGTCTTCACTCGGTACTGCAATGGCGGTAAAAGCACGCTGCCCCGAATTCTCCGTACAGGTAACTGTACATCCGTGACACGACGCCACTGAGGGCGGTTCATGAGAGATTAACAAGTGCAGCTACTCTGAGAGCCAACGTGTGTGACTGATCGCACAGTATTTCCAGTGCAGCGTATTCCACTTCTTGGCTCGCTGCTGTTCTGAAGACTGCAATTCACTTTCATCTGAAAGCAACGCACGATAACGACCCCAGAGCACCGACGTGTTGCTATGATTGCGTCTAATATCTTTGTCGATACATGAAGTGTAAGAATAAGTATGTATACGACAAATAGAGCGATACAGCGCTGTTTCCTATCTGTTGCATGAATAGTGATTTTTTTCAGCCCAATTGCTTCAGAAAATAAGAATGTTGGCGTAACAAGTAGAATGCATATACAAGTGTTGTAAAAAAGTGCGAATGAGTGTGTGTGAACTGAACAGAGACTTGAAAGGCAGGTATCAATTGCCATTTCTTAGAGATTTATTTAGACTGCTAGATAACTCTAGCCCAGCGTCCCTTTGGCGCAGAGGATAGCGCGTTGGACTTCTAATCCAAAGGTCGTGGGTTCGATCCCCACAAGGGATGGGCAATTTTTAGAAACACGTGCTGAAGACGACATTGGTATTGGAACATAGGTGACCACTAGCGTGTTCGAGAGACAGCAATCGTTGTGTACTCAGCAGTATGATACAGATTGTTTACGCTTCCTACGCAAGTAAATTACTCGAAATTCTGTTATCCTGCATGGTATATTATGTCAAAGGGCACATTCCTTTTTCGAAACGTGCCTGTTAGCACGATTTTTTCTTGTGAGACCAGTTGTCTCACCTTCAAAGGCCTATGCATGACGATCAGAGAGTCTTCACTCGGTACTGCAATGGCGGTAAAAGCACGCTGCCCCGAATTCTCCGTACAGGTAACTGTACATCCAAGACACGACGCCACTGAGGGCGGTTCATGAGAGATTAACAAGTGCAGCTACTCTGAGAGCCAACGTGTGTGGCTGATCGCACAGTATTTCCAGTGCAGCGTATTCCACTTCTTGGCTCGCTGCTGTTCTGAAGACTGCAATTCACTTTCATCTGAAAGCAACGCACGATAACGACCCCAGAGCACCGACGTGTTGCTATGATTGCGTCTAATATCTTTGTCGATACATAGAGTGTAAGAATAAGTATGTATACGACAAATAGAGCGATACAGCGCTGTTTCCCATCTGTTGCATGAATAGTGATTTTTTTCAGCCCAATTGCTTCAGAAAATAAGAATGTTGGCGTAACAAGTAGAATGCATATACAAGTGTTGTAAAAAAGTGCGAATGAGTGTGTGTGAACTGAACAGAGACTTGAAAGGCAGGTATCAATTGCCATTTCTTAGAGATTTATTTAGACTGCTAGAAAACACTAGTCCAGCGTCCCTTTGGCGCAGAGGATAGCGCGTTGGACTTCTAATCCAAAGGTCGTTGGTTCGATCCCCACAAGGGATGGGCAATTTTTAGAAACACGTGCTGAAGGCGACATTGGTATTGGAACATGGGTGACCACTAGCGTGTTCGAGAGACAGCAATCGTTGTGTACTCAGCAGTATGATACAGATTGTTTACGTTTCATACGCAAGTAAATTTCTCGAAATTCTGTTATCCTGCATGGTATATTATGTCAAAGGGCACATACCTTTTTCGAAACGTGCCTGTTAGCAGGTTTTTTTCTTGTGAGACCAGTTGTCTCACCTTCAAAGGCCTATGCATGACGATCAGAGAGTCTTCACTCGGTACTGCAATGGCGGTAAAAGCACGCTGCCCCGAATTCTCCGTACAGGTAACTGTACATCCGTGACACGACGCCACTGAGGGCGGTTCATGAGAGATTAACAAGTGCAGCTACTCTGAGAGCCAACGTGTGTGACTGATCGCACAGTATTTCCAGTGCAGCGTATTCCACTTCTTGGCTCGCTGCTGTTCTGAAGACTGCAATTCACTTTCATCTGAAAGCAACGCACGATAACGACCCCAGAGCACCGACGTGTTGCTATGATTGCGTCTAATATCTTTGTCGATACATGAAGTGTAAGAATAAGTATGTATACGACAAATAGAGCGATACAGCGCTGTTTCCCATCTGTTGCATGAATAGTGATTTTTTTCAGCCCAATTGCTTCAGAAAATAAGAATGTTGGCGTAACAAGTAGAATGCATATACAAGTGTTGTAAAAAAGTGCGAATGAGTGTGTGTGAACTGAACAGAGACTTGAAAGGCAGGTATCAATTGCCATTTCTTAGAGATTTATTTAGACTGCTAGAAAACTCTAGCCCAGCGTCCCTTTGGCGCAGAGGATAGCGCGTTGGACTTCTAATCCAAAGGTCGTGGGTTCGATCCCCACAAGGGATGGGCAATTTTTAGAAACACGTGCTGAAGACGACATTGGTATTGGAACATGGGTGACCACTAGCGTGTTCGAGAGACAGCAATCGTTGTGTACTCAGCAGTATGATACAGATCGTTTACGTTTCATACGCATGTAAATTTCTCGAAATTCTGTTATCCTGCATCGTATATTATGTCAAAGGGCACATACATTTTTCGAAACGTGCCTGTTAGCAGGTTTTTTTCTTGTGAGACCAGTTGTCTCACCTTCAAAGGCCTATGCATGACGATCAGAGAGTCTTCACTCGGTACTGCAATGGCGGTAAAAGCACGCTGCCCCGAATTCTCCGTACAGGTAACTGTACATCCGTGACACGACGCCACTGAGGGCGGTTCATGAGAGATTAACAAGTGCAGCTACTCTGAGAGCCAACGTGTGTGACTGATCGCACAGTATTTCCAGTGCAGCGTATTCCACTTCTTGGCTCGCTGCTGTTCTGAAGACTGCAATTCACTTTCATCTGAAAGCAACGCACGATAACGACCCCAGAGCACCGACGTGTTGCTATGATTGCGTCTAATATCTTTGTCGATACATGAAGTGTAAGAATAATTATGTATACGACAAATAGAGCGATACAGCGCTGTTTCCCATCTGTTGCATGAATAGTGATTTTTTTCAGCCCAATTGCTTCAGAAAATAAGAATGTTGGCGTAACAAGTAGAATGCATATACAAGTGTTGTAAAAAAGTGCGAATGAGTGTGTGTGAACTGAACAGAGACTTGAAAGGCAGGTATCAATTGCCATTTCTTACAGATTTATTTAGACTGCTAGAAAACACTAGCGCAACGTCCCTTTGGCGCAGAGAATAGCGCGTTGGACTTCTAATCCAAAGGTCGTTGGTTCGATCCCCACAAGGGATGGGCAATTTTTAGAAACACGTGCTGAAGACGACATTGGTATTGGAACATAGGTGACCACTAGCGTGTTCGAGAGACAGCAATCGTTGTGTACTCAGCAGTATGATACAGATTGTTTACGCTTCCTACGCAAGTAAATTACTCGAAATTCTGTTATCCTGCATGGTATATTATGTCAAAGGGCACATACCTTTTTCGAAACGTGCCTGTTAGCACGATTTTTTCTTGTGAGACCAGTTGTCTCACCTTCAAAGGCCTATGCATGACGATCAGAGAGTCTTCACTCGGTATTGCAATGGCGGTAAAAGCACGCTGCCCCGAATTCTCCGTACAGGTAACTGTACATCCAAGACACGACGCCACTGAGGGCGGTTCATGAGAGATTAACAAGTGCAGCTACTCTGAGAGCCAACGTGTGTGGCTGATCGCACAGTATTTCCAGTGCAGCGTATTCCACTTCTTGGCTCGCTGCTGTTCTGAAGACTGCAATTCACTTTCATCTGAAAGCAACGCACGATAACGACCCCAGAGCACCGACGTGTTGCTATGATTGCGTCTAATATCTTTGTCGATACATAGAGTGTAAGAATAAGTATGTATACGACAAATGGAGCGATACAGCGCTGTTTCCCATCTGTTGCATGAATAGTGATTTTTTTCAGCCCAATTGCTTCAGAAAATAAGAATGTTGGCGTAACAAGTAGAATGCATATACAAGTGTTGTAAAAAAGTGCGAATGAGTGTGTGTGAACTGAACAGAGACTTGAAAGGCAGGTATCAATTGCCATTTCTTAGAGATTTATTTAGACTGCTAGAAAACACTAGCCCAGCGTCCCTTTGGCGCAGAGGATAGCGCGTTGGACTTCTAATCCAAAGGTCGTTGGTTCGATCCCCACAAGGGATGGGCAATTTTTAGAAACACGTGCTGAAGGCGACATTGGTATTGGAACATGGGTGACCACTAGCGTGTTCGAGAGACAGCAATCGTTGTGTACTCAGCAGTATGATACAGATTGTTTACGTTTCATACGCAAGTAAATTTCTCGAAATTCTGTTATCCTGCATGGTATATTATGTCAAAGGGCACATACCTTTTTCGAAACGTGCCTGTTAACAGGTTTTTTTCTTGTGAGACCAGTTGTCTCACCTTCAAAGGCCTATGCATGACGATCAGAGAGTCTTCACTCGGTACTGCAATGGCGGTAAAAGCACGCTGCCCCGAATTCTCCGTACAGGTAACTGTACATCCGTGACACGACGCCACTGAGGGCGGTTCATGAGAGATTAACAAGTGCAGCTACTCTGAGAGCCAACGTGTGTGACTGATCGCACAGTATTTCCAGTGCAGCGTATTCCACTTCTTGGCTCGCTGCTGTTCTAAAGACTGCAATTCACTTTCATCTGAAAGCAACGCACGATAACGACCCCAGAGCACCGACGTGTTGCTATGATTGCGTCTAATATCTTTGTCGATACATGAAGTGTAAGAATAAGTATGTATACGACAAATAGAGCGATACAGCGCTGTTTCCTATCTGTTGCATGAATAGTGATTTTTTTCAGCCCAATTGCTTCAGAAAATAAGAATGTTGGCGTAACAAGTAGAATGCATATACAAGTGTTGTAAAAAAGTGCGAATGAGTGTGTGTGAACTGAACAGAGACTTGAAAGGCAGGTATCAATTGCCATTTCTTAGAGATTTATTTAGACTGCTAGAAAACTCTAGCCCAGCGTCCCTTTGGCGCAGAGGATAGCGCGTTGGACTTCTAATCCAAAGGTCGTGGGTTCGATCCCCACAAGGGGTGGGCAATTTTTAGAAACACGTGCTGAAGACGACATTGGTATTGGAACATGGGTGACCACTAGCGTGTTCGAGAGACAGCAATCGTTGTGTACTCAGCAGTATGATACAGATTGTTTACGTTTCATACGCATGTAAATTTCTCGAAATTCTGTTATCCTGCATCGTATATTATGTCAAAGGGCACATACCTTTTTCGAAACGTGCCTGTTAGCAGGTTTTTTTCTTGTGAGACCAGTTGTCTCACCTTCAAAGGCCTATGCATGACGATCAGAGAGTCTTCATTCGGTCCTGCAATGGCGGTAAAATCACGCTGCCCCGAATTCTCCGTACAGGTAACTGTACATCCGTGACACGACGCCACTGAGGGCGGTTCATGAGAGATTAACAAGTGCAGCTACTCTGAGAGCCAACGTGTGTGACTGATCGCACAGTATTTCCAGTGCAGCGTATTCCACTTCTTGGCTCGCTGCTGTTCTGAAGACTGCAATTCACTTTCATCTGAAAGCAACGCACGATAACGACCCCAGAGCACCGACGTGTTGCTATGATTGCGTCTAATATCTTTGTCGATACATAGAGTGTAAGAATAAGTATGTATACGACAAATAGAGCGATACAGCGCTGTTTCCCATCTGTTGCATGAATAGTGATTTTTTTCAGCCCAATTGCTTCAGAAAATAAGAATGTTGGCGTAACAAGTAGAATGCATATACAAGTGTTGTAAAAAAGTGCGAATGAGTGTGTGTGAACTGAACAGAGACTTGAAAGGCAGGTATCAATTGCCATTTCTTAGAGATTTATTTAGACTGCTAGAAAACACTAGCCCAGCGTCCCTTTGGCGCAGAGGATAGCGCGTTGGACTTCTAATCCAAAGGTCGTTGGTTCGATCCCCACAAGGGATGGGCAATTTTTAGAAACACGTGCTGAAGGCGACATTGGTATTGGAACATGGGTGACCACTAGCGTGTTCGAGAGACAGCAATCGTTGTGTACTCAGCAGTATGATACAGATTGTTTACGTTTCATACGCAAGTAAATTTCTCGAAATTCTGTTATCCTGCATGGTATATTATGTCAAAGGGCACATACCTTTTTCGAAACGTGCCTGTTAACAGGTTTTTTTCTTGTGAGACCAGTTGTCTCACCTTCAAAGGCCTATGCATGACGATCAGAGAGTCTTCACTCGGTACTGCAATGGCGGTAAAAGCACGCTGCCCCGAATTCTCCGTACAGGTAACTGTACATCCGTGACACGACGCCACTGAGGGCGGTTCATGAGAGATTAACAAGTGCAGCTACTCTGAGAGCCAACGTGTGTGACTGATCGCACAGTATTTCCAGTGCAGCGTATTCCACTTCTTGGCTCGCTGCTGTTCTGAAGACTGCAATTCACTTTCATCTGAAAGCAACGCACGATAACGACCCCAGAGCACCGACGTGTTGCTATGATTGCGTCTAATATCTTTGTCGATACATAGAGTGTAAGAATAAGTATGTATACGACAAATAGAGCGATACAGCGCTGTTTCCCATCTGTTGCATGAATAGTGATTTTTTTCAGCCCAATTGCTTCAGAAAATAAGAATGTTGGCGTAACAAGTAGAATGCATATACAAGTGTTGTAAAAAAGTGCGAATGAGTGTGTGTGAACTGAACAGAGACTTGAAAGGCAGGTATCAATTGCCATTTCTTAGAGATTTATTTAGACTGCTAGGAAACGCTAGCCCAGCGTCCCTTTAGCGCAGAGGATAGCGCGTTGGACTTCTAATCCAAAGGTCGTGGGTTCGATCCCCACAAGGGATGGGCAATGTTTAGAAACACGTGCTGAAGACGACATTGGTATTGGAACATGGGTGACCACTAGCGTGTTCGAGAGACAGCAATCGTTGTGTATTCAGCAGTATGATAAAGATTGTTTACGTTTCATACGCAAGTAAATTTCTCGAAATTCTGTTATCCTGCATGGTATATTATGTCAAAGGGCACATACCTTTTTCGAAACGTGCCTGTTAACAGGTTTTTTTCTTGTGAGACCAGTTGTCTCACCTTCAAAGGCCTATGCATGACGCTCAGGGAGTCTTCACTCGGTACTGCAATGGCGGTAAAAGCACGCTGCCCCGAATTCTCCGTACAGGTAACTGTACATCCGTGACACGACGCCACTGAGGGCGGTTCATGAGAGATTAACAAGTGCAGCTACTCTGACAGCCAACGTGTGTGACTGATCGCACAGTATTTCCAGTGCAGCGTATTCCACTTCTTGGCTCGCTGCTGTTCTGAAGACTGCAATTCACTTTCATCTGAAAGCAACGCACGATAACGACCCCAGAACACCGACGTGTTGCTATGATTGCGTCTAATATCTTTGTCGATACATGAAGTGTAAGAATAAGTATGTATACGACAAATAGAGCGATACAGCGCTGTTTCCCATCTGTTGCATGAATAGTGATTTTTTTCAGCCCAATTGCTTCAGAAAATAAGAATGTTGGCGTAACAAGTAGAATGCATATACAAGTGTTGTAAAAAAGTGCGAATGAGTGTGTGTGAACTGAACAGAGACTTGAAAGGCAGGTATCAATTGCCATTTCTTAGAGATTTATTTAGACTGCTAGAAAACACTAGCCCAGCGTCCCTTTGGCGCAGAGGATAGCGCGTTGGACTTCTAATCCAAAGGTCGTGGGTTCGATCCCCACAAGGGATGGGCAATTTTTAGAAACACGTGCTGAAGACGACATTGGTATTGGAACATGGGTGACCACTAGCGTGTTCGAGAGACAGCAATCGTTGTGTACTCAGCAGTATGATACAGATTGTTTACGTTTCATACGCAAGTAAATTTCTCGAAATTCTGTTATCCTGCATGGTATATTATGTCAAAGGGCACATACCTTTTTCGAAACGTGCCTGTTAGCAGGTTTTTTTCTTGTGAGACCAGTTGTCTCACCTTCAAAGGCCTATGCATGACGATCAGAGAGTCTTCACTCGGTACTGCAATGGCGGTAAAAGCACGCTGCCCCGAATTCTCCGTACAGGTAACTGTACATCCGTGACACGACGCCACTGAGGGCGGTTCATGAGAGATTAACAAGTGCAGCTACTCTGAGAGCCAACGTGTGTGACTGATCGCACAGTATTTCCAGTGCAGCGTATTCCACTTCTTGGCTCGCTGCTGTTCTGAAGACTGCAATTCACTTTCATCTGAAAGCAACGCACGATAACGACCCCAGAGCACCGACGTGTTGCTATGATTGCGTCTAATATCTTTGTCGATACATAGAGTGTAAGAATAAGTATGTATACGACAAATAGAGCGATACAGCGCTGTTTCCCATCTGTTGCATGAATAGTGATTTTTTTCAGCCCAATTGCTTCAGAAAATAAGAATGTTGGCGTAACAAGTAGAATGCATATACAAGTGTTGTAAAAAAGTGCGAATGAGTGTGTGTGAACTGAACAGAGACTTGAAAGGCAGGTATCAATTGCCATTTCTTAGAGATTTATTTAGACTGCTAGAAAACACTAGCCCAGCGTCCCTTTGGCGCAGAGGATAGCGCGTTGGACTTCTAATCCAAAGGTCGTGGGTTCGATCCCCACAAGGGATGGGCAATTTTTAGAAACACGTGCTGAAGACGACATTGGTATTGGAACATGGGTGACCACTAGCGTGTTCGAGAGACAGCAATCGTTGTGTACTCAGCAGTATGATACAGATTGTTTACGTTTCATACGCAAGTAAATTTCTCGAAATTCTGTTATCCTGCATGGTATATTATGTCAAAGGGCACATACCTTTTTCGAAACGTGCCTGTTAGCAGGTTTTTTTCTTGTGAGACCAGTTGTCTCACCTTCAAAGGCCTATGCATGACGATCAGAGAGTCTTCACTCGGTACTGCAATGGCGGTAAAAGCACGCTGCCCCGAATTCTCCGTACAGGTAACTGTACATCCGTGACACGACGCCACTGAGGGCGGTTCATGAGAGATTAACAAGTGCAGCTACTCTGAGAGCCAACGTGTGTGACTGATCGCACAGTATTTCCAGTGCAGCGTATTCCACTTCTTGGCTCGCTGCTGTTCTGAAGACTGCAATTCACTTTCATCTGAAAGCAACGCACGATAACGACCCCAGAGCACCGACGTGTTGCTATGATTGCGTCTAATATCTTTGTCGATACATAGAGTGTAAGAATAAGTATGTATACGACAAATAGAGCGATACAGCGCTGTTTCCCATCTGTTGCATGAATAGTGATTTTTTTCAGCCCAATTGCTTCAGAAAATAAGAATGTTGGCGTAACAAGTAGAATGCATATACAAGTGTTGTAAAAAAGTGCGAATGAGTGTGTGTGAACTGAACAGAGACTTGAAAGGCAGGTATCAATTGCCATTTCTTAGAGATTTATTTAGACTGCTAGAAAACACTAGCCCAGCGTCCCTTTGGCGCAGAGGATAGCGCGTTGGACTTCTAATCCAAAGGTCGTTGGTTCGATCCCCACAAGGGATGGGCAATTTTTAGAAACACGTGCTGAAGGCGACATTGGTATTGGAACATGGGTGACCACTAGCGTGTTCGAGAGACAGCAATCGTTGTGTACTCAGCAGTATGATACAGATTGTTTACGTTTCATACGCAAGTAAATTTCTCGAAATTCTGTTATCCTGCATGGTATATTATGTCAAAGGGCACATACCTTTTTCGAAACGTGCCTGTTAACAGGTTTTTTTCTTGTGAGACCAGTTGTCTCACCTTCAAAGGCCTATGCATGACGATCAGAGAGTCTTCACTCGGTACTGCAATGGCGGTAAAAGCACGCTGCCCCGAATTCTCCGTACAGGTAACTGTACATCCGTGACACGACGCCACTGAGGGCGGTTCATGAGAGATTAACAAGTGCAGCTACTCTGAGAGCCAACGTGTGTGACTGATCGCACAGTATTTCCAGTGCAGCGTATTCCACTTCTTGGCTCGCTGCTGTTCTGAAGACTGCAATTCACTTTCATCTGAAAGCAACGCACGATAACGACCCCAGAGCACCGACGTGTTGCTATGATTGCGTCTAATATCTTTGTCGATACATAGAGTGTAAGAATAAGTATGTATACGACAAATAGAGCGATACAGCGCTGTTTCCCATCTGTTGCATGAATAGTGATTTTTTTCAGCCCAATTGCTTCAGAAAATAAGAATGTTGGCGTAACAAGTAGAATGCATATACAAGTGTTGTAAAAAAGTGCGAATGAGTGTGTGTGAACTGAACAGAGACTTGAAAGGCAGGTATCAATTGCCATTTCTTAGAGATTTATTTAGACTGCTAGGAAACGCTAGCCCAGCGTCCCTTTAGCGCAGAGGATAGCGCGTTGGACTTCTAATCCAAAGGTCGTGGGTTCGATCCCCACAAGGGATGGGCAATGTTTAGAAACACGTGCTGAAGACGACATTGGTATTGGAACATGGGTGACCACTAGCGTGTTCGAGAGACAGCAATCGTTGTGTACTCAGCAGTATGATAAAGATTGTTTACGTTTCATACGCAAGTAAATTTCTCGAAATTCTGTTATCCTGCATGGTATATTATGTCAAAGGGCACATACCTTTTTCGAAACGTGCCTGTTAACAGGTTTTTTTCTTGTGAGACCAGTTGTCTCACCTTCAAAGGCCTATGCATGACGCTCAGGGAGTCTTCACTCGGTACTGCAATGGCGGTAAAAGCACGCTGCCCCGAATTCTCCGTACAGGTAACTGTACATCCGTGACACGACGCCACTGAGGGCGGTTCATGAGAGATTAACAAGTGCAGCTACTCTGACAGCCAACGTGTGTGACTGATCGCACAGTATTTCCAGTGCAGCGTATTCCACTTCTTGGCTCGCTGCTGTTCTGAAGACTGCAATTCACTTTCATCTGAAAGCAACGCACGATAACGACCCCAGAACACCGACGTGTTGCTATGATTGCGTCTAATATCTTTGTCGATACATGAAGTGTAAGAATAAGTATGTATACGACAAATAGAGCGATACAGCGCTGTTTCCCATCTGTTGCATGAATAGTGATTTTTTTCAGCCCAATTGCTTCAGAAAATAAGAATGTTGGCGTAACAAGTAGAATGCATATACAAGTGTTGTAAAAAAGTGCGAATGAGTGTGTGTGAACTGAACAGAGACTTGAAAGGCAGGTATCAATTGCCATTTCTTAGAGATTTATTTAGACTGCTAGAAAACACTAGCCCAGCGTCCCTTTGGCGCAGAGGATAGCGCGTTGGACTTCTAATCCAAAGGTCGTGGGTTCGATCCCCACAAGGGATGGGCAATTTTTAGAAACACGTGCTGAAGACGACATTGGTATTGGAACATGGGTGACCACTAGCGTGTTCGAGAGACAGCAATCGTTGTGTACTCAGCAGTATGATACAGATTGTTTACGTTTCATACGCAAGTAAATTTCTCGAAATTCTGTTATCCTGCATGGTATATTATGTCAAAGGGCACATACCTTTTTCGAAACGTGCCTGTTAGCAGGTTTTTTTCTTGTGAGACCAGTTGTCTCACCTTCAAAGGCCTATGCATGACGATCAGAGAGTCTTCACTCGGTACTGCAATGGCGGTAAAAGCACGCTGCCCCGAATTCTCCGTACAGGTAACTGTACATCCGTGACACGACGCCACTGAGGGCGGTTCATGAGAGATTAACAAGTGCAGCTACTCTGAGAGCCAACGTGTGTGACTGATCGCACAGTATTTCCAGTGCAGCGTATTCCACTTCTTGGCTCGCTGCTGTTCTGAAGACTGCAATTCACTTTCATCTGAAAGCAACGCACGATAACGACCCCAGAGCACCGACGTGTTGCTATGATTGCGTCTAATATCTTTGTCGATACATAGAGTGTAAGAATAAGTATGTATACGACAAATAGAGCGATACAGCGCTGTTTCCCATCTGTTGCATGAATAGTGATTTTTTTCAGCCCAATTGCTTCAGAAAATAAGAATGTTGGCGTAACAAGTAGAATGCATATACAAGTGTTGTAAAAAAGTGCGAATGAGTGTGTGTGAACTGAACAGAGACTTGAAAGGCAGGTATCAATTGCCATTTCTTAGAGATTTATTTAGACTGCTAGGAAACGCTAGCCCAGCGTCCCTTTGGCGCAGAGGATAGCGCGTTGGACTTCTAATCCAAAGGTCGTGGGTTCGATCCCCACAAGGGATGGGCAATGTTTAGAAACACGTGCTGAAGACGACATTGGTATTGGAACATGGGTGACCACTAGCGTGTTCGAGAGACAGCAATCGTTGTGTACTCAGCAGTATGATAAAGATTGTTTACGTTTCATACGCAAGTAAATTTCTCGAAATTCTGTTATCCTGCATGGTATATTATGTCAAAGGGCACATACCTTTTTCGAAACGTGCCTGTTAACAGGTTTTTTTCTTGTGAGACCAGTTGTCTCACCTTCAAAGGCCTATGCATGACGCTCAGGGAGTCTTCACTCGGTACTGCAATGGCGGTAAAAGCACGCTGCCCCGAATTCTCCGTACAGGTAACTGTACATCCGTGACACGACGCCACTGAGGGCGGTTCATGAGAGATTAACAAGTGCAGCTACTCTGACAGCCAACGTGTGTGACTGATCGCACAGTATTTCCAGTGCAGCGTATTCCACTTCTTGGCTCGCTGCTGTTCTGAAGACTGCAATTCACTTTCATCTGAAAGCAACGCACGATAACGACCCCAGAACACCGACGTGTTGCTATGATTGCGTCTAATATCTTTGTCGATACATGAAGTGTAAGAATAAGTATGTATACGACAAATAGAGCGATACAGCGCTGTTTCCCATCTGTTGCATGAATAGTGATTTTTTTCAGCCCAATTGCTTCAGAAAATAAGAATGTTGGCGTAACAAGTAGAATGCATATACAAGTGTTGTAAAAAAGTGCGAATGAGTGTGTGTGAACTGAACAGAGACTTGAAAGGCAGGTATCAATTGCCATTTCTTAGAGATTTATTTAGACTGCTAGAAAACACTAGCCCAGCGTCCCTTTGGCGCAGAGGATAGCGCGTTGGACTTCTAATCCAAAGGTCGTGGGTTCGATCCCCACAAGGGATGGGCAATTTTTAGAAACACGTGCTGAAGACGACATTGGTATTGGAACATGGGTGACCACTAGCGTGTTCGAGAGACAGCAATCGTTGTGTACTCAGCAGTATGATACAGATTGTTTACGTTTCATACGCAAGTAAATTTCTCGAAATTCTGTTATCCTGCATGGTATATTATGTCCAAGGGCACATACCTTTTTCGAAACGTGCCTGTTAGCAGGTTTTTTTCTTGTGAGACCAGTTGTCTCACCTTCAAAGGCCTATGCATGACGATCAGAGAGTCTTCACTCGGTACTGCAATGGCGGTAAAAGCACGCTGCCCCGAATTCTCCGTACAGGTAACTGTACATCCGTGACACGACGCCACTGAGGGCGGTTCATGAGAGATTAACAAGTGCAGCTACTCTGACAACCAACGTGTGTGACTGATCACACAGTATTTCCAGTGCAGCGTATTCCACTTCTTGGCTCGCTGCTGTTCTGAAGACTGCAATTCACTTTCATCTGAAAGCAACGCACGATAACGACCCCAGAGCACCGACGTGTTGCTATGATTGCGTCTAATATCTTTGTCGATACATGAAGTGTAAGAATAAGTATGTATACGACAAATAGAGCGATACAGCGCTGTTTCCCATCTGTTGCATGAATAGTGATTTTTCTCAGCCCAATTGCTTCAGAAAATAAGAATGTTGGCGTAACAAGTAGAATGCATATACAAGTGTTGTAAAAAAGTGCGAATGAGTGTGTGTGAACTGAACAGAGACTTGAAAGGCAGGTATCAATTGCCATTTCTTAGAGATTTATTTAGACTGCTAGAAAACACTAGCCCAGCGTCCCTTTGGCGCAGAGGATAGCGCGTTGGACTTCTAATCCAAAGGTCGTGGGTTCGATCCCCACAAGGGTCGGGTAATTTTTAGAAACACGTGCTGAAGACGACATTGGTATTGGAACATGGGTGACTACTAGCGTGTTCGAGAGACAGCAATCGTTGTGTACTCAGCAGTATGATACAGATTGTTTACGTTTCATACGCAAGTAAATTTCTCGAAATTCTGTTATCCTGCATCGTATATTATGTCAAAGGGCACATACCTTTTTCGAAACGTGCCTGTTAACAGGTTTTTTTCTTGTGAGACCAGTTGTCTCACCTTCAAAGGCCTATGCATGACGCTCAGGGAGTCTTCAGTCGGTACTGCAATGGCGGTAAAAGCACGCTGCCCCGAATTCTCCGTACAGGTAACTGTACATCCGTGACACGACGCCACTGAGGGCGGTTCATGAGAGATTAACAAGTGCAGCTACTCTGAGAGCCAACGTGTGTGACTGATCGCACAGTATTTCCAGTGCAGCGTATTCCACTTGGTGGCTCGCTGCTTTTCTGAAGACTGCAATTCACTTTCATCTGAAAGCAACGCACGATAACGATCCCAGAGCACCGACGTGTTGCTATGATTGCGTCTAATATCTTTGTCGATACATAGAGTGTAAGAATAAGTATGTATACGACAAATAGAGCGATACAGCGCTGTTTCCCATCTGTTGCATGAATAGTGATTTTTTTCAGCCCAATTGCTTCAGAAAATAAGAATGTTGGCGTAACAAGTAGAATGCATATACAAGAGTTGTATAAAAGTGCGAATGAGTGTGTGTGAACTGAACAGAGACTTGAAAGGCAGGTATCAATTGCCATTTCTTAGAGATTTATTTAGACTGCTAGAAAACACTAGCCCAGCGTCCCTTTTTCGGCAGAGGATAGCGCGTTGGACTTCTAATCCAAAGGTCGTTGGTTCGATCCCCACAAGGGATGGGCAATTTTTAGAAACACGTGCTGAAGACGACATTGGTATTGGAACATGGGTGACCACTAGCGTGTTCAAGAGACAGCAATCGTTGTGTACTCAGCAGTATGATACAGATTGTTTACGTTTCATACGCAAGTAAATTTCTCGAAATTCTGTTATCCTGCATGGTATATTATGTCAAAGGGCACATACCTTTTTCGAAACGTGCCTGTTAGCAGGTTTTTTTCTTGTGAGACCAGTTGTCTCACCTTCAAAGGCCTATGCATGACGATCAGAGAGTCTTCACTCGGTACTGCAATGGCGGTAAAAGCACGCTGCCCCGAATTCTCCGTACAGGTAACTGTACATCCGTGACACGACGCCACTGAGGGCGGTTCATGAGAGATTAACAAGTGCAGCTACTCTGACAACCAACGTGTGTGACTGATCGCACAGTATTTCCAGTGCAGCGTATTCCACTTCTTGGTTCGCTGCTGTTCTGAAGACTGCAATTCACTTTCATCTGAAAGCAACGCACGATAACGACCCCAGAGCACCGACGTGTTGCTATGATTGCGTCTAATATCTTTGTCGATACATGAAGTGTAAGAATAAGTATGTATACGACAAATAGAGCGATACAGCGCTGTTTCCCATCTGTTGCATGAATAGTGATTTTTTTCAGCCCAATTGCTTCAGAAAATAAGAATGTTGGCGTAACAAGTAGAATGCATATACAAGTGTTGTAAAAAAGTGCGAATGAGTGTGTGTGAACTGAACAGAGACTTGAAAGGCAGGTATCAATTGCCATTTCTTAGAGATTTATTTAGACTGCTAGAAAACACTAGCCCAGCGTCCCTTTGGCGCAGAGGATAGCGCGTTGGACTTCTAATCCAAAGGTCGTGGGTTCGATCCCCACAAGGGTCGGGCAATTTTTAGAAACACGTGCTGAAGACGACATTGGTATTGGAACATGGGTGACTACTAGCGTGTTCGAGAGACAGCAATCGTTGTGTACTCAGCAGTATGATACAGATTGTTTACGTTTCATACGCAAGTAAATTTCTCGAAATTCTGTTATCCTGCATCGTATATTATGTCAAAGGGCACATACCTCTTTCGAAACGTGCCTGTTAACAGGTTTTTTTCTTGTGAGACCAGTTGTCTCACCTTCAAAGGCCTATGCATGACGCTCAGGGAGTCTTCACTCGGTACTGCAATGGCGGTAAAAGCACGCTGCCCCGAATTCTCCGTACAGGTAACTGTACATCCGTGACACGACGCCACTGAGGGCGGTTCATGAGAGATTAACAAGTGCAGCTACTCTGACAGCCAACGTGTGTGACTGATCGCACAGTATTTCCAGTGCAGCGTATTCCACTTCTTGGCTCGCTGCTGTTCTGAAGACTGCAATTCACTTTCATCTGAAAGCAACGCACGATAACGACCCCAGAGCACCGACGTGTTGCTATGATTGCGTCTAATATCTTTGTCGATACATGAAGTGTAAGAATAAGTATGTATACGACAAATAGAGCGATACAGCGCTGTTTCCCATCTGTTGCATGAATAGTGATTTTTTCAGCCCAATTGCTTCAGAAAATAAGAATGTTGGCGTAACAAGTAGAATGCATATACAAGTGTTGTAAAAAGGTGCGAATGAGTGTGTGTGAACTGAACAGAGACTTAAAAGGCAGGTATCAATTGCCATTTCTTAGAGATTTATTTAGACTGCTTGAAAACACTAGCCCAGCGTCCCTTTGGCGCAGAGGATAGCGCGTTGGACTTCTAATCCAAAGGTCGTGGGTTCGATCCCCACAAGGGATGGGCAATTTTTAGAAACACGTGCTGTAGACGACAATGGTATTGGAACATGGGTGACCACTGGCGTGTTCGAGAGACAGCAATCGTTGTGTACTCAGCAGTACGATACTGATTGTTTACGTTTCATACGCAAGTAAATTACTCGAAATTCTGTTATCCTGCATGGTATATTATGTCAAAGGGCACATACCTTTTTCGAAACGTGCCTGTTAGCAGGTTTTTTTCTTGTGAGACCAGTTGTCTCACCTTCAAAGGCCTATGCATGACGATCAGAGAGTCTTCACTCGGTACTGCAATGGCGGTAAAAGCACGCTGCCACGAATTCTCCGTACAGGTAACTGTACATCCGTGACACGACGCCACTGAGGGCGGTTCATGAGAGATTAACAAGTGCAGCTACTCTGAGAGCCAACGTGTGTGACTGATCGCACAGTATTTCCAGTGCAGCGTATTCCACTTCTTGGTTCGCTGCTGTTCTGAAGACTGCAATTCACTTTCATCTGAAAGCAACGCACGATAACGACCCCAGAGCACCGACGTGTTGCTATGATTGCGTCTAATATCTTTGTCGATACATGAAGTGTAAGAATAAGTATGTATACGACAAATAGAGCGATACAGCGCTGTTTCCCATCTGTTGCATGAATAGTGATTTTTTTCAGCCCAATTGCTTCAGAAAATAAGAATGTTGGCGTAACAAGTAGAATGCATATACAAGTGTTGTAAAAAAGTGCGAATGAGTGTGTGTGAACTGAACAGAGACTTGAAAGGCAGGTATCAATTGCCATTTCTTAGAGATTTATTTAGACTGCTAGAAAACACTAGCCCAGCGTCCCTTTGGCGCAGAGGATAGCGCGTTGGACTTCTAATCCGAAGGTCGTTGGTTCGATCCCCACAAGGGATGGGCAATTTTTAGAAACACGTGCTGAAGACGACATTGGTATTGGAACATGGGTGACCACTAGCGTGTTCGAGAGACAGCAATCGTTGTGTACTCAGCAGTATGATATAGATTGTTTACGTTTCATACGCAAGTAAACTTCTCGAAATTCTGTTATCCTGCATCGTATATTATGTCAAAGGGCACATACCTTTTTCGAAACGTGCCTGTTAGCAGTATTTTTTTTGTGAGACCAGTTGTCTCACCTTCAAAGGCCTATGCATGACGATCAGAGAGTCTTCACTCGGTACTGCAATGGCGGTAAAAGCACGCTGCCCCGAATTCTCCGTACAGGTAACTGTACATCCGTGACACGACGCCACTGAGGGCGGTTCATGAGAGATTAACAAGTGCAGCTACTCTGAGAGCCAACGTGTGTGACTGATCGCACAGTATTTCCAGTGCAGCGTATTCCACTTCTTGGTTCGCTGCTGTTCTGAAGACTGCAATTCACTTTCATCTGAAAGCAACTCACGATAACGACCCCAGGGCACCGACGTGTTGCTATGATTGCGTCTAATGTCTTTGTCGATACATGAAGTGTAAGAATAAGTATGTATACGACAAATAGAGCGATACAGCGCTGTTTCCCATCTGTTGCATGAATAGTGATTTTTTCAGCCCAATTGCTTCAGAAAATAAGAATGTTGGCGTAACAAGTAGAATGCATATACAAGTGTTGTAAAAAGGTGCGAATGAGTGTGTGTGAACTGAACAGAGACTTGAAAGGCAGGTATCAATTGCCATTTCTTAGAGATTTATTTAGACTGCTAGAAAACACTAGCCCAGCGTCCCTTTGGCGCAGAGGATAGCGCGTTGGACTTCTAATCCAAAGGTCGTGGGTTCGATCCCCACAAGGGATGGGCAATTTTTAGAAACACGTGCTGTAGACGACATTGGTATTGGAACATGTGTGACCACTGGCGTGTTCGAGAGACAGCAATCGTTGTGTACTCAGCAGTATGATACAGATTGTTTACGTTTCATACGCAAGTAAATTACTCGAAATTCTGTTATCCTGCATGGTATATTATGTCAAAGGGCACATACCTTTTTCGAAACGTGCCTGTTAGCAGGTTTTTTTCTTGTGAGACCAGTTGTCTCACCTTCAAAGGCCTATGCATGACGATCAGAGAGTCTTCACTCGGTACTGCAATGGCGGTAAAAGCACGCTGCCCCGAATTCTCCGTACAGGTAACTGTACATCCGTGACACGACGCCACTGAGGGCGGTTCATGAGAGATTAACAAGTGCAGCTACTCTGAGAGCCAACGTGTGTGACTGATCGCACAGTATTTCCAGTGCAGCGTATTCCACTTCTTGGTTCGCTGCTGTTCTGAAGACTGCAATTCACTTTCATCTGAAAGCAACGCACGATAACGACCCCAGAGCACCGACGTGTTGCTATGATTGCGTCTAATATCTTTGTCGATACATGAAGTGTAAGAATAAGTATGTATACGACAAATAGAGCGATACAGCGCTGTTTCCCATCTGTTGCATGAATAGTGATTTTTTTCAGCCCAATTGCTTCAGAAAATAAGAATGTTGGCGTAACAAGTAGAATGCATATACAAGTGTTGTAAAAAAGTGCGAATGAGTGTGTGTGAACTGAACAGAGACTTGAAAGGCAGGTATCAATTGCCATTTCTTAGAGATTTATTTAGACTGCTAGAAAACACTAGCCCAGCGTCCCTTTGGCGCAGAGGATAGCGCGTTGGACTTCTAATCCAAAGGTCGTGGGTTCGATCCCCACAAGGGATGGGCACTTTTTAGAAACACGTGCTACAGACGACATTGGTATTGGAACATGGGTGACCACTAGCGTGTTCGAGAGACAGCAATCGTTGTGTACTCAGCAGTATGATACAGATTGTTTACGTTTCATACGCAAGTAAATTTCTCGAAATTCTGTTATCCTGCATGGTATATTATGTCAAAGGGCACATACCTTTTTCGAAACGTGCCTGTTAGCAGGTTTTTTTCTTGTGAGACCAGTTGTCTCACCTTCAAAGGCCTATGCATGACGATCAGAGAGTTTTCACTCGGTACTGCAATGGCGGTAAAAGCACGCTGCCCCGAATTCTCCGTACAGGTAACTGTACATCCGTGACACGACGCCACTGAGGGCGGTTCATGAGAGATTAACAAGTGCAGCTACTCTGAGAGCCAACGTGTGTGACTGATCGCACAGTATTTCCAGTGCAGCGTATTCCACTTCTTGGTTCGCTGCTGTTCTGAAGACTGCAATTCACTTTCATCTGAAAGCAATGCACGATAACGACCCCAGAGCACCGACGTGTTGCTATGATTGCGTCTAATATCTTTGTCGATACATGAAGTGTAAGAATAAGTATGTATACGACAAATAGAGCGATACAGCGCTGTTTCCCATCTGTTGCATGAATAGTGATTTTTTCAGCCCAATTGCTTCAGAAAATAAGAATGTTGGCGTAACAAGTAGAATGCATATACAAGTGTTGTAAAAAAGTGCGAATGAGTGTGTGTGAACTGAACAGAGACTTGAAAGGCAGGTATCAATTGCCATTTCTTAGAGATTTATTTAGACTGCCAGAAAACACTAGCCCAGCGTCCCTTTGGCGCAGAGGATAGCGCGTTGGACTTCTAATCCGAAGGTCGTTGGTTCGATCCCCACAAGGGATGGGCAATTTTTAGAAACACGTGCTGAAGACGACATTGGTATTGGAACATGGGTGACCACTAGCGTGTTCGAGAGACAGCAATCGTTGTGTACTCAGCAGTATGATATAGATTGTTTACGTTTCATACGCAAGTAAATTTCTCGAAATTCTGTTATCCTGCATCGTATATTATGTCAAAGGGCACATACCTTTTTCGAAACGTGCCTGTTAGCAGTATTTTTTTTGTGAGACCAGTTGTCTCACCTTCAAAGGCCTATGCATGACGATCAGAGAGTCTTCACTCGGTACTGCAATGGCGGTAAAAGCACGCTGCCCCGAATTCTCCGTACAGGTAACTGTACATCCGTGACACGACGCCACTGAGGGCGGTTCATGAGAGATTAACAAGTGCAGCTACTCTGAGAGCCAACGTGTGTGACTGATCGCACAGTATTTCCAGTGCAGCGTATTCCACTTCTTGGTTCGCTGCTGTTCTGAAGACTGCAATTCACTTTCATCTGAAAGCAACTCACGATAACGACCCCAGAGCACCGACGTGTTGCTATGATTGCGTCTAATATCTTTGTCGATACATGAAGTGTAAGAATAAGTATGTATACGACAAATAGAGCGATACAGCGCTGTTTCCCATCTGTTGCATGAATAGTGATTTTTTTCAGCCCAATTGCTTCAGAAAATAAGAATGTTGGCGTAACAAGTAGAATGCATATACAAGTCTTGTAAAAAAGTGCGAATGAGTGTGTGTGAACTGAACAGAGACTTGTAAGGCAGGTATCAATTGCCATTTCTTAGAGATTTATTTAGACTGCTAGAAAACACAAGCCCAGCGTGCCTTTGGCTCGGGAGGAAAGCGCGTTGGACTTCTAATCCAAAGGTCGTGGGTTCGATCCCCACAAGGGTTGGGCAATTTTTAGAAACACGTGCTGAAGACGACATTGGTATTGGAACATGGGTGACCACTAGCGTGTTCGAGAGACAGCAATCGTTGTGTACTCAGCAGTATGATACAGATTGTTTACGTTTCATACGCAAGTAAATTTCTCGAAATTCTGTTATCCTGCATGGTATATTATGTCAAAGGGCACATACCTTTTTCGAAACGTGCCCGTTAGCAGGTTTTTTTCTTGTGAGACCAGTTGTCTCACCTTCAAAGGCCTATGCATGACGATCAGAGTGTCTTCACTCTGTACTGCAATGGCGGTAAAAGCACGCTGCCCCGAATTCTCCGTACAGGTAACTGTACATCCGTGACACGACGCAACTGAGGGCGGTTCATGAGAGATTAACAAGTGCAGCTACTCTGAGAGCCAACGTGTGTGACTGATCGCACAGTATTTCCAGTGCAGCGTATTCCACTTCTTGGTTCGCTGCTGTTCTGAAGACTGCAATTCACTTTCATCTGAAAGCAACGCACGATAACGACCCCAGAGCACCGACGTGTTGCTATGATTGCATCTAATATCTTTGTCGATACATGAAGTGTAAGAATAAGTATGTATACAACGATACAGCGCTGTTTCCCATCTGTTGCATGAAAAGTGATTTTTTTCAGCCCAATTGCTTCAGAAAATAAGAATGTTGGCGTAACAAGTAGAATGCATATACAAGTGTTGTAAAAAAGTGCGAATGAGTGTGTGTGAACTGAACAGAGACTTGAAAGGCAGGTATCAATTGCCATTTCTTAGAGATTTATTTAGACTGCTAGAAAACACTAGCCCAGCGTCCCTTTGGCGCAGAGGATAGCGCGTTGGACTTCTAATCCAAAGGTCGTGGGTTCGATCCCCACAACGGATGGGCACTTTTTAGAAACACGTGCTGAAGACGACATTGGTATTGGAACATGGGTGACCACTAGCGTGTTCGAGAGACAGCAATCGTTGTGTACTCAGCAGTATGATACAGATTGTTTACGTTTCATACGCAAGTAAATTACTCGAAATTCTGTTATCCTGCATGGTATATTATGTCAAAGGGCACATACCTTTTTCGAAACGTGCCTGTTAGCAGGTTTTTTCTTGTGAGACCAGTTGTCTCACCTTCAAATGCCTATGCATGACGATCAGAGAGTCTTCACTCGGTACTGCAATGGCGGTAAAAGCACGCTGCCCCGAATTCACCGTACAGGTAACTGTACATCCGTGACACGACGCCACTGAGGGCGGTTCATGAGAGATTAACAAGTGCAGCTCCTCTGAGAGCCAACGTGTGTGACTGATCGCACAGTATTTCCAGTGCAGAGTATTCCACTTCTTGGTTCGCTGCTGTTCTGAAGACTGCAATTCACTTTCATCTGAAAGCAACGCACGATAACGACCCCAGAGCACCGACGTGTTGCTATGTTTGCGTCTAATATCTTTGTCGATACATGAAGTGTAAGAATAAGTATGTATACGACAAATAGAGCGATACAGCGCTGTTTCCCATCTGTTGCATGAATAGTGATTTTTTTCAGCCCAATTGCTTCAGAAAATAAGAATGTTGGCGTAACAAGTAGAATGCATATACAAGTGTTGTAAAAAAGTGCGAATGAGTGTGTGTGAACTGAACAGAGACTTGAAAGGCAGGTATCAATTGCCATTTCTTAGAGATTTATTTAGACTGCCAGAAAACACTAGCCCAGCGTCCCTTTGGCGCAGAGGATAGCGCGTTGGACTTCTAATCCGAAGGTCGTTGGTTCGATCCCCACAAGGGATGGGCAATTTTTAGAAACACGTGCTGAAGACGACATTGGTATTGGAACATGGGTGACCACTAGCGTGTTCGAGAGACAGCAATCGTTGTGTACTCAGCAGTATGATATAGATTGTTTACGTTTCATACGCAAGTAAATTTCTCGAAATTCTGTTATCCTGCATGGTATATTATGTCAAAGGGCACATACCTTTTTCGAAACGTGCCTGTTAGCAGTATTTTTTTTGTGAGACCAGTTGTCTCACCTTCAAAGGCCTATGCATGACGATCAGAGAGTCTTCACTCGGTACTGCAATGGCGGTAAAAGCACGCTGCCCCGAATTCTCCGTACAGGTAACTGTACATCCGTGACACGACGCCACTGAGGGCGGTTCATGAGAGATTAACAAGTGCAGCTACTCTGAGAGCCAACGTGTGTGACTGATCGCACAGTATTTCCAGTGCAGCGTATTCCACTTCTTGGTTCGCTGCTGTTCTGAAGACTGCAATTCACTTTCATCTGAAAGCAACTCACGATAACGACCCCAGAGCACCGACGTGTTGCTATGATTGCGTCTAATATCTTTGTCGATACATGAAGTGTAAGAATAAGTATGTATACGACGATACAGCGCTGTTTCCCATCTGTTGCATGAATAGTGATTTTTTTCAGCCCAATTGCTTCAGAAAATAAGAATGTTGGCGTAACAAGTAGAATGCATATACAAGTCTTGTAAAAAAGTGCGAATGAGTGTGTGTGAACTGAACAGAGACTTGAAAGGCAGGTATCAATTGCCATTTCTTAGAGATTTATTTAGACTGCTAGAAAACACAAGCCCAGCGTGCCTTTGGCTCGGGAGGATAGCGCGTTGGACTTCTAATCCAAAGGTCGTGGGTTCGATCCCCACAAGGGTTGGGCATTTTTTAGAAACACGTGCTGAAGACGACATTGGTATTGGAACATGGGTGACCACTAGCGTGTTCGAGCGACAGCAATCGTTGTGTACTCAGCAGTATGATACAGATTGTTTACGTTTCATACGCAAGTAAATTTCTCGAAATTCTGTTATCCTGCATGGTATATTATGTCAAAGGGCACATACCTTTTTCGAAACGTGCCTGTTAGCAGGTTTTTTTCTTGTGAGACCAGTTGTCTCACCTTCAAAGGCCTATGCATGACGATCAGAGTGTCTTCACTCGGTACTGCAATGGCGGTAAAAGCACGCTGCCCCGAATTCTCCGTACAGGTAACTGTACATCCGTGACACGACGCAACTGAGGGCGGTTCATGAGAGATTAACAAGTGCAGCTACTCTGAGAGCCAACGTGTGTGACTGATCGCACAGTATTTCCAGTGCAGCGTATTCCACTTCTTGGTTCGCTGCTGTTCTGAAGACTGCAATTCACTTTCATCTGAAAGCAACGCACGATAACGACCCCAGAGCACCGACGTGTTGCTATGATTGCATCTAATATCTTTGTCGATACATGAAGTGTAAGAATAAGTATGTATACGACGATACAGCGCTGTTTCCCATCTGTTGCATGAATAGTGATTTTTTCAGCCCAATTGCTTCAGAAAATAAGAATGTTGGCGTAACAAGTAGAATGCATATACAAGTGTTGTAAAAAAGTGCTAATGAGTGTGTGTGAACTGAACAGAGACTTGAAAGGCAGGTATCAATTGCCATTTCTTAGAGATTTATTTAGACTGCTAAAAAATACTAGCCCAGCGTCCCTTTGGCGCAGAGGATAGCGCGTTGGACTTCTAATCCACAGGTTGTGTGTTCGATCCCCACAAGGGATGGGCAATTTTTAGAAACACGTGCTGAAGACGACATTGATATTGGAACATGGGTGACCACTAGCGTGTTCGAGAGACAGCAATCGTTGTGTACTCAGCAGTATGATACAGATTGTTTACGTTTCATACGCAAGTAAATTTCTCGAAATTCTGTTATCCTGCATGGTATATTACGTCAAAGGGCACATACCTTTTTCGAAACGTGCCTGTTAGCAGGTTTTTTTCTTGTGAGACCAGTTGTCTCACCTTCAAAGGCCTATGCATGACGATCAGAGAGTTTTCACTCGGTACTGCAATGGCGGTAAAAGCACGCTGCCCCGAATTCTCCGTACAGGTAACTGTACATCCGTGACACGACGCCACTGAGGGCCGTTCATGAGAGATTAACAAGTGCAGCTACTCTGAGAGCCAACGTGTGTGACTGATCGCACAGTATTTCCAGTGCAGCGTATTCCACTTCTTGGTTCGCTGCTGTTCTGAAGACTGCAATTCACTTTCATCTGAAAGCAACGCACGATAACGACCCCAGAGCACCGACGTGTTGCTATGATTGCGTCTAATATCTTTGTCGATACATGAAGTGTAAGAATAAGTATGTATACGACAAATAGAGCGATACAGCGCTGTTTCCCATCTGTTGCATGAATAGTGATTTTTTCAGCCCAATTGCTTCAGAAAATAAGAATGTTGGCGTAACAAGTAGAATGCATATACAAGTGTTGTAAAAAAGTGCGAATGAGTGTGTGTGAACTGAACAGAGACTTGAAAGGCAGGTATCAATTGCCATTTCTTAGAGATTTATTTAGACTGCCAGAAAACACTAGCCCAGCGTCCCTTTGGCGCAGAGGATAGCGCGTTGGACTTCTAATCCGAAGGTCGTTGGTTCGATCCCCCCAAGGGATGGGCAATTTTTAGAAACACGTGCTGAAGACGACATTGGTATTGGAACATGGGTGACCACTAGCGTGTTCGAGAGACAGCAATCGTTGTGTACTCAGCAGTATGATATAGATTGTTTACGTTTCATACGCAAGTAAATTTCTCGAAATTCTGTTATCCTGCATGGTATATTATGTCAAAGGGCACATACCTTTTTCGAAACGTGCCTGTTAGCAGTATTTTTTTTGTGAGACCAGTTGTCTCACCTTCAAAGGCCTATGCATGACGATCAGAGAGTCTTCACTCGGTACTGCAATGGCGGTAAAAGCACGCTGCCCCGAATTCTCCGTACAGGTAACTGTACATCCGTGACACGACGCCACTGAGGGCGGTTCATGAGAGATTAACAAGTGCAGCTACTCTGAGAGCCAACGTGTGTGACTGATCGCACAGTATTTCCAGTGCAGCGTATTCCACTTCTTGGTTCGCTGCTGTTCTGAAGACTGCAATTCACTTTCATCTGAAAGCAACTCACGATAACGACCCCAGAGCACCGACGTGTTGCTATGATTGCGTCTAATATCTTTGTCGATACATGAAGTGTAAGAATAAGTATGTATACGACGATACAGCGCTGTTTCCCATCTGTTGCATGAATAGTGATTTTTTTCAGCCCAATTGCTTCAGAAAATAAGAATGTTGGCGTAACAAGTAGAATGCATATACAAGTCTTGTAAAAAAGTGCGAATGAGTGTGTGTGAACTGAACAGAGACTTGAAAGGCAGGTATCAATTGCCATTTCTTAGAGATTTATTTAGACTGCTAGAAAACACAAGCCCAGCGTGCCTTTGGCTCGGGAGGATAGCGCGTTGGACTTCTAATCCAAAGGTCGTGGGTTCGATCCCCACAAGGGTTGGGCAATTTTTAGAAACACGTGCTGAAGACGACATTGGTATTGGAACATGGGTGACCACTAGCGTGTTCGAGAGACAGCAATCGTTGTGTACTCAGCAGTATGATACAGATTGTTTACGTTTCATACGCAAGTAAATTTCTCGAAATTCTGTTATCCTGCATGGTATATTATGTCAAAGGGCACATACCTTTTTCGAAACGTGCCTGTTAGCAGGTTTTTTTCTTGTGAGACCAGTTGTCTCACCTTCAAAGGCCTATGCATGACGATCAGAGTGTCTTCACTCGGTACTGCAATGGCGGTAAAAGCACGCTGCCCCGAATTCTCCGTACAGGTAACTGTACATCCGTGACACGACGCCACTGAGGGCGGTTCATGAGAGATTAACAAGTGCAGCTACTCTGAGAGCCAACGTGTGTGACTGATCGCACAGTATTTCCAGTGCAGCGTATTCCACTTCTTGGTTCGCTGCTGTTCTGAAGACTGCAATTCACTTTCATCTGAAAGCAACGCACGATAACGACCCCAGAGCACCGACGTGTTGCTATGATTGCATCTAATATCTTTGTCGATACATGAAGTGTAAGAATAAGTATGTATACGACGATACAGCGCTGTTTCCCATCTGTTGCATGAATAGTGATTTTTTCAGCCCAATTGCTTCAGAAAATAAGAATGTTGGCGTAACAAGTAGAATGCATATACAAGTGTTGTAAAAAAGTGCTAATGAGTGTGTGTGAACTGAACAGAGACTTGAAAGGCAGGTATCAATTGCCATTTCTTAGAGATTTATTTAGACTGCTAAAAAATACTAGCCCAGCGTCCCTTTGGCGCAGAGGATAGCGCGTTGGACTTCTAATCCACAGGTCGTGTGTTCGATCCCCACAAGGGATGGGCAATTTTTAGAAACACGTGCTGAAGACGACATTGATATTGGAACATGGGTGACCACTAGCGTGTTCGAGAGACAGCAATCGTTGTGTACTCAGCAGTATGATACAGATTGTTTACGTTTCATACGCAAGTAAATTTCTCGAAATTCTGTTATCCTGCATGGTATATTACGTCAAAGGGCACATACCTTTTTCGAAACGTGCCTGTTAGCAGGTTTTTTTCTTGTGAGACCAGTTGTCTCATCTTCAAAGGCCTATGCATGACGATCAGAGAGTTTTCACTCGGTACTGCAATGGCGGTAAAAGCACGCTGCCCCGAATTCTCCGTACAGGTAACTGTACATCCGTGACACGACGCCACTGAGGGCCGTTCATGAGAGATTAACAAGTGCAGCTACTCTGAGAGCCAACGTGTGTGACTGATCGCACAGTATTTCCAGTGCAGCGTATTCCACTTCTTGGTTCGCTGCTGTTCTGAAGACTGCAATTCACTTTCATCTGAAAGCAACGCACGATAACGACCCCAGAGCACCGACGTGTTGCTATGATTGCGTCTAATATCTTTGTCGATACATGAAGTGTAAGAATAAGTATGTATACGACAAATAGAGCGATACAGCGCTGTTTCCCATCTGTTGCATGAATAGTGATTTTTTCAGCCCAATTGCTTCAGAAAATAAGAATGTTGGCGTAACAAGTAGAATGCATATACAAGTGTTGTAAAAAAGTGCGAATGAGTGTGTGTGAACTGAACAGAGACTTGAAAGGCAGGTATCAATTGCCATTTCTTAGAGATTTATTTAGACTGCCAGAAAACACTAGCCCAGCGTCCCTTTGGCGCAGAGGATAGCGCGTTGGACTTCTAATCCGAAGGTCGTTGGTTCGATCCCCACAAGGGATGGGCAATTTTTAGAAACACGTGCTGAAGACGACATTGGTATTGGAACATGGGTGACCACTAGCGTGTTCGAGAGACAGCAATCGTTGTGTACTCAGCAGTATGATATAGATTGTTTACGTTTCATACGCAAGTAAATTTCTCGAAATTCTGTTATCCTGCATGGTATATTATGTCAAAGGGCACATACCTTTTTCGAAACGTGCCTGTTAGCAGTATTTTTTTTGTGAGACCAGTTGTCTCACCTTCAAAGGCCTATGCATGACGATCAGAGAGTCTTCACTCGGTACTGCAATGGCGGTAAAAGCACGCTGCCCCGAATTCTCCGTACAGGTAACTGTACATCCGTGACACGACGCCACTGAGGGCGGTTCATGAGAGATTAACAAGTGCAGCTACTCTGAGAGCCAACGTGTGTGACTGATCGCACAGTATTTCCAGTGCAGCGTATTCCACTTCTTGGTTCGCTGCTGTTCTGAAGACTGCAATTCACTTTCATCTGAAAGCAACTCACGATAACGACCCCAGAGCACCGACGTGTTGCTATGATTGCGTCTAATATCTTTGTCGATACATGAAGTGTAAGAATAAGTATGTATACGACAAATAGAGCGATACAGCGCTGTTTCCCATCTGTTGCATGAATAGTGATTTTTTTCAGCCCAATTGCTTCAGAAAATAAGAATGTTGGCGTAACAAGTAGAATGCATATACAAGTGTTGTAAAAAAGTGCGAATGAGTGTGTGTGAACTGAACAGAGACTTGAAAGGCAGGTATCAATTGCCATTTCTTAGAGATTTATTTAGACTGCTAGAAAACACAAGCCCAGCGTGCCTTTGGCTCGGGAGGATAGCGCGTTGGACTTCTAATCCAAAGGTCGTGGGTTCGATCCCCACAAGGGTTGGGCAATTTTTAGAAACACGTGCTGAAGACGACATTGGTATTGGAACATGGGTGACCACTAGCGTGTTCGAGAGACAGCAATCGTTGTGTACTCAGCAGTATGATACAGATTGCTTACGTTTCATACGCAAGTAAATTTCTCGAAATTCTATTATCCTGCATGGTATATTATGTCAAAGGGCACATACCTTTTTCGAAACGTGCCTGTTAGCAGGTTTTTTTCTTGTGAGACCAGTTGTCTCACCTTCAAAGGCCTATGCATGACGATCAGAGTGTCTTCACTCGGTACTGCAATGGCGGTAAAAGCACGCTGCCCCGAATTCTCCGTACAGGTAACTGTACATCCGTGACACGACGCAACTGAGGGCGGTTCATGAGAGATTAACAAGTGCAGCTACTCTGAGAGCCAACGTGTGTGACTGATCGCACAGTATTTCCAGTGCAGCGTATTCCACTTCTTGGTTCGCTGCTGTTCTGAAGACTGCAATTCACTTTCATCTGAAAGCAACTCACGATAACGACCCCAGAGCACCGACGTGTTGCTATGATTGCATCTAATATCTTTGTCGATACATGAAGTGTAAGAATAAGTATGTATACGACGATACAGCGCTGTTTCCCATCTGTTGCATGAATAGTGATTTTTTTCAGCCCAATTGCTTCAGAAAATAAGAATGTTGGCGTAACAAGTAGAATGCATATACAAGTGTTGTAAAAAAGTGCGAATGAGTGTGTGTGAACTGAACAGAGACTTGAAAGGCAGGTATCAATTGCCATTTCTTAGAGATTTATTTAGACTGCTAGAAAACACTAGCTCAGCGTCCCTTTGGCATAGAGGATAGCGCGTTGGACTTCGAATCCAAAGGTCGTGGGTTCGATCCCCACAAGGGATGGGCAATTTTTAGAAACACGTGCTGAAGACGACATTGGTATTGGAACATGGGTGACCACTAGCGTGTTCGAGAGACAGCAATCGTTGTGTACTCAGCAGTATGATACAGATTGTTTACGTTTCATACGCAAGTAAATTTCTCGAAATTCTGTTATCCTGCATGGTATATTATGTCAAAGGGCACATACCTTTTTCGAAACGTGCCTGTTAGCAGGTTTTTTTCTTGTGAGACCAGTTGTCTCACCTTCAAAGGCCTATGCATGACGATCAGAGAGTCTTCACTCGGTACTGCAATGGCGGTAAAAGCACGCTGCCCCGAATTCTCCGTACAGGTAACTGTACATCCGTGACACGACGCCACTGAGGGCGGTTCATGAGAGATTAACAAGTGCAGCTACTCTGAGAGCCAACGTGTGTGACTGATCGCACAGTATTTCCAGTGCAGCGTATTCCACTTGGTGGCTCGCTGCTGTTCTGAAGACTGCAATTCACTTTCATCTGAAAGCAACGCACGATAACGACCCCAGAGCACCGACGTGTTGCTATGATTGCGTCTAATATCTTTGTCGATACATAGAGTGTAAGAATAAGTATGTATACGACAAATAGAGCGATACAGCGCTGTTTCCCATCTGTTGCATGAATAGTGATTTTTTCAGCCCAATTGCTTCAGAAAATAAGAATGTTGGCGTAACAAGTAGAATGCATATACAAGTGTTGTAAAAAAGTGCGAATGAGTGTGTGTGAACTGAACAGAGACTTGAAAGGCAGGTATCAATTGCCATTTCTTAGAGATTTATTTAGACTGCTAGAAAATACTAGCCCAGCGTCCCTTTGGCGCAGAGGATAGCGCGTTGGACTTCTAATCCACAGGTCGTGGGTTCGATCCCCACAAGGGATGGGCAATTTTTAGAAACACGTGCTGAAGACGACATTGATATTGGAACATGGGTGACCACTAGCGTGTTCGAGAGACAGCAATCGTTGTGTACTCAGCAGTATGATACAGATTGTTTACGTTTCATACGCAAGTAAATTTCTCGAAATTCTGTTATCCTGCATGGTATATTATGTCAAAGGGCTCATACCTTTTTCGAAACGTGCCTGTTAGCAGGTTTTTTTCTTGTGAGACCAGTTGTCTCACCTTCAAAGGCCTATGCATGACGATCAGAGAGTTTTCACTCGGTACTGCAATGGCGGTAAAAGCACGCTGCCCCGAATTCTCCGTACAGGTAACTGTACATCCGTGACACGACGCCACTGAGGGCGGTTCATGAGAGATTAACAAGTGCAGCTACTCTGAGAGCCAACGTGTGTGACTGATCGCACAGTATTTCCAGTGCAGCGTATTCCACTTCTTGGTTCGCTGCTGTTCTGAAGACTGCAATTCACTTTCATCTGAAAGCAACGCACGATAACGACCCCAGAGCACCGACGTGTTGCTATGATTGCGTCTAATATCTTTGTCGATACATGAAGTGTAAGAATAAGTATGTATACGACAAATAGAGCGATACAGCGCTGTTTCCCATCTGTTGCATGAATAGTGATTTTTTTCAGCCCAATTGCTTCAGAAAATAAGAATGTTGGCGTAACAAGTAGAATGCATATACAAGTGTTGTAAAAAAGTGCGAATGAGTGTGTGTGAACTGAACAGAGACTTGAAAGGCAGGTATCAATTGCCATTTCTTAGAGATTTATTTAGACTGCTAGAAAACACTAGCTCAGCGTCCCTTTGGCATAGAGGATAGCGCGTTGGACTTCTAATCCAAAGGTCGTGGGTTCGATCCCCACAAGGGATGGGCAATTTTTAGAAACACGTGCTGAAGACGACATTGGTATTGGAACATGGGTGACCACTAGCGTGTTCGAGAGACAGCAATCGTTGTGTACTCAGCAGTATGATACAGATTGTTTACGTTTCATACGCAAGTAAATTTCTCGAAATTCTGTTATCCTGCATGGTATATTATGTCAAAGGGCACATACCTTTTTCGAAACGTGCCTGTTAGCAGGTTTTTTTCTTGTGAGACCAGTTGTCTCACCTTCAAAGGCCTATGCATGACGATCAGAGAGTCTTCACTCGGTACTGCAATGGCGGTAAAAGCACGCTGCCCCGAATTCTCCGTACAGGTAACTGTACATCCGTGACACGACGCCACTGAGGGCGGTTCATGAGAGATTAACAAGTGCAGCTACTCTGAGAGCCAACGTGTGTGACTGATCGCACAGTATTTCCAGTGCAGCGTATTCCACTTCTTGGTTCGCTGCTGTTCTGAAGACTGCAATTCACTTTCATCTGAAAGCAACGCACGATAACGACCCCAGAGCACCGACGTGTTGCTACGATTGCATCTAATATCTTTGTCGATACATGAAGTGTAAGAATAAGTATGTATACGACGATAAAGCGCTGTTTCCCATCTGTTGCATGAATAGTGATTTTTTTCAGCCCAATTGCTTCAGAAAATAAGAATGTTGGCGTAACAAGTAGAATGCATATACAAGTGTTGTAAAAAAGTGCGAATGAGTGTGTGTGAACTGAACAGAGACTTGAAAGGCAGGTATCAATTGCCATTTCTTAGAGATTTATTTAGACTGCTAGAAAACACTAGCTCAGCGTCCCTTTGGCGCAGAGGATAGCGCGTTGGACTTCTAATCCAAAGGTCGTGGGTTCGATCCCCACAAGGGATGGGCAATTTTTAGAAACACGTGCTGAAGACGACATTGGTATTGGAACATGGGTGACCACTAGCGTGTTCGAGAGACAGCAATCGTTGTGTACTCAGCAGTATGATACAGATTGTTTACGTTTCATACGCAAGTAAATTTCTCGAAATTCTGTTATCCTGCATGGTATATTATGTCAAAGGGCACATACCTTTTTCGAAACGTGCCTGTTAGCAGGTTTTTTTCTTGTGAGACCAGTTGTCTCACCTTCAAAGGCCTATGCATGACGATCAGAGAGTCTTCACTCGGTACTGCAATGGCGGTAAAAGCACGCTGCCCCGAATTCTCCGTACAGGTAACTGTACATCCGTGACACGACGCCACTGAGGGCGGTTCATGAGAGATTAACAAGTGCAGCTACTCTGAGAGCCAACGTGTGTGACTGATCGCACAGTATTTCCAGTGCAGCGTATTCCACTTGGTGGCTCGCTGCTGTTCTGAAGACTGCAATTCTCTTTCATCTGAAAGCAACGCACGATAACGACCCCAGAGCACCGACGTGTTGCTATGATTGCGTCTAATATCTTTGTCGATACATAGAGTGTAAGAATAAGTATGTATACGACAAATAGAGCGATACAGCGCTGTTTCCCATCTGTTGCATGAATAGTGATTTTTTCAGCCCAATTGCTTCAGAAAATAAGAATGTTGGCGTAACAAGTAGAATGCATATACAAGTGTTGTAAAAAAGTGCGAATGAGTGTGTGTGAACTGAACAGAGACTTGAAAGGCAGGTATCAATTGCCATTTCTTAGAGATTTATTTAGACTGCTAGAAAATACTAGCCCAGCGTCCCTTTGGCGCAGAGGATAGCGCGTTGGACTTCTAATCCACAGGTCGTGGGTTCGATCCCCACAAGGGATGGGCAATTTTTAGAAACACGTGCTGAAGACGACATTGATATTGGAACATGGGTGACCACTAGCGTGTTCGAGAGACAGCAATCGTTGTGTACTCAGCAGTATGATACAGATTGTTTACGTTTCATACGCAAGTAAATTTCTCGAAATTCTGTTATCCTGCATGGTATATTATGTCAAAGGGCACATACCTTTTTCGAAACGTGCCTGTTAGCAGGTTTTTTTCTTGTGAGACCAGTTGTCTCACCTTCAAAGGCCTATGCATGACGATCAGAGAGTTTTCACTCGGTACTGCAATGGCGGTAAAAGCACGCTGCCCCGAATTCTCCGTACAGGTAACTGTACATCCGTGACACGACGCCACTGAGGGCGGTTCATGAGAGATTAACAAGTGCAGCTACTCTGAGAGCCAACGTGTGTGACTGATCGCACAGTATTTCCAGTGCAGCGTATTCCACTTCTTGGCTCGCTGCTGTTCTGAAGACTGCAATTCACTTTCATCTGAAAGCAACGCACGATAACGACCCCAGAGCACCTACGTGTTGCTATGATTGCGTCTAATATCTTTGTCGATACATGAAGTGTAAGAATAAGTATGTATACGACAAATAGAGCGATACAGCGCTGTTTCCCATCTGTTGCATGAATAGTGATTTTTTTCAGCCCAATTGCTTCAGAAAATAAGAATGTTGGCGTAACAAGTAGAATGCATATACAAGTGTTGTAAAAAAGTGCGAATGAGTGTGTGTGAACTGAACAGAGACTTGAAAGGCAGGTATCAATTGCCATTTCTTACTGTTTTATTTAGACTACTAGAAAACACCAGCCCAGCGTCCCTTTGGCGCAGAGGATAGCGCGTTGGACTTCTAATCCAAAGGTCGTGGGATCGATCCCCACAAGGGATGGGCAATTTTTAGAAACACGTGCTGAAGACGACATTGGTATTTGAACATGGGTGTCCACTAGCGTGTTCGAGAGACAGCAATCGTTGTGTACTCAGCAGTATGATACAGATTGTTTACGTTTCATACGCAAGTAAATTTCTCGAAATTCTGTTATCCTGCATCGTATATTATGTCAAAGGGCACATACCTTTTTCGAAACGTGCCTGTTAGCAAGTTTTTTTCTTGTGAGACCAGTTGTCTCACCTTCAAAGGCCTATGCATGACGATCAGAGAGTCTTCACTCGGTACTGCAATGGCGGTAAAAGCACGCTGCCCCGAATTCTCCGTACAGGTAACTGTACATCCGTGACACGACGCCACTGAGGGCGGTTCATGAGAGATTAACAAGTGCAGCTACTCTGAGAGCCAACGTGTGTGACTGATCGCACAGTATTTCCAGTGCAGCGTATTCCACTTCTTGGTTCGCTGCTGTTCTGAAGACTGCAATTCACTTTCATCTGAAAGCAACGCACGATAACGACCCCAGAGCACCGACGTGTTGCTATGATTGCGTCTAATATCTTTGTCGATACATGAAGTGTAAGAATAAGTATGTATACGACAAATAGAGCGATACAGCGCTGTTTCCCATCTGTTGCATGAATAGTGATTTTTTTCAGCCCAATTGCTTCAGAAAATAAGAATGTTGGCGTAACAAGTAGAATGCATATACAAGTGTTGTAAAAAAGTGCGAATGAGTGTGTGTGAACTGAACAGAGACTTGAAAGACAGGTATCAATTGCCATTTCTTAGAGATTTATTTAGACTGCTAGAAAGTACTAGCCCAGCGTCCGTTTGGCGCAGAGGATAGCGCGTTGGACTTCTAATCCAAAGGTCGTGGGTTCGATCCCCACAAGGGATGGGCAATTTTTAGAAACACGTGCTGAAGACGACATTGGTATTGGAACATGGGTGACCACTAGCGTGTTCGAGAGACAGCAATCGTTGTGTACTCAGCAGTATGATACAGATTGTTTACGTTTCATACGCAAGTAAATTTCTCGAAATTCTGTTATCTTGCATCGTATATTATGTCAAAGGGCACATACCTTTTTCGAAACGTGCCTGTTAGCAGGTTTTTTTCTTGTGAGACCAGTTGTCTCACCTTCAAAGGCCTATGCATGACGATCAGAGAGTTTTCACTCGGTACTGCAATGGCGGTAAAAGCACGCTGCCCCGAATTCTCCGTACAGGTAACTGTACATCCGTGACACGACGCCACTGAGGGCGGTTCATGAGAGATTAACAAGTGCAGCTACTCTGAGAGCCAACGTGTGTGACTGATCGCACAGTATTTCCAGTGCAGCGTATTCCACTTCTTGGTTCGCTGCTGTTCTGAAGACTGCAATTCACTTTTATCTGAAAGCAACGCACGATAACGACCCCAGAGCACCGACGTGTTGCTATGATTGCGTCTAATATCTTTGTCGATACATGAAGTGTAAGAATAAGTATGTATACGACAAATAGAGCGATACAGCGCTGTTTCCCATCTGTTGCATGAATAGTGATTTTTTTCAGCCCAATTGCTTCAGAAAATAAGAATGTTGGCGTAACAAGTAGAATGCATATACAAGTGTTGTAAAAAAGTGCGAATGAGTGTGTGTGAACTGAACAGAGACTTGAAAGGCAGGTATCAATTGCCATTTCTTACTGTTTTATTTAGACTGCTAGAAAACACTAGCCCAGCGTCCGTTTGGCGCAGAGGATAGCGCGTTGGACATCTAATCTAAAGGTCGTGGGTTCGATCCCCACAAGGAATGGGCAATTTTTAGAAACACGTGCTGAAGACGACATTGGTATTGGAACATGGGTGACCACTAGCGTGTTCGAGAGACAGCAATCGTTGTGTACTCAGCAGTATGATACAGATTGTTTACGTTTCATTCGCAAGTAAATTTCTCGAAATTCTGTTATCCTGCATGGTATATTATGTCAAAGGGCACATACCTTTTTCGAAACGTGCCTGTTAGCAGGTTTTTTTCTTGTGAGACCAGTTGTCTCACCTTCAAAGGCCTATGCATGACGATCAGAGAGTCTTCACTCGGTACTGCAATGGCGGTAAAAGCACGCTGTCCCGAATTCTCCGTACAGGTAACTGTACATCCGTGACACGGCGCCACTGAGGGCGGTTCATGAGAGATTAACAAGTGCAGCTACTCTGACAGCCAACGTGTGTGACTGATCGCACAGTATTTCCAGTGCAGCGTATTCCACTTCTTGGTTCGCTGCTGTTCTGAAGACTGCAATTCACTTTCATCTGAAAGCAACTCACAATAACGACCCCAGAGAACCGACGTGTTGCTATGATTGCGTCTAATATCTTTGTCGATACATGAAGTGTAAGAATAAGTATGTATACGGCAAATAGAGCGATACAGCGCTGTTTCCCATCTGTTGCATGAATAGTGATTTTTTTCAGCCCAATTGCTTCAGAAAATAAGAATGTTGGCGTAACAAGTAGAATGCATATACAAGTCTTGTAAAAAAGTGCGAATGAGTGTGTGTGAACTGAACAGAGACTTGAAAGGCAGGTATCAATTGCCATTTCTTAGAGATTTATTTAGACTGCTAGAAAACACAAGCCCAGCGTGCCTTTGGCTCGGGAGGATAGCGCGTTGGACTTCTCATCCAAAGGTCGTGGGTTCGATCCCCACAAGGGTTGGGCAATTTTTAGAAATACGTGCTGAAGACGACATTGGTATTGGAACATGGGTGACCACTAGCGTGTTCGAGAGACAGCAATCGTTGTGTACTCAGCAGTATGATACAGATTGTTTACGTTTCATACGCAAGTAAATTTCTCGACATTCTGTTATCCTGCATGGTATATTATGTCAAAGGGCACATACCTTTTTCGAAACGTGCCTGTTAGCAGGTTTTTTTCTTGTGAGACCAGTTGTCTCACCTTCAAAGGCCTATGCATGACGATCAGAGAGTCTTCACTCGGTACTGCAATGGCGGTAAAAGCATGCTGCCCCGAATTCTCCGTACAGGTAACTGTACATCCGTGACACGACGCCACTGAGGGCGGTTCATGAGAGATTAACAAGTGCAGCTACTCTGAGAGCCAACGTGTGTGACTGATCGCACAGTATTTCCAGTGCAGCGTATTCCACTTCTTGGCTCGCTGCTGTTCTGAAGACTGCAATTCACTTTCATCTGAAAGCAACGCACGATAACGACCCCAGAGCACCGACGTGTTGCTATGATTGCGTCTAATATCTTTGTCGATACATGAAGTGTAAGAATAAGTATGTATACGACAAATAGAGCGATACAGCGCTGTTTCCCATCTGTTGCATGAATAGTGATTTTTTTCAGCCCAATTGCTTCAGAAAATAAGAATGTTGGCGTAACAAGTAGAATGCATATACAAGTGTTGTAAAAAAGTGCGAATGAGTGTGTGTGAACTGAACAGAGACTTGAAAGGCAGGTATCAATTGCCATTTCTTAGAGATTTATTTAGACTGCTAGAAAGTACTAGCCCAGCGTCCCTTTGGCGCAGAGGATAGCGCGTTGGACTTCTAATCCAAAGGTCGTGGGTTCGATCCCCACAAGGGATGGGCAATTTTTAGAAACACGTGCTGAAGACGACATTGGTATTGGAACATGGGTGACCACTAGCGTGTTCGAGAGACAGCAATCGTTGTGTACTCAGCAGTATGATACAGATTGTTTACGTTTCATACGCAAGTAAATTTCTCGAAATTCTGTTATCCTGCATCGTATATTATGTCAAAGGGCACATACCTTTTTCGAAACGTGCCTGTTAGCAGGTTTTTTTCTTGTGAGACCAGTTGTCTCACCTTCAAAGGCCTATGCATGACGATCAGAGAGTTTTCACTCGGTACTGCAATGGCGGTAAAAGCACGCTGCCCCGAATTCTCCGTACAGGTAACTGTACATCCGTGACACGACGCCACTGAGGGCGGTTCATGAGAGATTAACAAGTGCAGCTACTCTGAGAGCCAACGTGTGTGACTGATCGCACAGTATTTCCAGTGCAGCGTATTCCACTTCTTGGTTCGCTGCTGTTCTGAAGACTGCAATTCACTTTCATCTGAAAGCAACGCACGATAACGACCCCAGAGCACCGACGTGTTGCTATGATTGCGTCTAATATCTTTGTCGATACATGAAGTGTAAGAATAAGTATGTATACGACAAATAGAGCGATACAGCGCTGTTTCCCATCTGTTGCATGAATAGTGATTTTTTTCAGCCCAATTGCTTCAGAAAATAAGAATGTTGGCGTAACAAGTAGAATGCATATACAAGTGTTGTAAAAAAGTGCGAATGAGTGTGTGTGAACTGAACAGAGACTTGAAAGGCAGGTATCAATTGCCATTTCTTAGAGATTTATTTAGACTGCTAGAAAAAACTAGCCCAGCGTCCGTTTGGCGCAGAGGATAGCGCGTTGGACATCTAATCTAAAGGTCGTGGGTTCGATCCCCACAAGGAATGGGCAATTTTTAGAAACACGTGCTGAAGACGACATTGGTATTGGAACATGGGTGACCACTAGCGTGTTCGAGAGACAGCAATCGTTGTGTACTCAGCAGTATGATACAGATTGTTTACGTTTCATTCGCAAGTAAATTTCTCGAAATTCTGTTATCCTGCATCGTATAGTATGTCAAAGGGCACATACCTTTTTCGAAACGTGCCTGTTAGCAGGTTTTTTTCTTGTGAGACCAGTTGTCTCACCTTCAAAGGCCTATGCATGACGATCAGAGAGTCTTCACTCGGTACTGCAATGGCGGTAAAAGCACGCTGCCCCGAATTCTCCGTACAGGTAACTGTACATCCGTGACACGACGCCACTGAGGGCGGTTCATGAGAGATTAACAAGTGCAGCTACTCTGACAGCCAACGTGTGTGACTGATCGCACAGTATTTCCAGTGCAGCGTATTCCACTTCTTGGTTCGCTGCTGTTCTGAAGACTGCAATTCACTTTCATCTGAAAGCAACTCACAATAACGACCCCAGAGAACCGACGTGTTGCTATGATTGCGTCTAATATCTTTGTCGATACATGAAGTGTAAGAATAAGTATGTATACGGCAAATAGAGCGATACAGCGCTGTTTCCCATCTGTTGCATGAATAGTGATTTTTTTCAGCCCAATTGCTTCAGAAAATAAGAATGTTGGCGTAACAAGTAGAATGCATATACAAGTCTTGTAAAAAAGTGCGAATGAGTGTGTGTGAACTGAACAGAGACTTGAAAGGCAGGTATCAATTGCCATTTCTTAGAGATTTATTTAGACTGCTAGAAAACACAAGCCCAGCGTGCCTTTGGTTCGGGAGGATAGCGCGTTGGACTTCTCATCCAAAGGTCGTGGGTTCGATCCCCACAAGGGTTGGGCAATTTTTAGAAATACGTGCTGAAGACGACATTGGTATTGGAACATGGGTGACCACTAGCGTGTTCGAGAGACAGCAATCGTTGTGTACTCAGCAGTATGATACAGATAGTTTACGTTTCATACGCAAGTAAATTTCTCGAATATTATGTCAAAGGGCACAAACCTTTTTCGAAACGTGCCTGTTAGCAGGTTTTTTTCTTGTGAGACCAGTTGTCTCACCTTCAAAGGCCTATGCATGACGATCAGAGAGTCTTCACTCGGTACTGCAATGGCGGTAAGAGGACGCTGCCCCGAATTCTCCGTACGGGTAACTCTACATCCGTGACACGACGCCACTGAGGGCGGTTCATGAGAGATTAACAAGTGCAGCTACTCTCACAGCCAACGTGTGTGACAGTATTTCCAGTGCAGCGTATTCCACTTCTTGGCTCGCTGCTGTGCTGAAGACTGTAATGCACTTTCATCTGAAAGCAACGCACGATAACGATCCCAGAGCACCGACGTGTTGCTATGATTGCGTCTAATATCTTTGTCGATACACGAAGTGTAAGAATAAGTATGTATACGACAAATAGAGCGATACAGCGCTGTTTCCCATCTGTTGCATGAATAGTGATTTTTTTCAGCCCAATTGCTTCAGAAAATAAGAATGTTGGCGTAACAAGTAGAATGCATATACAAGTGTTGTAAAAAAGTGCGAATGAGTGTGTGTGAACTGAACAGAGACTTGAAAGGCAGGTATCAATTGCCATTTCTTACTGTTTTATTTAGACTGCTAGAAAACACTAGCCCAGCGTCCCTTTGGCGCAGAGGATAGCGCGTTGGACTTCTAATTCAAAGGTCGTGGGTTCGATCCCCACAAGGGATGAGCAATTTTTAGAAACACGTGCTGAAGACGACATTGGTATTGGAACATGGGTGACCACTAGCGTGTTCGAGAGACAGCAATCGTTGTGTACTTAGCAGTATGATACAGATTGTTTACGTTTCATACGCGAGTAAATTTCTCGAAATTCTGTTATCCTGCATCGTATATTATGTCAAAGGGCACATACCTTTTTCGAAACGTGCCTGTTAGCAGGTTTTTTTCTTGTGAGACCAGTTGTCTCACCTTCAAAGGCCTATGCATGACGATCAGAGAGTCTTCACTCGGTACTGCAATGGCGGTAAAAGCACGCTGCCCCGAATTCTCCGTACAGGTAACTGTACATCCGTGACACGACGCCACTGAGGGCGGTTCATGAGAGATTAACAAGTGCAGCTACTCTGAGAGCCAACGTGTGTGACTGATCGCACAGTATTTCCAGTGCAGCGTATTCCACTTCTTGGCTCGCTGCTGTTCTGAAGACTGCAATTCACTTTCATCTGAAAGCAACGCACGATAACGATCCCAGAGCACCGACGTGTTGATATGATTGCGTCTAATATCTTTGTCGATACATGAAGTGTAAGAATAAGTATGTATACGACAAATAGAGCGATACAGCGCTGTTTCCCATCTGTTGCATGAATAGTGATTTTTTTCAGCCCAATTGCTTCAGAAAATAAGAATGTTGGCGTAACAAGTAGAATGCATATACAAGTCTTGTAAAAAAGTGCGAATGAGTGTTTGTGAACTGAACAGAGACTTGAAAGGCAGGTATCAATTGCCATTTCTTAGAGATTTACTTAGACTGCTAGGAAACGCTAACCCATCGTCCGTTTGGCGCAGAGGATAACGCGTTGGACTTCTAATCCGCCGGCACGGTAGCTCAGCGTGGTCGGTCAGAGGGTTAGCTTCCCTCTGTAATTAAAAAAACTGAGTTAATCGATCAACTACGAACTTAACAGGATTTCTTACGACGTCCGCCCCGAGCAGATGAAACGAACACAAGCGAACAAAATGAGATTAAAAAAAAAAAAAAAAGTCCAAAGGTAGTGGGTTCGATCCCCACAAGGGATGTTAAATTTTTAGAAATACGTGCTGAAGACGACATTGGTATTGGAACATGGGTGACCACTAGCGTGATCGAGAGACAGCAATAGTTGTGTACTCAGCAGTATTATACAGATTGTTTACGTTTCATACGCAAGTAAATTTCTCGAAATTCTGTTATCCTGCATGGTATATTATGTCAAAGGGCACATACCTTTTTCGAAACGTGCCTGTTAGCAGGTTTTTTTCTGGTGAGACCAGTTGTCTCACCTTCAAAGGCCTATGCATGACGATCAGAGAGTCTTCACTCGGTACTGCAATGTCGGTAAGAGCACGCTGCCCCGAATTCTCCGTACGGGTAACTCTACATCCGTGACACGACGCCACTGAGGGCGGATCATGAGAGATTAACAAGTGCAGCTACTCTGACAGCCAACGTGTGTGACTGATCGCACAGTATTTCCAGTGCAGCGTATTCCACTTGGTGGCTCGCTGCTGTTCTGAAGACTGCAATTCACTTTCATCTGAAAGCAACGCACGATAACGATCCCAGAGCACCGACGTGTTGCTATGATTGCGTCTAATATCTTTGTCGATACATGAAGTGTAAGAATAAGTATGTATACGACAAATAGAGCGATACAGCGCTGTTTCCCATCTGTTGCATGAATAGTGATTTTTTTCAGCCCAATTGCTTCAGAAAATAAGAATGTTGGCGTAACAAGTAGAATGCATATACAAGTGTTGTAAAAAAGTGCGAATGAGTGTTTGTGAACTGTACAGAGACTTGAAAGGCAGGTATCAATTGCCATTTCTTACAGATTTATTTAGACTGCTAGAAAACACTAGCCCAGCGTCTCTTTGGCGCAGAGAAATGTAGTTCGGCGCTAGCGGCCGTGCGGAGCGGAGGTCCGATACTTCCGGCTGTGCGGCGTGTGCGAGTGTTTGTTTACTTGTGGACCTAGTCTGCGCGCGGGCTAATAACAATGATCATGGCGAACAAGTACAGAAAAACTACATTACGATTCAATTTCAGCAATGACTACGAAAGACCAAAGGCTTTAGCAGTTGAACGATTCATACGAGAGGACGTCAAGATACCGCCAAACGATATTGTCGGAATTCACCTGTCCATCGTTAGTCCCACGTTGTATGTTAAGATGGTAAATGACGCGGCGTGTGAGAGAATTCTACAGGCGACAAAAGCAGGTCTGCGATTTTGCCATAGTGACGGGAATGTCGGCACGGTAACTGTAGAACATGCTGGTCTGGGTGTACGGACAATACGTGTTTTTGAGCTGCCATTTGAGCTACCGGCTGACGAAGTTATTGAGGCTTTTAAGCCATTCGGCACGGTACATGGTCACACAGCAGAACGCTGGACACAATTCGCCACGTACCCCGTGCTTAACGGAGTGAGACAGATCACTATTGATCTTCAGAAGCATGTACCGTCCTATCTGACAATTGGTGGTTGTAGGGCGGTGGTGATTTACGATGGGCAACCACGTACATGTTGTGGCTGTGGCCAGGAGGTACACCTCAGGTCGAGTGTATGCAACGGCGGATTACGCAACTGCCTTCAGATGTGCGGGAGCCGTCGCCAGAGATGACAGTACTACCGATCACCTATGCCAAAGCCCTCACTGCGTCCGCTGATGACCGAAAGGACACAGCCCCGGTGGAAGCTCCCGATGGCACTCTCCGAAACCTTGTAGCAGACGTCGGGATGACAGAGGATGCTGCTCCATCGAGCATACAATCTACGGCAACAACATCAGTTGACACCGAACTCCTATCAAGCACACCGATAGTACACGAAGCAGTTCCAGCCACTACGGATGCTGTTCCGTCTGGAACGCACTCTGTGACGACAACATCAGTTTCGACCGAACTCCCGCCAACTACAACGATGGGACTCGAAACACTTCCAGTTCCTACGGATGCTTTTCTGTCGGGCAGCCGTGATTCCCTACAATCTGAGGACACGGAAGAAAGATCACGCAAACAACGTTTCCCGAAAAGGAGGAAACGGCGTCGTCGCACGACATCTCCTAGGGATGACTCCCCTTGCCCCGACGACGATGCGCCTGTGGAGCAAGACGACACAACAGCCTCTACGAAGCAGGATGAGGCAATGGAAACTGTTCGATCAGACCCGCAGCGGTTTGTCACATTGACGGTAGCTGGACGTGGTGATGCTGAAGAGGAACCACAACCAGTTGGCTCTCCAGACGCAGATGCTGTGGCTATGGACACGAATATATCACTGCCTGCAAAGATGTGGTATGACGATATTGAGGAGGCGCCGGACGTCATACAGAGGCAGCCGGCACTCACAAAGACGGCCTAGTAATTGCTGAAGGTGAAGAGAGAGGGGCGAGAGAACGTCTTCTAACTCAGCCCCCAGCGCCGATGCAGGGAGATATTGTTGCGCCTCGACAGAGTGGGATTCAACGCCATGCGAACCGTATTGCGACATTAAATATAAATGACGTGCGTTCACCAACCAAAATACACCAACTGAATTAAACGATTTAGGCATCTGATGCGGATATTGCTTTGCTGCAGGAAGTCCACATAGCTGCACTCCCACACATCGCAGGCTACCAATCCTATTCGTCACATGGAGATCACAATGGGAGTGGGGTGGCAGTTTACGTGCGAGATGGCTTCCCCGTGGAAAACGTGTGTTACCTTCCGTCGGCCAGGGGAATGGCTTTCACGACGTTTGGGACACGCATCATCAATCTTTATGCACCGTCGGGAAACAATCGGCGGCGGGAAAGGGCGCGATTTTATGCAGAAGATATTGCACCACTTTTCCATGGACGTTATGAATGTGTAATAATTGGTGGAGAATTACGACATGGAGATGCACCGGGATACACCTATGTGACAAGTCATTCGGCGAGCAGATTAGATCGCATTTATATCTCACGGGCTCATGCAAATGATGTCCAGGACGCGGAACGCTGGCCATTGGCATTTTCCGATCACAGCGCTTACATCTGTACGGTGCTTCTTCCCCGTAGAGAGGTGTGGAACAGCAAGGCCCCGTGGAAATTAAACATTCAACATCTACATGATCCCGAATGTCGTCAACGGATCCTTGAGACATGGACGATGTGCGAGCGTAAGGTTGGAAGGTATGCGACGAAGCTTGATTGGTGGCTGACTTGTGCTAAACCGGCGCTTCGCCGTACGTTCATCTCATATAGCAGGGAGATGGCCGAATGGCGCCCCCGTACGACCGACTTTTATTTTGCAGCGCTGCGCGACCTGAACGATGGTCCGCCGGGACCGGACGTCTGGATCGAACGCAAAAGGATAAAAGCTAAACTAGTGGCTTTAGCTCGGAAACATCTTCAGGGAACCATGGTGCGCGCCAGATGTCACGATACGATACGACACGAGATTCCTTCCATGCACCACGTCGTGAATGAACGAAAGCACCGACGACGCGTTTTGGTACGGGAGTTAATTACCCGCGAAGACCGAAGAGTGACGCGTCAAGCGGACATTGTCTCTGCATTCTTCGACCATTACCAACACATCTATCGGGAGGAAGCAGCCCGTGTTGATGACCTCGAACGTATAGCCACATACGTCTCCCGTACACTAACGGTGGAAGACGCTGGAACCTTACTGGAAGCTATTAGCTGTGAGGAAGTACATGATGCGATCGCAAAGGGTGCGTTGAATCGCTCCCCAGGCATTGATGGACTTCCTGCTGAATTTTATCGAGAATTTCGCAACGAAATGGCACCGCGATGGACGGAAATGTACAACGAGTTGTGAAATTCCGATGCGCCTATTCCACCGGCTTTTATGGAAGGCCTCTTGGTGCCAGTACATAAACCGAAGCCAGGAATTACGGTCACACATTATCGCCCCATCACCCTGCTTAATGCAGACTATAAGATCTTTGCACGGATGCTAGCGTCCCGATTTCGTATGTTAATTCGTAGCGTTCTCTCCCCAGAACAGACGACACCGGGTGGATCGGTGAATGTGCAAACAGCTACTGGCGAATGCCGTGATGTAATAGCGCTGGCCGAGGAGTGCCGGCTTAAAGCGGCGATGGTGGCGGTTGATTTTGACAGTGCTTTTGATAAGGTGCGCCACAACTATCTGTACGCTGTACTGGAACAAATGGGATTTCCAGACTGTTTTACTGGTCTCATTAGAAGGATTTATGGGAGCACACAATCCTTGGTACACGTTAATGGGCGTATAGCAGGGCCCATTCAAATTCGACGTTCCATTCGCCAGGGCTACCCTCTTTCGATGCTACTGTTCGCGATAGCGTTGGAACCATTAATTGGGAGGCTAACAAATTCTCTTTCTGGGGTCGAACTGCGGGGCTACACCTTCAAATGTCGTGAGTAGTATGTGGGTCACTTGGGAACACCTCCCTCTTCTAAGGTTAAATTCAACCATAATTTTAATAATCTTTTAAGGTCCCATTTAGCCTTAAAAAATTATTTTACTTATCTGTTGGATAATCGTGTTTAACCTTAAATCTTACCTTAAACGCATTTTATTTTTAAATCTTATTTAAGATTTTAACCAACCACACTCTCCCCAATGAGGTTTCCAAAAGTATATTTTGTTTAAGGTTAAAACTAGCCATAAAACGTAATCGAAAATAATGAAGCTATTTTATGGTTCACGCAATCTTGAAAAGTTAAGCTATTTTAAGGTTAAAACTAAACTTAAAAAACGTCATAAGATTTTATTAAAAAATATGGTTCAAAGTCATCATAAAAAACATTCAAAAATGTTGAGAAAGAGTGTGGCTAATCTTAATCTTAAACAAGATTTAAAAAGTATTAAAAATTATGGTGGAACCATCCATTTTATTTAAATAAATAATTTCACAAATGTGAAATAAAAAGTGGTACAAATAATGGTTAATCTTAACCTTAAAATGTAATCGAAGATTTTTTCAAAACTTATTCCTACACCAAACCAACCATCTTCTAGGCTCCTATTAACCTTAAAAATTATTTTACTTACCTGTAGGATACGCTCCAAGTCAACCTTAATACAATTATTTATCTTATGGTATAAGGGTACCATTAACTTAATTATCAGTCTAGATATATTTTATGGTTAACATCAACCATAATATTATTTCAAAATAATTTTTGACGTTATTTCACACATCCTTATTTTATAGTTAAAATCAACCTTAACTTATATTTACTTTTAAAGTCCTAATTAACCTTAAAAATAATTTCATAGAACACCGGTAGACCAACCTCTTTTACAACTACTACAAACCTCTCCTACCCATGTATTGTTCTCTTTGTCTCCATTACAATTCTCGTTCTTTACTTTTCCATTCTTTTTCTCTTTGGGTGTAACCATCAATTGTTCTGTTTAACGCCACTATACGAACATCTTTCTCTTGTAGTAACATTTTTTGATATCTACTTTTAATCACAAGTTTTTCATTTTTAGTCATAATTTTATCCATCTTTTGTATCAATTTCTCCACTTGACTTTCTAATTCATCAAAGTCTTTTAAACAACATCGTGGTGATAAATCACTATAAACACACTCTAAGATCTTAAATTCTAATTCCCGTAGGGCTACTTGACCACGGCATACTAGATCAATACTACTATTATGCGAGGGCTCCATATTTATTATTTATTTTAATTTATATTAAAAAATCAATTCAAAATTTTTGCAAAACTCCAACTCTGTGGAGAAACACCTAACCGCATTAAGTTTTAATGGTTCAAGAATCAATTAAAATTAAAACATCTCAGTAATTAAGCTATGCTTAATTAAAAGTTCTCAGTAATTATTCCATGCTTAAGATCATAAGTCAAGTTTCTTTTACCATACATAATTATGTATGCTAAAGTGTTGTCAGGAATTGGTGAATTAAAAGTAGCTGACAATTTCATGGCAGTTTTTTGTGCAGTGACAACATTCTTTCTCCTGCTCATATTTATTACATATACAGGGTACGAATTAATGAAATTGTATGCACTAATTTTATGGTCATCTTTCAATTCAGTTATTCTCTTAAAGTCTGCAAATGCATTGTATGCCTTCAAACAAGTGTCTGGAGGATCTATGTTCCACAGTTCTTCAGGAAATATCTCATTTCTGCCATTCTTTACATAAATGTTTTGGAGATGCACGTGATCATACACTGATGAGTCTGCATCTTGGTTTCCTTTCCTGTTGGTCTGAAACACCACAAATACAAAATAAGGCATGTCAAACTCCGTAGAATTGTAGTAATTCGTTATGTCTAGCTCAAAGTTTCTCTTACCACTAATTCCTGCTATTTCCTGCGTCTGAAGATCAAAAAATGAAATCGGAATCTTAGGATCCTTTAGCATCTTTTCTCTTAGCTCTAATTCATAGTTAGGCTCATACTTAACAATGGGTACTCTAATCTCCATATTTGTAATGGTTACTTTACCCAACTCAGGTCGAGAGCCTTCAATATCTGCACCACTATTATTTTTTGAAAACCATCTAAACAAGGCATCGCCAGCGTTTGCGCTTCCCACAAAAGTTACTGTTAGGTCTCCTTCCCACATGATTTTTTTGTAATCTTTAAAAAATCCACCCAACATTTTTAACGGATACAGTACCTCGTTTTCCTTTTTTCGTAACTTACCATTGTTAATGAAATTACCCTCGAATCTAATGTCATCGTCGAGAGAAGAAGTAAGGTGGTATAAAACCGTCGACGAAATGCTTGGATGCTCTAACCTGTAGATTATGTGACCTCTTTTCTTAACAATTACTGCACTCCATAACTGTGTCGGAAAGTTGTCAACGAGTTTAACATTCGATTTACCTTCGTAAGAAGTGTAATCTGATCCATTTGCGTGAGTAACATTATAGGTCATATACAAGTAAGCATTGTTGTCAAACCAACCATCACCAACTTTGATGTCTATTTCTACATCTTTGTTCGGTAGGTTTAAATTATTCCTAGTCTTCTCATTTACTGGAAAAGACTGCCACTGATAACTTTCTATTTTATTCATTTTATTTACTGCAAGATTTTAATTAAAACATTTCTAAAAGAACTGTTACCGACGCTCCTCCAAAATCTATCGCAGCATCATTTTCATCCGTTACACTTACTTCCAGGTTTTGAACTTTATCGTGCACAGGGAAAAATAATGGATAACATGGTTCGTATATAATTGGACTGCCAAACTGTAAGTGACCACACATTTCCAACTTGGGTTTAAAACAAGCAATAATATTTGTCTCTCGATGAAAGTGGTCAGAATCCTTTACAAACATACCATCAGCTAAGTTAAAATGCACTTTAATTTTTTCAAAAGGGATTATTTTCGGTAGCTCATTTGCTACAACTTTTGTTGCAGGTTCCACATTTTCGTCTCTAAAACCTAGCATCCTCCCAATACTACATTCCTTATTAAAATACAGCTTAAAGTCTAAGCTTTCTATCTCAACTCTATTTAGGATTTCGTTAGCCTTAATCTTTATATTACTAGCATTGAAAGGTTCCTGGCTCTGAATACACCTCTCTAAATTGTCTAGACTGTACTGCCCTGATGGAATATTTAAAGTATTAACCACACCATCTTTCTCATAGTGTAATCTGTTATTATCCTTTGTGACATTTGGAGTTAAGAATGTTGAATAAAATCCGACCAAACCAACCTTTGTATACATGTTTCTTATTGGTACATTTAGCCTCTTTTTTAAGTTTGAGGATGTACCACTAATTTCAAAAATTCTATTCGTTTATTAATTAAGTAATAAGTAGTAAATAAAAAAGTAAAATGACTGATTGGGATCCAAAGATCAGAATTCGAGAAAAACGAATCAAAAGCAGACATGGGAGGTTATTACCTAGTTCAATTCGTTGCGCCATCGTTGGACCAAGTGGATGTGGTAAAACAACTTTAATGGTTGATAATTACCTTCTGTGCCCTGGATGGCTTAACTGGAACACCATTAAACACTTGTACATCTACTCGAAAAGCTTAGAACAGTTTAAGTACAAACATCTTATGGAAAAATGTGAAAGAATTGAAAATGAACACAATGAGAAGGTAGCTACATTTGTTAGTAACTGTGATGACATTATACCATTAGACGAATGTGAAGAGTGCTCCGTGTAGTGTTTGACGACTTTATATCAGAAAACCAAGATATTGTAAGAGAATACTTTACCAGAGGAAGACATAAGAACATTGACTGTTTCTACTTAGCGCAAACGTATTCTAAAATACCCAAGCAGTTGGTGAGAGACAACCTTAACTTTTTGAACATATTTAGACAAGATGACATTAATTTGAAACACATCTACGACGAATATGTAGGTGGAGACTTTAAATGGAATGACTTTAAAGAGCTTTGCAGTAAGGTGTGGAACGAGGACTTTGGATTCATAACTGTTGACGTGACTCGAAAGCTGTATGACGGTAGGTACCGTAATAAAATTAAAACTTTTATCAGATTTTAATGGTTTTTTAACCATTAAAATAACACATTTTTTTCTGTTTACCCAACTATTGTGTGAGTTATCAAAACCTAGCCACGTAACAAATACTTTGTCACCCTTTTTTCTTAAAACTTTTTCTACAAGATACACAACTGGATACTTTGTCTTTTGTAACTCCTGTTCGTAAAAACTTCCTTTAATTTCTTCTTCACTTGTATCTTTTAACTTGTATGTAGTCGGACTTGTGTTATTAATCTGAGTCATTTCAAATATTTCTGTCGACCAATTAGCAGTATAGCCTTTCTCGAACAAGCCTTTAAGTTTACTTATCCTAACTTTGTCACCTATCTTGAACTTGGGTGCATCTGTTTTGAGTTCCGCTGTAAAAGCGGCCTTCACCACCTTTTTTGCATTCTTTTCATCTACCTCTATAGGTTTCATCCCTATTGTCCTATGTTTTCTGTTGTTGTAGTCATATACCAGTTTAGGTAGTAAGTCAACCCACTTTTGATTGCCCTGAAGAGCAAATTGTTTGCACATTCTTTCCTTTAAAGTCCTATTGAATCTTTCAACTACTGAAGCCTTAAGTTCTGTAAACGTAGAGTAATGATTTACACCTTCAATCTTCATGAGCTCTTTAAAGTGTTTATTGTAGAATTCTTTGCCATTATCTGTTTGTAAGTGTTTTGGCTTCCTTTCTTGTAGTATACCTTTAAAAGCGCTGGTAATACTTTCACCTGATTTATCTTTAACAGGAATAGCCCAAGCATACTTTGAAAATACGTCTATTACAGTCAGTAAATACTTCATACCGTTGTTGAATTTTGATATACCTTTAAGGTGACCAGAATCCATCTCAACCAAGTCAGCTTGCCACAAATCATCTATACCAGAGGATGTAACAGGTTTTCTTGGAAAATTCTTTCTCAGTGGTTTGTGAAGCTCATGTATAATTTCTTCACGAATACTTTTACTTGTCGCAGACATTACTTTATTTTTATAAACTTACTTTTCTTGGTATTACACACCCCACAATAGCCCTCAATCCTATGACGACCGTTTTTCGTGGCAACAGTGTGAGGCTGAAGTGTAGCAGTAAATCTCTTGCACCTTAGGCACCAAATATGTTTCTGTTCTATCATTTATTTAATTGAAAATTAAAGATCAAGATTCTAAGTCCTCATCAATAGCATCTTTAAATGATGCTAGTTCGCCAAATAGTAAGAGTTTTACGTCCACAGGGACTGTCTTCACCGACTCTTTTAGTCTTATGGTTAGGAAATTTCCTTTATGAATTAATATTGGGTTATGCTTATTCTCAATTACGTGTACTTTGTCATACATACTTACTGCAACATCAAAATCATTAAATGTTAAATCTTTGTTTATATCTTTTCAAATGACAATAACTTTTTTCAGTACAAAATCATACTCGAAGGTGTACATTTGTTGTTCTAATCCAGTCATAAAAGTGAATTCAACTGTTTGTTTATCACATATTTTGTTCAGGCCTTGTTCAGTTTTGTTGATGTATTGTGATAAATCACCTTTTGTATAATAATCTGAGAAAACTTTTTCTAGGTCCTTTTTACTGTAATAATGGTCGAGGTTGGTTTTACTTACATAATTATTAAGGGTTGTTAGTATACTTGTGTATTTGGCATTAGCAACATCATTAACAGCATCGAGCTGGCTTTTAGTGACTGCATCATATCCACCTATGGCATCTGCTATGTTCACAATGCGCCTTCCTTTCAATGATACCCAGTTCTTTGAAAATGAGAAATACTTCTTAATATTAAGTTTACTGATACTAGATTCTAGTCCGTTTATAACTTCTCTGACATCGTCTAGTTGTTCAATACCCTTCTTTACCTTAATTCCAAAAATATCCATTTATTGTATCAAGAATTTTAATAAAACTCCATCCATCTATAAATAACTTCAGTACCATCACACACAAATGACCGCATATAAACTGATCGAAATTCTGAATTCTTTCTGAGTTGTAAAACAGATTGTCAGGACCCAGGTATTTCACTAAAGTTTGTGGTATACTGCCACCGAATGAGTCAAAAACGTATTTTTCATCACCTTTCTTGAAGTAGCATATCCAGTGAGTACCTACGTGATCAGATGTATCCAAGTTAACTACCCCTGATTCTACTTCTTTAGGTTCTAACGGTAACTCGTCGGCCATGAATACACCTCTAAAATTTTTGATTTTTAAAGACTTTGCTAACCTCTCGATATCATAGTTGCTCAACGGGTGATCATATTTTTGCACAATTTTTTCGACTTTTTTCTTTAAAAAAATACCATATCCCGCTTTCTTTTCCATTTCAAGATTATGCCTCTTTTGCTCTGCTAACTCTGCGTCTTCCTTTTGCTTTTTGTGCACAGCACTTGTTATTGCTGCAGCACCACCAGCTAAAGACCCGATTGCTCCCAACGCTGCAAGTATCAGTGGTAGAAATCCACCTTCGTGCTTATTCAATCCAGAACCTGCTTTCAATCTCTTAGAGTTTAGGTACTCGAGTATCTTCTTCACAACAGGTATAGAAAATGTTATCAGTAAGCTACCACCTTTTTTAAGTTTATTAGCTTTCTGTTTCATTTGAGTCTCTGTAAGATAAGCATCTAGAAAGCCATGATTTTTCAGGTCGTCATTGGACAGTTTTATTTTAATAGATTTCGCTCTCGGATTCCCACTGGAGGGAATGTTGTAGTCAATACTAAATCCTTTCATTTATTATCTCAAATAAATTAAATATTTTAGTGCTACACTCATATTAAATTTTAATGGGTTGTGATCCATTAAAATTACACCTCTTCATTCACATTCACAATACCCATCCATTATCATCTAACCCTAGACCTAGCTTCCTTTTCCCAAACATTATTCCAGCTACAGCTGTTGAAGCTAATCTTTCTCCTAGGGAAGCATCTTTACTGAAAATCCTTTCCTTTGCCGCTGTCTGCAGTTCTTTATCAGATTGATGTCTTTGTTCCAAATCTTTATGATCCCTGTATGCGATATCATGCCTTTTGCAAGCTTCATCTAGAGGATTTATTCCAGCATCTCCTCTTTCTAATCGTTCTTCTAGTTTGGTACCAGGGCCGCAGTAATTGTATCCAGGTAAATGCATTTCAACAGGAAGATTATTAATTAACGTGTTCACTAAGCCCTTTCCATAACTTTCTGCCTTCCAGAATGTATGAGGGAGATTGTTTAGAAATCTAATTAGGTAAGGTATCCCCTTTGGATTATTTACTATGAAGTCATTAAATTTACTCGTAAGTATCATGATTATTCCAACCTTTCGTAAGTATCATGATTATTCCAACCTTCTCATTGTGGAAGTTATTATTTCCCGCATTCTCTTCACCATGGATAACCATTAGCCTATCAATTAAGTCTCTGACGTCATTCATCCACACGTACTCCACCGGTTAGTCTGTATACCTCTTTTCAAAACCCATACCACCCTTTGTGTTTGGCGAGTTACCACGTTCTTTCTTGAGTGACTGCCATATTGGTTTAATGATGTTGTTGTATTTTTAGCTACTGCTTGACTTGGGTTTATTCCCCTTTGGATCATTGTTCTGATATATCGCATTGGTAACCTTCAGCATAGTTGTATAGGTATCAAGATCGTCAGATGTGTACTCTTCAGGTGATACGGTTTTCTGAGTCAGGAGCTTCATAAACCCATTGGTCGCTTTAAAGGAGTTACCCTTCACCATAATATTATCGTTGTTGAATGTTACTTCGGAGTCACCCATGTAATGCCTTCCATTGTCAAAACGGAGACCAAAAATTGTGTCACCTAGAGCACCTAAGTATTTTGAAACTTTTGGGCCCAGGTAAGTTGTTGAGTAGTCTGAAACAGCCTTCATCTTCTGCCGTTTCTTGTCTTCAATTTGTTCCAACATAGGCTCCAACCTCTTACGTGTCTTTGGTGTGATGGGGTCATCAACAAATAAGCTTCTCTCAAACGATGTTACCTCAGGAGTAGGTGGTATAGGGAACATATCGTCAAACCCCCCATCGTAAGGTAGTAGCTGCTTTTCAATCTCACGATTTTTTTCTATAGCGTCAATCACTTCTTTCCCTATCGCATCTAATTTGTCAATTACTGGTTGGTCCTCCTTTTTGTATTTTTCGTATTCGGTTATAGGCTTAATTTTCCATTCTTTAAATTGGTCTTTGATTTGTTCAAATTTCTTTCTGTTCTTTTTTGCTTGCTTAACAAGCTTTTCATCATATTTTGCAAACATTTATTTAAGGAAAAATAATAAAATTATTCGTTGGGACGTTGACGTTGGGACGTTTGGACGTTGACGTTGGGACGTTTGGACGTTGACGTTGGGACGTTTGGACGTTGATGTTGGGACGTTGACGTTGGTACGTTGGAGATTTTAAGGGTAAAAAACCATTAAAATCAATTTAAAAGAACTCAATATCGTGTATCTTGTTGTCTTTGTTTGTTTCTTTGGTACCATTGTATAACATCTTTAATCCAACCAAAGTATTGCAATCATCCCAGCTTAATAATTTGGTGTATCTATCGGGTAATATAATCTTGTATTCACTGTTGAGTTGTAGAAAAATCTTTTGGCCATATTTTGTACTTATATTCTCAGCATTTGTAATGGTATAAGTGTGTCCCTTTTCTAACTCATTCAGCTTTGTAAACGTTTTGTTGGCGCTGTTAAGTTTCAATAGCAGTTGATTTCGTTCCATTTATTTACTGCAATATTTTAAAAAAAAATTCTCGTTAGGGTTTTAATGTTTCTAGCTGAGTCACAGTATCTTTTAAACTCTCCACTAGTACCGTAAAAGAAGATGACTTCTTGGGACAGTTTATGCCAAATAAAGAAAGATCGAATTTACCTGCTCTTACTAGTACGTTTGAGAATTCATTGTATTCATATAATATACCATCCTTGAAGAAGTACAGCAAACCGTTTATGTATCTAAAAACAGAATCAAATGCTGAAGGTACTCCTGGGAAGCTTTTATTAATCACACCATAAGCTTTTGCTTTCAAGCTACATTCATCGATTTCTGCAAAATATATATGGTCATAAAAAATGAAGGTTCTACCAGAGTAAGTGTTCACAGCTCCATGTACAACAGAATTTTGTCGCAACCCTATATCAGATACTCTTTTTGGGTAACCAGGTTGTAACGTTAAACTTGGTATCTGAACCATGTATATCATGTTATTAATGATAAGAACGACTTCACCTGATGGTCTCTGATAAACAGCAGATACATTTTCGAATTGTTGAGGTAGAAACGTTAACCAGTCTGTGATTAGTTGCGGTTTTGAAAGCTCGTCATTACTATTAAGAGCAGTCATCCAAACCCACGTTCCATAAAAAATGTATAGAAACTCATTCACAATTACAGAACTTCCAAACTGCTTCAGTGTGCACAGTTCAGGCTCTTTTTTGGGTACTGCTTGAGGCGAGGGTGAAGCCGGAGTAGAAGTAGGGCGCTGTTCAGTATCGCTAGAAGCACGTTTCCCATATAAACTTTGGATACCGCGTATAATCTTCAGATAGGGTGGTGATAGTGCTATTGTAAAAGGCGTACATCACCGATTCAGAGAAATCTGAATGCGCCATACCCATCGTGTGACCAATCTCGTGAACTAGAACAACAAACAGGTTTGTCTGTGAAGAAGGTGTGTTACCGTCCATTTCCATGTACCAATATTCATCCTGATCAACGTGAATTTCAATGGGGTCGTTGTACAAGTTAGGAAAGTCGGCATGAGCCAATACGTTTCCTCTACCATCAAAACTTCGTTGACAGAACTGTAGGGCTGAGTTTTGGCGTCGGTGTGCTCCTCTCTTAGTCGAAATGACAATATCAGGACTTTGGTTGCTGTTCTCAAAAGTAAGATCCGTGTGCTCTTCCCACATTTTAAATGCTGATTGTACCACCTGTAACATTTTTCTAGTTGCGAGATAGTAATGCCATTTTATATTCTTCTTATTCCACTTGTAGATGTGTGTAGTAAAGCTTAAAACGTTATCTTCCACGCCACACCTCGGGTTCTTCATTAATTGTAAAGTTTCATCAGTCAGCTCACCATTAGCCACGAGATGATATCTCTGTTGGAATAACGTAAGTGCATCTTTGTACGCTTCTTCACTCAGTTGAGAAAGTTGATCTTCTTGATAGTCCAAGTACCCAAAGCTGTGCAAATATTTTACTGCTGCTTCATCGTGAGCAGATACAAATGATAATATTGAAAGTAGAATTATTCTGTTCATTTATTTGAATAGAAATAATAAAAATGATTTTAAAAAGAAAATAAATAATTAAATAAATTAAATCAGGGGTAGTATTTAAGTATTTTTGACACTCTGCCTATGTAAAAGAGATCTACCCACAGTACCTGTGTAACACTGGTATCAAAAACTTGTTTTACAAGAGTTGCATTTACTCCAGCTATATCTAAAGCTTGCTCAAATCTTTGTTCTTCAGTACTGAGATGAGCTGTATACACTACTTTAGTAGCCCAATCACGAAATCGTTAAACTTTTGTTATTGATAGTCTAATTGATAATGAGTTGATGGATAACAGAAAAAATGGTTCACTTTCAACTGCAAAAGAAGTCTTGGAAGTTGTATTGATGGTCTTAAAGAATCTTAAACAAAGGTTTGCTCTTTTCATTTACGCTAGAATGAAGTGACGTGTCTCGCCTCTTGCGACATCTTCACGGCCAAGGCTGCTCCAACTGCGATAGCCAGCTGGGAAGCCAGCGGTGAAGGTCGGTCCGCCGATGTCATGAGTGCCTGCATTAGTCACAACAGCGTTGCTCTAGCGTAATATTTTAACTTAAATGTATATTATTCACTTAAACGTAAATTTTCCGCTAATAAATTGTTGTTTTTGGGTGTTGTTGTGTATGTTACACTACGTAATGTAAGTAAAAATATACGATAAGTCGGATGAAGCGCAATGCTGAGAGAGAGAGTAAGATTAATAGCTTACTCGAATGCATTTGTTTCGCCTGCGCGGTAGCTCAGCGCGTTCGGTCAGGAAGACTGGCCACCTTTCTGAAGAAAAAACTGAGTAAAGTTTTCATCGTGGAATTTTGAGTGACGTCATGAGACGTCCGCACTGATCCGCTCTCCCTCATCTGCTAAGAAGTATGGGATGAGACGTGGTAACAAAGAGGAAAAAAACCCTGTGGGGCAGAAGAACAACGACAGCGACGAAGAAATGTTACAGACAAAAGACCCCACAGGGTTCCTCGGCGCCAAGGTTTTGCTGTTTTCGATGTATATGGTTTTTTTAAATAATAGATATATCTCTACAAGGGAGTGTTTTATAAACAGAATAAAAGTGAACCATTTTTTCTGTTATCCATCAACTCATCATTGATTGATTAGACTTTCAATAACAAAACTAAGAGGTTTTTTAAACCATGTACATTTAAATCGAATTCGGGATTTTTTTTTTTGTTTTGATAATGTCGCATTCTACTAACAGAATAATATATATAATAAATAACAATGAATAACACATTAGTGCCTCCTTGTAGCATGACGTTTATTATGACTGGTGGGGATCGTTGCTTTAGATTACCTATGTATGATATAAATAAGGTGCCAGAAAACCTAAGAGACATCGTTTTTAATTATGTAAGACGGGTTCAGCAATTGCAGTTAACTATACTAGAATTTGTAGAAGACGAGATAGCGCTCAGTGAAATAGGTGAAGATATGTTACAACTAGAAAAGTTGATGGTTGAAATAATACCACAATCTGACTCTGAGGCTGAACAATCTGACTCTGAGGCTGAACAATCTGACTCTGAGGCTGAATAATCTGACTCTGATGCTGAACAATCTGACTCTGAGGCTGAACAATCTGACTCTGAGGCTGAACAATCTGACTCTGAGGCTGAACAATCTGACTCTGAGGCTAAACAATCTGACTCAGGCTAAATTCAAATATTATTTTTAAGGTCTACGAAACCTTAAAACTATTGGTAGCAAGTAGTAAGAAGATTTTATCGAAATTAAAAAAATGAATTTTTATTTAATTTTTTTAATAAAATAAATCAGTAAATACATGAATATGCCGGAAGGAAATAAATATAACTATGCAGATAAACACTGCAACAAGTGTGGGGTGGACATCACTTATAAGAACTGGTCCAGGCACTTGAAATCAAAGGGTCATCTTAAGAGTGACCCAAACAATGAAGAGAAGGAGGAGCACAACAAAGATAAAATATACCACAAAGATCTTAAAATCTTGGCTAAGAATTATAATCTTAGTGGTGTTTCGAAAATGAAGAAATCGCAACTTAAAGAAGCTTTGGAAAATACTAAGGACATGTTGTACAAGAAGCAGGATTTGGAAAAGCTAAGGGTACCACAGCTTATAAACATCGGTAGAAGTAAAAACATTAAGGTGGCTGTTAGGATGAGGAAGGCTGAAATAATTGAATCCATTTTGAAGACGCAAGACATTGTCTTTCGTAATAAGGTAGCTCAAGAGTTAGGCTTTCACGAAGACTTGATAGAACCACCCAAGGAAGAAAGAAAACCACCCTACAAGATCACTGAAACAAACTCACGGTTCATTAAGAAATTTAATGCCACTGAAGTAGACTACACCATTAAAGTTCATAAGTTAATGCAAGTTGAGAACGCCATCAACGCAATGATTAAACTGGCCAAAGAGAAAGGAAACTACAAAAAAGGAGACAAATTAACAGTAGTAGCAAGCAACCCAAATTTCCATCATGATATTTCAACCGTGGTACAATCCAATGTTAACGCCAGATCTTTCATGAGTCATATCGGTAGAATTCTATCTTCTAACGAGAACTTAAATATCACACAGACCAGGTTCAATATTAAGATTCTGAATGTACCTAGGGGTCAAGGCAGGCCGAAAATTATAAATCTGTCTGAAGATGTGAGAACAAAAAGATGCATCACCCAAATAAAGAACAAAGATAACTTGTGCTGCCCACGAGCCATAGTAACAGCCCTGACCTACCACACGAATGAGGTTCTCGGTAGGCAACTGAGTCCCATGGATATTAAACAAGTCAGAATGGGTAGACCTATTCAAACTGAGCTAACCCTAGAGCTGTGCAAGAGACTAGGTAACTACAACGAAGAAGGCTTCACACTAGAGGACATAAAGAACGTAGAAGAATTGTTGGGTATTCAGATAAAGGTTGTGTGTGCTGAAAATTTTAATTCGGTTATATACTTGGGCCAGGAGAAGGATACTAAACTTTATTTATACAAAAACGGGAACCATTTTGATGTTGTAAACAGTATGAAAGCTTTCTCGGGTAGTGTATATTACTGCGATAGGTGCGATGCACCTTACAACAACAAGGATAAGCACAAGTGTAAGAAGAATGTAAAGGTGTGTATTTTGTGTAAGAAACCGGCGCACTCCCCCGAAGGTAACGATAAAGTTTACTGTGAAGATCGTAATAGGTATTGTTACTCTCAGGAATGCTTGAATCATCACTCTGAGGTTTGTAAGGCTGTTTACAAGTGTAGAGGGTGTAATATGATTCTTCAGAGATCTAAAGAGCACAAATGCGGATACTCCTTTTGCTACAATTGTATGGAACCTTATAAGACTGGTGAACATCAATGCTACATACAACATAAACATCAGAAAGGCGGAAGGTGTGAAAGTCGGTGTATTTGTAAGGCTACCGATAAGGAGAGCTTTTTGGAACACTTTGTAGCTAAAAACAAGGATAAACTTCTCAAAAATGTTAAGCTCACTACCCTTCAAAGACAATTTGGTAATGGAGATATTTCAGAACAAGAGTATAAAGTACTCTACAATAATACACTGACTGAAATTATAACGTTATTAAATGGTTGCCGTTACACAGAAAAGTATATCTGGTTCGACTATGAAGCTGAGCAAGATACTGGAGTGCACATCCCCAACCTCGTAGTAGCCCACTATATTGACGGTACCAAAGTTTCCTTCAAAACAAATGAAGAGTTCTGCAAGTGGTTGATTTCTAAGAACCACCAAGGGTACACGGCTATTGCACACAATGCGAAAGGCTATGACTCACAATTCATTTTAAAATACTGTATAGAGAATACGTTGAAAACATACACTATATACAATGGAACAAAGTTGATGATGCTAGAGGTAAATGGACTAATAAGCATTACTGATAGCCACAATTTCGTAGCTTCTCCTTTGAGTGACTTCCCTAAAACATTCGGGCTAAAAGAACTTAAGAAGGGTTACTTCCCACATTTCTTCAACACAAGAGACAATCAGACTTATGTAGGACCTATTCCTGAGACCAAATACTATGGCGTAGACACGATGAAGACAAAAGCTAGAAAAGAGTTTCTTGAGTGGTACAACAATAAGGTTAAAGAAAATTACGTGTTTGACTTTCAAAAAGAATTTATGGATTATTGTAATTCTGATGTAGATATTCTGCGTAGAGGTTGTTTAGAACTAAGGAAACAATTTTTGGAAATTGCTAACATAGATCCATTTCAGTACATAACTATTGCAAGTGTTTGTATGGGTATTTATAGGTCCAAGTACCTCCAGGAAAATACTATGGCTGTGATAAAAAGTGACAAGAAAGAAATGTATAGTAAAGAGTCGATAACCTGGGTCAACACCTTCGGGGGTGTACAACACGCTTTGAATGGTGGAGAAGTAACGATTCCTGGGGTAAAAGTAGATGGATTCAATAAGGACACTAATACAGTATACCAGTTCCACAGTTGCTTTTGGCATGGATGTCCTGATTGTTATCAAGAAGAGACTATTAACAATGTTAACCATGAGACTATGGGAGACTTGTACGAGAAAACAAAGCGAAGAAGTTACCAAATTAGGGAAGCAGGATACAACCTTGTCGAAATGTGGGAATGCAAGTGGGCTAAGAGTAAAGGATACAACAATATTACTCCAATTGTTGAGCCCTTGAACCCTAGAGATGCTTTCTATGGAGGAAGAACAAATGCAAGCAAGCTTAAAGTGTGTGGTAAAAAGCTGAGATACATAGATGTATGCAGCCTCTACCCTACAGTTCAGTATTTTGATTACTATCCTGTCGGTCACCCTATAAAATTATACAAACCTAAGAGGTACAACAAAAATTGGTACAGTTTGATTAAGTACAAAGTATTACCACCGCGCAAGCTGTATCATCCTGTTTTGCCTCTTAAAAAGGATAAGTTGATATTTGGGTTGTGTGGAAAGTGTATTGAGGAAAAATGTGGTGCTTGTCAGCACACAGACGATGAAAGGGTGATAATAGGAACGTGGACTACAGATGAAGTGAAGAAAGCTATAGAGAAGGGGTATAAAGTGGTACAAGTATACGAGGTTTGGCATTTTGAAGAAAAGAGTAATGATCTGTTTAAAGGATACGTTAAGGACTTTATGAAAATTAAGCTAGAAACGAGTGGGTGGAAAGAAGACTTTGAAACTATTGAAGAGTACACCACAGCGGTTAAGGAACATCTTGATATCGATCTGAATCCCGAAGAAGTGGTTCCGAATCCTGGTAAGCGTGCCGTTTCAAAGATTTGCTTAAACTCATTGTGGGGTAAATTCGGCCAAAGACAGAACTTGACCCAAAGTGAATACATAGTGGATGTAGAGAGGTGGTACAAAATAATGTTAGATGATAGGGTTGATATAAGCAATATGATTTTTATTAATGATAATATTGTACAAGTCACCTATAAGTACAAAGATAATTTCGTTGAAGACTCCTACTCAACCAATGTGTTTATAGCAGCATTTACAACTTCTAATACGCGCCTACGGCTTTATGATATGCTAGACAGGCTAGGGTCAAATGTGGTCTACTACGATACTGATAGTATTGTTTATATTGATGATGGTACCAACACTGTTGAAACAGGCTGTATGTTGGGGGAGTGGACTGACGAACTGGGTAAGGATGATCATATCACAGACTGGATTTCTACAGGACCTAAGAGCTACGGGTATGTGACATACAAAGGAAAGGAGACAATGAAGGTAAAAGGTTTCACGTTAAACTATGAAAACTCTAAAGCATTGAACATCAAAACTATGAAAAATATTGTGGATAAGGACATCGATAAGGTTAAATTGAAATATAAAATGATTACAAGAGATACAAAATCTAAACGCTTGATTAATAAGGATGTTAGTAAAGAATTCAAATTCGATTATGATAAAAGAATGATTGAGTCTGAGGTCAATAGTATGATTGAAACATATCCTTGGGGATATTAAATAACAAAAGAAATAGCAAAGTAAGATAGACACAACCTTAAAACAGATTAAGATAAATAGACAAGTTAAGGTTAAATGAGGCTATAATTAGTAAGATAAGTTAAGGTAAGGTTTCACCTTACATAAGATTAATATAGGTAAAATAAGTTAAGGTAGACACAAACCACAATCTTAAATAAGATTAAGATAATTTTTTATGGTTAATAGGACTTTAAAAAAGTGTTGGTTAAGTATAGGAATAATTGTTGAAAAAATCTTCGATTACATTTTAAGGTTAAGATTAACCATTATTTGTACCACTTTTTATTTCACATTTGTGAAATTATTTATTTAAATAAATGGATGGTTCTCACCATAATTTTTAATACTTTTTAAATCTTGTTTAAAATTAAGATTAGCCACACTCTTTCTCAACATTTTTGAATGTTTTTTATGATGACTTTGAACCATATTTTTTAATAAAATCTTATGACGTTTTTTAAGTTTAGTTTTAACCTTAAAATAGGTTAACTTTTCAAGATTGGGTGAACCATAAAATAGCTTCATTATTTTCGATTACGTTTTATGGCTAGTTTTAACATTAAACAAGATATACTTTTGGAAACCTCATTGGGGAGAGTGTGGTTGGTTAAAATCTTAAATAAGATTTAAAAATAAAATGCGTTTAAGGTAAGATTTAAGGTTAAACACGATTATCCAACAGATAAGTAAAATAATTTTTTAAGGCTAAATGGGACCTTAAAAGATTATTAAAATTATGGTTGAATTTAACCTTAGAAGAGGGAGGTGTTCCCAAGTGACCCACATACTACTGTCGTGCTTATGCGGACGACCTCCTGCTGCTCGTTCGTTCTGAGGAAGAGGTGAAGACGGTTCTTGAACTGTTGTTGGACCAGAGTGTGACGGCGGGTAGTGCAGTGAACATGAACAAATCGGCAGCAATGCCGGTTGGAAAGGGCCTTACGCCGGAAGAAATCAGTCCGTTTCCTTATGTGCAACGATTCCGCTATCTCGGCATAGACTTTACCTCATCTGTGAAACATACTGCGGCAGTTAACTACCGACGTATTTTACAGACAACACGTACCATGGTCCGCCAACATCTCCTACGACGCCTTGATCCTTTGCAGCGAGTCGTATATCTGAACACTTATGTGGTTTCTCGAATGGTGCATATTTCGCAGATCCTGCCCCTACCACTCACGCTCGGGCATCGACTTCAATCAGCACTAGGCTATTTTGTGATGATTGGGTCGCCCCTCAAGGTGCGATACGCAACGCTCACGCTCCCTACGGACAAGGGGGGACTCGGACTTACAAATGTTCGCTGCCGAGCGACGGCGCTCCTTCTAGCCACGATGTACAAGCAATGGCGTAGCGGGCGTGATTCCCTTACATCCCGCCCACTGGATCTCCTAGTTCCAGCGTCCCTCACACCTCCGGTGGCGGTGGGCAACATTACGCCACATTTTGCGCATGTATCAACATTTATCGTAGAACTTAGTTATATCAGAAACGAGCTTCCGCACACGAGACCACCATGCGCGAAGGATTTTTATGTTTGGCTGCTACGACGGATAAGTCGTAATGTCATTGAACTGAAACACCCCACGTTGCATTGGCCGAAGATTTGGAGACATGTGCACCAAAAATTCTTTCCTACCTTCGTTCGGGCACTGTGGTTCTCTGTCACCTGTGGCAAGTTCAACACCAACCAACGACTCCATGCAATTGGACTAGTGGACACTCCACTGTGCCCGAAATGTCGCCAAGTGGATGACGACCATCACCGCTTAACTTGTATCGCGGTGGAGGACGTATGGCTCCTAGGACGACAGATGGTGGCTTGCTACCTTCGTGTGACCCCGCAACATATTACAACTGCTTCCTTCTTCCATCCGGAGAGTGACTACTTTCCGGCGACTAAATCACAGTCGATCATCTGGGTCAAAGGTTGGACGATCGCGTACCTCTATGGGGATGCTGCCAAGTCGCGACTCGACTTTTGGTATTTCTTACAGCAAACCCACTATGAGGTTCATAGATGGTCACACTATCGGAAAACCTTTGCCAACTATCTTCAGGCAGTCTTCCTCGACCCCCCACGCAGTTGGGATGTGCCGGGTGCAGTCGGTGTGCACATTTGACAGCTGATAATGAAGCTCACGCTTGTCTCAATGCTCCATATGTAATGCACATACTATACCATGAAATGATCTACATGATCTACATGTTCCTTGTAACAGGGTGATTGTGGAAAATAAATAAAAAAATAGGATAGCGCGTTGGACTTCAAATCCAAAGGTCGTGGGTTCGATCCCCACAAGGGATGGGCAATTTTTAGAAATACGTGCTGAAGACGACATTGGTATTGGAACATGGGTGACCACTAGCGTGTTCGAGAGACAGCAGTCGTTGTGTACTCAGCAGTATGATACAGATTGTTTACGTTTCATACCCAAGTAAATTTCTCGAAATTCTGTTATCCTGCATGGTATATTATGTCAAAGGGCACATACCTTTTTCGAAACGTGCCTGTTAGCAGGTTTTTTTCTTGTGAGACCAGTTATCTCACCTTCAAAGGCCTATGCATGACGATCAGAGAGTCATCACTCGGTACTGCAATGGCGGTAAAAGCCCGCTGCCCCGAATTCTCCGTACAGGTAACTCTACATCCGTGACACGACGCCACTGAGGGCGGTTCATGAGATATTAACAAGTGCAGCTACTCTGACAGCCAACGTGTGTGACTGATCGCACAGTATTTCCAGTGCAGCGTATTCCACTTGGTGGCTCGCTGCTGTTCTGAAGACTGCAATTCACTTTCATCTGAAAGCAAGGCACGATAACGATCCCAGAGCACCGACGTGTTGCTAATATTGCGTCTAATATCTTTGTCGATACATGAAGTGTAAGAATAAGTATGTATACGACAAATAGAGCGATACAGCGCTGTTCCCCATCTGTTGCATGAATAGTGATTTTTTTTCAGCCCAATTGCTTCAGAAAATAAGAATGTTGGCGTACCAAGTAGAATGCATATACAAGTGTTGTAAAAAAGTGCGAAAGAGGGTGTGTGAACTGAACAGAGACTTGAAAGGCAGGTATCAATTGCCATTTATTATAGATTAATTTTGACTGCTAGAAAACATTAGCCCAGGGTCCCTTTGGCGCAGAGGATAGCGCGTTGGACTTCTAATACAAAGGTCGAGGGTTCGATCCCCACAAGGGATGGCCAATTTTTAGAAATTCGTGCTGAAGACGACATTGGTATTGGAACATGGGTGACCACTAGCGTGTTCGAGAGGTCGTGGGTTCGAACCCCACAAGGGATCGACAATTTTTAGAAATACGTGCTGAAGACGACATTGGTATTGGAACATCGGTGACCACTAGCGTGTTCGAGAGACAGCAATCGTTGTGTACTCAGCAGTATGATACAGATTGTTTACGTTTCATACGCAAGTAAATTTCTCGAAATTCTGTTATCCTGCATGGTATATTATGTCAAAGGGTACATACCTTTTTCGAAACGTGCCTGTTAGCAGGTTTTTTTCTCGTGAGACCAGTTGTCTCACCTTCAAAGGCCTATGCATGACGATCAGAAAGTCATCACTCGGTACTGCAATGGCGGTAAAAGCACGCTGCCCCGAATTCTCCGTACAGGTAACTCTACATCCGTGACACGACGCCACTGAGGGCGGTTCATGAGAGATTAACAAGTGCAGCTACTCTGAGAGCCAACGTGTGTGACTGACCGCACATTATTTCCAGTGCAGCGTATTCCACTTAGTGGCTCGCTGCTGTTCTGAAGACTGCAATTCACTATCATCCGAAAGCAACGCACGATAACGATCCCAGAGCACCGACGTGTTGCTATGATTGCGTCTAATATCTTTGTCGATACATGAAGTGTAAGAATAAGTATGTATCCGACAAATAGAGCGATACAGCGCTGTTTCCCATCTGTTGCATGAATAGTGACTTTTTTCAGCCCAATTGCTTCAGAAAATAAGAATGTTGGCGTAACAAGTAGAATGCATATACAAGTGTTGTAAAAGAGAGCGAATGAGTGTGTGTGAACTGAACAGAGACTTGAAAGGCAGGTATCAATTGCCATTTCATAAAGATTTATTTAGACTGCTGGAAAACAGTAGCCCAGCGTCCCTTTGGCGCAGAGGATAGCGGGTTGTACTTCTAATCCAAAGGTCGTGGGTTCGATAAATAGTACAATTCTCAAGGCTGTCAATTCAACTAAGTACCTGGGTGTTAAAATTACGAACAACTTCAGTTGGAAGGACCACTTAGATAATATTGTCGGGAAGGCGAGCCAAAGGTTGCGTTTCATTGACAGGACACTTAGAAGATACAACAAGTCCACTAAAGAGACAGCTTACACTACACTCGTTCGTCCTCTGTTAGAATATTGCTGCGCGGTGTGGGATCCTTACCAGGTGGGATTGACGGAGGACATCGAAAGGGTGCAAAGAAGGGCAGCTCGTTTTGTATTATCACGTTATAGGGGAGAGAGTGTCACAGATATGATACACGAGTTGGGATGGAAGTCATTACAGCATAGACGTTTTTCGTCGAGGCGAGAGCTTTTTACGAAATTTCAGTCACCAACTTTCTCTTCCGAATGCGAAAATATTTTGTTGAACCCAACCTACATAGGTAGGAATGATCATCAAAATAAAATAAGAGAAATCAGAGCTCGAACAGAAAGGTTTAGGTGTTCGTTTTTCCCGCTCGCTGTTCGGGAGTGGAATAGTAGAGAGATAGTATGATTGTGGTTCGATGAACCCTCTGACAAGCACTTAAATGTGAATTGCAGAGTAGTCATGTAGATGTAGATGTAGATCTTCACAAGGGATGGGCAATTTTTAGAAATACGTGCTGAAGACGACATTGGTATTGGATCTTGGGTGACCACTAGGGTGTTCGAGAGGCAGCAACCGTTGTGTACTCAGCAGTATGATACAGATTGTTTACGTTTCATACGCAAGTAAATTTCTCGAAATTCTGTTATCCTGCATGGTATATTATGTCAAAGGGCACATACCTTTTTCGAAACGTGCCTGTTAGCAGGTTTTTTTCTTGTGAGACCAGTTGTCTCACCTTCAAAGGCCTATGCATGACGATCAGAGAGTCATAACTCGGTACTGCAATGGCGGTAAAAGCACGCTGCCCCCAATTCTCCGTACAGGTAACTCTACATCCGTGACCCGACGCCACTGAGGGCGGTTCATGAGAGATTAACAAGTGCATCTACTCTGACAGCCAACGTGTGTGACTGATCGCACATTATTTCCAGTGCAGCGTATTCCACTTAGTGGCTCGCTGCTGTTCTGAAGACTGCAATTCACTATCATCTGAAAGCAACGCACGATAACGATCCCAGAGCACCGACGTGTTGCTATGATTGCGTCTAATATCTTTGTCGATACATGAAGTGTAAGAATAAGTATGTATCCGACAAATAGAGCGATACAGCGCTGTTTCCCATCTGTTGCATGAATAGTGATTTTTTTCAGCCCAATTGCTTCAGAAAATAAGAATGTTGGCGTAACAAGTAGAATGCATATACAAGTGTTGTAAAAGAGAGCGAATGAGTGTGTGTGAACTGAACAGAGACTTGAAAGGCAGGTATCAATTGCCATTTCATAAAGATTTATTTAGACTGCTGGAAAACAGTAGCCCAGCGTCCCTTTGGCGCAGAGGATAGCGGGTTGTACTTCTAATCCAAAGGTCGTGGGTTCGATAAATAGTACAATTCTCAAGGCTGTCAATTCAACTAAGTACCTGGGTGTTAAAATTACGAACAACTTCTGTTGGAAGGACCACTTAGATAATATTGTCGGGAAGGCGAGCCAAAGGTTGCGTTTCATTGACAGGACACTTAGAAGATACAACAAGTCCACTAAAGAGACAGCTTACACTACACTCGTTCGTCCTCTGTTAGAATATTGCTGCGCGGTGTGGGATCCTTACCAGGTGGGATTGACGGAGGACATCGAAAGGGTGCAAAGAAGGGCAGCTCGTTTTGTATTATCACGTTATAGGGGAGAGAGTGTCACAGATATGATACACGAGTTGGGATGGAAGTCATTACAGCATAGACGTTTTTCGTCGAGGCGAGAGCTTTTTACGAAATTTCAGTCACCAACTTTCTCTTCCGAATGCGAAAATATTTTGTTGAACCCAACCTACATAGGTAGGAATGATCATCAAAATAAAATAAGAGAAATCAGAGCTCGAACAGAAAGGTTTAGGTGTTCGTTTTTCCCGCTCGCTGTTCGGGAGTGGAATAGTAGAGAGATAGTATGATTGTGGTTCGATGAACCCTCTGACAAGCACTTAAATGTGAATTGTAGAGTAGTCATGTAGATGTAGATGTAGATCTTCACAAGGGATGGGCAATTTTTAGAAATACGTGCTGAAGACGACATTGGTATTGGATCTTGGGTGACCACTAGGGTGTTCGAGAGGCAGCAACCGTTGTGTACTCAGCAGTATGATACAGATTGTTTACGTTTCATACGCAAGTAAATTTCTCGAAATTCTGTTATCCTGCATGGTATATTATGTCAAAGGGCACATACCTTTTTCGAAACGTGCCTGTTAGCAGGTTTTTTTCTTGTGAGACCAGTTGTCTCACCTTCAAAGGCCTATGCATGACGATCAGAGAGTCATAACTCGGTACTGCAATGGCGGTAAAAGCACGCTGCCCCGAATTCTCCGTACAGGTAACTCTACATCCGTGACCCGACGCCACTGAGGGCGGTTCATGAGAGATTAACAAGTGCATCTACTCTGACAGCCAACGTGTGTGACTGATTGCACAGTATTTCCAGTGCAGCGTATATCACGTGGTGGCTCGCTGCTGTTCTGAAGACTGCAATTCACTTTCATCCGAAAGCAACGCACGATAACGATGCCACAGCACAGACGTGTTTCTATGATTTGTCGATACATGAAGTGTAAGAATAAGTATGTATACGACAAATAGAGCGATACAGCGCTGTTTCCCATCTGTTGCATGAATAGTGATTTTTTTCAGCCCAATTGCTTCAGAAAATAAGAATGTTGGCGTAACAAGTAGAATGCATATACAAGTGTTGTAAAAAAGTGCGAATGAGTGTGTGTGAACTGAACAGAGACTTGAAAGGCAGGTATCAATTGCCATTTCTTAGAGATTTATTTAGACTGCTAGGAAACACTAGCCCAGCGTCCCTTTGGCGCAGAGGATAGCGCGTTGGACTTCTAATCCAAAGGTCGTGGGTTCGATCCCCACAAGGGATGGGCAATTTTTAGAAACACGTGCTGAAGACGACATTGGTATTGGAACATGGGTGACCACTAGCGTGTTCGAGAGACAGCAATCGTTGTGTACTCAGCAGTATGATACAGATTGTTTACGTTTCATACGCAAGTAAATTTCTTGATATTCTGTTATCCTGCATGGTATATTATGTCAAAGGGCACATACCTCTTTCAAATCGTGCCTGTTAGCAGGTTTTCTTCTTGTGAGACCAGTTGTCTCACCTTCAAAGGCCTATGCATGACGATCAGAGAGTCTACATCCGTGACCCGACGCCACTGAGGGCGGTTCATGAGAGATTAACAAGTGCAGCTACTCTGACAGCCAACGTGTGTGACTGATCGCACCATATTTCAAGTGCAGAGTATTCCACTTGGTGGCTCGCTGCTGTTCTGAAGACTGCAATTCACTTTCATCTGGAACAACGCACGATAACGATGCCAGAGCACCGACGTGTTGCTATGATTGCGTCTAATATCTTTGACGATACATGAAGTGTAAGAATAAGTATGTATACGACAAATAGAGCGATACAGCGCTGTTTCCCATCTGTTGCATGAATAGTGATTTTTTTCAGCCCAATTGCTTCAGAAAATAAGAATGTTGGCATAACAAGTACAATGCACATACAAGTGTTGTAAAAGAGTGCGAATGTGTGTGTGAACTGAACAGAGACTGAAAGGAAGGTATTAATTGTCATTTCTTACAGATTTATTTAGACTGCTGGAAAACACTACCTCAGTGTCCCTTTGGCGCAGAGGATAGCGCGTTGGACTTCTAATCCGAAGGTCGTGGGTTCGATCTCCACAAGGGATGGGCAACTTTTAGAAATACGTGCTGAAGACGACATTGGTATTGGAACGTGGGTGACCACTATCGTGTTCGAGAGACAGCAATGGTTGTGTACTCAGCAGTATGGTACAGATTGTTTACGTTTCATACCCAAGTAAATTTCTCGTATTTCTGTTACCCTGCATGGTAAATTATGTCAAAGGGCACATACCTTTTTCGAAACGTGCCTGTTAGCAGGTTTTTTTCTTGTGAGACCAGTTGTCTCACCTTCAAAGGCCTATGCATGACGATCAGAGAGTCATCACTCGTTACTGCAATGGCGGTAAAAGCACGCTGCCCCTAATTCTCCGTACAGGTAACTGTACATCCGTGACACGACGCCACTGAGGGCGGTTCATGAGAGATTAACAAGTGCAGCTTCTCTGACAGCCAACGTATGTGACTGATCGCACAGTATTTCCAGTGCAGCGTATTCCACTTGGTGGCTCGCTGCTGTTCTGAAGACTGCAATTCACTTTCATCTGAAATCAACGCACGATAACGATCCCAGAGCACCGACGTGTTGCTATGACTGCGTCTAATATCTTTGTCGGTAAATGAAGTGTAAGAATAAGTATGTATCCGACAAATAGAGCTATACAGAGCTGTTTCCCATCTGTTGCATGAATAGTGATTTTTTTCAGCCCAATTGCTTCAGAAAATAAGAATGTTGGCGTAACAAGTAGAATGCATATACAAGTGCTGTAAAAGAGTGCGACTGAGTGTGTGTGAACTGAGCAGAGACTTGAAAGGCAGGTATCAATTGCCATTTCTTATAGATTTATTTAGACTGCCGGAAAACACTAGCCCAGCGTCCCTTTGGCGCAGAGTATAGAGCGTTGGACTTCTAATCCAAAGGTCGTGGGTTTGATCTCCACATCGGATGGCTGATTTTTAGAAATACGTGCTGAAGACGACATTGGTATTGGAACATGGGTGACCAACAGCGTGTTCGAGAGACAGCAATGGTTGTGTACTCAGAAGTATGATACAGATTGTTTGCGTTTCATACGCAAGTAAATTTCTTGAAATTCTTTTAACCTGTTTGGTATATTATGTCAAAGGGCACATACCTTTTTCGAAACGTGCCTGTTAGCAGGTTTTTTTCTTGTGAGACCAGTTGTCTCACCTTCAAAGGCCTATGCATGACGATCAGAGAGTCTTTACTCGGTAGTGCAATGGCGGTAAAAGCACGCTGCCCCGAATTCTCCGTACAGGTAACTCTACATCCGTGACACGACGCCACTGAGGGCGGTTCATGAGAGATTAACAAGTGCAGCTACTCTGACAGCCAACGTGTGTGACTGATCGCACCATATTTCAAGTGCAGAGTATTCCACTTGGTGGCTCGCTGCTGTTCTGAAGACTGCAATTCACTTTCATCTGGAACAACGCACGATAACGATGCCAGAGCACCGACGTGTTGCTATGATTGCGTCTAATATCTTTGACGATACATGAAGTGTAAGAATAAGTATGTATACGACAAATAGAGCGATACAGCGCTGTTTCCCATCTGTTGCATGAATAGTGATTTTTTTCAGCCCAATTGCTTCAGAAAATAAGAATGTTGGCATAACAAGTACAATGCACATACAAGTGTTGTAAAAGAGTGCGAATGTGTGTGTGAACTGAACAGAGACTGAAAGGAAGGTATTAATTGTCATTTCTTACAGATTTATTTAGACTGCTGGAAAACACTACCTCAGTGTCCCTTTGGCGCAGAGGATAGCGCGTTGGACTTCTAATCCGAAGGTCGTGGGTTCGATCTCCACAAGGGATGGGCAACTTTTAGAAATACGTGCTGAAGACGACATTGGTATTGGAACGTGGGTGAACACTAGCGTGTTCGAGAGACAGCAATGGTTGTGTACTCAGCAGTATGGTACAGATTGTTTACGTTTCATACCCAAGTAAATTTCTCGTATTTCTGTTACCCTGCATGGTATATTATGTCAAAGGGCACATACCTTTTTCGAAACGTGCCTGTTAGCAGGTTTTTTTCTTGTGAGACCAGTTGTCTCACCTTCAAAGGCCTATGCATGACGATCAGAGAGTCATCACTCGGTACTGCAATGGCGGTAAAAGCACGCTGACCCGAATTCTCTGTAGAGGTAACTCTACATCCGTGACACGACGCCACTGAGGGCGGTTCATGAGAGATTAACAAGTGCAGCTACTCTGACAGCCAACGTGTGTGACTTATCGCACAGTATTTCCAGTGCAGCGTATTCCACTTGGTGGCTCGCTGCTGTTCTGAAGACTGCAATTCACTTTCATCTGAAATCAACGCACGATAACGATCCCAGAGCACCGACGTGTTGCTATGATTGCGTCTAATATCTTTGTCGGTAAATGAAGTGTAAGAATAAGTATGTATACGACAAATAGAGCGATACAGTGCTGTTTTCCATCTGTTGCATGAATAGTGATTTTTTTCAGCCCAATTGCTTCAGAAAATAAGAATGTTGGCGTAACAAGTAGAATGCATATACAAGTATTGTAAAAGAGTGCGAATGAGTGTGTGTGAACTGAACGGAGACTTGAAAGGCAGGTATCAATTGCCATTTCTTACAGATTTATTTAGACTGCTGGAAAACACTAGCCCACCGTCCCTTTGGCGCAGAGGATAGCGCGTTGGACCTCTAATCCAAAGGTCGTGTGTTCGATCCTCACAAGGAATGCGCAACTTTTAGAAATACGTGCTGAAGACGACATTGGTATTGGAACATCGGTGACCACTAGCGTGTCCGAGAGACAGCAATCGTTGTGTACTCAGCAGTATGATACAGATTGTTTACGTTTCATACGCAAGTAAATTTCCTTGAAATTCTGTTATCCTGCATGGTATATTATGTCAAAGGGCACATACCTTTTTCGAAACGTGCCTGTTGGCAGGTTTTTTTCTTGTGAGACCAGTTGTCTTACCTTCAAAGGCCTATGCATGACGATCAGAGAGTCATCACTCGGTACTGCAATGGCGGTAAAAGCACGCTGCCCCGAATTCTCCGTACAGGTAACTCTACATCCGTGACACGACGCCACTGAGGGCGGTTCATGAGAGATTAACAAGTGCAGCTACTCTGACAGCCAACGTGTGTGACTGATTGCATAGTACTTCCAGTGCAGCGTATTCCACTTGGTGGCTCGCTGCTGTTCTGAAGACTGCAACTCACTTTCATCTGAAAGCAAGGCACGATAACGATCCCAGAGCACCGACGTGTTGCTATGATTGCGTCTAATATCTTTGTCGATACATGAAATGTAAGAATAAGTATGTATACGACCAAATAGAGCGATACAGCGCTGTTTCAGATCTTCTGCATGAATAGTGATTTTTTTCAGCCCAATTGCTTCAGAAAATAAGAATGTTATCGTAACAAGTAGAATGCATATACAAGTGTTGTAAAAGAGTGCGAATGAGTGTGTGTGAACTGAACAGAGACTTGAAAGGCAGGTATCAATTGCTATTTCTTACAGATTTATTTAGACTGCTGGAAAACACTACCTCAGTGTCCCTTTGGCGCAGAGGATAGCGCGTTGGACTTCTAATCCGAAGGTCGTGGGTTCGATCTCCACAAGGGATGGGCAACTTTTAGAAATACGTGCTGAAGACGACATTGGTATTGGAACGTGGGTGACCACTATCGTGTTCGAGAGACAGCAATGGTTGTGTACTCAGCAGTATGGTACAGATTGTTTACGTTTCATACCCAAGTAAATTTCTCGTATTTCTGTTACCCTGCATGGTAAATTATGTCAAAGGGCACATACCTTTTTCGAAACGTGCCTGTTAGCAGGTTTTTTTCTTGTGAGACCAGTTGTCTCACCTTCAAAGGCCTATGCATGACGATCAGAGAGTCATCACTCGTTACTGCAATGGCGGTAAAAGCACGCTGCCCCTAATTCTCCGTACAGGTAACTGTACATCCGTGACACGACGCCACTGAGGGCGGTTCATGAGAGATTAACAAGTGCAGCTTCTCTGACAGCCAACGTATGTGACTGATCGCACAGTATTTCCAGTGCAGCGTATTCCACTTGGTGGCTCGCTGCTGTTCTGAAGACTGCAATTCACTTTCATCTGAAATCAACGCACGATAACGATCCCAGAGCACCGACGTGTTGCTATGACTGCGTCTAATATCTTTGTCGGTAAATGAAGTGTAAGAATAAGTATGTATCCGACAAATAGAGCTATACAGAGCTGTTTCCCATCTGTTGCATGAATAGTGATTTTTTTCAGCCCAATTGCTTCAGAAAATAAGAATGTTGGCGTAACAAGTAGAATGCATATACAAGTGCTGTAAAAGAGTGCGACTGAGTGTGTGTGAACTGAGCAGAGACTTGAAAGGCAGGTATCAATTGCCATTTCTTATAGATTTATTTAGACTGCCGGAAAACACTAGCCCAGCGTCCCTTTGGCGCAGAGTATAGCGCGTTGGACTTCTAATCCAAAGGTCGTGGGTTTGATCTCCACATCGGATGGCTGATTTTTAGAAATACGTGCTGAAGACGACATTGGTATTGGAACATGGGTGACCAACAGCGTGTTCGAGAGACAGCAATGGTTGTGTACTCAGAAGTATGATACAGATTGTTTGCGTTTCATACGCAAGTAAATTTCTTGAAATTCTTTTAACCTGTTTGGTATATTATGTCAAAGGGCACATACCTTTTTCGAAACGTGCCTGTTAGCAGGTTTTTTTCTTGTGAGACCAGTTGTCTCACCTTCAAAGGCCTATGCATGACGATCAGAGAGTCTTTACTCGGTAGTGCAATGGCGGTAAAAGCACGCTGCCCCGAATTCTCCGTACAGGTAACTCTACATCCGTGACACGACGCCACTGAGGGCGGTTCATGAGAGATTAACAAGTGCAGCTACTCTGACAGCCAACGTGTGTGACTGATCGCACAGTATTTCCAGTGCAGCGTATTCCACTTGGTGGCTCGCTGCTGTTCTGAAGACTGCAATTCACTTTCATCTGAAATCAACGCACGATAACGATCCCAGAGCACCGACGTGTTGCTATGATTGCGTCTAATATCTTTGTCGGTAAATGAAGTGTAAGAATAAGTATGTATACGACAAATAGAGCGATACAGTGCTGTTTTCCATCTGTTGCATGAATAGTGATTTTTTTCAGCCCAATTGCTTCAGAAAATAAGAATGTTGGCGTAACAAGTAGAATGCATATACAAGTGCTGTAAAAGAGTGCGACTGAGTGTGTGTGAACTGAGCAGAGACTTGAAAGGCAGGTATCAATTGCCATTTCTTATAGATTTATTTAGACTGCTAGAAAACACTAGCCCAGCGTCCCTTTGGCGCAGAGGATAGCGCGTTGGACTTCTCATCCAATGGTCGTGGGTTCGATCCCCACAAGGGATGAACAATTTTTAGAAATACGTGCTGAAGACGACATTGGTATTGGAACATGGGTGGCCACTAGCGTGTTCGAGAGACAGCAATCGTTGTGTACTCAGCAGTATGATACAGATTGTTTACGTTTCATACGCAAGTAAATTGCTCGAAATTCTGTTATATTGCATGGTATATTATGTCAAAGGGCACATACCTTTTTCGAAACGTGCCTGTTAGCAGGTTTTTTTCTTGTGAGACCAGTTGTCTTACCTTCAAAGGCCTATGCATGACGATCAGAGAGTCTTTACTCGGTAGTGCAATGGCGGTAAAAGCACGCTGCCCCGAATTCTCCGTACAGGTAACTGTACATCCGTGACACGACGCCACTGAGGGCGGTTCATGAGAGATTAACAAGTGCAGCTACTCTGACAGCCAACGTGTGTGACTGATTGCATAGTATTTCCAGTGCAGCGTATTCCACTTGGTGGCTCGCTGCTGTTCTGAAGACTGCAACTCACTTTCATCTGAAAGCAAGGCACGATAACGATCCCAGAGCACCGACGTGTTGCTATGATTGCGTCTAATATCTTTGTCGATACATGAAGTGTAAGAATAAGTATGTATACGACCAAATAGAGCGATACAGCACTGTTTCAGATCTTCTGCATGAATAGTGATTTTTTTCAGTCCAATTGCTTCAGAAAATAAGAATGTTGGCGTAACAAGTAGAATGCATATACAAGTATTGTAAAAGAGTGCGAATGAGTGTGTGTGAACGGAACAGAGACTTGAAAGGCAGGTATCAATTGCCATTTCTTACAGATTTATTTAGACTGCTGGAAAGCACTAGCCCACCGTCCCTTTGGCGCAGAGGATAGCGCGTTGGACTTCTAATCGAAAGGTCGTGTGTTCGATCCTCACAATGAATGCGCAACTTTTAGAAATACGTGCTGGAGACGACATTGGTATTGGAACATCGGTGACCACTAGCGTGTTCGAGAGACAGCAATCGTTGTGTACTCAGCAGTATGATACAGATTGTTTACGTTTCATACGCAAGTAAATTTCCTTGAAATTCTGTTATCCTGCATGGTATATTATGTCAAAGGGCACATACCTTTTTCGAAACGTGCCTGTTGGCAGGTTTTTTTCTTGTGAGACCAGTTGTTTCACCTTCAAAGGCCTATGCATGACGATCAGAGAGTCTTCACTCGGTACTGCAATGGCGGTAAAAGCACGCTGCCCCGAATTCTCCGTACAGGTAACTCTACATCCGTGACACGACGCCACTGAGGGCGGTTCATGAGAGATTAACAAGTGCAGCTACTCTGAGAACCAACGTGTGTGACTGATTCCATAGTATTTCCAGTGCAGCGTATTCCACTTGGTGGCTCGCTGCTGTTCTGAAGACTGCAACTCACTTTCATCTGAAAGCAAGGCACGATAACGATCCCAGAGCACCGACGTGTTGCTATGATTGCGTCTAATATCTTTGTCGATACATGAAGTGTAAGAATAAGTATGTATACGACCAAATAGAGCGATACAGCACTGTTTCAGATCTTCTGCATGAATAGTGATTTTTTTCAGTCCAATTGCTTCAGAAAATAAGAATGTTGGCGTAACAAGTAGAATGCATACACAAGTATTGTAAAAGAGTGCGAATGAGCGTGTGTGAACTGAACAGAGACTTGAAATGCAGGTATCAATTGCCATTTCTTACAGATTTATTTAGACTGCTAGAAAACACTAGCCCAGCGTCCCTTTGGCGCAGAGGATAGCGCGTTGGACTTCTAATCCAAAGGTCCTGGGTTTGATCCCCACAACGGATGGGTGATTTTTAGAAATACGTGCTGAAGACGACATTGGTATTGGAACATGGGTGACCAATAGCGTGTTCGAGAGACAGCAATTGTTGTGTACTTAGCAGTATGGTACAGATTGTTTACGTTTCATACCCAAGTAAATTTCTCGAATTTCTGTTACCCTGCATGGTATATTATGTCAAAGGGCACATACCTTTTTCGAAACGTGCCTGTTAGCAGGTTTTTTTCTTGTGAGACCAGTTGTCTCACCTTCAAAGGCCTATGCATGACGATCAGAGAGTCATCACTCGTTACTGCAATGGCGGTAAAAGCACGCTGCCCCGAATTCTCCGTACAGGTAACTCTACATCCGTGACACGACGCCACTGAGGGCGGTTCATGAGAGATTAACAAGTGCAGCTACTCTGAGAGCCAACGTGTGTGACTGATCACACAGTATTTCCAGTGCAGCGTATTCCACTTCTTGGCTCGCTGCTGTTCTGAAGACTGCAATTCACTTTCATCTGAAAGCAACGCACGATAACGACCCCAGAGCACCGACGTGTTGCTATGATTGCGTCTAATATCTTTGTCGATACATGAAGTGTAAGAATAAGTATGTATACGACAAATAGAGCGATACAGCACTGTTGCAGATCTTCTGCATGAATAGTGAATTTTTCAGCCCAATTGCTTCAGAAAATAAGAATGTTATCGTAACAAGTAGAATGCATATACAAGTATTGTAAAAGAGTGCGAATGAGTGTGTGTGAACTGAACAGAGACTTGAAAGGCAGGTAACGATTGCCATTTCTTACAGATATATTTAGACTGCTGGAAAACACCAGCTCAGTGTCCCTTTGGCGCAGAGGATAGCGCGTTGGACTTTTAATCCAAAGGTCGTGGGTTCGATCCCCACAAGAGATGGCAGTTTTTAGAAACACGTGCTGAAGACGACATTGGTATTGGAACATGGGTGACCACTAGCGTGTTCGAGAGACAGCAATCGTTGTGTACTCAGCAGTATGATACAGATAGTTTACGTTTATACGCAAGTAAATTTCTCGAAATTCTGTTATCCTGCATGGTATATTATGTCAAAGTGCTCATACCTTTTTCGAAACGTGCCTGTTAGCGGGTTTTTTTTCTTGTGAGACCAGTTGTCTCACCTTCAAAGGCCTATGCATGACGATCAGAGAGTCATCACTGGGTACTGCAATGGCGGTAAAAGCACGCTGCCCCGAAATCTCCGTACAGGTAACTCTACATCCGTGACACGACGCCACTGAGGGCGGTTCATGAGAGATTAACAAGTGCAGCTACTCTGACAGCCAACGTGTGTGACTGATCGCACAGTATTTCCAGTGCAGCGTATTCCACTTGGTGGCTCGCTGCTGTTCTGAAGACTGCAATTCACTTTCATCTGAAATCAACGCACGATTACGATCCCAGAGCAGCCACGTGTTGCTATGACTGCATGCTATATCTCTGTCGATACATGAAGTGTAAGAATAAGTATGTATACGACAAATAGAGCGATACAGCGCTGTTTCCCATCTGTTGCATGAATAGTGATTTTTTTCAGCCCAATTGCTTCAGAAAATAAGAATGTTGGCGTAACAAGTAGAATGCATATACAAGTGTTGTAAAATAGTGCGAATGAGTGTGTGTGAACTGAACAGAGACTTGAAAGGCAGGTATCAATTGCCATTTCTTACAGATTTATTTAGACTCCTGGAAAACACTAGCAGAGTGTCCCTTTGGCGCAGAGGATAGCGCGTTGGACTTCTAATCCGAAGATCGTGGGTTCGATCTCCACAAGGGATGGGCAATTTTTAGACATACGTGCTGAAGACGACATTGGTATTGGAACATGGGTGACCACTGGCGTGTTCGAGAGACAGCAATCGTTGTGTACTCAGCAGTATGATACAGATTGTTTACGTTTCATACGCAAGTAAATTTCTCGAAATTCTGTTATCCTGCATGGTATATTATGTCAAAGGGCACATACCTTTTTCGAAACGTGCCTGTTAGCAGGTTTTTTTCTCGTGAGACCAGTTGTCTCACCTTCAAAGGCCTATGCATGACGATCACAGATTCATCAATCGGTACTGCAATGGCGGTAAAAGCACGCTGCCCCGAATTGTCCGTACAGGTAACTCTACATCCGTGACACGACGCCACTGAGGGCAGTTCATGAGAGATTAACAAGTGCAGCTACTCTGACAGCCCACGTGTGTGACTGATCGCACAGTATTTCCAGTGCAGCGTATTCACCTTGGTGGCTCGCTGCTGTACTGAAGACTGCAATTCACTTTCATCGGTAAAAGCACGATACCCCGAATTCTCCGTACAGGTAACTCTACATATGTGGCACGACGACACTGAGGGCGGTTCATGAGAGATTAACAAGTGCAGCTACTCTGACAGCCAACGTATGTGACTGATCGCACAGTATTTCCAGTGCAGCGTATTCCACTTGGTGGCTCGCTGCTGTTCTGAAGACTGCAATTCACTTTCATCTGAAATCAACGCACGATAACGATCCCAGAGCACCGACGTGTTGCTGTGATTGCGTCTAATATCTTTGTCGTTACATGAAGTGTAAGAATAAGTATGTATACGACAAATAGAGCGATACAGCGCTGTTTCCCATCTGTTGCATGAATAGTGAATTTTTCAGCCCAATTGCTTCAGAAAATAAGAATGGTATCGTAACAAGTAAAATGCATATACAAGTGTTGTAAAAAAGTGCGAATGAGTGTGTGTGAACTGAACAGAGACTTGAATGGCAGGTATCAATTGATATTTCTTACATATTGATTTAGACTGCTGGAAAACACTAGCCCAGCGGCCCTTTGGCGCAGAGGATAGCGCGTTGCACTTCTAATCCAAAGATCGTGGGTTCGATCCACACAAGAGATGGGCAACTTTTAGAAATACGTGCTGAAGACGACATTGGTATTGGAACATGGGTGACCACTGGCGTGTTCGAGAGACAGCAGTCGTTGTGTACTCAGCAGTATGATACAGATTGTTTACGTTTCATACGCAAGTAAATTTCTCTAAATTCTGTTATCCTGCATGGTATATTATGTCAAAGGGCACATACCTTTTTCGAAACGTGCCTGTTAGCAGGTTTTTTTCTCGTGAGACCAGTTGTCTCACCTTCAAAGGCCTATGCATGACGATCACAGATTCATCAATCGGTACTGCAATGGCGGTAAAAGCACGCTGCCCCGAATTGTCCGTACAGGTAACTCTACATCCGTGACACGACGCCACTGAGGGCGGTTCATGAGAGATTAACAAGTGCAGCTACTCTGAGAGCAAACGTGTGTGACTGATTGCACAGTATTTCCAGTGCAGCGTATTCCACTTGGTGGCTCGCTGCTGTTCTGAAGACTGCAATTCACTTTCATCTGAAAGCAACGCACGATAACGATCCCAGAGCGCCGACGTGTTGACATGATTGCGTCTAATATCTTTGTCGATACATGAAGTGTAAGAATAAGTATGTCTACGACAAATAGAGCGATACAGCGCTGTTTCCAATCTGTTGCATGAATAGTGATTTTTTTCAGCCCAATAGCTTCAGAAAATAAGAATGTTGGCGTAACAAGTAGAATGCATATACAAGTGTTGTAAAATAGGGCGAATGTGTGTGTGAACTGAACAGAGACTTGAAAGGCAGGTATCAATTGCCATTTCTTACAGTTTTATTTAGACTGCTAGAAAACATTAACCCAGCGTCCCTTTGGAGCAGAGGATAGCGCGTTGGACTTCTAATCCAAAGGTCGTGGGTTCGATCCCCACAAGGGATGGCAATTTTTAGAAACACGTGCTGAAGACGACGTTGGTATTGGAACATGGGTGACCACTAGCGTGTTCGAGAGACAGCAATCGCTGTGTACTCAGCAGTATGATACAGATTGTTTACGTTTCATACGCAAGTAAATTTCTCGAAATTCTGTTATCCTGCATGGTATATGATCTCAAGGGGCACATACCTTTTTCGAAACGTGCCTGTTAGCAGGTTTTTTCCTTGTGAGACCAGTTGTCTCACCTTCAAAGGCCTATGCAAGACGATCAGAGATTCATCAATCGGTACTGCAATGGCGGTAAAAACACGCTGCCCCGAATTCTCCGTACAGGTAACTCTACATCCGTGACACGACGCCACTGAGGGCGGTTCATGAGAGATTAACAAGTGCAGCTATTCTGACGGCCAACGTGTGTGACTGATCGCACAGTATTTCCAGTGCAGCGTATTCCACTTGGTGGCTCGCTGCTGTTCTGAAGACTGTAATTCACTTTCATCTGAAAGCAACGCACGATAACGATCCCAGAGCACCGACGTGTTGCTAATATTGCGTCTACTATCTTTGTCGATACATGAAGTGTAAGAATAAGTATGTATACGACAAATAGAGCGATACAGCGCTGTTTCCCATCTGTTGCATGAATAGTGATTTTTTTCAGCCCAATTGCTTCAGAAAATAAGAATGTTGGCGTAACAAGTAGAATGCATATACAAGTGTTGTAAAATAGTGCGAATGAGTGTGTGTGAACTGAACAGAGACTTGAAAGGCAGGTATCAATTGCCATTTCTTACAGATTTATTTAGACTCCTGGAAAACACTAGCAGAGTGTCCCTTTGGCGCAGAGGATAGCGCGTTGGACTTCTAATCCGAAGATCGTGGGTTCGATCTCCACAAGGGATGGGCAATTTTTAGATATACGTGCTGAAGACGACATTGGTATTGGAACATGGGTGACCACTGGCGTGTTCGAGAGACAGCAATCGTTGTGTACTCAGCAGTATGATACAGATTGTTTACGTTTCATACGCAAGTAAATTTCTCGAAATTCTGTTATCCTGCATGGTATATTATGTCAAAGGGCACATACCTTTTTCGAAACGTGCCTGTTAGCAGGTTTTTTTCTTGTGAGACCAGTGGTCTCACCTTCAAAGGCTTATGCACAACGATCAGAGAGTCATCACTCGGTTATGCAATGGCGGTAAAAGCACGCTGCTCAGAATTCTCCGTACAGGTAACTGTACATCCGTGACACGACGCCACTGAGGGCGGTTCATGAGAGATTGACAAGGGCATCTACTCTGATAGCCAACGTGTGTGACTGATCGCACTGTATTTCCAGTGCAGAGTATTCCACTTGGTTGCTCGCTACTGTTCTGAAGACTGCAATTCACTTTCATCTGAAAGCAACACACGATAACGATGCCAGAGCACCGATGTGTTGCTACGATTGCGTCTAATATCTTTGTCGATACATGAAGTGTAAGAATAAGTATGTATACGACAAATAGAGCGATACAGCGCTGTTTCCCATCTGTTGCATGAATAGTGATTTTTTCATCCCAATTGCTTTAGAAAATAAGAATGTTGGCGTAACAAGTAGAATGCATATACAAGTGTTGTAAAAGAGGGCGAATGTGTGTGTGAACTGAACAGAGACTTGAAAGGCAGGTATCAATCGCCATTTCTTACAGATTTATTTAGACTACTGGAAAACACGAGCCCAGGGTCCATTTGGCGCTGAGGATGGCAGTCGGCCTTTGGCTGTGGAGCGGTGCGGTACGTCCCGGCCGCTCCGTGTCGCGTTTCCGTGTGTGTTGTTGTTTACCGCGCCGGCGCGCTAGTGTTACGTATTGCCGTCACGTTCCTGACACACGATGGCTCTTTCGTATCGGAAAGCCACGATCAAGCTGCAGTTCGACACTACGTACTCTAGACCCAAGGCCCACGAAGTAGAGCGTTTTTTACGCGATGTGGTACATGTTGATCCTAACGTGCTGATCGGTATCCACTTATCTATTGTCTCCAGCGTCGTATATCTTAAGTTCACTGACGACGAAGCATGTGACAAACTTCTCAGACGCTCGACGGCAGGTTATCGGTTCTGCCACTCAGACGGAAACGTGGGTCTGGTGACGCTTGAACGTGCTAGATTGGGAATCCAAAATGTGCGCGTGTTTGAGCTCCCTTTTGAAGTTCCAGCGGATTTGGTCACCCTTGCTCTTCGACCCTATGGAACAGTTCTCGGCCACACGGCCGAAAAATGGAAGACCTTCGACACCTACCCTGTCCTTAACCGGGTGCGACAAGTCCGTATTGACCTGCATCGCCATATTCCTTCGTATCTCACGATCGCTGGTTGCAGGGCAATAATTATTTACGACGGTCAGCCGAGAACCTGCTCCGGTTGTGGCCAAACGGGACACATGCGTACCGAATGCCTGCAACGCCGTCTCGCGCAGACACCCTCGACCGACCAGATTCGTCCGTCGACACCGACCTCTCTGCCGATTACGTATGTTGCGGCGGCGAGACGGGAGACGCCAACTGTATATGACGACCCCACTGTATTGGTGCGAGCTTTGGAGGACCCTGCAGTAGCTTCCACGGAGCCCCAAGCGTCTTTAAGTGCTGATGCTACTGATGTCCTTTCGTCGGACCCCGGCGCACCGTCACAACGGCTCGCCGACGGTGCGATGGAAGTTGAAGCACAGGATGCAGCGTCCTCCCCTTGCCCTACGTCGGAAACAGAGGTGCGGCAGCGTAAGCAGAAATCACCCAAGCGTCATAAGAAGCGGCGCAAGACAACCGACGACGTAGAACAGCCCGAGGCGACACCGCTGGATGAGGAGGTGCCTCAACCGCTCCACCGCGCCGACACAGGCGACCCTACCGTCTCACACGGTTCGACGTCTTCTCCCACTACCGCTGGGTCTGGACCACATGGGGATGCGGGAGATCACCGCAGCTCCGACACCGGGGATGCACCCTTGCCTCCGTCTGCCTCTCGAGATCCAGTGGTGTCAACGTCCCTGGGCGACTGGGCGCAGGAGATGGAGTTGCAGGATGCGTTTCAGGACCAAGACGATGCACCGATGCCGATGGCAGCGTCTACGCGGCCGGCGACAGACGCCTAGGGCGGCATGAGCACCTCTCGTCGCTGCCTAGCACTTCGCAAGACCGGCGCTCCACGTCACGACTACTGCCCTCATGTCATACCATGGTCACCTCCCGAGACTTGATGGACCAGGCATACCGCCTCGCCACGATCAACGTCAATGGCATTACATCTGATGTCAAGACCCGTATGCTGAAGGATACGTTACGCGCTGCGGATCTGGACGTTGTTTTCCTTCAAGAAGTCCGATCAGGACTCTGTCTCGATGCCTACGGATATGACGCCTACACTATGCCTGCAGATGTGGGCGGCGGAGGTACGGCGATTCTACTGCGGGAAGGGATAATGGCCACTGATGTCTCCTATTTACCGTCGGCCCGGGGGGTCGCACTCACGATTGGTACAGTACGTCTGGTGAACTTATATGCTCCTTCAGGCACCGGCAAAAGGAGAGAACGGCGCACCTTTTTTGCCGAAGATATAGCCCCGCTCTTCCAGGGCAATACCGACCACTTGGTAGTAGGCGGCGATTTTAATTGTGTGCTCCGCCCATCCGACCAGGAGCCACACTATACCACCTGCCCGGCACTCCAGGCACTTGTACAGGACTTGGCCTTGTTGGACACCTGGATCATCCAACAAGGCGACCGTCGAGCACACACCTACTTTACTAGTCACTCCGCGAGCCGTTTGGATCGAGTCTACGTCACCCGCGGCCTACGATCGGCCGTTGTCGACGCTGAGATGTGGCCGGCAGCGTTCACGGATCACCTCGCATATGTGTGTACTCTCACCCTTCCCCGCCAGCGCGTCTGCCGAAGTAGGGGTCCGTGGCGCCTCAATGTGGCCCTTCTTGATGAGATAAATTGCAGACGCGCAGTCGAGTCCACATGGAGCAACTGCCACCGGCGTTTACCCGCCTACCGTTCTGTACTTCAATGGTGGTTACGGTGTGCAAAACCCGCACTGTGCCGAACATTAGTCAGCTATGGACGCGACCGAGCGCGCTGGTATACTGCGACTACTGATTTTTACTATACTGCACTCCGCGGACTGGCTGTACAACCGCCGTCGCCAGAGCGACAATCAGCAATACAACGCGTCAAGGCACAATTGCTTCGTATCAACGCCGTACGTCTTGCGGGTGTGCGGGTGCGAGCGAGGACGACTGATGATGTTCGTGGTGAACGACCTTCCCTCCACCATATCATTCAAGAACGCCGAAGACGCAAGAGGCAGCTCATTACCGAGGTTGAGACGGAGGATGGGCGACGCGCTGACGCACAAATGGATATCGTCCGAGCGTTCACACAGTCATATAAACTTCTTTACGAGAGGGAGTCCCACATGAATGTAGGGGTCAGGGAAGTCCTATCTGACCTACCAGTCTCTCGGAACCTACAAGATGATGCTACGCTCTTGTCGGCGGTGACTTTGGAAGAACTGCGAGAGGCTCTGTTGCGTGGCTCTCCCAACAAAACGCCTGGCCCTGACGGACTCCCTCTTGAATTTTACAAGCGGTTCTTTGATCTCATGGGCCCAATGTGGGTCAGGATGTACAGTGAACTCCTGGACGCCGATTTTCAGGTACCATCTGACTTTACTGAGGGTCTCTTGATCCCTGTGCCCAAACCCGGCGGAGGCCGTCGCCCTCTTGATTTTCGCCCGTTGACAATGCTAAACAATGACTATAAGCTGTTGACACGCATGCTCCGTGAGAGGCTCAAACCTACGGTAATGGCGGCCATTCACACTGATCAAACCTGCCTCGGGGGCGACACTAATGTGTTTACGACTTTAAGCACCTATAGAGACGTGGTGGCGCTCATGCAAACTTGCCGCCTCCAAGGCGCTCTTGTTGCGCTGGACTTCGACCATGCTTTCGACCGCGTTAACCATGGTTTCCTGCGTGCTGTTATGGAACACATCGGTGTCCCGCGTCTGACGACGTCTGTTGTGCTTCGATTGATCCATGGGGCTGTCACGAGGATTATGATCAACGGCTGTCGGTCCGCCCCCGTCCGTGTCAACAGGTCCGTCCGGCAGGGTTGTCCTCTTTCTGCCATGCTCTTCGCCGTTGCCCTCGAACCAGCTCTTCACGGACTACGGCGACGCTTAGAAGGACTTACCCTCCGTTCCGTAACCTTTCGATGTGGTGCATACGCCGACGATGTGATGTTCTTAGCACGGTCTGGTGACGAAATACACACTGGCTCCACCAGTATGGGGCGGTGGCAGGCAGTGTGCTCAACCTTCGGAAATCACGCTACATGGAGGTAGGACGAGGAATGCCTGCAGGTCTGGCCGTACCTCTGACAAAGGTCCCGATGCTCAAGTGTTTAGGGATATCACTCCATCGACAAATACAACGCACGGCGGCCTTTACGTATCGTATGGTCTTACGACGACTCCGTTTAGAGGCTCGTCTCAATAAATTCAGATCATTGAACATTTTGCAACGCGCCCAATACGTCAATGTGTACATGGCTTCTCACCTTAACCATTACGCCCATGTACTGCCGATAACGGACACGATGGCTTCCAGGATACAGGCAGTGTTTGGACACGTGGTGAACGATGGTGCTGTTTTCAAGATCCGTTTTGTTACGCTTACTTTACCCTTCGACAAAGGCGGTGTTGGACTCACTCACGTCAAGCACAGAGCGCTGGCACTGTATCTCCGTTCCATGAGGCGACTCTGGCTTTCACCAACAGCCAGTCTCCCCGGCCTACTGATTGAAGAAGTGGCCCCACGTACGCTGTACCCACCGGTCCCAGTTGGACATTTATCGCCCTCGCTGTCACATATTATAACGTTTTTCGTAGAGGATAGCTATGTGTTGCGGGTTATATCGGAGACACGGAATCCGACAGCGAAGACTTATTATAGTGCTCTCCAGCACTGGACTCCGGATAACGACATTGTACGGCGCCACCCTACGGTCGACTGGCCACAGGTATGGCGAGCCATCCACGCGCCGTTCCTGTCTACTTTCGTGCGGTCGACGTGGTATGTGGTCGTTAACGAGAAACTTCCAACCCGACAACGGCTGCATGCCATTCACCTAATTGACGACCCTGTGTGCCCCCGTTGCACGACGTTAGACACGGACGAACATAGACTGAACTGTGGCCCCGCGCGTGAGTGCTGGAAACTGATCCGCGAGATCCTGGCTTTCCTGCTCCACCGCCCCTACGTTTCGATTTTACCCCAAGAACTCTTTCATCCCGACGCTGTCTATTTCCCTATGACCCGGATGAGTGCGGTTAATTGGGTACGAGGAATGGCGATACACTACATATACCGCGATGGAGACAAAGACGCCCTCGATTTATGGTACTATATGATCGACGAGTTTCTGGTCTTAACGAACAGACAGGATTACCGGAACCTTTTTGCGAACTATTTGGGTTCGTCATTCATGGACCCACCACCCAGCTGGGGTGTGCCGGGTGTGAGAAGACATTAACTTGTAGATGTGATCTTTCCACGATTCCCCTATGGTAACAGAAACAGTCTCTGACTGTGTGCAGCGGCCCCGGGCGCTCCAACGATTGGTGGCTGGTGATGTCCAATGTAATGACGACCGCCCGTTCCTGGCCGCCCGCCTAGCAATGTGACCGCGGCGAGCAAGATGGCCCTTTTAGTTCACTTTATTGGCAACTTTTTGCGCATGGCTGCCTTGGTCTTTTTTTTATGCATTCTCAACAAAAAAAAGTGGTTATCACGTCTGCTTTACACGCAGAAGGTCCCCGGTTCGATCCCGGGCAGAACCATAATATTTTTTTTTTCTTTCTTGCATACACTTAGAATTTAATATTAATGAAAACACACTACCTGAAAAAAAGGGATAGCGTAAAAAAAAAAGGATAGCGCGTTGGACTTCTAATCCAAAGCTCGTGGGTTCGATCCCCACAAGTGATGGGCAATTTTTAGAAATACGTGCTGAAGACGACATTGGTATTGGAACATGGGTGACCAGTAGCTTGTTCGAGAGACAGCAATCGTTGTGTACTCAGCAGTATGATACAGATTGTTAACGCTTCATACGCAAGTAAATTTCTCGAAATTCTGTTATCCTGCATGGTATATTATGTCAAAGGGCACATACCTTTTTCGAAACGTGCCTGTTAGCAGGTTTTTTTCTTGTGAGACCAGTTGTCTCACCTTCAAAGGCCTATGCATGACGATCAGAGAGTCATCACTCGGTACTGCAATGGCGGTAAAAGCACGCTGCCCCGAATTCTCCGTACAGGTAACTCTACATCCGTGACACGACGCCACTGAGGGCGTTTCATGAGAGATTAACTAGTGCAGCTACTCTGACAGCCAACGTGTGTGACTGATCGCACAGTATTTCCAGTGCAGCGTATTCCACTTGGTGGCTCGCTGCTGTTCTGAAGACTGCAATTCACTTTCATCTGAAAGCAACGCACGATAACGCTCACGGAGCACCGACATGTTGCTATGATTGCGTCTAATATCTTTGTCCATACATCAAGTGTAAGAATAAGTATGTATACGACAAATAGAGCGATACAGCGCTGTTTCCCATCTGTTGCATGAATAGTGATTTTTTTCAGCCCAATTGCTTCAGAAAATAAGAATGTTGGCGTAACAAGTAGAATGCATATACAAGTGTTTGTAAAAGGGTGCGAATGAGTGTGTGTGAACTGAACAGAGACTTGAAAGGTAGGTATCAATTGCCATTTCTTACAGATTTATTAGACTGCTGGGAAACACTATCCCAGCGTTTCCTTTGGCGCAGAGGATAGCGCGTTGGACTTCTAATCCAAAGGTCAGTCCGATGTTAGCAGCGGTGGGGCGAGGTCGTCGTGCCCGCGTCCCCCTGTTGGCGCACCGCGCGCGCCAGTGTTTACTGTTTACCTCCCGCTGCGGCGAGTGTCACGCGTCCGTGTCTCGGTAGTGCCATGGCGCACCCGTATCGCAAGTCCACAATTAAGATCACATTTCAAGCGGACTACGCAAGACCTCGAGCACTTGACGTTGGACGTTTCATCCGAGAAGAACTGCATATTGCACCTCAAGACATCATTGGGATCCACTTTTCTATAACACAAAGTGTCGTCTACATAAAAATGATCAATGAAAAGGCGTGCACTGATGTTGTGTGCCGACACGCTCATGGACTTAAATTTAAGCATTCTGATGGTCACATAGGAACTGTCACGATCGACCACGCTGGATTAGGCCTTCGCACTCTGAGGGTCTTCGAGCTGCCATTCGAAGTCCCGCCAGATGTTGTGATGACAGCTTTCAAACCGTACGGCAACGTGCTAAGCCACTTGGCTGAAAAATGGCAAACGTTTGAGACGTACCCCGTCTTAAATGGAGTGAGACAAATTAAGATTGAACTGACGAAGCATGTGCCATCCTATCTTGTAATTGGCGGCTGCAGAGCCATTGTCATGTACGACGGACAACCACGTACTTGCGCCGGCTGTGGCCAGGAAGGACATGTCCGATCGGCATGCATTCAACGCCGACTGACTCAGACACCGGTCGGTGAAGTTCCATCCCCGGCGACGCCTACTTCACTCCCCATCACGTATGCAGCGGCTGCAACCGCAAGAGCTGTTCCTGCCCAGGATCGTAGCACCATATTGCAGTCAGTGGTCGATGACCGTGTGGCGGACAGAATATCCCCCTCTACGACGCCTTCGGTAGACTTGCCTCAAGACGGTGATCAACTGTGCCACCAAGACGAGCCTAAAGAGAAGATGGAAGTAGAAACTAAAATTGTCCCGACCTCTGCCTTCCTACCAATGGAGACCGCATCAGATGATTGTCGCCCGCACTCTGACACAGAACAACATGTCCGGAAACAACGGTCCCCTCGAAAACGCAAGAAACGGCGCCATACGCCGTCCGATGATTGCCTGCTTCGGATGTGCGACCCAGACGAATATCCGGCGTCGGACGACGCTCAGGACTCTACCACCGCAACTCAACCTTCCCATCACGATGCTACGGCGGATACAATTTCTGAGCCTCGGTCTGACAACATCACTTCTGCTACTGAACATACGCGCAAGCGCTCTACTGACAGCACTAATCAACAGTTACCAATTGCTGCATCTGATTCTTGGGCGGATGATATCGAGGATGAGCCACAGCACCAGGAGGATGCCGAAGGCAGAGATGCTCCCTCGGCTGCACCCAGCACCAGCCAACAACAGTGACTACGGCTGTATCGTCAGCCTCTGTGGGACCGCCCCTGCCGCCCACACCTGGCCTCCTACACAACCCAGTTGCCGTCCTGGCTGACCAAACATACCGTCTAGCGACGATTAACATCAACAACATACGTGCCCGACATAAACTAGCGATGCTACAGGATCTACTCAACGCAGCAGACATCGACATTGCGCTCCTTCAAGAGGTGTATGTCGCCGACTTCAAGGGACCCTATGGCTACCAGACTTGGGTCTCACATGCGTCTGCCAATGGCAGTGGTGTGGCGATCCTCCTCCGCGACGGTATATCCGCAGAAGACGTCGAGTATCTCCCTGACGCCAGAGGCATGGCTCTTACTGTCCAAGGAGTCAAACTTATTAACATCTATGCACCGTCAGGATCTGGTCGGCGTCGCGAACGATCCACCTTTTTCGCTCATACAATCACGCCCCTCTTTCTGGGCCGTCAGGACGCCTTGATAATGGGAGGGGACTTCAACTGTAGCCAAGCACCTAAGGATCAGTTACCACATCATTCTCCATGCGCAGAACTTACGACAATTATAAATAATCTTCAATTGGTGGACTCGTGGGAACATGTTTGTGGCGATCGACCCGGATTTGCTCACTACACCAGCCATTCCTCCAGCCGCATCGACCGGATTTACATCTCGCGCTCCATAGCTGTGGGGACAAGAGCTGCCGAAGTTTGGCCCACAGCTTTTTCTGACCACGACGCCTACATCTGCGCTATTACCCTCGGCCGACAGAAGATATGGCACAGCCGTGGTCCTTGGAAGTTGAACGTCGCTCACCTAGCTTCTCAGGAATGCCGCCGCCTTATAGAGAACACGTGGGACTCTTGTAGCCGCCGGCGTGGCACCTACCGGTCTACACTGTCGTGGTGGTTACTCTGCGCCAAACCAGCCCTCCGGAAGACCTTGATAGGCTACGGCCGAGATGTTGCAGCATGGAAGAGACATACCATGGACTTTTACTACAGCATCTTAAGGGAATGTGCAACACTGCCGTACTCACCTGCACGGCAGGTGACGGTGAACCGTGCCAAGGCACAGATCATCAGATTAACACGTTGCCACCTTGAGGGTGCGATCGTCAGATCGCGCACTCAAGACAGAGTGGCACAGGAGGAACCGTCTATGTACCACGTCATTGCAGAACGACGGCGCCGACGCAGGACACTGATCCAAGCTATCACGACGGAAGACGGACGACGCCTTGATACCCAGCGCGACATAGGAAACGCCCTTCATGCTCACTACACTGTGCTGTACTCGGAACATCGACATCCCCCAGAGGTGATCGCCGAAGTCTCTCAACTCACTTATGGCTCGATCTCTCCGACAGCGGCGGCGGAATTGACTGCAGATGTAACGGAAGAGGAAATCATTGAAGCAATACAGGCTGGGGCTGCTCATAAGTCCCCAGGACCTGATGGCCTTCCTCTGGAATTTTACCGGACGTACTAACAACTGCTGGCGCCAGCGTGGACTGATATTTGCCGCGATCTTGTGTCTCCCACGACGCAGATACCTGGGGCTTTCCTCGAAGGACTGATAGTGCCCATACACAAACCACGAGGCGGATCCAGGATCAGTGACTATCGGTCCTTAACCTTACTCAACAGTGATTTGAAGATTTTCACCCGGCTTCTAGCGGCACGCCTAAAGCGATCAGTACGATGTGTTGTGTCGCAGGACCAGGCATCGTTAGGTGGTGACCATAATATTCTCACTACATTGTGCCGATATAGAGATATGATCGTGCTAGCCAAAGCTCGCCAACTGCCAGGAGTTTTGGCCTCACTCGACTTTAGCCAGGCCTTTGACAGAGTCGACCACACATTTTTGATGGAGGTACTGCGACACATGGGGTATCCGGACGTCATAGTTAATGTACTGATGCGTCTCCTACGCGGCGCGACGTCCAACGTGTTATATAATGACCGTCTTACGCCGCCGATACAGATCCAGCGATCGGTGCGACAAGGCTGCCCTCTTTCGGCGATATTGTACGCCCTCGTCTTGGAACCACTCCTCTGCGGCCTCCGACAACGCCTGACCGGGATGTCCCTTGGTGGACACACTTTCTGCTGCACTGCCTATGCAAGTGATCTGGTACTCCTACGCAATAATGACGATGTTCGTGCAGCAGTGGCGACCTACGGCGCGGCATCGGGGAGCCATCTCAATCTCCACAAATCACACGTTCTGTCTATAGGCAGAGGCCTACCCGGCGAGAACGTCGCACCGCTACGACTCAGTGACACAATCCGCTGTCTTGGCATTGATTTCACATCTGACATGAAATGTTCAACAGCCCTTAACTACAGGCGTTTATTGAATCAGATGAGAGCAGGAATAAGTGACCACCGTTTGAGACATATAGACCTCCTGCAACGGACGCGATATGCTAACGTCTATTTGGCGTCACGTATCCCCCATTTTGCACAGATACTCCCCATACCACCTACCCTGGCTCACCGCATGTTGGCGGTTTTGGGATCCTTTGTTAATACGGGCATGTTACTTAAGATTCGTTACGAGTCCCTAACACTCCCGAGGAGCAGAGGGGGTTTAGGTCTTTGTCATGTTCAGAACAGAGCAAAGGCCCTGTTCGTCAGCTGTCACCTGCAACTGTGGCGACGAAGTCCGACGTGCCTCACAAGTCTCTTACTGGAAGCCTTACGACCAATCTCACTCGCTCCCCCTGTGATGATATCGGACATCCCAGCACCTTTCTTCTACATTAGCCAATTCTTCCTTGAATTAAGCTACATCCGCACTGCACTACTACCCACACGCTTGATGATGACGAGGGCGATATATGCTGCTATGCAAATGAACATGACGCCGAATGTGATTGAAAGCAAACACCCCAATACAACGTGGCGCGCTGTGTGGCAGGCAGTGAATGCCACCACCCTTTATACTGAGGTGCAATCTGCATGGAACGTATCTGTTAATGGGAAACTGTTATGCCAGTCACGCCTACATCGCATCCACCTCGCTGTTTCCCCCTTGTGTGCCACATGCAAAATGATTGACACAGATGAACATCGTTTCGAATGCGGGTCGGCAAAGGACGTATGGTATTTGGTGCGTCAGATATTGGCTTTTCTCACACGCACGACTCCTGACAGGATAACTACCCGATCACTTCTTTTCCCCGATAAGATCTATTTCCCAAGAGCAAAAACGAACTCTGTGACGTGGATCAGCGGCCACGCTGTTCACTACCTCTTCGGTAATGGCGAAAAGACAGTACCCGATTTTTGGTATTACCTCAACGAACGACATTGTGCGATCGTCAAGAACCCTAAATATAGGCAATATTTTTCTAATTTCCTTTGGAGCGCATTCCATAATCCGCCTCGCAGCTGGATTATCGATGACATGAGATGATAACCATAGCACCTCTTCCCAGTTCCATTTTTTTTATGAGATTTGAACAAACAGCGGAAACAACACAGCAACGAGAAGACAGTCATCGAAAAATTCGCAGCGGGCTATAGTATGGAGCATCCTTTGTCGTAACGGGACGACTTCCTATTATTCTGTTTATGTAGCCGAAGAGGAACGGCCTTCCTTTTATACATTTGTATAAAAATAAAATGAAATAAAAATTTAAAAAAAGCAGAAAAACAAACCTTCCAAAATCCTTTTTTTCACATTTTTGTTTAAAAAGTAGCTAGGATAGCTGGCTATTAAAAAATGCCTATTTGTTTACGTACGCATTTTGTAATATATATATATATATATATATATATATATATATATATATATATATATATATATATATATATATATATATATAAAATAAAAAAAAGTAAAAAAAGTAAAAAAAAGAAAAAAAAACAAAAAAAAGGTCGTGGGTTCGATCCCCACAAGGGATGGGCAATTTTTAGAAATACGTGCTGAAGACGACATTAGTATTGGAACATGGGTGACCACTAGCGTGTTCGAGAGACAGCAATCGTTGTGTACTCAGCAGTATAATACAGATTGTTTACGTTTCATACGCAAGTAAATTTCTCGAATTTCTATTATCCTGCATGGTATATTATGTCAAAGGGCACATACCTTTTTCGAAACGTGCTTGTTAGCAGGTTTTTTTTCTTGTGAGACCAATTGTTTCACCTTCAAAGGCCTATGCATGACGATCAGAGAGTCATCACTCGGTACTGCAATGGCGGTAAAAGCACGCTGCCCCGAATTCTCCGTACAGGTAACTCTACATCCGTGACACGACGCCACTGAGGGCGGTTCATGAGAGATTAACAAGTGCAGCTACTCTGAGAGCCAACGTGTGTGACTGATCGCACAGTATTTCCAGTGCAGCGTATTCCACTTAGTGGCTCGCTGCTGTTCTGAATACTGCAGTTCACTTTCATCTGAAAGCAACGCACGATAACGATACCAGAGAACCGACGTGTTGCTATGATTGCATCTAATATCTTTGTCGATACATGAAGTGTAAGAATAAGTATGTATACGACAAATACAGCGATACAGCGCTGTTTCCCATCTGTTGCATAAATAGTGATTTTTTTCAGCCCAATAGCTTCAGAAAATAAGAATGTTGGCGTAAAAAGTAGAATGCATATACAAGTGTTGTAAAAGAGTGCGAATGAGTATGTGTGAACTGAACAGAGACTTGAAAGGCAGGTATCAATTTCCATTTCTTACAGATTTATTAAGACTGCTGGAAAACACTAGCCCAGTGTCCCTTTGGCGCAGAGGATAGCGCGTTGGATTTCTAATTCAAAGGTCGTGGGTTCGTTCCCCACAACGGATGGGCAATTTTTAGTAATATCAAGTAGAGAACGGTATCCGTAGTGTCAAAATGATTGTGAGGAAGCACGTTCCTTCGTTTTTGGTTATGTCCGGCCACTGGGCATTTATTTCGTATAGTGGTCAGCCGCAAGCCTGCTCGTATTGTAATGCCACAGACCATTTTAGCCAAAATTGTCCTCGGCGTAGGCGCCCTGTGCAGCTGCTGCCCTGTGGCCAAGATGACGACGCGTCATACGCGGCCGTGTTGTTAGGTGTTCCCCGTTTACCGGCACGTTCCGTGGAACCGGCAACGCCTATAATTGATGCGGTTGCGATGGATACTGATGCCATTGCTACAGGTCTTGACTCTGTTCAAAACGTGTCCGTCCCTTCTCAGTCAGTTCCCGTAGCTACTGCATTTCTTCCGCCTCCGGCTGTGGCTAAAGTTCCGGTGCGGACCGGATCAGAACCCGTTCAGGTGGTTACCCCCCTGTTGTTGTTGTGGATTCGTCACCATCAAATGCCGTAGTTCAAGGTGTTCCGGACGGGGCTACTGCCTCACAGGAACCAAAGCCACGGCGAGAAAGTGTGTCGGAGAGGCGTGGTAATACTGAACGCTTCCGCAGTGCCAGTAGATCACGGATATTGGAAAAGCAATCCCTTTCTCGCGGGGAACGCAGCCCGTCTCCGGAATGGAAGCAGGTTCCACGTCCAAAGTCAAAACAAAAGCAAAAGTCTGTGCAAAAGCCGGCGCACAAGCCCTTGCCCCGCCCCACAGTCGAATCTCGGCCTTCGGTTGCGACAGGACGTCGTCAGCAGCGTCCTGTGGAGAGCAGTCAGGCAGCGCCTACGACAAGTGTGTCGGAATACAGGCGGGAAGAGGTCGTCCGGCAGTTAAAAGAAATGTTGCAGCACTCTGATGTAAATTTAGCGATGGACACTACGACGTCTCAGGCAACGAACCCGGCCCAACTTTCGGTTAAGCGTAAGGCTGAAGCCACCCCCCAGCGGCGCACGCGCCCCCCTTCGCAGTATTCCGCGTCGGCAGCTCCCACACAAGAACCGCCTACTTCGGCTGCACCGTCTGCACGTTCTGACTGGGCAGACGATATGGAGGAGGAGGGTGGGTCCACTCCTGCTGTCTAATTTGTTTAAATTTTTGTTTTCTTTTTTTTTCCCCTGTAGTTTATGGTAGCACGCCCACCATCTGTCGTTGCTACTATAAATCTTAATAAATTGGAGTCACATGTGAAGTTTGCAAGCTTTGTGGGTTTTTTAAATAACATTGCTGCTGACGTAGTGTTTTTGCAGGAGGTTGTGACAGAACTAATTCACTCAATTCCGGGCTATCAAGTCCTCTTGAACTTTGATGTCGAGTGTAATTGTGGTACTGCCATTTTAATTCGGGTTGATCATGATTTTAGTAATGTTGCTACAATTCCGAATGGTCGTGGTATAGCTTGCACGATTAACAACGTACGATATATTAACGTGTACGCCCCTTCTGGAGCCGAGGGGCAGCCGCTTCGCCGTGTTTTTTATAGTAGTGACATTTGTCACCTTTTACGGGGCCCCAACCTGCCTGCAGTCATGGGCGGCGATTTTAATTGTGTGCTGGAAGATAGAGATCAGGAGCCGCGGCCGTATAAGTGCCTTGAATTGCAGACACTCGTTACAGAGATAAATTTAATTGCCTCGTGGTGTTATTTACATCCGCGGGACGTGGGATTTACTTTCTTTTACCCCACGGGTAGGAGTCGGCTTGACAGAATTTATGTATCTCGTGATAAACAGGAATATCTCACTGAGTCTTCTGTTCACCCCGTTATCTTTTCCGATCATTGTGCGTATGTCTGCCGCTTTCATTCTCTGTTGGCGAGTAAACCCCGCGCAAGTCGGTTATGGAAGTTTAATGTGCGACATCTTTCACACCCACATTTTGCGCCGGTTATCGTGCGTGTGTGGCAGAGGGTGCTGCAGTATCGCGGTCTATATGCCTCCACTTTGTCTTGGTGGGTAGAATCTGTTAAGCCGGCGTTACGGAAGACCATCCTGGAGTTCAGTCAGAATGTTGCTCACTGGTAGCGATCTACATTGCAGTTTTATGAGAGCTGTTTAAATGATGCCATCCACCTGCACACAGATAATCCCGCTCTTCGGATGGCGACAATTCGGCGAATAAAACACCGTATCCTGGACTTGAAAAGGGAATCTTTGCGCGGATCTGTCGTACGGAGTGGGGCCCCCGGGAAGCTTGTCGATGAAGCACCCTCCGTCTTTCACCAGCTGCGCGAACGCCGGCGCGCTACGCGACGTTACGTCACAGAGCTGGAATCAGCTGACGGTGTGCGTCTTTACAGCCAGGCGGCAATTCTTGCCAAGACCCGCCGTCACTTTGTCGAAATTTTCAGTGAGAAACGCACGAATGCTGCTGCCATTTCCGAACTTCTTCACGACGTTCCATACGTCTTATCCGTAACGGATCGCCGTCGCCTCACTGAACAATTTACCGCGGAGGAAGTGCGTGATGTTTTAAAACTATGTTCCACAAATAAATCACCGGGTGCTGATGGGTTACCACCGGAATTTTATCTACATTTTTGGCACTTGTTTGACTCGGCTCTGACTGATGTTTTTAATGAAATTTTAAATGGCGTGGACGTCCCTGCGTCCTTTCTAGAAGGTATCGTGGTATTGGCTCCAAAGGTTACAAACACCAGGAAACTGTGCAATTTTCGGCCAATCACCCTTCTTAATGGCGACTATAAACTCTTTACCAAATGTGTATCCTCCCGCTTGCAGGTGGTCATGAAAAAACTAATTAGTCCCTTTCAGTACTGTGCAGTGCCGAAACGCACTATCTATGGTGCTGTCTCGACGTACCGAGATGCCATTGCCTATGCTTCGACGAACAGGATTCCTTTTGGCATTTTATCCATCGATTTCGCAATGGCATTTGACAGAGTTAGCCACCTATATCTCCGGCGAGTGCTACAGAAATTCGGTTTCGGTGTAAAGTTTATAATTATGATTTCTAACCTTTTCCACAATTCCACCTCACGGATTAGCGTCAATGGTTTTTTTTGTCGGAACCTGTTCCACTACGCTGTTCTGTCAAACAAGGGTGCCCTCTGTCCATGGCACTTTACGCCATTTCCTTGGACCCTTTGTTGCGTAATTTGCACAGTGCTTGCAGAGGAATACGTATTGGGGATGAGAAGCACGTTTGTCGCGCTTATGCCGATGACATTGGCCTCTTGGTGTCCTCAGCCACAGACTTCGATCAGATCCGTACTGTTCTCACCCAGTATGAACGTTCATCCGGTGCGAGTATCAATACCCCTAAGACGGTTTTTCTGCCCATTTATGAGCCGATACGGGGCTTCAAACGCCCGTGGTTTACCGTGAAACTGGAACACAAAATTGTGGGTGTTCGTTTTCAAACCAATATGCTACAGACTGCGTCCTACAACTGGCGTATTGTCTTAAATGGCATACGAGCTATGGCCAGCCAGTCCGCGACTCGCACCCTCGCATTAACACAGCGAGTGCTTTTAATAAATGTTTTCCTGCTCAGCAAAGCCTGGTACCTCGACCAGTTATTTCAGTTACCCAAGAATCTTGGCAGAGCCATAACACAAGCAGTCTATTGGCTATTGTGGAGGGGACATGTTTTCAAGGTGGCTTACGACACATGTACTTTGCCGCGTGAACAGAGTGGACTCGGCCACATTAACTTTGCCAAGAAAGCCGCTGCGTTGCTTATTCATCGAACGAGCGTCACCGTTGAACAGGATCCGTCCAGCCCAACAGCTGTTCTGTTCGATGTTCATCGTCCTCAGTCTGAAGCGGCCCCTCTCGACCCGACTACAATCCCGTTTCAGCTGCGGTATGTTCGGAACTACTACATTCAGAAAAGATATCTCGCCGCCGACGTACTCGGCCATCGAACGCGGACTGTGAAAGGTGTCTACCAGGGACTAAGAGGACGGCCAATCGGCAATAAGATGGAGGGGCGCCACCCGCGGTCTGCGTGGAGGACGGCGTGGGCTCACGTTCACGCTCCTTTCCTGTCAGCTTAAGTCAGCAGCTTTTGGTACCAAGTGGTTAACAGAATTATCCCCACCAATGAAATGCTGCGCCGCATCCATTTATCTCCGTCGAGCTTGTGTGAAGACTGTCGACGAGACGACAGGTTAGACCATCGTTTCGTGTGCCTGAGGTCACAGTCGACTTGGAACATTGCCGTCAGGATGCTCGCACTTATTAACCGCACCAGTGCTGCCAGTTTTTCTGCGGACACGGCTTTGATTCAGGATTTTAATCCGTATCCGCCTACGAAGCGTGCCGCCACCGCATAGATCATGGCTCATACTGTGTTCGCCATCGTGCATTTAAGACTTACGGGTGACTATGCCTTTTTGGTTTATTTCTCTAAGCAACATGACCTTACAAAAACCAGGAAAGATTACCACAAACTCTTTGCCAATTTTCTGCAAATTGCACTCGCATTTGCCCACGATAAACTGTTATAATATGGACTTCACTGCTGTATACTTTATTTCCATCTGTGCTCTGAATTGTCTCCGAGTACGCACACATGGACACTGCAAATTGAATGCTACAGGAAGAGTGCATATTGTCCAAGGACTGTCAAATGGAAATTACGAAGAATGTTCACAAAGTTTTATCCTGTGTTAGTATGTGTTTTGTTTCGCTTTCATTTGTCATTTTCTTATGTTTTTATCCTTTTTCACCGTCTGGTTCCTACGTCATCGGCGTCCAATCGCTGATGCGTTGCGCATGACGCTGCCGCCGAGTTTGTTTGGATTAAAAGAAAGGAAAATTTTTACTTTGTTTTTAGCACGTCGGAGAGACTTGTGTTTTCCTTCTCCATATCCGACAGACAGTTCGCAAAGGTCGAGAGTATACTCATCCCTTTGACATGAGTGTCGATACTTCTATTTTTTGTGACTGTTTCCATTAAATCTTTTACTGGCCGCTTAGAAAAATTTTGAACATAAAATCATGGGACACGTGAAGGGTGTTCCTTTTCTATGACTGAGAGGAGTAACTCAGGCAGTATTAGATTTTATATTTTTTTTTCAACTTTTATTCTTTATTTTATTGAGTTAGGTGCAAAGCGCCAGATTCGCTGTCATTATTTTATTTTTGTTTTATGGAGTGTAGGCGCATAGCGACTGATTTGCTGTCATTATAGACATGCACATTCATTTCAAGAGGATTTTAGTTTGCCTTCAATGTTTCGTTAGCAGTGAACATCCACAAGACATTTTCCTCGCAGGAATTCAGTGTCTCCGATTGCATCATTCCTTCTTGCAGACCAACGTCTTCCACAGGACGTCGACGCTCAAGGATCCTGTCCCGCGAATTATGTGCTTTTCCGACTGTACGGACGGTCAATAAATTCGTCTCTTCTGTTTGCAAAATGGAACTTTTTCTTTTAAGCTAAAGAAGCTCGCCGAAGAAGGCGTAATTGGAATACGCAAGGACGGGCTACAAGAGGAGTTGGGAGACCCAATTAGAAAAAAAAAAAAAATTAAAAAAAACGAAAGAAAAAAAACAAAAAAACTAAAATGAGTATGGGTGAACAGAACAGAGACTTGAAAGGCAGGTATCGATTGCCATTTCTTACAGATTTATTTAGACTGCTGGAAAACACTAGCACAGCGTCCCTTTGGCGCAGAGGATAGCGCGTTGGACTTCTGATCCAAAGGTCGTGGGTTCGATCCCCACAAGGTATGGGCAATTTTTAGAAATACGTACTGAAGACGACTTTGGTATTGGAACATGGGTCACCACTAGTGTGTTCGAGAGACAGCAATCGTTGTGTACTCAGCAGTATGATACAGATAGTTTACGTTTCATACGCAAGTTAATTTCTCGAAATTCTGTTATCCTGCATGGTAATTATGTCAAAGGGCACATACCTTTTTCGAAACGTGCCTGTTTGCAGGTTTTTTTCTTGTGAGACCAGTTGTCTCACCTTCAAAGGCCTATGCATGACGATCAGAGAGTCATCACTCGGTACTGCAATGGCGGTAAAAGCACGCTGCCCCGAATTCTCCGTACAGGTAACTGTACATCCGTGACACGACGCCACTGAGGGCGGTTCATGAGAGATTAACAAGTGCAGCTACTCTGAGAGCCAACGTGTGTGACTGATCGCACAGTATTTCCAGTGCAGCGTATTCCACTTGGTGGCTCGCTGCTGTTCTGAAGACTGCAATTCACTTTCATCTGAAAGCAACGCACGATAACGATCCCAGAGCACCGACGTGTTGCTATGATTGCGTCTAATATATTTCTCGATACGTGAAGTGTAAGAATAAGTATGTATACGACAAATAGAGCGATACAGCGCTGTTTCCCATCTGTTGCATGAATAGTGATTTTTTTCAGCCCAATTCCTTCAGAAAATAAGAATGTTGGTGTAACAAGTGGAATGCGTATACAAGTGTTCTAAAAGAGTGCGAATGAGTATGTGAGAACTGAACAGAGACTTGAAAGGCAGGTATCATTTGCCATTTCTTACAGATTTATTTAGACTGCTGGAAAACACTAGCCCAGCTTCCATTTGGCGCAGAGGATAGCGCGTTGGACTTCTAATCCAAAGGTCGTGGATTCGATCCCCTCAAGGGATGGGCAATTTTTAGAAATACGTGCTGAAGACGGAATTGGTATTGGAACATGGGTGTTGGCGAGTCAGCACTATGATACAGATTGTTTACGTTTCATACGCAAGTAAATTTCTCGAAATTCTGTTATCCTGCATGGTATATTATGACAAAGAGCACATACCTTTTTCGATACGTGCCTGTTAGCAGGGTTTTTTCTTGTGAGACCAATTGTCTCACCTTCAAAGGGCTATGCATGGCGATCAGAGAGTCATCGCTGGGTACTGCAATGGCGGCAAAAGCACGCTGCCCCCAATTCTCCGTACAGGTAACTGTACATCCGTGACACGACGCCACTGAGGGCGTTTCATGAGAGATTAACAAGTGCAGCTACTCACAGGGCCAACGTGTGTGACTGATCGCACAGTATTTCCAGTGCAGCGTATTCCACTTGGTGGCTCGCTGCTGTTCTGAAGACTGCAATTCACTTTCATCTGGAAGCAACGCACGTGAACTATCTCTGAGCAGCGACGTGTTGCTATCATTGCGTCGAATATCTCTTTCGACACAGAAAGTGTACAGATAAGTAGGTATACGACAAATTTAGCGATACAGCGCTGTTTCCCATTTATTGCATGTATAGTGATTTTTTCAGCCCAATTGCTTCAGAAAATACGAAAGTTGGCGTAACAAGTAGAATGCATATAGAAGTATTGTAAAAAGTCCGAATGACTATGTTAGAAAAGAATAGAGACTTGGAAGACAGGTATCAATGTTGTTTCTAACGGGTTTATTTAGACTGCTGCATAACAGTAGCCCAGCTTCCCTTTGGCGCAGACGACGCAGTTGCGAGCAGCCGCAGAGCACGACGGACCTGTGGCGGAGCCGGATGTTCCTCCATTGTAAACAACGGCTGTGTCGCTGTTTTATAGGTTAGCTAGAGGTGCTTGCTGCCTTGTGCTTTTTGCTTTCCTTTCGGAATATGTAAAATTAGTTTATCGAATTATCAGAGAAAGTAAGTTTGCTTTTGGCCGTAATCATGTGAAGCCCAAAGCTATAGAGATCAAAATGTGGCTAAAAGAAAAAGTGGGAATTCATGGAAGTGATATTGAGGGTATTTTTTTGTCGTTTGTTTGGAATGGTGTTTTTATTAAGATGAAATCTACTGATTCATGCCGTGATATTGTGGAAAAATGTGGATATCTTGTTAAGTCCCACGATTCTGATGATACGATCAGTGATGTTATTGTGTCTCATCCTGGCTTTTGGATTTGGACGGTTAGAATATTTGAGTTGAAGAGATCAATTTTGTTCGTAAGGGGTATGGCAGAGTTATCTCAAATTTTGCTGAAAAGTGGTCTGAGCCGTTTATGCTCCCTGTTCTTAATGGTGTTCGACAGGTCAAGATAGAACTTGTAAAGCATATGCCGTCTTTCATAAATGTATGTGGCTATCGCGCACAAGTGATATACGATGGCCAATCTAGGACCTGTGCTTTGTGCAATTCACGTGATCATATTCGTGCTGAGTGTACTCGTAGGCGCGGGGCGCAAATTCCCGTGGGCGAGGCTTTAAGTTCGAGCCCTGCTACTAGTATGAGGCTGTAGTATGCAGACGCAGCGGTCTTCCACAATTTGCTCAGGCCTCGGTAGCACAGAAACCTGATTATGGGACGCAAGGCGACTTGTATCCAAATGTAGGCCAAAGCTCTAGTACAGTAGCTATCTCTGACAATACAGCTCCTTCTTTCGACGTCATGGAATGTACTGCATCGCCATCCACCGTACCTGAGGCCGAACAGCTGTTACTTGAACAGGGTTCTGCGACGAATAAATCTCATATGGGACCCTCAAGCGACAATACCGACAGATAGGTAACAGTGCCGTCTCCATCTCTAAGTTAAAAGGTGGTCGGAGCAGGATTACCTGATCAGGATCAGACGTCCGTAGCATCAGAGGAGAGGAACCACGGAAAGACAACAACTGGACGAGAACCGAACCAAAGCCAAGGACTACAGATACAGTATGTGCTAACTGCGACCCAACTAGGCCGGGTGAAATGATCCTTGCTGGTGACGGCTTAGCCGGGAACGATGCCACGGACACACCACCGACACCGTCTTTGAGGTCGCCGACGCAGTCACCTTCGCAGTTTCCGAAGAAATAAAAAAAAAGGCCAAGAAAAGACAGCTCGCACACCAAGTGGCAGAGAGTTTGGCTCCGGCAGTGAGGGACAGACAGCGAAAAATGGTGAGAAGTGACCGAGATAAGAGCGACATTGCGATGGAACACGACCAGGACACGGCGCCGTCGATAACACGCCTGGCAGACGAGGGCAGCGCACGAAGCGCAGCCAGCAACGTTCAAAACAAACCGAACCTGGAAGGCGCTGGCGGAGCTCAGCGCGGACACGCCAACCCTGGCAGTCACTCCAACTGGGCACACGACGTCGTGGAACAGAGGGATCAGGAAAGGCAAGAACTCCACGATGCGGTCACTAAACGCACTAACGGCTCTGTTCACGGATACTTGAGTGCTTGACCAGTAACGATAGGAGTCAAATTATTTCCACCTGTTTCCCTCCCTAAAATTCCTAAATGACACTGAGACAAACATATAATGTAATTACGCTTAATATCAACAGGATCCAGAATGAAACTAAAGTCGACGCTTTAAAGGAATTTTTATATCGTCAGACAGGAAGTTACTATTAAGCACTTGCGTGTTCCCGGTTTTCAGGCCATTTTAAATATAGCCCAAGAAACTGCGTATGGTACAGCAATTTTAGTGAAAGATGGGATAGAGGCCAAAGATGTTGCTTATTTAGAAACTGGACGAGGCATTAGTTGCAGGATTTTTAATACTACAATTATAAATCTACATGTTCAGTCTGGTAACAATCTGAGAGCAGAGAGCACCATTTTTTTTTTTTTTTTAAGATGATTTGGGGTATATGCTTAAGACCAATCCTGTAGAATTTGGAAAGGATTAGTCCCCAAAATTTCAACTTCTCCAAGGATCTTCAGTGACTCGTTACCAGTATGGGGTGTCAGGATACTTGGTAAATATGGTAACCCTCTTCTGTGAAACATACACATTCTACTGTTACGTCGCAAAGCAGGATCGATAGAATACTAGAAATCTGACTAACAAAATAAGTGCAATTGTAACGGTACCTGCAGCGCGTTCTCCAGATCGTATAGCAGTGACATTCTCCACCGACATAGCTGCACAGATTTATTCTTCTTTCCAAGCTTCGCTTCGATTGCGCCGTAAATTTAGGAGCAGTATAGAATGGTGGACGTTCTGCGTCAAAACAAAACTCAGATCGACGTTGATAGCTTACGGAAGAGAACGAGCGAGGTGGCAGAAAGCTACGGTCGAATTTTATTTTCTTGTTTGCGTGAGCTCTATGATCGGCTAATGTCCCAAGATACGATACCTGAAATAAAGAAGGTCAAGGCTAAATTAATCACCGTTGAGCGAATGCAACTGGAGGGCTTGAAAATTAAATCGCACGTAAAGACAATCGTGGAGGAGAAGAACACTTCACTCTTCCTTTTAATCGAACACGAGAAGAATAGAAGGCGGACTTTTCTCAAGAGTCTTAGAACTGCAGAGAATTGTACACTAACGGAACAAAAAGATATTTTAACTAATGCTCATAGTATTTATGAATTTTTATACAGTGAAAATCAATTTGAACAATGCTTTGTCAGGGACCTGCTGCAAAAGAGTGGCCTACACGATATGTTAACTGAAGGCCAAACTAAGAGTCTTACAACAGGCATAATGTGTGATGATGTGTTCGATCTAATTAAACAGCAAAACTTTTCAAAATACTTCGACCTGGAAGCATTGTACCACCCACAAACGTCAACAGGATAAATTATAGATTGAAACATGTCAGGATATATTACCTGGAATTAAGTTACTTAGACTATGTTGTAGATCAAAGAAACAGGAGGAATTGCAGACATCTAATGGAGGCGCTGAAATCAAGCGATTCCCAAAATAAGATGGAGATCACGTTTCCCAAGTAAAAACTGGTAATTCATATGGAGAAATATACATAATAACTTACTTTTTACCGATGTTAAGGTGGCATGGTGCCAAGTTGTAAATAATATTGTTATTACTGAGGAGAGATTGTACTTAATAGGCTTAAACGACACTAACACTAGTCCCAAATTCGCAATCGCACAATAGCTCACAGTTTCATTTATCATGGTTTTCAAGATATATGGAATGTGGTGAAGACCCAGGTTGCATTCCTCAAGAGAAGTATCGGAAGGGATATTGCCTTACAGTACTTGATATTCCCGGAAGAAGTTCTCTTCCCGGTCCAAAAACATAACAAAATGCTATGGTTATTTGGAACTTAGATAGATTACGTTATACGCAAGAAGGGTATAGAACGTGTACGGGAATATACGGACTATGTTCTGGGAGAGTTTTGCAAAATATCTTGGAGATAAGACCATCGTAAAAACTTTGGTCGTGTGTTACACATTCTCTTCCAGAAGAAAGGAATAGGATAATAGCTTAAACTAAGTGACCGTTTGAGCACTAGCTGAATGCTAAATTAGGGGACTGCTGTTGAGTGCGAAGTTCGGTGGGAACTTCGGGGGCCCCGCGGCCGCTACGGTAGCCGTGAAGGCCTCAGCATAGCAATGCAGGGGACAAAGACACACAAATAAACACAGCAGGCAAAGGAATTAAACATGCCGACAAGTGACTCTTACTCTCATAGAAACATAATGTGCCGCTTATTGTACATAAGTAGGATAACCAAAAAGATAGAAAAAACGAAACGAACAAACGTAGACATCTATTCAGTCAAATTTATGTACCAGGGACGCCAAAGTGGAATTTCAATGGTGGTACCTAAAGGTGAAATAATGGTTTACACGAAATATTTTTATTTTTTATTTTTCTTTAAATTTATGGGATATGTTCTTGTTTTTGTCAGCAGTTATGAGAGGCACTAAATGATGCCCTACAAGAGGTACTATTCTTTTCCCTTTTATGATTGAAAAACTACTATTTCATTAATCGATTCCACTTATAAAAATAAAAAAATAAAATAATTAAATAGATAAAAAGAACAAAAAAGATTGCCACATCAAAGAAAGAAAAGGAAAAATTTTTATTTTCTCGTGGAAGAAACACAGCAATAAATGTTCGAAAAAAAGAAGGTCTTTAAGACATCTGCAACCAAAAAACTATAAAAAATACAAAAAATGGTTCAAATGGCTCTGAGCACTATGGGACTTAACATCGATGGTCATCAATCCCCTAGAACTTAGAACTACTTTAAACATAACTAACCTAAGGACATCACACAACACCCAGCCATCACGAGGCAGAGAAAATCCCTGACTCCGCCCGGAATCGAACCCGGGAACCCGGGCGTGGAAAGCGAGAACACTGCCGCACGACCACGAGATGCGGGCACGAAAATAAGAATTTCGATTTCAGTTATCCATAGCTTTGCAGCAGAGGACAACCTCTCATAATCTAAATTTCACATAAAGATTTTCTTTTTCATCACATGTTTCATTTTCCGAAGTTCGACAGTATACGTCCATAGCATTGAAGCTCTCCGACGAAGGCGTTATTTGGTGAGTGTAAGGAACAAAATTTGTTTTAAAAAGAATTGGGGCAGAAGATAGCGTGTTGGACTTCTAATCCAAGGGTCGTTGGTTCGATCCTCACAAGAGAGGGGCAATTTTTAAAAATGGATACTGAACCAGCACCGGTATAGAAACAAGATTTCCCACTAGTGTGATCGGAAGCAGCAATAATTGTGTATTTAGTTCCATGCTGCAGTTTGTTTACATTACACATGCTAGTAAATTTCTCGAAATACAGTTCTCCTGCGTGCTATTATAAGTGAAAGTGGTAGAATCGACGTCATACATTCACTTACCTTTCGACGTGTGCCTGTTAGGCAAGCTTTTTCCTTATCAGACAAATTGTTTCACCTTCGATGGACTATGTATGGCAATCAAAGAGTCATCGCTCTGTACTGCAATGGCTGCTGCGAATTCTCCGTACACGTAACGCTACATCTGTGCCACGACACCACTGAGGGTGTATCATCAGTGATTAACAAGCGGAGCTACTCTTAGAGCCAACATATGTAACTGATCCCACAGTATTTCCAGTGTGGCGTATTCCGCTTGGTGGGTCTATGCAGTTCTGAACAGTGCAATTCACTTTCATCAGAAAGCAACGCATGTGTACGAATGTCATAGCAGCGACGTGTTGCTATTATTGTGGGGAATATCTCTGTCGATACAAAAAGTGTAAGAATATGTAGGTATATGGTAAATAGATCGATTAAGCGTCGTATCCCGTCTGTTGCATAAATAATGGCTTCTTTCCACCCAGTTGCTTCAGAAAATAAGAATCGTAGCCTAACAAGTAGAATGCACATAGAAGTGTCGTAAAAGAGGGCGAATGACTATGTCTGAATTAAAAAGAAATTTGAAAGACAGGTATCATTTGATTTGTCTTACGGACTTATTTACATAGCTTCAAAACAAAGGAATAGCGTCCCTTAGGCGCACATGATAGCGCGTTAGACTTATAATCTAAAGGTCGTGGGTTTGACCCCACAAGGGATCTCAGTTTTGCCGCGGTCGCAGCCGTGTGCACATATTCCGGAGTGCTCGCTTTAGCCGTGTTTAGTGACGCCCGCAGCTGTCTCGTACTGTAAGTACAACTTGAAGAACGTCATGGAAGATGAGTTGAGACGTTACACGTTACGATTTGGATTTCCGTATGCTTATGCTCGACCTCAGGTTCACGAACTCGTTGACTGGTTTTATGATCGATTAGGACTGCGAGACGAAGAAGTTCTTGGCTTTTCGTATGGACTTTCTTGCAAATGCTGTTTATGTGAAATTTATCAGTGACCACCCTTGCATTCGTATTATAACACTCACAGAAGACACAGCGAATTTTGTCAATTCGAAAGGCGAAATATGTAAAGTTTTTGTTAGTCATGCTGGACTAGGGCTTCGAATCGTCCGAATATTTAAGGGGGTCAGGACGTCAAACGGGCCGACTTTGAGCAGGAGAGGCATCACAGGACATTTTAATTTCCAGTGTCTATACTTTTACAAATAAATTCATAAAACTTTGTCATAATCACCAGGAAGGATTCAGGATTCACACTCATTGCAGTGAAAGTTCGAAACATAACAAAATATTTTTTTGTGTGTGAAAATTCATCATTTTTACACTTCCTAATGGCTGCATTTGTTGCTAAACGTGGACTTTTCTTCATAAGTTAGAGAGATTCTTCGATGAATTAAGCACAGAATGCATACCATACTTACATGTGTACGAGACTCTAGAATTTTTTTAATTTATGAAAAAGCGAATGAGCTGCTATATTTTAAACTTCATGATTAGGAAAAACACAAATTTTATAGTTATTTACCTCAATTTTTACCACAGTTTTTAATAGATTTGGAAAATTCTAGAGTTTCATACACCTTATGTGTATGGCTTGTATGTTGTGCAAAATTCATCGACGGATCTCTCTTACTTATGAAGGAAGGTGTACCTATAGCAACAAATGCTGCCATTAATAAGTGAAAAAAATGATGAATTTTCACACGCAAAAAAATATTATGTTGTTATGTTTTCGAACTTCCACTGCTAAGAGAGTGAATTCTGAATCCTTCCTGGTCATGCTGACAAAGTTTTATGAATTTATTTGTAAAAATATAGAGATTTCAAAATAAATTGTCCTGTGATGCCTCTCCTGCTCCAAGTCGGCCCGTTTGATGTCCAACCCCCCTTAATTTGCCTTTCGAAGTTAGCTTCGACACAATTCGACAAGCTTTGTCGCCTTGCCGTAATGTGTCGAGAATCATGCTAAGCAGTTCAGGAGTAACAAGCATTTCATAGTCGATAAAGGCGTTAGGAATGCGAAAATTGATTTAGCGAACACATTTTGGTACAGGGAATTAGGGCTCTGGTGATGTACGAAGGGCAACCGAGAACTTGCATAATCTGTTGCTTTATCGAACATTTAAAATCTGGTTGTCCACGTGTCAGGGTGATGCGTACAGAAATGCAACATCGTCTTACACCTGTAAATGGACACTATGAAAGTCGGTTGACTTACGCACAGATACTTATGGACTCACCTGAGACAAGCCCGACACTGCAGCAATCGGCTGCGGCGGCCCCAGACGTCGGCGAGGTTAATGTCAACAACGCCGCGGCAGCTGATGCATGTCCCGTTCATAGCGATGTGAGCGACACTGACAGGCAGGCTGCAAACTTGCAGATTTGCACGGCTGTCGGCCATCGGCACGAGTATGAGGAACAGACTCCCGTCACTAATCAGACAATGTCCGTAGAGCTGCAACTGATGCCGGAAGGTGGCAACAAGTCGCAGGTTTCATGCCCCCCCCCCCCCCCCGCCTAAAGTTGCACCTCACACACCCTTCCCCCACGGCGGTGACCAGTCTCAGACGATCTACATAAGGCCTCGCGACTGACAACAGAACCGGCTCTGACGCCGACGCACGTCCCCAAAGAACAGGGCAACCAAAACGGGTGACATGGAAGCAGAGCGAGGAGGAGATCCGCCCTCTCGAAAACAAGCTTCAGTTAACTATAAAGCAGATCCAAACTGTTAATTTAAATAGAATCACATCCGATGTAAGACTTAAATGTTTGAGCGACTACCTACATGCCGCGGAGTTAGATATAATACTCTTTCAAGAAGTTGTGTCACCAATGGGAGGACAAATACCTGGGTATGATGACATAGTAAATACAGGGTGCGTCAAAAAAATGTATACACACTTTGAAGCGTCATAGAAAATTTATTTCCCGTTCTACAATTTTAAATTTCTGGAAATGGAAAGCTTAAAGTCCAATTGGAAAAATAAATGTACTTTGCAAATGTGATTAATCTTCAAACTGGTTGCCTTCAGCATCAATACATTTCTGAATACGAGTCACCACTGATTCTGTACATCGTACCAAAGTGTCCAATGAGATTTCTACACACACCGACTGAATCTCATTCCAAAGTGTGTCTAGGTTACGTGGTTTACGTTTGTACACCTCATCTTTTACTGTGCCCCATAAGAAGAAATCCAGTGGCGTGAGGTCTGGAGAGCATGCAGGAAACACGATTCGTCCCCTGCGTCCTATCCACTGGCCTGGCACATTGTGATCCAGGTATGCTCGTACGTCCCTATGATAGTCCGTCAGGGAGCCATCTTGTTGGAAATAAAACTCATTATTACCGTATAATGCACGAATGGCAGGGAATATGGCGTCAGCAACCTTTGTTAGGTACGTTTCTCCAGTAACAGTACCTTCAAAGCGGAATGGGCCAATGAGTCCCCTTGCAGACAAACCACACCACACATTTACACCAGGCAAATTCACAGCCTTTTCAACTGAAATGTGAGGATTATCTTCAGCCCAGTACACACAATTGTGCCTATTGACAGTTCCATTGAGTTTGAATTGGGCTTCATCCGACCAAATTATGCTACCCATAAATCCCGGTTCACGTCTCACCATCTCCTGAGCCCATTCACAAAATTCTAACCTTCGATCTGGATCGTCGTCACTTAGCTGTTGCACCAGCCTTGTACTTTACACAAGAACCTTGCCTTTCTTCAGGATGCGTACCACACTACCAGAACTTACATTACTCTCACGTGCCGCTTGCCTTGAAGATTTTTGAGGCGAACGCTGAAACAGTTCCAAGACCGCAGTCGTGGAATCATCACTTGTAGCTGTACGAGGTCGCCCTGATCGACCTTTATGCACATCACACACTGTTCCATGAATTTCGAATTTGTCTCGTAGACGTGTAATTGTTAACCTTGAAGGTGGTTCTGTGCCATACTCACTTCTCCACTGTCTTCGAACCGCAGCTACATTCTCAAACTTCCAGTACCACTTAATTATCTGCTCCGCGCATCAAAGGTCAAACGCACGTCCGCCATGTAGCAGTTACTTCCTTGCCACTGCTTCCACCTGTTGAAGAAACATAACATTACTTTCTCACAGATATTTAACCTTGTAGAACTGGAAATAAATTGTCTGTGACAGTTCAAAGCGTGTATACATGTTTTGACGCGCCCTGTATTGGCACTGAGGCGGCCACTGCAATTTTATTTAATGCAGGCTTCGATTACCAACCTAAAGCGATTCTAGAAACGCCGCCCAATTAAGGACTTGCTTTTATTGAATGTTTTCGACCCAGCAGGGTCCACTGGAAGAAAGGACAGAAGTGACTTTCCCAGGGCTGAAATTGTGACCTTATTAACAAACATTGGTTTCAGGATTGTCCTTGGTGGGAATTTCAAGTGTGTTTTTCCCAAAGAAGACCAAAGTCCGAATTTTAATTTTTGTTCTGAGGTGCTCCTTTTAACTGATAGTTGGTACCACCTTTGACCACACACGGTGGGATATACACTCCTGGAAATTGAAATAAGAACACCGTGAATTCATTGTCCCAGGAAGGGGAAACTTTATTGACACATTCCTGGGGTCAGATACATCACATGATCACACTGATAGAACCACAGGCACATAGACACAGGCAACAGAGCATGCACAATGTCGGCACTAGTACAGTGTATATCCACCTTTCGCAGCAATGCAGGCTGCTATTCTCCCATGGAGACGATCGTAGAGATGCTGGATGTAGTCCTGTGGAACGGCTTGCCATGCCAATTCCACCTGGCGCCTCAGTTGGACCAGCGTTCGTGCTGGACGTGCAGACCGCGTGCGACGACGCTTCATCCAGTCCCAAACATGCTCAATGGGGGACAGATCCGGAGATCTTGCTGGCCAGGGTAGTTGACCTACACCTTCTAGAGCACGTTGGGTGGCACGGGATACATGCGGACGTGCATTGTCCTGTTGGAACAGCAAGTTTCCTTGCCGGTCAAGGAATGGTAGAACGATGGCTTCGATGACGGTTTGGATGTACCGTGCACTATTCAGTGTCCCCTCGACGATCAGCAGAGGTGTACGGCCAGTGTAGGAGATCGCTCCCCACACCATGATGCCGGGTGTTGGCCCTGTGTGCCTCGATCGTATGCAGTCCTGATTGTGGCGCTCACCTGCACGGCGCCAAACACGCATACGACCATCATTGGCACCAAGGCAGAAGCGACTGTCATCGCTGAAGACGACACGTCTCCATTCGTCCCTCCATTCACGCCTGTCGCGACACCACTGGAGGCGGGCTGCACGATGTTGGGGCGTGAGCGGAAGACGGCCTAACGGTGTGCGGGACCGTAGCCCAGCTTCATGGAGACGGTTGCGAATGGTCCTTGCCGATACCCCAGGAGCAACAGTATCCCTAATTTGCTGGTAAGTGGCGGTGCGGTCCCCTACGGCACTGCGTAGGATCCTACTGTCTTGGCGTGCATCCGTGCGTCGCTGCGGTCCGGTCCCAGGTCGACGGGCACGTGCACCTTCCGCCGACCACTGGCGACAACATCGATATACTGTGGTGACCTCACGCCCCACGTGTTGAGCAATTCGGCGATACGTCCACCCGGCCTCCCGCATGCCCACTATACGCCCTCGCTCAAAGTCCGTCAACTGCACATACGGTTCACGTCCACGCTGTCGCGGCATGCTACCAGTGTTAAAGACTGCGATGGAGCTCCGTATGCCACGGCAAACTGGCTGACACTGACGGCGGCGGTGCACAAATGCTGCGCAGCTAGCGCCATTCGACGGGCAACACCGCGGTTCCTAGTGTGTCCGCTGTGCCGTGCGTGTGATCATTGCTTGTACAGCCCTCTCGCAGTGTCCGGAGCAAGTATGGTGGTTCTGACACACCGGTGTCAATGTGTTCTTTTTTCCATTTCTAGGAGTGTATGTTTGTGAGCTCTACTTCTACTAGCCGTGGTGTAGGGCTTGTTCATGAGACCCAGAAAATATTGGATACAGGCTCCCAGGTAGATGCTATTTTCCTAGACTTCCGGAAGGCGTTCGATACAGTTCCGCACTGTCGCCTGATAAACAAAGTAAGAGGCTACGGAATATCAGATCAGCTGTGTGGCTGGATTGAAGAGTTTTTAGCAAACAGAACACAGCATGTTGTTATCAATGGAGAGACGTCCACAGACGTTAAAGTGACCTCTGGCGTTACACAGGGGAGTGTTATGGAACCATTGCTTTTCACAATATATATAAATGACCTAGTAGATAGTGTCGGAAGTTCCATGCGGCTTTTCGTGGATGATGCTGTACTATACAGAGGAGTTGCAGCATTAGAAAATTGTAGCGAAATGCAGGAAGATCTGCAGCGTACGGCACTTGGTCCAGGGAGTGGCAACTGACCCTTACAATAGACATATGTAATGTACTGCGAATACATAGACAGAAAGATCCTTTATTGTATGATTATGTGATAGTGAACAAACACTGGTAGCAGTTACTTCTGTAAAATATCTGGGAGTATGCGTGCGGAACGATTTGAAGTGGAATCATCATATAAAATTAATTGTTGGTAAGGCGGGTGCCAGGTTGACATTCATGGGGAAAGTCCTTAGAAAATGTAGTCCATGAACAAAGGAGTTGGCTTACAAAACACTCGTTCGACCTGTACTTGAGTATTGGTCATCAGTGTGGGATCCGTACCAGGTCGGGGTGACAGAGGAGACAGAGAAGATCCAAAGAAGAGAGGCGCGTTTCGTTACAGGGTTATTTGGTAACCGTGATCGCGTTACGGAGATGTTTAGCAACTCAAGTGGCAGACTCTGCAAGAGAGGCGCTCTGCATCGCGGTGTAGCTTGCTGTCCAGGATTCGAGAGGGTGCGTTTCTGGATGAGGTATCGAGTATATTGCTTCCCCATACTTATACCTCCCGAGGAGATCACGAATGTAAAATTAGAAATATTCGAGCGCGCACGGAGGCTTTCCGGCAGTCGTTCTCTCCGCGAACCATACGCGACTGGAACAGGGAAGGGAGGTAATGACAGTGGCACGTAAATTGCCCTCCGCCACACACCGTTGGGTGGCTTGCGCAGTATAAATATAGATGTAGATGTACGTATATCTCAAGAAAATTTAAGTGCAGCTCGTGATTGCGTAATATGGCCACTCACTTTTAGTGACCACCCTGAATAACATATCACGATCCGGCACGTGCGACAGGAAGCTTATATGGGACGCAGCACGTGGCAGCTAAATGTTTCGCTGCTAGATGACGCGGACCTAAGGCGTTGCCTCATTGCTACGTGGCAGCAGTGACTCCAGAGGCAATAATATGCAGGTAGCGCGTTCTTTGATGGACGGATCTCGTTAAGCCCCGAATTAAGCAATGTATTTTTCAATTTGGCAGAGCCAGGGCTTATTGGAAGAAACCGATATTACAATTTTATTTCATCGGTCTACGCACGTTGCACACCACTCCATCTGCATTGACCGACACCTGATCCGCATCAAGCGCATCAAAGCAAAAGTTACAGCTTTAGTCCCTGAAACACTTGTTGGCAGCCGAGTACGATCGCGCACTTCTGAAGACGTCCCTCACGAGTCCACGTGTTGTTCCACATCATCAGGGAAAAAAAAGTGGCAAACTAAAAATTATTGATCGTCTTAAAGATGATGGTGGGAATATACCGGGTGATTAAAAAGTCAGTATAAATCACTGAATAATGTAGATAGAGAAGTACAAATTGACACACATGCTTGGAATGTCATGGGGTTTTATTAGAACGGAAAAAAATACAAAAGTTAAAAAAATGTCCGACAGATGGCGCTTCATCTGATCAGAATAGCAATAATTAGCATAACAAAGTAAGACAAAGCAAAGATGATGTTCTTTACAGGAAATGCCCAATATATCCACCATCAGTCCTCAACAATAGCTGTAGTCGAGGAATCGGCGTACCTCTCACCCGTCACGGTAGCAGTTACAACACCATAATCACGCATTTTCTCGAAGAAAAACGGCTCGATAACGGTAGATGTGGTAAATCCAATCCATACCGTGACTTTCTCGACGTGCAATGGAGTTTCCACGACAGTTCTAGGATTTTTGGTAGCCCAAATTCTGCAGTTGTGGGCGTTGACAGACCCTCGGAGCGTGAAATGAGCTTCGTCGGTCCACAACACGTTACCCAACCAATCCTCATCTTCCGCCATCTTTTGAAACGCTCACACCGCAAATGCCCTCCGCTTCACTAAATCGCCAGGTAACAGTTCGTGATGCCGTTGGTTTTTTACAGATAGCATCGGAGGGTACACCTAAGTGCCAACCAAACAGTAGTGTATGGAATGCCGGTGCGACCTGCGACTGCACGAGCGCTGACTTCGCCGTGCATAGACGAACCGGCTACAGTCTCCATTTCTTCCTGAACTGTCTCAGCAGCATTATGCCTTGTGCTCGGTCGGCCACTACGGAGTGTATCGTCTAAACAACCCGTGGCTTCGAACTTCGCAATCATTCTCGCCACAGCTGCATTTGTCAACGGACCATCACCCGTTCGAATCCCCTTCCTACTGCGATAGGATCGTAACGCTGAACTAGCACATGCCCCATTCTGATAATACAGCTTCACTAAAAGCTCCTTTTCAGGTAACGTCAACATCCTGCGACTGCTGACGCATCTGATTCTCTCTCTCATTACAGCTCTTTTTATACACGATTGCCATGCGCAGTCACCAACGTTTTGCTGCCCAGCGCCATCTGTCGGACATTTTGTGAACTTTGTTTTTTATTTTATTTTTTTTTTGTTCTAATAAAACATCATGTCGTTCCAACCATGTGTGTCAACTTTTACCCCTCTATCTACATTATTCCGTGGTTTATTAAGTTTTCAAATTTATACTGACTTTTTGATAACCCGGTATATAGTGAGCAGGGTGGGATCACGATTTCTGTCTTCAATCATTTCTACAACATTACTCCGAGCCAGATACAGATGTATCGGCAAGGGGTGATTTCTTACGCGACATCTCCGCAACGGTTGAGCGGGATGATAACGCTGATCTCTCGGCAAACTCTGAAGTCAAGTCCATCATTGCATACGCTGCCAAGGACAAAGCTGCGCCTTCAGGAAGCTTACCTGTCGAATGTTATACACGGTACTGGGATGTGATCGGAGACGAACTGACCGCAATGCACAACGAACTGTTATAGAATGATGCCTTGCCCGTCGCATTTTACGGAAGGAATGATTGTCTTGCTCCCTAAAACGTCAAAACCGAGTGTATTAAATGATTTTCTGCCAATTACTCGGACTTTAAGAACATGACCAGAGTTATAAACGCCAGGCATAAAATACATCTTTGCAAAATACACTACTGGCCATTAAAGTTGCTACACCAAGAAATGCAAATGATAAACGGGTATTCATTGGACAAATATATTATACTAGAACTGACATGTGATTACATTTTCACGCAGTTTGGGTGCATAGATCCTGAGAAATCAGTACCCAGAACAACAACCTCTGGCCGAAATAACGGCCTTGATACGCCTGGGCATTGAGTCAAACAGAGCTTGGATGGCGTGTACGGGTACAGCTGCCTATGCAGCTTCAACGCGATACCACAGTTCGTCAAGTGTAGTGACTGGCTTATTGTGACGAGCCAGTTGCTCGGCCACCATTGACCAGACGTTTTCAATTGGTGAGAGATCCGGAGAATATGCTGACTAGGGCAGCAGTCAAACATTTGCTGTATCCAGAAAGGCCCGTGCATTATCCTGCGGTCGTGGATTATCCTGCTGAAATGTAGGGTTTCGTAGGGATCGAATGAAGGGTAGAACCACGGGTCGTAACACATCTGAAGCGTAACGTCCACTGTTCAAAGTGCCGTCAATGCGAACAAGAGGTGACCGAGACGTGTAACCAATGGTACCCCATACCATCACGCCGGGTGACACGCCAGTATGGCCATGACGAATACACGCTTCCAATGTGCGTTCACCGCGACGTCGCCAAACACGGATGCGACCATCATGATGCTGTAAACAGAACCTGGATTCATCCGAAAAAAATGACTTTTTGTCATTCGTGCATCCAGGTTCATCGTTGAGTACACCATCACAGGCGCTCCTGTCTGTGATGCAGCGTTAAGGGTAACCGCAGCCATGGTCTCCGAGCTGATACTCCATGCTGCTGCAAAGGTCATCGAACTGTTCGTGCAGATGGTTGTTGTCTTGCAGACGACCCCATCTGTTGACACAGGGATCGAGACGTGGCTGCACGATCCACGTTACAGCCATGCGGGTAAGATGCCTGTCATTTCGACTGCTAGTGATACGAGGTCGTTGGGATACACGGCGTTCCGTATTACCCTCCTGAACCTACCGGTTCCATATTCTGCTAACAGTCATTGGATCTCGACCAACGCGAGCAGCAATGTCGCGATACGATAAACCACGATCGCGACAGGCTACAATCCGAATTTTATCAAAGTCGGAAACGTGATGGTACGCATTTCTCCTTCTTACACGAGGCATCACAACAACGTTTCACCAGGCAACGCCAGTCAACTGCTGTTTGTGTATGAGAAATCGGCTGGAAACTTTCCTTATGTCAGCAAATTGTAGGTTCGCCACCGGCGCCAGCCTTGTGTGAATGCTTTGAAAAGCTAATCATTTGCATATCACAGCATTTTCTTCCTGGCGGTTAGATTTCGCGTCTGTAGCACGTTACCTTCGTGGTGTAGCAATTTTAATGGCCAGTAGTGTACTTGGACCTTATCAAGCGAGTGCAGTCAGTGGTCGATCGACATTAAATGCTCTGTGTGAATATCGTGAATTATTTAACATGGATTACCAAAACTGATTTGGCGCTACTGTTTCTCTGTATTGGTAAGGCACTTGACAGAACTAATCACAGCTTTTTATTGCGAACAGTGACAAAAATGAGCTTCAAACAGCATTTTCGACAGCTTATAAAGAAATGTATCTGCGGTCGTTAAACACAAAAACGATCTGCCACGCCTATGCCGACGATATCTGTGTGATTATTAATACCAACGAAGAGCTGGGGTCAGTACGTCAGATTGTCCAACAGTACGCTGTCGCTTGTGGCGCCAGACTTAATGAGCTTAAGTACAAAATCATGTAGTTAGGTCGTAATCCAAACTCCGCAGACATTTATTGGTTGGAGAAGATCGACGACCTGTGGCATCTTGGCTTGGTTATAGCACCGAATCCACAGGAAATGCTCAACGTGAATTGGGAACGCAAGCTTACCATCTTACGTACGGTGATCAAAGAACATAACATGAGGTCTTTAGACCTGATGCAGAGGGCACTGTTTATAAATAGCTACGTTTTCAGAAAGCTCTATCATACTGTCATTTTTTTTACCAATCCCGACCGCCATTGCACAAAAAATTTTACCGCTGGCTTGCTCGTATGTTAGGAGAGGGAACATCTTTAAAGTTTCTTTCAAAGCTGCCTCGTTACTTCGCTCCCGATGGGACTTAGGCGTCAAAGATGTTGAATTCCACTGTATGGCGACCTTTTCAACTCGTACTCCTAAACTACCACAAAGTAACAAGAACAGTCTCACTGAAAAGCTTTTCAAGACCATACGTCCAAAGGATCTGTCAGCGCCAACGTATGTGGGACATATTCATCCTGAGCTTGGATAAGTCCGTCGATATTATGTGGAGCTCAGGTACTTCCAGGAACACCCGCATCCGCTCAACACCGCGGAAGTTTATCTTGCTGTTACTAAACGACAGCTGGATGACTCCATTGAGAAGAAATATTTAGGAAAAAACTGGAGAAACATATGGAATAGCATTAGCTATCCTCCCCTTGGTTGCAGAGTTTTATCTGTCTGGTATGACGCTGTCGATGAGGTGATTCCCCCTGGAGAAAAACTACACAAAAACAAGCTGCTGCCAACTCCGTTTTGTGAGAAGTATAACCTAGTGGAAACGTTACAGCATATATTACACTGCAGGGATCAAACGAAAATATGGCAGTGGACAAGAAAGAAACTAGCTGTCATTAATAGAACTTCGGGTACTACTATCCAAATTCAAGACGCGCTCCAACCAGATTGGCAGCTCTATCCGCAAACTAAGAATAACAGCTATATGTGGCTAATGGGCCAGTCCGTATATTACATGTTCGCCCATAAAACGCCAACACTCCATGATTATCAGAGGTACCTCCTCGAAGAGTACCATGCGATTAGGAAATTGCGAAAGTATAAGGAATAGTTTCAAAGTTTTCTCACTATTGCTTTAAGTGATGGAAGAATTCAAATTTATAGATTACTTGCAAGATGTCTTTTTTTAAATATTTTGTTATTATTGTTATTGTCTACTTAGCCTTGGTCTGCTCCATAACATAGTATGTGGGTGATCTACATCATGGGATAACCGGCAGTACACAGTTGCAATGTACGGTGTCCTCGACAATTTAATTGCATTTTTGAGCTCCTTTTAGTTTTGCACCAGCCAGGTTAGCCGAGCGGTTCTAGGCGCTAAAGTCTGGAACTACTGTCGCAGGTTCGAATCCTGCCTTGGGCATAGATGTGTGTGATGTCCTTAGGTCAGTTAGGTTTAATTAGTTCTACGTTCTAGGGGACTGATGACCTCAGAAGTTAAGTTCCATAGTGCTCAGACCCATTTGAACCATTTAGTTTTGCAAAAAAAGGCATTTTACACTTGATTCCGAAAATACGACACCCAGAGAAACATTCTTTTTCCCAGCCACCTGATTTACTTTTCTTTCTTTTAGAGATACTTTTATTTGAAGCTGCAAGAAGATTTAAGAAGAAACACAGTGTTCCCGACGCTTCTGTTACCGAAATTCACGGGGCTTACCACACGGGAAATCGTTTTTTGACATATCGTTGTCCTATGGTGTCACCACGTTAGCAATGCGCATCTTCCAGCGCATGCGTACTCAGAGTTTCGAGAAGCAGCCATCAGCAAGCAACCATCGGGAAACTGAATGCAAGATAATAATAAACGACACGGAAACTAGGGACATCATTCATTCGCGAAGAGCAACTTTGAGTAGTTGCTGAGCTGGGACTAACTCTGTGCTGCGTGGTGCTATGACCAGGCACGGACTTCTTTTGCACTAACTAACAAAAATTTTAAAAAATAAAACAACAATAAAAAATTAAAATTAAAGAAAACAAAATAAATTACAAAAAAATGTAGCCCAAGAACTATGAGAATGGGTGACGGGTATGGTGGCGGCATCGTGGCTAGTCCTCAAGGATTCGTGACCCCTACCTACATTGCAGGCGACAGCCTAGCACTCACACGCATGCGAAAAAAAAAGGATAACGCAAAAAAGGGATGGGTAATTTCTAAAAAAATACTAAACACTGTATGAGTTGTAGAATTTTAGAACACTTATTGTGTTCGAGTATAATAACTTTTCTGGAGACTAGAAATCTACTCTGTAGGAATAAGCATGCGTTTCGAAAAAAGACGATCATGTGAAACCCAGCTCGCGCTATTCGTCCACGAGACTCAGACGGCCATAGACACCGCTTCCCAGGTGTGTGCCGTGTTTCTTGACTTCCGCAAGGCGTTCGATACAGTTCCCCACAGTCGTTTAATGAACAAAGTAAGAGCATATGGACTATAGACCAATTGAGTGATTGGATTGAAGAGTTCCTAGATTACAGATCGAAGCATGTCATTCTCAATGGAGAAAAGATTTCCGAAGTAAGAGTGATTTCAGGTGTGCCGCAGGGGAGTGTCGTAGGACCGTTGCTATTCACAATATACATAAATGACCATGTGGATGACATTGGAACTTCACTGAGGCTTTTTGCGGAAGTGCTGGGGTATATCGAGAGGTTGTAACAAATGGAAAATTGTACTGAAATGCAGGAGGATCTGCAGCGAATTGGCGCATGGTGCAGGGAATGGCAATTGAATCTCAGTGTGGACAGGTGTAATGTGCTGCGAATACATAGAAAGAAAGATCCCTTATCATTTAGCTACATATAGCAGGTTACCACTGGAAGCAGTTAATTCCATATATTATCTGGGAGTACGCATTAGGAGTGATTTAAAATAGAACGATCATATAAAGTTGATCGTCGGTAAAGCAGATGCCAGACTGAGGTTCATTGGAAGAATCCTAAGGAAATGCAATAAGAGAAAAAAGGAAGTAGGTTACAGTACACTTGCTCGCCCACTGCTTGAATACTGTTCAGCAGTGTGGGATCCGTACCAGATAGGACTGGTAGAAGAGGTAGAGAAGATCCAACGGAGAGCAGCGCGCTTCGTTACAGTATCATTTACTAATAGCGAAAGCGTTACAGCGATGATAGATAAACTCCAGTGGAAGACCCTGCGGGAGAGACCCTCCGTAGATCAGTACGGGCTTTTGTTGAAGTTTTGAGAACATACCTTCACCGAGGAGTCAAGCAGTATATTGCTCCCTCCTACGTATATCTCAGGAAGAGACCACGAAGATAAAATCAGAGAGATTATAGCCCACGCAGAGGCATACCGACAATCCTTCTTTCCACGAATAATACGAGACTGGAATAGAAGGGAGAACCGTTAGAGGCACTCAAGGTACCCTACGCCACACACAGGTGGCTTATAGAGTATGGATGTAGATGTAGATGTATTCGTATTGGAACATGGATGACCACTAGCGTGTTCGAAAGGCAGCAATAGTTGTCTATTCAGTTCTATGCTACAGTTTGTTTACATTACACATGCTACTAAATTTCTCGAAATACAGTTATCCTGCGAGCTATTATAAGAGAAAGTGGTAGAAACGACGTCATACATTCACCTACGTTTCAAAACAATGGCTCTAAGCAGTATGGGACTTAACATCTGAGGTCATCAGTCCCCTAGACTTCGAACTACTTAAACCTAACTAACGTAAGGACATCACACACATCCATGCCCGAGAGAGGATTCGAACCTGCGACCGCAGCAGCAGCAGCGCGGTTCCAGACTGAAGCGCCTCGAACCGCTCGGCCACATCTTTCGAAAGGTGCCTGTTAGGCAAGCTTTTTCCTTGTGAGACAAAGTGTCTCACTTTCAGAGGGATATGCATGGAAATCAGAGAGTCATCGCTCGGTACTGCAATGGCAGCAGATGCACGGTCCCCCGAATTCTCCGCACAGGCTACGCTACATCTGTACAACGAGCCACTGAGGGCGGTTCGTGAGAGATTAACAAGTGCAGCTACTCTCAGAGCCAACGTATGTGACTGATCGCACAGTTTTTCCAGTGTGGCGTATTCCACTTAGTGGCTCGATGCTGCTCTGCAGACTGCAACTCACTTTCATCTGAAAGCAACGCACGATAACGATCCCAGAGCAGCCACGTGTTGCTATGACTGCATGCTATATCTCTGTCGATACACAAGTGTAAGAATAAGTAGGTATATGGTAAATAGAACGATTCAACGTTGTATCCAATCTTTTGCATAAATAATGACTTCTTTTCTGCTCAGTTGTTTCAGAAAATAAGAAAGTTGGACTAAGAAGTAGAATGCACATAAAAGTGTTGTAAAAGAGTCCGAATGACTATGTCTGAACTAAAAAGAAACTTGAAAGGCAGGTATCATTTGATATGTTTTACGAAGTTATTTACGTTGCTGCAGAACACTGGCACAGCGTCGCTTTGGCAGTTGCGTTTGAGACACCGAGTTGTTAGGACGTGCTGAGAGCGCTGTTAAGCCGCGTGTTTAAGAGTGGTGTTAGTTGTCATTATACTACTTCCTTTCGTAAGGGGAGTGATTATTTACAATTAATTGTGGTACAGTTTATAACTGTGTTTAGTTCTTATTATCTCGCTGTCTCGATCTCTGGTTAGCTTCTGATATGGCCAGGTTATTTCCAAGGAAGTGTGCCCTCCGATCGTGGACATTATTAGCGTCAATTCAGATCAGGCGCGCACTGCATGTTACGATATGGAGCAGGACTATTTTTTTCTTTTTTTTTTACAAATTACTGAACCCTGTGTTGCTGGATAAGATACTAGTGAAATACGGCGGGAGAGCTGAATTCCGCCACCGGGATAATTCTAACTACTGTCACCATTACTAATGCCTACGTAGAGTATAAGCACGTGCGTATTTTAAATCTGCCCCCGGAAGTTGAAAACTACTATTTGAAAGATTTGTTATCCAAGTATGGGTGATTCATAATGAACGCTGGTCTAGCCAACATACACAAAGTTGCAGTACCACAGTGGTGTTAGATCTGTGGAAATGCATGTTAAAGTCCATATTCCTTCCCATATAATGGTCTGCCACTACAGGATTCAAGTTATGTACAGTGGTCAAACGTTGACGTGTCACATTTGTAATTAGAGTCGCTACACGCGCCACGATTGTCACAGACGGGTTTTTGTCTTAAAAAATACGTTACAGCAACGGAAACGGCTAACGCTAGCGGAGATCATTACAGATAATCAGGCAGCAGAAACTGCTCCGGCCGATAGTGCACCTGAATTGCACGAACGGCAAGCAGTTCGCATAGAGGAATTTCCCACCCTGGCTTGGAAAAGTAGGGACTAAAAGACACCTGCGACAAGCGACGCTGCCACCCACTGCGGATCGCACGAGGGAAAAACTACTGTCTGAACGCTTCAGTACGAGCTCTAATTTCCCTTATCTTTGAGTGGCAGCGATTTGTAAGCTGGTGGTAATAATATATGCTCTACATCCTCGGCGAAGATCGGATTTTGGAATTTAGTGAGCAGCCCTTTCCGTTTAGCGGATCGTCTATCTCCAAGTGTATCCCACTTCAAACTTTCTATGAGATTTGTAACGCACTCGCGATGCCTAAATGCACCAGTCACGAATCTTGCTGCTCTTCTCTGGAGCTTCTCAATCTCATGAATGAAACCCAACTGGTAAGGGTCCCATACAGACGAACAGTACTCTAAGACTAGACGAGCTGGCGTATTGTAAGCTATTTCCTTTGTCGAAGGACTGCATAGCTTCAGGATTCTACCAATAAACCGCAATTTAGAGTTCGCATTGCCCGTGACTTGTGTAATCTGATCATTCCATTTGAAATCATTTCGAGTAGCCACACCCAAATACTTGGCGGATGTTACCGCTTCCAAAGATTGGGCATTTATTTTGTACTCGTACATTAATGGGGATTTTCGTCTTGTTATACACAGTAGGTTAGACTTACTAATATTGAGAGATAAATGCGAGTCATTACAACATGCATTTATTTCCTGCAAATCCTCATTTTCTTCACAACTTTCTTGTGATACTACTTTCCTGTAGACTGCAGCAGCATCGGCAAACAGTCTAATGCCACTGTCAATACCATCAACCAGATAGTTTATGTAAATCGTAAAAAGCAGCGGACCTATTACGGCTGCCCTGGGGCACGCCTACAGTCTGGAACCGTGCGACCGCTACGTTCGCAGGTTCGAATCTTGCCTCGGGCAAGATTTTAATAGAGAACAAACAATGTATTTACCTTAAGAGTCATAATATATATATCAGTTCATGACATCAATTCTTACAAATTTCAAAACTCCGCCATCTCTCTCCCCAAATCCACCACTGCTGGCGGCTCACCTCCAACTGCGCAACGCTACGCGCTTTAAGCATCCAGCTGCCGCTGCCCAACACTACAATGGCAAACAACAATGCAAACCAGCCACAGACTGCACACGGCACAGCCAGTGATTTTCCTACAGAGCGCTACGTGGCGGCGGCGTTACCAATAAAAAAAAACCTAAACAGCCTACCTACAAGTGCTCTGTGATATTCTTCACGCAGTATCGTATCTCCCATTTCATATTCATCTACATCCTCTTCCATTTCCATAATATTGTCCTCAAGTACACCGCCCTTGTATAGACCCTCTATATACTCCTTCCACCTTTCTGCTTTCCCTTCTTTGCTTAGAACTGGGTTTCCATCTGAGCACTTGATATTCATACAAGTGGTTCTCTTTTTTCCAAAGGTCTCTTTAATTTTCCTGTAGGCAGTATCTATCTTACCCCTAATGAGATAAGCCTCTACATCCTTACATATGTCCTCTAGCCATCCCTACTTAGCCATTTTGCATTTCCTGTCGATCTCATTTTTGAGACGTTTGTATTCCTTTTTGCCTGCTTCATTTACTGTATTTTTATCTTTTCTCCTTTCATCAATTAAATTCAATATTTCTTCTGTTACCCAAGGATTTCTACTAGCCCTCGTCTTTTTACCTACTTGATCCTCTGCTGCCTTCACTACTTCATCCCTCAAAGCTATCCATTCTTCTTCTACTGTATTTCTCTCCCCCATTCCTGTCAATTTTTCCCTTATGCTCTCCCTGAAACTCTGTACAACCTCTGGTTCTTTCAGTTTATCCAGGTCCCATCTCCTTAAATTACCACCTTTTTCCAGTTTCTTCAGTTTTAATCTACAGGTCATAACCAATAGGTTGTGGTCAGAGTCCACATCTGCCCCTCGAAATGTCTTACAATTCAAAATCTGGTTTTTAAATCTCTGTCTTACCATTATATAATCTATCTGATACCTTTTAGTATCTCCAGGGTTCTTAGATGTATACATCCTTCTTTCATGATTCTTAAACCAAGTGTTAGCTATGATTAAGTTGTGCTCTGTGCAAAATTCTACCAGGCGGCTTCCTCTTTCATTTCTTACCCCCAATCCATATTCACCTACTATGTTTCCTTCTCTCCCTTTTCCTACACTTGAATTCCAGTCACCCATGACTATTAAATTTTCGTCTCCCTTCACTATCTGAATAATTTCTTTTATTTCATCACACATTTCTTCAATTTCTTCGTTATCTGCAGAGCTAGTTGGCATATAAACTTGTACTACTGCAGTAGGTGTGGGCTTCGTATCTATCTTGGCCACAATAATGCGTTCACTATGCTGTTTGTAGTAGCTTACCAGCATTCCAATTTTCCTATTCATTATTAAACCTACTCCCGCATTACTCCTATTTGATTTTGTATTTATAACCCTGTATTCGCCTGACCAAAAGTCTTGTTTATCCTGCCACCGAACTTCACTAATTCCCACTATATCTAACTTTAACCTATCGATTTCCCTTTTTAAATTTTCTAACCTACCTGCCCGATTAAGAGATCTGACATTCCACGCTCCGATCCGTAGAACGCCAGTTTTCTTTCTCCTGATAACGACATCCTCCTGAGTAGTCCCCGCCCGGAGATTCGAATGGGGGACTATTTTACGTATGGAATATTTTACCCAAGAGGACGCCATCATCATTTAATCATACAGTAAAGCTGCATGCCCTCGGGAAAAATGACGGCCGTAGTTTCCCCTTGCTTTCAGCCGTTCGCAGTACCAGCACAGCAAAGCCGTTTTGGTTATTGCTACAAGGCCACATCAGTCAATCATCCAGACTGTTTCCCTTGCAACTACTGAAAAGGCTGCTGCCCCTCTTCAGGAACCACACGTTTGTCTGGCCTCTCAACAGGTACCCCTCCGTTGTGGATGTACCTACGGTACGGCTATCTGTATCGCTGAGGCACGCAAGCCTCCCCACCAACGGCAAGGTCCATGGTTCATGGGGTGGTGAACATAGCTACCTTAGTCAAAAGTTAAAGCAATCACAATATTTAACTGCAAAAGCCATTTTAGAAGAAAGGGGGAACACGAAAGCTAGAATTCAACAGTTAAAAAGTACGGTGAAGTAAAAGGGGATACGACAAGGAAAAATGTTGGTTGCAGTGTACTCGGCTGCGATGTTCGTACTGGTGATACAAAGCCATCAGTGATATAATTAGTAGTAATCAGAGATTCAAAAATATAGGACTGAGTGATGGCGATATCTATACTCATTGCAACCTCGTCGATACCCTTCCGCACATATACACTTGCTGAGAACAAACCCACAACTGGAGCTGGATCTAAGAAAAAGTAGCACTTATCACTAGGAACGTTCCAGACAATATACCGGTGACGATACTCTATCGACGTGATACTCAATTTTATCCAAAGAAGAAAAATAACGCTGTCATTTGGCTACTGGGTCACTATTCAAGTTACGTCTTTGACAAACTCGGCGACGACAATCATGTCGAATTCACAGTGCATATGGACATAAAATTTTCGAAAATTAGTAAATATAAGAATCATGGAAATATCTTCGGCAATATGCTACAAATCGTATTTAACAGAATGAGGATAGGGTAGGGTACTCGGGTGTACGGGGGTGGCTTCGGGTCGCGGGGCACCAGTTGTGCCGCGAAGGGTGTGCGGACATTCGCCACGCCGGACATTTGCCACGCCGGATTTCTGCCACGATTTTACCTACTCCTGAGGATTTCGTCCCTTGCCTCCCCCTCCTCCTCCCCCTCATTCTCATCATCGCTGACTGAGCCTTTCCGCTGGTTTACTTAACATAGAACCAGAATATCTTTGGATTTTCAGCCACATTTCTAGAGAGAGTTTCGTTGTGGAAACTATAAAACGCATCTCGCATTGAAATCCGCACCAAATTTCGAGCCTCAGTAAAACTTCGCCAGTCTTGAAGATATTGCGTTCGTCGAAATTATACTTGCCTTTTTCGGTGGTCCTGCATCAGCTTTCTGTCGTGTTTTGTGTACCATGGGGGATCAGTTCCGTCTCTCATTAATTTATGGTATGTGTTGTGCTTGGCAGGAGAGCCAACACCGTGTTACTAGAGGAGGCCGAAAGGCACGCGATTTAGCTCACGCAGGCTGGCGTGAGGTCTGGAACAGGACAAGGAAATTAGAATTTAGAAACAACGGACGTAGCTGGTGGAATACTTAACTTTAATCCATTAATGACGAACGTCGCTCTTGACATTACATGATTCACAGTAACAATAGTAACTGATAATGGCGCCTTGCTAGGTCGTGGCAAATGACATAGCTGAAGGCTACGCTAACTATCGTCTCGGCAAATGAGAGCGTATTTTGTCAGTGAACCATCGCTAGCAACTGGGGCGAGTGCTAGGAAGCCTCTCTAGACCTGCCGTGTGGCGGCGCTCGGTCTGCAATCACTGATAGTGGCAACACGCGGGTCCGACGTATACTACCGGACCGCGGCCGATTTAAAGGCTACCACCTAGCAAGTGTGGTGTCTGGCGTTGACACCACAGTATGAAACTCTCGAGTGCTGTTGATACTATTTCATTGAACTTAAGCCACATAAGGTCTTCACTTACATAGCTTGGAAGGATTGGAGACTGTCCCTTAGAAAGACATCAACCCAATTTTTAGTTGCTTTTATAAATAGATATATTTCGCGTTTAGTTCTGACGAATTTCTTTGTTACGGAATTGAGCCTCTCTACGACTGTGTGTTCAGTAATCCCTGTGTCCGTCGTGATGCTCAGGATTATTTGTGGCTAAGAGGTCAAGTGTGTTTTCGTAACCATTTACAATCTGAATGGCCTCGTGAACTAATTGTTCAAAATAATTTTTAAAAAAGCACTTAGAACAATTACGGAAGTTGCTTTCTATCTACAATAGGGTCTGAAAATGTATTTTTGTCAACATAAAGAACGTAGATTGAAGTCACTGCCGGATATAATTGTATGAGTGGGCTACCTATTTGATGAGACTCAAGTTTTCTTTGAACTGTTGAGTAACTGTTTCATCTGAGACCGATTCCGGTTGTCGAATATAACCTCTGCCCATACTAAGTCACAGGAACTACCTGCTTCAATGTCGCTTGTTAGCTGGAACACACATTACATTATTTTTCCTTAAGTTGTGATTCTTGTTTCTGTTGTAGTGCAGATCATCACAATTATGGCTTTTGCCTCCAAAACCTAGGATGCTTTCTCTGTGACCCTGTAAATACCAGAGCTAAACGATGTAGAACTACAACGTACGTTACAAGCACAACATTCTGTATTACTTCATTTCCTTATTTCTAACATTTCAAAATTGTATGTCGACTTTAGATGACATGTCAATCATAGATGATCTTATCTCTATCTAGTGAAAATGTTTTGACCATTGTCCCGCTACACTTTATTAACTAAAGTTTCGCCTCAAGGGATATCGCATTTTAGAGAGTAAATTAATATGGAGTATGTTGTTCTTCTTTCCAAACATTCACATACCCATTTCTTCTTTGCTGATTGTCTTTTGGGCATGCAGTTGTAGTAATTAAAATAGGCACAAATGCAGTGATTAAAAAGAAATGATTAGCGTACATTCGCATTCTCTTTACATCATTCCTTTCTTGTTGCTCTCATGGCCATGGACTGTTTCTATGGCAATCAGTAAGCGTGAAACGAAGCTACCGTACAGACAGAGGGATCTTTGTTTATACTTGGCAGAACTAATTACATATTGACATAATCGTCGGTATTGCTTTCGTTTCCGAAAATTTATAAATTTTTCTATTGCGAAAAAGAAGCTCTGTATTTGGCCAAGATGTCGAAGAAGAAGGTCTCTTATGTACTGGTTGTATCGAGTGAGATGTGGAGACGGCGGTTTGAAAGCGGACAGAAGTAGGAAGGGCGTCCCTTACCTGAGCGATCGCTACCTGGCGAAGGGGCAAGTGTGGCAAATGTCTGGCGTGGCAAACGTCCGGCATTCCCGGGAAGAGGCCCCACCGCTTCTGCGTCGCGTCGCGTCTCCTCCCCTGCGCCCAGGTACCTTTCCTGTGTCACTGCAAGCTGCCATCTTGAAATTCTTGTTTTCAAGAAGGGAGTCCTAATTTATTTTTCAGTCTTATGCACAATGAAGTTATCAGCGTCACCCAAAGAAGAAGATTTTAGTTATTCTAATGAATTCTGAATTTAATCTCTTAAAACATAATAGTTTATTTATGAAGGACGCTAATATTTAGTCTCAAGTCGATAAGACACTTTCGCTAATTAAAAACAAAAAAAAAAAAAAACAAAAAAAAGTAGTGGCAGACCCCTGGTCTCGTAAACCAGAAGTCATGTGTTCGATCCTCAGATGAGGAAAATGTATTTTTCAACAGCAGTTCCTACCGTGGGCCTTTCGAAAATAACGGCTAAGGCCTACAAAAATTAGAAATGCGCGTGGTATTCAAAAATACTCTCACATGTGAATAGTGGGAATGGTGATATTAAAGTATGGCCCAAAGCACGCCCATTTTGTCAATCTTCGAAGAATGCCCATATCCAGTAATAAGTTCTTGTAATATATTTTCTAAATTTAATAACAACTCTCGCAAATCTTGGTGGAGGTGGCGCCACCACTGCTTTGGCAGTAGTGTCAACCCGCCATTGTATTACATGCGGTGAGGCACGCCCTGCATCCGATTACTAAGGCACTAAATATTTGGTGCTAATTTGCAAACTCGGTGTCACATGTGACTGAATGCAACGTGTACACGCGAAACAGCAAGAAGTAGTGTCGCATTTTTGGCATCAAATTTTGAGATGAAAAAAGAGGTGAGAAAACATAAATAAAAAAATGTTGCGCAGGATAGGGCGTTGGAATTCTGATCCAAAGGTCGTGGGTTCGATCCCCACAAGGGATGGACAGTTTTTAAAAGTGGGTACTGAACATAACATTGGTGTTAGAACATGGGTAACCACTAGCGCGCTCAAAAGCTGGCTGTACTTGTGGTCTCACTTTTATGGAACAGTTTGTTTACATTACAGATGCTAGTAAATTTCTCGATACCCGTTATGCTGCACGCTATTGTATGTCAAACTGGTAGACATGGTATAATACGTTCACCTACCTTTTGAGAGGTGCTTGTTAGGCAAGCTTTTTCCTTACGCGACAAATTGTCTTTCCTTCGAGGGGCTATCTGGCACGCAGTCAGGATGTCACCGTTTGGTCCTGCAGTGGTGGAACGAACACGCTGCCGCCAATTCTCCGTACAGGTAACACAATATCTGTGCCACGACGTACCGTGGGAGATTAACAAGCGGAGCTACTTTTAGTGCCTACATATGTGAATAAGAATGGGATTCTTGCCAATAAATACAGATATCATCAGAAACGTTGCCACAAGAATGTCTGCCAAAGTTTCTGTCAACGGCCAACTAACAGCACTGATAGAAATTGAAAGAGGGGTGTCTCAAGACAGTCCCTTGTCGACGTTACTTTGTGTCATTTCAGTGGAGCCTTTTTAGGACAACTGCTAGATAAACTGACAAACATTACACTATCGGGGACGAAATCTGTGGTTGGCACCTACACGAATAACGTAGGAATAATAGACCGAACCACGGAGGATGCGCCCAGTCCAGAGGCAGAACTAAATAAATACTTTCAGCATCAGGTGCAAGGATGAATGAAACTAAAAGCAAAATTTTAAATATAAGAGGGCTGCAACACATTACACTTCAATGGACTCAAAAAGTTACGGAACACAAGGCTCTTGGAACGGTGCTGACTGCCCTTCATTTACAGATGACTGCCAAAAATTTGCAGGAGGTAACTCACAATATTCAGGAAGAACTGCATTAACATAACCTCCGACGTTTGGATCAGTAACGGAGGGTTAAAGATATAAATGCCTAGATCCTGTCCAAAGCATATTACATGGCGCAGGTATTTCCAATCCCCAAACTCGTAGCGAAGACGGTAATGTCGAAGATGAAGTCATTCTTATGGAAAGGTAAGCTATTCAGAATCGACTCTAAGACCTCAATATTAGGCCCCATTCACGGAGACTACCGCTAACTGATATCACAAGTAAAGCTACGGTGCGGTATGTGAAAGCGATGTCAACGTTTATACACGGTCACCGTAATAGTCTTAGAGCGAAATTATTCAGCGCATTTAAGCCAGGAAGTACAGATTCACTGATAAATGTTCAAAATGTAAGCTTTCAGTTAAAACATATCCGGGAGTATTACACTGAAAGAAGGTATCTGAGCAATAAACTAAACTGACACAGGAATTTAATGCAAAGGATATTTTAGCATATATCAAAAACATGAAGGACGAAACAAAAAATCAAATTAAAGTATATGCCGTCAATTGGGATGCACTCTGGAATAATACTAACTGCAGTTCCATTCATCCAAGACTACATCAGCACTGTCAAGGCGGTTAAAACCATTTTCAGCACAAATGAAAGACTTCATTCAACCGGACTGTGTTAAACAGACATTTGCCTTCGTTATCACCTCGTCGACGTTTTCCGCACTGGTTTACGTGGGGAGATCGTGTCCATCCTTGGATATGTATTAGACGAAAGATACAGTCCCCTTCTAGAACCTCGGCAGGTATGGTCGACACAAATAAAAAAACTGTACAGTCAGATGAAACGTACTACCCAAAATCGAAAAATAATGCTGTTATGTGGTTAACAGGGCACTACACTGGTTACTTTTCCCATAACCTCAGTGGAGACGGTCTTACAGATTTAAAGGTCTACATAGAAATGGAATGTGTAAAGACGTACCATTAAGCACACCATGCAAAACAGTTCAGCAAAGCGCTTAAAATAATTTTAAAAATATGGGGATAGGAAATGAAACATCTTTCAAAACTGTTCCTGGAAACGGAAATAACTTCCCATTCACTCTAGCAACAATGTAAATGCTCTTACCTTCAGATGAACGCGTATGAAGCGCCTTAAACGCCTTGAGGCATCGTCGGCGAATACTAAGGCTGCGTTATTTGCAAGGACAACAGCACGCAAATCACAAACTCTCAATTACGAAAGAAGTAGTAGAGATAAACGAGCGCCAACAAAACACTAATGTTATTGTGACATCAGTTCCCTGCTGAACGATGTTTACCATACACATGTAAAAAATATCTCGCAACCCACTTATCAATGACGCTGTTATATGTACATGATGTAAAAACAGTACCATCTTTTCACGTACCTGTTCACGGCAGCTACCATACAGTATCCAGTTTTGACCTACAGTAAGAAATATAGAAATAGAACCCACATTCTGGAAAGAAATAGATCCGACGAAGAGCAAAAAATTTTTAATTACTTCAGGAATCAATTTATGCAACCCCAATCATTAGCTTTAAAATCTTTCAGTCCATGAACAGAGAGTTACGCCTTTCTCAGGACCAATGTGACAAAAAAAGACATTTTCAATACCACATATTTTGCTACGGTTCGCTAACACTTTCCGTTAAGCAATAGCGCAACCTATTTCGCTAGAAATAACAGAAGTTTTACTTTCGGCATACGCAATATAAACTTTTCACCGATATTTCAGAGCATAGAACTAGCAAATGGCGTCTACTCGCAAATAGGACGCCGACGTTCGACTTCCCCTATCGGGCTTAGCATACTCACTGCTCCACATATGCGACTTAGCTCGACTGACGCTCCGCTGACGCTTGCCGAAAACTACATTAAGTATGATTCCCGCCTATAACTGACGGCGAGAGAGATGCATCATCTGTCCACTTCTCATCGAAGCACACTGTCACCAAGCAATGGCTGACGCTTCGAGGACGGCTTGAAATTGCTAGGGAGGTGATGCAGCTAAAGTTCCTGGTAAATGTGCTAACAGGGCACACACGTTCGTGGGAGTGTATACATATGATGGGGACCGGCTGTGACACAGCAGTCAACCAAAGTCAAAAAATGTGACTAATCATACAGTGTTTCCTTTACCACTTCGTTAGTGAATGCTGTTCTAAAGAGCGCAATTCCCATCTATCGGTAAGCAGCGCACGTGAGCGAATCTAATAGCAGGACTGTGTTACTACGATTGTACAGAGCAACTCTGTCAATACGCAGGTGTATCAATCAGTAGGGCCATGGTAAACAGAGCGATGTATCGTGTCTGTTGCATAAATAAAGAGTCTTTGATGTAATTGCTTCAGAGAAATATGAAAGTAAGCCTATCAGGAAAGTAATGCGAGACATGTAGCATGGGTCATGTCTTGCAGAACCTCTTACATCTGAGCTGTAGGCCTGCACAGCGTCCCTTTGGCGCAGAGGATAGCGCGTTGGACTTCTAATCCAAAGGTCGTGGGTTCGATCCCCACAAGGGACGGGCAATTTTTAAAAACGTGTGCCAATCTCCAGGTGGGTACTGACGTATGGGAAATCACAAGCCTCTGCAAAAGTTGAAAATTGTTGTGACCTCAGTTCTATGCTCAAGTATGTAGACCTTACACATATAAGCCAAATTCTCGTAGATCTGTTATCCATGACGCTGTTATGTGTAAATGCAGTAAAAACGGAACCATATCTTCACGTGCCTGTTGACGGGAATTTTCTTTCAATACCCAATTTTTACCTACTGATATAAATATAGCAATAGAACGCACATTTCGTACAGAAACAAATACAATGAAGAGAAAAGATTTTGAATTACTTCATGAGTCAATGTATGTAATCCCAGTGATGATCTTTAATTCTTCCAGCCCAAGGTGAGAGGGTTTCAGTTTTCTCGGCCACAAGTGAGAAAAGTAGACAGTTCCACAACAAGATATTCTGCTATGTTTCCTTAAGTGCTTCCATTAAACAATGGCACTCTGTATCTATAGAAACGGCGACAATTTTCACTTCGGCACAGGGGGCTTTTACTGGAGACTGTCAAGGGGAAACTTGCTAGATACATGAAGGGAGAAGATCAGACAGAGACGTCTGACGCTCCGCTGACGCTTGCCGAAAACTACATTAAGTATGATTCCCGCCTATAACTGACGGCGAGAGAGATGCATCATCTGTCCACTTCTCATCGAAGCACACTGTCACCAAGCAATGGCTGACGCTTCGAGGACGGCTTGAAATTGCTAGGGAGGTGATGCAGCTAAAGTTCCTGGTAAATGTGCTAACAGGGCACACACGTTCGTGGGAGTGTATACATATGATGGGGACCGGCTGTGACACAGCAGTCAACCAAAGTCAAAAAATGTGACTAATCATACAGTGTTTCCTTTACCACTTCGTTAGTGAATGCTGTTCTAAAGAGCGCAATTCCCATCTATCGGTAAGCAGCGCACGTGAGCGAATCTAATAGCAGGACTGTGTTACTACGATTGTACAGAGCAACTCTGTCAATACGCAGGTGTATCAATCAGTAGGGCCATGGTAAACAGAGCGATGTATCGTGTCTGTTGCATAAATAAAGAGTCTTTGATGTAATTGCTTCAGAGAAATATGAAAGTAAGCCTATCAGGAAAGTAATGCGAGACATGTAGCATGGGTCATGTCTTGCAGAACCTCTTACATCTGAGCTGTAGGCCTGCACAGCGTCCCTTTGGCGCAGAGGATAGCGCGTTGGACTTCTAATCCAAAGGTTGTGGTTTCGATCCCCACAAGGGACGGGCAATTTTTAAAAACGTGTGCCAATCTCCAGGTGGGTACTGACGTATGGGAAATCACAAGCCTCTGCAAAAGTTGAAAATTGTTGTGACCTCAGTTCTATGCTCAAGTATGTAGACCTTACACATATAAGCCAAATTCTCGTAGATCTGTTATCCATGACGCTGTTATGTGTAAATGCAGTAAAAACGGAACCATATCTTCACGTGCCTGTTGACGGGAATTTTCTTTCAATACCCAATTTTTACCTACTGATATAAATATAGCAATAGAACGCACATTTCGTACAGAAACAAATACAATGAAGAGAAAAGATTTTGAATTACTTCATGAGTCAATGTATGTAATCCCAGTGATGATCTTTAATTCTTCCAGCCCAAGGTGAGAGGGTTTCAGTTTTCTCGGCCACAAGTGAGAAAAGTAGACAGTTCCACAACAAGATATTCTGCTATGTTTCCTTAAGTGCTTCCATTAAACAATGGCACTCTGTATCTATAGAAACGGCGACAATTTTCACTTCGGCACAGGGGGCTTTTACTGGAGACTGTCAAGGGGAAACTTGCTAGATACATGAAGGGAGAAGATCAGACAGAGACGTCTGACGCTCCGCTGACGCTTGCCGAAAACTACATTAAGTATGATTCCCGCCTATAACTGACGGCGAGAGAGATGCATCATCTGTCCACTTCTCATCGAAGCACACTGTCACCAAGCAATGGCTGACGCTTCGAGGACGGCTTGAAATTGCTAGGGAGGTGATGCAGCTAAAGTTCCTGGTAAATGTGCTAACAGGGCACACACGTTCGTGGGAGTGTATACATATGATGGGGACCGGCTGTGACACAGCAGTCAACCAAAGTCAAAAAATGTGACTAATCATACAGTGTTTCCTTTACCACTTCGTTAGTGAATGCTGTTCTAAAGAGCGCAATTCCCATCTATCGGTAAGCAGCGCACGTGAGCGAATCTAATAGCAGGACTGTGTTACTACGATTGTACAGAGCAACTCTGTCAATACGCAGGTGTATCAATCAGTAGGGCCATGGTAAACAGAGCGATGTATCGTGTCTGTTGCATAAATAAAGAGTCTTTGATGTAATTGCTTCAGAGAAATATGAAAGTAAGCCTATCAGGAAAGTAATGCGAGACATGTAGCATGGGTCATGTCTTGCAGAACCTCTTACATCTGAGCTGTAGGCCTGCACAGCGTCCCTTTGGCGCAGAGGATAGCGCGTTGGACTTCTAATCCAAAGGTCGTGGGTTCGATCCCCACAAGGGACGGGCAGTTTTTAAAAACGTGTGCCAATCTCCAGGTGGGTACTGACGTATGGGAAATCACAAGCCTCTGCAAAAGTTGAAAATTGTTGTGACCTCAGTTCTATGCTCAAGTATGTAGACCTTACACATATAAGCCAAATTCTCGTAGATCTGTTATCCATGACGCTGTTATGTGTAAATGCAGTAAAAACGGAACCATATCTTCACGTGCCTGTTGACGGGAATTTTCTTTCAATACCCAATTTTTATCTACTGATATAAATATAGCAATAGAACGCACATTTCGTACAGAAACAAATACAATGAAGAGAAAAGATTTTGAATTACTTCATGAGTCAATGTATGTAATCCCAGTGATGATCTTTAATTCTTCCAGCCCAAGGTGAGAGGGTTTCAGTTTTCTCGGGCACAAGTGAGAAAAGTAGACAGTTCCACAACAAGATATTCTGCTATGTTTCCTTAAGTGCTTCCATTAAACAATGGCACTCTGTATCTATAGAAACGGCGACAATTTTCACTTCGGCACAGGGGGCTTTTACTGGAGACTGTCAAGGGGAAACTTGCTAGATACATGAAGGGAGAAGATCAGACAGAGACGTCTGACGCTCCGCTGACGCTTGCCGAAAACTACATTAAGTATGATTCCCGCCTATAACTGACGGCGAGAGAGATGCATCATCTGTCCACTTCTCATCGAAGCACACTGTCACCAAGCAATGGCTGACGCTTCGAGGACGGCTTGAAATTGCTAGGGAGGTGATGTAGCTAAAGTTCCTGGTAAATGTGCTAACAGGGCACACACGTTCGTGGGAGTGTATACATATGATGGGGACCGGCTGTGACACAGCAGTCAACCAAAGTCAAAAAATGTGACTAATCATACAGTGTTTCCTTTACCACTTCGTTAGTGAATGCTGTTCTAAAGAGCGCAATTCCCATCTATCGGTAAGCAGCGCACGTGAGCGAATCTAATAGCAGGACTGTGTTACTACGATTGTACAGAGCAACTCTGTCAATACGCAGGTGTATCAATCAGTAGGGCCATGGTAAACAGAGCGATGTATCGTGTCTGTTGCATAAATAAAGAGTCTTTGATGTAATTGCTTCAGAGAAATATGAAAGTAAGCCTATCAGGAAAGTAATGCGAGACATGTAGCATGGGTCATGTCTTGCAGAACCTCTTACATCTGAGCTGTAGGCCTGCACAGCGTCCCTTTGGCGCAGAGGATAGCGCGTTGGACTTCTAATCCAAAGGTCGTGGGTTCGATCCCCACAAGGGACGGGCAATTTTTAAAAACGTGTGCCAATCTCCAGGTGGGTACTGACGTATGGGAAATCACAAGCCTCTGCAAAAGTTGAAAATTGTTGTGACCTCAGTTCTATGCTCAAGTATGTAGACCTTACACATATAAGCCAAATTCTCGTAGATCTGTTATCCATGACGCTGTTATGTGTAAATGCAGTAAAAACGGAACCATATCTTCACGTGCCTGTTGACGGGAATTTTCTTTCAATACCCAATTTTTACCTACTGATATAAATATAGCAATAGAACGCACATTTCGTACAGAAACAAATACAATGAAGAGAAAAGATTTTGAATTACTTCATGAGTCAATGTATGTAATCCCAGTGATGATCTTTAATTCTTCCAGCCCAAGGTGAGAGGGTTTCAGTTTTCTCGGCCACAAGTGAGAAAAGTAGACAGTTCCACAACAAGATATTCTGCTATGTTTCCTTAAGTGCTTCCATTAAACAATGGCACTCTGTATCTATAGAAACGGCGACAATTTTCACTTCGGCACAGGGGGCTTTTACTGGAGACTGTCAAGGGGAAACTTGCTAGATACATGAAGGGAGAAGATCAGACAGAGACGTCTGACGCTCCGCTGACGCTTGCCGAAAACTACATTAAGTATGATTCCCGCCTATAACTGACGGCGAGAGAGATGCATCATCTGTCCACTTCTCATCGAAGCACACTGTCACCAAGCAATGGCTGACGCTTCGAGGACGGCTTGAAATTGCTAGGGAGGTGATGCAGCTAAAGTTCCTGGTAAATGTGCTAACAGGGCACACACGTTCGTGGGAGTGTATACATATGATGGGGACCGGCTGTGACACAGCAGTCAACCAAAGTCAAAAAATGTGACTAATCATACAGTGTTTCCTTTACCACTTCGTTAGTGAATGCTGTTCTAAAGAGCGCAATTCCCATCTATCGGTAAGCAGCGCACGTGAGCGAATCTAATAGCAGGACTGTGTTACTACGATTGTACAGAGCAACTCTGTCAATACGCAGGTGTATCAATCAGTAGGGCCATGGTAAACAGAGCGATGTATCGTGTCTGTTGCATAAATAAAGAGTCTTTGATGTAATTGCTTCAGAGAAATATGAAAGTAAGCCTATCAGGAAAGTAATGCGAGACATGTAGCATGGGTCATGTCTTGCAGAACCTCTTACATCTGAGCTGTAGGCCTGCACAGCGTCCCTTTGGCGCAGAGGATAGCGCGTTGGACTTCTAATCCAAAGGTCGTGGGTTCGATCCCCACAAGGGACGGGCAGTTTTTAAAAACGTGTGCCAATCTCCAGGTGGGTACTGACGTATGGGAAATCACAAGCCTCTGCAAAAGTTGAAAATTGTTGTGACCTCAGTTCTATGCTCAAGTATGTAGACCTTACACATATAAGCCAAATTCTCGTAGATCTGTTATCCATGACGCTGTTATGTGTAAATGCAGTAAAAACGGAACCATATCTTCATGTGCCTGTTGACGGGAATTTTCTTTCAATACCCAATTTTTACCTACTGATATAAATATAGCAATAGAACGCACATTTCGTACAGAAACAAATACAATGAAGAGAAAAGATTTTGAATTACTTCATGAGTCAATGTATGTAATCCCAGTGATGATCTTTAATTCTTCCAGCCCAAGGTGAGAGGGTTTCAGTTTTCTCGGCCACAAGTGAGAAAAGTAGACAGTTCCACAACAAGATATTCTGCTATGTTTCCTTAAGTGCTTCCATTAAACAATGGCACTCTGTATCTATAGAAACGGCGACAATTTTCACTTCGGCACAGGGGGCTTTTACTGGAGACTGTCAAGGGGAAACTTGCTAGATACATGAAGGGAGAAGATCAGACAGAGACGTCTGACGCTCCGCTGACGCTTGCCGAAAACTACATTAAGTATGATTCCCGCCTATAACTGACGGCGAGAGAGATGCATCATCTGTCCACTTCTCATCGAAGCACACTGTCACCAAGCAATGGCTGACGCTTCGAGGACGGCTTGAAATTGCTAGGGAGGTGATGCAGCTAAAGTTCCTGGTAAATGTGCTAACAGGGCACACACGTTCGTGGGAGTGTATACATATGATGGGGACCGGCTGTGACACAGCAGTCAACCAAAGTCAAAAAATGTGACTAATCATACAGTGTTTCCTTTACCACTTCGTTAGTGAATGCTGTTCTAAAGAGCGCAATTCCCATCTATCGGTAAGCAGCGCACGTGAGCGAATCTAATAGCAGGACTGTGTTACTACGATTGTACAGAGCAACTCTGTCAATACGCAGGTGTATCAATCAGTAGGGCCATGGTAAACAGAGCGATGTATCGTGTCTGTTGCATAAATAAAGAGTCTTTGATGTAATTGCTTCAGAGAAATATGAAAGTAAGCCTATCAGGAAAGTAATGCGAGACATGTAGCATGGGTCATGTCTTGCAGAACGTCTTACATCTGAGCTGTAGGCCTGCACAGCGTCCCTTTGGCGCAGAGGATAGCGCGTTGGACTTCTAATCCAAAGGTCGTGGGTTCGATCCCCACAAGGGACGGGCAATTTTTAAAAACGTGTGCCAATCTCCAGGTGGGTACTGACGTATGGGAAATCACAAGCCTCTGCAAAAGTTGAAAATTGTTGTGACCTCAGTTCTATGCTCAAGTATGTAGACCTTACACATATAAGCCAAATTCTCGTAGATCTGTTATCCATGACGCTGTTATGTGTAAATGCAGTAAAAACGGAACCATATCTTCACGTGCCTGTTGACGGGAATTTTCTTTCAATACCCAATTTTTACCTACTGATATAAATATAGCAATAGAACGCACATTTCGTACAGAAACAAATACAATGAAGAGAAAAGATTTTGAATTACTTCATGAGTCAATGTATGTAATCCCAGTGATGATCTTTAATTCTTCCAGCCCAAGGTGAGAGGGTTTCAGTTTTCTCGGCCACAAGTGAGAAAAGTAGACAGTTCCACAACAAGATATTCTGCTATGTTTCCTTAAGTGCTTCCATTAAACAATGGCACTCTGTATCTATAGAAACGGCGACAATTTTCACTTCGGCACAGGGGGCTTTTACTGGAGACTGTCAAGGGGAAACTTGCTAGATACATGAAGGGAGAAGATCAGACAGAGACGTCTGACGCTCCGCTGACGCTTGCCGAAAACTACATTAAGTATGATTCCCGCCTATAACTGACGGCGAGAGAGATGCATCATCTGTCCACTTCTCATCGAAGCACACTGTCACCAAGCAATGGCTGACGCTTCGAGGACGGCTTGAAATTGCTAGGGAGGTGATGCAGCTAAAGTTCCTGGTAAATGTGCTAACAGGGCACACACGTTCGTGGGAGTGTATACATATGATGGGGACCGGCTGTGACACAGCAGTCAACCAAAGTCAAAAAATGTGACTAATCATACAGTGTTTCCTTTACCACTTCGTTAGTGAATGCTGTTCTAAAGAGCGCAATTCCCATCTATCGGTAAGCAGCGCACGTGAGCGAATCTAATAGCAGGACTGTGTTACTACGATTGTACAGAGCAACTCTGTCAATACGCAGGTGTATCAATCAGTAGGGCCATGGTAAACAGAGCGATGTATCGTGTCTGTTGCATAAATAAAGAGTCTTTGATGTAATTGCTTCAGAGAAATATGAAAGTAAGCCTATCAGGAAAGTAATGCGAGACATGTAGCATGGGTCATGTCTTGCAGAACGTCTTACATCTGAGCTGTAGGCCTGCACAGCGTCCCTTTGGCGCAGAGGATAGCGCGTTGGACTTCTAATCCAAAGGTCGTGGGTTCGATCCCCACAAGGGACGGGCAATTTTTAAAAACGTGTGCCAATCTCCAGGTGGGTACTGACGTATGGGAAATCACAAGCCTCTGCAAAAGTTGAAAATTGTTGTGACCTCAGTTCTATGCTCAAGTATGTAGACCTTACACATATAAGCCAAATTCTCGTAGATCTGTTATCCATGACGCTGTTATGTGTAAATGCAGTAAAAACGGAACCATATCTTCACGTGCCTGTTGACGGGAATTTTCTTTCAATACCCAATTTTTACCTACTGATATAAATATAGCAATAGAACGCACATTTCGTACAGAAACAAATACAATGAAGAGAAAAGATTTTGAATTACTTCATGAGTCAATGTATGTAATCCCAGTGATGATCTTTAATTCTTCCAGCCCAAGGTGAGAGGGTTTCAGTTTTCTCGGCCACAAGTGAGAAAAGTAGACAGTTCCACAACAAGATATTCTGCTATGTTTCCTTAAGTGCTTCCATTAAACAATGGCACTCTGTATCTATAGAAACGGCGACAATTTTCACTTCGGCACAGGGGGCTTTTACTGGAGACTGTCAAGGGGAAACTTGCTAGATACATGAAGGGAGAAGATCAGACAGAGACGTCTGACGCTCCGCTGACGCTTGCCGAAAACTACATTAAGTATGATTCCCGCCTATAACTGACGGCGAGAGAGATGCATCATCTGTCCACTTCTCATCGAAGGACACTGTCACCAAGCAATGGCTGACGCTTCGAGGACGGCTTGAAATTGCTAGGGAGGTGATGCAGCTAAAGTTCCTGGTAAATGTGCTAACAGGGCACACACGTTCGTGGGAGTGTATACATATGATTGGGACCGGCTGTGACACAGCAGTCAACCAAAGTCAAAAAATGTGACTAATCATACAGTGTTTCCTTTACCACTTCGTTAGTGAATGCTGTTCTAAAGAGCGCAATTCCCATCTATCGGTAAGCAGCGCACGTGAGCGAATCTAATAGCAGGACTGTGTTACTACGATTGTACAGAGCAACTCTGTCAATACGCAGGTGTATCAATCAGTAGGGCCATGGTAAACAGAGCGATGTATCGTGTCTGTTGCATAAATAAAGAGTCTTTGATGTAATTGCTTCAGAGAAATATGAAAGTAAGCCTATCAGGAAAGTAATGCGAGACATGTAGCATGGGTCATGTCTTGCAGAACCTCTTACATCTGAGCTGTAGGCCTGCACAGCGTCCCTTTGGCGCAGAGGATAGCGCGTTGGACTTCTAATCCAAAGGTCGTGGGTTCGATCCCCACAAGGGACGGGCAATTTTTAAAAACGTGTGCCAATCTCCAGGTGGGTACTGACGTATGGGAAATCACAAGCCTCTGCAAAAGTTGAAAATTGTTGTGACCTCAGTTCTATGCTCAAGTATGTAGACCTTACACATATAAGCCAAATTCTCGTAGATCTGTTATCCATGACGCTGTTATGTGTAAATGCAGTAAAAACGGAACCATATCTTCACGTGCCTGTTGACGGGAATTTTCTTTCAATACCCAATTTTTACCTACTGATATAAATATAGCAATAGAACGCACATTTCGTACAGAAACAAATACAATGAAGAGAAAAGATTTTGAATTACTTCATGAGTCAATGTATGTAATCCCAGTGATGATCTTTAATTCTTCCAGCCCAAGGTGAGAGGGTTTCAGTTTTCTCGGCCACAAATGAGAAAAGTAGACAGTTCCACAACAAGATATTCTGCTATGTTTCCTTAAGTGCTTCCATTAAACAATGGCACTCTGTATCTATAGAAACGGCGACAATTTTCACTTCGGCACAGGGGGCTTTTACTGGAGACTGTCAAGGGGAAACTTGCTAGATACATGAAGGGAGAAGATCAGACAGAGACGTCTGACGCTCCGCTGACGCTTGCCGAAAACTACATTAAGTATGATTCCCGCCTATAACTGACGGCGAGAGAGATGCATCATCTGTCCACTTCTCATCGAAGCACACTGTCACCAAGCAATGGCTGACGCTTCGAGGACGGCTTGAAATTGCTAGGGAGGTGATGCAGCTAAAGTTCCTGGTAAATGTGCTAACAGGGCACACACGTTCGTGGGAGTGTATACATATGATGGGGACCGGCTGTGACACAGCAGTCAACCAAAGTCAAAAAATGTGACTAATCATACAGTGTTTCCTTTACCACTTCGTTAGTGAATGCTGTTCTAAAGAGCGCAATTCCCATCTATCGGTAAGCAGCGCACGTGAGCGAATCTAATAGCAGGACTGTGTTACTACGATTGTACAGAGCAACTCTGTCAATACGCAGGTGTATCAATCAGTAGGGCCATGGTAAACAGAGCGATGTATCGTGTCTGTTGCATAAATAAAGAGTCTTTGATGTAATTGCTTCAGAGAAATATGAAAGTAAGCCTATCAGGAAAGTAATGCGAGACATGTAGCATGGGTCATGTCTTGCAGAACCTCTTACATCTGAGCTGTAGGCCTGCACAGCGTCCCTTTGGCGCAGAGGATAGCGCGTTGGACTTCTAATCCAAAGGTCGTGGGTTCGATCCCCACAAGGGACGGGCAATTTTTAAAAACGTGTGCCAATCTCCAGGTGGGTACTGACGTATGGGAAATCACAAGCCTCTGCAAAAGTTGAAAATTGTTGTGACCTCAGTTCTATGCTCAAGTATGTAGACCTTACACATATAAGCCAAATTCTCGTAGATCTGTTATCCATGACGCTGTTATGTGTAAATGCAGTAAAAACGGAACCATATCTTCACGTGCCTGTTGACGGGAATTTTCTTTCAATACCCAATTTTTACCTACTGATATAAATATAGCAATAGAACGCACATTTCGTACAGAAACAAATACAATGAAGAGAAAAGATTTTGAATTACTTCATGAGTCAATGTATGTAATCCCAGTGATGATCTTTAATTCTTCCAGCCCAAGGTGAGAGGGTTTCAGTTTTCTCGGCCACAAGTGAGAAAAGTAGACAGTTCCACAACAAGATATTCTGCTATGTTTCCTTAAGTGCTTCCATTAAACAATGGCACTCTGTATCTATAGAAACGGCGACAATTTTCACTTCGGCACAGGGGGCTTTTACTGGAGACTGTCAAGGGGAAACTTGCTAGATACATGAAGGGAGAAGATCAGACAGAGACGTCTGACGCTCCGCTGACGCTTGCCGAAAACTACATTAAGTATGATTCCCGCCTATAACTGATGGCGAGAGAGATGCATCATCTGTCCACTTCTCATCGAAGCACACTGTCACCAAGCAATGGCTGACGCTTCGAGGACGGCTTGAAATTGCTAGGGAGGTGATGCAGCTAAAGTTCCTGGTAAATGTGCTAACAGGGCACACACGTTCGTGGGAGTGTATACATATGATGGGGACCGGCTGTGACACAGCAGTCAACCAAAGTCAAAAAATGTGACTAATCATACAGTGTTTCCTTTACCACTTCGTTAGTGAATGCTGTTCTAAAGAGCGCAATTCCCATCTATCGGTAAGCAGCGCACGTGAGCGAATCTAATAGCAGGACTGTGTTACTACGATTGTACAGAGCAACTCTGTCAATACGCAGGTGTATCAATCAGTAGAGCCATGGTAAACAGAGCGATGTATCGTGTCTGTTGCATAAATAAAGAGTCTTTGATGTAATTGCTTCAGAGAAATATGAAAGTAAGCCTATCAGGAAAGTAATGCGAGACATGTAGCATGGGTCATGTCTTGCAGAACCTCTTACATCTGAGCTGTAGGCCTGCACAGCGTCCCTTTGGCGCAGAGGATAGCGCGTTGGACTTCTAATCCAAAGGTCGTGGGTTCGATCCCCACAAGGGACGGGCAATTTTTAAAAACGTGTGCCAATCTCCAGGTGGGTACTGACGTATGGGAAATCACAAGCCTCTGCAAAAGTTGAAAATTGTTGTGACCTCAGTTCTATGCTCAAGTATGTAGACCTTACACATATAAGCCAAATTCTCGTAGATCTGTTATCCATGACGCTGTTATGTGTAAATGCAGTAAAAACGGAACCATATCTTCACGTGCCTGTTGACGGGAATTTTCTTTCAATACCCAATTTTTACCTACTGATATAAATATAGCAATAGAACGCACATTTCGTACAGAAACAAATACAATGAAGAGAAAAGATTTTGAATTACTTCATGAGTCAATGTATGTAATCCCAGTGATGATCTTTAATTCTTCCAGCCCAAGGTGAGAGGGTTTCAGTTTTCTCGGCCACAAGTGAGAAAAGTAGACAGTTCCACAACAAGATATTCTGCTATGTTTCCTTAAGTGCTTCCATTAAACAATGGCACTCTGTATCTATAGAAACGGCGACAATTTTCACTTCGGCACAGGGGGCTTTTACTGGAGACTGTCAAGGGGAAACTTGCTAGATACATGAAGGGAGAAGATCAGACAGAGACGTCTGACGCTCCGCTGACGCTTGCCGAAAACTACATTAAGTATGATTCCCGCCTATAACTGACGGCGAGAGAGATGCATCATCTGTCCACTTCTCATCGAAGCACACTGTCACCAAGCAATGGCTGACGCTTCGAGGACGGCTTGAAATTGCTAGGGAGGTGATGCAGCTAAAGTTCCTGGTAAATGTGCTAACAGGGCACACACGTTCGTGGGAGTGTATACATATGATGGGGACCGGCTGTGACACAGCAGTCAACCAAAGTCAAAAAATGTGACTAATCATACAGTGTTTCCTTTACCACTTCGTTAGTGAATGCTGTTCTAAAGAGCGCAATTCCCATCTATCGGTAAGCAGCGCACGTGAGCGAATCTAATAGCAGGACTGTGTTACTACGATTGTACAGAGCAACTCTGTCAATACGCAGGTGTATCAATCAGTAGAGCCATGGTAAACAGAGCGATGTATCGTGTCTGTTGCATAAATAAAGAGTCTTTGATGTAATTGCTTCAGAGAAATATGAAAGTAAGCCTATCAGGAAAGTAATGCGAGACATGTAGCATGGGTCATGTCTTGCAGAACCTCTTACATCTGAGCTGTAGGCCTGCACAGCGTCCCTTTGGCGCAGAGGATAGCGCGTTGGACTTCTAATCCAAAGGTCGTGGGTTCGATCCCCACAAGGGACGGGCAATTTTTAAAAACGTGTGCCAATCTCCAGGTGGGTACTGACGTATGGGAAATCACAAGCCTCTGCAAAAGTTGAAAATTGTTGTGACCTCAGTTCTATGCTCAAGTATGTAGACCTTACACATATAAGCCAAATTCTCGTAGATCTGTTATCCATGACGCTGTTATGTGTAAATGCAGTAAAAACGGAACCATATCTTCACGTGCCTGTTGACGGGAATTTTCTTTCAATACCCAATTTTTACCTACTGATATAAATATAGCAATAGAACGCACATTTCGTACAGAAACAAATACAATGAAGAGAAAAGATTTTGAATTACTTCATGAGTCAATGTATGTAATCCCAGTGATGATCTTTAATTCTTCCAGCCCAAGGTGAGAGGGTTTCAGTTTTCTCGGCCACAAGTGAGAAAAGTAGACAGTTCCACAACAAGATATTCTGCTATGTTTCCTTAAGTGCTTCCATTAAACAATGGCACTCTGTATCTATAGAAACGGCGACAATTTTCACTTCGGCACAGGGGGCTTTTACTGGAGACTGTCAAGGGGAAACTTGCTAGATACATGAAGGGAGAAGATCAGACAGAGACGTCTGACGCTCCGCTGACGCTTGCCGAAAACTACATTAAGTATGATTCCCGCCTATAACTGACGGCGAGAGAGATGCATCATCTGTCCACTTCTCATCGAAGCACACTGTCACCAAGCAATGGCTGACGCTTCGAGGACGGCTTGAAATTGCTAGGGAGGTGATGCAGCTAAAGTTCCTGGTAAATGTGCTAACAGGGCACACACGTTCGTGGGAGTGTATACATATGATGGGGACCGGCTGTGACACAGCAGTCAACCAAAGTCAAAAAATGTGACTAATCATACAGTGTTTCCTTTACCACTTCGTTAGTGAATGCTGTTCTAAAGAGCGCAATTCCCATCTATCGGTAAGCAGCGCACGTGAGCGAATCTAATAGCAGGACTGTGTTACTACGATTGTACAGAGCAACTCTGTCAATAAGCAGGTGTATCAATCAGTAGGGCCATGGTAAACAGAGCGATGTATCGTGTCTGTTGCATAAATAAAGAGTCTTTGATGTAATTGCTTCAGAGAAATATGAAAGTAAGCCTATCAGGAAAGTAATGCGAGACATGTAGCATGGGTCATGTCTTGCAGAACCTCTTACATCTGAGCTGTAGGCCTGCACAGCGTCCCTTTGGCGCAGAGGATAGCGCGTTGGACTTCTAATCCAAAGGTCGTGGGTTCGATCCCCACAAGGGACGGGCAATTTTTAAAAACGTGTGCCAATCTCCAGGTGGGTACTGACGTATGGGAAATCACAAGCCTCTGCAAAAGTTGAAAATTGTTGTGACCTCAGTTCTATGCTCAAGTATGTAGACCTTACACATATAAGCCAAATTCTCGTAGATCTGTTATCCATGACGCTGTTATGTGTAAATGCAGTAAAAACGGAACCATATCTTCACGTGCCTGTTGACGGGAATTTTCTTTCAATACCCAATTTTTACCTACTGATATAAATATAGCAATAGAACGCACATTTCGTACAGAAACAAATACAATGAAGAGAAAAGATTTTGAATTACTTCATGAGTCAATGTATGTAATCCCAGTGATGATCTTTAATTCTTCCAGCCCAAGGTGAGAGGGTTTCAGTTTTCTCGGCCACAAATGAGAAAAGTAGACAGTTCCACAACAAGATATTCTGCTATGTTTCCTTAAGTGTTTCCATTAAACAATGGCACTCTGTATCTATAGAAACGGCGACAATTTTCACTTCGGCACAGGGGGCTTTTACTGGAGACTGTCAAGGGGAAACTTGCTAGATACATGAAGGGAGAAGATCAGACAGAGACGTCTGACGCTCCGCTGACGCTTGCCGAAAACTACATTAAGTATGATTCCCGCCTATAACTGACGGCGAGAGAGATGCATCATCTGTCCACTTCTCATCGAAGCACACTGTCACCAAGCAATGGCTGACGCTTCGAGGACGGCTTGAAATTGCTAGGGAGGTGATGCAGCTAAAGTTCCTGGTAAATGTGCTAACAGGGCACACACGTTCGTGGGAGTGTATACATATGATGGGGACCGGCTGTGACACAGCAGTCAACCAAAGTCAAAAAATGTGACTAATCATACAGTGTTTCCTTTACCACTTCGTTAGTGAATGCTGTTCTAAAGAGCGCAATTCCCATCTATCGGTAAGCAGCGCACGTGAGCGAATCTAATAGCAGGACTGTGTTACTACGATTGTACAGAGCAACTCTGTCAATACGCAGGTGTATCAATCAGTAGAGCCATGGTAAACAGAGCGATGTATCGTGTCTGTTGCATAAATAAAGAGTCTTTGATGTAATTGCTTCAGAGAAATATGAAAGTAAGCCTATCAGGAAAGTAATGCGAGACATGTAGCATGGGTCATGTCTTGCAGAACCTCTAACATCTGAGCTGTAGGCCTGCACAGCGTCCCTTTGGCGCAGAGGATAGCGCGTTGGACCTCTAATCCAAAGGTCGTGGGTTCGATCCCCACAAGGGACGGGCAATTTTTAAAAACGTGTGCCAATCTCCAGGTGGGTACTGACGTATGGGAAATCACAAGCCTCTGCAAAAGTTGAAAATTGTTGTGACCTCAGTTCTATGCTCAAGTATGTAGACCTTACACATATAAGCCAAATTCTCGTAGATCTGTTATCCATGACGCTGTTATGTGTAAATGCAGTAAAAACGGAACCATATCTTCACGTGCCTGTTGACGGGAATTTTCTTTCAATACCCAATTTTTACCTACTGATATAAATATAGCAATAGAACGCACATTTCGTACAGAAACAAATACAATGAAGAGAAAAGATTTTGAATTACTTCATGAGTCAATGTATGTAATCCCAGTGATGATCTTTAATTCTTCCAGCCCAAGGTGAGAGGGTTTCAGTTTTCTCGGCCACAAGTGAGAAAAGTAGACAGTTCCACAACAAGATATTCTGCTATGTTTCCTTAAGTGCTTCCATTAAACAATGGCACTCTGTATCTATAGAAACGGCGACAATTTTCACTTCGGCACAGGGGGCTTTTACTGGAGACTGTCAAGGGGAAACTTGCTAGATACATGAAGGGAGAAGATCAGACAGAGACGTCTGACCCTCCGCTGACGCTTGCCGAAAACTACATTAAGTATGATTCCCGCCTATAACTGACGGCGAGAGAGATGCATCATCTGTCCACTTCTCATCGAAGCACACTGTCACCAAGCAATGGCTGACGCTTCGAGGACGGCTTGAAATTGCTAGGGAGGTGATGCAGCTAAAGTTCCTGGTAAATGTGCTAACAGGGCACACACGTTCGTGGGAGTGTATACATATGATGGGGACCGGCTGTGACACAGCAGTCAACCAAAGTCAAAAAATGTGACTAATCATACAGTGTTTCCTTTACCACTTCGTTAGTGAATGCTGTTCTAAAGAGCGCAATTCCCATCTATCGGTAAGCAGCGCACGTGAGCGAATCTAATAGCAGGACTGTGTTACTACGATTGTACAGAGCAACTCTGTCAATACGCAGGTGTATCAATCAGTAGAGCCATGGTAAACAGAGCGATGTATCGTGTCTGTTGCATAAATAAAGAGTCTTTGATGTAATTGCTTCAGAGAAATATGAAAGTAAGCCTATCAGGAAAGTAATGCGAGACATGTAGCATGGGTCATGTCTTGCAGAACCTCTTACATCTGAGCTGTAGGCCTGCACAGCGTCCCTTTGGCGCAGAGGATAGCGCGTTGGACTTCTAATCCAAAGGTCGTGGGTTCGATCCCCACAAGGGACGGGCAATTTTTAAAAACGTGTGCCAATCTCCAGGTGGGTACTGACGTATGGGAAATCACAAGCCTCTGCAAAAGTTGAAAATTGTTGTGACCTCAGTTCTATGCTCAAGTATGTAGACCTTACACATATAAGCCAAATTCTCGTAGATCTGTTATCCATGACGCTGTTATGTGTAAATGCAGTAAAAACGGAACCATATCTTCACGTGCCTGTTGACGGGAATTTTCTTTCAATACCCAATTTTTACCTACTGATATAAATATAGCAATAGAACGCACATTTCGTACAGAAACAAATACAATGAAGAGAAAAGATTTTGAATTACTTCATGAGTCAATGTATGTAATCCCAGTGATGATCTTTAATTCTTCCAGCCCAAGGTGAGAGGGTTTCAGTTTTCTCGGCCACAAGTGAGAAAAGTAGACAGTTCCACAACAAGATATTCTGCTATGTTTCCTTAAGTGCTTCCATTAAACAATGGCACTCTGTATCTATAGAAACGGCGACAATTTTCACTTCGGCACAGGGGGCTTTTACTGGAGACTGTCAAGGGGAAACTTGCTAGATACATGAAGGGAGAAGATCAGACAGAGACGTCTGACGCTCCGCTGACGCTTGCCGAAAACTACATTAAGTATGATTCCCGCCTATAACTGACGGCGAGAGAGATGCATCATCTGTCCACTTCTCATCGAAGCACACTGTCACCAAGCAATGGCTGACGCTTCGAGGACGGCTTGAAATTGCTAGGGAGGTGATGCAGCTAAAGTTCCTGGTAAATGTGCTAACAGGGCACACACGTTCGTGGGAGTGTATACATATGATGGGGACCGGCTGTGACACAGCAGTCAACCAAAGTCAAAAAATGTGACTAATCATACAGTGTTTCCTTTACCACTTCGTTAGTGAATGCTGTTCTAAAGAGCGCAATTCCCATCTATCGGTAAGCAGCGCACGTGAGCGAATCTAATAGCAGGACTGTGTTACTACGATTGTACAGAGCAACTCTGTCAATACGCAGGTGTATCAATCAGTAGGGCCATGGTAAACAGAGCGATGTATCGTGTCTGTTGCATAAATAAAGAGTCTTTGATGTAATTGCTTCAGAGAAATATGAAAGTAAGCCTATCAGGAAAGTAATGCGAGACATGTAGCATGGGTCATGTCTTGCAGAACCTCTTACATCTGAGCTGTAGGCCTGCACAGCGTCCCTTTGGCGCAGAGGATAGCGCGTTGGACTTCTAATCCAAAGGTCGTGGGTTCGATCCCCACAAGGGACGGGCAATTTTTAAAAACGTGTGCCAATCTCCAGGTGGGTACTGACGTATGGGAAATCACAAGCCTCTGCAAAAGTTGAAAATTGTTGTGACCTCAGTTCTATGCTCAAGTATGTAGACCTTACACATATAAGCCAAATTCTCGTAGATCTGTTATCCATGACGCTGTTATGTGTAAATGCAGTAAAAACGGAACCATATCTTCACGTGCCTGTTGACGGGAATTTTCTTTCAATACCCAATTTTTACCTACTGATATAAATATAGCAATAGAACGCACATTTCGTACAGAAACAAATACAATGAAGAGAAAAGATTTTGAATTACTTCATGAGTCAATGTATGTAATCCCAGTGATGATCTTTAATTCTTCCAGCCCAAGGTGAGAGGGTTTCAGTTTTCTCGGCCACAAGTGAGAAAAGTAGACAGTTCCACAACAAGATATTCTGCTATGTTTCCTTAAGTGCTTCCATTAAACAATGGCACTCTGTATCTATAGAAACGGCGACAATTTTCACTTCGGCACAGGGGGCTTTTACTGGAGACTGTCAAGGGGAAACTTGCTAGATACATGAAGGGAGAAGATCAGACAGAGACGTCTGACGCTCCGCTGACGCTTGCCGAAAACTACATTAAGTATGATTCCCGCCTATAACTGACGGCGAGAGAGATGCATCATCTGTCCACTTCTCATCGAAGCACACTGTCACCAAGCAATGGCTGACGCTTCGAGGACGGCTTGAAATTGCTAGGGAGGTGATGCAGCTAAAGTTCCTGGTAAATGTGCTAACAGGGCACACACGTTCGTGGGAGTGTATACATATGATGGGGACCGGCTGTGACACAGCAGTCAACCAAAGTCAAAAAATGTGACTAATCATACAGTGTTTCCTTTACCACTTCGTTAGTGAATGCTGTTCTAAAGAGCGCAATTCCCATCTATCGGTAAGCAGCGCACGTGAGCGAATCTAATAGCAGGACTGTGTTACTACGATTGTACAGAGCAACTCTGTCAATAAGCAGGTGTATCAATCAGTAGGGCCATGGTAAACAGAGCGATGTATCGTGTCTGTTGCATAAATAAAGAGTCTTTGATGTAATTGCTTCAGAGAAATATGAAAGTAAGCCTATCAGGAAAGTAATGCGAGACATGTAGCATGGGTCATGTCTTGCAGAACCTCTTACATCTGAGCTGTAGGCCTGCACAGCGTCCCTTTGGCGCAGAGGATAGCGCGTTGGACTTCTAATCCAAAGGTCGTGGGTTCGATCCCCACAAGGGACGGGCAATTTTTAAAAACGTGTGCCAATCTCCAGGTGGGTACTGACGTATGGGAAATCACAAGCCTCTGCAAAAGTTGAAAATTGTTGTGACCTCAGTTCTATGCTCAAGTATGTAGACCTTACACATATAAGCCAAATTCTCGTAGATCTGTTATCCATGACGCTGTTATGTGTAAATGCAGTAAAAACGGAACCATATCTTCACGTGCCTGTTGACGGGAATTTTCTTTCAATACCCAATTTTTACCTACTGATATAAATATAGCAATAGAACGCACATTTCGTACAGAAACAAATACAATGAAGAGAAAAGATTTTGAATTACTTCATGAGTCAATGTATGTAATCCCAGTGATGATCTTTAATTCTTCCAGCCCAAGGTGAGAGGGTTTCAGTTTTCTCGGCCACAAATGAGAAAAGTAGACAGTTCCACAACAAGATATTCTGCTATGTTTCCTTAAGTGCTTCCATTAAACAATGGCACTCTGTATCTATAGAAACGGCGACAATTTTCACTTCGGCACAGGGGGCTTTTACTGGAGACTGTCAAGGGGAAACTTGCTAGATACATGAAGGGAGAAGATCAGACAGAGACGTCTGACGCTCCGCTGACGCTTGCCGAAAACTACATTAAGTATGATTCCCGCCTATAACTGACGGCGAGAGAGATGCATCATCTGTCCACTTCTCATCGAAGCACACTGTCACCAAGCAATGGCTGACGCTTCGAGGACGGCTTGAAATTGCTAGGGAGGTGATGCAGCTAAAGTTCCTGGTAAATGTGCTAACAGGGCACACACGTTCGTGGGAGTGTATACATATGATGGGGACCGGCTGTGACACAGCAGTCAACCAAAGTCAAAAAATGTGACTAATCATACAGTGTTTCCTTTACCACTTCGTTAGTGAATGCTGTTCTAAAGAGCGCAATTCCCATCTATCGGTAAGCAGCGCACGTGAGCGAATCTAATAGCAGGACTGTGTTACTACGATTGTACAGAGCAACTCTGTCAATACGCAGGTGTATCAATCAGTAGGGCCATGGTAAACAGAGCGATGTATCGTGTCTGTTGCATAAATAAAGAGTCTTTGATGTAATTGCTTCAGAGAAATATGAAAGTAAGCCTATCAGGAAAGTAATGCGAGACATGTAGCATGGGTCATGTCTTGCAGAACCTCTTACATCTGAGCTGTAGGCCTGCACAGCGTCCCTTTGGCGCAGAGGATAGCGCGTTGGACTTCTAATCCAAAGGTCGTGGGTTCGATCCCCACAAGGGACGGGCAATTTTTAAAAACGTGTGCCAATCTCCAGGTGGGTACTGACGTATGGGAAATCACAAGCCTCTGCAAAAGTTGAAAATTGTTGTGACCTCAGTTCTATGCTCAAGTATGTAGACCTTACACATATAAGCCAAATTCTCGTAGATCTGTTATCCATGACGCTGTTATGTGTAAATGCAGTAAAAACGGAACCATATCTTCACGTGCCTGTTGACGGGAATTTTCTTTCAATACCCAATTTTTACCTACTGATATAAATATAGCAATAGAACGCACATTTCGTACAGAAACAAATACAATGAAGAGAAAAGATTTTGAATTACTTCATGAGTCAATGTATGTAATCCCAGTGATGATCTTTAATTCTTCCAGCCCAAGGTGAGAGGGTTTCAGTTTTCTCGGCCACAAGTGAGAAAAGTAGACAGTTCCACAACAAGATATTCTGCTATGTTTCCTTAAGTGCTTCCATTAAACAATGGCACTCTGTATCTATAGAAACGGCGACAATTTTCACTTCGGCACAGGGGGCTTTTACTGGAGACTGTCAAGGGGAAACTTGCTAGATACATGAAGGGAGAAGATCAGACAGAGACGTCTGACGCTCCGCTGACGCTTGCCGAAAACTACATTAAGTATGATTCCCGCCTATAACTGACGGCGAGAGAGATGCATCATCTGTCCACTTCTCATCGAAGCACACTGTCACCAAGCAATGGCTGACGCTTCGAGGACGGCTTGAAATTGCTAGGGAGGTGATGCAGCTAAAGTTCCTGGTAAATGTGCTAACAGGGCACACACGTTCGTGGGAGTGTATACATATGATGGGGACCGGCTGTGACACAGCAGTCAACCAAAGTCAAAAAATGTGACTAATCATACAGTGTTTCCTTTACCACTTCGTTAGTGAATGCTGTTCTAAAGAGCGCAATTCCCATCTATCGGTAAGCAGCGCACGTGAGCGAATCTAATAGCAGGACTGTGTTACTACGATTGTACAGAGCAACTCTGTCAATACGCAGGTGTATCAATCAGTAGGGCCATGGTAAACAGAGCGATGTATCGTGTCTGTTGCATAAATAAAGAGTCTTTGATGTAATTGCTTCAGAGAAATATGAAAGTAAGCCTATCAGGAAAGTAATGCGAGACATGTAGCATGGGTCATGTCTTGCAGAACCTCTTACATCTGAGCTGTAGGCCTGCACAGCGTCCCTTTGGCGCAGAGGATAGCGCGTTGGACTTCTAATCCAAAGGTCGTGGGTTCGATCCCCACAAGGGACGGGCAATTTTTAAAAACGTGTGCCAATCTCCAGGTGGGTACTGACGTATGGGAAATCACAAGCCTCGGCAAAAGTTGAAAATTTTTGTGACCTCAGTTCTATGCTCAAGTATGTAGACATTACACATATAAGCCAAATTCTCGTAGATCTGTTATCCATGACGCTGTTATGTGTAAATGCAGTAAAAACGGAAACATATCTTCACGTGCCTGTTGACGGGAATTTTCTTTCAATACCCAATTTTTACCTACTGATATAAATATAGCAATAGAACGCACATTTCGTACAGAAACAAATACAATGAAGAGAAAAGATTTTGAATTACTTCATGAGTCAATGTATGTAATCCCAGTGATGATCTTTAATTCTTCCAGCCCAAGGTGAGAGGGTTTCAGTTTTCTCGGCCACAAGTGAGAAAAGTAGACAGTTCCACAACAAGATATTCTGCTATGTTTCCTTAAGTGCTTCCATTAAACAATGGCACTCTGTATCTATAGAAACGGCGACAATTTTCACTTCGGCACAGGGGGCTTTTACTGGAGACTGTCAAGGGGAAACTTGCTAGATACATGAAGGGAGAAGATCAGACAGAGACGTCTGACGCTCCGCTGACGCTTGCCGAAAACTACATTAAGTATGATTCCCGCCTATAACTGACGGCGAGAGAGATGCATCATCTGTCCACTTCTCATCGAAGCACACTGTCACCAAGCAATGGCTGACGCTTCGAGGACGGCTTGAAATTGCTAGGGAGGTGATGCAGCTAAAGTTCCTGGTAAATGTGCTAACAGGGCACACATGTTCGTGGGAGTGTATACATATGATGGGGACCGGCTGTGACACAGCAGTCAACCAAAGTCAAAAAATGTGACTAATCATACAGTGTTTCCTTTACCACTTCGTTAGTGAATGCTGTTCTAAAGAGCGCAATTCCCATCTATCGGTAAGCAGCGCACGTGAGCGAATCTAATAGCAGGACTGTGTTACTACGATTGTACAGAGCAACTCTGTCAATACGCAGGTGTATCAATCAGTAGGGCCATGGTAAACAGAGCGATGTATCGTGTCTGTTGCATAAATAAAGAGTCTTTGATGTAATTGCTTCAGAGAAATATGAAAGTAAGCCTATCAGGAAAGTAATGCGAGACATGTAGCATGGGTCATGTCTTGCAGAACCTCTTACATCTGAGCTGTAGGCCTGCACAGCGTCCCTTTGGCGCAGAGGATAGCGCGTTGGACTTCTAATCCAAAGGTCGTGGGTTCGATCCCCACAAGGGACGGGCAATTTTTAAAAACGTGTGCCAATCTCCAGGTGGGTACTGACGTATGGGAAATCACAAGCCTCGGCAAAAGTTGAAAATTTTTGTGACCTCAGTTCTATGCTCAAGTGTGTAGACATTACACATATAAGCCAAATTCTCGTAGATCTGTTATCCATGACGCTGTTATGTGTAAATGCAGTAAAAACGGAAACATATCTTCACGTGCCTGTTGACGGGAATTTTCTTTCAATACCCAATTTTTACCTACTGATATAAATATAGCAATAGAACGCACATTTCGTACAGAAACAAATACAATGAAGAGAAAAGATTTTGAATTACTTCATGAGTCAATGTATGTAATCCCAGTGATGATCTTTAATTCTTCCAGCCCAAGGTGAGAGGGTTTCAGTTTTCTCGGCCACAAGTGAGAAAAGTAGACAGTTCCACAACAAGATATTCTGCTATGTTTCCTTAAGTGCTTCCATTAAACAATGGCACTCTGTATCTATAGAAACGGCGACAATTTTCACTTCGGCACAGGGGGCTTTTACTGGAGACTGTCAAGGGGAAACTTGCTAGATACATGAAGGGAGAAGATCAGACAGAGACGTCTGACGCTCCGCTGACGCTTGCCGAAAACTACATTAAGTATGATTCCCGCCTATAACTGACGGCGAGAGAGATGCATCATCTGTCCACTTCTCATCGAAGCACACTGTCACCAAGCAATGGCTGACGCTTCGAGGACGGCTTGAAATTGCTAGGGAGGTGATGCAGCTAAAGTTCCTGGTAAATGTGCTAACAGGGCACACACGTTCGTGGGAGTGTATACATATGATGGGGACCGGCTGTGACACAGCAGTCAACCAAAGTCAAAAAATGTGACTAATCATACAGTGTTTCCTTTACCACTTCGTTAGTGAATGCTGTTCTAAAGAGCGCAATTCCCATCTATCGGTAAGCAGCGCACGTGAGCGAATCTAATAGCAGGACTGTGTTACTACGATTGTACAGAGCAACTCTGTCAATACGCAGGTGTATCAATCAGTAGGGCCAACACTAGATCGCGTGTTTATCGTGTCTGTTGCATAAATAAAGAGTCTTTGATGTAATTGCTTCAGAGAAATATGAAAGTAAGCCTATCAGGAAAGTAATGCGAGACATGTAGCATGGGTCATGTCTTGCAGAACCTCTTACATCTGAGCTGTAGGCCTGCACAGCGTCCCTTTGGCGCAGAGGATAGCGCGTTGGACTTCTAATCCAAAGGTCGTGGGTTCGATCCCCCACAAGGGACGGGCAATTTTTAAAAACGTGTGCCAATCTCCAGGTGGGTACTGACGTATGGGAAATCACAAGCCTCTGCAAAAGTTGAAAATTGTTGTGACCTCAGTTCTATGCTCAAGTATGTAGACCTTACACATATAAGCCAAATTCTCGTAGATCTGTTATCCATGACGCTGTTATGTGTAAATGCAGTAAAAACGGAACCATATCTTCACGTGCCTGTTGACGGGAATTTTCTTTCAATACCCAATTTTTACCTACTGATATAAATATAGCAATAGAACGCACATTTCGTACAGAAACAAATACAATGAAGAGAAAAGATTTTGAATTACTTCATGAGTCAATGTATGTAATCCCAGTGATGATCTTTAATTCTTCCAGCCCAAGGTGAGAGGGTTTCAGTTTTCTCGGCCACAAGTGAGAAAAGTAGACAGTTCCACAACAAGATATTCTGCTATGTTTCCTTAAGTGCTTCCATTAAACAATGGCACTCTGTATCTATAGAAACGGCGACAATTTTCACTTCGGCACAGGGGCTTTTACTGGAGACTGTCAAGGGGAAACTTGCTAGATACATGAAGGGAGAAGATCAGACAGAGACGTCTGACGCTCCGCTGACGCTTGCCGAAAACTACATTAAGTATGATTCCCGCCTATAACTGACGGCGAGAGAGATGCATCATCTGTCCACTTCTCATCGAAGCACACTGTCACCAAGCAATGGCTGACGCTTCGAGGACGGCTTGAAATTGCTAGGGAGGTGATGCAGCTAAAGTTCCTGGTAAATGTGCTAACAGGGCACACACGTTCGTGGGAGTGTATACATATGATGGGGACCGGCTGTGACACAGCAGTCAACCAAAGTCAAAAAATGTGACTAATCATACAGTGTTTCCTTTACCACTTCGTTAGTGAATGCTGTTCTAAAGAGCGCAATTCCCATCTATCGGTAAGCAGCGCACGTGAGCGAATCTAATAGCAGGACTGTGTTACTACGATTGTACAGAGCAACTCTGTCAATACGCAGGTGTATCAATCAGTAGGGCCATGGTAAACAGAGCGATGTATCGTGTCTGTTGCATAAATAAAGAGTCTTTGATGTAATTGCTTCAGAGAAATATGAAAGTAAGCCTATCAGGAAAGTAATGCGAGACATGTAGCATGGGTCATGTCTTGCAGAACCTCTTACATCTGAGCTGTAGGCCTGCACAGCGTCCCTTTGGCGCAGAGGATAGCGCGTTGGACTTCTAATCCAAAGGTCGTGGGTTCGATCCCCACAAGGGACGGGCAATTTTTAAAAACGTGTGCCAATCTCCAGGTGGGTACTGACGTATGGGAAATCACAAGCCTCTGCAAAAGTTGAAAATTGTTGTGACCTCAGTTCTATGCTCAAGTATGTAGACCTTACACATATAAGCCAAATTCTCGTAGATCTGTTATCCATGACGCTGTTATGTGTAAATGCAGTAAAAACGGAACCTATCTTCACGTGCCTGTTGACGGGAATTTTCTTTCAATACCCAATTTTTACCTACTGATATAAATATAGCAATAGAACGCACATTTCGTACAGAAACAAATACAATGAAGAGAAAAGATTTTGAATTACTTCATGAGTCAATGTATGTAATCCCAGTGATGATCTTTAATTCTTCCAGCCCAAGGTGAGAGGGTTTCAGTTTTCTCGGCCACAAGTGAGAAAAGTAGACAGTTCCACAACAAGATATTCTGCTATGTTTCCTTAAGTGCTTCCATTAAACAATGGCACTCTGTATCTATAGAAACGGCGACAATTTTCACTTCGGCACAGGGGGCTTTTACTGGAGACTGTCAAGGGGAAACTTGCTAGATACATGAAGGGAGAAGATCAGACAGAGACGTCTGACGCTCCGCTGACGCTTGCCGAAAACTACATTAAGTATGATTCCCGCCTATAACTGACGGCGAGAGAGATGCATCATCTGTCCACTTCTCATCGAAGCACACTGTCACCAAGCAATGGCTGACGCTTCGAGGACGGCTTGAAATTGCTAGGGAGGTGATGCAGCTAAAGTTCCTGGTAAATGTGCTAACAGGGCACACCACGTTCGTGGGAGTGTATACATATGATGGGGACCGGCTGTGACACAGCAGTCAACCAAAGTCAAAAAATGTGACTAATCATACAGTGTTTCCTTTACCACTTCGTTAGTGAATGCTGTTCTAAAGAGCGCAATTCCCATCTATCGGTAAGCAGCGCACGTGAGCGAATCTAATAGCAGGACTGTGTTACTACGATTGTACAGAGCAACTCTGTCAATACGCAGGTGTATCAATCAGTAGGGCCATGGTAAACAGAGCGATGTATCGTGTCTGTTGCATAAATAAAGAGTCTTTGATGTAATTGCTTCAGAGAAATATGAAAGTAAGCCTATCAGGAAAGTAATGCGAGACATGTAGCATGGGTCATGTCTTGCAGAACCTCTTACATCTGAGCTGTAGGCCTGCACAGCGTCCCTTTGGCGCAGAGGATAGCGCATTGGACTTCTAATCCAAAGGTCGTGGGTTCGGTCCCCACAAGGGACGGGCAATTTTTAAAAACGTGTGCCAATCTCCAGGTGGGTACTGACGTATGGGAAATCACAAGCCTCGGCAAAAGTTGAAAATTGTTGTGACCTCAGTTCTATGCTCAAGTATGTAGACCTTACACATATAAGCCAAATTCTCGTAGATCTGTTATCCATGACGCTGTTATGTGTAAATGCAGTAAAAACGGAACCATATCTTCACGTGCCTGTTGACGGGAATTTTCTTTCAATACCCAATTTTTACCTACTGATATAAATATAGCAATAGAACGCACATTTCGTACAGAAACAAATACAATGAAGAGAAAAGATTTTGAATTACTTCATGAGTCAATGTATGTAATCCCAGTGATGATCTTTAATTCTTCCAGCCCAAGGTGAGAGGGTTTCAGTTTTCTCGGCCACAAGTGAGAAAAGTAGACAGTTCCACAACAAGATATTCTGCTATGTTTCCTTAAGTGCTTCCATTAAACAATGGCACTCTGTATCTATAGAAACGGCGACAATTTTCACTTCGGCACAGGGGGCTTTTACTGGAGACTGTCAAGGGGAAACTTGCTAGATACATGAAGGGAGAAGATCAGACAGAGACGTCTGACGCTCCGCTGACGCTTGCCGAAAACTACATTAAGTATGATTCCCGCCTATAACTGACGGCGAGAGAGATGCATCATCTGTCCACTTCTCATCGAAGCACACTGTCACCAAGCAATGGCTGACGCTTCGAGGACGGCTTGAAATTGCTAGGGAAGTGATGCAGCTAAAGTTCCTGGTAAATGTGCTAACAGGGCACACACGTTCGTGGGAGTGTATACATATGATGGGGACCGGCTGTGACACAGCAGTCAACCAAAGTCAAAAAATGTGACTAATCATACAGTGTTTCCTTTACCACTTCGTTAGTGAATGCTGTTCTAAAGAGCGCAATTCCCATCTATCGGTAAGCAGCGCACGTGAGCGAATCTAATAGCAGGACTGTGTTACTACGATTGTACAGAGCAACTCTGTCAATACGCAGGTGTATCAATCAGTAGGGCCATGGTAAACAGAGCGATGTATCGTGTCTGTTGCATAAATAAAGAGTCTTTGATGTAATTGCTTCAGAGAAATATGAAAGTAAGCCTATCAGGAAAGTAATGCGAGACATGTAGCATGGGTCATGTCTTGCAGAACCTCTTACATCTGAGCTGTAGGCCTGCACAGCGTCCCTTTGGCGCAGAGGATAGCGCGTTGGACTTCTAATCCAAAGGTCGTGGGTTCGATCCCCACAAGGGACGGGCAATTTTTAAAAACGTGTGCCAATCTCCAGGTGGGTACTGACGTATGGGAAATCACAAGCCTCTGCAAAAGTTGAAAATTGTTGTGACCTCAGTTCTATGCTCAAGTATGTAGACCTTACACATATAAGCCAAATTCTCGTAGATCTGTTATCCATGACGCTGTTATGTGTAAATGCAGTAAAAACGGAACCATATCTTCACGTGCCTGTTGACGGGAATTTTCTTTCAATACCCAATTTTTACCTACTGATATAAATATAGCAATAGAACGCACATTTCGTACAGAAACAAATACAATGAAGAGAAAAGATTTTGAATTACTTCATGAGTCAATGTATGTAATCCCAGTGATGATCTTTAATTCTTCCAGCCCAAGGTGAGAGGGTTTCAGTTTTCTCGGCCACAAGTGAGAAAAGTAGACAGTTCCACAACAAGATATTCTGCTATGTTTCCTTAAGTGCTTCCATTAAACAATGGCACTCTGTATCTATAGAAACGGCGACAATTTTCACTTCGGCACAGGGGGCTTTTACTGGAGACTGTCAAGGGGAAACTTGCTAGATACATGAAGGGAGAAGATCAGACAGAGACGTCTGACGCTCCGCTGACGCTTGCCGAAAACTACATTAAGTATGATTCCCGCCTATAACTGACGGCGAGAGAGATGCATCATCTGTCCACTTCTCATCGAAGCACACTGTCACCAAGCAATGGCTGACGCTTCGAGGACGGCTTGAAATTGCTAGGGAGGTGATGCAGCTAAAGTTCCTGGTAAATGTGCTAACAGGGCACACACGTTCGTGGGAGTGTATACATATGATGGGGACCGGCTGTGACACAGCAGTCAACCAAAGTCAAAAAATGTGACTAATCATACAGTGTTTCCTTTACCACTTCGTTAGTGAATGCTGTTCTAAAGAGCGCAATTCCCATCTATCGGTAAGCAGCGCACGTGAGCGAATCTAATAGCAGGACTGTGTTACTACGATTGTACAGAGCAACTCTGTCAATACGCAGGTGTATCAATCAGTAGGGCCATGGTAAACAGAGCGATGTATCGTGTCTGTTGCATAAATAAAGAGTCTTTGATGTAATTGCTTCAGAGAAATATGAAAGTAAGCCTATCAGGAAAGTTATGCGAGACATGTAGCATGGGTCATGTCTTGCAGAACCTCTTACATCTGAGCTGTAAGCCTGCACAGCGTCCCTTTGGCGCAGAGGATAGCGCGTTGGACTTCTAATCCAAAGGTCGTGGGTTCGATCCCCACAAGGGACGGGCAATTTTTAAAAACGTGTGCCAATCTCCAGGTGGGTACTGACGTATGGGAAATCACAAGCCTCTGCAAAAGTTGAAAATTGTTGTGACCTCAGTTCTATGCTCAAGTATGTAGACCTTACACATATAAGCCAAATTCTCGTAGATCTGTTATCCATGACGCTGTTATGTGTAAATGCAGTAAAAACGGAACCATATCTTCACGTGCCTGTTGACGGGAATTTTCTTTCAATACCCAATTTTTACCTACTGATATAAATATAGCAATAGAACGCACATTTCGTACAGAAACAAATACAATGAAGAGAAAAGATTTTGAATTACTTCATGAGTCAATGTATGTAATCCCAGTGATGATCTTTAATTCTTCCAGCCCAAGGTGAGAGGGTTTCAGTTTTCTCGGCCACAAGTGAGAAAAGTAGACAGTTCCACAACAAGATATTCTGCTATGTTTCCTTAAGTGCTTCCATTAAACAATGGCACTCTGTATCTATAGAAACGGCGACAATTTTCACTTCGGCACAGGGGGCTTTTACTGGAGACTGTCAAGGGGAAACTTGCTAGATACATGAAGGGAGAAGATCAGACAGAGACGTCTGACGCTCCGCTGACGCTTGCCGAAAACTACATTAAGTATGATTCCCGCCTATAACTGACGGCGAGAGAGATGCATCATCTGTCCACTTCTCATCGAAGCACACTGTCACCAAGCAATGGCTGACGCTTCGAGGACGGCTTGAAATTGCTAGGGAGGTGATGCAGCTAAAGTTCCTGGTAAATGTGCTAACAGGGCACACACGTTCGTGGGAGTGTATACATATGATGGGGACCGGCTGTGACACAGCAGTCAACCAAAGTCAAAAAATGTGACTAATCATACAGTGTTTCCTTTACCACTTCGTTAGTGAATGCTGTTCTAAAGAGCGCAATTCCCATCTATCGGTAAGCAGCGCACGTGAGCGAATCTAATAGCAGGACTGTGTTACTACGATTGTACAGAGCAACTCTGTCAATACGCAGGTGTATCAATCAGTAGGGCCATGGTAAACAGAGCGATGTATCGTGTCTGTTGCATAAATAAAGAGTCTTTGATGTAATTGCTTCAGAGAAATATGAAAGTAAGCCTATCAGGAAAGTAATGCGAGACATGTAGCATGGGTCATGTCTTGCAGAACCTCTTACATCTGAGCTGTAGGCCTGCACAGCGTCCCTTTGGCGCAGAGGATAGCGCGTTGGACTTCTAATCCAAAGGTCGTGGGTTCGATCCCCACAAGGGACGGGCAATTTTTAAAAACGTGTGCCAATCTCCAGGTGGGTACTGACGTATGGGAAATCACAAGCCTCTGCAAAAGTTGAAAATTGTTGTGACCTCAGTTCTATGCTCAAGTATGTAGACCTTACACATATAAGCCAAATTCTCGTAGATCTGTTATCCATGACGCTGTTATGTGTAAATGCAGTAAAAACGGAACCATATCTTCACGTGCCTGTTGACGGGAATTTTCTTTCAATACCCAATTTTTACCTACTGATATAAATATAGCAATAGAACGCACATTTCGTACAGAAACAAATACAATGAAGAGAAAAGATTTTGAATTACTTCATGAGTCAATGTATGTAATCCCAGTGATGATCTTTAATTCTTCCAGCCCAAGGTGAGAGGGTTTCAGTTTTCTCGGCCACAAGTGAGAAAAGTAGACAGTTCCACAACAAGATATTCTGCTATGTTTCCTTAAGTGCTTCCATTAAACAATGGCACTCTGTATCTATAGAAACGGCGACAATTTTCACTTCGGCACAGGGGGCTTTTACTGGAGACTGTCAAGGGGAAACTTGCTAGATACATGAAGGGAGAAGATCAGACAGAGACGTCTGACGCTCCGCTGACGCTTGCCGAAAACTACATTAAGTATGATTCCCGCCTATAACTGACGGCGAGAGAGATGCATCATCTGTCCACTTCTCATCGAAGCACACTGTCACCAAGCAATGGCTGACGCTTCGAGGACGGCTTGAAATTGCTAGGGAGGTGATGCAGCTAAAGTTCCTGGTAAATGTGCTAACAGGGCACACACGTTCGTGGGAGTGTATACATATGATGGGGACCGGCTGTGACACAGCAGTCAACCAAAGTCAAAAAATGTGACTAATCATACAGTGTTTCCTTTACCACTTCGTTAGTGAATGCTGTTCTAAAGAGCGCAATTCCCATCTATCGGTAAGCAGCGCACGTGAGCGAATCTAATAGCAGGACTGTGTTACTACGATTGTACAGAGCAACTCTGTCAATACGCAGGTGTATCAATCAGTAGGGCCATGGTAAACAGAGCGATGTATCGTGTCTGTTGCATAAATAAAGAGTCTTTGATGTAATTGCTTCAGAGAAATATGAAAGTAAGCCTATCAGGAAAGTAATGCGAGACATGTAGCATGGGTCATGTCTTGCAGAACCTCTTACATCTGAGCTGTAGGCCTGCACAGCGTCCCTTTGGCGCAGAGGATAGCGCGTTGGACTTCTAATCCAAAGGTCGTGGGTTCGATCCCCACAAGGGACGGGCAATTTTTAAAAACGTGTGCCAATCTCCAGGTGGGTACTGACGTATGGGAAATCACAAGCCTCTGCAAAAGTTGAAAATTGTTGTGACCTCAGTTCTATGCTCAAGTATGTAGACCTTACACATATAAGCCAAATTCTCGTAGATCTGTTATCCATGACGCTGTTATGTGTAAATGCAGTAAAAACGGAACCATATCTTCACGTGCCTGTTGACGGGAATTTTCTTTCAATACCCAATTTTTACCTACTGATATAAATATAGCAATAGAACGCACATTTCGTACAGAAACAAATACAATGAAGAGAAAAGATTTTGAATTACTTCATGAGTCAATGTATGTAATCCCAGTGATGATCTTTAATTCTTCCAGCCCAAGGTGAGAGGGTTTCAGTTTTCTCGGCCACAAGTGAGAAAAGTAGACAGTTCCACAACAAGATATTCTGCTATGTTTCCTTAAGTGCTTCCATTAAACAATGGCACTCTGTATCTATAGAAACGGCGACAATTTTCACTTCGGCACAGGGGGCTTTTACTGGAGACTGTCAAGGGGAAACTTGCTAGATACATGAAGGGAGAAGATCAGACAGAGACGTCTGACGCTCCGCTGACGCTTGCCGAAAACTACATTAAGTATGATTCCCGCCTATAACTGACGGCGAGAGAGATGCATCATCTGTCCACTTCTCATCGAAGCACACTGTCACCAAGCAATGGCTGACGCTTCGAGGACGGCTTGAAATTGCTAGGGAGGTGATGCAGCTAAAGTTCCTGGTAAATGTGCTAACAGGGCACACACGTTCGTGGGAGTGTATACATATGATGGGGACCGGCTGTGACACAGCAGTCAACCAAAGTCAAAAAATGTGACTAATCATACAGTGTTTCCTTTACCACTTCGTTAGTGAATGCTGTTCTAAAGAGCGCAATTCCCATCTATCGGTAAGCAGCGCACGTGAGCGAATCTAATAGCAGGACTGTGTTACTACGATTGTACAGAGCAACTCTGTCAATACGCAGGTGTATCAATCAGTAGGGCCATGGTAAACAGAGCGATGTATCGTGTCTGTTGCATAAATAAAGAGTCTTTGATGTAATTGCTTCAGAGAAATATGAAAGTAAGCCTATCAGGAAAGTAATGCGAGACATGTAGCATGGGTCATGTCTTGCAGAACCTCTTACATCTGAGCTGTAGGCCTGCACAGCGTCCCTTTGGCGCAGAGGATAGCGCGTTGGACTTCTAATCCAAAGGTCGTGGGTTCGATCCCCACAAGGGACGGGCAATTTTTAAAAACGTGTGCCAATCTCCAGGTGGGTACTGACGTATGGGAAATCACAAGCCTCGGCAAAAGTTGAAAATTGTTGTGACCTCAGTTCTATGCTCAAGTATGTAGACCTTACACATATAAGCCAAATTCTCGTAGATCTGTTATCCATGACGCTGTTATGTGTAAATGCAGTAAAAACGGAACCATATCTTCACGTGCCTGTTGACGGGAATTTTCTTTCAATACCCAATTTTTACCTACTGATATAAATATAGCAATAGAACGCACATTTCGTACAGAAACAAATACAATGAAGAGAAAAGATTTTGAATTACTTCATGAGTCAATGTATGTAATCCCAGTGATGATCTTTAATTCTTCCAGCCCAAGGTGAGAGGGTTTCAGTTTTCTCGGCCACAAGTGAGAAAAGTAGACAGTTCCACAACAAGATATTCTGCTATGTTTCCTTAAGTGCTTCCATTAAACAATGGCACTCTGTATCTATAGAAACGGCGACAATTTTCACTTCGGCACAGGGGGCTTTTACTGGAGACTGTCAAGGGGAAACTTGCTAGATACATGAAGGGAGAAGATCAGACAGAGACGTCTGACGCTCCGCTGACGCTTGCCGAAAACTACATTAAGTATGATTCCCGCCTATAACTGACGGCGAGAGAGATGCATCATCTGTCCACTTCTCATCGAAGCACACTGTCACCAAGCAATGGCTGACGCTTCGAGGACGGCTTGAAATTGCTAGGGAGGTGATGCAGCTAAAGTTCCTGGTAAATGTGCTAACAGGGCACACACGTTCGTGGGAGTGTATACATATGATGGGGACCGGCTGTGACACAGCAGTCAACCAAAGTCAAAAAATGTGACTAATCATACAGTGTTTCCTTTACCACTTCGTTAGTGAATGCTGTTCTAAAGAGCGCAATTCCCATCTATCGGTAAGCAGCGCACGTGAGCGAATCTAATAGCAGGACTGTGTTACTACGATTGTACAGAGCAACTCTGTCAATACGCAGGTGTATCAATCAGTAGGGCCATGGTAAACAGAGCGATGTATCGTGTCTGTTGCATAAATAAAGAGTCTTTGATGTAATTGCTTCAGAGAAATATGAAAGTAAGCCTATCAGGAAAGTAATGCGAGACATGTAGCATGGGTCATGTCTTGCAGAACCTCTTACATCTGAGCTGTAGGCCTGCACAGCGTCCCTTTGGCGCAGAGGATAGCGCGTTGGACTTCTAATCCAAAGGTCGTGGGTTCGATCCCCACAAGGGACGGGCAATTTTTAAAAACGTGTGCCAATCTCCAGGTGGGTACTGACGTATGGGAAATCACAAGCCTCGGCAAAAGTTGAAAATTGTTGTGACCTCAGTTCTATGCTCAAGTATGTAGACCTTACACATATAAGCCAAATTCTCGTAGATCTGTTATCCATGACGCTGTTATGTGTAAATGCAGTAAAAACGGAACCATATCTTCACGTGCCTGTTGACGGGAATTTTCTTTCAATACCCAATTTTTACCTACTGATATAAATATAGCAATAGAACGCACATTTCGTACAGAAACAAATACAATGAAGAGAAAAGATTTTGAATTACTTCATGAGTCAATGTATGTAATCCCAGTGATGATCTTTAATTCTTCCAGCCCAAGGTGAGAGGGTTTCAGTTTTCTCGGCCACAAGTGAGAAAAGTAGACAGTTCCACAACAAGATATTCTGCTATGTTTCCTTAAGTGCTTCCATTAAACAATGGCACTCTGTATCTATAGAAACGGCGACAATTTTCACTTCGGCACAGGGGGCTTTTACTGGAGACTGTCAAGGGGAAACTTGCTAGATACATGAAGGGAGAAGATCAGACAGAGACGTCTGACGCTCCGCTGACGCTTGCCGAAAACTACATTAAGTATGATTCCCGCCTATAACTGACGGCGAGAGAGATGCATCATCTGTCCACTTCTCATCGAAGCACACTGTCACCAAGCAATGGCTGACGCTTCGAGGACGGCTTGAAATTGCTAGGGAGGTGATGCAGCTAAAGTTCCTGGTAAATGTGCTAACAGGGCACACACGTTCGTGGGAGTGTATACATATGATGGGGACCGGCTGTGACACAGCAGTCAACCAAAGTCAAAAAATGTGACTAATCATACAGTGTTTCCTTTACCACTTCGTTAGTGAATGCTGTTCTAAAGAGCGCAATTCCCATCTATCGGTAAGCAGCGCACGTGAGCGAATCTAATAGCAGGACTGTGTTACTACGATTGTACAGAGCAACTCTGTCAATACGCAGGTGTATCAATCAGTAGGGCCATGGTAAACAGAGCGATGTATCGTGTCTGTTGCATAAATAAAGAGTCTTTGATGTAATTGCTTCAGAGAAATATGAAAGTAAGCCTATCAGGAAAGTAATGCGAGACATGTAGCATGGGTCATGTCTTGCAGAACCTCTTACATCTGAGCTGTAGGCCTGCACAGCGTCCCTTTGGCGCAGAGGATAGCGCGTTGGACTTCTAATCCAAAGGTCGTGGGTTCGATCCCCACAAGGGACGGGCAATTTTTAAAAACGTGTGCCAATCTCCAGGTGGGTACTGACGTATGGGAAATCACAAGCCTCTGCAAAAGTTGAAAATTGTTGTGACCTCAGTTCTATGCTCAAGTATGTAGACCTTACACATATAAGCCAAATTCTCGTAGATCTGTTATCCATGACGCTGTTATGTGTAAATGCAGTAAAAACGGAACCATATCTTCACGTGCCTGTTGACGGGAATTTTCTTTCAATACCCAATTTTTACCTACTGATATAAATATAGCAATAGAACGCACATTTCGTACAGAAACAAATACAATGAAGAGAAAAGATTTTGAATTACTTCATGAGTCAATGTATGTAATCCCAGTGATGATCTTAACAAAAATCCAACACAAAAACAAAACACAAAAAAAAAATAAAATAAACAAAAAAAACCTCAAAAAACAAAAACACAACAAACAAAAAACACAACACAAAAAAAAAACACAATACAAATAACACACTAAAAAACAAACAGACACAATACAAAACAAAAACTAAAACAAACACACACAAAAAAACAAAACCTCAACACTAGATCGCGTGTTAAGGGAGAAGATCAGACAGAGACGTCTGACGCTCCGCTGACGCTTGCCGAAAACTACATTAAGTATGATTCCCGCCTATAACTGACGGCGAGAGAGATGCATCATCTGTCCACTTCTCATCGAAGCACACTGTCACCAAGCAATGGCTGACGCTTCGAGGACGGCTTGAAATTGCTAGGGAAGTGATGCAGCTAAAGTTCCTGGTAAATGTGCTAACAGGGCACACACGTTCGTGGGAGTGTATACATATGATGGGGACCGGCTGTGACACAGCAGTCAACCAAAGTCAAAAAATGTGACTAATCATACAGTGTTTCCTTTACCACTTCGTTAGTGAATGCTGTTCTAAAGAGCGCAATTCCCATCTATCGGTAAGCAGCGCACGTGAGCGAATCTAATAGCAGGACTGTGTTACTACGATTGTACAGAGCAACTCTGTCAATACGCAGGTGTATCAATCAGTAGGGCCATGGTAAACAGAGCGATGTATCGTGTCTGTTGCATAAATAAAGAGTCTTTGATGTAATTGCTTCAGAGAAATATGAAAGTAAGCCTATCAGGAAAGTAATGCGAGACATGTAGCATGGGTCATGTCTTGCAGAACCTCTTACATCTGAGCTGTAGGCCTGCACAGCGTCCCTTTGGCGCAGAGGATAGCGCGTTGGACTTCTAATCCAAAGGTCGTGGGTTCGATCCCCACAAGGGACGGGCAATTTTTAAAAACGTGTGCCAATCTCCAGGTGGGTACTGACGTATGGGAAATCACAAGCCTCTGCAAAAGTTGAAAATTGTTGTGACCTCAGTTCTATGCTCAAGTATGTAGACCTTACACATATAAGCCAAATTCTCGTAGATCTGTTATCCATGACGCTGTTATGTGTAAATGCAGTAAAAACGGAACCATATCTTCACGTGCCTGTTGACGGGAATTTTCTTTCAATACCCAATTTTTACCTACTGATATAAATATAGCAATAGAACGCACATTTCGTACAGAAACAAATACAATGAAGAGAAAAGATTTTGAATTACTTCATGAGTCAATGTATGTAATCCCAGTGATGATCTTTAATTCTTCCAGCCCAAGGTGAGAGGGTTTCAGTTTTCTCGGCCACAAGTGAGAAAAGTAGACAGTTCCACAACAAGATATTCTGCTATGTTTCCTTAAGTGCTTCCATTAAACAATGGCACTCTGTATCTATAGAAACGGCGACAATTTTCACTTCGGCACAGGGGGCTTTTACTGGAGACTGTCAAGGGGAAACTTGCTAGATACATGAAGGGAGAAGATCAGACAGAGACGTCTGACGCTCCGCTGACGCTTGCCGAAAACTACATTAAGTATGATTCCCGCCTATAACTGACGGCGAGAGAGATGCATCATCTGTCCACTTCTCATCGAAGCACACTGTCACCAAGCAATGGCTGACGCTTCGAGGACGGCTTGAAATTGCTAGGGAAGTGATGCAGCTAAAGTTCCTGGTAAATGTGCTAACAGGGCACACACGTTCGTGGGAGTGTATACATATGATGGGGACCGGCTGTGACACAGCAGTCAACCAAAGTCAAAAAATGTGACTAATCATACAGTGTTTCCTTTACCACTTCGTTAGTGAATGCTGTTCTAAAGAGCGCAATTCCCATCTATCGGTAAGCAGCGCACGTGAGCGAATCTAATAGCAGGACTGTGTTACTACGATTGTACAGAGCAACTCTGTCAATACGCAGGTGTATCAATCAGTAGGGCCATGGTAAACAGAGCGATGTATCGTGTCTGTTGCATAAATAAAGAGTCTTTGATGTAATTGCTTCAGAGAAATATGAAAGTAAGCCTATCAGGAAAGTAATGCGAGACATGTAGCATGGGTCATGTCTTGCAGAACCTCTTACATCTGAGCTGTAGGCCTGCACAGCGTCCCTTTGGCGCAGAGGATAGCGCGTTGGACTTCTAATCCAAAGGTCGTGGGTTCGATCCCCACAAGGGACGGGCAATTTTTAAAAACGTGTGCCAATCTCCAGGTGGGTACTGACGTATGGGAAATCACAAGCCTCGGCAAAAGTTGAAAATTGTTGTGACCTCAGTTCTATGCTCAAGTATGTAGACCTTACACATATAAGCCAAATTCTCGTAGATCTGTTATCCATGACGCTGTTATGTGTAAATGCAGTAAAAACGGAACCATATCTTCACGTGCCTGTTGACGGGAATTTTCTTTCAATACCCAATTTTTACCTACTGATATAAATATAGCAATAGAACGCACATTTCGTACAGAAACAAATACAATGAAGAGAAAAGATTTTGAATTACTTCATGAGTCAATGTATGTAATCCCAGTGATGATCTTTAATTCTTCCAGCCCAAGGTGAGAGGGTTTCAGTTTTCTCGGCCACAAGTGAGAAAAGTAGACAGTTCCACAACAAGATATTCTGCTATGTTTCCTTAAGTGCTTCCATTAAACAATGGCACTCTGTATCTATAGAAACGGCGACAATTTTCACTTCGGCACAGGGGGCTTTTACTGGAGACTGTCAAGGGGAAACTTGCTAGATACATGAAGGGAGAAGATCAGACAGAGACGTCTGACGCTCCGCTGACGCTTGCCGAAAACTACATTAAGTATGATTCCCGCCTATAACTGACGGCGAGAGAGATGCATCATCTGTCCACTTCTCATCGAAGCACACTGTCACCAAGCAATGGCTGACGCTTCGAGGACGGCTTGAAATTGCTAGGGAGGTGATGCAGCTAAAGTTCCTGGTAAATGTGCTAACAGGGCACACACGTTCGTGGGAGTGTATACATATGATGGGGACCGGCTGTGACACAGCAGTCAACCAAAGTCAAAAAATGTGACTAATCATACAGTGTTTCCTTTACCACTTCGTTAGTGAATGCTGTTCTAAAGAGCGCAATTCCCATCTATCGGTAAGCAGCGCACGTGAGCGAATCTAATAGCAGGACTGTGTTACTACGATTGTACAGAGCAACTCTGTCAATACGCAGGTGTATCAATCAGTAGGGCCATGGTAAACAGAGCGATGTATCGTGTCTGTTGCATAAATAAAGAGTCTTTGATGTAATTGCTTCAGAGAAATATGAAAGTAAGCCTATCAGGAAAGTAATGCGAGACATGTAGCATGGGTCATGTCTTGCAGAACCTCTTACATCTGAGCTGTAGGCCTGCACAGCGTCCCTTTGGCGCAGAGGATAGCGCGTTGGACTTCTAATCCAAAGGTCGTGGGTTCGATCCCCACAAGGGACGGGCAATTTTTAAAAACGTGTGCCAATCTCCAGGTGGGTACTGACGTATGGGAAATCACAAGCCTCGGCAAAAGTTGAAAATTGTTGTGACCTCAGTTCTATGCTCAAGTATGTAGACCTTACACATATAAGCCAAATTCTCGTAGATCTGTTATCCATGACGCTGTTATGTGTAAATGCAGTAAAAACGGAACCATATCTTCACGTGCCTGTTGACGGGAATTTTCTTTCAATACCCAATTTTTACCTACTGATATAAATATAGCAATAGAACGCACATTTCGTACAGAAACAAATACAATGAAGAGAAAAGATTTTGAATTACTTCATGAGTCAATGTATGTAATCCCAGTGATGATCTTTAATTCTTCCAGCCCAAGGTGAGAGGGTTTCAGTTTTCTCGGCCACAAGTGAGAAAAGTAGACAGTTCCACAACAAGATATTCTGCTATGTTTCCTTAAGTGCTTCCATTAAACAATGGCACTCTGTATCTATAGAAACGGCGACAATTTTCACTTCGGCACAGGGGATTTTACTGGAGACTGTCAAGGGGAAACTTGCTAGATACATGAAGGGAGAAGATCAGACAGAGACGTCTGACGCTTCGCTGACGCTTGCCGAAAACTTCATTAAGTATGATTCCCGCCTATAACTGACGGCGAGAGAGATGCATCATCTGTCCACTTCTCATCGAAGCACACTGTCACCAAGCAATGGCTGACGCTTCGAGGACGGCTTGAAATTGCTAGGGAGGTGATGCAGCTAGAGTTCCTGGTAAATGTGCTAACAGGGCACACACGTTCGTGGGAGTGTATACATATGATGGGGACCGGCTGTGACACAGCAGTCAACCAAAGTCAAAAAATGTGACTAATCATACAGTGTTTCCTTTACCACTTCGTTAGTGAATGCTGTTCTAAAGAGCGCAATTCCCATCTATCGGTAAGCAGCGCACGTGAGCGAATCTAATAGCAGGACTGTGTTACTACGATTGTACAGAGCAACTCTGTCAATACGCAGGTGTATCAATCAGTAGGGCCATGGTAAACAGAGAGATGTATCGTGTCTGTTGCATAAATAAAGAGTCTTTGATGTAATTGCTTCAGAGAAATATGAAAGTAAGCCTATCAGGAAAGTAATGCGAGACATGTAGCATGGGTCATGTCTTGCAGAACCTCTTACATCTGAGCTGTAGGCCTGCACAGCGTCCCTTTGGCGCAGAGGATAGCGCGTTGGACTTCTAATCCAAAGGTCGTGGGTTCGATCCCCACAAGGGACGGGCAATTTTTAAAAACGTGTGCCAATCTCCAGGTGGGTACTGACGTATGGGAAATCACAAGCCTCTGCAAAAGTTGAAAATTGTTGTGACCTCAGTTCTATGCTCAAGTATGTAGACCTTACACATATAAGCCAAATTCTCGTAGATCTGTTATCCATGACGCTGTTATGTGTAAATGCAGTAAAAACGGAACCATATCTTCACGTGCCTGTTGACGGGAATTTTCTTTCAATACCCAATTTTTACCTACTGATATAAATATAGCAATAGAACGCACATTTCGTACAGAAACAAATACAATGAAGAGAAAAGATTTTGAATTACTTCATGAGTCAATGTATGTAATCCCAGTGATGATCTTTAATTCTTCCAGCCCAAGGTGAGAGGGTTTCAGTTTTCTCGGCCACAAGTGAGAAAAGTAGACAGTTCCACAACAAGATATTCTGCTATGTTTCCTTAAGTGCTTCCATTAAACAATGGCACTCTGTATCTATAGAAACGGCGACAATTTTCACTTCGGCACAGGGGGCTTTTACTGGAGACTGTCAAGGGGAAACTTGCTAGATACATGAAGGGAGAAGATCAGACAGAGACGTCTGACGCTCCGCTGACGCTTGCCGAAAACTACATTAAGTATGATTCCCGCCTATAACTGACGGCGAGAGAGATGCATCATCTGTCCACTTCTCATCGAAGCACACTGTCACCAAGCAATGGCTGACGCTTCGAGGACGGCTTGAAATTGCTAGGGAGGTGATGCAGCTAAAGTTCCTGGTAAATGTGCTAACAGGGCACACACGTTCGTGGGAGTGTATACATATGATGGGGACCGGCTGTGACACAGCAGTCAACCAAAGTCAAAAAATGTGACTAATCATACAGTGTTTCCTTTACCACTTCGTTAGTGAATGCTGTTCTAAAGAGCGCAATTCCCATCTATCGGTAAGCAGCGCACGTGAGCGAATCTAATAGCAGGACTGTGTTACTACGATTGTACAGAGCAACTCTGTCAATACGCAGGTGTATCAATCAGTAGGGCCATGGTAAACAGAGCGATGTATCGTGTCTGTTGCATAAATAAAGAGTCTTTGATGTAATTGCTTCAGAGAAATATGAAAGTAAGCCTATCAGGAAAGTAATGCGAGACATGTAGCATGGGTCATGTCTTGCAGAACCTCTTACATCTGAGCTGTAGGCCTGCACAGCGTCCCTTTGGCGCAGAGGATAGCGCGTTGGACTTCTAATCCAAAGGTCGTGGGTTCGATCCCCACAAGGGACGGGCAATTTTTAAAAACGTGTGCCAATCTCCAGGTGGGTACTGACGTATGGGAAATCACAAGCCTCTGCAAAAGTTGAAAATTGTTGTGACCTCAGTTCTATGCTCAAGTATGTAGACCTTACACATATAAGCCAAATTCTCGTAGATCTGTTATCCATGACGCTGTTATGTGTAAATGCAGTAAAAACGGAACCATATCTTCACGTGCCTGTTGACGGGAATTTTCTTTCAATACCCAATTTTTACCTACTGATATAAATATAGCAATAGAACGCACATTTCGTACAGAAACAAATACAATGAAGAGAAAAGATTTTGAATTACTTCATGAGTCAATGTATGTAATCCCAGTGATGATCTTTAATTCTTCCAGCCCAAGGTGAGAGGGTTTCAGTTTTCTCGGCCACAAGTGAGAAAAGTAGACAGTTCCACAACAAGATATTCTGCTATGTTTCCTTAAGTGCTTCCATTAAACAATGGCACTCTGTATCTATAGAAACGGCGACAATTTTCACTTCGGCACAGGGGGCTTTTACTGGAGACTGTCAAGGGGAAACTTGCTAGATACATGAAGGGAGAAGATCAGACAGAGACGTCTGACGCTCCGCTGACGCTTGCCGAAAACTACATTAAGTATGATTCCCGCCTATAACTGACGGCGAGAGAGATGCATCATCTGTCCACTTCTCATCGAAGCACACTGTCACCAAGCAATGGCTGACGCTTCGAGGACGGCTTGAAATTGCTAGGGAGGTGATGCAGCTAAAGTTCCTGGTAAATGTGCTAACAGGGCACACACGTTCGTGGGAGTGTATACATATGATGGGGACCGGCTGTGACACAGCAGTCAACCAAAGTCAAAAAATGTGACTAATCATACAGTGTTTCCTTTACCACTTCGTTAGTGAATGCTGTTCTAAAGAGCGCAATTCCCATCTATCGGTAAGCAGCGCACGTGAGCGAATCTAATAGCAGGACTGTGTTACTACGATTGTACAGAGCAACTCTGTCAATACGCAGGTGTATCAATCAGTAGGGCCATGGTAAACAGAGCGATGTATCGTGTCTGTTGCATAAATAAAGAGTCTTTGATGTAATTGCTTCAGAGAAATATGAAAGTAAGCCTATCAGGAAAGTAATGCGAGACATGTAGCATGGGTCATGTCTTGCAGAACCTCTTACATCTGAGCTGTAGGCCTGCACAGCGTCCCTTTGGCGCAGAGGATAGCGCGTTGGACTTCTAATCCAAAGGTCGTGGGTTCGATCCCCACAAGGGACGGGCAATTTTTAAAAACGTGTGCCAATCTCCAGGTGGGTACTGACGTATGGGAAATCACAAGCCTCTGCAAAAGTTGAAAATTGTTGTGACCTCAGTTCTATGCTCAAGTATGTAGACCTTACACATATAAGCCAAATTCTCGTAGATCTGTTATCCATGACGCTGTTATGTGTAAATGCAGTAAAAACGGAACCATATCTTCACGTGCCTGTTGACGGGAATTTTCTTTCAATACCCAATTTTTACCTACTGATATAAATATAGCAATAGAACGCACATTTCGTACAGAAACAAATACAATGAAGAGAAAAGATTTTGAATTACTTCATGAGTCAATGTATGTAATCCCAGTGATGATCTTTAATTCTTCCAGCCCAAGGTGAGAGGGTTTCAGTTTTCTCGGCCACAAGTGAGAAAAGTAGACAGTTCCACAACAAGATATTCTGCTATGTTTCCTTAAGTGCTTCCATTAAACAATGGCACACTGTATCTATAGAAACGGCGACAATTTTCACTTCGGCACAGGGGGCTTTTACTGGAGACTGTCAAGGGGAAACTTGCTAGATACATGAAGGGAGAAGATCAGACAGAGACGTCTGACGCTCCGCTGACGCTTGCCGAAAACTACATTAAGTATGATTCCCGCCTATAACTGACGGCGAGAGAGATGCATCATCTGTCCACTTCTCATCGAAGCACACTGTCACCAAGCAATGGCTGACGCTTCGAGGACGGCTTGAAATTGCTAGGGAGGTGATGCAGCTAAAGTTCCTGGTAAATGTGCTAACAGGGCACACACGTTCGTGGGAGTGTATACATATGATGGGGACCGGCTGTGACACAGCAGTCAACCAAAGTCAAAAAATGTGACTAATCATACAGTGTTTCCTTTACCACTTCGTTAGTGAATGCTGTTCTAAAGAGCGCAATTCCCATCTATCGGTAAGCAGCGCACGTGAGCGAATCTAATAGCAGGACTGTGTTACTACGATTGTACAGAGCAACTCTGTCAATACGCAGGTGTATCAATCAGTAGGGCCATGGTAAACAGAGCGATGTATCGTGTCTGTTGCATAAATAAAGAGCCTTTGATGTAATTGCTTCAGAGAAATATGAAAGTAAGCCTATCAGGAAAGTAATGCGAGACATGTAGCATGGGTCATGTCTTGCAGAACCTCTTACATCTGAGCTGTAGGCCTGCACAGCGTCCCTTTGGCACAGAGGATAGCGCGTTGGACTTCTAATCCAAAGGTCGTGGGTTCGATCCCCACAAGGGACGGGCAATTTTTAAAAACGTGTGCCAATCTCCAGATGGGTACTGACGTATGGGAAATCACAAGCCTCTGCAAAAGTTGAAAATTGTTGTGACCTCAGTTCTATGCTCAAGTATGTAGACCTTACACATATAAGCCAAATTCTCGTAGATCTGTTATCCATGACGCTGTTATGTGTAAATGCAGTAAAAACGGAACCATATCTTCACGTGCCTGTTGACGGGAATTTTCTTTCAATACCCAATTTTTACCTACTGATATAAATATAGCAATAGAACGCACATTTCGTACAGAAACAAATACAATGAAGAGAAAAGATTTTGAATTACTTCATGAGTCAATGTATGTAATCCCAGTGATGATCTTTAATTCTTCCAGCCCAAGGTGAGAGGGTTTCAGTTTTCTCGGCCACAAGTGAGAAAAGTAGACAGTTCCACAACAAGATATTCTGCTATGTTTCCTTAAGTGCTTCCATTAAACAATGGCACCCTGTATCTATAGAAACGGCGACAATTTTCACTTCGGCACAGGGGGCTTTTACTGGAGACTGTCAAGGGGAAACTTGCTAGATACATGAAGGGAGAAGATCAGACAGAGACGTCTGACGCTCCGCTGACGCTTGCCGAAAACTACATTAAGTATGATTCCCGCCTATAACTGACGGCGAGAGAGATGCATCATCTGTCCACTTCTCATCGAAGCACACTGTCACCAAGCAATGGCTGACGCTTCGAGGACGGCTTGAAATTGCTAGGGAGGTGATGCAGCTAAAGTTCCTGGTAAATGTGCTAACAGGGCACACACGTTCGTGGGAGTGTATACATATGATGGGGACCGGCTGTGACACAGCAGTCAACCAAAGTCAAAAAATGTGACTAATCATACAGTGTTTCCTTTACCACTTCGTTAGTGAATGCTGTTCTAAAGAGCGCAATTCCCATCTATCGGTAAGCAGCGCACGTGAGCGAATCTAATAGCAGGACTGTGTTACTACGATTGTACAGAGCAACTCTGTCAATACGCAGGTGTATCAATCAGTAGGGCCATGGTAAACAGAGCGATGTATCGTGTCTGTTGCATAAATAAAGAGTCTTTGATGTAATTGCTTCAGAGAAATATGAAAGTAAGCCTATCAGGAAAGTAATGCGAGACATGTAGCATGGGTCATGTCTTGCAGAACCTCTTACATCTGAGCTGTAGGCCTGCACAGCGTCCCTTTGGCGCAGAGGATAGCGCGTTGGACTTCTAATCCAAAGGTCGTGGGTTCGATCCCCACAAGGGACGGGCAATTTTTAAAAACGTGTGCCAATCTCCAGGTGGGTACTGACGTATGGGAAATCACAAGCCTCTGCAAAAGTTGAAAATTGTTGTGACCTCAGTTCTATGCTCAAGTATGTAGACCTTACACATATAAGCCAAATTCTCGTAGATCTGTTATCCATGACGCTGTTATGTGTAAATGCAGTAAAAACGGAACCATATCTTCATGTGCCTGTTGACGGGAATTTTCTTTCAATACCCAATTTTTACCTACTGATATAAATATAGCAATAGAACGCACATTTCGTACAGAAACAAATACAATGAAGAGAAAAGATTTTGAATTACTTCATGAGTCAATGTATGTAATCCCAGTGATGATCTTTAATTCTTCCAGCCCAAGGTGAGAGGGTTTCAGTTTTCTCGGCCACAAGTGAGAAAAGTAGACAGTTCCACAACAAGATATTCTGCTATGTTTCCTTAAGTGCTTCCATTAAACAATGGCACTCTGTATCTATAGAAACGGCGACAATTTTCACTTCGGCACAGGGGGCTTTTACTGGAGACTGACAAGGGGGAACTTGCTAGATACATGAAGGGAGAAGATCAGACAGAGACGTCTGACGCTCCGCTGACGCTTGCCGAAAACTACATTAAGTATGATTCCCGCCTATAACTGACGGCGAGAGAGATGCATCATCTGTCCACTTCTCATCGAAGCACACTGTCACCAAGCAATGGCTGACGCTTCCAGGACGGCTTGAAATTGCTAGGGAGGTGATGCAGCTAAAGTTCCTGGTAAATGTGCTAACAGGGCACACACGTTCGTGGGAGTGTATACATATGATGGGGACCGGCTGTGACACAGCAGTCAACCAAAGTCAAAAAATGTGACTAATCATACAGTGTTTCCTTTACCACTTCGTTAGTGAATGCTGTTCTAAAGAGCGCAATTCCCATCTATCGGTAAGCAGCACACGTGAGCGAATCTAATAGCAGGACTGTGTTACTACGATTGTACAGAGCAACTCTGTCAATACGCAGGTGTATCAATCAGTAGGGCCATGGTAAACAGAGCGATGTATCGTGTCTGTTGCATAAATAAAGAGTCTTTGATGTAATTGCTTCAGAGAAATATGAAAGTAAGCCTATCAGGAAAGTAATGCGAGACATGTAGCATGGGTCATGTCTTGCAGAACCTCTTACATCAGAGCTGTAGGCCTGCACAGCGTCCCTTTGGCGCAGAGGATAGCGCGTTGGACTTCTAATCCAAAGGTCGTGGGTTCGATCCCCACAAGTGACGCGCAATTTTTAAAAACGTGTGCCAATCTCCAGATGGGTACTGACGTATGGGAAATCACAAGCCTCTGCAAAAGTTGAAAATTGTTGTGACCTCAGTTCTATGCTCAAGTATGTAGACCTTACACATATAAGCCAAATTCTCGTAGATCTGTTATCCATGACGCTGTTATGTGTAAATGCAGTAAAAACGGAACCATATCTTCACGTGCCTGTTGACGGGAATATTCTTTCAATACCCAATTTTTACCTACTGATATAAATATAGCAATAGAACGCACATTTCGTACAGAAACAAATACAATGAAGAGAAAAGATTTTGAATTACTTCATGAGTCAATGTATGTAATCCCAGTGATGATCTTTAATTCTTCCAGCCCAAGGTGAGAGGGTTTCAGTTTTCTCGGCCACAAGTGAGAAAAGTAGACAGTTCCACAACAAGATATTCTGCTATGTTTCCTTAAGTGCTTCCATTAAACAATGGCACTCTGTATCTATAGAAACGGCGACAATTTTCACTTCGGCACAGGGGGCTTTTACTGGAGACTGTCAAGGGGAAACTTGCTAGATACATGAAGGGAGAAGATCAGACAGAGACGTCTGACGCTCCGCTGACGCTTGCCGAAAACTACATTAAGTATGATTCCCGCCTATAACTGACGGCGAGAGAGATGCATCATCTGTCCACTTCTCATCGAAGCACACTGTCACCAAGCAATGGCTGACGCTTCGAGGACGGCTTGAAATTGCTAGGGAGGTGATGCAGCTAAAGTTCCTGGTAAATGTGCTAACAGGGCACACACGTTCGTGGGAGTGTATACATATGATGGGGACCGGCTGTGACACAGCAGTCAACCAAAGTCAAAAAATGTGACTAATCATACAGTGTTTCCTTTACCACTTCGTTAGTGAATGCTGTTCTAAAGAGCGCAATTCCCATCTATCGGTAAGCAGCGCACGTGAGCGAATCTAATAGCAGGACTGTGTTACTACGATTGTACAGAGCAACTCTGTCAATACGCAGGTGTATCAATCAGTAGGGCCATGGTAAACAGAGCGATGTATCGTGTCTGTTGCATAAATAAAGAGTCTTTGATGTAATTGCTTCAGAGAAATATGAAAGTAAGCCTATCAGGAAAGTAATGCGAGACATGTAGCATGGGTCATGTCTTGCAGAACCTCTTACATCTGAGCTGTAGGCCTGCACAGCGTCCCTTTGGCGCAGAGGATAGCGCGTTGGACTTCTAATCCAAAGGTCGTGGGTTCGATCCCCACAAGGGACGGGCAATTTTTAAAAACGTGTGCCAATCTCCAGGTGGGTACTGACGTATGGGAAATCACAAGCCTCTGCAAAAGTTGAAAATTGTTGTGACCTCAGTTCTATGCTCAAGTATGTAGACCTTACACATATAAGCCAAATTCTCGTAGATCTGTTATCCATGACGCTGTTATGTGTAAATGCAGTAAAAACGGAGCCATATCTTCACGTGCCTGTTGACGGGAATTTTCTTTCAATACCCAATTTTTACCTACTGATATAAATATAGCAATAGAACGCACATTTCGTACAGAAACAAATACAATGAAGAGAAAAGATTTTGAATTACTTCATGAGTCAATGTATGTAATCCCAGTGATGATCTTTAATTCTTCCAGCCCAAGGTGAGAGGGTTTCAGTTTTCTCGGCCACAAGTGAGAAAAGTAGACAGTTCCACAACAAGATATTCTGCTATGTTTCCTTAAGTGCTTCCATTAAACAATGGCACTCTGTATCTATAGAAACGGCGACAATTTTCACTTCGGCACAGGGGGCTTTTACTGGAGACTGTCAAGGGGAAACTTGCTAGATACATGAAGGGAGAAGATCAGACAGAGACGTCTGACGCTCCGCTGACGCTTGCCGAAAACTACATTAAGTATGATTCCCGCCTATAACTGACGGCGAGAGAGATGCATCATCTGTCCACTTCTCATCGAAGCACACTGTCACCAAGCAATGGCTGACGCTTCGAGGACGGCTTGAAATTGCTAGGGAGGTGATGCAGCTAAAGTTCCTGGTAAATGTGCTAACAGGGCACACACGTTCGTGGGAGTGTATACATATGATGGGGACCGGCTGTGACACAGCAGTCAACCAAAGTCAAAAAATGTGACTAATCATACAGTGTTTCCTTTACCACTTCGTTAGTGAATGCTGTTCTAAAGAGCGCAATTCCCATCTATCGGTAAGCAGCGCACGTGAGCGAATCTAATAGCAGGACTGTGTTACTACGATTGTACAGAGCAACTCTGTCAATACGCAGGTGTATCAATCAGTAGGGCCATGGTAAACAGAGCGATGTATCGTGTCTGTTGCATAAATAAAGAGTCTTTGATGTAATTGCTTCAGAGAAATATGAAAGTAAGCCTATCAGGAAAGTAATGCGAGACATGTAGCATGGGTCATGTCTTGCAGAACCTCTTACATCTGAGCTGTAGGCCTGCACAGCGTCCCTTTGGCGCAGAGGATAGCGCGTTGGACTTCTAATCCAAAGGTCGTGGGTTCGATCCCCACAAGGGACGGGCAATTTTTAAAAACGTGTGCCAATCTCCAGGTGGGTACTGACGTATGGGAAATCACAAGCCTCTGCAAAAGTTGAAAATTGTTGTGACCTCAGTTCTATGCTCAAGTATGTAGACCTTACACATATAAGCCAAATTCTCGTAGATCTGTTATCCATGACGCTGTTATGTGTAAATGCAGTAAAAACGGAACCATATCTTCACGTGCCTGTTGACGGGAATTTTCTTTCAATACCCAATTTTTACCTACTGATATAAATATAGCAATAGAACGCACATTTCGTACAGAAACAAATACAATGAAGAGAAAAGATTTTGAATTACTTCATGAGTCAATGTATGTAATCCCAGTGATGATCTTTAATTCTTCCAGCCCAAGGTGAGAGGGTTTCAGTTTTCTCGGCCACAAGTGAGAAAAGTAGACAGTTCCACAACAAGATATTCTGCTATGTTTCCTTAAGTGCTTCCATTAAACAATGGCACTCTGTATCTATAGCAACGGCGACAATTTTCACTTCGGCACAGGGGGCTTTTACTGGAGACTGTCAAGGGGAAACTTGCTAGATACATGAAGGGAGAAGATCAGACAGAGACGTCTGACGCTCCGCTGACGCTTGCCGAAAACTACATTAAGTATGATTCCCGCCTATAACTGACGGCGAGAGAGATGCATCATCTGTCCACTTCTCATCGAAGCACACTGTCACCAAGCAATGGCTGACGCTTCGAGGACGGCTTGAAATTGCTAGGGAGGTGATGCAGCTAAAGTTCCTGGTAAATGTGCTAACAGGGCACACACGTTCGTGGGAGTGTATACATATGATGGGGACCGGCTGTGACACAGCAGTCAACCAAAGTCAAAAAATGTGACTAATCATACAGTGTTTCCTTTACCACTTCGTTAGTGAATGCTGTTCTAAAGAGCGCAATTCCCATCTATCGGTAAGCAGCGCACGTGAGCGAATCTAATAGCAGGACTGTGTTACTACGATTGTACAGAGCAACTCTGTCAATAAGCAGGTGTATCAATCAGTAGGGCCATGGTAAACAGAGCGATGTATCGTGTCTGTTGCATAAATAAAGAGTCTTTGATGTAATTGCTTCAGAGAAATATGAAAGTAAGCCTATCAGGAAAGTAATGCGAGACATGTAGCATGGGTCATGTCTTGCAGAACCTCTTACATCTGAGCTGTAGGCCTGCACAGCGTCCCTTTGGCGCAGAGGATAGCGCGTTGGACTTCTAATCCAAAGGTCGTGGGTTCGATCCCCACAAGGGACGGGCAATTTTTAAAAACGTGTGCCAATCTCCAGGTGGGTACTGACGTATGGGAAATCACAAGCCTCTGCAAAAGTTGAAAATTGTTGTGACCTCAGTTCTATGCTCAAGTATGTAGACCTTACACATATAAGCCAAATTCTCGTAGATCTGTTATCCATGACGCTGTTATGTGTAAATGCAGTAAAAACGGAACCATATCTTCACGTGCCTGTTGACGGGAATTTTCTTTCAATACCCAATTTTTACCTACTGATATAAATATAGCAATAGAACGCACATTTCGTACAGAAACAAATACAATGAAGAGAAAAGATTTTGAATTACTTCATGAGTCAATGTATGTAATCCCAGTGATGATCTTTAATTCTTCCAGCCCAAGGTGAGAGGGTTTCAGTTTTCTCGGCCACAAGTGAGAAAAGTAGACAGTTCCACAACAAGATATTCTGCTATGTTTCCTTAAGTGCTTCCATTAAACAATGGCACTCTGTATCTATAGAAACGGCGACAATTTTCACTTCGGCACAGGGGGCTTTTACTGGAGACTGTCAAGGGGAAACTTGCTAGATACATGAAGGGAGAAGATCAGACAGAGACGTCTGACGCTCCGCTGACGCTTGCCGAAAACTACATTAAGTATGATTCCCGCCTATAACTGACGGCGAGAGAGATGCATCATCTGTCCACTTCTCATCGAGGCACACTCTCACCAAGCAATGGCTGACGCTTCGAGGACGGCTTGAAATTGCTAGGGAGGTGATGCAGCTAAAGTTCCTGGTAAATGTGCTAACAGGGCACACACGTTCGTGGGAGTGTATACATATGATGGGGACCGGCTGTGACACAACAGTCAACCAAAGTCAAAAAATGTGACTAATCATACAGTGTTTCCTTTACCACTTCGTTAGTGAATGCTGTTCTAAAGAGCGCAATTCCCATCTATCGGTAAGCAGCACACGTGAGCGAATCTAATAGCAGGACTGTGTTACTACGATTGTACAGAGCAACTCTGTCAATACGCAGGTGTATCAATCAGTAGGGCCATGGTAAACAGAGCGATGTATCGTGTCTGTTGCATAAATAAAGAGTCTTTGATGTAATTGCTTCAGAGAAATATGAAAGTAAGCCTATCAGGAAAGTAATGCGAGACATGTAGCATGGGTCATGTCTTGCAGAACCTCTTACATCTGAGCTGTAGGCCTGCACAGCGTCCCTTTGGCGCAGAGGATAGCGCGTTGGACTTCTAATCCAAAGGTCGTGGGTTCGATCCCCACAAGGGACGGGCAATTTTTAAAAACGTGTGCCAATCTTCAGGTGGGTACTGACGTATGGGAAATCACAAGCCTCTGCAAAAGTTGAAAATTGTTGTGACCTCAGTTCTATGCTCAAGTATGTAGACCTTACACATATAAGCCAAATTCTCGTAGATCTGTTATCCATGACGCTGTTATGTGTAAATGCAGTAAAAACGGAACCATATCTTCACGTGCCTGTTGACGGGAATTTTCTTTCAATACCCATACACACGCGAGACAGATAAATATAGCAATAGAACGCACATTTCGTACAGAAACAAATACAATGAAGAGAAAAGATTTTGAATTACTTCATGAGTCAATGTATGTAATCCCAGTGATGATCTTTAATTCTTCCAGCCCAAGGTGAGAGGGTTTCAGTTTCTCGGCCACAAGTGAGAGAAGTAGACAGTTCCACAACAAGATATTCTGCTATGTTTCCTTAAGTGCTTCCATTAAACAATGGCACTCTGTATCTATAGAAACGGCGACAATTTTCACTTCGGCACAGGGGGCTTTTACTGGAGACTGTCAAGGGGAAACTTGCTAGATACATGAAGGGAGAAGATCAGACAGAGACGTCTGACGCTCCGCTGACGCTTGCCGAAAACTACATTAAGTATGATTCCCGCCTATAACTGACGGCGAGAGAGATGCATCATCTGTCCACTTCTCATCGAAGCACACTGTCACCAAGCAATGGCTGACGCTTCGAGGACGGCTTGAAATTGCTAGGGAGGTGATGCAGCTAAAGTTCCTGGTAAATGTGCTAACAGGGCACACACGTTCGTGGGAGTGTATACATATGATGGGGACCGGCTGTGACACAGCAGTCAACCAAAGTCAAAAAATGTGACTAATCATACAGTGTTTCCTTTACCACTTCGTTAGTGAATGCTGTTCTAAAGAGCGCAATTCCCATCTATCGGTAAGCAGCGCACGTGAGCGAATCTAATAGCAGGACTGTGTTACTACGATTGTACAGAGCAACTCTGTCAATACGCAGGTGTATCAATCAGTAGGGCCATGGTAAACAGAGCGATGTATCGTGTCTGTTGCATAAATAAAGAGTCTTTGATGTAATTGCTTCAGAGAAATATGAAAGTAAGCCTATCAGGAAAGTAATGCGAGACATGTAGCATGGGTCATGTCTTGCAGAACCTCTTACATCTGAGCTGTAGGCCTGCACAGCGTCCCTTTGGCGCAGAGGATAGCGCGTTGGACTTCTAATCCAAAGGTCGTGGGTTCGATCCCCACAAGGGACGGGCAACTTTTAAAAACGTGTGCCAATCTCCAGGTGGGTACTGACGTATGGGAAATCACAAGCCTCTGCAAAAGTTGAAAATTGTTGTGACCTCAGTTCTATGCTCAAGTATGTAGACCTTACACATATAAGCCAAATTCTCGTAGATCTGTTATCCATGACGCTGTTATGTGTAAATGCAGTAAAAACGGAACCATATCTTCACGTGCCTGTTGACGGGAATTTTCTTTCAATACCCAATTTTTACCTACTGATATAAATATAGCAATAGAATGCACATTTCGTACAGAAACAAATACAATGAAGAGAAAAGATTTTGAATTACTTCATGAGTCAATGTATGTAATCCCAGTGATGATCTTTAATTCTTCCAGCCCAAGGTGAGAGGGTTTCAGTTTTCTCGGCCACAAGTGAGAAAAGTAGACAGTTCCACAACAAGATATTCTGCTATGTTTCCTTAAGTGCTTCCATTAAACAATGGCACTCTGTATCTATAGAAACGGCGACAATTTTCACTTCGGCACAGGGGGCTTTTACTGGAGACTGTCAAGGGGAAACTTGCTAGATACATGAAGGGAGAAGATCAGACAGAGACGTCTGACGCTCCGCTGACGCTTGCCGAAAACTACATTAAGTATGATTCCCGCCTATAACTGACGGCGAGAGAGATGCATCATCTGTCCACTTCTCATCGAAGCACACTGTCACCAAGCAATGGCTGACGCTTCGAGGACGGCTTGAAATTGCTAGGGAGGTGATGCAGCTAAAGTTCCTGGTAAATGTGCTAACAGGGCACACACGTTCGTGGGAGTGTATACATATGATGGGGACCGGCTGTGACACAGCAGTCAACCAAAGTCAAAAAATGTGACTAATCATACAGTGTTTCCTTTACCACTTCGTTAGTGAATGCTGTTCTAAAGAGCGCAATTCCCATCTATCGGTAAGCAGCGCACGTGAGCGAATCTAATAGCAGGACTGTGTTACTACGATTGTACAGAGCAACTCTGTCAATACGCAGGTGTATCAATCAGTAGGGCCATGGTAAACAGAGCGATGTATCGTGTCTGTTGCATAAATAAAGAGTCTTTGATGTAATTGCTTCAGAGAAATATGAAAGTAAGCCTATCAGGAAAGTAATGCGAGACATGTAGCATGGGTCATGTCTTGCAGAACCTCTTACATCTGAGCTGTAGGCCTGCACAGCGTCCTTTTGGCGCAGAGGATAGCGCGTTGGACTTCTAATCCAAAGGTCGTGGGTTCGATCCCCACAAGGGACGGGCAATTTTTAAAAACGTGTGCCAATCTCCAGGTGGGTACTGACGTATGGGAAATCACAAGCCTCTGCAAAAGTTGAAAATTGTTGTGACCTCAGTTCTATGCTCAAGTATGTAGACCTTACACATATAAGCCAAATTCTCGTAGATCTGTTATCCATGACGCTGTTATGTGTAAATGCAGTAAAAACGGAACCATATCTTCACGTGCCTGTTGACGGGAATTTTCTTTCAATACCCAATTTTTACCTACTGATATAAATATAGCAATAGAACGCACATTTCGTACAGAAACAAATACAATGAAGAGAAAAGATTTTGAATTACTTCATGAGTCAATGTATGTAATCCCAGTGATGATCTTTAATTCTTCCAGCCCAAGGTGAGAGGGTTTCAGTTTTCTCGGCCACAAGTGAGAAAAGTAGACAGTTCCACAACAAGATATTCTGCTATGTTTCCTTAAGTGCTTCCATTAAACAATGGCACTCTGTATCTATAGAAACGGCGACAATTTTCACTTCGGCACAGGGGGCTTTTACTGGAGACTGTCAAGGGGAAACTTGCTAGATACATGAAGGGAGAAGATCACACAGAGACGTCTGACGCTCCGCTGACGCTTGCCGAAAACTACATTAAGTATGATTCCCGCCTATAACTGACGGCGAGAGAGATGCATCATCTGTCCACTTCTCATCGAAGCACACTGTCACCAAGCAATGGCTGACGCTTCGAGGACGGCTTGAAATTGCTAGGGAGGTGATGCAGCTAAAGTTCCTGGTAAATGTGCTAACAGGGCACACACGTTCGTGGGAGTGTATACATATGATGGGGACCGGCTGTGACACAGCAGTCAACCAAAGTCAAAAAATGTGACTAATCATACAGTGTTTCCTTTACCACTTCGTTAGTGAATGCTGTTCTAAAGAGCGCAATTCCCATCTATCGGTAAGCAGCGCACGTGAGCGAATCTAATAGCAGGACTGTGTTACTACGATTGTACAGAGCAACTCTGTCAATACGCAGGTGTATCAATCAGTAGGGCCATGGTAAACAGAGCGATGTATCGTGTCTGTTGCATAAATAAAGAGTCTTTGATGTAATTGCTTCAGAGAAATATGAAAGTAAGCCTATCAGGAAAGTAATACGAGACATGTAGCATGGGTCATGTCTTGCAGAACCTCTTACATCTGAGCTGTAGGCCTGCACAGCGTCCCTTTGGCGCAGAGGATAGCGCGTTGGACTTCTAATCCAAAGGTCGTGGGTTCGATCCCCACAAGGGACGGGCAATTTTTAAAAACGTGTGCCAATCTCCAGGTGGGTACTGACGTATGGGAAATCACAAGCCTCTGCAAAAGTTGAAAATTGTTGTGACCTCAGTTCTATGCTCAAGTATGTAGACCTTACACATATAAGCCAAATTCTCGTAGATCTGTTATCCATGACGCTGTTATGTGTAAATGCAGTAAAAACGGAACCATATCTTCACGTGCCTGTTGACGGGAATTTTCTTTCAATACCCAATTTTTACCTACTGATATAAATATAGCAATAGAACGCACATTTCGTACAGAAACAAATACAATGATGAGAAAAGATTTTGAATTACTTCATGAGTCAATGTATGTAATCCCAGTGATGATCTTTAATTCTTCCAGCCCAAGGTGAGAGGGTTTCAGTTTTCTCGGCCACAAGTGAGAAAAGTAGACAGTTCCACAACAAGATATTCTGCTATGTTTCCTGAAGTGCTTCCATTAAACAATGGCACTCTGTATCTATAGAAACGGCGACAATTTTCACTTCGGCACAGGGGGCTTTTACTGGAGACTGTCAAGGGGAAACTTGCTAGATACATGAAGGGAGAAGATCAGACAGAGACGTCTGACGCTCCGCTGACGCTTGCCGAAAACTACATTAAGTATGATTCCCGCCTATAACTGACGGCGAGAGAGATGCATCATCTGTCCACTTCTCATCGAAGCACACTGTCACCAAGCAATGGCTGACGCTTCGAGGACGGCTTGAAATTGCTAGGGAGGTGATGCAGCTAAAGTTCCTGGTAAATGTGCTAACAGGGCACACACGTTCGTGGGAGTGTATACATATGATGGGGACCGGCTGTGACACAGCAGTCAACCAAAGTCAAAAAATGTGACTAATCATACAGTGTTTCCTTTACCACTTCGTTAGTGAATGCTGTTCTAAAGAGCGCAATTCCCATCTATCGGTAAGCAGCGCACGTGAGCGAATCTAATAGCAGGACTGTGTTACTACGATTGTACAGAGCAACTCTGTCAATACGCAGGTGTATCAATCAGTAGGGCCATGGTAAACAGAGCGATGTATCGTGTCTGTTGCATAAATAAAGAGTCTTTGATGTAATTGCTTCAGAGAAATATGAAAGTAAGCCTATCAGGAAAGTAATGCGAGACATGTAGCATGGGTCATGTCTTGCAGAACCTCTTACATCTGAGCTGTAGGCCTGCACAGCGTCCCTTTGGCGCAGAGGATAGCGCGTTGGACTTCTAATCCAAAGGTCGTGGGTTCGATCCCCACAAGGGACGGGCAATTTTTAAAAACGTGTGCCAATCTCCAGGTGGGTACTGACGTATGGGAAATCACAAGCCTCTGCAAAAGTTGAAAATTGTTGTGACCTCAGTTCTATGCTCAAGTATGTAGACCTTACACATATAAGCCAAATTCTCGTAGATCTGTTATCCATGACGCTGTTATGTGTAAATGCAGTAAAAACGGAACCATATCTTCACGTGCCTGTTGACGGGAATTTTCTTTCAATACCCAATTTTTACCTACTGATATAAATATAGCAATAGAACGCACATTTCGTACAGAAACAAATACAATGAAGAGAAAAGATTTTGAATTACTTCATGAGTCAATGTATGTAATCCCAGTGATGATCTTTAATTCTTCCAGCCCAAGGTGAGAGGGTTTCAGTTTTCTCGGCCACAAGTGAGAAAAGTAGACAGTTCCACAACAAGATATTCTGCTATGTTTCCTTAAGTGCTTCCATTAAACAATGGCACTCTGTATCTATAGAAACGGCGACAATTTTCACTTCGGCACAGGGGGCTTTTACTGGAGACTGTCAAGGGGGAACTTGCTAGATACATGAAGGGAGAAGATCAGACAGAGACGTCTGACGCTCCGCTGACGCTTGCCGAAAACTACATTAAGTATGATTCCCGCCTATAACTGACGGCGAGAGAGATGCATCATCTGTCCACTTCTCATCGAAGCACACTCTCACCAAGCAATGGCTGACGCTTCGAGGACGGCTTGAAATTGCTAGGGAGGTGATGCAGCTAAAGTTCCTGGTAAATGTGCTAACAGGGCACACACGTTCGTGGGAGTGTATACATATGATGGGGACCGGCTGTGACACAGCAGTCAACCAAAGTCAAAAAATGTGACTAATCATACAGTGTTTCCTTTACCACTTCGTTAGTGAATGCTGTTCTAAAGAGCGCAATTCCCATCTATCGGTAAGCAGCGCACGTGAGCGAATCTAATAGCAGGACTGTGTTACTACGATTGTACAGAGCAACTCTGTCAATACGCAGGTGTATCAATCAGTAGGGCCATGGTAAACAGAGCGATGTATCGTGTCTGTTGCATAAATAAAGAGTCTTTGATGTAATTGCTTCAGAGAAATATGAAAGTAAGCCTATCAGGAAAGTAATGCGAGACATGTAGCATGGGTCATGTCTTGCAGAACCTCTTACATCTGAGCTGTAGGCCTGCACAGCGTCCCTTTGGCGCAGAGGATAGCGCGTTGGACTTCTAATCCAAAGGTCGTGGGTTCGATCCCCACAAGGGACGGGCAATTTTTAAAAACGTGTGCCAATCTCCAGGTGGGTACTGACGTATGGGAAATCACAAGCCTCTGCAAAAGTTGAAAATTGTTGTGACCTCAGTTCTATGCTCAAGTATGTAGACCTTACACATATAAGCCAAATTCTCGTAGATCTGTTATCCATGACGCTGTTATGTGTAAATGCAGTAAAAACGGAACCATATCTTCACGTGCCTGTTGACGGGAATTTTCTTTCAATACCCAATTTTTACCTACTGATATAAATATAGCAATAGAACGCACATTTCGTACAGAAACAAATACAATGAAGAGAAAAGATTTTGAATTACTTCATGAGTCAATGTATGTAATCCCAGTGATGATCTTTAATTCTTCCAGCCCAAGGTGAGAGGGTTTCAGTTTTCTCGGCCACAAGTGAGAAAAGTAGACAGTTCCACAACAAGATATTCTGCTATGTTTCCTGAAGTGCTTCCATTAAACAATGGCACTCTGTATCTATAGAAACGGCGACAATTTTCACTTCGGCACAGGGTTCTTTTACTGGAGACTGTCAAGGGGAAACTTGCTAGATACATGAAGGGAGAAGATCAGACAGAGACGTCTGACGCTCCGCTGACGCTTGCCGAAAACTACATTAAGTATGATTCCCGCCTATAACTGACGGCGAGAGAGATGCATCATCTGTCCACTTCTCATCGAAGCACACTGTCACCAAGCAATGGCTGACGCTTCGAGGACGGCTTGAAATTGCTAGGGAGGTGATGCAGCTAAAGTTCCTGGTAAATGTGCTAACAGGGCACACACGTTCGTGGGAGTGTATACATATGATGGGGACCGGCTGTGACACAGCAGTCAACCAAAGTCAAAAAATGTGACTAATCATACAGTGTTTCCTTTACCACTTCGTTAGTGAATGCTGTTCTAAAGAGCGCAATTCCCATCTATCGGTAAGCAGCGCACGTGAGCGAATCTAATAGCAGGACTGTGTTACTACGATTGTACAGAGCAACTCTGTCAATACGCAGGTGTATCAATCAGTAGGGCCATGGTAAACAGAGCGATGTATCGTGTCTGTTGCATAAATAAAGAGTCTTTGATGTAATTGCTTCAGAGAAATATGAAAGTAAGCCTATCAGGAAAGTAATGCGAGACATGTAGCATGGGTCATGTCTTGCAGAACCTCTTACATCTGAGCTGTAGGCCTGCACAGCGTCCCTTTGGCGCAGAGGATAGCGCGTTGGACTTCTAATCCAAAGGTCGTGGGTTCGATCCCCACAAGGGACGGGCAATTTTTAAAAACGTGTGCCAATCTCCAGGTGGGTACTGACGTATGGGAAATCACAAGCCTCTGCAAAAGTTGAAAATTGTTGTGACCTCAGTTGTATGCTCAAGTATGTAGACCTTACACATATAAGCCAAATTCTCGTAGATCTGTTATCCATGACGCTGTTATGTGTAAATGCAGTAAAAACGGAACCATATCTTCACGTGCCTGTTGACGGGAATTTTCTTTCAATACCCAATTTTTACCTACTGATATAAATATAGCAATAGAACGCACATTTCGTACAGAAACAAATACAATGAAGAGAAAAGATTTTGAATTACTTCATGAGTCAATGTATGTAATCCCAGTGATGATCTTTAATTCTTCCAGCCCAAGGTGAGAGGGTTTCAGTTTTCTCGGCCACAAGTGAGAAAAGTAGACAGTTCCACAACAAGATATTCTGCTATGTTTCCTTAAGTGCTTCCATTAAACAATGGCACTCTGTATCTATAGAAACGGCGACAATTTTCACTTCGGCACAGGGGGCTTTTACTGGAGACTGTCAAGGGGGAACTTGCTAGATACATGAAGGGAGAAGATCAGACAGAGACGTCTGACGCTCCGCTGACGCTTGCCGAAAACTACATTAAGTATGATTCCCGCCTATAACTGACGGCGAGAGAGATGCATCATCTGTCCACTTCTCATCGAAGCACACTCTCACCAAGCAATGGCTGACGCTTCGAGGACGGCTTGAAATTGCTAGGGAGGTGATGCAGCTAAAGTTCCTGGTAAATGTGCTAACAGGGCACACACGTTCGTGGGAGTGTATACATATGATGGGGACCGGCTGTGACACAGCAGTCAACCAAAGTCAAAAAATGTGACTAATCATACAGTGTTTCCTTTACCACTTCGTTAGTGAATGCTGTTCTAAAGAGCGCAATTCCCATCTATCGGTAAGCAGCGCACGTGAGCGAATCTAATAGCAGGACTGTGTTACTACGATTGTACAGAGCAACTCTGTCAATACGCAGGTGTATCAATCAGTAGGGCCATGGTAAACAGAGCGATGTATCGTGTCTGTTGCATAAATAAAGAGTCTTTGATGTAATTGCTTCAGAGAAATATGAAAGTAAGCCTATCAGGAAAGTAATGCGAGACATGTAGCATGGGTCATGTCTTGCAGAACCTCTTACATCTGAGCTGTAGGCCTGCACAGCGTCCCTTTGGCGCAGAGGATAGCGCGTTGGACTTCTAATCCAAAGGTCGTGGGTTCGATCCCCACAAGGGACGGGCAATTTTTAAAAACGTGTGCCAATCTCCAGGTGGGTACTGACGTATGGGAAATCACAAGCCTCTGCAAAAGTTGAAAATTGTTGTGACCTCAGTTCTATGCTCAAGTATGTAGACCTTACACATATAAGCCAAATTCTCGTAGATCTGTTATCCATGACGCTGTTATGTGTAAATGCAGTAAAAACGGAACCATATCTTCACGTGCCTGTTGACGGGAATTTTCTTTCAATACCCAATTTTTACCTACTGATATAAATATAGCAATAGAACGCACATTTCGTACAGAAACAAATACAATGAAGAGAAAAGATTTTGAATTACTTCATGAGTCAATGTATGTAATCCCAGTGATGATCTTTAATTCTTCCAGCCCAAGGTGAGAGGGTTTCAGTTTTCTCGGCCACAAGTGAGAAAAGTAGACAGTTCCACAACAAGATATTCTGCTATGTTTCCTTAAGTGCTTCCATTAAACAATGGCACTCTGTATCTATAGAAACGGCGACAATTTTCAATTCGGCACAGGGTTCTTTTACTGGAGACTGTCAAGGGGAAACTTGCTAGATACATGAAGGGAGAAGATCACACAGAGACGTCTGACGCTCCGCTGACGCTTGCCGAAAACTACATTAAGTATGATTCTCGCCTATAACTGACGGCGAGAGAGATGCATCATCTGTCCACTTCTCATCGAAGCACACTGTCACCAAGCAATGGCTGACGCTTCGAGGACGGCTTGAAATTGCTAGGGAGGTGATGCAGCTAAAGTTCCTGGTAAATGTGCTAACAGGGCACACACGTTCGTGGGAGTGTATACATATGATGGGGACCGGCTGTGACACAGCAGTCAACCAAAGTCAAAAAATGTGACTAATCATACAGTGTTTCCTTTACCACTTCGTTAGTGAATGCTGTTCTAAAGAGCGCAATTCCCATCTATCGGTAAGCAGCGCACGTGAGCGAATCTAATAGCAGGACTGTGTTACTACGATTGTACAGAGCAACTCTGTCAATACGCAGGTGTATCAATCAGTAGGGCCATGGTAAACAGAGCGATGTATCGTGTCTGTTGCATAAATAAAGAGTCTTTGATGTAATTGCTTCAGAGAAATATGAAAGTAAGCCTATCAGGAAAGTAATGCGAGACATGTAGCATGGGTCATGTCTTGCAGAACCTCTTACATCTGAGCTGTAGGCCTGCACAGCGTCCCTTTGGCGCAGAGGATAGCGCGTTGGACTTCTAATCCAAAGGTCGTGGGTTCGATCCCCACAAGGGACGGGCAATTTTTAAAAACGTGTGCCAATCTCCAGGTGGGTACTGACGTATGGGAAATCACAAGCCTCTGCAAAAGTTGAAAATTGTTGTGACCTCAGTTCTATGCTCAAGTATGTAGACCTTACACATATAAGCCAAATTCTCGTAGATCTGTTATCCATGACGCTGTTATGTGTAAATGCAGTAAAAACGGAACCATATCTTCACGTGCCTGTTGACGGGAATTTTCTTTCAATACCCAATTTTTACCTACTGATATAAATATAGCAATAGAACGCACATTTCGTACAGAAACAAATACAATGAAGAGAAAAGATTTTGAATTACTTCATGAGTCAATGTATGTAATCCCAGTGATGATCTTTAATTCTTCCAGCCCAAGGTGAGAGGGTTTCAGTTTTCTCGGCCACAAGTGAGAAAAGTAGACAGTTCCACAACAAGATATTCTGCTATGTTTCCTTAAGTGCTTCCATTAAACAATGGCACTCTGTATCTATAGAAACGGCGACAATTTTCACTTCGGCACAGGGGGCTTTTACTGGAGACTGTCAAGGGGGAACTTGCTAGATACATGAAGGGAGAAGATCACACAGAGACGTCTGACGCTCCGCTGACGCTTGCCGAAAACTACATTAAGTATGATTCCCGCCTATAACTGACGGCGAGAGAGATGCATCATCTGTCCACTTCTCATCGAAGCACACTGTCACCAAGCAATGGCTGACGCTTCGAGGACGGCTTGAAATTGCTAGGGAGGTGATGCAGCTAAAGTTCCTGGTAAATGTGCTAACAGGGCACACACGTTCGTGGGAGTGTATACATATGATGGGGACCGGCTGTGACACAGCAGTCAACCAAAGTCAAAAAATGTGACTAATCATACAGTGTTTCCTTTACCACTTCGTTAGTGAATGCTGTTCTAAAGAGCGCAATTCCCATCTATCGGTAAGCAGCGCACGTGAGCGAATCTAATAGCAGGACTGTGTTACTACGATTGTACAGAGCAACTCTGTCAATACGCAGGTGTATCAATCAGTAGGGCCATGGTAAACAGAGCGATGTATCGTGTCTGTTGCATAAATAAAGAGTCTTTGATGTAATTGCTTCAGAGAAATATGAAAGTAAGCCTATCAGGAAAGTAATGCGAGACATGTAGCATGGGTCATGTCTTGCAGAACCTCTTACATCTGAGCTGTAGGCCTGCACAGCGTCCCTTTGGCGCAGAGGATAGCGCGTTGGACTTCTAATCCAAAGGTCGTGGGTTCGATCCCCACAAGGGACGGGCAATTTTTAAAAACGTGTGCCAATCTCCAGGTGGGTACTGACGTATGGGAAATCACAAGCCTCTGCAAAAGTTGAAAATTGTTGTGACCTCAGTTCTATGCTCAAGTATGTAGACCTTACACATATAAGCCAAATTCTCGTAGATCTGTTATCCATGACGCTGTTATGTGTAAATGCAGTAAAAACGGAACCATATCTTCACGTGCCTGTTGACGGGAATTTTCTTTCAATACCCAATTTTTACCTACTGATATAAATATAGCAATAGAACGCACATTTCGTACAGAAACAAACACAATGAAGAGAAAAGATTTTGAATTACTTCATGAGTCAATGTATGTAATCCCAGTGATGATCTTTAATTCTTCCAGCCCAAGGTGAGAGGGTTTCAGTTTTCTCGGCCACAAGTGAGAAAAGTAGACAGTTCCACAACAAGATATTCTGCTATGTTTCCTTAAGTGCTTCCATTAAACAATGGCACTCTGTATCTATAGAAACGGCGACAATTTTCACTTCGGCACAGGGGGCTTTTACTGGAGACTGTCAAGGGGAAACTTGCTAGATACATGAAGGGAGAAGATCAGACAGAGACGTCTGACGCTCCGCTGACGCTTGCCGAAAACTACATTAAGTATGATTCCCGCCTATAACTGACGGCGAGAGAGATGCATCATCTGTCCACTTCTCATCGAAGCACACTGTCACCAAGCAATGGCTGACGCTTCGAGGACGGCTTGAAATTGCTAGGGAGGTGATGCAGCTAAAGTTCCTGGTAAATGTGCTAACAGGGCACACACGTTCGTGGGAGTGTATACATATGATGGGGACCGGCTGTGACACAGCAGTCAACCAAAGTCAAAAAATGTGACTAATCATACAGTGTTTCCTTTACCACTTCGTTAGTGAATGCTGTTCTAAAGAGCGCAATTCCCATCTATCGGTAAGCAGCGCACGTGAGCGAATCTAATAGCAGGACTGTGTTACTACGATTGTACAGAGCAACTCTGTCAATACGCAGGTGTATCAATCAGTAGGGCCATGGTAAACAGAGCGATGTATCGTGTCTGTTGCATAAATAAAGAGTCTTTGATGTAATTGCTTCAGAGAAATATGAAAGTAAGCCTATCAGGAAAGTAATGCGAGACATGTAGCATGGGTCATGTCTTGCAGAACCTCTTACATCTGAGCTGTAGGCCTGCACAGCGTCCCTTTGGCGCAGAGGATAGCGCGTTGGACTTCTTATCCAAAGGTCGTGGGTTCGATCCACACAAGGGACGGGCAATTTTTAAAAACGTGTGCCAATCTCCAGGTGGGTACTGACGTATGGGAAATCACAAGCCTCTGCAAAAGTTGAAAATTGTTGTGACCTCAGTTCTATGCTCAAGTATGTAGACCTTACACATATAAGCCAAATTCTCGTAGATCTGTTATCCATGACGCTGTTATGTGTAAATGCAGTAAAAACGGAACCATATCTTCACGTGCCTGTTGACGGGAATTTTCTTTCAATACCCAATTTTTACCTACTGATATAAATATAGCAATAGAACGCACATTTCGTACAGAAACAAATACAATGAAGAGAAAAGATTTTGAATTACTTCATGAGTCAATGTATGTAATCCCAGTGATGATCTTTAATTCTTCCAGCCCAAGGTGAGAGGGTTTCAGTTTTCTCGGCCACAAGTGAGAAAAGTAGACAGTTCCACAACAAGATATTCTGCTATGTTTCCTTAAGTGCTTCCATTAAACAATGGCACTCTGTATCTATAGAAACGGCGACAATTTTCACTTCGGCACAGGGGGCTTTTACTGGAGACTGTCAAGGGGAAACTTGCTAGATACATGAAGGGAGAAGATCAGACAGAGACGTCTGACGCTCCGCTGACGCTTGCCGAAAACTACATTAAGTATGATTCCCGCCTATAACTGACAGCGAGAGAGATGCATCATCTGTCCACTTCTCATCGAAGCACACTGTCACCAAGCAATGGCTGACGCTTCGAGGACGGCTTGAAATTGCTAGGGAGGTGATGCAGCTAAAGTTCCTGGTAAATGTGCTAACAGGGCACACACGTTCGTGGGAGTGTATACATATGATGGGGACCGGCTGTGACACAGCAGTCAACCAAAGTCAAAAAATGTGACTAATCATACAGTGTTTCCTTTACCACTTCGTTAGTGAATGCTGTTCTAAAGAGCGCAATTCCCATCTATCGGTAAGCAGCGCACGTGAGCGAATCTAATAGCAGGACTGTGTTACTACGATTGTACAGAGCAACTCTGTCAATACGCAGGTGTATCAATCAGTAGGGCCATGGTAAACAGAGCGATGTATCGTGTCTGTTGCATAAATAAAGAGTCTTTGATGTAATTGCTTCAGAGAAATATGAAAGTAAGCCTATCAGGAAAGTAATGCGAGACATGTAGCATGGGTCATGTCTTGCAGAACCTCTTACATCTGAGCTGTAGGCCTGCACAGCGTCCCTTTGGCGCAGAGTATAGCGCGTTGGACTTCTAATCCAAAGGTCGTGGGTTCGATCCACACAAGGGACGGGCAATTTTTAAAAACGTGTGCCAATCTCCAGGTGGGTACTGACGTATGGGAAATCACAAGCCTCTGCAAAAGTTGAAAATTGTTGTGACCTCAGTTCTATGCTCAAGTATGTAGACCTTACACATATAAGCCAAATTCTCGTAGATCTGTTATCCATGACGCTGTTATGTGTAAATGCAGTAAAAACGGAACCATATCTTCACGTGCCTGTTGACGGGAATTTTCTTTCAATACCCAATTTTTACCTACTGATATAAATATAGCAATAGAACGCACATTTCGTACAGAAACAAATACAATGAAGAGAAAAGATTTTGAATTACTTCATGAGTCAATGTATGTAATCCCAGTGATGATCTTTAATTCTTCCAGCCCAAGGTGAGAGGGTTTCAGTTTTCTCGGCCACAAGTGAGAAAAGTAGACAGTTCCACAACAAGATATTCTGCTATGTTTCCTTAAGTGCTTCCATTAAACAATGGCACTCTGTATCTATAGAAACGGCGACAATTTTCACTTCGGCACAGGGGGCTTTTACTGGAGACTGTCAAGGGGAAACTTGCTAGATACATGAAGGGAGAAGATCAGACAGAGACGTCTGACGCTCCGCTGACGCTTGCCGAAAACTACATTAAGTATGATTCCCGCCTATAACTGACGGCGAGAGAGATGCATCATCTGTCCACTTCTCATCGAAGCACACTGTCACCAAGCAATGGCTGACGCTTCGAGGACGGCTTGAAATTGCTAGGGAGGTGATGCAGCTAAAGTTCCTGGTAAATGTGCTAACAGGGCACACACGTTCGTGGGAGTGTATACATATGATGGGGACCGGCTGTGACACAGCAGTCAACCAAAGTCAAAAAATGTGACTAATCATACAGTGTTTCCTTTACCACTTCGTTAGTGAATGCTGTTCTAAAGAGCGCAATTCCCATCTATCGGTAAGCAGCGCACGTGAGCGAATCTAATAGCAGGACTGTGTTACTACGATTGTACAGAGCAACTCTGTCAATACGCAGGTGTATCAATCAGTAGGGCCATGGTAAACAGAGCGATGTATCGTGTCTGTTGCATAAATAAAGAGTCTTTGATGTAATTGCTTCAGAGAAATATGAAAGTAAGCCTATCAGTAAAGTAATGCGAGACATGTAGCATGGGTCATGTCTTGCAGAACCTCTTACATCTGAGCTGTAGGCCTGCACAGCGTCCCTTTGGCGCAGAGGATAGCGCGTTGGACTTCTAATCCAAAGGTCGTGGGTTCGATCCCCACAAGGGACGGGCAATTTTTAAAAACGTGTGCCAATCTCCAGGTGGGTACTGACGTATGGGAAATCACAAGCCTCTGCAAAAGTTGAAAATTGTTGTGACCTCAGTTCTATGCTCAAGTATGTAGACCTTACGCATATAAGCCAAATTCTCGTAGATCTGTTATCCATGACGCTGTTATGTGTAAATGCAGTAAAAACGGAACCATATCTTCACGTGCCTGTTGACGGGAATTTTCTTTCAATACCCAATTTTTACCTACTGATATAAATATAGCAATAGAACGCACATTTCGTACAGAAACAAATACAATGAAGAGAAAAGATTTTGAATTACTTCATGAGTCAATGTATGTAATCCCAGTGATGATCTTTAATTCTTCCAGCCCAAGGTGAGAGGGTTTCAGTTTTCTCGGCCACAAGTGAGAAAAGTAGACAGTTCCACAACAAGATATTCTGCTATGTTTCCTTAAGTGCTTCCATTAAACAATGGCACTCTGTATCTATAGAAACGGCGACAATTTTCACTTCGGCACAGGGGGCTTTTACTGGAGACTGTCAAGGGGAAACTTGCTAGATACATGAAGGGAGAAGATCACACAGAGACGTCTGACGCTCCGCTGACGCTTGCCGAAAACTACATTAAGTATGATTCCCGCCTATAACTGACGGCGAGAGAGATGCATCATCTGTCCACTTCTCATCGAAGCACACTGTCACCAAGCAATGGCTGACGCTTCGAGGACGGCTTGAAATTGCTAGGGAGGTGATGCAGCTAAAGTTCCTGGTAAATGTGCTAACAGGGCACACACGTTCGTGGGAGTGTATACATATGATGGGGACCGGCTGTGACACAGCAGTCAACCAAAGTCAAAAAATGTGACTAATCATACAGTGTTTCCTTTACCACTTCGTTAGTGAATGCTGTTCTAAAGAGCGCAATTCCCATCTATCGGTAAGCAGCGCACGTGAGCGAATCTAATAGCAGGACTGTGTTACTACGATTGTACAGAGCAACTCTGTCAATACGCAGGTGTATCAATCAGTAGGGCCATGGTAAACAGAGCGATGTATCGTGTCTGTTGCATAAATAAAGAGTCTTTGATGTAATTGCTTCAGAGAAATATGAAAGTAAGCCTATCAGGAAAGTAATGCGAGACATGTAGCATGGGTCATGTCTTGCAGAACCTCTTACATCTGAGCTGTAGGCCTGCACAGCGTCCCTTTGGCGCAGAGGATAGCGCGTTGGACTTCTAATCCAAAGGTCGTGGGTTCGATCCCCACAAGGGACGGGCAATTTTTAAAAACGTGTGCCAATCTCCAGGTGGGTACTGACGTATGGGAAATCACAAGCCTCTGCAAAAGTTGAAAATTGTTGTGACCTCAGTTCTATGCTCAAGTATGTAGACCTTACGCATATAAGCCAAATTCTCGTAGATCTGTTATCCATGACGCTGTTATGTGTAAATGCAGTAAAAACGGAACCATATCTTCACGTGCCTGTTGACGGGAATTTTCTTTCAATACCCAATTTTTACCTACTGATATAAATATAGCAATAGAACGCACATTTCGTACAGAAACAAATACAATGAAGAGAAAAGATTTTGAATTACTTCATGAGTCAATGTATGTAATCCCAGTGATGATCTTTAATTCTTCCAGCCCAAGGTGAGAGGGTTTCAGTTTTCTCGGCCACAAGTGAGAAAAGTAGACAGTTCCACAACAAGATATTCTGCTATGTTTCCTTAAGTGCTTCCATTAAACAATGGCACTCTGTATCTATAGAAACGGCGACAATTTTCACTTCGGCACAGGGGGCTTTTACTGGAGACTGTCAAGGGGAAACTTGCTAGATACATGAAGGGAGAAGATCAGACAGAGACGTCTGACGCTCCGCTGACGCTTGCCGAAAACTACATTAAGTATGATTCCCGCCTATAACTGACGGCGAGAGAGATGCATCATCTGTCCACTTCTCATCGAAGCACACTGTCACCAAGCAATGGCTGACGCTTCGAGGACGGCTTGAAATTGCTAGGGAGGTGATGCAGCTAAAGTTCCTGGTAAATGTGCTAACAGGGCACACACGTTCGTGGGAGTGTATACATATGATGGGGACCGGCTGTGACACAGCAGTCAACCAAAGTCAAAAAATGTGACTAATCATACAGTGTTTCCTTTACCACTTCGTTAGTGAATGCTGTTCTAAAGAGCGCAATTCCCATCTATCGGTAAGCAGCGCACGTGAGCGAATCTAATAGCAGGACTGTGTTACTACGATTGTACAGAGCAACTCTGTCAATACGCAGGTGTATCAATCAGTAGGGCCATGGTAAACAGAGCGATGTATCGTGTCTGTTGCATAAATAAAGAGTCTTTGATGTAATTGCTTCAGAGAAATATGAAAGTAAGCCTATCAGGAAAGTAATGCGAGACATGTAGCATGGGTCATGTCTTGCAGAACCTCTTACATCTGAGCTGTAGGCCTGCACAGCGTCCCTTTGGCGCAGAGGATAGCGCGTTGGACTTCTAATCCAAAGGTCGTGGGTTCGATCCCCACAAGGGACGGGCAATTTTTAAAAACGTGTGCCAATCTCCAGGTGGGTACTGACGTATGGGAAATCACAAGCCTCTGCAAAAGTTGAAAATTGTTGTGACCTCAGTTCTATGCTCAAGTATGTAGACCTTACGCATATAAGCCAAATTCTCGTAGATCTGTTATCCATGACGCTGTTATGTGTAAATGCAGTAAAAACGGAACCATATCTTCACGTGCCTGTTGACGGGAATTTTCTTTCAATACCCAATTTTTACCTACTGATATAAATATAGCAATAGAACGCACATTTCGTACAGAAACAAATACAATGAAGAGAAAAGATTTTGAATTACTTCATGAGTCAATGTATGTAAGCCCAGTGATGATCTTTAATTCTTCCAGCCCAAGGTGAGAGGGTTTCAGTTTTCTCGGCCACAAGTGAGAAAAGTAGACAGTTCCACAACAAGATATTCTGCTATGTTTCCTTAAGTGCTTCCATTAAACAATGGCACTCTGTATCTATAGAAACGGCGACAATTTTCACTTCGGCACAGGGGGCTTTTACTGGAGACTGTCAAGGGGAAACTTGCTAGATACATGAAGGGAGAAGATCAGACAGAGACGTCTGACGCTCCGCTGACGCTTGCCGAAAACTACATTAAGTATGATTCCCACCTATAACTGACGGCGAGAGAGATGCATCATCTGTCCACTTCTCATCGAAGCACACTGTCACCAAGCAATGGCTGACGCTTCGAGGACGGCTTGAAATTGCTAGGGAGGTGATGCAGCTAAAGTTCCTGGTAAATGTGCTAACAGGGCACACACGTTCGTGGGAGTGTATACATATGATGGGGACCGGCTGTGACACAGCAGTCAACCAAAGTCAAAAAATGTGACTAATCATACAGTGTTTCCTTTACCACTTCGTTAGTGAATGCTGTTCTAAAGAGCGCAATTCCCATCTATCGGTAAGCAGCGCACGTGAGCGAATCTAATAGCAGGACTGTGTTACTACGATTGTACAGAGCAACTCTGTCAATACGCAGGTGTATCAATCAGTAGGGCCATGGTAAACAGAGCGATGTATCGTGTCTGTTGCATAAATAAAGAGTCTTTGATGTAATTGCTTCAGAGAAATATGAAAGTAAGCCTATCAGGAAAGTAATGCGAGACATGTAGCATGGGTCATGTCTTGCAGAACCTCTTACATCTGAGCTGTAGGCCTGCACAGCGTCCCTTTGGCGCAGAGGATAGCGCGTTGGACTTCTAATCCAAAGGTCGTGGGTTCGATCCCCACAAGGGACGGGCAATTTTTAAAAACGTGTGCCAATCTCCAGGTGGGTACTGACGTATGGGAAATCACAAGCCTCTGCAAAAGTTGAAAATTGTTGTGACCTCAGTTCTATGCTCAAGTATGTAGACCTTACACATATAAGCCAAATTCTCGTAGATCTGTTATCCATGACGCTGTTATGTGTAAATGCAGTAAAAACGGAACCATATCTTCACGTGCCTGTTGACGGGAATTTTCTTTCAATACCCAATTTTTACCTACTGATATAAATATAGCAATAGAACGCACATTTCGTACAGAAACAAATACAATGAAGAGAAAAGATTTTGAATTACTTCATGAGTCAATGTATGTAATCCCAGTGATGATCTTTAATTCTTCCAGCCCAAGGTGAGAGGGTTTCAGTTTTCTCGGCCACAAGTGAGAAAAGTAGACAGTTCCACAACAAGATATTCTGCTATGTTTCCTTAAGTGCTTCCATTAAACAATGGCACTCTGTATCTATAGAAACGGCGACAATTTTCACTTCGGCACAGGGGGCTTTTACTGGAGACTGTCAAGGGGAAACTTGCTAGATACATGAAGGGAGAAGATCAGACAGAGACGTCTGACGCTCCGCTGACGCTTGCCGAAAACTACATTAAGTATGATTCCCGCCTATAACTGACGGCGAGAGAGATGCATCATCTGTCCACTTCTCATCGAAGCACACTGTCACCAAGCAATGGCTGACGCTTCGAGGACGGCTTGAAATTGCTAGGGAGGTGATGCAGCTAAAGTTCCTGGTAAATGTGCTAACAGGGCACACACGTTCGTGGGAGTGTATACATATGATGGGGACCGGCTGTGACACAGCAGTCAACCAAAGTCAAAAAATGTGACTAATCATACAGTGTTTCCTTTACCACTTCGTTAGTGAATGCTGTTCTAAAGAGCGCAATTCCCATCTATCGGTAAGCAGCGCACGTGAGCGAATCTAATAGCAGGACTGTGTTACTACGATTGTACAGAGCAACTCTGTCAATACGCAGGTGTATCAATCAGTAGGGCCATGGTAAACAGAGCGATGTATCGTGTCTGTTGCATAAATAAAGAGTCTTTGATGTAATTGCTTCAGAGAAATATGAAAGTAAGCCTATCAGGAAAGTAATGCGAGACATGTAGCATGGGTCATGTCTTGCAGAACCTCTTACATCTGAGCTGTAGGCCTGCACAGCGTCCCTTTGGCGCAGAGGATAGCGCGTTGGACTTCTAATCCAAAGGTCGTGGGTTCGATCCCCACAAGGGACGGGCAATTTTTAAAAACGTGTGCCAATCTCCAGGTGGGTACTGACGTATGGGAAATCACAAGCCTCTGCAAAAGTTGAAAATTGTTGTGACCTCAGTTCTATGCTCAAGTATGTAGACCTTACACATATAAGCCAAATTCTCGTAGATCTGTTATCCATGACGCTGTTATGTGTAAATGCAGTAAAAACGGAACCATATCTTCACGTGCCTGTTGACGGGAATTTTCTTTCAATACCCAATTTTTACCTACTGATATAAATATAGCAATAGAACGCACATTTCGTACAGAAACAAATACAATGAAGAGAAAAGATTTTGAATTACTTCATGAGTCAATGTATGTAATCCCAGTGATGATCTTTAATTCTTCCAGCCCAAGGTGAGAGGGTTTCAGTTTTCTCGGCCACAAGTGAGAAAAGTAGACAGTTCCACAACAAGATATTCTGCTATGTTTCCTTAAGTGCTTCCATTAAACAATGGCACTCTGTATCTATAGAAACGGCGACAATTTTCACTTCGGCACAGGGGGCTTTTACTGGAGACTGTCAAGGGGAAACTTGCTAGATACATGAAGGGAGAAGATCAGACAGAGACGTCTGACGCTCCGCTGACGCTTGCCGAAAACTACATTAAGTATGATTCCCACCTATAACTGACGGCGAGAGAGATGCATCATCTGTCCACTTCTCATCGAAGCACACTGTCACCAAGCAATGGCTGACGCTTCGAGGACGGCTTGAAATTGCTAGGGAGGTGATGCAGCTAAAGTTCCTGGGAAATGTGCTAACAGGGCACACACGTTCGTGGGAGTGTATACATATGATGGGGACCGGCTGTGACACAGCAGTCAACCAAAGTCAAAAAATGTGACTAATCATACAGTGTTTCCTTTACCACTTCGTTAGTGAATGCTGTTCTAAAGAGCGCAATTCCCATCTATCGGTAAGCAGCGCACGTGAGCGAATCTAATAGCAGGACTGTGTTACTACGATTGTACAGAGCAACTCTGTCAATACGCAGGTGTATCAATCAGTAGGGCCATGGTAAACAGAGCGATGTATCGTGTCTGTTGCATAAATAAAGAGTCTTTGATGTAATTGCTTCAGAGAAATATGAAAGTAAGCCTATCAGGAAAGTAATGCGAGACATGTAGCATGGGTCATGTCTTGCAGAACCTCTTACATCTGAGCTGTAGGCCTGCACAGCGTCCCTTTGGCGCAGAGGATAGCGCGTTGGACTTCTAATCCAAAGGTCGTGGGTTCGATCCCCACAAGGGACGGGCAATTTTTAAAAACGTGTGCCAATCTCCAGGTGGGTACTGACGTATGGGAAATCACAAGCCTCTGCAAAAGTTGAAAATTGTTGTGACCTCAGTTCTATGCTCAAGTATGTAGACCTTACACATATAAGCCAAATTCTCGTAGATCTGTTATCCATGACGCTGTTATGTGTAAATGCAGTAAAAACGGAACCATATCTTCACGTGCCTGTTGACGGGAATTTTCTTTCAATACCCAATTTTTACCTACTGATATAAATATAGCAATAGAACGCACATTTCGTACAGAAACAAATACAATGAAGAGAAAAGATTTTGAATTACTTCATGAGTCAATGTATGTAATCCCAGTGATGATCTTTAATTCTTCCAGCCCAAGGTGAGAGGGTTTCAGTTTTCTCGGCCACAAGTGAGAAAAGTAGACAGTTCCACAACAAGATATTCTGCTATGTTTCCTTAAGTGCTTCCATTAAACAATGGCACTCTGTATCTATAGAAACGGCGACAATTTTCACTTCGGCACAGGGGGCTTTTACTGGAGACTGTCAAGGGGAAACTTGCTAGATACATGAAGGGAGAAGATCAGACAGAGACGTCTGACGCTCCGCTGACGCTTGCCGAAAACTACATTAAGTATGATTCCCGCCTATAACTGACGGCGAGAGAGATGCATCATCTGTCCACTTCTCATCGAAGCACACTGTCACCAAGCAATGGCTGACGCTTCGAGGACGGCTTGAAATTGCTAGGGAGGTGATGCAGCTAAAGTTCCTGGTAAATGTGCTAACAGGGCACACACGTTCGTGGGAGTGTATACATATGATGGGGACCGGCTGTGACACAGCAGTCAACCAAAGTCAAAAAATGTGACTAATCATACAGTGTTTCCTTTACCACTTCGTTAGTGAATGCTGTTCTAAAGAGCGCAATTCCCATCTATCGGTAAGCAGCGCACGTGAGCGAATCTAATAGCAGGACTGTGTTACTACGATTGTACAGAGCAACTCTGTCAATACGCAGGTGTATCAATCAGTAGGGCCATGGTAAACAGAGCGATGTATCGTGTCTGTTGCATAAATAAAGAGTCTTTGATGTAATTGCTTCAGAGAAATATGAAAGTAAGCCTATCAGGAAAGTAATACGAGACATGTAGCATGGGTCATGTCTTGCAGAACCTCTTACATCTGAGCTGTAGGCCTGCACAGCGTCCCTTTGGCGCAGAGGATAGCGCGTTGGACTTCTAATCCAAAGGTCGTGGGTTCGATCCCCACAAGGGACGGGCAATTTTTAAAAACGTGTGCCAATCTCCAGGTGGGTACTGACGTATGGGAAATCACAAGCCTCTGCAAAAGTTGAAAATTGTTGTGACCTCAGTTCTATGCTCAAGTATGTAGACCTTACACATATAAGCCAAATTCTCGTAGATCTGTTATCCATGACGCTGTTATGTGTAAATGCAGTAAAAACGGAACCATATCTTCACGTGCCTGTTGACGGGAATTTTCTTTCAATACCCAATTTTTACCTACTGATATAAATATAGCAATAGAACGCACATTTCGTACAGAAACAAATACAATGAAGAGAAAAGATTTTGAATTACTTCATGAGTCAATGTATGTAATCCCAGTGATGATCTTTAATTCTTCCAGCCCAAGGTGAGAGGGTTTCAGTTTTCTCGGCCACAAGTGAGAAAAGTAGACAGTTCCACAACAAGATATTCTGCTATGTTTCCTTAAGTGCTTCCATTAAACAATGGCACTCTGTATCTATAGAAACGGCGACAATTTTCACTTCGGCACAGGGGGCTTTTACTGGAGACTGTCAAGGGGGAACTTGCTAGATACATGAAGGGAGAAGATCAGACAGAGACGTCTGACGCTCCGCTGACGCTTGCCGAAAACTACATTAAGTATGATTTCCGCCTATAACTGACGGCGAGAGAGATGCATCATCTGTCCACTTCTCATCGAAGCACACTGTCACCAAGCAATGGCTGACGCTTCGAGGACGGCTTGAAATTGCTAGGGAGGTGATGCAGCTAAAGTTCCTGGTAAATGTGCTAACAGGGCACACACGTTCGTGGGAGTGTATACATATGATGGGGACCGGCTGTGACACAGCAGTCAACCAAAGTCAAAAAATGTGACTAATCATACAGTGTTTCCTTTACCACTTCGTTAGTGAATGCTGTTCTAAAGAGCGCAATTCCCATCTATCGGTAAGCAGCGCACGTGAGCGAATCTAATAGCAGGACTGTGTTACTACGATTGTACAGAGCAACTCTGTCAATACGCAGGTGTATCAATCAGTAGGGCCATGGTAAACAGAGCGATGTATCGTGTCTGTTGCATAAATAAAGAGTCTTTGATGTAATTGCTTCAGAGAAATATGAAAGTAAGCCTATCAGGAAAGTAATGCGAGACATGTAGCATGGGTCATGTCTTGCAGAACCTCTTACATCTGAGCTGTAGGCCTGCACAGCGTCCCTTTGGCGCAGAGGATAGCGCGTTGGACTTCTAATCCAAAGGTCGTGGGTTCGATCCACACAAGGGACGGGCAATTTTTAAAAACGTGTGCCAATCTCCAGGTGGGTACTGACGTATGGGAAATCACAAGCCTCTGCAAAAGTTGAAAATTGTTGTGACCTCAGTTCTATGCTCAAGTATGTAGACCTTACACATATAAGCCAAATTCTCGTAGATCTGTTATCCATGACGCTGTTATGTGTAAATGCAGTAAAAACGGAACCATATCTTCACGTGCCTGTTGACGGGAATTTTCTTTCAATACCCAATTTTTACCTACTGATATAAATATAGCAATAGAACGCACATTTCGTACAGAAACAAATACAATGAAGAGAAAAGATTTTGAATTACTTCATGAGTCAATGTATGTAATCCCAGTGATGATCTTTAATTCTTCCAGCCCAAGGTGAGAGGGTTTCAGTTTTCTCGGCCACAAGTGAGAAAAGTAGACAGTTCCACAACAAGATATTCTGCTATGTTTCCTTAAGTGCTTCCATTAAACAATGGCACTCTGTATCTATAGAAACGGCGACAATTTTCACTTCGGCACAGGGGGCTTTTACTGGAGACTGTCAAGGGGAAACTTGCTAGATACATGAAGGGAGAAGATCAGACAGAGACGTCTGACGCTCCGCTGACGCTTGCCGAAAACTACATTAAGTATGATTCCCGCCTATAACTGACGGCGAGAGAGATGCATCATCTGTCCACTTCTCATCGAAGCACACTGTCACCAAGCAATGGCTGACGCTTCGAGGACGGCTTGAAATTGCTAGGGAGGTGATGCAGCTAAAGTTCCTGGTAAATGTGCTAACAGGGCACACACGTTCGTGGGAGTGTATACATATGATGGGGACCGGCTGTGACACAGCAGTCAACCAAAGTCAAAAAATGTGACTAATCATACAATGTTTCCTTTACCACTTCGTTAGTGAATGCTGTTCTAAAGAGCGCAATTCCCATCTATCGGTAAGCAGCGCACGTGAGCGAATCTAATAGCAGGACTGTGTTACTACGATTGTACAGAGCAACTCTGTCAATACGCAGGTGTATCAATCAGTAGGGCCATGGTAAACAGAGCGATGTATCGTGTCTGTTGCATAAATAAAGAGTCTTTGATGTAATTGCTTCAGAGAAATATGAAAGTAAGCCTATCAGGAAAGTAATGCGAGACATGTAGCATGGGTCATGTCTTGCAGAACCTCTTACATCTGAGCTGTAGGCCTGCACAGCGTCCCTTTGGCGCAGAGGATAGCGCGTTGGACTTCTAATCCAAAGGTCGTGGGTTCGATCCCCACAAGGGACGGGCAATTTTTAAAAACGTGTGCCAATCTCCAGGTGGGTACTGACGTATGGGAAATCACAAGCCTCTGCAAAAGTTGAAAATTGTTGTGACCTCTGTTCTATGCTCAAGTATGTAGACCTTACACATATAAGCCAAATTCTCGTAGATCTGTTATCCATGACGCTGTTATGTGTAAATGCAGTAAAAACGGAACCATATCTTCACGTGCCTGTTGACGGGAATTTTCTTTCAATACCCAATTTTTACCTACTGATATAAATATAGCAATAGAACGCACATTTCGTACAGAAACAAATACAATGAAGAGAAAAGATTTTGAATTACTTCATGAGTCAATGTATGTAATCCCAGTGATGATCTTTAATTCTTCCAGCCCAAGGTGAGAGGGTTTCAGTTTTCTCGGCCACAAGTGAGAAAAGTAGACAGTTCCACAACAAGATATTCTGCTATGTTTCCTTAAGTGCTTCCATTAAACAATGGCACTCTGTATCTATAGAAACGGCGACAATTTTCACTTCGGCACAGGGGGCTTTTACTGGAGACTGTCAAGGGGGAACTTGCTAGATACATGAAGGGAGAAGATCACACAGAGACGTCTGACGCTCCGCTGACGCTTGCCGAAAACTACATTAAGTATGATTCCCGCCTATAACTGACGGCGAGAGAGATGCATCATCTGTCCACTTCTCATCGAAGCACACTGTCACCAAGCAATGGCTGACGCTTCGAGGACGGCTTGAAATTGCTAGGGAGGTGATGCAGCTAAAGTTCCTGGTAAATGTGCTAACAGGGCACACACGTTCGTGGGAGTGTATACATATGATGGGGACCGGCTGTGACACAGCAGTCAACCAAAGTCAAAAAATGTGACTAATCATACAGTGTTTCCTTTACCACTTCGTTAGTGAATGCTGTTCTAAAGAGCGCAATTCCCATCTATCGGTAAGCAGCGCACGTGAGCGAATCTAATAGCAGGACTGTGTTACTACGATTGTACAGAGCAACTCTGTCAATACGCAGGTGTATCAATCAGTAGGGCCATGGTAAACAGAGCGATGTATCGTGTCTGTTGCATAAATAAAGAGTCTTTGATGTAATTGCTTCAGAGAAATATGAAAGTAAGCCTATCAGGAAAGTAATACGAGACATGTAGCATGGGTCATGTCTTGCAGAACCTCTTACATCTGAGCTGTAGGCCTGCACAGCGTCCCTTTGGCGCAGAGGATAGCGCGTTGGACTTCTAATCCAAAGGTCGTGGGTTCGATCCCCACAAGGGACGGGCAATTTTTAAAAACGTGTGCCAATCTCCAGGTGGGTACTGACGTATGGGAAATCACAAGCCTCTGCAAAAGTTGAAAATTGTTGTGACCTCAGTTCTATGCTCAAGTATGTAGACCTTACACATATAAGCCAAATTCTCGTAGATCTGTTATCCATGACGCTGTTATGTGTAAATGCAGTAAAAACGGAACCATATCTTCACGTGCCTGTTGACGGGAATTTTCTTTCAATACCCAATTTTTACCTACTGATATAAATATAGCAATAGAACGCACATTTCGTACAGAAACAAATACAATGAAGAGAAAAGATTTTGAATTACTTCATGAGTCAATGTATGTAATCCCAGTGATGATCTTTAATTCTTCCAGCCCAAGGTGAGAGGGTTTCAGTTTTCTCGGCCACAAGTGAGAAAAGTAGACAGTTCCACAACAAGATATTCTGCTATGTTTCCTTAAGTGCTTCCATTAAACAATGGCACTCTGTATCTATAGAAACGGCGACAATTTTCACTTCGGCACAGGGGGCTTTTACTGGAGACTGTCAAGGGGGAACTTGCTAGATACATGAAGGGAGAAGATCAGACAGAGACGTCTGACGCTCCGCTGACGCTTGCCGAAAACTACATTAAGTATGATTTCCGCCTATAACTGACGGCGAGAGAGATGCATCATCTGTCCACTTCTCATCGAAGCACACTGTCACCAAGCAATGGCTGACGCTTCGAGGACGGCTTGAAATTGCTAGGGAGGTGATGCAGCTAAAGTTCCTGGTAAATGTGCTAACAGGGCACACACGTTCGTGGGAGTGTATACATATGATGGGGACCGGCTGTGACACAGCAGTCAACCAAAGTCAAAAAATGTGACTAATCATACAGTGTTTCCTTTACCACTTCGTTAGTGAATGCTGTTCTAAAGAGCGCAATTCCCATCTATCGGTAAGCAGCGCACGTGAGCGAATCTAATAGCAGGACTGTGTTACTACGATTGTACAGAGCAACTCTGTCAATACGCAGGTGTATCAATCAGTAGGGCCATGGTAAACAGAGCGATGTATCGTGTCTGTTGCATAAATAAAGAGTCTTTGATGTAATTGCTTCAGAGAAATATGAAAGTAAGCCTATCAGGAAAGTAATGCGAGACATGTAGCATGGGTCATGTCTTGCAGAACCTCTTACATCTGAGCTGTAGGCCTGCACAGCGTCCCTTTGGCGCAGAGGATAGCGCGTTGGACTTCTAATCCAAAGGTCGTGGGTTCGATCCACACAAGGGACGGGCAATTTTTAAAAACGTGTGCCAATCTCCAGGTGGGTACTGACGTATGGGAAATCACAAGCCTCTGCAAAAGTTGAAAATTGTTGTGACCTCAGTTCTATGCTCAAGTATGTAGACCTTACACATATAAGCCAAATTCTCGTAGATCTGTTATCCATGACGCTGTTATGTGTAAATGCAGTAAAAACGGAACCATATCTTCACGTGCCTGTTGACGGGAATTTTCTTTCAATACCCAATTTTTACCTACTGATATAAATATAGCAATAGAACGCACATTTCGTACAGAAACAAATACAATGAAGAGAAAAGATTTTGAATTACTTCATGAGTCAATGTATGTAATCCCAGTGATGATCTTTAATTCTTCCAGCCCAAGGTGAGAGGGTTTCAGTTTTCTCGGCCACAAGTGAGAAAAGTAGACAGTTCCACAACAAGATATTCTGCTATGTTTCCTTAAGTGCTTCCATTAAACAATGGCACTCTGTATCTATAGAAACGGCGACAATTTTCACTTCGGCACAGGGGGCTTTTACTGGAGACTGTCAAGGGGAAACTTGCTAGATACATGAAGGGAGAAGATCAGACAGAGACGTCTGACGCTCCGCTGACGCTTGCCGAAAACTACATTAAGTATGATTCCCGCCTATAACTGACGGCGAGAGAGATGCATCATCTGTCCACTTCTCATCGAAGCACACTGTCACCAAGCAATGGCTGACGCTTCGAGGACGGCTTGAAATTGCTAGGGAGGTGATGCAGCTAAAGTTCCTGGTAAATGTGCTAACAGGGCACACACGTTCGTGGGAGTGTATACATATGATGGGGACCGGCTGTGACACAGCAGTCAACCAAAGTCAAAAAATGTGACTAATCATACAATGTTTCCTTTACCACTTCGTTAGTGAATGCTGTTCTAAAGAGCGCAATTCCCATCTATCGGTAAGCAGCGCACGTGAGCGAATCTAATAGCAGGACTGTGTTACTACGATTGTACAGAGCAACTCTGTCAATACGCAGGTGTATCAATCAGTAGGGCCATGGTAAACAGAGCGATGTATCGTGTCTGTTGCATAAATAAAGAGTCTTTGATGTAATTGCTTCAGAGAAATATGAAAGTAAGCCTATCAGGAAAGTAATGCGAGACATGTAGCATGGGTCATGTCTTGCAGAACCTCTTACATCTGAGCTGTAGGCCTGCACAGCGTCCCTTTGGCGCAGAGGATAGCGCGTTGGACTTCTAATCCAAAGGTCGTGGGTTCGATTCCCACAAGGGACGGGCAATTTTTAAAAACGTGTGCCAATCTCCAGGTGGGTACTGACGTATGGGAAATCACAAGCCTCTGCAAAAGTTGAAAATTGTTGTGACCTCTGTTCTATGCTCAAGTATGTAGACCTTACACATATAAGCCAAATTCTCGTAGATCTGTTATCCATGACGCTGTTATGTGTAAATGCAGTAAAAACGGAACCATATCTTCACGTGCCTGTTGACGGGAATTTTCTTTCAATACCCAATTTTTACCTACTGATATAAATATAGCAATAGAACGCACATTTCGTACAGAAACAAATACAATGAAGAGAAAAGATTTTGAATTACTTCATGAGTCAATGTATGTAATCCCAGTGATGATCTTTAATTCTTCCAGCCCAAGGTGAGAGGGTTTCAGTTTTCTCGGCCACAAGTGAGAAAAGTAGACAGTTCCACAACAAGATATTCTGCTATGTTTCCTTAAGTGCTTCCATTAAACAATGGCACTCTGTATCTATAGAAACGGCGACAATTTTCACTTCGGCACAGGGGGCTTTTACTGGAGACTGTCAAGGGGGAACTTGCTAGATACATGAAGGGAGAAGATCACACAGAGACGTCTGACGCTCCGCTGACGCTTGCCGAAAACTACATTAAGTATGATTCCCGCCTATAACTGACGGCGAGAGAGATGCATCATCTGTCCACTTCTCATCGAAGCACACTGTCACCAAGCAATGGCTGACGCTTCGAGGACGGCTTGAAATTGCTAGGGAGGTGATGCAGCTAAAGTTCCTGGTAAATGTGCTAACAGGGCACACACGTTCGTGGGAGTGTATACATATGATGGGGACCGGCTGTGACACAGCAGTCAACCAAAGTCAAAAAATGTGACTAATCATACAGTGTTTCCTTTACCACTTCGTTAGTGAATGCTGTTCTAAAGAGCGCAATACCCATCTATCGGTAAGCAGCGCACGTGAGCGAATCTAATAGCAGGACTGTGTTACTACGATTGTACAGAGCAACTCTGTCAATACGCAGGTGTATCAATCAGTAGGGCCATGGTAAACAGAGCGATGTATCGTGTCTGTTGCATAAATAAAGAGTCTTTGATGTAATTGCTTCAGAGAAATATGAAAGTAAGCCTATCAGGAAAGTAATGCGAGACATGTAGCATGGGTCATGTCTTGCAGAACCTCTTACATCTGAGCTGTAGGCCTGCACAGCGTCCCTTTGGCGCAGAGGATAGCGCGTTGGACTTCTAATCCAAAGGTCGTGGGTTCGATCCCCACAAGGGACGGGCAATTTTTAAAAACGTGTGCCAATCTCCAGGTGGGTACTGACGTATGGGAAATCACAAGCCTCTGCAAAAGTTGAAAATTGTTGTGACCTCAGTTCTATGCTCAAGTATGTAGACCTTACACATATAAGCCAAATTCTCGTAGATCTGTTATCCATGACAATGCAGTAAAAACGGAACCATATCTTCACGTGCCTGTTGACGGGAATTTTCTTTCAATACCCAATTTTTACCTACTGATATAAATATAGCAATAGAACGCACATTTCGTACAGAAACAAATACAATGAAGAGAAAAGATTTTGAATTACTTCATGAGTCAATGTATGTAATCCCAGTGATGATCTTTAATTCTTCCAGCCCAAGGTGAGAGGGTTTCAGTTTTCTCGGCCACAAGTGAGAAAAGTAGACAGTTCCACAACAAGATATTCTGCTATGTTTCCTTAAGTGCTTCCATTAAACAATGGCACTCTGTATCTATAGAAACGGCGACAATTTTCACTTCGGCACAGGGGGCTTTTACTGGAGACTGTCAAGGGGGAACTTGCTAGATACATGAAGGGAGAAGATCAGACAGATACGTCTGACGCTCCGCTGACGCTTGCCGAAAACTACATTAAGTATGATTCCCGCCTATAACTGACGGCGAGAGAGATGCATCATCTGTCCACCTCTCATCGAAGCACACTGTCACCAAGCAATGGCTGACGCTTCGAAGACGGCTTGAAATTGCTAGGGAGGTGATGCAGCTAAAGTTCCTGGTAAATGTGCTAACAGGGCACACACGTTCGTGGGAGTGTATACATATGATGGGGACCGGCTGTGACACAGCAGTCAACCAAAGTCAAAAAATGTGACTAATCATACAGTGTTTCCTTTACCACTTCGTTAGTGAATGCTGTTCTAAAGAGCGCAATTCCCATCTATCGGTAAGCAGCGCACGTGAGCGAATCTAATAGCAGGACTGTGTTACTACGATTGTACAGAGCAACTCTGTCAATACGCAGGTGTATCAATCAGTAGGGCCATGGTAAACAGAGCGATGTATCGTGTCTGTTGCATAAATAAAGAGTCTTTGATGTAATTGCTTCAGAGAAATATGAAAGTAAGCCTATCAGGAAAGTAACGCGAGACATGTAGCATGGGTCATGTCTTGCAGAACCTCTTACATCTGAGCTGTAGGCCTGCACAGCGTCCCTTTGGCGCAGAGGATAGCGCGTTGGACTTCTAATCCAAAGGTCGTGGGTTCGATCCCACAAGGGACGGGCAATTTTTAAAAACGTGTGCCAATCTCCAGGTGGGTACTGACGTATGGGAAATCACAAGCCTCTGCAAAAGTTGAAAATTGTTGTGACCTCAGTTCTATGCTCAAGTATGTAGACCTTACACATATAAGCCAAATTCTCGTAGATCTGTTATCCATGACAATGCAGTAAAAACGGAACCATATCTTCACGTGCCTGTTGACGGGAATTTTCTTTCAATACCCAATTTTTACCTACTGATATAAATATAGCAATAGAACGCACATTTCGTACAGAAACAAATACAATGAAGAGAAAAGATTTTGAATTACTTCATGAGTCAATGTATGTAATCCCAGTGATGATCTTTAATTCTTCCAGCCCAAGGTGAGAGGGTTTCAGTTTTCTCGGCCACAAGTGAGAAAAGTAGACAGTTCCACAACAAGATATTCTGCTATGTTTCCTTAAGTGCTTCCATTAAACAATGGCACTCTGTATCTATAGAAACGGCGACAATTTTCACTTCGGCACAGGGGGCTTTTACTGGAGACTGTCAAGGGGGAACTTGCTAGATACATGAAGGGAGAAGATCAGACAGATACGTCTGACGCTCCGCTGACGCTTGCCGAAAACTACATTAAGTATGATTCCCGCCTATAACTGACGGCGAGAGAGATGCATCATCTGTCCACCTCTCATCGAAGCACACTGTCACCAAGCAATGGCTGACGCTTCGAAGACGGCTTGAAATTGCTAGGGAGGTGATGCAGCTAAAGTTCCTGGTAAATGTGCTAACAGGGCACACACGTTCGTGGGAGTGTATACATATGATGGGGACCGGCTGTGACACAGCAGTCAACCAAAGTCAAAAAATGTGACTAATCATACAGTGTTTCCTTTACCACTTCGTTAGTGAATGCTGTTCTAAAGAGCGCAATTCCCATCTATCGGTAAGCAGCGCACGTGAGCGAATCTAATAGCAGGACTGTGTTACTACGATTGTACAGAGCAACTCTGTCAATACGCAGGTGTATCAATCAGTAGGGCCATGGTAAACAGAGCGATGTATCGTGTCTGTTGCATAAATAAAGAGTCTTTGATGTAATTGCTTCAGAGAAATATGAAAGTAAGCCTATCAGGAAAGTAACGCGAGACATGTAGCATGGGTCATGTCTTGCAGAACCTCTTACATCTGAGCTGTAGGCCTGCACAGCGTCCCTTTGGCGCAGAGGATAGCGCGTTGGACTTCTAATCCAAAGGTCGTGGGTTCGATCCCACAAGGGACGGGCAATTTTTAAAAACGTGTGCCAATCTCCAGGTGGGTACTGACGTATGGGAAATCACAAGCCTCTGCAAAAGTTGAAAATTGTTGTGACCTCAGTTCTATGCTCAAGTATGTAGACCTTACACATATAAGCCAAATTCTCGTAGATCTGTTATCCATGACGCTGTTATGTGTAAATGCAGTAAAAACGGAACCATATCTTCACGTGCCTGTTGACGGGAATTTTCTTTCAATACCCAATTTTTACCTACTGATATAAATATAGCAATAGAACGCACATTTCGTACAGAAACAAATACAATGAAGAGAAAAGATTTTGAATTACTTCATGAGTCAATGTATGTAATCCCAGTGATGATCTTTAATTCTTCCAGCCCAAGGTGAGAGGGTTTCAGTTTTCTCGGCCACAAGTGAGAAAAGTAGACAGTTCCACAACAAGATATTCTGCTATGTTTCCTTAAGTGCTTCCATTAAACAATGGCACTCTGTATCTATAGAAACGGCGACAATTTTCACTTCGGCACAGGGGGCTTTTACTGGAGACTGTCAAGGGGGAACTTGCTAGATACATGAAGGGAGAAGATCAGACAGAGACGTCTGACGCTCCGCTGACGCTTGCCGAAAACTACATTAAGTATGATTCCCGCCTATAACTGACGGCGAGAGAGATGCATCATCTGTCCACTTCTCATCGAAGCACACTGTCACCAAGCAATGGCTGACGCTTCGAGGACGGCTTGAAATTGCTAGGGAGGTGATGCAGCTAAAGTTCCTGGTAAATGTGCTAACAGGGCACACACGTTCGTGGGAGTGTATACATATGATGGGGACCGGCTGTGACACAGCAGTCAACCAAAGTCAAAAAATGTGACTAATCATACAGTGTTTCCTTTACCACTTCGTTAGTGAATGCTGTTCTAAAGAGCGCAATTCCCATCTATCGGTAAGCAGCGCACGTGAGCGAATCTAATAGCAGGACTGTGTTACTACGATTGTACAGAGCAACTCTGTCAATACGCAGGTGTATCAATCAGTAGGGCCATGGTAAACAGAGCGATGTATCGTGTCTGTTGCATAAATAAAGAGTCTTTGATGTAATTGCTTCAGAGAAATATGAAAGTAAGCCTATCAGGAAAGTAATGCGAGACATGTAGCATGGGTCATGTCTTGCAGAACCTCTTACATCTGAGCTGTAGGCCTGCACAGCGTCCCTTTGGCGCAGAGGATAGCGCGTTGGACTTCTAATCCAAAGGTCGTGGGTTCGATCCCCACAAGGGACGGGCAATTTTTAAAAACGTGTGCCAATCTCCAGGTGGGTACTGACGTATGGGAAATCACAAGCCTCTGCAAAAGTTGAAAATTGTTGTGACCTCAGTTCTATGCTCAAGTATGTAGACCTTACACATATAAGCCAAATTCTCGTAGATCTGTTATCCATGACGCTGTTATGTGTAAATGCAGTAAAAACGGAACCATATCTTCACGTGCCTGTTGACGGGAATTTTCTTTCAATACCCAATTTTTACCTACTGATATAAATATAGCAATAGAACGCACATTTCGTACAGAAACAAATACAATGAAGAGAAAAGATTTTGAATTACTTCATGAGTCAATGTATGTAATCCCAGTGATGATCTTTAATTCTTCCAGCCCAAGGTGAGAGGGTTTCAGTTTTCTCGGCCACAAGTGAGAAAAGTAGACAGTTCCACAACAAGATATTCTGCTATGTTTCCTTAAGTGCTTCCATTAAACAATGGCACTCTGTATCTATAGAAACGGCGACAATTTTCACTTCGGCACAGGGGGCTTTTACTGGAGACTGTCAAGGGGAAACTTGCTAGATACATGAAGGGAGAAGATCAGACAGAGACGTCTGACGCTCCGCTGACGCTTGCCGAAAACTACATTAAGTATGATTCCCGCCTATAACTGACGGCGAGAGAGATGCATCATCTGTCCACTTCTCATCGAAGCACACTGTCACCAAGCAATGGCTGACGCTTCGAGGACGGCTTGAAATTGCTAGGGAGGTGATGCAGCTAAAGTTCCTGGTAAATGTGCTAACAGGGCACACACGTTCGTGGGAGTGTATACATATGATGGGGACCGGCTGTGACACAGCAGTCAACCAAAGTCAAAAAATGTGACTAATCATACAGTGTTTCCTTTACCACTTCGTTAGTGAATGCTGTTCTAAAGAGCGCAATTCCCATCTATCGGTAAGCAGCGCACGTGAGCGAATCTAATAGCAGGACTGTGTTACTACGATTGTACAGAGCAACTCTGTCAATACGCAGGTGTATCAATCAGTAGGGCCATGGTAAACAGAGCGATGTATCGTGTCTGTTGCATAAATAAAGAGTCTTTGATGTAATTGCTTCAGAGAAATATGAAAGTAAGCCTATCAGGAAAGTAATGCGAGACATGTAGCATGGGTCATGTCTTGCAGAACCTCTTACATCTGAGCTGTAGGCCTGCACAGCGTCCCTTTGGCGCAGAGGATAGCGCGTTGGACTTCTAATCCAAAGGTCGTGGGTTCGATCCCCACAAGGGACGGGCAATTTTTAAAAACGTGTGCCAATCTCCAGGTGGGTACTGACGTATGGGAAATCACAAGCCTCTGCAAAAGTTGAAAATTGTTGTGACCTCAGTTCTATGCTCAAGTATGTAGACCTTACACATATAAGCCAAATTCTCGTAGATCTGTTATCCATGACGCTGTTATGTGTAAATGCAGTAAAAACGGAACCATATCTTCACGTGCCTGTTGACGGGAATTTTCTTTCAATACCCAATTTTTACCTACTGATATAAATATAGCAATAGAACGCACATTTCGTACAGAAACAAATACAATGAAGAGAAAAGATTTTGAATTACTTCATGAGTCAATGTATGTAATCCCAGTGATGATCTTTAATTCTTCCAGCCCAAGGTGAGAGGGTTTCAGTTTTCTCGGCCACAAGTGAGAAAAGTAGACAGTTCCACAACAAGATATTCTGCTATGTTTCCTTAAGTGCTTCCATTAAACAATGGCACTCTGTATCTATAGAAACGGCGACAATTTTCACTTCGGCACAGGGGGCTTTTACTGGAGACTGTCAAGGGGAAACTTGCTAGATACATGAAGGGAGAAGATCAGACAGAGACGTCTGACGCTCCGCTGACGCTTGCCGAAAACTACATTAAGTATGATTCCCGCCTATAACTGACGGCGAGAGAGATGCATCATCTGTCCACTTCTCATCGAAGCACACTGTCACCAAGCAATGGCTGACGCTTCGAGGACGGCTTGAAATTGCTAGGGAGGTGATGCAGCTAAAGTTCCTGGTAAATGTGCTAACAGGGCACACACGTTCGTGGGAGTGTATACATATGATGGGGACCGGCTGTGACACAGCAGTCAACCAAAGTCAAAAAATGTGACTAATCATACAGTGTTTCCTTTACCACTTCGTTAGTGAATGCTGTTCTAAAGAGCGCAATTCCCATCTATCGGTAAGCAGCGCACGTGAGCGAATCTAATAGCAGGACTGTGTTACTACGATTGTACAGAGCAACTCTGTCAATACGCAGGTGTATCAATCAGTAGGGCCATGGTAAACAGAGCGATGTATCGTGTCTGTTGCATAAATAAAGAGTCTTTGATGTAATTGCTTCAGAGAAATATGAAAGTAAGCCTATCAGGAAAGTAATGCGAGACATGTAGCATGGGTCATGTCTTGCAGAACCTCTTACATCTGAGCTGTAGGCCTGCACAGCGTCCCTTTGGCGCAGAGGATAGCGCGTTTGACTTCTAATCCAAAGGTCGTGGGTTCGATCCCCACAAGGGACGGGCAATTTTTAAAAACGTGTGCCAATCTCCAGGTGGGTACTGACGTATGGGAAATCACAAGCCTCTGCAAAAGTTGAAAATTGTTGTGACCTCAGTTCTATGCTCAAGTATGTAGACCTTACACATATAAGCCAAATTCTCGTAGATCTGTTATCCATGACGCTGTTATGTGTAAATGCAGTAAAAACGGAACCATATCTTCACGTGCCTGTTGACGGGAATTTTCTTTCAATACCCAATTTTTACCTACTGATATAAATATAGCAATAGAACGCACATTTCGTACAGAAACAAATACAATGAAGAGAAAAGATTTTGAATTACTTCATGAGTCAATGTATGTAATCCCAGTGATGATCTTTAATTCTTCCAGCCCAAGGTGAGAGGGTTTCAGTTTTCTCGGCCACAAGTGAGAAAAGTAGACAGTTCCACAACAAGATATTCTGCTATGTTTCCTTAAGTGCTTCCATTAAACGATGGCACTCTGTATCTATAGAAACAGCGACAATTTTCACTTCGGCACAGGGGGCTTTTACTGGAGACTGTCAAGGGGAAACTTGCTAGATACATGAAGGGAGAAGATCAGACAGAGACGTCTGACGCTCCGCTGACGCTTGCCGAAAACTACATTAAGTATGATTCCCGCCTATAACTGACGGCGAGAGAGATGCATCATCTGTCCACTTCTCATCGAAGCACACTGTCACCAAGCAATGGCTGACGCTTCGAGGACGGCTTGAAATTGCTAGGGAGGTGATGCAGCTAAAGTTCCTGGTAAATGTGCTAACAGGGCACACACGTTCGTGGGAGTGTATACATATGATGGGGACCGGCTGTGACACAGCAGTCAACCAAAGTCAAAAAATGTGACTAATCATACAGTGTTTCCTTTACCACTTCGTTAGTGAATGCTGTTCTAAAGAGCGCAATTCCCATCTATCGGTAAGCAGCGCACGTGAGCGAATCTAATAGCAGGACTGTGTTACTACGATTGTACAGAGCAACTCTGTCAATACGCAGGTGTATCAATCAGTAGCGCCATGGTAAACAGAGCGATGTATCGTGTCTGTTGCATAAATAAAGAGTCTTTGATGTAATTGCTTCAGAGAAATATGAAAGTAAGCCTATCAGGAAAGTAATGCGAGACATGTAGCATGGGTCATGTCTTGCAGAACCTCTTACATCTGAGCTGTAGGCCTGCACAGCGTCCCTTTGGCGCAGAGGATAGCGCGTTGGACTTCTAATCCAAAGGTCGTGGGTTCGATCCCCACAAGGGACAGGCAGTTTTTAAAAACGTGTGCCAATCTCCAGGTGGGTACTGACGTATGGGAAATCACAAGCCTCTGCAAAAGTTGAAAATTGTTGTGACCTCAGTTCTATGCTCAAGTATGTAGACCTTACACATATAAGCCAAATTCTCGTAGATCTGTTATCCATGACGCTGTTATGTGTAAATGCAGTAAAAACGGAACCATATCTTCACGTGCCTGTTGACGGGAATTTTCTTTCAATACCCAATTTTTACCTACTGATATAAATATAGCAATAGAACGCACATTTCGTACAGAAACAAATACAATGAAGAGAAAAGATTTTGAATTACTTCATGAGTCAATGTATGTAATCCCAGTGATGATCTTTAATTCTTCCAGCCCAAGGTGAGAGGGTTTCAGTTTTCTCGGCCACAAGTGAGAAAAGTAGACAGTTCCACAACAAGATATTCTGCTATGTTTCCTTAAGTGCTTCCATTAAACAATGGCACTCTGTATCTATAGAAACGGCGACAATTTTCACTTCGGCACAGGGGGCTTTTACTGGAGACTGTCAAGGGGGAACTTGCTAGATACATGAAGGGAGAAGATCAAACAGAGACGTCTGAAGCTCCGCTGACGCTTGCCGAAAACTACATTAAGTATGATTCCCGCCTATAACTGACGGCGAGAGAGATGCATCATCTGTCCACTTCTCATCGAAGCACACTGTCACCAAGCAATGGCTGACGCTTCGAGGACGGCTTGAAATTGCTAGGGAGGTGATGCAGCTAAAGTTCCTGGTAAATGTGCTAACAGGGCACACACGTTCGTGGGAGTGTATACATATGATGGGGACCGGCTGTGACACAGCAGTCAACCAAAGTCAAAAAATGTGACTAATCATACAGTGTTTCCTTTACCACTTCGTTAGTGAATGCTGTTCTAAAGAGCGCAATTCCCATCTATCGGTAAGCAGCGCACGTGAGCGAATCTAATAGCAGGACTGTGTTACTACGATTGTACAGAGCAACTCTGTCAATACGCAGGTGTATCAATCAGTAGGGCCATGGTAAACAGAGCGATGAATCGTGTCTGTTGCATAAATAAAGAGTCTTTGATGTAATTGCTTCAGAGAAATATGAAAGTAAGCCTATCAGGAAAGTAATGCGAGACATGTAGCATGGGTCATGTCTTGCAGAACCTCTTACATCTGAGCTGTAGGCCTGCACAGCGTCCCTTTGGCGCAGAGGATAGCGCGTTGGACTTCTAATCCAAAGGTCGTGGGTTCGATCCCCACAAGGGACGGGCAATTTTTAAAAATGTGTGCCAATCTCCAGGTGGGTACTGACGTATGGGAAATCACAAGCCTCTGCAAAAGTTGAAAATTGTTGTGACCTCAGTTCTATGCTCAAGTATGTAGACCTTACACATATAAGCCAAATTCTCGTAGATCTGTTATCCATGACGCTGTTATGTGTAAATGCAGTAAAAACGGAACCATATCTTCACGTGCCTGTTGACGGGAATTTTCTTACAATACCCAATTTTTACCTACTGATATAAATATAGCAATAGAACGCACATTTCGTACAGAAACAAATACAATGAAGAGAAAAGATTTTGAATTACTTCATGAGTCAATGTATGTAATCCCAGTGATGATCTTTAATTCCTCCAGCCCAAGGTGAGAGGGTTTCAGTTTTCTCGGCCACAAGTGAGAAAAGTAGACAGTTCCACAACAAGATATTCTGCTATGTTTCCTTAAGTGCTTCCATTAAACAATGGCACTCTGTATCTATAGAAACGGCGACAATTTTCACTTCGGCACAGGGGGCTTTTACTGGAGACTGTCAAGGGGGATCTTGCTAGATACATGAAGGGAGAAGATCAGACAGAGACGTCTGACGCTCCGCTGACGCTTGCCGAAAACTACATTAAGTATGATTCCCGCCTATAACTGACGGCGAGAGAGATGCATCATCTGTCCACTTCTCATCGAAGCACACTGTCACCAAGCAATGGCTGACGCTTCGAGGACGGCTTGAAATTGCTAGGGAGGTGATGCAGCTAAAGTTCCTGGTAAATGTGCTAACAGGGCACACACGTTCGTGGGAGTGTATACATATGATGGGGACCGGCTGTGACACAGCAGTCAACCAAAGTCAAAAAATGTGACTAATCATACAGTGTTTCCTTTACCACTTCGTTAGTGAATGCTGTTCTAAAGAGCGCAATTCCCATCTATCAGTAAGCAGCGCACGTGAGCGAATCTAATAGCAGGACTGTGTTACTACGATTGTACAGAGCAACTCTGTCAATACGCAGGTGTATCAATCAGTAGCGCCATGGTAAACAGAGCGATGTATCGTGTCTGTTGCATAAATAAAGAGTCTTTGATGTAATTGCTTCAGAGAAATATGAAAGTAAGCCTATCAGGAAAGTAATGCGAGACATGTAGCATGGGTCATGTCTTGCAGAACCTCTTACATCTGAGCTGTAGGCCTGCACAGCGTCCCTTTGGCGCAGAGGATAGCGCGTTGGACTTCTAATCCAAAGGTCGTGGGTTCGATCCCCACAAGGGACGGGCAATTTTTAAAAACGTGTGCCAATCTCCAGGTGGGTACTGACGTATGGGAAATCACAAGCCTCTGCAAAAGTTGAAAATTGTTGTGACCTCAGTTCTATGCTCAAGTATGTAGACCTTACACATATAAGCCAAATTCTCGTAGATCTGTTATCCATGACGCTGTTATGTGTAAATGCAGTAAAAACGGAACCATATCTTCACGTGCCTGTTGACGGGAATTTTCTTTCAATACCCAATTTTTACCTACTGATATAAATATAGCAATAGAACGCACATTTCGTACAGAAACAAATACAATGAAGAGAAAAGATTTTGAATTACTTCATGAGTCAATGTATGTAATCCCAGTGATGATCTTTAATTCTTCCAGCCCAAGGTGAGAGGGTTTCAGTTTTCTCGGCCACAAGTGAGAAAAGTAGACAGTTCCACAACAAGATATTCTGCTATGTTTCCTTAAGTGCTTCCATTAAACAATGGCACTCTGTATCTATAGAAACGGCGACAATTTTCACTTCGGCACAGGGGGCTTTTACTGGAGACTGTCAAGGGGAAACTTGCTAGATACATGAAGGGAGAAGATCAGACAGAGACGTCTGACGCTCCGCTGACGCTTGCCGAAAACTACATTAAGTATGATTCCCGCCTATAACTGACGGCGAGAGAGATGCATCATCTGTCCACTTCTCATCGAAGCACACTGTCACCAAGCAATGGCTGACGCTTCGAGGACGGCTTGAAATTGCTAGGGAGGTGATGCAGCTAAAGTTCCTGGTAAATGTGCTAACAGGGCACACACGTTCGTGGGAGTGTATACATATGATGGGGACCGGCTGTGACACAGCAGTCAACCAAAGTCAAAAAATGTGACTAATCATACAGTGTTTCCTTTACCACTTCGTTAGTGAATGCTGTTCTAAAGAGCGCAATTCCCATCTATCGGTAAGCAGCGCACGTGAGCGAATCTAATAGCAGGACTGTGTTACTACGATTGTACAGAGCAACTCTGTCAATACGCAGGTGTATCAATCAGTAGGGCCATGGTAAACAGAGCGATGTATCGTGTCTGTTGCATAAATAAAGAGTCTTTGATGTAATTGCTTCAGAGAAATATGAAAGTAAGCCTATCAGGAAAGTAATGCGAGACATGTAGCATGGGTCATGTCTTGCAGAACCTCTTACATCTGAGCTGTAGGCCTGCACAGCGTCCCTTTGGCGCAGAGGATAGCGCGTTGGACTTCTAATCCAAAGGTCGTGGGTTCGATCCCCACAAGGGACGGGCAATTTTTAAAAACGTGTGCCAATCTCCAGGTGGGTACTGACGTATGGGAAATCACAAGCCTCTGCAAAAGTTGAAAATTGTTGTGACCTCAGTTCTATGCTCAAGTATGTAGACCTTACACATATAAGCCAAATTCTCGTAGATCTGTTATCCATGACGCTGTTATGTGTAAATGCAGTAAAAACGGAACCATATCTTCACGTGCCTGTTGACGGGAATTTTCTTTCAATACCCAATTTTTACCTACTGATATAAATATAGCAATAGAACGCACATTTCGTACAGAAACAAATACAATGAAGAGAAAAGATTTTGAATTACTTCATGAGTCAATGTATGTAATCCCAGTGATGATCTTTAATTCTTCCAGCCCAAGGTGAGAGGGTTTCAGTTTTCTCGGCCACAAGTGAGAAAAGTAGACAGTTCCACAACAAGATATTCTGCTATGTTTCCTTAAGTGCTTCCATTAAACAATGGCACTCTGTATCTATAGAAACGGCGACAATTTTCACTTCGGCACAGGGGGCTTTTACTGGAGACTGTCAAGGGGGAACTTGCTAGATACATGAAGGGAGAAGATCAGACAGAGACGTCTGACGCTCCGCTGACGCTTGCCGAAAACTACATTAAGTATGATTCCCGCCTATAACTGACGGCGAGAGAGATGCATCATCTGTCCACTTCTCATCGAAGCACACTGTCACCAAGCAATGGCTGACGCTTCGAGGACGGCTTGAAATTGCTAGGGAGGTGATGCAGCTAAAGTTCCTGGTAAATGTGCTAACAGGGCACACACGTTCGTGGGAGTGTATACATATGATGGGGACCGGCTGTGACACAGCAGTCAACCAAAGTCAAAAAATGTGACTAATCATACAGTGTTTCCTTTACCACTTCGTTAGTGAATGCTGTTCTAAAGAGCGCAATTCCCATCTATCGGTAAGCAGCGCACGTGAGCGAATCTAATAGCAGGACTGTGTTACTACGATTGTACAGAGCAACTCTGTCAATACGCAGGTGTATCAATCAGTAGGGCCATGGTAAACAGAGCGATGTATCGTGTCTGTTGCATAAATAAAGAGTCTTTGATGTAATTGCTTCAGAGAAATATGAAAGTAAGCCTATCAGGAAAGTAATGCGAGACATGTAGCATGGGTCATGTCTTGCAGAACCTCTTACATCTGAGCTGTAGGCCTGCACAGCGTCCCTTTGGCGCAGAGGATAGCGCGTTGGACTTCTAATCCAAAGGTCGTGGGTTCGATCCCCACAAGGGACAGGCAATTTTTAAAAACGTGTGCCAATCCCCAGGTGGGTACTGACGTATGGGAAATCACAAGCCTCTGCAAAAGTTGAAAATTGTTGTGACCTCAGTTCTATGCTCAAGTATGTAGACCTTACACATATAAGCCAAATTCTCGTAGATCTGTTATCCATGACGCTGTTATGTGTAAATGCAGTAAAAACGGAACCATATCTTCACGTGCCTGTTGACGGGAATTTTCTTTCAATACCCAATTTTTACCTACTGATATAAATATAGCAATAGAACGCACATTTCGTACAGAAACAAATACAATGAAGAGAAAAGATTTTGAATTACTTCATGAGTCAATGTATGTAATCCCAGTGATGATCTTTAATTCTTCCAGCCCAAGGTGAGAGGGTTTCAGTTTTCTCGGCCACAAGTGAGAAAAGTAGACAGTTCCACAACAAGATATTCTGCTATGTTTCCTTAAGTGCTTCCATTAAACAATGGCACTCTGTATCTATAGAAACGGCGACAATTTTCACTTCGGCACAGGGGGCTTTTACTGGAGACTGTCAAGGGGAAACTTGCTAGATACATGAAGGGAGAAGATCAGACAGAGACGTCTGACGCTCCGCTGACGCTTGCCGAAAACTACATTAAGTATGATTCCCGCCTATAACTGACGGCGAGAGAGATGCATCATCTGTCCACTTCTCATCGAAGCACACTGTCACCAAGCAATGGCTGACGCTTCGAGGACGGCTTGAAATTGCTAGGGAGGTGATGCAGCTAAAGTTCCTGGTAAATGTGCTAACAGGGCACACACGTTCGTGGGAGTGTATACATATGATGGGGACCGGCTGTGACACAGCAGTCAACCAAAGTCAAAAAATGTGACTAATCATACAGTGTTTCCTTTACCACTTCGTTAGTGAATGCTGTTCTAAAGAGCGCAATTCCCATCTATCGGTAAGCAGCGCACGTGAGCGAATCTAATAGCAGGACTGTGTTACTACGATTGTACAGAGCAACTCTGTCAATACGCAGGTGTATCAATCAGTAGGGCCATGGTAAACAGAGCGATGTATCGTGTCTGTTGCATAAATAAAGAGTCTTTGATGTAATTGCTTCAGAGAAATATGAAAGTAAGCCTATCAGGAAAGTAATGCGAGACATGTAGCATGGGTCATGTCTTGCAGAACCTCTTACATCTGAGCTGTAGGCCTGCACAGCGTCCCTTTGGCGCAGAGGATAGCGCGTTGGACTTCTAATCCAAAGGTCGTGGGTTCGATCCCCACAAGGGACGGGCAATTTTTAAAAACGTGTGCCAATCTCCAGGTGGGTACTGACGTATGGGAAATCACAAGCCTCTGCAAAAGTTGAAAATTGTTGTGACCTCAGTTCTATGCTCAAGTATGTAGACCTTACACATATAAGCCAAATTCTCGTAGATCTGTTATCCATGACGCTGTTATGTGTAAATGCAGTAAAAACGGAACCATATCTTCACGTGCCTGTTGACGGGAATTTTCTTTCAATACCCAATTTTTACCTACTGATATAAATATAGCAATAGAACGCACATTTCGTACAGAAACAAATACAATGAAGAGAAAAGATTTTGAATTACTTCATGAGTCAATGTATGTAATCCCAGTGATGATCTTTAATTCTTCCAGCCCAAGGTGAGAGGGTTTCAGTTTTCTCGGCCACAAGTGAGAAAAGTAGACAGTTCCACAACAAGATATTCTGCTATGTTTCCTTAAGTGCTTCCATTAAACAATGGCACTCTGTATCTATAGAAACGGCGACAATTTTCACTTCGGCACAGGGGGCTTTTACTGGAGACTGTCAAGGGGGAACTTGCTAGATACATGAAGGGAGAAGATCACACAGAGACGTCTGACGCTCCGCTGACGCTTGCCGAAAACTACATTAAGTATGATTCCCGCCTATAACTGACGGCGAGAGAGATGCATCATCTGTCCACTTCTCATCGAAGCACACTGTCACCAAGCAATGGCTGACGCTTCGAGGACGGCTTGAAATTGCTAGGGAGGTGATGCAGCTAAAGTTCCTGGTAAATGTGCTAACAGGGCACACACGTTCGTGGGAGTGTATACATATGATGGGGACCGGCTGTGACACAGCAGTCAACCAAAGTCAAAAAATGTGACTAATCATACAGTGTTTCCTTTACCACTTCGTTAGTGAATGCTGTTCTAAAGAGCGCAATTCCCATCTATCGGTAAGCAGCGCACGTGAGCGAATCTAATAGCAGGACTGTGTTACTACGATTGTACAGAGCAACTCTGTCAATACGCAGGTGTATCAATCAGTAGGGCCATGGTAAACAGAGCGATGTATCGTGTCTGTTGCATAAATAAAGAGTCTTTGATGTAATTGCTTCAGAGAAATATGAAAGTAAGCCTATCAGGAAAGTAATGCGAGACATGTAGCATGGGTCATGTCTTGCAGAACCTCTTACATCTGAGCTGTAGGCCTGCACAGCGTCCCTTTGGCGCAGAGGATAGTGCGTTGGACTTCTAATCCAAAGGTCGTGGGTTCGATCCCCACAAGGGACGGGCAATTTTTAAAAACGTGTGCCAATCTCCAGGTGGGTACTGACGTATGGGAAATCACAAGCCTCTGCAAAAGTTGAAAATTGTTGTGACCCCAGTTCTATGCTCAAGTATGTAGACCTTACACATATAAGCCAAATTCTCGTAGATCTGTTATCCATGACGCTGTTATGTGTAAATGCAGTAAAAACGGAACCATATCTTCACGTGCCTGTTGACGGGAATTTTCTTTCAATACCCAATTTTTACCTACTGATATAAATATAGCAATAGAACGCACATTTCGTACAGAAACAAATACAATGAAGAGAAAAGATTTTGAATTACTTCATGAGTCAATGTATGTAATCCCAGTGATGATCTTTAATTCTTCCAGCCCAAGGTGAGAGGGTTTCAGTTTTCTCGGCCACAAGTGAGAAAAGTAGACAGTTCCACAACAAGATATTCTGCTATGTTTCCTTAAGTGCTTCCATTAAACAATGGCACTCTGTATCTATAGAAACGGCGACAATTTTCACTTCGGCACAGGGGGCTTTTACTGGAGACTGTCAAGGGGGAACTTGCTAGATACATGAAGGGAGAAGATCAGACAGAGACGTCTGACGCTCCGCTGACGCTTGCCGAAAACTACATTAAGTATGATTCCCGCCTATAACTGACGGCGAGAGAGATGCATCATCTGTCCACTTCTCATCGAAGCACACTGTCACCAAGCAATGGCTGACGCTTCGAGGACGGCTTGAAATTGCTAGGGAGGTGATGCAGCTAAAGTTCCTGGTAAATGTGCTAACAGGGCACACACGTTCGTGGGAGTGTATACATATGATGGGGACCGGCTGTGACACAGCAGTCAACCAAAGTCAAAAAATGTGACTAATCATACAGTGTTTCCTTTACCACTTCGTTAGTGAATGCTGTTCTAAAGAGCGCAATTCCCATCTATCGGTAAGCAGCGCACGTGAGCGAATCTAATAGCAGGACTGTGTTACTACGATTGTACAGAGCAACTCTGTCAATACGCAGGTGTATCAATCAGTAGGGCCATGGTAAACAGAGCGATGTATCGTGTCTGTTGCATAAATAAAGAGTCTTTGATGCAATTGCTTCAGAGAAATATGAAAGTAAGCCTATCAGGAAAGTAATGCGAGACATGTAGCATGGGTCATGTCTTGCAGAACCTCTTACATCTGAGCTGTAGGCCTGCACAGCGTCCCTTTGGCGCAGAGGATAGCGCGTTGGACTTCTAATCCAAAGGTCGTGGGTTCGATCCCCACAAGGGACGGGCAATTTTTAAAAACGTGTGCCAATCTCCAGGTGGGTACTGACGTATGGGAAATCACAAGCCTCTGCAAAAGTTGAAAATTGTTGTGACCTCAGTTCTATGCTCAAGTATGTAGACCTTACACATATAAGCCAAATTCTCGTAGATCTGTTATCCATGACGCTGTTATGTGTAAATGCAGTAAAAACGGAACCATATCTTCACGTGCCTGTTGACGGGAATTTTCTTTCAATACCCAATTTTTACCTACTGATATAAATATAGCAATAGAACGCACATTTCGTACAGAAACAAATACAATGAAGAGAAAAGATTTTGAATTACTTCATGAGTCAATGTATGTAATCCCAGTGATGATCTTTAATTCTTCCAGCCCAAGGTGAGAGGGTTTCAGTTTTCTCGGCCACAAGTGAGAAAAGTAGACAGTTCCACAACAAGATATTCTGCTATGTTTCCTTAAGTGCTTCCATTAAACAATGGCACTCTGTATCTATAGAAACGGCGACAATTTTCACTTCGGCACAGGGGGCTTTTACTGGAGACTGTCAAGGGGAAACTTGCTAGATACATGAAGGGAGAAGATCAGACAGAGACGTCTGACGCTCCGCTGATGCTTGCCGAAAACTACATTAAGTATGATTCCTGCCTATAACTGACGGCGAGAGAGATGCATCATCTGTCCACTTCTCATCGAAGCACACTGTCACCAAGCAATGGCTGACGCTTCGAGGACGGCTTGAAATTGCTAGGGAGGTGATGCAGCTAAAGTTCCTGGTAAATGTGCTAACAGGGCACACACGTTCGTGGGAGTGTATACATATGATGGGGACCGGCTGTGACACAGCAGTCAACCAAAGTCAAAAAATGTGACTAATCATACAGTGTTTCCTTTACCACTTCGTTAGTGAATGCTGTTCTAAAGAGCGCAATTCCCATCTATCGGTAAGCAGCGCACGTGAGCGAATCTAATAGCAGGACTGTGTTACTACGATTGTACAGAGCAACTCTGTCAATACGCAGGTGTATCAATCAGTAGGGCCATGGTAAACAGAGCGATGTATCGTGTCTGTTGCATAAATAAAGAGTCTTTGATGTAATTGCTTCAGAGAAATATGAAAGTAAGCCTATCAGGAAAGTAATGCGAGACATGTAGCATGGGTCATGTCTTGCAGAACCTCTTACATCTGAGCTGTAGGCCTGCACAGCGTCCCTTTGGCGCAGAGGATAGCGCGTTGGACTTCTAATCCAAAGGTCGTGGGTTCGATCCCCACAAGGGACGGGCAATTTTTAAAAACGTGTGCCAATCTCCAGGTGGGTACTGACGTATGGGAAATCACAAGCCTCTGCAAAAGTTGAAAATTGTTGTGACCTCAGTTCTATGCTCAAGTATGTAGACCTTACACATATAAGCCAAATTCTCGTAGATCTGTTATCCATGACGCTGTTATGTGTAAATGCAGTAAAAACGGAACCATATCTTCACGTGCCTGTTGACGGGAATTTTCTTTCAATACCCAATTTTTACCTACTGATATAAATATAGCAATAGAACGCACATTTCGTACAGAAACAAATACAATGAAGAGAAAAGATTTTGAATTACTTCATGAGTCAATGTATGTAATCCCAGTGATGATCTTTAATTCTTCCAGCCCAAGGTGAGAGGGTTTCAGTTTTCTCGGCCACAAGTGAGAAAAGTAGACAGTTCCACAACAAGATATTCTGCTATGTTTCCTTAAGTGCTTCCATTAAACAATGGCACTCTGTATCTATAGAAACGGCGACAATTTTCACTTCGGCACAGGGGGCTTTTACTGGAGACTGTCAAGGGGAAACTTGCTAGATACATGAAGGGAGAAGATCAGACAGAGACGTCTGACGCTCCGCTGACGCTTGCCGAAAACTACATTAAGTATGATTCCCGCCTATAACTGACGGCGAGAGAGATGCATCATCTGTCCACTTCTCATCGAAGCACACTGTCACCAAGCAATGGCTGACGCTTCGAGGACGGCTTGAAATTGCTAGGGAGGTGATGCAGCTAAAGTTCCTGGTAAATGTGCTAACAGGGCACACACGTTCGTGGGAGTGTATACATATGATGGGGACCGGCTGTGACACAGCAGTCAACCAAAGTCAAAAAATGTGACTAATCATACAGTGTTTCCTTTACCACTTCGTTAGTGAATGCTGTTCTAAAGAGCGCAATTCCCATCTATCGGTAAGCAGCGCACGTGAGCGAATCTAATAGCAGGACTGTGTTACTACGATTGTACAGAGCAACTCTGTCAATACGCAGGTGTATCAATCAGTAGGGCCATGGTAAACAGAGCGATGTATCGTGTCTGTTGCATAAATAAAGAGTCTTTGATGTAATTGCTTCAGAGAAATATGAAAGTAAGCCTATCAGGAAAGTAATGCGAGACATGTAGCATGGGTCATGTCTTGCAGAACCTCTTACATCTGAGCTGTAGGCCTGCACAGCGTCCCTTTGGCGCAGAGGATAGCGCGTTGGACTTCTAATCCAAAGGTCGTGGGTTCGATCCCCACAAGGGACGGGCAATTTTTAAAAACGTGTGCCAATCTCCAGGTGGGTACTGACGTATGGGAAATCACAAGCCTCTGCAAAAGTTGAAAATTGTTGTGACCTCAGTTCTATGCTCAAGTATGTAGACCTTACACATATAAGCCAAATTCTCGTAGATCTGTTATCCATGACGCTGTTATGTGTAAATGCAGTAAAAACGGAACCATATCTTCACGTGCCTGTTGACGGGAATTTTCTTTCAATACCCAATTTTTACCTACTGATATAAATATAGCAATAGAACGCACATTTCGTACAGAAACAAATACAATGAAGAGAAAAGATTTTGAATTACTTCATGAGTCAATGTATGTAATCCCAGTGATGATCTTTAATTCTTCCAGCCCAAGGTGAGAGGGTTTCAGTTTTCTCGGCCACAAGTGAGAAAAGTAGACAGTTCCACAACAAGATATTCTGCTATGTTTCCTTAAGTGCTTCCATTAAACAATGGCACTCTGTATCTATAGAAACGGCGACAATTTTCACTTCGGCACAGGGGGCTTTTACTGGAGACTGTCAAGGGGAAACTTGCTAGATACATGAAGGGAGAAGATCAGACAGAGACGTCTGACGCTCCGCTGACGCTTGCCGAAAACTACATTAAGTATGATTCCCGCCTATAACTGACGGCGAGAGAGATGCATCATCTGTCCACTTCTCATCGAAGCACACTGTCACCAAGCAATGGCTGACGCTTCGAGGACGGCTTGAAATTGCTAGGGAGGTGATGCAGCTAAAGTTCCTGGTAAATGTGCTAACAGGGCACACACGTTCGTGGGAGTGTATACATATGATGGGGACCGGCTGTGACACAGCAGTCAACCAAAGTCAAAAAATGTGACTAATCATACAGTGTTTCCTTTACCACTTCGTTAGTGAATGCTGTTCTAAAGAGCGCAATTCCCATCTATCGGTAAGCAGCGCACGTGAGCGAATCTAATAGCAGGACTGTGTTACTACGATTGTACAGAGCAACTCTGTCAATACGCAGGTGTATCAATCAGTAGGGCCATGGTAAACAGAGCGATGTATCGTGTCTGTTGCATAAATAGAGAGTCTTTGATGTAATTGCTTCAGAGAAATATGAAAGTAAGCCTATCAGGAAAGTAATGCGAGACATGTAGCATGGGTCATGTCTTGCAGAACCTCTTACATCTGAGCTGTAGGCCTGCACAGCGTCCCTTTGGCGCAGAGGATAGCGCGTTGGACTTCTCACCCAAAGGTCGTGGGTTCGATCCCCACAAGGGACAGGCAGTTTTTAAAAACGTGTGCCAATCTCCAGGTGGGTACTGACGTATGGGAAATCACAAGCCTCTGCAAAAGTTGAAAATTGTTGTGACCTCAGTTCTATGCTCAAGTATGTAGACCTTACACATATAAGCCAAATTCTCGTAGATCTGTTATCCATGACGCTGTTATGTGTAAATGCAGTAAAAACGGAACCATATCTTCACGTGCCTGTTGACGGGAATTTTCTTTCAATACCCAATTTTTACCTACTGATATAAATATAGCAATAGAACGCACATTTCGTACAGAAACAAATACAATGAAGAGAAAAGATTTTGAATTACTTCATGAGTCAATGTATGTAATCCCAGTGATGATCTTTAATTCTTCCAGCCCAAGGTGAGAGGGTTTCAGTTTTCTCGGCCACAAGTGAGAAAAGTAGACAGTTCCACAACAAGATATTCTGCTATGTTTCCTTAAGTGCTTCCATTAAACAATGGCACTCTGTATCTATAGAAACGGCGACAATTTTCACTTCGGCACAGGGGGCTTTTACTGGAGACTGTCAAGGGGGAACTTGCTAGATACATGAAGGGAGAAGATCAGACAGAGACGTCTGACGCTCCGCTGACGCTTGCCGAAAACTACATTAAGTATGATTCCCGCCTATAACTGACGGCGAGAGAGATGCATCATCTGTCCACTTCTCATCGAAGCACACTGTCACCAAGCAATGGCTGACGCTTCGAGGACGGCTTGAAATTGCTAGGGAGGTGATGCAGCTAAAGTTCCTGGTAAATGTGCTAACAGGGCACACACGTTCGTGGGAGTGTATACATATGATGGGGACCGGCTGTGACACAGCAGTCAACCAAAGTCAAAAAATGTGACTAATCATACAGTGTTTCCTTTACCACTTCGTTAGTGAATGCTGTTCTAAAGAGCGCAATTCCCATCTATCGGTAAGCAGCGCACGTGAGCGAATCTAATAGCAGGACTGTGTTACTACGATTGTACAGAGCAACTCTGTCAATACGCAGGTGTATCAATCAGTAGGGCCATGGTAAAGAGAGCGATGTATCGTGTCTGTTGCATAAATAAAGAGTCTTTGATGTAATTGCTTCAGAGAAATATGAAAGTAAGCCTATCAGGAAAGTAATGCGAGACATGTAGCATGGGTCATGTCTTGCAGAACCTCTTACATCTGAGCTGTAGGCCTGCACAGCGTCCCTTTGGCGCAGAGGATAGCGCGTTGGACTTCTAATCCAAAGGTCGTGGGTTCGATCCCCACAAGGGACGGGCAATTTTTAAAAACGTGTGCCAATCTCCAGGTGGGTACTGACGTATGGGAAATCACAAGCCTCTGCAAAAGTTGAAAATTGTTGTGACCTCAGTTCTATGCTCAAGTATGTAGACCTTACACATATAAGCCAAATTCTCGTAGATCTGTTATCCATGACGCTGTTATGTGTAAATGCAGTAAAAACGGAACCATATCTTCACGTGCCTGTTGACGGGAATTTTCTTTCAATACCCAATTTTTACCTACTGATATAAATATAGCAATAGAACGCACATTTCGTACAGAAACAAATACAATGAAGAGAAAAGATTTTGAATTACTTCATGAGTCAATGTATGTAATCCCAGTGATGATCTTTAATTCTTCCAGCCCAAGGTGAGAGGGTTTCAGTTTTCTCGGCCACAAGTGAGAAAAGTAGACAGTTCCACAACAAGATATTCTGCTATGTTTCCTTAAGTGCTTCCATTAAACAATGGCACTCTGTATCTATAGAAACGGCGACAATTTTCACTTCGGCACAGGGGGCTTTTACTGGAGACTGTCAAGGGGAAACTTGCTAGATACATGAAGGGAGAAGATCAGACAGAGACGTCTGACGCTCCGCTGACGCTTGCCGAAAACTACATTAAGTATGATTCCCGCCTATAACTGACGGCGAGAGAGATGCATCATCTGTCCACTTCTCATCGAAGCACACTGTCACCAAGCAATGGCTGACGCTTCGAGGACGGCTTGAAATTGCTAGGGAGGTGATGCAGCTAAAGTTCCTGGTAAATGTGCTAACAGGGCACACACGTTCGTGGGAGTGTATACATATGATGGGGACCGGCTGTGACACAGCAGTCAACCAAAGTCAAAAAATGTGACTAATCATACAGTGTTTCCTTTACCACTTCGTTAGTGAATGCTGTTCTAAAGAGCGCAATTCCCATCTATCGGTAAGCAGCGCACGTGAGCGAATCTAATAGCAGGACTGTGTTACTACGATTGTACAGAGCAACTCTGTCAATACGCAGGTGTATCAATCAGTAGGGCCATGGTAAACAGAGCGATGTATCGTGTCAGTTGCATAAATAAAGAGTCTTTGATGTAATTGCTTCAGAGAAATATGAAAGTAAGCCTATCAGGAAAGTAATGCGAGACATGTAGCATGGGTCATGTCTTGCAGAACCTCTTACATCTGAGCTGTAGGCCTGCACAGCGTCCCTTTGGCGCAGAGGATAGCGCGTTGGACTTCTCATCCAAAGGTCGTGGGTTCGATCCCCACAAGGGACGGGCAATTTTTAAAAACGTGTGCCAATCTCCAGGTGGGTACTGACGTATGGGAAATCACAAGCCTCTGCAAAAGTTGAAAATTGTTGTGACCTCAGTTCTATGCTCAAGTATGTAGACCTTACACATATAAGCCAAATTCTCGTAGATCTGTTATCCATGACGCTGTTATGTGTAAATGCAGTAAAAACGGAACCATATCTTCACGTGCCTGTTGACGGGAATTTTCTTTCAATACCCAATTTTTACCTACTGATATAAATATAGCAATAGAACGCACATTTCGTACAGAAACAAATACAATGAAGAGAAAAGATTTTGAATTACTTCATGAGTCAATGTATGTAATCCCAGTGATGATCTTTAATTCTTCCAGCCCAAGGTGAGAGGGTTTCAGTTTTCTCGGCCACAAGTGAGAAAAGTAGACAGTTCCACAACAAGATATTCTGCTATGTTTCCTTAAGTGCTTCCATTAAACAATGGCACTCTGTATCTATAGAAACGGCGACAATTTTCACTTCGGCACAGGGGGCTTTTACTGGAGACTGTCAAGGGGGAACTTGCTAGATACATGAAGGGAGAAGATCAGACAGAGACGTCTGACGCTCCGCTGACGCTTGCCGAAAACTACATTAAGTATGATTCCCGCCTATAACTGACGTCGAGAGAGATTCATCATCTGTCCACTTCTCATCGAAGCACACTGTCACCAAGCAATGGCTGACGCTTCGAGGACGGCTTGAAATTGCTAGGGAGGTGATGCAGCTAAAGTTCCTGGTAAATGTGCTAACAGGGCACACACGTTCGTGGGAGTGTATACATATGATGGGGACCGGCTGTGACACAGCAGTCAACCAAAGTCAAAAAATGTGACTAATCATACAGTGTTTCCTTTACCACTTCGTTAGTGAATGCTGTTCTAAAGAGCGCAATTCCCATCTATCGGTAAGCAGCGCACGTGAGCGAATCTAATAGCAGGACTGTGTTACTACGATTGTACAGAGCAACTCTGTCAATACGCAGGTGTATCAATCAGTAGGGTCATGGTAAACAGAGCGATGTATCGTGTCTGTTGCATAAATAAAGAGTCTTTGATGTAATTGCTTCAGAGAAATATGAAAGTAAGCCTATCAGGAAAGTAATGCGAGACATGTAGCATGGGTCATGTCTTGCAGAACCTCTTACATCTGAGCTGTAGGCCTGCACAGCGTCCCTTTGGCGCAGAGGATAGCGCGTTGGACTTCTAATCCAAAGGTCGTGGGTTCGATCCCCACAAGGGACGGGCAATTTTTAAAAACGTGTGCCAATCTCCAGGTGGGTACTGACGTATGGGAAATCACAAGCCTCTGCAAAAGTTGAAAATTGTTGTGACCTCAGTTCTATGCTCAAGTATGTGGACCTTACACATATAAGCCAAATTCTCGTAGATCTGTTATCCATGACGCTGTTATGTGTAAATGCAGTAAAAACGGAACCATATCTTCACGTGCCTGTTGACGGGAATTTTCTTTCAATACCCAATTTTTACCTACTGATATAAATATAGCAATAGAACGCACATTTCGTACAGAAACAAATACAATGAAGAGAAAAGATTTTGAATTACTTCATGAGTCAATGTATGTAATCCCAGTGATGATCTTTAATTCTTCCAGCCCAAGGTGAGAGGGTTTCAGTTATCTCGGCCACAAGTGAGAAAAGTAGACAGTTCCACAACAAGATATTCTGCTATGTTTCCTTAAGTGCTTCCATTAAACAATGGCACTCTGTATCTATAGAAACGGCGACAATTTTCACTTCGGCACAGGGGGCTTTTACTGGAGACTGTCAAGGGGAAACTTGCTAGATACATGAAGGGAGAAGATCAGACAGAGACGTCTGACGCTCCGCTGACGCTTGCCGAAAACTACATTAAGTATGATTCCCGCCTATAACTGACGGCGAGAGAGATGCATCATCTGTCCACTTCTCATCGAAGCACACTGTCACCAAGCAATGGCTGACGCTTCGAGGACGGCTTGAAATTGCTAGGGAGGTGATGCAGCTAAAGTTCCTGGTAAATGTGCTAACAGGGCACACACGTTCGTGGGAGTGTATACATATGATGGGGACCGGCTGTGACACAGCAGTCAACCAAAGTCAAAAAATGTGACTAATCATACAGTGTTTCCTTTACCACTTCGTTAGTGAATGCTGTTCTAAAGAGCGCAATTCCCATCTATCGGTAAGCAGCGCACGTGAGCGAATCTAATAGCAGGACTGTGTTACTACGATTGTACAGAGCAACTCTGTCAATACGCAGGTGTATCAATCAGTAGGGCCATGGTAAACAGAGCGATGTATCGTGTCAGTTGCATAAATAAAGAGTCTTTGATGTAATTGCTTCAGAGAAATATGAAAGTAAGCCTATCAGGAAAGTAATGCGAGACATGTAGCATGGGTCATGTCTTGCAGAACCTCTTACATCTGAGCTGTAGGCCTGCACAGCGTCCCTTTGGCGCAGAGGATAGCGCGTTGGACTTCTCATCCAAAGGTCGTGGGTTCGATCCCCACAAGGGACGGGCAATTTTTAAAAACGTGTGCCAATCTCCAGGTGGGTACTGACGTATGGGAAATCACAAGCCTCTGCAAAAGTTGAAAATTGTTGTGACCTCAGTTCTATGCTCAAGTATGTAGACCTTACACATATAAGCCAAATTCTCGTAGATCTGTTATCCATGACGCTGTTATGTGTAAATGCAGTAAAAACGGAACCATATCTTCACGTGCCTGTTGACGGGAATTTTCTTTCAATACCCAATTTTTACCTACTGATATAAATATAGCAATAGAACGCACATTTCGTACAGAAACAAATACAATGAAGAGAAAAGATTTTGAATTACTTCATGAGTCAATGTATGTAATCCCAGTGATGATCTTTAATTCTTCCAGCCCAAGGTGAGAGGGTTTCAGTTTTCTCGGCCACAAGTGAGAAAAGTAGACAGTTCCACAACAAGATATTCTGCTATGTTTCCTTAAGTGCTTCCATTAAACAATGGCACTCTGTATCTATAGAAACGGCGACAATTTTCACTTCGGCACAGGGGGCTTTTACTGGAGACTGTCAAGGGGGAACTTGCTAGATACATGAAGGGAGAAGATCAGACAGAGACGTCTGACGCTCCGCTGACGCTTGCCGAAAACTACATTAAGTATGATTCCCGCCTATAACTGACGGCGAGAGAGATGCATCATCTGTCCACTTCTCATCGAAGCACACTGTCACCAAGCAATGGCTGACGCTTCGAGGACGGCTTGAAATTGCTAGGGAGGTGATGCAGCTAAAGTTCCTGGTAAATGTGCTAACAGGGCACACACGTTCGTGGGAGTGTATACATATAATGGGGACCGGCTGTGACACAGCAGTCAACCAAAGTCAAAAAATGTTACTAATCATACAGTGTTTCCTTTACCACTTCGTTAGTGAATGCTGTTCTAAAGAGCGCAATTCCCATCTATCGGTAAGCAGCGCACGTGAGCGAATCTAATAGCAGGACTGTGTTACTACGATTGTACAGAGCAACTCTGTCAATACGCAGGTGTATCAATCAGTAGGGCCATGGTAAACAGAGCGATGTATCGTGTCAGTTGCATAAATAAAGAGTCTTTGATGTAATTGCTTCAGAGAAATATGAAAGTAAGCCTATCAGGAAAGTAATGCGAGACATGTAGCATGGGTCATGTCTTGCAGAACCTCTTACATCTGAGCTGTAGGCCTGCACAGCGTCCCTTTGGCGCAGAGGATAGCGCGTTGGACTTCTCATCCAAAGGTCGTGGGTTCGATCCCCACAAGGGACGGGCAATTTTTAAAAACGTGTGCCAATCTCCAGGTGGGTACTGACGTATGGGAAATCACAAGCCTCTGCAAAAGTTGAAAATTGTTGTGACCTCAGTTCTATGCTCAAGTATGTAGACCTTACACATATAAGCCAAATTCTCGTAGATCTGTTATCCATGACGCTGTTATGTGTAAATGCAGTAAAAACGGAACCATATCTTCACGTGCCTGTTGACGGGAATTTTCTTTCAATACCCAATTTTTACCTACTGATATAAATATAGCAATAGAACGCACATTTCGTACAGAAACAAATACAATGAAGAGAAAAGATTTTGAATTACTTCATGAGTCAATGTATGTAATCCCAGTGATGATCTTTAATTCTTCCAGCCCAAGGTGAGAGGGTTTCAGTTTTCTCGGCCACAAGTGAGAAAAGTAGACAGTTCCACAACAAGATATTCTGCTATGTTTCCTTAAGTGCTTCCATTAAACAATGGCACTCTGTATCTATAGAAACGGCGACAATTTTCACTTCGGCACAGGGGGCTTTTACTGGAGACTGTCAAGGGGGAACTTGCTAGATACATGAAGGGAGAAGATCAGACAGAGACGTCTGACGCTCCGCTGACGCTTGCCGAAAACTACATTAAGTATGATTCCCGCCTATAACTGACGTCGAGAGAGATTCATCATCTGTCCACTTCTCATCGAAGCACACTGTCACCAAGCAATGGCTGACGCTTCGAGGACGGCTTGAAATTGCTAGGGAGGTGATGCAGCTAAAGTTCCTGGTAAATGTGCTAACAGGGCACACACGTTCGTGGGAGTGTATACATATGATGGGGACCGGCTGTGACACAGCAGTCAACCAAAGTCAAAAAATGTGACTAATCATACAGTGTTTCCTTTACCACTTCGTTAGTGAATGCTGTTCTAAAGAGCGCAATTCCCATCTATCGGTAAGCAGCGCACGTGAGCGAATCTAATAGCAGGACTGTGTTACTACGATTGTACAGAGCAACTCTGTCAATACGCAGGTGTATCAATCAGTAGGGTCATGGTAAACAGAGCGATGTATCGTGTCTGTTGCATAAATAAAGAGTCTTTGATGTAATTGCTTCAGAGAAATATGAAAGTAAGCCTATCAGGAAAGTAATGCGAGACATGTAGCATGGGTCATGTCTTGCAGAACCTCTTACATCTGAGCTGTAGGCCTGCACAGCGTCCCTTTGGCGCAGAGGATAGCGCGTTGGACTTCTAATCCAAAGGTCGTGGGTTCGATCCCCACAAGGGACGGGCAATTTTTAAAAACGTGTGCCAATCTCCAGGTGGGTACTGACGTATGGGAAATCACAAGCCTCTGCAAAAGTTGAAAATTGTTGTGACCTCAGTTCTATGCTCAAGTATGTGGACCTTACACATATAAGCCAAATTCTCGTAGATCTGTTATCCATGACGCTGTTATGTGTAAATGCAGTAAAAACGGAACCATATCTTCACGTGCCTGTTGACGGGAATTTTCTTTCAATACCCAATTTTTACCTACTGATATAAATATAGCAATAGAACGCACATTTCGTACAGAAACAAATACAATGAAGAGAAAAGATTTTGAATTACTTCATGAGTCAATGTATGTAATCCCAGTGATGATCTTTAATTCTTCCAGCCCAAGGTGAGAGGGTTTCAGTTATCTCGGCCACAAGTGAGAAAAGTAGACAGTTCCACAACAAGATATTCTGCTATGTTTCCTTAAGTGCTTCCATTAAACAATGGCACTCTGTATCTATAGAAACGGCGACAATTTTCACTTCGGCACAGGGGGCTTTTACTGGAGACTGTCAAGGGGAAACTTGCTAGATACATGAAGGGAGAAGATCAGACAGAGACGTCTGACGCTCCGCTGACGCTTGCCGAAAACTACATTAAGTATGATTCCCGCCTATAACTGACGGCGAGAGAGATGCATCATCTGTCCACTTCTCATCGAAGCACACTGTCACCAAGCAATGGCTGACGCTTCGAGGACGGCTTGAAATTGCTAGGGAGGTGATGCAGCTAAAGTTCCTGGTAAATGTGCTAACAGGGCACACACGTTCGTGGGAGTGTATACATATGATGGGGACCGGCTGTGACACAGCAGTCAACCAAAGTCAAAAAATGTGACTAATCATACAGTGTTTCCTTTACCACTTCGTTAGTGAATGCTGTTCTAAAGAGCGCAATTCCCATCTATCGGTAAGCAGCGCACGTGAGCGAATCTAATAGCAGGACTGTGTTACTACGATTGTACAGAGCAACTCTGTCAATACGCAGGTGTATCAATCAGTAGGGCCATGGTAAACAGAGCGATGTATCGTGTCAGTTGCATAAATAAAGAGTCTTTGATGTAATTGCTTCAGAGAAATATGAAAGTAAGCCTATCAGGAAAGTAATGCGAGACATGTAGCATGGGTCATGTCTTGCAGAACCTCTTACATCTGAGCTGTAGGCCTGCACAGCGTCCCTTTGGCGCAGAGGATAGCGCGTTGGACTTCTCATCCAAAGGTCGTGGGTTCGATCCCCACAAGGGACGGGCAATTTTTAAAAACGTGTGCCAATCTCCAGGTGGGTACTGACGTATGGGAAATCACAAGCCTCTGCAAAAGTTGAAAATTGTTGTGACCTCAGTTCTATGCTCAAGTATGTAGACCTTACACATATAAGCCAAATTCTCGTAGATCTGTTATCCATGACGCTGTTATGTGTAAATGCAGTAAAAACGGAACCATATCTTCACGTGCCTGTTGACGGGAATTTTCTTTCAATACCCAATTTTTACCTACTGATATAAATATAGCAATAGAACGCACATTTCGTACAGAAACAAATACAATGAAGAGAAAAGATTTTGAATTACTTCATGAGTCAATGTATGTAATCCCAGTGATGATCTTTAATTCTTCCAGCCCAAGGTGAGAGGGTTTCAGTTTTCTCGGCCACAAGTGAGAAAAGTAGACAGTTCCACAACAAGATATTCTGCTATGTTTCCTTAAGTGCTTCCATTAAACAATGGCACTCTGTATCTATAGAAACGGCGACAATTTTCACTTCGGCACAGGGGGCTTTTACTGGAGACTGTCAAGGGGGAACTTGCTAGATACATGAAGGGAGAAGATCAGACAGAGACGTCTGACGCTCCGCTGACGCTTGCCGAAAACTACATTAAGTATGATTCCCGCCTATAACTGACGGCGAGAGAGATGCATCATCTGTCCACTTCTCATCGAAGCACACTGTCACCAAGCAATGGCTGACGCTTCGAGGACGGCTTGAAATTGCTAGGGAGGTGATGCAGCTAAAGTTCCTGGTAAATGTGCTAACAGGGCACACACGTTCGTGGGAGTGTATACATATAATGGGGACCGGCTGTGACACAGCAGTCAACCAAAGTCAAAAAATGTGACTAATCATACAGTGTTTCCTTTACCACTTCGTTAGTGAATGCTGTTCTAAAGAGCGCAATTCCCATCTATCGGTAAGCAGCGCACGTGAGCGAATCTAATAGCAGGACTGTGTTACTACGATTGTACAGAGCAACTCTGTCAATACGCAGGTGTATCAATCAGTAGGGCCATGGTAAAGAGAGCGATGTATCGTGTCTGTTGCATAAATAAAGAGTCTTTGATGTAATTGCTTCAGAGAAATATGAAAGTAAGCCTATCAGGAAAGTAATGCGAGACATGTAGCATGGGTCATGTCTTGCAGAACCTCTTACATCTGAGCTGTAGGCCTGCACAGCGTCCCTTTGGCGCAGAGGATAGCGCGTTGGACTTCTAATCCAAAGGTCGTGGGTTCAATCCCCACAAGGGACGGGCAATTTTTAAAAACGTGTGCCAATCTCCAGGTGGGTACTGACGTATGGGAAATCACAAGCCTCTGCAAAAGTTGAAAATTGTTGTGACCTCAGTTCTATGCTCAAGTATGTAGACCTTACTCATATAAGCCAAATTCTCGTAGATCTGTTATCCATGACGCTGTTATGTGTAAATGCAGTAAAAACGGAACCATATCTTCACGTGCCTGTTGACGGGAATTTTCTTTCAATACCCAATTTTTACCTACTGATATAAATATAGCAATAGAACGCACATTTCGTACAGAAACAAATACAATGAAGAGAAAAGATTTTGAATTACTTCATGAGTCAATGTATGTAATCCCAGTGATGATCTTTAATTCTTCCAGCCCAAGGTGAGAGGGTTTCAGTTTTCTCGGCCACAAGTGAGAAAAGTAGACAGTTCCACAACAAGATATTCTGCTATGTTTCCTTAAGTGCTTCCATTAAACAATGGCACTCTGTATCTATAGAAACGGCGACAATTTTCACTTCGGCACAGGGGGCTTTTACTGGAGACTGTCAAGGGGGAACTTGCTAGATACATGAAGGGAGAAGATCAGACAGAGACGTCTGACGCTCCGCTGACGCTTGCCGAAAACTACATTAAGTATGATTCCCGCCTATAACTGACGGCGAGAGAGATGCATCATCTGTCCACTTCTCATCGAAGCACACTGTCACCAAGCAATGGCTGACGCTTCGAGGACGGCTTGAAATTGCTAGGGAGGTGATGCAGCTAAAGTTCCTGGTAAATGTGCTAACAGGGCACACACGTTCGTGGGAGTGTATACATATGATGGGGACCGGCTGTGACACAGCAGTCAACCAAAGTCAAAAAATGTGACTAATCATACAGTGTTTCCTTTACCACTTCGTTAGTGAATGCTGTTCTAAAGAGCGCAATTCCCATCTATCGGTAAGCAGCGCACGTGAGCGAATCTAATAGCAGGACTGTGTTACTACGATTGTACAGAGCAACTCTGTCAATACGCAGGTGTATCAATCAGTAGGGCCATGGTAAACAGAGCGATGTATCGTGTCTGTTGCATAAATAAAGAGTCTTTGATGTAATTTCTTCAGAGAAATATGAAAGTAAGCCTATCAGGAAAGTAATGCGAGACATGTAGCATGGGTCATGTCTTGCAGAACCTCTTACATCTGAGCTGTAGGCCTGCACAGCGTCCCTTTGGCGCAGAGGATAGCGCGTTGGACTTCTAATCCAAAGGTCGTGGGTTCGATCCCCACAAGGGACGGGCAATTTTTAAAAACGTGTGCCAATCTCCAGGTGGGTACTGACGTATGGGAAATCACAAGCCTCTGCAAAAGTTGAAAATTGTTGTGACCTCAGTTCTATGCTCAAGTATGTAGACCTTACACATATAAGCCAAATTCTCGTAGATCTGTTATCCATGACGCTGTTATGTGTAAATGCAGTAAAAACGGAACCATATCTTCACGTGCCTGTTGACGGGAATTTTCTTTCAATACCCAATTTTTACCTACTGATATAAATATAGCAATAGAACGCACATTTCGTACAGAAACAAATACAATGAAGAGAAAAGATTTTGAATTACTTCATGAGTCAATGTATGTAATCCCAGTGATGATCTTTAATTCTTCCAGCCCAAGGTGAGAGGGTTTCAGTTTTCTCGGCCACAAGTGAGAAAAGTAGACAGTTCCACAACAAGATATTCTGCTATGTTTCCTTAAGTGCTTCCATTAAACAATGGCACTCTGTATCTATAGAAACGGCGACAATTTTCACTTCGGCACAGGGGGCTTTTACTGGAGACTGTCAAGGGGAAACTTGCTAGATACATGAAGGGAGAAGATCAGACAGAGACGTCTGACGCTCCGCTGACGCTTGCCGAAAACTACATTAAGTATGATTCCCGCCTATAACTGACGGCGAGAGAGATGCATCATCTGTCCACTTCTCATCGAAGCACACTGTCACCAAGCAATGGCTGACGCTTCGAGGACGGCTTGAAATTGCTAGGGAGGTGATGCAGCTAAAGTTCCTGGTAAATGTGCTAACAGGGCACACACGTTCGTGGGAGTGTATACATATGATGGGGACCAGCTGTGACACAGCAGTCAACCAAAGTCAAAAAATGTGACTAATCATACAGTGTTTCCTTTACCACTTCGTTAGTGAATGCTGTTCTAAAGAGCGCAATTCCCATCTATCGGTAAGCAGCGCACGTGAGCGAATCTAATAGCAGGACTGTGTTACTACGATTGTACAGAGCAACTCTGTCAATACGCAGGTGTATCAATCAGTAGGGCCATGGTAAACAGAGCGATGTATCGTGTCTGTTGCATAAATAAAGAGTCTTTGATGTAATTGCTTCAGAGAAATATGAAAGTAAGCCTATCAGGAAAGTAATGCGAGACATGTAGCATGGGTCATGTCTTGCAGAACCTCTTACATCTGAGCTGTAGGCCTGCACAGCGTCCCTTTGGCGCAGAGGATAGCGCGTTGGACTTCTAATCCAAAGGTCGTGGGTTCGATCCCCACAAGGGACGGGCAATTTTTAAAAACGTGTGCCAATCTCCAGGTGGGTACTGACGTATGGGAAATCACAAGCCTCTGCAAAAGTTGAAAATTGTTGTGACCTCAGTTCTATGCTCAAGTATGTAGACCTTACTCATATAAGCCAAATTCTCGTAGATCTGTTATCCATGACGCTGTTATGTGTAAATGCAGTAAAAACGGAACCATATCTTCACGTGCCTGTTGACGGGAATTTTCTTTCAATACCCAATTTTTACCTACTGATATAAATATAGCAATAGAACGCACATTTCGTACAGAAACAAATACAATGAAGAGAAAAGATTTTGAATTACTTCATGAGTCAATGTATGTAATCCCAGTGATGATCTTTAATTCTTCCAGCCCAAGGTGAGAGGGTTTCAGTTTTCTCGGCCACAAGTGAGAAAAGTAGACAGTTCCACAACAAGATATTCTGCTATGTTTCCTTAAGTGCTTCCATTAAACAATGGCACTCTGTATCTATAGAAACGGCGACAATTTTCACTTCGGCACAGGGGGCTTTTACTGGAGACTGTCAAGGTTGAACTTGCTAGATACAATGAAGGGAGAAGATCAGACAGAGACGTCTGACGCTCCGCTGACGCTTGCCGAAAACTACATTAAGTATGATTCCCGCCTATAACTGACGGCGAGAGAGATGCATCATCTGTCCACTTCTCATCGAAGCACACTGTCACCAAGCAATGGCTGACGCTTCGAGGACGGCTTGAAATTGCTAGGGAGGTGATGCAGCTAAAGTTCCTGGTAAATGTGCTAACAGGGCACACACGTTCGTGGGAGTGTATACATATGATGGGGACCGGCTGTGACACAGCAGTCAACCAAAGTCAAAAAATGTGACTAATCATACAGTGTTTCCTTTACCACTTCGTTAGTGAATGCTGTTCTAAAGAGCGCAATTCCCATCTATCGGTAAGCAGCGCACGTGAGCGAATCTAATAGCAGGACTGTGTTACTACGATTGTACAGAGCAACTCTGTCAATACGCAGGTGTATCAATCAGTAGGGCCATGGTAAACAGAGCGATGTATCGTGTCTGTTGCATAAATAAAGAGTCTTTGATGTAATTGCTTCAGAGAAATATGAAAGTAAGCCTATCAGGAAAGTAATGCGAGACATGTAGCATGGGTCATGTCTTGCAGAACCTCTTACATCTGAGCTGTAGGCCTGCACAGCGTCCCTTTGGCGCAGAGGATAGCGCGTTGGACTTCTAATCCAAAGGTCGTGGGTTCGATCCCCACAAGGGACGGGCAATTTTTAAAAACGTGTGCCAATCTCCAGGTGGGTACTGACGTATGGGAAATCACAAGCCTCTGCAAAAGTTGAAAATTGTTGTGACCTCAGTTCTATGCTCAAGTATGTAGACCTTACTCATATAAGCCAAATTCTCGTAGATCTGTTATCCATGACGCTGTTATGTGTAAATGCAGTAAAAACGGAACCATATCTTCACGTGCCTGTTGACGGGAATTTTCTTTCAATACCCAATTTTTACCTACTGATATAAATATAGCAATAGAACGCACATTTCGTACAGAAACAAATACAATGAAGAGAAAAGATTTTGAATTACTTCATGAGTCAATGTATGTAATCCCAGTGATGATCTTTAATTCTTCCAGCCCAAGGTGAGAGGGTTTCAGTTTTCTCGGAAACAAGTGAGAAAAGTAGACAGTTCCACAACAAGATATTCTGCTATGTTTCCTTAAGTGCTTCCATTAAACAATGGCACTCTGTATCTATAGAAACGGCGACAATTTTCACTTCGGCACAGGGGGCTTTTACTGGAGACTGTCAAGGGGGAACTTGCTAGATACATGAAGGGAGAAGATCACACAGAGACGTCTGACGCTCCGCTGACGCTTGCCGAAAACTACATTAAGTATGATTCCCGCCTATAACTGACGGCGAGAGAGATGCATCATCTGTCCACTTCTCATCGAAGCACACTGTCACCAAGCAATGGCTGACGCTTCGAGGACGGCTTGAAATTGCTAGGGAGGTGATGCAGCTAAAGTTCCTGGTAAATGTGCTAACAGGGCACACACGTTCGTGGGAGTGTATACATATGATGGGGACCGGCTGTGACACAGCAGTCAACCAAAGTCAAAAAATGTGACTAATCATACAGTGTTTCCTTTACCACTTCGTTAGTGAATGCTGTTCTAAAAAGCGCAATTCCCATCTATCGGTAAGCAGCGCACGTGAGCGAATCTAATAGCAGGACTGTGTTACTACGATTGTACAGAGCAACTCTGTCAATACGCAGGTGTATCAATCAGTAGGGCCATGGTAAACAGAGCGATGTATCGTGTCTGTTGCATAAATAAAGAGTCTTTGATGTAATTGCTTCAGAGAAATATGAAAGTAAGCCTATCAGGAAAGTAATGCGAGACATGTAGCATGGGTCATGTCTTGCAGAACCTCTTACATCTGAGCTGTAGGCCTGCACAGCGTCCCTTTGGCGCAGAGGATAGCGCGTTGGACTTCTAATCCAAAGGTCGTGGGTTCGATCCCCACAAGGGACGGGCAATTTTTAAAAACGTGTGCCAATCTCCAGGTGGGTACTGACGTATGGGAAATCACAAGCCTCTGCAAAAGTTGAAAATTGTTGTGACCTCAGTTCTATGCTCAAGTATGTAGACCTTACTCATATAAGCCAAATTCTCGTAGATCTGTTATCCATGACGCTGTTATGTGTAAATGCAGTAAAAACGGAACCATATCTTCACGTGCCTGTTGACGGGAATTTTCTTTCAATACCCAATTTTTACCTACTGATATAAATATAGCAATAGAACGCACATTTCGTACAGAAACAAATACAATGAAGAGAAAAGATTTTGAATTACTTCATGAGTCAATGTATGTAATCCCAGTGATGATCTTTAATTCTTCCAGCCCAAGGTGAGAGGGTTTCAGTTTTCTCGGCCACAAGTGAGAAAAGTAGACAGTTCCACAACAAGATATTCTGCTATGTTTCCTTAAGTGCTTCCATTAAACAATGGCACTCTGTATCTATAGAAACGGCGACAATTTTCACTTCGGCACAGGGGGCTTTTACTGGAGACTGTCAAGGGGGAACTTGCTAGATACATGAAGGGAGAAGATCACACAGAGACGTCTGACGCTCCGCTGACGCTTGCCGAAAACTACATTAAGTATGATTCCCGCCTATAACTGACGGCGAGAGAGATGCATCATCTGTCCACTTCTCATCGAAGCACACTGTCACCAAGCAATGGCTGACGCTTCGAGGACGGCTTGAAATTGCTAGGGAGGTGATGCAGCTAAAGTTCCTGGTAAATGTGCTAACAGGGCACACACGTTCGTGGGAGTGTATACATATGATGGGGACCGGCTGTGACACAGCAGTCAACCAAAGTCAAAAAATGTGACTAATCATACAGTGTTTCCTTTACCACTTCGTTAGTGAATGCTGTTCTAAAGAGCGCAATTCCCATCTATCGGTAAGCAGCGCACGTGAGCGAATCTAATAGCAGGACTGTGTTACTACGATTGTACAGAGCAACTCTGTCAATACGCAGGTGTATCAATCAGTAGGGCCATGGTAAACAGAGCGATGTATCGTGTCTGTTGCATAAATAAAGAGTCTTTGATGTAATTGCTTCAGAGAAATATGAAAGTAAGCCTATCAGGAAAGTAATGCGAGACATGTAGCATGGGTCATGTCTTGCAGATCCTCTTACATCTGAGCTGTAGGCCTGCACAGCGTCCCTTTGGCGCAGAGGATAGCGCGTTGGACTTCTAATCCAAAGGTCGTGGGTTCGATCCACACAAGGGACGGGCAATTTTTAAAAACGTGTGCCAATCTCCAGGTGGGTACTGACGTATGGGAAATCACAAGCCTCTGCAAAAGTTGAAAATTGTTGTGACCTCAGTTCTATGCTCAAGTATGTAGACCTTACACATATAAGCCAAATTCTCGTAGATCTGTTATCCATGACGCTGTTATGTGTAAATGCAGTAAAAACAGAACCATATCTTCACGTGCCTGTTGACGGGAATTTTCTTTCAATACCCAATTTTTACCTACTGATATAAATATAGCAATAGAACGCACATTTCGTACAGAAACAAATACAATGAAGAGAAAAGATTTTGAATTACTTCATGAGTCAATGTATGTAATCCCAGTGATGATCTTTAATTCTTCCAGCCCAAGGTGAGAGGGTTTCAGTTTTCTCGGCCACAAGTGAGAAAAGTAGACAGTTCCACAACAAGATATTCTGCTATGTTTCCTTAAGTGCTTCCATTAAACAATGGCACTCTGTATCTATAGAAACGGCGACAATTTTCACTTCGGCACAGGGGGCTTTTACTGGAGACTGTCAAGGGGGAACTTGCTAGATACATGAAGGGAGAAGATCACACAGAGACGTCTGACGCTCCGCTGACGCTTGCCGAAAACTACATTAAGTATGATTCCCGCCTATAACTGACGGCGAGAGAGATGCATCATCTGTCCACTTCTCATCGAAGCACACTGTCACCAAGCAATGGCTGACGCTTTGAGGACGGCTTGAAATTGCTAGGGAGGTGATGCAGCTAAAGTTCCTGGTAAATGTGCTAACAGGGCACACACGTTCGTGGGAGTGTATACATATGATGGGGACCGGCTGTGACACAGCAGTCAACCAAAGTCAAAAAATGTGACTAATCATACAGTGTTTCCTTTACCACTTCGTTAGTGAATGCTGTTCTAAAGAGCGCAATTCCCATCTATCGGTAAGCAGCGCACGTGAGCGAATCTAATAGCAGGACTGTGTTACTACGATTGTACAGAGCAACTCTGTCAATACGCAGGTGTATCAATCAGTAGGGCCATGGTAAACAGAGCGATGTATCGTGTCTGTTGCATAAATAAAGAGTCTTTGATGTAATTGCTTCAGAGAAATATGAAAGTAAGCCTATCAGGAAAGTAATGCGAGACATGTAGCATGGGTCATGTCTTGCAGAACCTCTTACATCTGAGCTGTAGGCCTGCACAGCGTCCCTTTGGCGCAGAGGATAGCGCGTTGGACTTCTAATCCAAAGGTCGTGGGTTCGATCCCCACAAGGGACAGGCATTTTTTAAAAACGTGTGCCAATCTCCAGGTGGGTACTGACGTATGGGAAATCACAAGCCTCTGCAAAAGTTGAAAATTGTTGTGACCTCAGTTCTATGCTCAAGTATGTAGACCTTACTCATATAAGCCAAATTCTCGTAGATCTGTTATCCATGACGCTGTTATGTGTAAATGCAGTAAAAACGGAACCATATCTTCACGTGCCTGTTGACGGGAATTTTCTTTCAATACCCAATTTTTACCTACTGATATAAATATAGCAATAGAACGCACATTTCGTACAGAAACAAATACAATGAAGAGAAAAGATTTTGAATTACTTCATGAGTCAATGTATGTAATCCCAGTGATGATCTTTAATTCTTCCAGCCCAAGGTGAGAGGGTTTCAGTTTTCTCGGCCACAAGTGAGAAAAGTAGACAGTTCCACAACAAGATATTCTGCTATGTTTCCTTAAGTGCTTCCATTAAACAATGGCACTCTGTATCTATAGAAACGGCGACAATTTTCACTTCGGCACAGGGGGCTTTTACTGGAGACTGTCAAGGGGGAACTTGCTAGATACATGAAGGGAGAAGATCAGACAGAGACGTCTGACGCTCCGCTGACGCTTGCCGAAAACTACATTAAGTATGATTCCCGCCTATAACTGACGGCGAGAGAGATGCATCATCTGTCCACTTCTCATCGAAGCACACTGTCACCAAGCAATGGCTGACGCTTCGAGGACGGCTTGAAATTGCTAGGGAGGTGATGCAGCTAAAGTTCCTGGTAAATGTGCTAACAGGGCACACACGTTCGTGGGAGTGTATACATATGATGGGGACCGGCTGTGACACAGCAGTCAACCAAAGTCAAAAAATGTGACTAATCATACAGTGTTTCCTTTACCACTTCGTTAGTGAATGCTGTTCTAAAGAGCGCAATTCCCATCTATCGGTAAGCAGCGCACGTGAGCGAATCTAATAGCAGGACTGTGTTACTACGATTGTACAGAGCAACTCTGTCAATACGCAGGTGTATCAATCAGTAGGGCCATGGTAAACAGAGCGATGTATCGTGTCTGTTGCATAAATAAAGAGTCTTTGATGTAATTGCTTCAGAGAAATATGAAAGTAAGCCTATCAGGAAAGTAATGCGAGACATGTAGCATGGGTCATGTCTTGCAGATCCTCTTACATCTGAGCTGTAGGCCTGCACAGCGTCCCTTTGGCGCAGAGGATAGCGCGTTGGACTTCTAATCCAAAGGTCGTGGGTTCGATCCCCACAAGGGACGGGCAATTTTTAAAAACGTGTGCCAATCTCCAGGTGGGTACTGACGTATGGGAAATCACAAGCCTCTGCAAAAGTTGAAAATTGTTGTGACCTCAGTTCTATGCTCAAGTATGTAGACCTTACACATATAAGCCAAATTCTCGTAGATCTGTTATCCATGACGCTGTTATGTGTAAATGCAGTAAAAACGGAACCATATCTTCACGTGCCTGTTGACGGGAATTTTCTTTCAATACCCAATTTTTACCTACTGATATAAATATAGCAATAGAACGCACATTTCGTACAGAAACAAATACAATGAAGAGAAAAGATTTTGAATTACTTCATGAGTCAATGTATGTAATCCCAGTGATGATCTTTAATTCTTCCAGCCCAAGGTGAGAGGGTTTCAGTTTTCTCGGCCACAAGTGAGAAAAGTAGACAGTTCCACAACAAGATATTCTGCTATGTTTCCTTAAGTGCTTCCATTAAACAATGGCACTCTGTATCTATAGAAACGGCGACAATTTTCACTTGGGCACAGGGGGCTTTTACTGGAGACTGTCAAGGGGAAACTTGCTAGATACATGAAGGGAGAAGATCAGACAGAGACGTCTGACGCTCCGCTGACGCTTGCCGAAAACTACATTAAGTATGATTCCCGCCTATAACTGACGGCGAGAGAGATGCATCATCTGTCCACTTCTCATCGAAGCACACTGTCACCAAGCAATGGCTGACGCTTCGAGGACGGCTTGAAATTGCTAGGGAGGTGATGCAGCTAAAGTTCCTGGTAAATGTGCTAACAGGGCACACACGTTCGTGGGAGTGTATACATATGATGGGGACCGGCTGTGACACAGCAGTCAACCAAAGTCAAAAAATGTGACTAATCATACAGTGTTTCCTTTACCACTTCGTTAGTGAATGCTGTTCTAAAGAGCGCAATTCCCATCTATCGGTAAGCAGCGCACGTGAGCGAATCTAATAGCAGGACTGTGTTACTACGATTGTACAGAGCAACTCTGTCAATACGCAGGTGTATCAATCAGTAGGGCCATGGTAAACAGAGCGATGTATCGTGTCTGTTGCATAAATAAAGAGTCTTTGATGTAAGTGCTTCAGAGAAATATGAAAGTAAGCCTATCAGGAAAGTAATGCGAGACATGTAGCATGGGTCATGTCATGCAGAACCTTTTACATCTGAGCTGTAGGCCTGCACAGCGTCCCTTTGGCGCAGAGGATAGCGCGTTGGACTTCTAATCCAAAGGTCGTGGGTTCGATCCCCACAACGGACGGGCAATTTTTAAAAACGTGTGCCAATCTCCAGGTGGGTACTGACGTATGGGAAATCACAAGCCTCTGCAAAAGTTGAAAATTGTTGTGACCTCAGTTCTATGCTCAAGTATGTAGACCTTACACATATAAGCCAAATTCTCGTAGATCTGTTATCCATGACGCTGTTATGTGTAAATGCAGTAAAAACGGAACCATATCTTCACGTGCCTGTTGACGGGAATTTTCTTTCAATACCCAATTTTTACCTACTGATATAAATATAGCAATAGAACGCACATTTCGTACAGAAACAAATACAATGAAGAGAAAAGATTTTGAATTACTTCATGAGTCAATGTATGTAATCCCAGTGATGATCTTTAATTCTTCCAGCCCAAGGTGAGAGGGTTTCAGTTTTCTCGGCCACAAGTGAGAAAAGTAGACAGTTCCACAACAAGCTAGTCTGCTATGTTTCCTTAAGTGCTTCCATTAAACAATGGCACTCTGTATCTATAGAAACGGCGACAATTTTCACTTCGGCACAGGGGGCTTTTACTGGAGACTGTCAAGGGGAAACTTGCTAGATACATGAAGGGAGAAGATCAGACAGAGACGTCTGACGCTCCGCTGACGCTTGCTGAAAACTACATTAAGTATGATTCCCGCCTATAACTGACGGCGAGAGAGATGCATCATCTGTCCACTTCTCATCGAAGCACACTGTCACCAAGCAATGGCTGACGCTTCGAGGACGGCTTGAAATTGCTAGGGAGGTGATGCAGCTAAAGTTCCTGGTAAATGTGCTAACAGGGCACACACGTTCGTGGGAGTGTATACATATGATGGGGACCGGCTGTGACACAGCAGTCAACCAAAGTCAAAAAATGTGACTAATCATACAGTGTTTCCTTTACCACTTCGTTAGTGAATGCTGTTCTAAAGAGCGCAATTCCCATCTATCGGTAAGCAGCGCACGTGAGCGAATCTAATAGCAGGACTGTGTTACTACGATTGTACAGAGCAACTCTGTCAATACGCAGGTGTATCAATCAGTAGGGCCATGGTAAACAGAGCGATGTATCGTGTCTGTTGCATAAATAAAGAGTCTTTGATGTAATTGCTTCAGAGAAATATGAAAGTAAGCCTATCAGGAAAGTAATGCGAGACATGTAGCATGGGTTATGTCTTGCAGAACCTCTTACATCTGAGCTGTAGGCCTGCACAGCGTCCCTTTGGCGCAGAGGATAGCGCGTTGGACTTCTAATCCAAAGGTCATGGGTTCGATCCCCACAAGGGACGGGCAATTTTTAAAAACGTGTGCCAATCTCCAGGTGGGTACTGACGTATGGGAAATCACAAGCCTCTGCAAAAGTTGAAAATTGTTGTGACCTCAGTTCTATGCTCAAGTATGTAGACCTTACACATATAAGCCAAATTCTCGTAGATCTGTTATCCATGCCGCTGTTATGTGTAAATGCAGTAAAAACGGAACCATATCTTCACGTGCCTGTTGACGGGAATTTTCTTTCAATACCCAATTTTTACCTACTGATATAAATATAGCAATAGAACGCACATTTCGTACAGAAACAAATACAATGAAGAGAAAAGATTTTGAACTACTTCATGAGTCAATGTATGTAATCCCAGTGATGATCTTTAATTCTTCCAGCCCAAGGTGAGAGGGTTTCAGTTTTCTCGGCCACAAGTTATAAAAGTAGACAGTTCCACAACAAGATATTCTGCTATGTTTCCTTAAGTGCTTCCATTAAACAATGGCACTCTGTATCTATAGAAACGGCGACAATTTTCACTTCGGCACAGGGGGCTTTTACTGGAGACTGTCAAGGGGAAACTTGCTAGATACATGAAGGGAGAAGATCAGACAGAGACGTCTGACGCTCCGCTGACGCTTGCCGAAAACTACATTAAGTATGATTCCCGCCTATAACTGACGGCGAGAGAGATGCATCATCTGTCCACTTCTCATCGAAGCACACTGTCACCAAGCAATGGCTGACGCTTCGAGGACTTCTTGAAATTGCTAGGGAGGTGATGCAGCTAAAGTTCCTGGTAAATGTGCTAACAGGGCACACACGTTCGTGGGAGTGTATACATATGATGGGGACCGGCTGTGACACAGCAGTCAACCAAAGTCAAAAAATGTGACTAATCATACAGTGTTTCCTTTACCACTTCGTTAGTGAATGCTGTTCTAAAGAGCGCAATTCCCATCTATCGGTAAGCAGCGCACGTGAGCGAATCTAATAGCAGGACTGTGTTACTACGATTGTACAGAGCAACTCTGTCAATACGCAGGTGTATCAATCAGTAGGGCCATGGTAAACAGAGCGATGTATCGTGTCTGTTGCATAAATAAAGAGTCTTTGATGTAATTGCTTCAGAGAAATATGAAAGTAAGCCTATCAGGAAAGTAATGCGAGACATGTAGCATGGGTCATGTCTTGCAGAACCTCTTACATCTGAGCTGTAGGCCTGCACAGCGTCCCTTTGGCGCAGAGGATAGCGCGTTGGACTTCTAATCCAAAGGTCGTGGGTTCGATCCCCACAACGGACGGGCAATTTTTAAAAACGTGTGCCAATCTCCAGGTGGGTACTGACGTATGGGAAATCACAAGCCTCTGCAAAAGTTGAAAATTGTTGTGACCTCAGTTCTATGCTCAAGTATGTAGACCTTACACATATAAGCCAAATTCTCGTAGATCTGTTATCCATGACGCTGTTATGTGTAAATGCAGTAAAAACGGAACCATATCTTCACGTGCCTGTTGACGGGAATTTTCTTTCAATACCCAATTTTTACCTACTGATATAAATATAGCAATAGAACGCACATTTCGTACAGAAACAAATACAATGAAGAGAAAAGATTTTGAATTACTTCATGAGTCAATGTATGTAATCCCAGTGATGATCTTTAATTCTTCCAGCCCAAGGTGAGAGGGTTTCAGTTTTCTCAGCCACAAGTGAGAAAAGTAGACAGTTCCACAACAAGATATTCTGCTATGTTTCCTTAAGTGCTTCCATTAAACAATGGCACTCTGTATCTATAGAAACGGCGACAATTTTCACTTCGGCACAGGGGGCTTTTACTGGAGACTGTCAAGGGGAAACTTGCTAGATACATGAAGGGAGAAGATCAGACAGAGACGTCTGACGCTCCGCTGACGCTTGCCGAAAACTACATTAAGTATGATTCCCGCCTATAACTGACAGCGAGAGAGATGCATCATCTGTCCACTTCTCATCGAAGCACACTGTCACCAAGCAATGGCTGACGCTTCGAGGACGGCTTGAAATTGCTAGGGAGGTGATGCAGCTAAAGTTCCTGGTAAATGTGCTAACAGGGCACACACGTTCGTGGGAGTGTATACATATGATGGGGACCGGCTGTGACACAGCAGTCAACCAAAGTCAAAAAATGTGACTAATCATACAGTGTTTCCTTTACCACTTCGTTAGTGAATGCTGTTCTAAAGAGCGCAATTCCCATCTATCGGTAAGCAGCGCACGTGAGCGAATCTAATAGCAGGACTGTGTTACTACGATTGTACAGAGCAACTCTGTCAATACGCAGGTGTATCAATCAGTAGGGCCATGGTAAACAGAGCGATGTATCGTGTCTGTTGCATAAATAAAGAGTCTTTGATGTAATTGCTTCAGAGAAATATGAAAGTAAGCCTATCAGGAAAGTAATGCGAGACATGTAGCATGGGTCATGTCTTGCAGAACCTCTTACATCTGAGCTGTAGGCCTGCACAGCGTCCCTTTGGCGCAGAGTATAGCGCGTTGGACTTCTAATCCAAAGCTCGTAGGTTCGATCCACACAAGGGACGGGCAATTTTTAAAAACGTGTGCCAATCTCCAGGTGGGTACTGACGTATGGGAAATCACAAGCCTCTGCAAAAGTTGAAAATTGTTGTGACCTCAGTTCTATGCTCAAGTATGTAGACCTTACACATATAAGCCAAATTCTCGTAGATCTGTTATCCATGACGCTGTTATGTGTAAATGCAGTAAAAACGGAACCATATCTTCACGTGCCTGTTGACGGGAATTTTCTTTCAATACCCAATTTTTACCTACTGATATAAATATAGCAATAGAACGCACATTTCGTACAGAAACAAATACAATGAAGAGAAAAGATTTTGAATTACTTCATGAGTCAATGTATGTAATCCCAGTGATGATCTTTAATTCTTCCAGCCCAAGGTGAGAGGGTTTCAGTTTTCTCGGCCACAAGTGAGAAAAGTAGACAGTTCCACAACAAGATATTCTGCTATGTTTCCTTAAGTGCTTCCATTAAACAATGGCACTCTGTATCTATAGAAACGGCGACAATTTTCACTTCGGCACAGGGGGCTTTTACTGGAGACTGTCAAGGGGAAACTTGCTAGATACATGAAGGGAGAAGATCAGACAGAGACGTCTGACGCTCCGCTGACGCTTGCCGAAAACTACATTAAGTATGATTCCCGCCTATAACTGACGGCGAGAGAGATGCATCATCTGTCCACTTCTCATCGAAGCACACTGTCACCAAGCAATGGCTGACGCTTCGAGGACGGCTTGAAATTGCTAGGGAGGTGATGCAGCTAAAGTTCCTGGTAAATGTGCTAACAGGGCACACACGTTCGTGGGAGTGTATACATATGATGGGGACCGGCTGTGACACAGCAGTCAACCAAAGTCAAAAAATGTGACTAATCATACAGTGTTTCCTTTACCACTTCGTTAGTGAATGCTGTTCTAAAGAGCGCAATTCCCATCTATCGGTAAGCAGCGCACGTGAGCGAATCTAATAGCAGGACTGTGTTACTACGATTGTACAGAGCAACTCTGTCAATACGCAGGTGTATCAATCAGTAGGGCCATGGTAAACAGAGCGATGTATCGTGTCTGTTGCATAAATAAAGAGTCTTTGATGTAATTGCTTCAGAGAAATATGAAAGTAAGCCTATCAGGAAAGTAATGCGAGACATGTAGCATGGGTCATGTCTTGCAGAACCTCTTACATCTGAGCTGTAGGCCTGCACAGCGTCCCTTTGGCGCAGAGTATAGCGCGTTGGACTTCTAATCCAAAGGTCGTGGGTTCGATCCACACAAGGGACGGGCAATTTTTAAAAACGTGTGCCAATCTCCAGGTGGGTACTGACGTATGGGAAATCACAAGCCTCTGCAAAAGTTGAAAATTGTTGTGACCTCAGTTCTATGCTCAAGTATGTAGACCTTACACATATAAGCCAAATTCTCGTAGATCTGTTATCCATGACGCTGTTATGTGTAAATGCAGTAAAAACGGAACCATATCTTCACGTGCCTGTTGACGGGAATTTTCTTTCAATACCCAATTTTTACCTACTGATATAAATATAGCAATAGAACGCACATTTCGTACAGAAACAAATACAATGAAGAGAAAAGATTTTGAATTACTTCATGAGTCAATGTATGTAATCCCAGTGATGATCTTTAATTCTTCCAGCCCAAGGTGAGAGGGTTTCAGTTTTCTCGGCCACAAGTGAGAAAAGTAGACAGTTCCACAACAAGATATTCTGCTATGTTTCCTTAAGTGCTTCCATTAAACAATGGCACTCTGTATCTATAGAAACGGCGACAATTTTCACTTCGGCACAGGGGGCTTTTACTGGAGACTGTCAAGGGGGAACTTGCTAGATACATGAAGGGAGAAGATCAGACAGAGACGTCTGACGCTCCGCTGACGCTTGCCGAAAACTACATTAAGTATGATTCCCGCCTATAACTGACGGCGAGAGAGATGCATCATCTGTCCACTTCTCATCGAAGCACACTGTCACCAAGCAATGGCTGACGCTTCGAGGACGGCTTGAAATTGCTAGGGAGGTGATGCAGCTAAAGTTCCTGGTAAATGTGCTAACAGGGCACACACGTTCGTGGGAGTGTATACATATGATGGGGACCGGCTGTGACACAGCAGTCAACCAAAGTCAAAAAATGTGACTAATCATACAGTGTTTCCTTTACCACTTCGTTAGTGAATGCTGTTCTAAAGAGCGCAATTCCCATCTATCGGTAAGCAGCGCACGTGAGCGAATCTAATAGCAGGACTGTGTTACTACGATTGTACAGAGCAACTCTGTCAATACGCAGGTGTATCAATCAGTAGGGCCATGGTAAACAGAGCGATGTATCGTGTCTGTTGCATAAATAAAGAGTCTTTGATGTAATTGCTTCAGAGAAATATGAAAGTAAGCCTATCAGGAAAGTAATGCGAGACATGTAGCATGGGTCATGTCTTGCAGAACCTCTTACATCTGAGCTGTAGGCCTGCACAGCGTCCCTTTGGCGCAGAGGATAGCGCGTTGGACTTCTAATCCAAAGGTCGTGGGTTCGATCCCCACAAGGGACGGGCAATTTTTAAAAACGTGTGCCAATCTCCAGGTGGGTACTGACGTATGGGAAATCACAAGCCTCTGCAAAAGTTGAAAATTGTTGTGACCTCAGTTCTATGCTCAAGTATGTAGACCTTACACATATAAGCCAAATTCTCGTAGATCTGTTATCCATGACGCTGTTATGTGTAAATGCAGTAAAAACGGAACCATATCTTCACGTGCCTGTTGACGGGAATTTTCTTTCAATACCCAATTTTTACCTACTGATATAAATATAGCAATAGAACGCACATTTCGTACAGAAACAAATACAATGAAGAGAAAAGATTTTGAATTACTTCATGAGTCAATGTATGTAATCCCAGTGATGATCTTTAATTCTTCCAGCCCAAGGTGAGAGGGTTTCAGTTTTCTCGGCCACAAGTAAGAAAAGTAGACAGTTCCACAACAAGATATTCTGCTATGTTTCCTTAAGTGCTTCCATTAAACAATGGCGACAATTTTCACTTCGGCACAGGGGGCTTTTACTGGAGACTGTCAAGGGGAAACTTGCTAGATACATGAAGGGAGAAGATCAGACAGAGACGTCTGACGCTCCGCTGACGCTTGCCGAAAACTACATTAAGTATGATTCCCGCCTATAACTGACGGCGAGAGAGATGCATCATCTGTCCACTTCTCATCGAAGCACTCTGTCACCAAGCAATGGCTGACGCTTCGGGGACGGCTTGAAATTGCTAGGGAGGTGATGCAGCTAAAGTTCCTGGTAAATGTGCTAACAGGGCACACACGTTCGTGGGAGTGTATACATATGATGGGGACCGGCTGTGACACAGCAGTCAACCAAAGTCAAAAAATGTGACTAATCATACAGTGTTTCCTTTACCACTTCGTTAGTGAATGCTGTTCTAAAGAGCGCAATTCCCATCTATCGGTAAGCAGCGCACGTGAGCGAATCTAATAGCAGGACTGTGTTACTACGATTGTACAGAGCAACTCTGTCAATACGCAGGTGTATCAATCAGTAGGGCCATGGTAAACAGAGCGATGTATCGTGTCTGTTGCATAAATAAAGAGTCTTTGATGTAATTGCTTCAGAGAAATATGAAAGTAAGCCTATCAGGAAAGTAATGCGAGACATGTAGCATGGGTCATGTCTTGCAGAACCTCTTACATCTGAGCTGTAGGCCTGCACAGCGTCCCTTTGGCGCAGAGGATAGCGCGTTGGACTTCTAATCCAAAGGTCGTGGGTTCGATCCACACAAGGGACGGGCAATTTTTAAAAACGTGTGCCAATCTCCAGGTGGGTACTGACGTATGGGAAATCACAAGCCTCTGCAAAAGTTGAAAATTGTTGTGACCTCAGTTCTATGCTCAAGTATGTAGACCTTACACATATAAGCCAAATTCTCGTAGATCTGTTATCCATGACGCTGTTATGTGTAAATGCAGTAAAAACGGAACCATATCTTCACGTGCCTGTTGACGGGAATTTTCTTTCAATACCCAATTTTTACCTACTGATATAAATATAGCAATAGAACGCACATTTCGTACAGAAACAAATACAATGAAGAGAAAAGATTTTGAATTACTTCATGAGTCAATGTATGTAATCCCAGTGATGATCTTTAATTCTTCCAGCCCAAGGTGAGAGGGTTTCAGTTTTCTCGGCCACAAGTGAGAAAAGTAGACAGTTCCACAACAAGATATTCTGCTATGTTTCCTTAAGTGCTTCCATTAAACAATGGCACTCTGTATCTATAGAAACGGCGACAATTTTCACTTCGGCACAGGGGGCTTTTACTGGAGACTGTCAAGGGGAAACTTGCTAGATACATGAAGGGAGAAGATCAGACAGAGACGTCTGACGCTCCGCTGACGCTTGCCGAAAACTACATTAAGTATGATTCCCGCCTATAACTGACGGCGAGAGAGATGCATCATCTGTCCACTTCTCATCGAAGCACACTGTCACCAAGCAATGGCTGACGCTTCGAGGACGGCTTGAAATTGCTAGGGAGGTGATGCAGCTAAAGTTCCTGGTAAATGTGCTAACAGGGCACACACGTTCGTGGGAGTGTATACATATGATGGGGACCGGCTGTGACACAGCAGTCAACCAAAGTCAAAAAATGTGACTAATCATACAGTGTTTCCTTTACCACTTCGTTAGTGAATGCTGTTCTAAAGAGCGCAATTCCCATCTATCGGTAAGCAGCGCACGTGAGCGAATCTAATAGCAGGACTGTGTTACTACGATTGTACAGAGCAACTCTGTCAATACGCAGGTGTATCAATCAGTAGGGCCATGGTAAACAGAGCGATGTATCGTGTCTGTTGCATAAATAAAGAGTCTTTGATGTAATTGCTTCAGAGAAATATGAAAGTAAGCCTAACAGGAAAGTAATGCGAGACATGTAGCATGGGTCATGTCTTGCAGAACCTCTTACATCTGAGCTGTAGGCCTGCACAGCGTCCCTTTGGCGCAGAGGATAGCGCGTTGGACTTCTAATCCAAAGGTCGTGGGTTCGATCCCCACAAGGGACGGGCAATTTTTAAAAACGTGTGCCAATCTCCAGGTGGGTACTGACGTATGGGAAATCACAAGCCTCTGCAAAAGTTGAAAATTGTTGTGACCTCAGTTCTATGCTCAAGTATGTAGACCTTACACATATAAGCCAAATTCTCGTAGATCTGTTATCCATGACGCTGTTATGTGTAAATGCAGTAAAAACGGAACCATATCTTCACGTGCCTGTTGACGGGAATTTTCTTTCAATACCCAATTTTTACCTACTGATATAAATATAGCAATAGAACGCACATTTCGTACAGAAACAAATACAATGAAGAGAAAAGATTTTGAATTACTTCATGAGTCAATGTATGTAATCCCAGTGATGATCTTTAATTCTTCCAGCCCAAGGTGAGAGGGTTTCAGTTTTCTCGGCCACAAGTGAGAAAAGTAGACAGTTCCACAACAAGATATTCTGCTATGTTTCCTTAAGTGCTTCCATTAAACGATGGCACTCTGTATCTATAGAAACGGCGACAATTTTCACTTCGGCACAGGGGGCTTTTACTGGAGACTGTCAAGGGGAAACTTGCTAGATACATGAAGGGAGAAGATCAGACAGAGACGTCTGACGCTCCGCTGACGCTTGCCGAAAACTACATTAAGTATGATTCCCGCCTATAACTGACGGCGAGAGAGATGCATCATCTGTCCACTTCTCATCGAAGCACACTGTCACCAAGCAATGGCTGACGCTTCGAGGACGGCTTGAAATTGCTAGGGAGGTGATGCAGCTAAAGTTCCTGGTAAATGTGCTAACAGGGCACACACGTTCGTGGGAGTGTATACATATGATGGGGACCGGCTGTGACACAGCAGTCAACCAAAGTCAAAAAATGTGACTAATCATACAGTGTTTCCTTTACCACTTCGTTAGTGAATGCTGTTCTAAAGAGCGCAATTCCCATCTATCGGTAAGCAGCGCACGTGAGCGAATCTAATAGCAGGACTGTGTTACTACGATTGTACAGAGCAACTCTGTCAATACGCAGGTGTATCAATCAGTAGGGCCATGGTAAACAGAGCGATGTATCGTGTCTGTTGCATAAATAAAGAGTCTTTGATGTAATTGCTTCAGAGAAATATGAAAGTAAGCCTATCAGGAAAGTAATGCGAGACATGTAGCATGGGTCATGTCTTGCAGAACCTCTTACATCTGAGCTGTAGGCCTGCACAGCGTCCCTTTGGCGCAGAGGATAGTGCGTTGGACTTCTAATCCAAAGGTCGTGGGTTCGATCCCCACAAGGGACGGGCAATTTTTAAAAACGTTTGCCAATCTCCAGGTGGGTACTGACGTATGGGAAATCACAAGCCTCTGCAAAAGTTGAAAATTGTTGTGACCTCAGTTCTATGCTCAAGTATGTAGACCTTACACATATAAGCCAAATTCTCGTAGATCTGTTATCCATGACGCTGTTATGTGTAAATGCAGTAAAAACGGAACCATATCTTCACGTGCCTGTTGACGGGAATTTTCTTTCAATACCCAATTTTTACCTACTGATATAAATATAGCAATAGAACGCACATTTCGTACAGAAACAAATACAATGAAGAGAAAAGATTTTGAATTACTTCATGAGTCAATGTATGTAATCCCAGTGATGATCTTTAATTCTTCCAGCCCAAGGTGAGAGGGTTTCAGTTTTCTCGGCCACAAGTGAGAAAAGTAGACAGTTCCACAACAAGATATTCTGCTATGTTTCCTTAAGTGCTTCCATTAAACGATGGCACTCTGTATCTATAGAAACGGCGACAATTTTCACTTCGGCACAGGGGGCTTTTACTGGAGACTGTCAAGGGGAAACTTGCTAGATACATGAAGGGAGAAGATCAGGCAGAGACGTCTGACGCTCCGCTGACGCTTGCCGAAAACTACATTAAGTATGATTCCCGCCTATAACTGACGGCGAGAGAGATGCATCATCTGTCCACTTCTCATCGAAGCACACTGTCACCAAGCAATGGCTGACGCTTCGAGGACGGCTTGAAATTGCTAGGGAGGTGATGCAGCTAAAGTTCCTGGTAAATGTGCTAACAGGGCACACACGTTCGTGGGAGTGTATACATATGATGGGGACCGGCTGTGACACAGCAGTCAACCAAAGTCAAAAAATGTGACTAATCATACAATGTTTCCTTTACCACTTCGTTAGTGAATGCTGTTCTAAAGAGCGCAATTCCCATCTATCGGTAAGCAGCGCACGTGAGCGAATCTAATAGCAGGACTGTGTTACTACGATTGTACAGAGCAACTCTGTCAATACGCAGGTGTATCAATCAGTAGGGCCATGGTAAACAGAGCGATGTATCGTGTCTGTTGCATAAATAAAGAGTCTTTGATGTAATTGCTTCAGAGAAATATGAAAGTAAGCCTATCAGGAAAGTAATGCGAGACATGTAGCATGGGTCATGTCTTGCAGAACCTCTTACATCTGAGCTGTAGGCCTGCACAGCGTCCCTTTGGCGCAGAGGATAGCGCGTTGGACTTCTAATCCAAAGGTCGTGGGTTCGATCCCCACAAGGGACGGGCAATTTTTAAAAACGTGTGCCAATCTCCAGGTGGGTACTGACGTATGGGAAATCACAAGCCTCTGCAAAAGTTGAAAATTGTTGTGACCTCAGTTCTATGCTCAAGTATGTAGACCTTACACATATAAGCCAAATTCTCGTAGGTCTGTTATCCATGACGCTGTTATGTGTAAATGCAGTAAAAACGGAACCATATCTTCACGTGCCTGTTGACGGGAATTTTCTTTCAATACCCAATTTTTACCTACTGATATAAATATAGCAATAGAACGCACATTTCGTACAGAAACAAATACAATGAAGAGAAAAGATTTTGAATTACTTCATGAGTCAATGTATGTAATCCCAGTGATGATCTTTAATTCTTCCAGCCCAAGGTGAGAGGGTTTCAGTTTTCTCGGCCACAAGTGAGAAAAGTAGACAGTTCCACAACAAGATATTCTGCTATGTTTCCTTAAGTGCTTCCATTAAACAATGGCACTCTGTATCTATAGAAACGGCGACAATTTTCACTTCGGCACAGGGGGCTTTTACTGGAGACTGTCAAGGGGGAACTTGCTAGATACATGAAGGGAGAAGATCAGACAGAGACGTCTGACGCTCCGCTGACGCTTGCCGAAAACTACATTAAGTATGATTCCCGCCTATAACTGACGGCGAGAGAGATGCATCATCTGTCCACTTCTCATCGAAGCACACTGTCACCAAGCAATGGCTGACGCTTCGAGGACGGCTTGAAATTGCTAGGGAGGTGATGCAGCTAAAGTTCCTGGTAAATGTGCTAACAGGGCACACATGTTCGTGGGAGTGTATACATATGATGGGGACCGGCTGTGACACAGCAGTCAACCAAAGTCAAAAAATGTGACTAATCATACAGTGTTTCCTTTACCACTTCGTTAGTGAATGCTGTTCTAAAGAGCGCAATTCCCATCTATCGGTAAGCAGCGCACGTGAGCGAATCTAATAGCAGGACTGTGTTACTACGATTGTACAGAGCAACTCTGTCAATACGCAGGTGTATCAATCAGTAGGGCCATGGTAAACAGAGCGATGTATCGTGTCTGTTGCATAAATAAAGAGTCTTTGATGTAATTGCTTCAGAGAAATATGAAAGTAAGCCTATCAGGAAAGTAATGCGAGACATGTAGCATGGGTCATGTCTTGCAGAACCTCTTACATCTGAGCTGTAGGCCTGCACAGCGTCCCTTTGGCGCAGAGTATAGCGCGTTGGACTTCTAATCCAAAGGTCGTGGGTTCGATCCCCACAAGGGACGGGCAATTTTTAAAAACATGTGCCAATCTCCAGGTGGGTACTGACGTATGGGAAATCACAAGCCTCTGCAAAAGTTGAAAATTGTTGTGACCTCAGTTCTATGCTCAAGTATGTAGACCTTACACATATAAGCCAAATTCTCGTAGATCTGTTATTCATGACGCTGTTATGTGTAAATGCAGTAAAAACGGAACCATATCTTCACGTGCCTGTTGACGGGAATTTTCTTTCAATACCCAATTTTTACCTACTGATATAAATATAGCAATAGAACGCACATTTCGTACAGAAACAAATACAATGAAGAGAAAAGATTTTGAATTACTTCATGAGTCAATGTATGTAATCCCAGTGATGATCTTTAATTCTTCCAGCCCAAGGTGAGAGGGTTTCAGTTTTCTCGGCCACAAGTGAGAAAAGTAGACAGTTCCACAACAAGATATTCTGCTATGTTTCCTTAAGTGCTTCCATTAAACAATGGCACTCTGTATCTATAGAAACGGCGACAATTTTCACTTCGGCACAGGGGGCTTTTACTGGAGACTGTCAAGGGGAAACTTGCTAGATACATGAAGGGAGAAGATCAGACAGAGACGTCTGACGCTCCGCTGACGCTTGCCGAAAACTACATTAAGTATGATTCCCGCCTATAACTGACGGCGAGAGAGATGCATCATCTGTCCACTTCTCATCGAAGCACACTGTCACCAAGCAATGGCTGACGCTTCGAGGACGGCTTGAAATTGCTAGGGAGGTGATGCAGCTAAAGTTCCTGGTAAATGTGCTAACAGGGCACACACGTTCGTGGGAGTGTATACATATGATGGGGACCGGCTGTGACACAGCAGTCAACCAAAGTCAAAAAATGTGACTAATCATACAGTGTTTCCTTTACCACTTCGTTAGTGAATGCTGTTCTAAAGAGCGCAATTCCCATCTATCGGTAAGCAGCGCACGTGAGCGAATCTAATAGCAGGACTGTGTTACTACGATTGTACAGAGCAACTCTGTCAATACGCAGGTGTATCAATCAGTAGGGCCATGGTAAACAGAGCGATGTATCGTGTCTGTTGCATAAATAAAGAGTCTTTGATGTAATTGCTTCAGAGAAATATGAAAGTAAGCCTATCAGGAAAGTAATGCGAGACATGTAGCATGGGTCATGTCTTGCAGAACCTCTTACATCTGAGCTGTAGGCCTGCACAGCGTCCCTTTGGCGCAGAGGTTAGCGCGTTGGACTTCTAATCCAAAGGTCGTGGGTTCGATCCCCACAAGGAACGGGCAATTTTTAAAAACGTGTGCCAATCTCCAGGTGGGTACTGACGTATGGGAAATCACAAGCCTCTGCAAAAGTTGAAAATTGTTGTGACCTCAGTTCTATGCTCAAGTATGTAGACCTTACACATATAAGCCAAATTCTCGTAGATCTGTTATCCATGACGCTGTTATGTGTAAATGCAGTAAAAACGGAACCATATCTTCACGTGCCTGTTGACGGGAATTTTCTTTCAATACCCAATTTTTACCTACTGATATAAATATAGCAATAGAACGCACATTTCGTACAGAAACAAATACAATGAAGAGAAAAGATTTTGAATTACTTCATGAGTCAATGTATGTAATCCCAGTGATGATCTTTAATTCTTCCAGCCCAAGGTGAGAGGGTTTCAGTTTTCTCGGCCACAAGTGAGAAAAGTAGACAGTTCCACAACAAGATATTCTGCTATGTTTCCTTAAGTGCTTCCATTAAACAATGGCACTCTGTATCTATAGAAACGGCGACAATTTTCACTTCGGCACAGGGGGCTTTTACTGGAGACTGTCAAGGGGAAACTTGCTAGATACATGAAGGGAGAAGATCAGACAGAGACGTCTGACGCTCCGCTGACGCTTGCCGAAAACTACATTAAGTATGATTCCCGCCTATAACTGACGGCGAGAGAGATGCATCATCTGTCCACTTCTCATCGAAGCACACTGTCACCAAGCAATGGCTGACGCTTCGAGGACGGCTTGAAATTGCTAGGGAGGTGATGCAGCTAAAGTTCCTGGTAAATGTGCTAACAGGGCACACACGTTCGTGGGAGTGTATACATATGATGGGGACCGGCTGTGACACAGCAGTCAACCAAAGTCAAAAAATGTGACTAATCATACAGTGTTTCCTTTACCACTTCGTTAGTGAATGCTGTTCTAAAGAGCGCAATTCCCATCTATCGGTAAGCAGCGCACGTGAGCGAATCTAATAGCAGGACTGTGTTACTACGATTGTACAGAGCAACTCTGTCAATACGCAGGTGTATCAATCAGTAGGGCCATGGTAAACAGAGCGATGTATCGTGTCTGTTGCATAAATAAAGAGTCTTTGATGTAATTGCTTCAGAGAAATATGAAAGTAAGCCTATCAGGAAAGTAATGCGAGACATGTAGCATGGGTCATGTCTTGCAGAACCTCTTACATCTGAGCTGTAGGCCTGCACAGCGTCCCTTTGGCGCAGAGGATAGCGCGTTGGACTTCTAATCCAAAGGTCGTGGGTTCGATCCCCACAAGGGACGGGCAATTTTTAAAAACGTGTGCCAATCTCCAGGTGGGTACTGACGTATGGGAAATCACAAGCCTCTGCAAAAGTTGAAAATTGTTGTGACCTCAGTTCTATGCTCAAGTATGTAGACCTTACACATATAAGCCAAATTCTCGTAGATCTGTTATCCATGACGCTGTTATGTGTAAATGCAGTAAAAACGGAACCATATCTTCACGTGCCTGTTGACGGGAATTTTCTTTCAATACCCAATTTTTACCTACTGATATAAATATAGCAATAGAACGCACATTTCGTACAGAAACAAATACAATGAAGAGAAAAGATTTTGAATTACTTCATGAGTCAATGTATGTAATCCCAGTGATGATCTTTAATTCTTCCAGCCCAAGGTGAGAGGGTTTCAGTTTTCTCGGCCACAAGTGAGAAAAGTAGACAGTTCCACAACAAGATATTCTGCTATGTTTCCTTAAGTGCTTCCATTAAACAATGGCACTCTGTATCTATAGAAACGGCGACAATTTTCACTTCGGCACAGGGGGCTTTTACTGGAGACTGTCAAGGGGAAACTTGCTAGATACATGAAGGGAGAAGATCAGACAGAGACGTCTGACGCTCCGCTGACGCTTGCCGAAAACTACATTAAGTATGATTCCCGCCTATAACTGACGGCGAGAGAGATGCATCATCTGTCCACTTCTCATCGAAGCACACTGTCACCAAGCAATGGCTGACGCTTCGAGGACGGCTTGAAATTGCTAGGGAGGTGATGCAGCTAAAGTTCCTGGTAAATGTGCTAACAGGGCACACACGTTCGTGGGAGTGTATACATATGATGGGGACCGGCTGTGACACAGCAGTCAACCAAAGTCAAAAAATGTGACAAATCATACAGTGTTTCCTTTACCACTTCGTTAGTGAATACTGTTCTTAAGAGCGCAATTCCCATCTATCGGTAAGCAGCGCACGTGAGCGAATCTAATAGCAGGACTGTGTTACTACGATTGTACAGAGCAACTCTGTCAATACGCAGGTGTATCAATCAGTAGGGCCATGGTAAACAGAGCGATGTATCGTGTCTGTTGCATAAATAAAGAGTCTTTGATGTAATTGCTTCAGAGAAATATGAAAGTAAGCCTATCAGGAAAGTAATGCGAGACATGTAGCATGGGTCATGTCTTGCAGAACCTCTTACATCTGAGCTGTAGGCCTGCACAGCGTCCCTTTGGCGCAGAGGATAGCGCGTTGGACTTCTAATCCAAAGGTCGTGGGTTTGATCCCCACAAGGGACGGGCAATTTTTAAAAACGTGTGCCAATCTCCAGGTGGGTACTGACGTATGGGAAATCACAAGCCTCTGCAAAAGTTGAAAATTGTTGTGACCTCAGTTCTATGCTCAAGTATGTAGACCTTACACATATAAGCCAAATTCTCGTAGATCTGTTATCCATGACGCTGTTATGTGTAAATGCAGTAAAAACGGAACCATATCTTCACGTGCCTGTTGACGGGAATTTTCTTTCAATACCCAATTTTTACCTACTGATATAAATATAGCAATAGAACGCACATTTCGTACAGAAACAAATACAATGAAGAGAAAAGATTTTGAATTACTTCATGAGTCAATGTATGTAATCCCAGTGATGATCTTTAATTCTTCCAGCCCAAGGTGAGAGGGTTTCAGTTTTCTCGGCCACAAGTGAGAAAAGTACACAGTTCCACAACAAGATATTCTGCTATGTTTCCTTAAGTGCTTCCATTAAACAATGGCACTCTGTATCTATAGAAACGGCGACAATTTTCACTTCGGCACAGGGGGCTTTTACTGGAGACTGTCACGGGGAAACTTGCTAGATACATGAAGGGAGAAGATCAGACAGAGACGTCTGACGCTCCGCTGACGCTTGCCGAAAACTACATTAAGTATGATTCCCGCCTATAACTGACGGCGAGAGAGATGCATCATCTGTCCACTTCTCATCGAAGCACACTGTCACCAAGCAATGGCTGACGCTTCGAGGACGGCTTGAAATTGCTAGGGAGGTGATGCAGCTAAAGTTCCTGGTAAATGTGCTAACAGGGCACACACGTTCGTGGGAGTGTATACAGATGATGGGGACCGGCTGTGACACAGCAGTCAACCAAAGTCAAAAAATGTGACTAATCATACAGTGTTTCCTTTACCACTTCGTTAGTGAATGCTGTTCTAAAGAGCGCAATTCCCATCTATCGGTAAGCAGCGCACGTGAGCGAATCTAATAGCAGGACTGTGTTACTACGATTGTACAGAGCAACTCTGTCAATACGCAGGTGTATCAATCAGTAGGGCCATGGTAAACAGAGCGATGTATTGTGTCTGTTGCATAAATAAAGAGTCTTTGATGTAATTGCTTCAGAGAAATATGAAAGTAAGCCTATCAGGAAAGTAATGCGAGACATGTAGCATGGGTCATGTCTTGCAGAACCTCTTACATCTGAGCTGTAGGCCTGCACAGCGTCCCTTTGGCGCAGAGGATAGCGCGTTGGACTTCTAATCCAAAGGTCGTGGGTTCGATCCCCACAAGGGACGGGCAATTTTTAAAAACGTGTGCCAATCTCCAGGTGGGTACTGACGTATGGGAAATCACAAGCCTCTGCAAAAGTTGAAAATTGTTGTGACCTCAGTTCTATGCTCAAGTATGTAGACCTTACACATATAAGCCAAATTCTCGTAGATCTGTTATCCATGACGCTGTTATGTGTAAATGCAGTAAAAACGGAACCATATCTTCACGTGCCTGTTGACGGGAATTTTCTTTCAATACCCAATTTTTACCTACTGATATAAATATAGCAATAGAACGCACATTTCGTACAGAAACAAATACAATGAAGAGAAAAGATTTTGAATTACTTCATGAGTCAATGTATGTAATCCCAGTGATGATCTTTAATTCTTCCAGCCCAAGGTGAGAGGGTTTCAGTTTTCTCGGCCACAAGTGAGAAAAGTAGACAGTTCCACAACAAGATATTCTGCTATGTTTCCTTAAGTGCTTCCATTAAACAATGGCACTCTGTATCTATAGAAACGGCGACAATTTTCACTTCGGCACAGGGGGCTTTTACTGGAGACTGTCAAGGGGGAACTTGCTAGATACATGAAGGGAGAAGATCAGACAGAGACGTCTGACGCTCCGCTGACGCTTGCCGAAAACTACATTAAGTATGATTCCCGCCTATAACTGACGGCGAGAGAGATGCATCATCTGTCCACTTCTCATCGAAGCACACTGTCACCAAGCAATGGCTGACGCTTCGAGGACGGCTTGAAATTGCTAGGGAGGTGATGCAGCTAAAGTTCCTGGTAAATGTGCTAACAGGGCACACACGTTCGTGGGAGTGTATACATATGATGGGGACCGGCTGTGACACAGCAGTCAACCAAAGTCAAAAAATGTGACTAATCATACAGTGTTTCCTTTACCACTTCGTTAGTGAATGCTGTTCTAAAGAGCGCAATTCCCATCTATCGGTAAGCAGCGCACGTGAGCGAATCTAATAGCAGGACTGTGTTACTACGATTGTACAGAGCAACTCTGTCAATACGCAGGTGTATCAATCAGTAGGGCCATGGTAAACAGAGCGATGTATCGTGTCTGTTGCATAAATAAAGAGTCTTTGATGTAATTGCTTCAGAGAAATATGAAAGTAAGCCTATCAGGAAAGTAATGCGAGACATGTAGCATGGGTCACGTCTTGCAGAACCTCTTACATCTGAGCTGCAGGCCTGCACAGTGTCCCTTTGGCGCAGAGGATAGCGCGTTGGACTTCTAATCCAAAGGTCGTGGGTTCGATCCCCACAAGGGACGGGCAATTTTTAAAAACGTTTGCCAATCTCCAGGTGGGTACTGACGTATGGGAAATCACAAGCCTCTGCAAAAGTTGAAAATTGTTGTGACCTCAGTTCTATGCTCAAGTATGTAGACCTTACACATATAAGCCAAATTCTCGTAGATCTGTTATCCATGACGCTGTTATGTGTAAATGCAGTAAAAACGGAACCATATCTTCACGTGCCTGTTGACGGGAATTTTCTTTCAATACCCAATTTTTACCTACTGATATAAATATAGCAATAGAACGCACATTTCGTACAGAAACAAATACAATGAAGAGAAAAGATTTTGAATTACTTCATGAGTCAATGTATGTAATCCCGGTGATGATCTTTAATTCTTCCAGCCCAAGGTGAGAGGGTTTCAGTTTTCTCGGCCACAAGTGAGAAAAGTAGACAGTTCCACAACAAGATATTCTGCTATGTTTCCTTAAGTGCTTCCATTAAACAATGGCACTCTGTATCTATAGAAACGGCGACAATTTTCACTTCGGCACAGGGGGCTTTTACTGGAGACTGTCAAGGGGGAACTTGCTAGATACATGAAGGGAGAAGATCAGACAGAGACGTCTGACGCTCCGCTGACGCTTGCCGAAAACTACATTAAGTATGATTCCCGCCTATAACTGACGGCGAGAGAGATGCATCATCTGTCCACTTCTCATCGAAGCACACTGTCACCAAGCAATGGCTGACGCTTCGAGGACGGCTTGAAATTGCTAGGGAGGTGATGCAGCTAAAGTTCCTGGTAAATGTGCTAACAGGGCACACACGTTCGTGGGAGTGTATACATATGATGGGGACCGGCTGTGACACAGCAGTCAACCAAAGTCAAAAAATGTGACTAATCATACAGTGTTTCCTTTACCACTTCGTTAGTGTATGCTGTTCTAAAGAGCGCAATTCCCATCTATCGGTAAGCAGCGCACGTGAGCGAATCTAATAGCAGGACTGTGTTACTACGATTGTACAGAGCAACTCTGTCAATACGCAGGTGTATCAATCAGTAGGGCCATGGTAAACAGAGCGATGTATCGTGTCTGTTGCATAAATAAAGAGTCTTTGATGTAATTGCTTCAGAGAAATATGAAAGTAAGCCTATCAGGAAAGTAATGCGAGACATGTAGCATGGGTCATGTCTTGCAGAACCTCTTACATCTGAGCTGTAGGCCTGCACAGCGTCCCTTTGGCGCAGAGGATAGCGCGTTGGACTTCTAATCCAAAGGTCGTGGGTTCGATCCCCACAAGGGACGGGCAATTTTTAAAAACGTGTGCCAATCTCCAGGTGGGTACTGACGTATGGGAAATCACAAGCCTCTGCAAAAGTTGAAAATTGTTGTGACCTCAGTTCTATGCTCAAGTATGTAGACCTTACACATATAAGCCAAATTCTCGTAGATCTGTTATCCATGACGCTGTTATGTGTAAATGCAGTAAAAACGGAACCATATCTTCACGTGCCTGTTGACGGGAATTTTCTTTCAATACCCAATTTTTACCTACTGATATAAATATAGCAATAGAACGCACATTTCGTACAGAAACAAATACAATGAAGAGAAAAGATTTTGAATTACTTCATGAGTCAATGTATGTAATCCCAGTGATGATCTTTAATTCTTCCAGCCCAAGGTGAGAGGGTTTCAGTTTTCTCGGCCACAAGTGAGAAAAATAGACAGTTCCACAACAAGATATTCTGCTATGTTTCCTTAAGTGCTTCCATTAAACAATGGCACTCTGTATCTATAGAAACGGCGACAATTTTCACTTCGGCACAGGGGGCTTTTACTGGAGACTGTCAAGGGGGAACTTGCTAGATACATGAAGGGAGAAGATCAGACAGAGACGTCTGACGCTCCGCTGACGCTTGCCGAAAACTACATTAAGTATGATTCCCGCCTATAACTGACGGCGAGAGAGATGCATCATCTGTCCACTTCTCATCAAAGCACACTGTCACCAAGCAATGGCTGACGCTTCGAGGACGGCTTGAAATTGCTAGGGAGGTGATGCAGCTAAAGTTCCTGGTAAATGTGCTAACAGGGCACACACGTTCGTGGGAGTGTATACATATGATGGGGACCGGCTGTGACACAGCAGTCAACCAAAGTCAAAAAATGTGACTAATCATACAGTGTTTCCTTTACCACTTCGTTAGTGAATGCTGTTCTAAAGAGCGCAATTCCCATCTATCGGTAAGCAGCGCACGTGAGCGAATCTAATAGCAGGACTGTGTTACTACGATAGTACAGAGCAACTCTGTCAATACGCAGGTGTATCAATCAGTAGGGCCATGGTAAACAGAGCGATGTATCGTGTCTGTTGCATAAATAAAGAGTCTTTGATGTAATTGCTTCAGAGAAATATGAAAGTAAGCCTATCAGGAAAGTAATGCGAGACATGTAGCATGGGTCATGTCTTGCAGAACCTCTTACATCTGAGCTGTAGGCCTGCACAGCGTCCCTTTGGCGCAGAGGATAGCGACTTGGACTTCTAATCCAAAGGTCGTGGTTTCGATCCCCACAAGGGACGGGCAATTTTTAAAAACGTGTGCCAATCTCCAGGTGGGTACTGACGTATGGGAAATCACAAGCCTCTGCAAAAGTTGAAAATTGTTGTGACCTCAGTTCTATGCTCAAGTATGTAGACCTTACACATATAAGCCAAATTCTCGTAGATCTGTTATCCATGACGCTGTTATGTGTAAATGCAGTAAAAACGGAACCATATCTTCACGTGCCTGTTGACGGGAATTTTCTTTCAATACCCAATTTTTACCTACTGATATAAATATAGCAATAGAACGCACATTTCGTACAGAAACAAATACAATGAAGAGAAAAGATTTTGAATTACTTCATGAGTCAATGTATGTAATCCCAGTGATGATCTTTAATTCTTCCAGCCCAAGGTGAGAGGGTTTCAGTTTTCTCGGCCACAAGTGAGAAAAGTAGACAGTTCCACAACAAGATATTCTGCTATGTTTCCTTAAGTGCTTCCATTAAACAATGGCACTCTGTATCTATAGAAACGGCGACAATTTTCACTTCGGCACAGGGGGCTTTTACTGGAGACTGTCAAGGGGGAACTTGCTAGATACATGAAGGGAGAAGATCAGGCAGAGACGTCTGACGCTCCGCTGACGCTTGCCGAAAACTACATTAAGTATGATTCCCGCCTATAACTGACGGCGAGAGAGATGCATCATCTGTCCACTTCTCATCGAAGCACACTGTCACCAAGCAATGGCTGACGCTTCGAGGACGGCTTGAAATTGCTAGGGAGGTGATGCAGCTAAAGTTCCTGGTAAATGTGCTAACAGGGCACACACGTTCGTGGGAGTGTATACATATGATGGGGACCGGCTGTGACACAGCAGTCAACCAAAGTCAAAAAATGTGACTAATCATACAGTGTTTCCTTTACCACTTCGTTAGTGAATGCTGTTCTAAAGAGCGCAATTCCCATCTATCGGTAAGCAGCGCACGTGAGCGAATCTAATAGCAGGACTGTGTTACTACGATAGTACAGAGCAACTCTGTCAATACGCAGGTGTATCAATCAGTAGGGCCATGGTAAACAGAGCGATGTATCGTGTCTGTTGCATAAATAAAGAGTCTTTGATGTAATTGCTTCAGAGAAATATGAAAGTAAGCCTATCAGGAAAGTAATGCGAGACATGTAGCATGGGTCATGTCTTGCAGAACCTCTTACATCTGAGCTGTAGGCCTGCACAGCGTCCCTTTGGCGCAGAGGATAGCGCGTTGGCTTCCAATCCAAAGGTCATGGGTTCGATCCCCACAAGGGACGGGCAATTTTTAAAAACGTGTGCCAATCTCCAGGTGGGTACTGACGTATGGGAAATCACAAGCCTCTGCAAAAGTTGAAAATTGTTGTGACCTCAGTTCTATGCTCAAGTATGTAGACCTTACACATATAAGCCAAATTCTCGTAGATCTGTTATCCATGACGCTGTTATGTGTAAATGCAGTAAAAACGGAACCATATCTTCACGTGCCTGTTGACGGGAATTTTCTTTCAATACCCAATTTTTACCTACTGATATAAATATAGCAATAGAACGCACATTTCGTACAGAAACAAATACAATGAAGAGAAAAGATTTTGAATTACTTCATGAGTCAATGTATGTAATCCCAGTGATGATCTTTAATTCTTCCAGCCCAAGGTGAGAGGGTTTCAGTTTTCTTGGCCACAAGTGAGAAAAGTAGACAGTTCCACAACAAGATATTCTGCTATGTTTCCTTAAGTGCTTCCATTAAACAATGGCACTCTGTATCTATAGAAACGGCGACAATTTTCACTTTGGCACAGGGGGCTTTTACTGGAGACTGTCAAGGGGGAACTTGCTAGATACATGAAGGGAGAAGATCAGACAGAGACGTCTGACGCTGCGCTGACGCTTGCCGAAAACTACATTAAGTATGATTCCCGCCTATAACTGACGGCGAGAGAGATGCATCATCTGTCCACTTCTCATCGAAGCACACTGTCACCAAGCAATGGCTGACGCTTCGAGGACGGCTTGAAATTGCTAGGGAGGTGATGCAGCTAAAGTTCCTGGTAAATGTGCTAACAGGGCACACACGTTCGTGGGAGTGTATACATATGATGGGGACCGGCTGTGACACAGCAGTCAACCAAAGTCAAAAAATGTGACTAATCATACAGTGTTTCCTTTACCACTTCGTTAGTGAATGCTGTTCTAAAGAGCGCAATTCCCATCTATCGGTAAGCAGCGCACGTGAGCGAATCTAATAGCAGGACTGTGTTACTACGATAGTACAGAGCAACTCTGTCAATACGCAGGTGTATCAATCAGTAGGGCCATGGTAAACAGAGCGATGTATCGTGTCTGTTGCATAAATAAAGAGTCTTTGATGTAATTGCTTCAGAGAAATATGAAAGTAAGCCTATCAGGAAAGTAATGCGAGACATGTAGCATGGGTCATGTCTTGCAGAACCTCTTACATCTGAGCTGTAGGCCTGCACAGCGTCCCTTTGGCGCAGAGGATAGCGCGTTGGACTTCTAATCCAAAGGTCGTGGGTTCGATCCCCACAAGGGACGGGCAATTTTCAAAAACGTGTGCCAATCTCCAGGTGGGTACTGACGTATGGGAAATCACAAGCCTCTGCAAAAGTTGAAAATTGTTGTGACCTCAGTTCTATGCTCAAGTATGTAGACCTTACACATATAAGCCAAATTCTCGTAGATCTGTTATCCATGACGCTGTTATGTGTAAATGCAGTAAAAACGGAACCATATCTTCACGTGCCTGTTGACGGGAATTTTCTTTCAATACCCAATTTTTACCTACTGATATAAATATAGCAATAGAACGCACATTTCGTACAGAAACAAATACAATGAAGAGAAAAGATTTTGAATTACTTCATGAGTCAATGTATGTAATCCCAGTGATGATCTTTAATTCTTCCAGCCCAAGGTGAGAGGGTTTCAGTTTTCTCGGCCACAAGTGAGAAAAGTAGACAGTTCCACAACAAGATATTCTGCTATGTTTCCTTAAGTGCTTCCATTAAACAATGGCACTCTGTATCTATAGAAACGGCGACAATTTTCACTTCGGCACAGGGGGCTTTTACTGGAGACTGTCAAGGGGGAACTTGCTAGATACATGAAGGGAGAAGATCAGACAGAGACGTCTGACGCTCCGCTGACGCTTGCCGAAACTACATTAAGTATGATGCCCGCCTATAACTGACGGCGAGAGAGATGCATCATCTGTCCACTTCTCATCGAAGCACACTGTCACCAAGCAATGTCTGACGCTTCGAGGACGGCTTGAAATTGCTAGGGAGGTGACGCAGCTAAAGTTCCTGGTAAATGTGCTAACAGGGCACACACGTTGGTGGGAGTGTATACATATGATGGGGACCGGCTGTGACACAGCAGTCAACCAAAGTCAAAAAATGTGACTAATCATACAGTGTTTCCTTTACCACTTCGTTAGTGAATGCTGTTCTAAAGAGCGCAATTCCCATCTATCGGTAAGCAGCGCACGTGAGCGAATCTAATAGCAGGACTGTGTTACTACGATTGTACAGAGCAACTCTGTCAATACGCAGGTGTATCAATCAGTAGGGCCATGGTAAACAGAGCGATGTATCGTGTCTGTTGCATAAATAAAGAGTCTTTGATGTAATTGCTTCAGAGAAATATGAAAGTAAGCCTATCAGGAAAGTAATGCGAGACATGTAGCATGGGTCATGTCTTGCAGAACCTCTTACATCTGAGCTGTAGGCCTGCACAGCGTCCCTTTGGCGCAGAGGATAGCGCGTTGGACTTCTCATCCAAAGGTCGTGGGTTCGATCCCCACAAGGGACGGGCAATTTTTAAAAACGTGTGCCAATCTCCAGGTGGGTACTGACGTATGGGAAATCACAAGCCTGTGCAAAAGTTGAAAATTGTTGTGACCTCAGTTCTATGCTCAAGTATGTAGACCTTACACATATAAGCCAAATTCTCGTAGATCTGTTATCCATGACGCTGTTATGTGTAAATGCAGTAAAAACGGAACCATATCTTCACGTGCCTGTTGACGGGAATTTTCTTTCAATACCCAATTTTTACCTACTGATATAAATATAGCAATAGAACGCACATTTCGTACAGAAACAAATACAATGAAGAGAAAAGATTTTGAATTACTTCATGAGTCAATGTATGTAATCCCAGTGATGATCTTTAATTCTTCCAGCCCAAGGTGAGAGGGTTTCAGTTTTCTCGGCCACAAGTGAGAAAAGTAGACAGTTCCACAACAAGATATTCTGCTATGTTTCCTTAAGTGCTTCCATTAAACAATGGCACTCTGTATCTATAGAAACGGCGACAATTTTCACTTCGGCACAGGGGGCTTTTACTGGAGACTGACAAGGGGGAACTTGCTAGATACATGAAGGGAGAAGATCAGACAGAGACGTCTGACGCTCCGCTGACGCTTGCCGAAAACTACATTAAGTATGATTCCCGCCTATAACTGATGGCGAGAGAGATGCATCATCTGTCCACTTCTCATCGAAGCACACTGTCACCAAGCAATGGCTGACGCTTCGAGGACGGCTTGAAATTGCTAGGGAGGTGATGCAGCTAAAGTTCCTGGTAAATGTGCTAACAGGGCACACACGTTCGTGGGAGTGTATACATATGATGGGGACCGGCTGTGACACAGCAGTCAACCAAAGTCAAAAAATGTGACTAATCATACAGTGTTTCCTTTACCACTTCGTTAGTGAATGCTGTTCTAAAGAGCGCAATTCCCATCTATCGGTAAGCAGCGCACGTGAGCGAATCTAATAGCAGGACTGTGTTACTACGATTGTACAGAGCAACTCTGTCAATACGCAGGTGTATCAATCAGTAGGGCCATGGTAAACAGAGCGATGTATCGTGTCTGTTGCATAAATAAAGAGTCTTTGATGTAATTGCTTCAGAGAAATATGAAAGTAAGCCTATCAGGAAAGTAATGCGAGACATGTAGCATGGGTCATGTCTTGCAGAACCTCTTACATCTGAGCTGTAGGCCTGCACAGCGTCCCTTTGGCGCAGAGGATAGCGCGTTGGACTTCTCATCCAAAGGTCGTGGGTTCGATCCCCACAAGGGACGGGCAATTTTTAAAAACGTGTGCCAATCTCCAGGTGGGTACTGACGTATGGGAAATCACAAGCCTGTGCAAAAGTTGAAAATTGTTGTGACCTCAGTTCTATGCTCAAGTATGTAGACCTTACACATATAAGCCAAATTCTCGTAGATCTGTTATCCATGACGCTGTTATGTGTAAATGCAGTAAAAACGGAACCATATCTTCACGTGCCTGTTGACGGGAATTTTCTTTCAATACCCAATTTTTACCTACTGATATAAATATAGCAATAGAACGCACATTTCGTACAGAAACAAATACAATGAAGAGAAAAGATTTTGAATTACTTCATGAGTCAATGTATGTAATCCCAGTGATGATCTTTAATTCTTCCAGCCCAAGGTGAGAGGGTTTCAGTTTTCTCGGCCACAAGTGAGAAAAGTAGACAGTTCCACAACAAGATATTCTGCTATGTTTCCTTAAGTGCTTCCATTAAACAATGGCACTCTGTATCTATAGAAACGGCGACAATTTTCACTTCGGCACAGGGGGCTTTTACTGGAGACTGACAAGGGGGAACTTGCTAGATACATGAAGGGACAAGATCAGACAGAGACGTCTGACGCTCCGCTGACGCTTGCCGAAAACTACATTAAGTATGATTCCCGCCTATAACTGATGGCGAGAGAGATGCATCATCTGTCCACTTCTCATCGAAGCACACTGTCACCAAGCAATGGCTGACGCTTCGAGGACGGCTTGAAATTGCTAGGGAGGTGATGCAGCTAAAGTTCCTGGTAAATGTGCTAACAGGGCACACACGTTCGTGGGAGTGTATACATATGATGGGGACCGGCTGTGACACAGCAGTCAACCAAAGTCAAAAAATGTGACTAATCATACAGTGTTTCCTTTACCACTTCGTTAGTGAATGCTGTTCTAAAGAGCGCAATTCCCATCTATCGGTAAGCAGCGCACGTGAGCGAATCTAATAGCAGGACTGTGTTACTACGATTGTACAGAGCAACTCTGTCAATACGCAGGTGTATCAATCAGTAGGGCCATGGTAAACAGAGCGATGTATCGTGTCTGTTGCATAAATAAAGAGTCTTTGATGTAATTGCTTCAGAGAAATATGAAAGTAAGCCTATCAGGAAAGTAATGCGAGACATGTAGCATGGGTCATGTCTTGCAGAACCTCTTACATCTGAGCTGTAGGCCTGCACAGCGTCCCTTTGGCGCAGAGGATAGCGCGTTGGACTTCTAATCCAAAGGTCGTGGGTTCGATCCCCACAAGGGACGGGCAATTTTTAAAAACGTGTGCCAATCTCCAGGTGGGTACTGACGTATGGGAAATCACAAGCCTCTGCAAAAGTTGAAAATTGTTGTGACCTCAGTTCTATGCTCAAGTATGTAGACCTTACACATATAAGCCAAATTCTCGTAGATCTGTTATCCATGACGCTGTTATGTGTAAATGCAGTAAAAACGGAACCATATCTTCACGTGCCTGTTGACGGGAATTTTCTTTCAATACCCAATTTTTACCTACTGATATAAATATAGCAATAGAACGCACATTTCGTACAGAAACAAATACAATGAAGAGAAAAGATTTTGAATTACTTCATGAGTCAATGTATGTAATCCCAGTGATGATCTTTAATTCTTCCAGCCCAAGGTGAGAGGGTTTCAGTTTTCTCGGCCACAAGTGAGAAAAGTAGACAGTTCCACAACAAGATATTCTGCTATGTTTCCTTAAGTGCTTCCATTAAACAATGGCACTCTGTATCTATAGAAACGGCGACAATTTTCACTTCGGCACAGGGGGCTTTTACTGGAGACTGTCAAGGGGGAACTTGCTAGATACATGAAGGGAGAAGATCAGACAGAGACGTCTGACGCTCCGCTGACGCTTGCCGAAACTACATTAAGTATGATTCCCGCCTATAACTGACGGCGAGAGAGATGCATCATCTGTCCACTTCTCATCGAAGCACACTGTCACCAAGCAATGGCTGACGCTTCGAGGACGGCTTGAAATTGCTAGGGAGGTGACGCAGCTAAAGTTCCTGGTAAATGTGCTAACAGGGCACACACGTTGGTGGGAGTGTATACATATGATGGGGACCGGCTGTGACACAGCAGTCAACCAAAGTCAAAAAATGTGACTAATCATACAGTGTTTCCTTTACCACTTCGTTAGTGAATGCTGTTCTAAAGAGCGCAATTCCCATCTATCGGTAAGCAGCGCACGTGAGCGAATCTAATAGCAGGACTGTGTTACTACGATTGTACAGAGCAACTCTGTCAATACGCAGGTGTATCAATCAGTAGGGCCATGGTAAACAGAGCGATGTATCGTGTCTGTTGCATAAATAAAGAGTCTTTGATGTAATTGCTTCAGAGAAATATGAAAGTAAGCCTATCAGGAAAGTAATGCGAGACATGTAGCATGGGTCATGTCTTGCAGAACCTCTTACATCTGAGCTGTAGGCCTGCACAGCGTCCCTTTGGCGCAGAGGATAGCGCGTTGGACTTCTCATCCAAAGGTCGTGGGTTCGATCCCCACAAGGGACGGGCAATTTTTAAAAACGTGTGCCAATCTCCAGGTGGGTACTGACGTATGGGAAATCACAAGCCTGTGCAAAAGTTGAAAATTGTTGTGACCTCAGTTCTATGCTCAAGTATGTAGACCTTACACATATAAGCCAAATTCTCGTAGATCTGTTATCCATGACGCTGTTATGTGTAAATGCAGTAAAAACGGAACCATATCTTCACGTGCCTGTTGACGGGAATTTTCTTTCAATACCCAATTTTTACCTACTGATATAAATATAGCAATAGAACGCACATTTCGTACAGAAACAAATACAATGAAGAGAAAAGATTTTGAATTACTTCATGAGTCAATGTATGTAATCCCAGTGATGATCTTTAATTCTTCCAGCCCAAGGTGAGAGGGTTTCAGTTTTCTCGGCCACAAGTGAGAAAAGTAGACAGTTCCACAACAAGATATTCTGCTATGTTTCCTTAAGTGCTTCCATTAAACAATGGCACTCTGTATCTATAGAAACGGCGACAATTTTCACTTCGGCACAGGGGGCTTTTACTGGAGACTGACAAGGGGGAACTTGCTAGATACATGAAGGGAGAAGATCAGACAGAGACGTCTGACGCTCCGCTGACGCTTGCCGAAACTACATTAAGTATGATTCCCGCCTATAACTGACGGCGAGAGAGATGCATCATCTGTCCACTTCTCATCGAAGCACACTGTCACCAAGCAATGTCTGACGCTTCGAGGACGGCTTGAAATTGCTAGGGAGGTGACGCAGCTAAAGTTCCTGGTAAATGTGCTAACAGGGCACACACGTTGGTGGGAGTGTATACATATGATGGGGACCGGCTGTGACACAGCAGTCAACCAAAGTCAAAAAATGTGACTAATCATACAGTGTTTCCTTTACCACTTCGTTAGTGAATGCTGTTCTAAAGAGCGCAATTCCCATCTATCGGTAAGCAGCGCACGTGAGCGAATCTAATAGCAGGACTGTGTTACTACGATTGTACAGAGCAACTCTGTCAATACGCAGGTGTATCAATCAGTAGGGCCATGGTAAACAGAGCGATGTATCGTGTCTGTTGCATAAATAAAGAGTCTTTGATGTAATTGCTTCAGAGAAATATGAAAGTAAGCCTATCAGGAAAGTAATGCGAGACATGTAGCATGGGTCATGTCTTGCAGAACCTCTTACATCTGAGCTGTAGTCCTGCACAGCGTCCCTTTGGCGCAGAGGATAGCGCGTTGGACTTCTCATCCAAAGGTCGTGGGTTCGATCCCCACAAGGGACGGGCAATTTTTAAAAACGTGTGCCAATCTCCAGGTGGGTACTGACGTATGGGAAATCACAAGCCTCTGCAAAAGTTGAAAATTGTTGTGACCTCAGTTCTATGCTCAAGTATGTAGACCTTACACATATAAGCCAAATTCTCGTAGATCTGTTATCCATGACGCTGTTATGTGTAAATGCAGTAAAAACGGAACCATATCTTCATGTGCCTGTTGACGGGAATTTTCTTTCAATACCCAATTTTTACCTACTGATATAAATATAGCAATAGAACGCACATTTCGTACAGAAACAAATACAATGAAGAGAAAAGATTTTGAATTACTTCATGAGTCAATGTATGTAATCCCAGTGATGATCTTTAATTCTTCCAGCCCAAGGTGAGAGGGTTTCAGTTTTCTCGGCCACAAGTGAGAAAAGTAGACAGTTCCACAACAAGATATTCTGCTATGTTTCCTTAAGTGCTTCCATTAAACAATGGCACTCTGTATCTATAGAAACGGCGACAATTTTCACTTCGGCACAGGGGGCTTTTACTGGAGACTGTCAAGGGGGAACTTGCTAGATACATGAAGGGAGAAGATCAGACAGAGACGTCTGACGCTCCGCTGACGCTTGCCGAAAACTACATTAAGTATGATTCCCGCCTATAACTGACGGCGAGAGAGATGCATCATCTGTCCACTTCTCATCGAAGCACACTGTCACCAAGCAATGGCTGACGCTTCGAGGACGGCTTGAAATTGCTAGGGAGGTGATGCAGCTAAAGTTCCTGGTAAATGTGCTAACAGGGCACACACGTTCGTGCGAGTGTATACATATGATGGGGACCGGCTGTGACACAGCAGTCAACCAAAGTCAAAAAATGTGACTAATCATACAGTGTTTCCTTCACCACTTCGTTAGTGAATGCTGTTCTAAAGAGCGCAATTCCCATCTATCGGTAAGCAGCGCACGTGAGCGAATCTAATAGCAGGACTGTGTTACTACGATTGTACAGAGCAACTCTGTCAATACGCAGGTGTATCAATCAGTAGGGCCATGGTAAACAGAGCGATGTATCGTGTCTGTTGCATAAATAAAGAGTCTTTGATGTAATTGCTTCAGAGAAATATGAAAGTAAGCCTATCAGGAAAGTAATGCGAGACATGTAGCATGGGTCATGTCTTGCAGAACCTCTTACATCTGAGCTGTAGGCCTGCACAGCGTCCCTTTGGCGCAGAGGATAGCGCGTTGGACTTCTAATCCAAAGGTCGTGGGTTCGATCCCCACAAGGGACGGGCAATTTTTAAAAACGTGTGCCAATCTCCAGGTGGGTACTGACGTATGGGAAATCACAAGCCTGTGCAAAAGTTGAAAATTGTTGTGACCTCAGTTCTATGCTCAAGTATGTAGACCTTACACATATAAGCCAAATTCTCGTAGATCTGTTATCCATGACGCTGTTATGTGTAAATGCAGTAAAAACGGAACCATATCTTCACGTGCCTGTTGACGGGAATTTTCTTTCAATACCCAATTTTTACCTACTGATATAAATATAGCAATAGAACGCACATTTCGTACAGAAACAAATACAATGAAGAGAAAAGATTTTGAATTACTTCATGAGTCAATGTATGTAATCCCAGTGATGATCTTTAATTCTTCCAGCCCAAGGTGAGAGGGTTTCAGTTTTCTCGGCCACAAGTGAGAAAAGTAGACAGTTCCACAACAAGATATTCTGCTATGTTTCCTTAAGTGCTTCCATTAAACAATGGCACTCTGTATCTATCTATAACTGACGGCGAGAGAGATGCATCATCTGTCCACTTCTCATCGAAGCACACTGTCACCAAGCAATGGCTGACGCTTCGAGGACGGCTTGAAATTGCTAGGGAGGTGATGCAGCTAAAGTTCCTGGTAAATGTGCTAACAGGGCACACACGTTCGTGGGAGTGTATACATATGATGGGGACCGGCTGTGACACAGCAGTCAACCAAAGTCAAAAAATGTGACTAATCATACAGTGTTTCCTTTACCACTTCGTTAGTGAATGCTGTTCTAAAGAGCGCAATTCCCATCTATCGGTAAGCAGCGCACGTGAGCAAATCTAATAGCAGGACTGTGTTACTACGATTGTACAGAGCAACTCTGTCAATACGCAGGTGTATCAATCAGTAGGGCCATGGTAAACAGAGCGATGTATCGTGTCTGTTGCATAAATAAAGAGTCTTTGATGTAATTGCTTCAGAGAAATATGAAAGTAAGCCTATCAGGAAAGTAATGCGAGACATGTAGCATGGGTCATGTCTTGCAGAACCTCTTACATCTGAGCTGTAGGCCTGCACAGCGTCCCTTTGGCGCAGAGGATAGCGCGTTGGACTTCTAATCCAAAGGTCGTGGGTTCGATCCCCACAAGGGACGGGCAATTTTTAAAAACGTGTGCCAATCTCCAGGTGGGTACTGACGTATGGGAAATCACAAGCCTCTGCAAAAGTTGAAAATTGTTGTGACCTCAGTTCTATGCTCAAGTATGTAGACCTTACACATATAAGCCAAATTCTCGTAGATCTGTTATCCATGACGCTGTTATGTGTAAATGCAGTAAAAACGGAACCATATCTTCACGTGCCTGTTGACGGGAATTTTCTTTCAATACCCAATTTTTACCTACTGATATAAATATAGCAATAGAACGCACATTTCGTACAGAAACAAATACAATGAAGAGAAAAGATTTTGAATTACTTCATGAGTCAATGTATGTAATCCCAGTGATGATTTTAATTCTTCCAGCCCAAGGTGAGAGGGTTTCAGTTTTCTCGGCCACAAGTGAGAAAAGTAGACAGTTCCACAACAAGATATTCTGCTATGTTTCCTTAAGTGCTTCCATTAAACAATGGCACTCTGTATCTATAGAAACGGCGACAATTTTCACTAAGGCACAGGGGGCTTTTACTGGAGACTGTCAAGGGGGAACTTGCTAGATACATGAAGGGAGAAGATCAGACAGAGACGTCTGACGCTCCGCTGACGCTTGCCGAAAACTACATTAAGTATGATTCCCGCCTATAACTGACGGCGAGAGAGATGCATCATCTGTCCACTTCTCATCGAAGCACACTGTCACCAAGCAATGGCTGACGCTTCGAGGACGGCTTGAAATTGCTAGGGAGGTGATGCAGCTAAAGTTCCTGGTAAACGTGCTAACAGGGCACACACGTTCGTGGGAGTGTATACATATGATGGGGACTGGCTGTGACACAGCAGTCAACCAAAGTCAAAAAATGTGACTAATCATACAGTGTTTCCTTTACCACTTCGTTAGTGAATGCTGTTCTAAAGAGCGCAATTCCCATCTATCGGTAAGCAGCGCACGTGAGCGAATCTAATAGCAGGACTGTGTTACTACGATTGTACAGAGCAACTCTGTCAATACGCAGGTGTATCAATCAGTAGGGCCATGGTAAACAGAGCGATGTATCGTGTCTGTTGCATAAATAAAGAGTCTTTGATGTAATTGCTTCAGAGAAATATGAAAGTAAGCCTATCAGGAAAGTAATGCGAGACATGTAGCATGGGTCATGTCTTGCAGAACCTCTTACATCTGAGCTGTAGGCCTGCACAGCGTCCCTTTGGCGCAGAGGATAGCGCGTTGGACTTCTAATCCAAAGGTCGTGGGTTCGATCCCCACAAAGGACGGGCAATTTTTAAAAATGTGTGCCAATCTCCAGGTGGGTACTGACGTATGGGAAATCACAAGCCTGTGCAAAAGTTGAAAATTGTTGTGACCTCAGTTCTATGCTCAAGTATGTAGACCTTACACATATAAGCCAAATTCTCGTAGATCTGTTATCCATAACGCTGTTATGTGTAAATGCAGTAAAAACGGAACCATATCTTCACGTGCCTGTTGACGGTAATTTTCTTTCAATACCCAATTTTTACCTACTGATATAAATATAGCAATAGAACGCACATTTCGTACAGAAACAAATACAATGAAGAGAAAAGCTTTTGAATTACTTCATGAGTCAATGTATGTAATCCCAGTGATGATCTTTAATTCTTCCAGCCCAAGGTGAGAGGGTTTCAGTTTTCTCGGCCACAAGTGAGAAAAGTAGACAGTTCCACAACAAGATATTCTGCAATGTTTCCTTAAGTGCTTCCATTAAATAATGGCACTCTATATCTATAGAAACGGCGACAATTTTCACTTCGGCACAGGGGTTTTTTACTGGAGACTGTCAAGGGGGAACTTGCTAGATACATGAAGGGAGAAGATCAGACAGAGACGTCTGACGCTCCGCTGACGCTTGCCGAAAACTACATTAAGTATGATTCCCGCCTATAACTGACGGCGAGAGAGATGCATCATCTGTCCACTTCTCATCGAAGCACACTGTCACCAAGCAATGGCTGACGCTTCGAGGACGGCTTGAAATTGCTAGGGAGGTGATGCAGCTAAAGTTCCTGGTAAATGTGCTAACAGGGCACACACGTTCGTGGGAGTGTATACATATGATGGGGACCGGCTGTGACACAGCAGTCAACCAAAGTCAAAAAATGTGACTAATCATACAGTGTTTCCTTTACCACTTCGTTAGTGAATGCTGTTCTAAAGAGCGCAATTCCCATCTATCGGTAAGCAGCGCACGTGAGCGAATCTAATAGCAGGACTGTGTTACTACGATTGTACAGAGCAACTCTGTCAATACGCAGGTGTATCAATCAGTAGGGCCATGGTAAACAGAGCGATGTATCGTGTCTGTTGCATAAATAAAGAGTCTTTGATGTAATTGCTTCAGAGAAATATGAAAGTAAGCCTATCAGGAAAGTAATGCGAGACATGTAGCATGGGTCATGTCTTGCAGAACCTCTTACATCTGAGCTGTAGGCCTGCACAGCGTCCCTTTGGCGCAGAGGATAGCGCGTTGGACTTCTCATCCGAAGGTCGTGGGTTCGATCCCCACAAGGGACGGGCAATTTTTAAAAACGTGTGCCAATCTCCAGGTGGGTACTGACGTATGGGAAATCACAAGCCTCTGCAAAAGTTGAAAATTGTTGTGACCTCAGTTCTATGCTCAAGTATGTAGACCTTACACATATAAGCCAAATTCTCGTAGATCTGTTATCCATGACGCTGTTATGTGTAAATGCAGTAAAAACGGAACCATATCTTCACGTGCCTGTTGACGGGAATTTTCTTTCAATACCCAATTTTTACCTACTGATATAAATATAGCAATAGAACGCACATTTCGTACAGAAACAAATACAATGAAGAGAAAAGATTTTGAATTACTTCATGAGTCAATGTATGTAATCCCAGTGATGATCTTTAATTCTTCCAGCCCAAGGTGAGAGGGTTTCAGTTTTCTCGGCCACAAGTGAGAAAAGTAGACGGTTCCACAACAAGATATTCTGCTATGTTTCCTTAAGTGCTTCCATTAAACAATGGCACTCTGTATCTATAGAAACGGCGACAATTTTCACTTCGGCACAGGGGGCTTTTACTGGAGACTGTCAAGGGGGAACTTGCTAGATACATGAAGGGAGAAGATCAGACAGAGACGTCTGACGCTCCGCTGACGCTTGCCGAAAACTACATTAAGTATGATTCCCGCCTATAACTGACGGCGAGAGAGATGCATCATCTGTCCACTTCTCATCGAAGCACACTGTCACCAAGCAATGGCTGACGCTTCGAGGATGGCTTGAAATTGCTAGGGAGGTGATGCAGCTAAAGTTCCTGGTAAATGTGCTAACAGGGCACACACGTTCGTGGGAGTGTATACATATGATGGGGACCGGCTGTGACACAGCAGTCAACCAAAGTCAAAAAATGTGACTAATCATACAGTGTTTCCTTTACCACTTCGTTAGTGAATGCTGTTCTAAAGAGCGCAATTCCCATCTATCGGTAAGCAGCGCACGTGAGCGAATCTAATAGCAGGACTGTGTTACTACGATTGTACAGAGCAACTCTGTCAATACGCAGGTGTATCAATCAGTAGGGCCATGGTAAACAGAGCGATGTATCGTGTCTGTTGCATAAATAAAGAGTCTTTGATGTAATTGCTTCAGAGAAATATGAAAGTAAGCCTATCAGGAAAGTAATGCGAGACATGTAGCATGGGTCATGTCTTGTAGAACCTCTTACATCTGAGCTGTAGGCCTGAACAGCGTCCCTTTGGCGCAGAGGATAGCGCGTTGGACTTCTAATCCAAAGGTCGTCGGTTCGATCCCCACAAGGGACGGGTAATTTTTAAAAACGTGTGCCAATCTCCAGGTGGGTACTGACGTATGGGAAATCACAAGCCTCTGCAAAAGTTGAAAATTGTTGTGACCTCAGTTCTATGCTCAAGTATGTAGACCTTACACATATAAGCCAAATTCTCGTAGATCTGTTATCCATGACGCTGTTATGTGTAAATGCAGTAAAAACGGAACCATATCTTCACGTGCCTGTTGACGGGAATTTTCTTTCAATACCCAATTTTTACCTACTGATATAAATATAGCAATAGAACGCACATTTCGTACAGAAACAAACACAATGAAGAGAAAAGATTTTGAATTACTTCATGAGTCAATGTATGTAATCCCAGTGATGATCTTTAATTCTTCCAGCCCAAGGTGAGAGGGTTTCAGTTTTCTCGGCCACAAGTGAGAAAAGTAGACAGTTCCACAACAAGATATTCTGCTATGTTTCCTTAAGTGCTTCCATTAAACAATGGCACTCTGTATCTATAGAAACGGCGACAATTTTCACTTCGGCACAGGGGGCTTTTACTGGAGACTGTCAAGGGGGAACTTGCTAGATACATGAAGGGAGAAGATCAGACAGAGACGTCTGACGCTCCGCTGATGCTTGCCGAAAACTACATTAAGTATGATTCCCGCCTATAACTCACGGCGAGAGAGATGCATCATCTGTCCACTTCTCATCGAAGCACACTGTCACCAAGCAATGGCTGACGCTTCGAGGACGGCTTGAAATTGCTAGGGAGGTGATGCAGCTAAAGTTCCTGGTAAATGTGCTAACAGGGCACACACGTTCGTGGGAGTGTATACATATGATGGGGACCGGCTGTGACACAGCAGTCAACCAAAGTCAAAAAATGTGACTAATCATACAGTGTTTCCTTTACCACTTCGTTAGTGAATGCTGTTCTAAAGAGCGCAATTCCCATCTATCGGTAAGCAGCGCACGTGAGCGAATCTAATAGCAGGACTGTGTTACTACGATTGTACAGAGCAACTCTGTCAATACGCAGGTGTATCAATCAGTAGGGCCATGGTAAACAGAGCGATGTATCGTGTCTGTTGCATAAATAAAGAGTCTTTGATGTAATTGCTTCAGAGAAATATGAAAGTAAGCCTATCAGGAAAGTAATGCGAGACATGTAGCATGGGTCATGTCTTGCAGAACCTCTTACATCTGAGCTGTAGGCCTGCACAGCGTCCCTTTGGCGCAGAGGATAGCGCGTTGGACTTCTAATCCAAAGGTCGTGGGTTCGATCCCAACAAGGGATGGGCAATTTTTACAAACGTGTGCCAATCTCCAGGTGGGTACTGACGTATGGGAAATCACAAGCCTCTGCAAAAGTTGAAAATTGTTGTGACCTCAGTTCTATGCTCAAGTATGTAGACCTTACACATATAAGCCAAATTCTCGTAGATCTGTTATCCATGACGCTGTTATGTGTAAATGCAGTAAAAACGGAACCATATCTTCACGTGCCTGTTGACGGGAATTTTCTTTCAATACCCAATTTTTACCTACTGATATAAATATAGCAATAGAACGCACATTTCGTACAGAAACAAATACAATGAAGAGAAAAGATTTTGAATTACTTCATGAGTCAATGTATGTAATCCCAGTGATGATCTTTAATTCTTCCAGCCCAAGGTGAGAGGGTTTCAGTTTTCTCGGCCACAAGTGAGAAAAAAAGACAGTTCCACAACAAGATATTCTGCTATGTTTCCTTAAGTGCTTCCATTAAACAATGGCACTCTGTATCTATAGAAACGGCGACAATTTTCACTTCGGCACAGGGGGCTTTTACTGGAGACTGTCAAGGGGGAACTTGCTAGATACATGAAGGGAGAAGATCAGACAGAGACGTCTGACGCTCCGCTGATGCTTGCCGAAAACTACATTAAGTATGATTCCCGCCTATAACTCACGGCGAGAGAGATGCATCATCTGTCCACTTCTCATCGAAGCACACTGTCACCAAGCAATGGCTGACGCTTCGAGGACGGCTTGAAATTGCTAGGGAGGTGATGCAGCTAAAGTTCCTGGTAAATGTGCTAACAGGGCACACACGTTCGTGGGAGTGTATACATATGATGGGGACCGGCTGTGACACAGCAGTCAACCAAAGTCAAAAAATGAGACTAATCATACAGTGTTTCCTTTACCACTTCGTTAGTGAATGCTGTTCTAAAGAGCGCAATTCCCATCTATCGGTAAGCAGCGCACGTGAGCGAATCTAATAGCAGGACTGTGTTACTACGATTGTACAGAGCAACTCTGTCAATACGCAGGTGTATCAATCAGTAGGGCCATGGTAAACAGAGCGATGTATCGTGTCTGTTGCATAAATAAAGAGTCTTTGATGTAATTGCTTCAGAGAAATATGAAAGTAAGCCTATCAGGAAAGTAATGCGAGACATGTAGCATGGGTCATGTCTTGCAGAACCTCTTACATCTGAGCTGTAGGCCAGCACAGCGTCCCTTTGGCGCAGAGGATAGCGCGTTGGACTTCTAATCCAAAGGTCGTGGGTTCGATCCCCACAAAGGACGGGCAATTTTTAAAAATGTGTGCCAATCTCCAGGTGGGTACTGACGTATGGGAAATCACAAGCCTGTGCAAAAGTTGAAAATTGTTGTGACCTCAGTTCTATGCTCAAGTATGTAGACCTTACACATATAAGCCAAATTCTCGTAGATCTGTTATCCATAACGCTGTTATGTGTAAATGCAGTAAAAACGGAACCATATCTTCACGTGCCTGTTGACGGTAATTTTCTTTCAATACCCAATTTTTACCTACTGATATAAATATAGCAATAGAACGCACATTTCGTACAGAAACAAATACAATGAAGAGAAAAGCTTTTGAATTACTTCATGAGTCAATGTATGTAATCCCAGTGATGATCTTTAATTCTTCCAGCCCAAGGTGAGAGGGTTTCAGTTTTCTCGGCCACAAGTGAGAAAAGTAGACAGTTCCACAACAAGATATTCTGCAATGTTTCCTTAAGTGCTTCCATTAAATAATGGCACTCTATATCTATAGAAACGGCGACAATTTTCACTTCGGCACAGGGGTTTTTTACTGGAGACTGTCAAGGGGGAACTTGCTAGATACATGAAGGGAGAAGATCAGACAGAGACGTCTGACGCTCCGCTGACGCTTGCCGAAAACTACATTAAGTATGATTCCCGCCTATAACTGACGGCGAGAGAGATGCATCATCTGTCCACTTCTCATCGAAGCACACTGTCACCAAGCAATGGCTGACGCTTCGAGGACGGCTTGAAATTGCTAGGGAGGTGATGCAGCTAAAGTTCCTGGTAAATGTGCTAACAGGGCACACACGTTCGTGGGAGTGTATACATATGATGGGGACCGGCTGTGACACAGCAGTCAACCAAAGTCAAAAAATGTGACTAATCATACAGTGTTTCCTTTACCACTTCGTTAGTGAATGCTGTTCTAAAGAGCGCAATTCCCATCTATCGGTAAGCAGCGCACGTGAGCGAATCTAATAGCAGGACTGTGTTACTACGATTGTACAGAGCAACTCTGTCAATACGCAGGTGTATCAATCAGTAGGGCCATGGTAAACAGAGCGATGTATCGTGTCTGTTGCATAAATAAAGAGTCTTTGATGTAATTGCTTCAGAGAAATATGAAAGTAAGCCTATCAGGAAAGTAATGCGAGACATGTAGCATGGGTCATGTCTTGCAGAACCTCTTACATCTGAGCTGTAGGCCTGCACAGCGTCCCTTTGGCGCAGAGGATAGCGCGTTGGACTTCTCATCCGAAGGTCGTGGGTTCGATCCCCACAAGGGACGGGCAATTTTTAAAAACGTGTGCCAATCTCCAGGTGGGTACTGACGTATGGGAAATCACAAGCCTCTGCAAAAGTTGAAAATTGTTGTGACCTCAGTTCTATGCTCAAGTATGTAGACCTTACACATATAAGCCAAATTCTCGTAGATCTGTTATCCATGACGCTGTTATGTGTAAATGCAGTAAAAACGGAACCATATCTTCACGTGCCTGTTGACGGGAATTTTCTTTCAATACCCAATTTTTACCTACTGATATAAATATAGCAATAGAACGCACATTTCGTACAGAAACAAATACAATGAAGAGAAAAGATTTTGAATTACTTCATGAGTCAATGTATGTAATCCCAGTGATGATCTTTAATTCTTCCAGCCCAAGGTGAGAGGGTTTCAGTTTTCTCGGCCACAAGTGAGAAAAGTAGACAGTTCCACAACAAGATATTCTGCTATGTTTCCTTAAGTGCTTCCATTAAACAATGGCACTCTGTATCTATAGAAACGGCGACAATTTTCACTTCGGCACAGGGGGCTTTTACTGGAGACTGTCAAGGGGGAACTTGCTAGATACATGAAGGGAGAAGATCAGACAGAGACGTCTGACGCTCCGCTGATGCTTGCCGAAAACTACATTAAGTATGATTCCCGCCTATAACTGACGGCGAGAGAGATGCATCATCTGTCCACTTCTCATCGAAGCACACTGTCACCAAGCAATGGCTGACGCTTCGAGGACGGCTTGAAATTGCTAGGGAGGTGATGCAGCTAAAGTTCCTGGTAAATGTGCTAACAGGGCACACACGTTCGTGGGAGTGTATACATATGATGGGGACCGGCTGTGACACAGCAGTCAACCAAAGTCAAAAAATGTGACTAATCATACAGTGTTTCCTTTACCACTTCGTTAGTGAATGCTGTTCTAAAGAGCGCAATTCCCATCTATCGGTAAGCAGCGCACGTGAGCGAATCTAATAGCAGGACTGTGTTACTACGATTGTACAGAGCAACTCTGTCAATACGCAGGTGTATCAATCAGTAGGGCCATGGTAAACAGAGCGATGTATCGTGTCTGTTGCATAAATAAAGAGTCTTTGATGTAATTGCTTCAGAGAAATATGAAAGTAAGCCTATCAGGAAAGTAATGCGAGACATGTAGCATGGGTCATGTCTTGCAGAACCTCTTACATCTGAGCTGTAGGCCTGCACAGCGTCCCTTTGGCGCAGAGGATAGCGCGTTGGACTTCTAATCCAAAGGTCGTGGGTTCGATCCCCACAAGGGACGGGCAATTTTTAAAAACGTGTGCCAATCTCCAGGTGGGTACTGACGTATGGGAAATCACAAGCCTCTGCAAAAGTTGAAAATTGTTGTGACCTCAGTTCTATGCTCATGTATGTAGACCTTACACATATAAGCCAAATTCTCGTAGATCTGTTATCCATGACGCTGTTATGTGTAAATGCAGTAAAAACGGAACCATATCTTCACGTGCCTGTTGACGGGAATTTTCTTTCAATACCCAATTTTTACCTACTGATATAAATATAGCAATAGAACGCACATTTCGTACAGAAACAAATACAATGAAGAGAAAAGATTTTGAATTACTTCATGAGTCAATGTATGTAATCCCAGTGATGATCTTTAATTCTTCCAGCCCAAGGTGAGAGGGTTTCAGTTTTCTCGGCCACAAGTGAGAAAAGTAGACGGTTCCACAACAAGATATTCTGCTATGTTTCCTTAAGTGCTTCCATTAAACAATGGCACTCTGTATCTATAGAAACGGCGACAATTTTCACTTCGGCACAGGGGGCTTTTACTGGAGACTGTCAAGGGGGAACTTGCTAGATACATGAAGGGAGAAGATCAGACAGAGACGTCTGACGCTCCGCTGACGCTTGCCGAAAACTACATTAAGTATGATTCCCGCCTATAACTGACGGCGAGAGAGATGCATCATCTGTCCACTTCTCATCGAAGCACACTGTCACCAAGCAATGGCTGACGCTTCGAGGATGGCTTGAAATTGCTAGGGAGGTGATGCAGCTAAAGTTCCTGGTAAATGTGCTAACAGGGCACACACGTTCGTGGGAGTGTATACATATGATGGGGACCGGCTGTGACACAGCAGTCAACCAAAGTCAAAAAATGTGACTAATCATACAGTGTTTCCTTTACCACTTCGTTAGTGAATGCTGTTCTAAAGAGCGCAATTCCCATCTATCGGTAAGCAGCGCACGTGAGCGAATCTAATAGCAGGACTGTGTTACTACGATTGTACAGAGCAACTCTGTCAATACGCAGGTGTATCAATCAGTAGGGCCATGGTAAACAGAGCGATGTATCGTGTCTGTTGCATAAATAAAGAGTCTTTGATGTAATTGCTTCAGAGAAATATGAAAGTAAGCCTATCAGGAAAGTAATGCGAGACATGTAGCATGGGTCATGTCTTGTAGAACCTCTTACATCTGTGCTGTAGGCCTGAACAGCGTCCCTTTGGCGCAGAGGATAGCGCGTTGGACTTCTAATCCAAAGGTCGTCGGTTCGATCCCCACAAGGGACGGGTAATTTTTAAAAACGTGTGCCAATCTCCAGGTGGGTACTGACGTATGGGAAATCACAAGCCTCTGCAAAAGTTGAAAATTGTTGTGACCTCAGTTCTATGCTCAAGTATGTAGACCTTACACATATAAGCCAAATTCTCGTAGATCTGTTATCCATGACGCTGTTATGTGTAAATGCAGTAAAAACGGAACCATATCTTTACGTGCCTGTTGACGGGAATTTTCTTTCAATACCCAATTTTTACCTACTGATATAAATATAGCAATAGAACGCACATTTCGTACAGAAACAAACACAATGAAGAGAAAAGATTTTGAATTACTTCATGAGTCAATGTATGTAATCCCAGTGATGATCTTTAATTCTTCCAGCCCAAGGTGAGAGGGTTTCAGTTTTCTCGGCCACAAGTGAGAAAAGTAGACAGTTCCACAACAAGATATTCTGCTATGTTTCCTTAAGTGCTTCCATTAAACAATGGCACTCTGTATCTATAGAAACGGCGACAATTTTCACTTCGGCACAGGGGGCTTTTACTGGAGACTGTCAAGGGGGAACTTGCTAGATACATGAAGGGAGAAGATCAGACAGAGACGTCTGACGCTCCGCTGATGCTTGCCGAAAACTACATTAAGTATGATTCCCGCCTATAACTCACGGCGAGAGAGATGCATCATCTGTCCACTTCTCATCGAAGCACACTGTCACCAAGCAATGGCTGACGCTTCGAGGACGGCTTGAAATTGCTAGGGAGGTGATGCAGCTAAAGTTCCTGGTAAATGTGCTAACAGGGCACACACGTTCGTGGGAGTGTATACATATGATGGGGACCGGCTGTGACACAGCAGTCAACCAAAGTCAAAAAATGTGACTAATCATACAGTGTTTCCTTTACCACTTCGTTAGTGAATGCTGTTCTAAAGAGCGCAATTCCCATCTATCGGTAAGCAGCGCACGTGAGCGAATCTAATAGCAGGACTGTGTTACTACGATTGTACAGAGCAACTCTGTCAATACGCAGGTGTATCAATCAGTAGGGCCATGGTAAACAGAGCGATGTATCGTGTCTGTTGCATAAATAAAGAGTCTTTGATGTAATTGCTTCAGAGAAATATGAAAGTAAGCCTATCAGGAAAGTAATGCGAGACATGTAGCATGGGTCATGTCTTGCAGAACCTCTTACATCTGAGCTGTAGGCCTGCACAGCGTCCCTTTGGCGCAGAGGATAGCGCGTTGGACTTCTAATCCAAAGGTCGTGGGTTCGATCCCAACAAGGGATGGGCAATTTTTACAAACGTGTGCCAATCTCCAGGTGGGTACTGACGTATGGGAAATCACAAGCCTCTGCAAAAGTTGAAAATTGTTGTGACCTCAGTTCTATGCTCAAGTATGTAGACCTTACACATATAAGCCAAATTCTCGTAGATCTGTTATCCATGACGCTGTTATGTGTAAATGCAGTAAAAACGGAACCATATCTTCACGTGCCTGTTGACGGGAATTTTCTTTCAATACCCAATTTTTACCTACTGATATAAATATAGCAATAGAACGCACATTTCGTACAGAAACAAATACAATGAAGAGAAAAGATTTTGAATTACTTCATGAGTCAATGTATGTAATCCCAGTGATGATCTTTAATTCTTCCAGCCCAAGGTGAGAGGGTTTCAGTTTTCTCGGCCACAAGTGAGAAAAAAAGACAGTTCCACAACAAGATATTCTGCTATGTTTCCTTAAGTGCTTCCATTAAACAATGGCACTCTGTATCTATAGAAACGGCGACAATTTTCACTTCGGCACAGGGGGCTTTTACTGGAGACTGTCAAGGGGGAACTTGCTAGATACATGAAGGGAGAAGATCAGACAGAGACGTCTGACGCTCCGCTGATGCTTGCCGAAAACTACATTAAGTATGATTCCCGCCTATAACTGACGGCGAGAGAGATGCATCATCTGTCCACTTCTCATCGAAGCACACTGTCACCAAGCAATGGCTGACGCTTCGAGGACGGCTTGAAATTGCTAGGGAGGTGATGCAGCTAAAGTTCCTGGTAAATGTGCTAACAGGGCACACACGTTCGTGGGAGTGTATACATATGATGGGGACCGGCTGTGACACAGCAGTCAACCAAAGTCAAAAAATGAGACTAATCATACAGTGTTTCCTTTACCACTTCGTTAGTGAATGCTGTTCTAAAGAGCGCAATTCCCATCTATCGGTAAGCAGCGCACGTGAGCGAATCTAATAGCAGGACTGTGTTACTACGATTGTACAGAGCAACTCTGTCAATACGCAGGTGTATCAATCAGTAGGGCCATGGTAAACAGAGCGATGTATCGTGTATGTTGCATAAATAAAGAGTCTTTGATGTAATTGCTTCAGAGAAATATGAAAGTAAGCCTATCAGGAAAGTAATGCGAGACATGTAGCATGGGTCATGTCTTGCAGAACCTCTTACATCTGAGCTGTAGGCCTGCACAGCGTCCCTTTGGCGCAGAGGATAGCGCGTTGGACTTCTCATCCAAAGGTCGTGGGTTCGATCCCCACAAGGGACGGGCAATTTTTAAAAACGTGTGCCAATCTCCAGGTGGGTACTGACGTATGGGAAATCACAAGCCTCTGCAAAAGTAGAAAATTGTTGTGACCTCAGTTCTATGCTCAAGTATGTAGACCTTACACATATAAGCCAAATTCTCGTAGATCTGTTATCCATGACGCTGTTATGTGTAAATGCAGTAAAAACGGAACCATATCTTCACGTGCCTGTTGACGGGAATTTTCTTTCAATACCCAATTTTTACCTACTGATATAAATATAGCAATAGAACGCACATTTCGTACAGAAACAAATACAATGAAGAGAAAAGATTTTGAATTACTTCATGAGTCAATGTATGTAATCCCAGTGATGATCTTTAATTCTTCCAGCCCAAGGTGAGAGGGTTTCAGTTTTCTCGGCCACAAGTGAGAAAAGTAGACAGTTCCACAACAAGATATTCTGCTATGTTTCCTTAAGTGCTTCCATTAAACAATGGCACTCTGTATCTATAGAAACGGCGACAATTTTCACTTCGGCACAGGGGCTTTTACTGGAGACTGTCAAGGGGGAACTTGCTAGATACATGAAGGGAGAAGATCAGACAGAGACGTCTGACGCTCCGCTGACGCTTGCCGAAAACTACATTAAGTATGATTCCCGCCTATAACTGACGGCGAGAGAGATGCATCATCTGTCCACTTCTCATCGAAGCACACTGTCACCAAGCAATGGCTGACGCTTCGAGGACGGCTTGAAATTGCTAGGGAGGTGATGCAGCTAAAGTTCCTGGTAAATGTGCTAACAGGGCACACACGTTCGTGGGAGTGTATACATATGATGGGGACCGGCTGTGACACAGCAGTCAACCAAAGTCAAAAAATGTGACTAATCATACAGTGTTTCCTTTACCACTTCGTTAGTGAATGCTGTTCTAAAGAGCGCAATTCCCATCTATCGGTAAGCAGCGCACGTGAGCGAATCTAATAGCAGGACTGTGTTACTACGATTGTACAGAGCAACTCTGTCAATACGCAGGTGTATCAATCAGTAGGGCCATGGTAAACAGAGCGATGTATCGTGTCTGTTGCATAAATAAAGAGTCTTTGATGTAATTGCTTCAGAGAAATATGAAAGTAAGCCTATCAGGAAAGTAATGCGAGACATGTAGCATGGGTCATGTCTTGCAGAACCTCTTACATATGAGCTGTAGGCCTGCACAGCGTCCCTTTGGCGCAGAGGATAGCGCGTTGGACTTCTAATCCAAAGGTCGTGGGTTCGATCCCCACAAGGGACGGGCAATTTTTAAAAACGTGTGCCAATCTCCAGGTGGGTACTGACGTATGGGAAATCACAAGCCTCTGCAAAAGTTGAAAATTGTTGTGACCTCAGTTCTATGCTCAAGTATGTAGACCTTACACATATAAGCCAAATTCTCGTAGATCTGTTATCCATGACGCTGTTATGTGTAAATGCAGTAAAAACGGAACCATATCTTCACGTGCCTGTTGACGGGAATTTTCTTTCAATACCCAATTTTTACCTACTGATATAAATATAGCAATAGAACGCACATTTCGTACAGAAACAAATACAATGAAGAGAAAAGATTTTGAATTACTTCATGAGTCAACGTATGTAATCCCAGTGATGATCTTTAATTCTTCCAGCCCAAGGTGAGAGGGTTTCAGTTTTCTCGGCCACAAGTGAGAAAAGTAGACAGTTCCACAACAAGATATTCTGCTATGTTTCCTTAAGTGCTTCCATTAAACAATGGCACTCTGTATCTATAGAAACGGCGACAATTTTCACTTCGGCACAGGGGGCTTTTACTGGAGACTGTCAAGGGGGAACTTGCTAGATACATGAAGGGAGAAGATCAGACAGAGACGTCTGACGCTCCGCTGATGCTTGCCGAAAACTACATTAAGTATGATTCCCGCCTATAACTGACGGCGAGAGAGATGCATCATCTGTCCACTTCTCATCGAAGCACACTGTCACCAAGCAATGGCTGACGCTTCGAGGACGGCTTGAAATTGCTAGGGAGGTGATGCAGCTAAAGTTCCTGGTAAATGTGCTAACAGGGCACACACGTTCGTGGGAGTGTATACATATGATGGGGACCGGCTGTGACACAGCAGTCAACCAAAGTCAAAAAATGTGACTAATCATACAGTGTTTCCTTTACCACTTCGTTAGTGAATGCTGTTCTAAAGAGCGCAATTCCCATCTATCGGTAAGCAGCGCACGTGAGCGAATCTAATAGCAGGACTGTGTTACTACGATTGTACAGAGCAACTCTGTCAATACGCAGGTGTATCAATCAGTAGGGCCATGGTAAACAGAGCGATGTATCGTGTCTGTTGCATAAATAAAGAGTCTTTGATGTAATTGCTTCAGAGAAATATGAAAGTAAACCTATCAGGAAAGTAATGCGAGACATGTAGCATGGGTCATGTCTTGCAGAACCTCTTACATCTGAGCTGTAGGCCTGCACAGCGTCCCTTTGGCGCAGAGGATAGCGCGTTGGACTTCTAATCCAAAGGTCGTGGGTTCGATCCCCACAAGGGACGGGTAATTTTTAAAAACGTGTGCCGATCTCCTGGTGGGTACTGACGTATGGGAAATGACAAGCCTCTCCAAAAGTTGAAAATTGTTGTGACCTCAGTTCTATGCTCAAGTATGTAGACCTTACACATATAAGCCAAATTCTCGTAGATCTGTTATCCATGACGCTGTTATGTGTAAATGCAGTAAAAACGGAACCATATCTTCACGTGCCTGTTGACGGGAATTTTCTTTCAATACCCAATTTTTACCTACTGATATAAATATAGCAATAGAACGCACATTTCGTACAGAAACAAATACAATGAAGAGAAAAGATTTTGAATTACTTCATGAGTCAATGTATGTAATCCCAGTGATGATCTTTAATTCTTCCAGCCCAAGGTGAGAGGGTTTCAGTTTTCTCGGCCACAAGTGAGAAAAGTAGACAGTTCCACAACAAGATATTCTGCTATGTTTCCTTAAGTGCTTCCATTAAACAATGGCACTCTGTATCTATAGAAACGGCGACAATTTTCACTTCGGCACAGGGGGCTTTTACTGGAGACTGTCAAGGGGGAACTTGCTAGATACATGAAGGGAGAAGATCAGACAGAGACGTCTGACGCTCCGCTGACGCTTGCCGAAAACTACATTAAGTATGATTCCCGCCTATAACTCACGGCGAGAGAGATGCATCATCTGTCCACTTCTCATCGAAGCACACTGTCACCAAGCAATGGCTGACGCTTCGAGGACGGCTTGAAATTGCTAGGGAGGTGATGCAGCTAAAGTTCCTGGTAAATGTGCTAACAGGGCACACACGTTCGTGGGAGTGTATACATATGATGGGGACCGGCTGTGACACAGCAGTCAACCAAAGTCAAAAAATGTGACTAATCATACAGTGTTTCCTTTACCACTTCGTTAGTGAATGCTGTTCTAAAGAGCGCAATTCCCATCTATCGGTAAGCAGCGCACGTGAGCGAATCTAATAGCAGGACTGTGTTACTACGATTGTACAGAGCAACTCTGTCAATACGCAGGTGTATCAATCAGTAGGGCCATGGTAAACAGAGCGATGTATCGTGTCTGTTGCATAAATAAAGAGTCTTTGATGTAATTGCTTCAGAGAAATATGAAAGTAAGCCTATCAGGAAAGTAATGCGAGACATGTAGCATGGGTCATGTCTTGCAGAACCTCTTACATCTGAGCTGTAGGCCTGCACAGCGTCCCTTTGGCGCAGAGGATAGCGCGTTGGACTTCTCATCCAAAGGTCGTGGGTTCGATCCCCACAAGGGACGGGCAATTTTTAAAAACGTGTGCCAATCTGCAGGTGGGTACTGACGTATGGGAAATCACAAGCCTCTGCAAAAGTTGAAAATTGTTGTGACCTCAGTTCTATGCTCAAGTATGTAGACCTTACACATATAAGCCAAATTCTCGTAGATCTGTTATCCATGACGCTGTTATGTGTAAATGCAGTAAAAACGGAACCATATCTTCACGTGCCTGTTGATGGGAATTTTCTTTCAATACCCAATTTTTACCTACTGATATAAATATAGCAATAGAACGCACATTTCGTACAGAAACAAATACAATGAAGAGAAAAGATTTTGAATTACTTCATGAGTCAATGTATGTAATCCCAGTGATGATCTTTAATTCTTCCAGCCCAAGGTGAGAGGGTTTCAGTTTTCTCGGCCACAAGTGAGAAAAGTAGACAGTTCCACAACAAGATATTCTGCTATGTTTCCTTAAGTGCTTCCATTAAACAATGGCACTCTGTATCTATAGAAACGGCGACAATTTTCACTTCGGCACAGGGGGCTTTTACTGGAGACTGTCAAGGGGAAACTTGCTAGATACATGAAGGGAGAAGATCAGACAGAGACGTCTGACGCTCCGCTGACGCTTGCCGAAAACTACATTAAGTATGATTCCCGCCTATAACTGACGGCGAGAGAGATGCATCATCTGTCCACTTCTCATCGAAGCACACTGTCACCAAGCAATGGCTGACGCTTCGAGGACGGCTTGAAATTGCTAGGGAGGTGATGCAGCTAAAGTTCCTGGTAAATGTGCTAACAGGGCACACACGTTCGTGGGAGTGTATACATATGATGGGGACCGGCTGTGACACAGCAGTCAACCAAAGTCAAAAAATGTGACTAATCATACAGTGTTTCCTTTACCACTTCGTTAGTGAATGCTGTTCTAAAGAGCGCAATTCCCATCTATCGGTAAGCAGCGCACGTGAGCGAATCTAATAGCAGGACTGTGTTACTACGATTGTACAGAGCAACTCTGTCAATACGCAGGTGTATCAATCACTAGGGCCATGGTAAACAGAGCGATGTATCGTGTCTGTTGCATAAATAAAGAGTCTTTGATGTAATTGCTTCAGAGAAATATGAAAGTAAGCCTATCAGGAAAGTAATGCGAGACATGTAGCATGGGTCATGTCTTGCAGAACCTCTTACATCTGAGCTGTAGGCCTGCACAGCGTCCCTTTGGCGCAGAGGATAGCGCGTTGGACTTCTAATCCAAAGGTCGTGGGTTCGATCCCCACAAGGGACGGGCAATTTTTAAAAACGTGTGCCAATCTCCAGATGGGTACTGACGTATAGGAAATCACAAGCCTCTGCAAAAGTTGAAAATTATTGTGACCTCAGTTCTATGCTCAAGTATGTAGACCTTACACATATAAGCCAAATTCTCGTAGATCTGTTATCCATGACGCTGTTATGTGTAAATGCAGTAAAAACGGAACCATATCTTCACGTGCCTGTTGACGGTAATTTTCTTTCAATACCCAATTTTTACCTACTGATATAAATATAGCAATAGAACGCACATTTCGTACAGAAACAAATACAATGAAGAGAAAAGATTTTGAATTACTTCATGAGTCAATGTATGTAATCCCAGTGATGATCTTTAATTCTTCCAGCCCAAGGTGAGAGGGTTTCAGTTTTCTCGGCCACAAGTGAGAAAAGTAGACAGTTCCACAACAAGATATTCTGCTATGTTTCCTTAAGTGCTTCCATTAAACAATGGCACTCTGTATCTATAGAAACGGCGACAATTTTCACTTCGGCACAGGGGGCTTTTACTGGAGACTGTCAAGGGGAAACTTGCTAGATACATGAAGGGAGAAGATCAGACAGAGACGTCTGACGCTCCGCTGACGCTTGCCGAAAACTACATTAAGTATGATTCCCGCCTATAACTGACGGCGAGAGAGATGCATCATCTGTCCACTTCTCATCGAAGCACACTGTCACCAAGCAATGGCTGACGCTTCGAGGACGGCTTGAAATTGCTAGGGAGGTGATGCAGCTAAAGTTCCTGGTAAATGTGCTAACAGGGCACACACGTTCGTGGGAGTGTATACATATGATGGGGACCGGCTGTGACACAGCAGTCAACCAAAGTCAAAAAATGTGACTAATCATACAGTGTTTCCTTTACCACTTCGTTAGTGAATGCTGTTCTAAAGAGCGCAATTCCCATCTATCGGTAAGCAGCGCACGTGAGCGAATCTAATAGCAGGACTGTGTTACTACGATTGTACAGAGCAACTCTGTCAATACGCAGGTGTATCAATCAGTAGGGCCATGGTAAACAGAGCGATGTATCGTGTCTGTTGCATAAATAAAGAGTCTTTGATGTAATTGCTTCAGAGAAATATGAAAGTAAGCCTATCAGGAAAGTAATGCGAGACATGTAGCATGGGTCATGTCTTGCAGAACCTCTTACATCTGAGCTGTAGGCCTGCACAGCGTCCCTTTGACGCAGAGGATAGCGCGTTGGACTTCTAATCCAAAGGTCGTGGGTTCGATCCCCACAAGGGACGGGCAATTTTTAAAAACGTGTGCCAATCTCCAGATGGGTACTGACGTATAGGAAATCACAAGCCTCTGCAAAAGTTGAAAATTATTGTGACCTCAGTTCTATGCTCAAGTATGTAGACCTTACACATATAAGCCAAATTCTCGTAGATCTGTTATCCATGACGCTGTTATGTGTAAATGCAGTAAAAACGGAACCATATCTTCACGTGCCTGTTGACGGTAATTTTCTTTCAATACCCAATTTTTACCTACTGATATAAATATAGCAATAGAACGCACATTTCGTACAGAAACAAATACAATGAAGAGAAAAGATTTTGAATTACTTCATGAGTCAATGTATGTAATCCCAGTGATGATCTTTAATTCTTCCAGCCCAAGGTGAGAGGGTTTCAGTTTTCTCGGCCACAAGTGAGAAAAGTAGACAGTTCCACAACAAGATATTCTGCTATGTTTCCTTAAGTGCTTCCATTAAACAATGGCACTCTGTATCTATAGAAACGGCAACAATTTTCACTTCGGCACAGGGGGCTTTTACTGGAGACTGTCAAGGGGGAACTTGCTAGATACATGAAGGGAGAAGATCAGACAGAGACGTCTGACGCTCCGCTGACGCTTGCCGAAAACTACATTAAGTATGATTCCCGCCTATAACTCACGGCGAGAGAGATGCATCATCTGTCCACTTCTCATCGAAGCACACTGTCACCAAGCAATGGCTGACGCTTCGAGGACGGCTTGAAATTGCTAGGGAGGTGATGCAGCTAAAGTTCCTGGTAAATGTGCTAACAGGGCACACACGTTCGTGGGAGTGTATACATATGATGGGGACCGGCTGTGACACAGCAGTCAACCAAAGTCAAAAAATGTGACTAATCATACAGTGTTTCCTTTACCACTTCGTTAGTGAATGCTGTTCTAAAGAGCGCAATTCCCATCTATCGGTAAGCAGCGCACGTGAGCGAATCTAATAGCAGGACTGTGTTACTACGATTGTACAGAGCAACTCTGTCAATACGCAGGTGTATCAATCAGTAGGGCCATGGTAAACAGAGCGATGTATCGTGTCTGTTGCATAAATAAAGAGTCTTTGATGTAATTGCTTCAGAGAAATATGAAAGTAAGCCTATCAGGAAAGTAATGCGAGACATGTAGCATGGGTCATGTCTTGCAGAACCTCTTACATCTGAGCTGTAGGCCTACACAGCGTCCCTTTGGCGCAGAGGATAGCGCGTTGGACTTCTAATCCAAAGGTCGTGGGTTCGATCCCCTTAAGGGACGGGCAATTTTTAAAAACGTGTGCCAATCTCCAGGTGGGTACTGACGTATGGGAAATCACAAGCCTCTGCAAAAGTTGAAAATTGTTGTGACCTCAGTTCCATGCCCAAGTATGTAGACCTTACACATATAAGCCAAATTCTCGTAGATCTGTTATCCATGACGCTGTTATGTGTAAATGCAGTAAAAACGGAACCATATCTTCACGTGCCTGTTGACGGGAATTTTCTTTCAATACCCAATTTTTACCTACTGATATAAATATAGCAATAGAACGCACATTTCGTACAGAAACAAATACAATGAAGAGAAAAGATTTTGAATTACTTCATGAGTCAATGTATGTAATCCCAGTGATGATCTTTAATTCTTCCAGCCCAAGGTGAGAGGGTTTCAGTTTTCTCGGCCACAAGTGAGAAAAGTAGACAGTTCCACAACAAGATATTCTGCTATGTTTCCTTAAGTGCTTCCATTAAACAATGGCACTCTGTATCTATAGAAACGGCGACAATTTTCACTTCGGCACAGGGGGCTTTTACTGGAGACTGTCAAGGGGGAACTTGCTAGATACATGAAGGGAGAAGATCAGACAGAGACGTCTGACGCTCCGCTGACGCTTGCCGAAAACTACATTAAGTATGATTCCCGCCTATAACTGACGGCGAGAGAGATGCATCATCTGTCCACTTCTCATCGAAGCACACTGTCACCAAGCAATGGCTGACGCTTCGAGGACGGCTTGAAATTGCTAGGGAGGTGATGCAGCTAAAGTTCCTGGTAAATGTGCTAACAGGGCACACACGTTCGTGGGAGTGTATACATATGATGGGGACCGGCTGTGACACAGCAGTCAACCAAAGTCAAAAAATGTGACTAATCATACAGTGTTTCCTTTACCACTTCGTTAGTGAATGCTGTTCTAAAGAGCGCAATTCCCATCTATCGGTAAGCAGCGCACGTGAGCGAATCTAATAGCAGGACTGTGTTACTACGATTGTACAGAGCAACTCTGTCAATACGCAGGTGTATCAATCAGTAGGGCCATGGTAAACAGAGCGATGTATCGTGTCTGTTGCATAAATAAAGAGTCTTTGATGTAATTGCTTCAGAGAAATATGAAAGTAAGCCTATCAGGAAAGTAATGCGAGACATGTAGCATGGGTCATGTCTTGCAGAACCTCTTACATCTGAGCTGTAGGCCTGCACAGCGTCCCTTTGGCGCAGAGGATAGCGCGTTGGACTTCTCATCCAAAGGTCGTGGGTTCGATCCCCACAAGGGACGGGCAATTTTTAAAAACGTGTGCCAATCTCCAGGTGGGTACTGACGTATGGGAAATCACAAGCCTCTGCAAAAGTTGAAAATTGTTGTGACCTCAGTTCTATGCTCAAGTATGTAGACCTTACACATATAAGCCAAATTCTCGTAGATCTGTTATCCATGACGCTGTTATGTGTAAATGCAGTAAAAACGGAACCATATCTTCACGTGCCTGTTGACGGGAATTTTCTTTCAATACCCAATTTTTACCTACTGATATAAATATAGCAATAGAACGCACATTTCGTACAGAAACAAATACAATGAAGAGAAAAGATTTTGAATTACTTCATGAGTCAATGTATGTAATCCCAGTGATGATCTTTAATTCTTCCAGCCCAAGGTGAGAGGGTTTCAGTTTTCTCGGCCACAAGTGAGAAAAGTAGACAGTTCCACAACAAGATATTCTGCTATGTTTCCTTAAGTGCTTCCATTAAACAATGGCACTCTGTATCTATAGAAACGGCGACAATTTTCACTTCGGCACAGGGGGCTTTTACTGGAGACTGTCAAGGGGGAACTTGCTAGATACATGAAGGGAGAAGATCAGACAGAGACGTCTGACGCTCCGCTGACGCTTGCCGAAAACTACATTAAGTATGATTCCCGCCTATAACTGACGGCGAGAGAGATGCATCATCTGTCCACTTCTCATCGAAGCACACTGTCACCAAGCAATGGCTGACGCTTCGAGGACGGCTTGAAATTGCTAGGGAGGTGATGCAGCTAAAGTTCCTGGTAAATGTGCTAACAGGGCACACACGTTCGTGGGAGTGTATACATATGATGGGGACCGGCTGTGACACAGCAGTCAACCAAAGTCAAAAAATGTGACTAATCATACAGTGTTTCCTTTACCACTTCGTTAGTGAATGCTGTTCTAAAGAGCGCAATTCCCATCTATCGGTAAGCAGCGCACGTGAGCGAATCTAATAGCAGGACTGTGTTACTACGATTGTACAGAGCAACTCTGTCAATACGCAGGTGTATCAATCAGTAGGGCCATGGTAAACAGAGCGATGTATCGTGTCTGTTGCATAAATAAAGAGTCTTTGATGTAATTGCTTCAGAGAAATATGAAAGTAAGCCTATCAGGAAAGTAATGCGAGACATGTAGCATGGGTCATGTCTTGCAGAACCTCTTACATCTGAGCTGTAGGCCTGCACAGCGTCCCTTTGGCGCAGAGGATAGCGCGTTGGACTTCTCATCCAAAGGTCGTGGGTTCGATCCCCACAAGGGACGGGCAATTTTTAAAAACGTGTGCCAATCTCCAGGTGGGTACTGACGTATGGGAAATCACAAGCCTCTGCAAAAGTTGAAAATTGTTGTGACCTCAGTTCTATGCTCAAGTATGTAGACCTTACACATATAAGCCAAATTCTCGTAGATCTGTTATCCATGACGCTGTTATGTGTAAATGCAGTAAAAACGGAACCATATCTTCACGTGCCTGTTGACGGGAATTTTCTTTCAATACCCAATTTTTACCTACTGATATAAATATAGCAATAGAACGCACATTTCGTACAGAAACAAATACAATGAAGAGAAAAGATTTTGAATTACTTCATGAGTCAATGTATGTAATCCCAGTGATGATCTTTAATTCTTCCAGCCCAAGGTGAGAGGGTTTCAGTTTTCTCGGCCACAAGTGAGAAAAGTAGACAGTTCCACAACAAGATATTCTGCTATGTTTCCTTAAGTGCTTCCATTAAACAATGGCACTCTGTATCTATAGAAACGGCGACAATTTTCACTTCGGCACAGGGGGCTTTTACTGGAGACTGTCAAGGGGGAACTTGCTAGATACATGAAGGGAGAAGATCAGACAGAGACGTCTGACGCTCCGCTGACGCTTGCCGAAAACTACATTAAGTATGATTCCCGCCTATAACTGACGGCGAGAGAGATGCATCATCTGTCCACTTCTCATCGAAGCACACTGTCACCAAGCAATGGCTGACGCTTCGAGGACGGCTTGAAATTGCTAGGGAGGTGATACAGCTAAAGTTCCTGGTAAATGTGCTAACAGGGCACACACTTTCGTGGGAGTGTATACATATGATGGGGACCGGCTGTGACACAGCAGTCAACCAAAGTCAAAAAATGTGACTAATCATACAGTGTTTCCTTTACCACTTCGTTAGTGAATGCTGTTCTAAAGAGCGCAATTCCCATCTATCGGTAAGCAGCGCACGTGAGCGAATCTAATAGCAGGACTGTGTTACTACGATTGTACAGAGCAACTCTGTCAATACGCAGGTGTATCAATCAGTAGGGCCATGGTAAACAGAGCGATGTATCGTGTCTGTTGCATAAATAAAGAGTCTTTGATGTAATTGCTTCAGAGAAATATGAAAGTAAGCCTATCAGGAAAGTAATGCGAGACATGTAGCATGGGTCATGTCTTGCAGAACCTCTTACATCTGAGCTGTAGGCCTGCACAGCGTCCCTTTGGCGCAGAGGATAGCGCGTTGGACTTCTAATCCAAAGGTCGTGGGTTCGATCCCCACAAGGGACGGGCAATTTTTACAAACGTGTGCCAATCTCCAGATGGGTACTGACGTATGGGAAATCACAAGCCTCTGCAAAAGTTGAAAATTATTGTGACCTCAGTTCTATGCTCAAGTATGTAGACCTTACACATATAAGCCAAATTCTCGTAGATCTGTTATCCATGACGCTGTTATGTGTAAATGCAGTAAAAACGGAACCATATCTTCACGTGCCTGTTGACGGGAATTTTCTTTCAATACCCAATTTTTACCTACTGATATAAATATAGCAATAGAACGCACATTTCGTACAGAAACAAATACAATGAAGAGAAAAGATTTTGAATTACTTCATGAGTCAATGTATGTAATCCCAGTGATGATCTTTAATTCTTCCAGCCCAAGGTGAGAGGGTTTCAGTTTTCTCGGCCACAAGTGAGAAAAGTAGACAGTTCCACAACAAGATATTCTGCTATGTTTCCTTAAGTGCTTCCATTAAACAATGGCACTCTGTATCTATAGAAACGGCGACAATTTTCACTTCGGCACAGGGGGCTTTTACTGGAGACTGTCAAGGGGGAACTTGCTAGATACATGAAGGGAGAAGATCAGACAGAGACGTCTGACGCTCCGCTGACGCTTGCCGAAAACTACATTAAGTATGATTCCCGCCTATAACTGACGGCGAGAGAGATGCATCATCTGTCCACTTCTCATCGAAGCACACTGTCACCAAGCAATGGCTGACGCTTCGAGGACGGCTTGAAATTGCTAGGGAGGTGATGCAGCTAAAGTTCCTGGTAAATGTGCTAACAGGGCACACACGTTCGTGGGAGTGTATACATATGATGGGGACCGGCTGTGACACAGCAGTCAACCAAAGTCAAAAAATGTGACTAATCATACAGTGTTTCCTTTACCACTTCGTTAGTGAATGCTGTTCTAAAGAGCGCAATTCCCATCTATCGGTAAGCAGCGCACGTGAGCGAATCTAATAGCAGGACTGTGTTACTACGATTGTACAGAGCAACTCTGTCAATACGCAGGTGTATCAATCAGTAGGGCCATGGTAAACAGAGCGATGTATCGTGTCTGTTGCATAAATAAAGAGTCTTTGATGTAATTGCTTCAGAGAAATATGAAAGTAAGCCTATCAGGAAAGTAATGCGAGACATGTAGCATGGGTCATGTCTTGCAGAACCTCTTACATCTGAGCTGTAGGCCTACACAGCGTCCCTTTGGCGCAGAGGATAGCGCGTTGGACTTCTAATCCAAAGGTCGTGGGTTCGATCCCCTTAAGGGACGGGCAATTTTTAAAAACGTGTGCCAATCTCCAGGTGGGTACTGACGTATGGGAAATCACAAGCCTCTGCAAAAGTTGAAAATTGTTGTGACCTCAGTTCTATGCTCAAGTATGTAGACCTTACACATATAAGCCAAATTCTCGTAGATCTGTTATCCATGACGCTGTTATGTGTAAATGCAGTAAAAACGGAACCATATCTTCACGTGCCTGTTGACGGGAATTTTCTTTCAATACCCAATTTTTACCTACTGATATAAATATAGCAATAGAACGCACATTTCGTACAGAAACAAATACAATGAAGAGAAAAGATTTTGAATTACTTCATGAGTCAATGTATGTAATCCCAGTGATGATCTTTAATTCTTCCAGCCCAAGGTGAGAGGGTTTCAGTTTTCTCGGCCACAAGTGAGAAAAGTAGACAGTTCCACAACAAGATATTCTGCTATGTTTCCTTAAGTGCTTCCATTAAACAATGGCACTCTGTATCTATAGAAACGGCGACAATTTTCACTTCGGCACAGGGGGCTTTTACTGGAGACTGTCAAGGGGAAACTTGCTAGATACATGAAGGGAGAAGATCAGACAGAGACGTCTGACGCTCCGCTGACGCTTGCCGAAAACTACATTAAGTATGATTCCCGCCTATAACTGACGGCGAGAGAGATGCATCATCTGTCCACTTCTCATCGAAGCACACTGTCACCAAGCAATGGCTGACGCTTCGAGGACGGCTTGAAATTGCTAGGGAGGTGATGCAGCTAAAGTTCCTGGTAAATGTGCTAACAGGGCACACACGTTCGTGGGAGTGTATACATATGATGGGGACCGGCTGTGACACAGCAGTCAACCAAAGTCAAAAAATGTGACTAATCATACAGTGTTTCCTTTACCACTTCGTTAGTGAATGCTGTTCTAAAGAGCGCAATTCCCATCTATCGGTAAGCAGCGCACGTGAGCGAATCTAATAGCAGGACTGTGTTACTACGATTGTACAGAGCAACTCTGTCAATACGCAGGTGTATCAATCAGTAGGGCCATGGTAAACAGAGCGATGTATCGTGTCTGTTGCATAAATAAAGAGTCTTTGATGTAATTGCTTCAGAGAAATATGAAAGTAAGCCTATCAGGAAAGTAATGCGAGACATGTAGCATGGGTCATGTCTTGCAGAACCTCTTACATCTGAGCTGTAGGCCTGCACAGCGTCCCTTTGGCGCAGAGGATAGCGCGTTGGACTTCTCATCCAAAGGTCGTGGGTTCGATCCCCACAAGGGACGGGCAATTTTTAAAAACGTGTGCCAATCTCCAGGTGGGTACTGACGTATGGGAAATCACAAGCCTCTGCAAAAGTTGAAAATTGTTGTGACCTCAGTTCTATGCTCAAGTATGTAGACCTTACACATATAAGCCAAATTCTCGTAGATCTGTTATCCATGACGCTGTTATGTGTAAATGCAGTAAAAACGGAACCATATCTTCACGTGCCTGTTGACGGGAATTTTCTTTCAATACCCAATTTTTACCTACTGATATAAATATAGCAATAGAACGCACATTTCGTACAGAAACAAATACAATGAAGAGAAAAGATTTTGAATTACTTCATGAGTCAATGTATGTAATCCCAGTGATGATCTTTAATTCTTCCAGCCCAAGGTGAGAGGGTTTCAGTTTTCTCGGCCACAAGTGAGAAAAGTAGACAGTTCCACAACAAGATATTCTGCTATGTTTCCTTAAGTGCTTCCATTAAACAATGGCACTCTGTATCTATAGAAACGGCGACAATTTTCACTTCGGCACAGGGGGCTTTTACTGGAGACTGTCAAGGGGGAACTTGCTAGATACATGAAGGGAGAAGATCAGACAGAGACGTCTGACGCTCCGCTGACGCTTGCCGAAAACTACATTAAGTATGATTCCCGCCTATAACTGACGGCGAGAGAGATGCATCATCTGTCCACTTCTCATCGAAGCACACTGTCACCAAGCAATGGCTGACGCTTCGAGGACGGCTTGAAATTGCTAGGGAGGTGATGCAGCTAAAGTTCCTGGTAAATGTGCTAACAGGGCACACACTTTCGTGGGAGTGTATACATATGATGGGGACCGGCTGTGACACAGCAGTCAACCAAAGTCAAAAAATGTGACTAATCATACAGTGTTTCCTTTACCACTTCGTTAGTGAATGCTGTTCTAAAGAGCGCAATTCCCATCTATCGGTAAGCAGCGCACGTGAGCGAATCTAATAGCAGGACTGTGTTACTACGATTGTACAGAGCAACTCTGTCAATACGCAGGTGTATCAATCAGTAGGGCCATGGTAAACAGAGCGATGTATCGTGTCTGTTGCATAAATAAAGAGTCTTTGATGTAATTGCTTCAGAGAAATATGAAAGTAAGCCTATCAGGAAAGTAATGCGAGACATGTAGCATGGGTCATGTCTTGCAGAACCTCTTACATCTGAGCTGTAGGCCTGCACAGCGTCCCTTTGGCGCAGAGGATAGCGCGTTGGACTTCTAATCCAAAGGTCGTGGGTTCGATCCCCACAAGGGACGGGCAATTTTTACAAACGTGTGCCAATCTCCAGATGGGTACTGACGTATGGGAAATCACAAGCCTCTGCAAAAGTTGAAAATTATTGTGACCTCAGTTCTATGCTCAAGTATGTAGACCTTACACATATAAGCCAAATTCTCGTAGATCTGTTATCCATGACGCTGTTATGTGTAAATGCAGTAAAAACGGAACCATATCTTCACGTGCCTGTTGACGGGAATTTTCTTTCAATACCCAATTTTTACCTACTGATATAAATATAGCAATAGAACGCACATTTCGTACAGAAACAAATACAATGAAGAGAAAAGATTTTGAATTACTTCATGAGTCAATGTATGTAATCCCAGTGATGATCTTTAATTCTTCCAGCCCAAGGTGAGAGGGTTTCAGTTTTCTCGGCCACAAGTGAGAAAAGTAGACAGTTCCACAACAAGATATTCTGCTATGTTTCCTTAAGTGCTTCCATTAAACAATGGCACTCTGTATCTATAGAAACGGCGACAATTTTCACTTCGGCACAGGGGGCTTTTACTGGAGACTGTCAAGGGGGAACTTGCTAGATACATGAAGGGAGAAGATCAGACAGAGACGTCTGACGCTCCGCTGACGCTTGCCGAAAACTACATTAAGTATGATTCCCGCCTATAACTGACGGCGAGAGAGATGCATCATCTGTCCACTTCTCATCGAAGCACACTGTCACCAAGCAATGGCTGACGCTTCGAGGACGGCTTGAAATTGCTAGGGAGGTGATGCAGCTAAAGTTCCTGGTAAATGTGCTAACAGGGCACACACGTTCGTGGGAGTGTATACATATGATGGGGACCGGCTGTGACACAGCAGTCAACCAAAGTCAAAAAATGTGACTAATCATACAGTGTTTCCTTTACCACTTCGTTAGTGAATGCTGTTCTAAAGAGCGCAATTCCCATCTATCGGTAAGCAGCGCACGTGAGCGAATCTAATAGCAGGACTGTGTTACTACGATTGTACAGAGCAACTCTGTCAATACGCAGGTGTATCAATCAGTAGGGCCATGGTAAACAGAGCGATGTATCGTGTCTGTTGCATAAATAAAGAGTCTTTGATGTAATTGCTTCAGAGAAATATGAAAGTAAGCCTATCAGGAAAGTAATGCGAGACATGTAGCATGGGTCATGTCTTGCAGAACCTCTTACATCTGAGCTGTAGGCCTGCACAGCGTCCCTTTGGCGCAGAGGATAGCGCGTTGGACTTCTAATCCAAAGGTCGTGGGTTCGATCCCCACAAGGGACGGGCAATTTTTAAAAACGTGTGCCAATCTCCAGGTGGGTACTGACGTATGGGAAATCACAAGCCTCTGCAAAAGTTGAAAATTGTTGTGACCTCAGTTCTATGCTCAAGTATGTAGACCTTACACATATAAGCCAAATTCTCGTAGATCTGTTATCCATGACGCTGTTATGTGTAAATGCAGTAAAAACGGAACCATATCTTCATGTGCCTGTTGACGGGAATTTTCTTTCAATACCCAATTTTTACCTACTGATATAAATATAGCAATAGAACGCACATTTCGTACAGAAACAAATACAATGAAGAGAAAAGATTTTGAATTACTTCATGAGTCAATGTATGTAATCCCAGTGATGATCTTTAATTCTTCCAGCCCAAGGTGAGAGGGTTTCAGTTTTCTCGGCCACAAGTGAGAAAAGTAGACAGTTCCACAACAAGATATTCTGCTATGTTTCCTTAAGTGCTTCCATTAAACAATGGCACTCTGTATCTATAGAAACGGCGACAATTTTCACTTCGGCACAGGGGGCTTTTACTGGAGACTGTCAAGGGGAAACTTGCTAGATACATGAAGGGAGAAGATCAGACAGAGACGTCTGACGCTCCGCTGACGCTTGCCGAAAACTACATTAAGTATGATTCCCGCCTATAACTGACGGCGAGAGAGATGCATCATCTGTCCACTTCTCATCGAAGCACACTGTCACCAAGCAATGGCTGACGCTTCGAGGACGGCTTGAAATTGCTAGGGAGGTGATGCAGCTAAAGTTCCTGGTAAATGTGCTAACAGGGCACACACGTTCGTGGGAGTGTATACATATGATGGGGACCGGCTGTGACACAGCAGTCAACCAAAGTCAAAAAATGTGACTAATCATACAGTGTTTCCTTTACCACTTCGTTAGTGAATGCTGTTCTAAAGAGCGCAATTCCCATCTATCGGTAAGCAGCGCACGTGAGCGAATCTAATAGCAGGACTGTGTTACTACGATTGTACAGAGCAACTCTGTCAATACGCAGGTGTATCAATCAGTAGGGCCATGGTAAACAGAGCGATGTATCGTGTCTGTTGCATAAATAAAGAGTCTTTGATGTAATTGCTTCAGAGAAATATGAAAGTAAGCCTATCAGGAAAGTAATGCGAGACATGTAGCATGGGTCATGTCTTGCAGAACCTCTTACATCTGAGCTGTAGGCCTGCACAGCGTCCCTTTGGCGCAGAGGATAGCGCGTTGGACTTCTAATCCAAAGGTCGTGGGTTCGATCCCCACAAGGGACGGGCAATTTTTACAAACGTGTGCCAATCTCCAGATGGGTACTGACGTATGGGAAATCACAAGCCTCTGCAAAAGTTGAAAATTATTGTGACCTCAGTTCTATGCTCAAGTATGTAGACCTTACACATATAAGCCAAATTCTCGTAGATCTGTTATCCATGACGCTGTTATGTGTAAATGCAGTAAAAACGGAACCATATCTTGACGTGCCTGTTGACGGGAATTTTCTTTCAATACCCAATTTTTACCTACTGATATAAATATAGCAATAGAACGCACATTTCGTACAGAAACAAATACAATGAAGAGAAAAGATTTTGAATTACTTCATGAGTCAATGTATGTAATCCCAGTGATGATCTTTAATTCTTCCAGCCCAAGGTGAGAGGGTTTCAGTTTTCTCGGCCACAAGTGAGAAAAGTAGACAGTTCCACAACAAGATATTCTGCTATGTTTCCTTAAGTGCTTCCATTAAACAATGGCACTCTGTATCTATAGAAACGGCGACAATTTTCACTTCGGCACAGGGGGCTTTTACTGGAGACTGTCAAGGGGGAACTTGCTAGATACATGAAGGGAGAAGATCAGACAGAGACGTCTGACGCTCCGCTGACGCTTGCCGAAAACTACATTAAGTATGATTCCCGCCTATAACTGACGGCGAGAGAGATGCATCATCTGTCCACTTCTCATCGAAGCACACTGTCACCAAGCAATGGCTGACGCTTCGAGGACGGCTTGAAATTGCTAGGGAGGTGATGCAGCTAAAGTTCCTGGTAAATGTGCTAACAGGGCACACACGTTCGTGGGAGTGTATACATATGATGGGGACCGGCTGTGACACAGCAGTCAACCAAAGTCAAAAAATGTGACTAATCATACAGTGTTTCCTTTACCACTTCGTTAGTGAATGCTGTTCTAAAGAGCGCAATTCCCATCTATCGGTAAGCAGCGCACGTGAGCGAATCTAATAGCAGGACTGTGTTACTACGATTGTACAGAGCAACTCTGTCAATACGCAGGTGTATCAATCAGTAGGGCCATGGTAAACAGAGCGATGTATCGTGTCTGTTGCATAAATAAAGAGTCTTTGATGTAATTGCTTCAGAGAAATATGAAAGTAAGCCTATCAGGAAAGTAATGTGAGACATGTAGCATGGGTCATGTCTTGCAGAACCTCTTACATCTGAGCTGTAGGCCTGCACAGCGTCCCTTTGGCGCAGAGGATAGCGCGTTGGACTTCTAATCCAAAGGTCGTGGGTTCGATCCCCACAAGGGACGGGCAATTTTTAAAAACGTGTGCCAATCTCCAGGTGGGTACTGACGTATGGGAAATCACAAGCCTCTGCAAAAGTTGAAAATTGTTGTGACCTCAGTTCTATGCTCAAGTATGTAGACCTTACACATATAAGCCAAATTCTCGTAGATCTGTTATCCATGACGCTGTTATGTGTAAATGCAGTAAAAACGGAACCATATCTTCACGTGCCTGTTGACGGGAATTTTCTTTCAATACCCAATTTTTACCTACTGATATAAATATAGCAATAGAACGCACATTTCGTACAGAAACAAATACAATGAAGAGAAAAGATTTTGAATTACTTCATGAGTCAATGTATGTAATCCCAGTGATGATCTTTAATTCTTCCAGCCCAAGGTGAGAGGGTTTCAGTTTTCTCGGCCACAAGTGAGAAAAGTAGACAGTTCCACAACAAGATATTCTGCTATGTTTCCTTAAGTGCTTCCATTAAACAATGGCACTCTGTATCTATAGAAACGGCGACAATTTTCACTTCGGCACAGGGGGCTTTTACTGGAGACTGTCAAGGGGGAACTTGCTAGATACATGAAGGGAGAAGATCAGACAGAGACGTCTGACGCTCCGCTGACGCTTGCCGAAAACTACATTAAGTATGATTCCCGCCTATAACTGACGGCGAGAGAGATGCATCATCTGTCCACTTCTCATCGAAGCACACTGTCACCAAGCAATGGCTGACGCTTCGAGGACGGCTTGAAATTGCTAGGGAGGTGATGCAGCTAAAGTTCCTGGTAAATGTGCTAACAGGGCACACACGTTCGTGGGAGTGTATACATATGATGGGGACCGGCTGTGACACAGCAGTCAACCAAAGTCAAAAAATGTGACTAATCATACAGTGTTTCCTTTACCACTTCGTTAGTGAATGCTGTTCTAAAGAGCGCAATTCCCATCTATCGGTAAGCAGCGCACCTGAGCGAATCTAATAGCAGGACTGTGTTACTACGATTGTACAGAGCAACTCTGTCAATACGCAGGTGTATCAATCAGTAGGGCCATGGTAAACAGAGCGATGTATCGTGTCTGTTGCATAAATAAAGAGTCTTTGATGTAATTGCTTCAGAGAAATATGAAAGTAAGCCTATCAGGAAAGTAATGCGAGACATGTAGCATGGGTCATGTCTTGCAGAACCTCTTACATCTGAGCTGTAGGCCTGCACAGCGTCCCTTTGGCGCAGAGGATAGCGCGTTGGACTTCTAATCCAAAGGTCGTGGGTTCGATCCCCACAAGGGACGGGCAATTTTTAAAAACGTGTGCCAATCTCCAGGTGGGTACTGACGTATGGGAAATCACAAGCCTCTGCAAAAGTTGAAAATTGTTGTGACCTCAGTTCTATGCTCAAGTATGTAGACCTTACACATATAAGCCAAATTCTCGTAGATCTGTTATCCATGACGCTGTTATGTGTAAATGCAGTAAAAACGGAACCATATCTTCACGTGCCTGTTGACGGGAATTTTCTTTCAATACCCAATTTTTACCTACTGATATAAATATAGCAATAGAACGCACATTTCGTACAGAAACAAATACAATGAAGAGAAAAGATTTTGAATTACTTCATGAGTCAATGTATGTAATCCCAGTGATGATCTTTAATTCTTCCAGCCCAAGGTGAGAGGGTTTCAGTTTTCTCGGCCACAAGTGAGAAAAGTAGACAGTTCCACAACAAGATATTCTGCTATGTTTCCTTAAGTGCTTCCATTAAACAATGGCACTCTGTATCTATAGAAACGGCGACAATTTTCACTTCGGCACAGGGGGCTTTTACTGGAGACTGTCAAGGGGGAACTTGCTAGATACATGAAGGGAGAAGATCAGACAGAGACGTCTGACGCTCCGCTGACGCTTGCCGAAAACTACATTAAGTATGATTCCCGCCTATAACTGACGGCGAGAGAGATGCATCATCTGTCCACTTCTCATCGAAGCACACTGTCACCAAGCAATGGCTGACGCTTCGAGGACGGCTTGAAATTGCTAGGGAGGTGATGCAGCTAAAGTTCCTGGTAAATGTGCTAACAGGGCACACACGTTCGTGGGAGTGTATACATATGATGGGGACCGGCTGTGACACAGCAGTCAACCAAAGTCAAAAAATGTGACTAATCATACAGTGTTTCCTTTACCACTTCGTTAGTGAATGCTGTTCTAAAGAGCGCAATTCCCATCTATCGGTAAGCAGCGCACGTGAGCGAATCTAATAGCAGGACTGTGTTACTACGATTGTACAGAGCAACTCTGTCAATACGCAGGTGTATCAATCAGTAGGGCCATGGTAAACAGAGCGATGTATCGTGTCTGTTGCATAAATAAAGAGTCTTTGATGTAATTGCTTCAGAGAAATATGAAAGTAAGCCTATCAGGAAAGTAATGCGAGACATGTAGCATGGGTCATGTCTTGCAGAACCTCTTACATCTGAGCTGTAGGCCTGCACAGCGTCCCTTTGGCGCAGAGGATAGCGCGTTGGACTTCTAATCCAAAGGTCGTGGGTTCGATCCCCACAAGGGACGGGCAATTTTTACAAACGTGTGCCAATCTCCAGATGGGTACTGACGTATGGGAAATCACAAGCCTCTGCAAAAGTTGAAAATTATTGTGACCTCAGTTCTATGCTCAAGTATGTAGACCTTACACATATAAGCCAAATTCTCGTAGATCTGTTATCCATGACGCTGTTATGTGTAAATGCAGTAAAAACGGAACCATATCTTCACGTGCCTGTTGACGGGAATTTTCTTTCAATACCCAATTTTTACCTACTGATATAAATATAGCAATAGAACGCACATTTCGTACAGAAACAAATACAATGAAGAGAAAAGATTTTGAATTACTTCATGAGTCAATGTATGTAATCCCAGTGATGATCTTTAATTCTTCCAGCCCAAGGTGAGAGGGTTTCAGTTTTCTCGGCCACAAGTGAGAAAAGTAGACAGTTCCACAACAAGATATTCTGCTATGTTTCCTTAAGTGCTTCCATTAAACAATGGCACTCTGTATCTATAGAAACGGCGACAATTTTCACTTCGGCACAGGGGGCTTTTACTGGAGACTGTCAAGGGGGAACTTGCTAGATACATGAAGGGAGAAGATCAGACAGAGACGTCTGACGCTCCGCTGACGCTTGCCGAAAACTACATTAAGTATGATTCCCGCCTATAACTGACGGCGAGAGAGATGCATCATCTGTCCACTTCTCATCGAAGCACACTGTCACCAAGCAATGGCTGACGCTTCGAGGACGGCTTGAAATTGCTAGGGAGGTGATGCAGCTAAAGTTCCTGGTAAATGTGCTAACAGGGCACACACGTTCGTGGGAGTGTATACATATGATGGGGACCGGCTGTGACACAGCAGTCAACCAAAGTCAAAAAATGTGACTAATCATACAGTGTTTCCTTTACCACTTCGTTAGTGAATGCTGTTCTAAAGAGCGCAATTCCCATCTATCGGTAAGCAGCGCACGTGAGCGAATCTAATAGCAGGACTGTGTTACTACGATTGTACAGAGCAACTCTGTCAATACGCAGGTGTATCAATCAGTAGGGCCATGGTAAACAGAGCGATGTATCGTGTCTGTTGCATAAATAAAGAGTCTTTGATGTAATTGCTTCAGAGAAATATGAAAGTAAGCCTATCAGGAAAGTAATGCGAGACATGTAGCATGGGTCATGTCTTGCAGAACCTCTTACATCTGAGCTGTAGGCCTGCACAGCGTCCCTTTGGCGCAGAGGATAGCGCGTTGGACTTCTCATCCAAAGGTCGTGGGTTCGATCCCCACAAGGGACGGGCAATTTTTAAAAACGTGTGCCAATCTCCAGGTGGGTACTGACGTATGGGAAATCACAAGCCTCTGCAAAAGTTGAAAATTGTTGTGACCTCAGTTCTATGCTCAAGTATGTAGACCTTACACATATAAGCCAAATTCTCGTAGATCTGTTATCCATGACGCTGTTATGTGTAAATGCAGTAAAAACGGAACCATATCTTCACGTGCCTGTTGACGGGAATTTTCTTTCAATACCCAATTTTTACCTACTGATATAAATATAGCAATAGAACGCACATTTCGTACAGAAACAAATACAATGAAGAGAAAAGATTTTGAATTACTTCATGAGTCAATGTATGTAATCCCAGTGATGATCTTTAATTCTTCCAGCCCAAGGTGAGAGGGTTTCAGTTTTCTCGGCCACAAGTGAGAAAAGTAGACAGTTCCACAACAAGATATTCTGCTATGTTTCCTTAAGTGCTTCCATTAAACAATGGCACTCTGTATCTATAGAAACGGCGACAATTTTCACTTCGGCACAGGGGGCTTTTACTGGAGACTGTCAAGGGGGAACTTGCTAGATACATGAAGGGAGAAGATCAGACAGAGACGTCTGACGCTCCGCTGACGCTTGCCGAAAACTACATTAAGTATGATTCCCGCCTATAACTGACGGCGAGAGAGATGCATCATCTGTCCACTTCTCATCGAAGCACACTGTCACCAAGCAATGGCTGACGCTTCGAGGACGGCTTGAAATTGCTAGGGAGGTGATGCAGCTAAAGTTCCTGGTAAATGTGCTAACAGGGCACACACGTTCGTGGGAGTGTATACATATGATGGGGACCGGCTGTGACACAGCAGTCAACCAAAGTCAAAAAATGTGACTAATCATACAGTGTTTCCTTTACCACTTCGTTAGTGAATGCTGTTCTAAAGAGCGCAATTCCCATCTATCGGTAAGCAGCGCACGTGAGCGAATCTAATAGCAGGACTGTGTTACTACGATTGTACAGAGCAACTCTGTCAATACGCAGGTGTATCAATCAGTAGGGCCATGGTAAACAGAGCGATGTATCGTGTCTGTTGCATAAATAAAGAGTCTTTGATGTAATTGCTTCAGAGAAATATGAAAGTAAGCCTATCAGGAAAGTAATGCGAGACATGTAGCATGGGTCATGTCTTGCAGAACCTCTTACATCTGAGCTGTAGGCCTGCACAGCGTCCCTTTGGCGCAGAGGATAGCGCGTTGGACTTCTAATCCAAAGGTCGTGGGTTCGATCCCCACAAGGGACGGGAAATTTTTAAAAACGTGTGCCAATCTCCAGGTGGGTACTGACGTATGGGAAATCACAAGCCTCTGCAAAAGTTGAAAATTGTTGTGACCTCAGTTCTATGCTCAAGTATATAGACCTTACACATATAAGCCAAATTCTCGTAGATCTGTTATCCATGACGCTGTTATGTGTAAATGCAGTAAAAACGGAACCATATCTTCACGTGCCTGTTGACGGGAATTTTCTTTCAATACCCAATTTTTACCTACTGATATAAATATAGCAATAGAACGCACATTTCGTACAGAAACAAATACAATGAAGAGAAAAGATTTTGAATTACTTCATGAGTCAATGTATGTAATCCCAGTGATGATCTTTAATTCTTCCAGCCCAAGGTGAGAGGGTTTCAGTTTTCTCGGCCACAAGTGAGAAAAGTAGACAGTTCCACAACAAGATATTCTGCTATGTTTCCTTAAGTGCTTCCATTAAACAATGGCACTCTGTATCTATAGAAACGGCGACAATTTTCACTTCGGCACAGGGGGCTTTTACTGGAGACTGTCAAGGGGGAACTTGCTAGATACATGAAGGGAGAAGATCAGACAGAGACGTCTGACGCTCCGCTGACGCTTGCCGAAAACTACATTAAGTATGATTCCCGCCTATAACTGACGGCGAGAGAGATGCATCATCTGTCCACTTCTCATCGAAGCACACTGTCACCAAGCAATGGCTGACGCTTCGAGGACGGCTTGAAATTGCTAGGGAGGTGATGCAGCTAAAGTTCCTGGTAAATGTGCTAACAGGGCACACACGTTCGTGGGAGTGTATACATATGATGGGGACCGGCTGTGACACAGCAGTCAACCAAAGTCAAAAAATGTGACTAATCATACAGTGTTTCCTTTACCACTTCGTTAGTGAATGCTGTTCTAAAGAGCGCAATTCCCATCTATCGGTAAGCAGCGCACGTGAGCGAATCTAATAGCAGGACTGTGTTACTACGATTGTACAGAGCAACTCTGTCAATACGCAGGTGTATCAATCAGTAGGGCCATGGTAAACAGAGCGATGTATCGTGTCTGTTGCATAAATAAAGAGTCTTTGATGTAATTGCTTCAGAGAAATATGAAAGTAAGCCTATCAGGAAAGTAATGCGAGACATGTAGCATGGGTCATGTCTTGCAGAACCTCTTACATCTGAGCTGTAGGCCTGCACAGCGTCCCTTTGGCGCAGAGGATAGCGCGTTGGACTTCTAATCCAAAGGTCGTGGGTTCGATCCCCACAAGGGACGGGCAATTTTTAAAAACGTGTGCCAATCTCCAGATGGGTACTGACGTATGGGAAATCACAAGCCTCTGCAAAAGTTGAAAATTGTTGTGACCTCAGTTCTATGCTCAAGTACGTAGACCTTACACATATAAGCCAAATTCTCGTAGATCTGTTATCCATGACGCTGTTATGTGTAAATGCAGTAAAAACGGAACCATATCTTCACGTGCCTGTTGACGGGAATTTTCTTTCAATACCCAATTTTTACCTACTGATATAAATATAGCAATAGAACGCACATTTCGTACAGAAACAAATACAATGAAGAGAAAAGATTTTGAATTACTTCATGAGTCAATGTATGTAATCCCAGTGATGATCTTTAATTCTTCCAGCCCAAGGTGAGAGGGTTTCAGTTTTCTCGGCCACAAGTGAGAAAAGTAGACAGTTCCACAACAAGATATTCTGCTATGTTTCCTTAAGTGCTTCCATTAAACAATGGCACTCTGTATCTATAGAAATGGCGACAATTTTCACTTCGGCACAGGGGGCTTTTACTGGAGACTGTCAAGGGGGAACTTGCTAGATACATGAAGGGAGAAGATCAGACAGAACGTCTGACGCTCCGCTGACGCTTGCCGAAAACTACATTAAGTATGATTCCCGCCTATAACTGACGGCGAGAGAGATGCATCATCTGTCCACTTCTCATCGAAGCACACTGTCACCAAGCAATGGCTGACGCTTCGAGGACGGCTTGAAATTGCTAGGGAGGTGATGCAGCTAAAGTTCCTGGTAAATGTGCTAACAGGGCACACACGTTCGTGGGAGTGTATACATATGATGGGGACCGGCTGTGACACAGCAGTCAACCAAAGTCAAAAAATGTGACTAATCATACAGTGTTTCCTTTACCACTTCGTTAGTGAATGCTGTTCTAATGAGCGCAATTCCCATCTATCGGTAAGCAGCGCACGTGAGCGAATCTAATAGCAGGACTGTGTTACTACGATTGTACAGAGCAACTCTGTCAATACGCAGGTGTATCAATCAGTAGGGCCATGGTAAACAGAGCGATGTATCGTGTCTGTTGCATAAATAAAGAGTCTTTGATGTAATTGCTTCAGAGAAATATGAAAGTAAGCCTATCAGGAAAGTAATGCGAGACATGTAGCATGGGTCATGTCTTGCAGAACCTCTTACATCTGAGCTGTAGGCCTGCACAGCGTCCCTTTGGCGCAGAGGATAGCGCGTTGGACTTCTAATCCAAAGGTCGTGGGTTCGATCCCCACAAGGAACGGGCAATTTTTAAAAACGTGTGCCAATCTCCAGGTGGGTACTGACGTATGGGAAATCACAAGCCTCTGCAAAAGTTGAAAATTGTTGTGACCTCAGTTCTATGCTCAAGTATGTAGACCTTACACATATAAGCCAAATTCTCGTAGATCTGTTATCCATGACGCTGTTATGTGTAAATGCAGTAAAAACGGAACCATATCTTCACGTGCCTGTTGACGGGAATTTTCTTTCAATACCCAATTTTTACCTACTGATATAAATATAGCAATAGAACGCACATTTCGTACAGAAACAAATACAATGAAGAGAAAAGATTTTGAATTACTTCATGAGTCAATGTATGTAATCCCAGTGATGATCTTTAATTCTTCCAGCCCAAGGTGAGAGGGTTTCAGTTTTCTCGGCCACAAGTGAGAAAAGTAGACAGTTCCACAACAAGATATTCTGCTATGTTTCCTTAAGTGCTTCCATTAAACAATGGCACTCTGTATCTATAGAAACGGCGACAATTTTCACTTCGGCACAGGGGGCTTTTACTGGAGACTGTCAAGGGGGAACTTGCTAGATACATGAAGGGAGAAGATCAGACAGAGACGTCTGACGCTCCGCTGACGCTTGCCGAAAACTACATTAAGTATGATTCCCGCCTATAACTGACGGCGAGAGAGATGCATCATCTGTCCACTTCTCATCGAAGCACACTGTCACCAAGCAATGGCTGACGCTTCGAGGACGGCTTGAAATTGCTAGGGAGGTGATGCAGCTAAAGTTCCTGGTAAATGTGCTAACAGGGCACACACGTTCGTGGGAGTGTATACATATGATGGGGACCGGCTGTGACACAGCAGTCAACCAAAGTCAAAAAATGTGACTAATCATACAGTGTTCCCTTTACCACTTCGTTAGTGAATGCTGTTCTAAAGAGCGCAATTCCCATCTATCGGTAAGCAGCGCACGTGAGCGAATCTAATAGCAGGACTGTGTTACTACGATTGTACAGAGCAACTCTGTCAATACGCAGGTGTATCAATCAGTAGGGCCATGGTAAACAGAGCGATGTATCGTGTCTGTTGCATAAATAAAGAGTCTTTGATGTAATTGCTTCAGAGAAATATGAAAGTAAGCCTATCAGGAAAGTAATGCGAGACATGTAGCATGGGTCATGTCTTGCAGAACCTCTTACATCTGAGCTGTAGGCCTGCACAGCGTCCCTTTGGCGCAGAGGATAGCGCGTTGGACTTCTAATCCAAAGGTCGTGGGTTCGATCCCCACAAGGGACGGGCAATTTTTAAAAACGTGTGCCAATCTCCAGATGGGTACTGACGTATGGGAAATCACAAGCCTCTGCAAAAGTTGAAAATTGTTGTGACCTCAGTTCTATGCTCAAGTACGTAGACCTTACACATATAAGCCAAATTCTCGTAGATCTGTTATCCATGACGCTGTTATGTGTAAATGCAGTAAAAACGGAACCATATCTTCACGTGCCTGTTGACGGGAATTTTCTTTCAATACCCAATTTTTACCTACTGATATAAATATAGCAATAGAACGCACATTTCGTACAGAAACAAATACAATGAAGAGAAAAGATTTTGAATTACTTCATGAGTCAATGTATGTAATCCCAGTGATGATCTTTAATTCTTCCAGCCCAAGGTGAGAGGGTTTCAGTTTTCTCGGCCACAAGTGAGAAAAGTAGACAGTTCCACAACAAGATATTCTGCTATGTTTCCTTAAGTGCTTCCATTAAACAATGGCACTCTGTATCTATAGAAATGGCGACAATTTTCACTTCGGCACAGGGGGCTTTTACTGGAGACTGTCAAGGGGGAACTTGCTAGATACATGAAGGGAGAAGATCAGACAGAGACGTCTGACGCTCCGCTGACGCTTGCCGAAAACTACATTAAGTATGATTCCCGCCTATAACTGACGGCGAGAGAGATGCATCATCTGTCCACTTCTCATCGAAGCACACTGTCACCAAGCAATGGCTGACGCTTCGAGGACGGCTTGAAATTGCTAGGGAGGTGATGCAGCTAAAGTTCCTGGTAAATGTGCTAACAGGGCACACACGTTCGTGGGAGTGTATACATATGATGGGGACCGGCTGTGACACAGCAGTCAACCAAAGTCAAAAAATGTGACTAATCATACAGTGTTTCCTTTACCACTTCGTTAGTGAATGCTGTTCTAAAGAGCGCAATTCCCATCTATCGGTAAGCAGCGCACGTGAGCGAATCTAATAGCAGGACTGTGTTACTACGATTGTACAGAGCAACTCTGTCAATACGCAGGTGTATCAATCAGTAGGGCCATGGTAAACAGAGCGATGTATCGTGTCTGTTGCATAAATAAAGAGTCTTTGATGTAATTGCTTCAGAGAAATATGAAAGTAAGCCTATCAGGAAAGTAATGCGAGACATGTAGCATGGGTCATGTCTTGCAGAACCTCTTACATCTGAGCTGTAGGCCTGCACAGTGTCCCTTTGGCGCAGAGTATAGCGCGTTGGACTTCTAATCCAAAGGTCGTGGGTTCGATCCCCACAAGGGACGGGCAATTTTTAAAAACGTGTGCCAATCTCCAGATGGGTACTGACGTATGGGAAATCACAAGCCTCTGCAAAAGTTGAAAATTGTTGTGACCTCAGTTCTATGCTCAAGTATGTAGACCTTACACATATAAGCCAAATTCTCGTAGATCTGTTATCCATGACGCTGTTATGTGTAAATGCAGTAAAAACGAAACCATATCTTCACGTGCCTGTTGACGGGAATTTTCTTTCAATACCCAATTTTTACCTACTGATATAAATATAGCAATAGAACGCACATTTCGTACAGAAACAAATACAATGAAGAGAAAAGATTTTGAATTACTTCATGAGTCAATGTATGTAATCCCAGTGATGATCTTTAATACTTCCAGCCCAAGGTGAGAGGGTTTCAGTTTTCTCGGCCACAAGTGAGAAAAGTAGACAGTTCCACAACAAGATATTCTGCTATGTTTCCTTAAGTGCTTCCATTAAACAATGGCACTCTGTATCTATAGAAACGGCGACAATTTTCACTTCGGCACAGGGGGCTTTTACTGGAGACTGTCAAGGGGGAACTTGCTAGATACATGAAGGGAGAAGATCAGACAGAGACGTCTGACGCTTCGCTGACGCTTGCCGAAAACTACATTAAGTATGATTCCCGCCTATAACTGACGGCGAGAGAGATGCATCATCTGTCCACTTCTCATCGAAGCACACTGTCACCAAGCAATGGCTGACGCTTCGAGGACGGCTTGAAATTGCTAGGGAGGTGATGCAGCTAAAGTTCCTGGTAAATGTGCTAACAGGGCACACACGTTCGTGGGAGTGTATACATATGATGGGGACCGGCTGTGACACAGCAGTCAACCAAAGTCAAAAAATGTGACTAATCATACAGTGTTCCCTTTACCACTTCGTTAGTGAATGCTGTTCTAAAGAGCGCAATTCCCATCTATCGGTAAGCAGCGCACGTGAGCGAATCTAATAGCAGGACTGTGTTACTACGATTGTACAGAGCAACTCTGTCAATACGCAGGTGTATCAATCAGTAGGGCCATGGTAAACAGAGCGATGTATCGTGTCTGTTGCATAAATAAAGAGTCTTTGATGTAATTGCTTCAGAGAAATATGAAAGTAAGCCTATCAGGAAAGTAATGCGAGACATGTAGCATGGGTCATGTCTTGCAGAACCTCTTACATCTGAGCTGTAGGCCTGCACAGCGTCCCTTTGGCGCAGAGGATAGCGCGTTGGACTTCTAATCCAAAGGTCGTGGGTTCGATCCCCACAAGGGACGGGCAATTTTTAAAAACGTGTGCCAATCTCCAGATGGGTACTGACGTATGGGAAATCACAAGCCTCTGCAAAAGTTGAAAATTGTTGTGACCTCAGTTCTATGCTCAAGTACGTAGACCTTACACATATAAGCCAAATTCTCGTAGATCTGTTATCCATGACGCTGTTATGTGTAAATGCAGTAAAAACGGAACCATATCTTCACGTGCCTGTTGACGGGAATTTTCTTTCAATACCCAATTTTTACCTACTGATATAAATATAGCAATAGAACGCACATTTCGTACAGAAACAAATACAATGAAGAGAAAAGATTTTGAATTACTTCATGAGTCAATGTATGTAATCCCAGTGATGATCTTTAATTCTTCCAGCCCAAGGTGAGAGGGTTTCAGTTTTCTCGGCCACAAGTGAGAAAAGTAGACAGTTCCACAACAAGATATTCTGCTATGTTTCCTTAAGTGCTTCCATTAAACAATGGCACTCTGTATCTATAGAAATGGCGACAATTTTCACTTCGGCACAGGGGGCTTTTACTGGAGACTGTCAAGGGGGAACTTGCTAGATACATGAAGGGAGAAGATCAGACAGAACGTCTGACGCTCCGCTGACGCTTGCCGAAAACTACATTAAGTATGATTCCCGCCTATAACTGACGGCGAGAGAGATGCATCATCTGTCCACTTCTCATCGAAGCACACTGTCACCAAGCAATGGCTGACGCTTCGAGGACGGCTTGAAATTGCTAGGGAGGTGATGCAGCTAAAGTTCCTGGTAAATGTGCTAACAGGGCACACACGTTCGTGGGAGTGTATACATATGATGGGGACCGGCTGTGACACAGCAGTCAACCAAAGTCAAAAAATGTGACTAATCATACAGTGTTTCCTTTACCACTTCGTTAGTGAATGCTGTTCTAAAGAGCGCAATTCCCATCTATCGGTAAGCAGCGCACGTGAGCGAATCTAATAGCAGGACTGTGTTACTACGATTGTACAGAGCAACTCTGTCAATACGCAGGTGTATCAATCAGTAGGGCCATGGTAAACAGAGCGATGTATCGTGTCTGTTGCATAAATAAAGAGTCTTTGATGTAATTGCTTCAGAGAAATATGAAAGTAAGCCTATCAGGAAAGTAATGCGAGACATGTAGCATGGGTCATGTCTTGCAGAACCTCTTACATCTGAGCTGTAGGCCTGCACAGCGTCCCTTTGGCGCAGAGGATAGCGCGTTGGACTTCTAATCCAAAGGTCGTGGGTTCGATCCCCACAAGGAACGGGCAATTTTTAAAAACGTGTGCCAATCTCCAGGTGGGTACTGACGTATGGGAAATCACAAGCCTCTGCAAAAGTTGAAAATTGTTGTGACCTCAGTTCTATGCTCAAGTATGTAGACCTTACACATATAAGCCAAATTCTCGTAGATCTGTTATCCATGACGCTGTTATGTGTAAATGCAGTAAAAACGGAACCATATCTTCACGTGCCTGTTGACGGGAATTTTCTTTCAATACCCAATTTTTACCTACTGATATAAATATAGCAATAGAACGCACATTTCGTACAGAAACAAATACAATGAAGAGAAAAGATTTTGAATTACTTCATGAGTCAATGTATGTAATCCCAGTGATGATCTTTAATTCTTCCAGCCCAAGGTGAGAGGGTTTCAGTTTTCTCGGCCACAAGTGAGAAAAGTAGACAGTTCCACAACAAGATATTCTGCTATGTTTCCTTAAGTGCTTCCATTAAACAATGGCACTCTGTATCTATAGAAACGGCGACAATTTTCACTTCGGCACAGGGGGCTTTTACTGGAGACTGTCAAGGGGGAACTTGCTAGATACATGAAGGGAGAAGATCAGACAGAGACGTCTGACGCTCCGCTGACGCTTGCCGAAAACTACATTAAGTATGATTCCCGCCTATAACTGACGGCGAGAGAGATGCATCATCTGTCCACTTCTCATCGAAGCACACTGTCACCAAGCAATGGCTGACGCTTCGAGGACGGCTTGAAATTGCTAGGGAGGTGATGCAGCTAAAGTTCCTGGTAAATGTGCTAACAGGGCACACACGTTCGTGGGAGTGTATACATATGATGGGGACCGGCTGTGACACAGCAGTCAACCAAAGTCAAAAAATGTGACTAATCATACAGTGTTCCCTTTACCACTTCGTTAGTGAATGCTGTTCTAAAGAGCGCAATTCCCATCTATCGGTAAGCAGCGCACGTGAGCGAATCTAATAGCAGGACTGTGTTACTACGATTGTACAGAGCAACTCTGTCAATACGCAGGTGTATCAATCAGTAGGGCCATGGTAAACAGAGCGATGTATCGTGTCTGTTGCATAAATAAAGAGTCTTTGATGTAATTGCTTCAGAGAAATATGAAAGTAAGCCTATCAGGAAAGTAATGCGAGACATGTAGCATGGGTCATGTCTTGCAGAACCTCTTACATCTGAGCTGTAGGCCTGCACAGCGTCCCTTTGGCGCAGAGGATAGCGCGTTGGACTTCTAATCCAAAGGTCGTGGGTTCGATCCCCACAAGGGACGGGCAATTTTTAAAAACGTGTGCCAATCTCCAGATGGGTACTGACGTATGGGAAATCACAAGCCTCTGCAAAAGTTGAAAATTGTTGTGACCTCAGTTCTATGCTCAAGTACGTAGACCTTACACATATAAGCCAAATTCTCGTAGATCTGTTATCCATGACGCTGTTATGTGTAAATGCAGTAAAAACGGAACCATATCTTCACGTGCCTGTTGACGGGAATTTTCTTTCAATACCCAATTTTTACCTACTGATATAAATATAGCAATAGAACGCACATTTCGTACAGAAACAAATACAATGAAGAGAAAAGATTTTGAATTACTTCATGAGTCAATGTATGTAATCCCAGTGATGATCTTTAATTCTTCCAGCCCAAGGTGAGAGGGTTTCAGTTTTCTCGGCCACAAGTGAGAAAAGTAGACAGTTCCACAACAAGATATTCTGCTATGTTTCCTTAAGTGCTTCCATTAAACAATGGCACTCTGTATCTATAGAAATGGCGACAATTTTCACTTCGGCACAGGGGGCTTTTACTGGAGACTGTCAAGGGGGAACTTGCTAGATACATGAAGGGAGAAGATCAGACAGAGACGTCTGACGCTCCGCTGACGCTTGCCGAAAACTACATTAAGTATGATTCCCGCCTATAACTGACGGCGAGAGAGATGCATCATCTGTCCACTTCTCATCGAAGCACACTGTCACCAAGCAATGGCTGACGCTTCGAGGACGGCTTGAAATTGCTAGGGAGGTGATGCAGCTAAAGTTCCTGGTAAATGTGCTAACAGGGCACACACGTTCGTGGGAGTGTATACATATGATGGGGACCGGCTGTGACACAGCAGTCAACCAAAGTCAAAAAATGTGACTAATCATACAGTGTTTCCTTTACCACTTCGTTAGTGAATGCTGTTCTAAAGAGCGCAATTCCCATCTATCGGTAAGCAGCGCACGTGAGAGAATCTAATAGCAGGACTGTGTTACTACGATTGTTCAGAGCAACTCTGTCAATACGCAGGTGTATCAATCAGTAGGGCCATGGTAAAAAGAGCGATGTATCGTGTCTGTTGCATAAATAAAGAGTCTTTGATGTAATTGCTTCAGAGAAATATGAAAGTAAGCCTATCAGGAAAGTAATGCGAGACATGTAGCATGGGTCATGTCTTGCAGAACCTCTTACATCTGAGCTGTAGGCCTGCACAGCGTCCCTTTGGCGCAGAGGATAGCGCGTTGGACTTCTAATCCAAAGGTCGTGGGTTCGATCCCCACAAGGGACGGGCAATTTTTAAAAACGTGTGCCAATCTCCAGATGGGTACTGACGTATGGGAAATCACAAGCCTCTGCAAAAGTTGAAAATAGTTGTGACCTCAGTTCTATGCTCAAGTATGTAGACCTTACACATATAAGCCAAATTCTCGTAGATCTGTTATCCATGACGCTGTTATGTGTAAATGCAGTAAAAACGGAACCATATCTTCACGTGCCTGTTGACGGGAATTTTCTTTCAATACCCAATTTTTACCTACTGATATAAATATAGCAATAGAACGCACATTTCGTACAGAAACAAATACAATGAAGTGAAAAGATTTTGAATTACTTCATGAGTCAATGTATGTAATCCCAGTGATGATCTTTAATTCTTCCAGCCCAAGGTGAGAGGGTTTCAGTTTTCTCGGCCACAAGTGAGAAAAGTAGACAGTTCCACAACAAGATATTCTGCTATGTTTCCTTAAGTGCTTCCATTAAACAATGGCACTCTGTATCTATAGAAACGGCGACAATTTTCACTTCAGCACAGGGGGGTTTTACTGGAGACTGTCAAGGGGGAACTTGCTAGATACATGAAGGGAGAAGATCAGACAGAGACGTCTGACGCTCCGCTGATGCTTGCCGAAAACTACATTAAGTATGATTCCCGCCTATAACTGACGGCGAGAGAGATGCATCATCTGTCCACTTCTCATCGAAGCACACTGTCACCAAGCAATGGCTGACGCTTCGAGGACGGCTTGAACTTGCTAGGGAGGTGATGCAGCTAAAGTTCCTGGTAAATGTGCTAACAGGGCACACACGTTCGTGGGAGTGTATACATATGATGGGGACCGGCTGTGACACAGCAGTCAACCAAAGTCAAAAAATGTGACTAATCATACAGTGTTTCCTTTACCACTTCGTTAGTGAATGCTGTTCTAAAGAGCGCAATTCCCATCTATCGGTAAGCAGCGCACGTGAGCGAATCTAATAGCAGGACTGTGTTACTACGATTGTACAGAGCAACTCTGTCAATACGCAGGTGTATCAATCAGTAGGGCCATGGTAAACAGAGCGATGTATCGTGTCTGTTGCATAAATAAAGAGTCTTTGATGTAATTGCTTCAGAGAAATATGAAAGTAAGCCTATCAGGAAAGTAATGCGAGACATGTAGCATGGGTCATGTCTTGCAGAACCTCTTACATCTGAGCTGTAGGCCTGCACAGTGTCCCTTTGGCGCAGAGGATAGCGCGTTGGACTTCTAATCCAAAGGTCGTGGGTTCGATCCCCACAAGGGACGGGCAATTTTTAAAAACGTGTGCCAATCTCCAGATGGGTACTGACGTATGGGAAATCACAAGCCTCTGCAAAAGTTGAAAATTGTTGTGACCTCAGTTCTATGCTCAAGTATGTAGACCTTACACATATAAGCCAAATTCTCGTAGATCTGTTATCCATGACGCTGTTATGTGTAAATGCAGTAAAAACGAAACCATATCTTCACGTGCCTGTTGACGGGAATTTTCTTTCAATACCCAATTTTTACCTACTGATATAAATATAGCAATAGAACGCACATTTCGTACAGAAACAAATACAATGAAGAGAAAAGATTTTGAATTACTTCATGAGTCAATGTATGTAATCCCAGTGATGATCTTTAATACTTCCAGCCCAAGGTGAGAGGGTTTCAGTTTTCTCGGCCACAAGTGAGAAAAGTAGACAGTTCCACAACAAGATATTCTGCTATGTTTCCTTAAGTGCTTCCATTAAACAATGGCACTCTGTATCTATAGAAACGGCGACAATTTTCACTTCGGCACAGGGGGCTTTTACTGGAGACTGTCAAGGGGGAACTTGCTAGATACATGAAGGGAGAAGATCAGACAGAGACGTCTGACGCTTCGCTGACGCTTGCCGAAAACTACATTAAGTATGATTCCCGCCTATAACTGACGGCGAGAGAGATGCATCATCTGTCCACTTCTCATCGAAGCACACTGTCACCAAGCAATGGCTGACGCTTCGAGGACGGCTTGAAATTGCTAGGGAGGTGATGCAGCTAAAGTTCCTGGTAAATGTGCTAACAGGGCACACACGTTCGTGGGAGTGTATACATATGATGGGGACCGGCTGTGACACAGCAGTCAACCAAAGTCAAAAAATGTGACTAATCATACAGTGTTTCCTTTACCACTTCGTTAGTGAATGCTGTTCTAAAGAGCGCAATTCCCATCTATCGGTAAGCAGCGCACGTGAGCGAATCTAATAGCAGGACTGTGTTACTACGATTGTACAGAGCAACTCTGTCAGTACGCAGGTGTATCAATCAGTAGGGCCATGGTAAACAGAGCGATGTATCGTGTCTGTTGCATAAATAAAGAGTCTTTGATGTAATTGCTTCAGAGAAATATGAAAGTAAGCCTATCAGGAAAGTAATGCGAGACATGTAGCATGGGTCATGTCTTGCAGAACCTCTTACATCTGAGCTGTAGGCCTGCACAGCGTCCCTTTGGCGCAGAGGATAGCGCGTTGGACTTCTAATCCAAAGGTCGTGGGTTCGATCCCCACAAGGGACGGGCAATTTTTAAAAACGTGTGCCAATCTCCAGATGGGTACTGACGTATGGGAAATCACAAGCCTCTGCAAAAGTTGAAAATTGTTGTGACCTCAGTTCTATGCTCAAGTACGTAGACCTTACACATATAAGCCAAATTCTCGTAGATCTGTTATCCATGACGCTGTTATGTGTAAATGCAGTAAAAACGGAACCATATCTTCACGTGCCTGTTGACGGGAATTTTCTTTCAATACCCAATTTTTACCTACTGATATAAATATAGCAATAGAACGCACATTTCGTACAGAAACAAATACAATGAAGAGAAAAGATTTTGAATTACTTCATGAGTCAATGTATGTAATCCCAGTGATGATCTTTAATTCTTCCAGCCCAAGGTGAGAGGGTTTCAGTTTTCTCGGCCACAAGTGAGAAAAGTAGACAGTTCCACAACAAGATATTCTGCTATGTTTCCTTAAGTGCTTCCATTAAACAATGGCACTCTGTATCTATAGAAATGGCGACAATTTTCACTTCGGCACAGGGGGCTTTTACTGGAGACTGTCAAGGGGGAACTTGCTAGATACATGAAGGGAGAAGATCAGACAGAGACGTCTGACGCTCCGCTGACGCTTGCCGAAAACTACATTAAGTATGATTCCCGCCTATAACTGACGGCGAGAGAGATGCATCATCTGTCCACTTCTCATCGAAGCACACTGTCACCAAGCAATGGCTGACGCTTCGAGGACGGCTTGAAATTGCTAGGGAGGTGATGCAGCTAAAGTTCCTGGTAAATGTGCTAACAGGGCACACACGTTCGTGGGAGTGTATACATATGATGGGGACCGGCTGTGACACAGCAGTCAACCAAAGTCAAAAAATGTGACTAATCATACAGTGTTTCCTTTACCACTTCGTTAGTGAATGCTGTTCTAAAGAGCGCAATTCCCATCTATCGGTAAGCAGCGCACGTGAGCGAATCTAATAGCAGGACTGTGTTACTACGATTGTACAGAGCAACTCTGTCAATACGCAGGTGTATCAATCAGTAGGGCCATGGTAAACAGAGCGATGTATCGTGTCTGTTGCATAAATAAAGAGTCTTTGATGTAATTGCTTCAGAGAAATATGAAAGTAAGCCTATCAGGAAAGTAATGCGAGACATGTAGCATGGGTCATGTCTTGCAGAACCTCTTACATCTGAGCTGTAGGCCTGCACAGCGTCCCTTTAGCGCAGAGGATAGCGCGTTGGACTTCTAATCCAAAGGTCGTGGGTTCGATCCCTTTAAGGGACGGGCAATTTTTAAAAACGTGTGCCAATCTCCAGGTGGGTACTGACGTATGGGAAATCACAAGCCTCTGCAAAAGTTGAAAATTGTTGTGACCTCAGTTCTATGCTCAAGTATGTAGACCTTACACATATAAGCCAAATTCTCGTAGATCTGTTATCCATGACGCTGTTATGTGTAAATGCAGTAAAAACGGAACCATATCTTCACGTGCCTGTTGACGGGAATTTTCTTTCAATACCCAATTTTTACCTACTGATATAAATATAGCAATAGAACGCACATTTCGTACAGAAACAAATACAATGAAGAGAAAAGATTTTGAATTACTTCATGAGTCAATGTATGTAATCCCAGTGATGATCTTTAATTCTTCCAGCCCAAGGTGAGAGGGTTTCAGTTTTCTCGGCCACAAGTGAGAAAAGTAGACAGTTCCACAACAAGATATTCTGCTATGTTTCCTTAAGTGCTTCCATTAAACAATGGCACTCTGTATCTATAGAAACGGCGACAATTTTCACTTCGGCACAGGGGGCTTTTACTGGAGACTGTCAAGGGGGAACTTGCTAGATACATGAAGGGAGAAGATCAGACAGAGACGTCTGACGCTCCGCTGACGCTTGCCGAAAACTACATTAAGTATGATTCCCGCCTATAACTGACGGCGAGAGAGATGCATCATCTGTCCACTTCTCATCGAAGCACACTGTCACCAAGCAATGGCTGACGCTTCGAGGACGGCTTGAAATTGCTAGGGAGGTGATGCAGCTAAAGTTCCTGGTAAATGTGCTAACAGGGCACACACGTTCGTGGGAGTGTATACATATGATGGGGACCGGCTGTGACACAGCAGTCAACCAAAGTCAAAAAATGTGACTAATCATACAGTGTTTCCTTTACCACTTCGTTAGTGAATGCTGTTCTAAAGAGCGCAATTCCCATCTATCGGTAAGCAGCGCACGTGAGCGAATCTAATAGCAGGACTGTGTTACTACGATTGTACAGAGCAACTCTGTCAATACGCAGGTGTATCAATCAGTAGGGCCATGGTAAACAGAGCGATGTATCGTGTCTGTTGCATAAATAAAGAGTCTTTGATGTAATTGCTTCAGAGAAATATGAAAGTAAGCCTATCAGGAAAGTAATGCGAGACATGTAGCATGGGTCATGTCTTGCAGAACCTCTTACATCTGAGCTGTAGGCCTGCACAGCGTCCCTTTGGCGCAGAGGATAGCGCGTTGGACTTCTAATCCAAAGGTCGTGGGTTCGATCCCCACAAGGGACGGGCAATTTTTAAAAACGTGTGCCAATCTCCAGATGGGTACTGACGTATGGGAAATCACAAGCCTCTGCAAAAGTTGAAAATTGTTGTGACCTCAGTTCTATGCTCAAGTATGTAGACCTTACACATATAAGCCAAATTCTCGTAGATCTGTTATCCATGACGCTGTTATGTGTAAATGCAGTAAAAACGGAACCATATCTTCACGTGCCTGTTGACGGGAATTTTCTTTCAATACCCAATTTTTACCTACTGATATAAATATAGCAATAGAACGCACATTTCGTACAGAAACAAATACAATGAAGAGAAAAGATTTTGAATTACTTCATGAGTCAATGTATGTAATCCCAGTGATGATCTTTAATTCTTCCAGCCCAAGGTGAGAGGGTTTCAGTTTTCTCGGCCACAAGTGAGAAAAGTAGACAGTTCCACAACAAGATATTCTGCTATGTTTCCTTAAGTGCTTCCATTAAACAATGGCACTCTGTATCTATAGAAACGGCGACAATTTTCACTTCAGCACAGGGGGGTTTTACTGGAGACTGTCAAGGGGGAACTTGCTAGATACATGAAGGGAGAAGATCAGACAGAGACGTCTGACGCTCCGCTGATGCTTGCCGAAAACTACATTAAGTATGATTCCCGCCTATAACTGACGGCGAGAGAGATGCATCATCTGTCCACTTCTCATCGAAGCACACTGTCACCAAGCAATGGCTGACGCTTCGAGGACGGCTTGAACTTGCTAGGGAGGTGATGCAGCTAAAGTTCCTGGTAAATGTGCTAACAGGGCACACACGTTCGTGGGAGTGTATACATATGATGGGGACCGGCTGTGACACAGCAGTCAACCAAAGTCAAAAAATGTGACTAATCATACAGTGTTTCCTTTACCACTTCGTTAGTGAATGCTGTTCTAAAGAGCGCAATTCCCATCTATCGGTAAGCAGCGCACGTGAGCGAATCTAATAGCAGGACTGTGTTACTACGATTGTACAGAGCAACTCTGTCAATACGCAGGTGTATCAATCAGTAGGGCCATGGTAAACAGAGCGATGTATCGTGTCTGTTGCATAAATAAAGAGTCTTTGATGTAATTGCTTCAGAGAAATATGAAAGTAAGCCTATCAGGAAAGTAATGCGAGACATGTAGCATGGGTCATGTCTTGCAGAACCTCTTACATCTGAGCTGTAGGCCTGCACAGTGTCCCTTTGGCGCAGAGGATAGCGCGTTGGACTTCTAATCCAAAGGTCGTGGGTTCGATCCCCACAAGGGACGGGCAATTTTTAAAAACGTGTGCCAATCTCCAGATGGGTACTGACGTATGGGAAATCACAAGCCTCTGCAAAAGTTGAAAATTGTTGTGACCTCAGTTCTATGCTCAAGTACGTAGACCTTACACATATAAGCCAAATTCTCGTAGATCTGTTATCCATGACGCTGTTATGTGTAAATGCAGTAAAAACGGAACCATATCTTCACGTGCCTGTTGACGGGAATTTTCTTTCAATACCCCATTTTTACCTACTGATATAAATATAGCAATAGAACGCACATTTCGTACAGAAACAAATACAATGAAGAGAAAAGATTTTGAATTACTTCATGAGTCAATGTATGTAATCCCAGTGATGATCTTTAATTCTTCCAGCCCAAGGTGAGAGGGTTTCAGTTTTCTCGGCCACAAGTGAGAAAAGTAGACAGTTCCACAACAAGATATTCTGCTATGTTTCCTTAAGTGCTTCCATTAAACAATGGCACTCTGTATCTATAGAAACGGCGACAATTTTCACTTCGGCACAGGGGGCTTTTACTGGAGACTGTCAAGGGGGAACTTGCTAGATACATGAAGGGAGAAGATCAGACAGAGACGTCTGACGCTCCGCTGACGCTTGCCGAAAACTACATTAAGTATGATTCCCGCCTATAACTGACGGCGAGAGAGATGCATCATCTGTCCACTTCTCATCGAAGCACACTGTCACCAAGCAATGGCTGACGCTTCGAGGACGGCTTGAAATTGCTAGGGAGGTGATGCAGCTAAAGTTCCTGGTAAATGTGCTAACAGGGCACACACGTTCGTGGGAGTGTATACATATGATGGGGACCGGCTGTGACACAGCAGTCAACCAAAGTCAAAAAATGTGACTAATCATACAGTGTTTCCTTTACCACTTCGTTAGTGAATGCTGTTCTAAAGAGCGCAATTCCCATCTATCGGTAAGCAGCGCACGTGAGCGAATCTAATAGCAGGACTGTGTTACTACGATTGTACAGAGCAACTCTGTCAATACGCAGGTGTATCATTCAGTAGGGCCATGGTAAACAGAGCGATGTATCGTGTCTGTTGCATAAATAAAGAGTCTTTGATGTAATTGCTTCAGAGAAATATGAAAGTAAGCCTATCAGGAAAGTAATGCGAGACATGTAGCATGGGTCATGTCTTGCAGAACCTCTTACATCTGAGCTGTAGGCCTGCACAGCGTCCCTTTGGCGCAGAGGATAGCGCGTTGGACTTCTAATCCAAAGGTAGTGGGTTCGATCCCCACAAGGGACAGGCAATTTTTAAAAACGTGTGCCAATCTCCAGATGGGTACTGACGTATGGGAAATCACAAGCCTCTGCAAAAGTTGAAAATTGTTGTGACCTCAGTTCTATGCTCAAGTATGTAGACCTTACACATATAAGCCAAATTCTCGTAGATCTGTTATCCATGACGCTGTTATGTGTAAATGCAGTAAAAACGGAACCATATCTTCACGTGCCTGTTGACGGGAATTTTCTTTCAATACCCAATTTTTACCTACTGATATAAATATAGCAATAGAACGCACATTTCGTACAGAAACAAATACAATGAAGAGAAAAGATTTTGAATTACTTCATGAGTCAATGTATGTAATCCCAGTGATGATCTTTAATTCTTCCAGCCCAAGGTGAGAGGGTTTCAGTTTTCTCGGCCACAAGTGAGAAAAGTAGACAGTTCCACAACAAGATATTCTGCTATGTTTCCTTAAGTGCTTCCATTAAACAATGGCACTCTGTATCTATAGAAACGGCGACAATTTTCACTTCGGCACAGGGGGCTTTTACTGGAGACTGTCAAGGGGGAACTTGCTAGATACATGAAGGGAGAAGATCAGACAGAGACGTCTGACGCTCCGCTGACGCTTGCCGAAAACTACATTAAGTATGATTCCCGCCTATAACTGACGGCGAGAGAGATGCATCATCTGTCCACTTCTCATCGAAGCACACTGTCACCAAGCAATGGCTGACGCTTCGAGGACGGCTTGAAATTGCTAGGGAGGTGATGCAGCTAAAGTTCCTGGTAAATGTGCTAACAGGGCACACACGTTCGTGGGAGTGTATACATATGATGGGGACCGGCTGTGACACAGCAGTCAACCAAAGTCAAAAAATGTGACTAATCATACAGTGTTTCCTTTACCACTTCGTTAGTGAATGCTGTTCTAAAGAGCGCAATTCCCATCTATCGGTAAGCAGCCCACGTGAGCGAATCTAATAGCAGGACTGTGTTACTACGATTGTACAGAGCAACTCTGTCAATACGCAGGTGTATCAATCAGTAGGGCCATGGTAAACAGAGCGATGTATCGTGTCTGTTGCATAAATAAAGAGTCTTTGATGTAATTGCTTCAGAGAAATATGAAAGTAAGCCTATCAGGAAAGTAATGCGAGACATGTAGCATGGGTCATGTCTTGCAGAACCTCTTACATCTGAGCTGTAGGCCTGCACAGCGTCCCTTTGGCGCAGAGGATAGCGCGTTGGACTTCTAATCCAAAGGTCGTGGGTTCGATCCCCACAAGGGACGGGCAATTTTTAAAAACGTGTGCCAATCTCCAGATGGGTACTGACGTATGGGAAATCACAAGCCTCTGCAAAAGTTGAAAATTGTTGTGACCTCAGTTCTATGCTCAAGTATGTAGACCTTACACATATAAGCCAAATTCTCGTAGATCTGTTATCCATGACGCTGTTATGTGTAAATGCAGTAAAAACGGAACCATATCTTCACGTGCCTGTTGACGGGAATTTTCTTTCAATACCCAATTTTTACCTACTGATATAAATATAGCAATAGAACGCACATTTCGTACAGAAACAAATACAATGAAGTGAAAAGATTTTGAATTACTTCATGAGTCAATGTATGTAATCCCAGTGATGATCTTTAATTCTTCCAGCCCAAGGTGAGAGGGTTTCAGTTTTCTCGGCCACAAGTGAGAAAAGTAGACAGTTCCACAACAAGATATTCTGCTATGTTTCCTTAAGTGCTTCCATTAAACAATGGCACTCTGTATCTATAGAAACGGCGACAATTTTCACTTCAGCACAGGGGGGTTTTACTGGAGACTGTCAAGGGGGAACTTGCTAGATACATGAAGGGAGAAGATCAGACAGAGACGTCTGACGCTCCGCTGATGCTTGCCGAAAACTACATTAAGTATGATTCCCGCCTATAACTGACGGCGAGAGAGATGCATCATCTGTCCACTTCTCATCGAAGCACACTGTCACCAAGCAATGGCTGACGCTTCGAGGACGGCTTGAACTTGCTAGGGAGGTGATGCAGCTAAAGTTCCTGGTAAATGTGCTAACAGGGCACACACGTTCGTGGGAGTGTATACATATGATGGGGACCGGCTGTGACACAGCAGTCAACCAAAGTCAAAAAATGTGACTAATTATACAGTGTTTCCTTTACCACTTCGTTAGTGAATGCTGTTCTAAAGAGCGCAATTCCCATCTATCGGTAAGCAGCGCACGTGAGCGAATCTAATAGCAGGACTGTGTTACTACGATTGTACACAGCAACTCTGTCAATACGCAGGTGTATCAATCAGTAGGGCCATGGTAAACAGAGCGATGTATCGTGTCTGTTGCATAAATAAAGAGTCTTTGATGTAATTGTTTCAGAGAAATATGAAAGTAAGCCTATCAGGAAAGTAATGCGAGACATGTAGCATGGGTCATGTCTTGCAGAACCTCTTACATCTGAGCTGTAGGCCTGCACAGTGTCCCTTTGGCGCAGAGGATAGCGCGTTGGACTTCTAATCCAAAGGTCGTGGGTTTGATCCCCACAAGGGACGGGCAATTTTTAAAAACGTGTGCCAATCTCCAGATGGGTACTGACGTATGGGAAATCACAAGCCTCTGCAAAAGTTGAAAATTGTTGTGACCTCAGTTCTATGCTCAAGTACGTAGACCTTACACATATAAGCCAAATTCTCGTAGATCTGTTATCCATGACGCTGTTATGTGTAAATGCAGTAAAAACGGAACCATATCTTCACGTGCCTGTTGACGGGAATTTTCTTTCAATACCCAATTTTTACCTACTGATATAAATATAGCAATAGAACGCACATTTCGTACAGAAACAAATACAATGAAGAGAAAAGATTTTGAATTACTTCATGAGTCAATGTATGTAATCCCAGTGATGATCTTTAATTCTTCCAGCCCAAGGTGAGAGGGTTTCAGTTTTCTCGGCCACAAGTGAGAAAAGTAGACAGTTCCACAACAAGATATTCTGCTATGTTTCCTTAAGTGCTTCCATTAAACAATGGCACTCTGTATCTATAGAAACGGCGACAATTTTCACTTCGGCACAGGGGGCTTTTACTGGAGACTGTCAAGGGGGAACTTGCTAGATACATGAAGGGAGAAGATCAGACAGAGACGTCTGACGCTCCGCTGACGCTTGCCGAAAACTACATTAAGTATGATTCCCGCCTATAACTGACGGCGAGAGAGATGCATCATCTGTCCACTTCTCATCGAAGCACACTGTCACCAAGCAATGGCTGACGCTTCGAGGACGGCTTGAAATTGCTAGGGAGGTGATGCAGCTAAAGTTCCTGGTAAATGTGCTAACAGGGCACACACGTTCGTGGGAGTGTATACATATGATGGGGACCGGCTGTGACACAGCAGTCAACCAAAGTCAAAAAATGTGACTAATCATACAGTGTTTCCTTTACCACTTCGTTAGTGAATGCTGTTCTAAAGAGCGCAATTCCCATCTATCGGTAAGCAGCGCACGTGAGCGAATCTAATAGCAGGACTGTGTTACTACGATTGTACAGAGCAACTCTGTCAATACGCAGGTGTATCATTCAGTAGGGCCATGGTAAACAGAGCGATGTATCGTGTCTGTTGCATAAATAAAGAGTCTTTGATGTAATTGCTTCAGAGAAATATGAAAGTAAGCCTATCAGGAAAGTAATGCGAGACATGTAGCATGGGTCATGTCTTGCAGAACCTCTTACATCTGAGCTGTAGGCCTGCACAGCGTCCCTTTGGCGCAGAGGATAGCGCGTTGGACTTCTAATCCAAAGGTCGTGGGTTCGATCCCCACAAGGGACGGGCAATTTTTACAAACGTGTGCCAATCTCCAGGTGGGTACTGACGTATGGGAAATCACAAGCCTCTGCAAAAGTTGAAAATTGTTGTGACCTCAGTTCTATGCTCAAGTATGTAGACCTTACACATATAAGCCAAATTCTCGTAGATCTGTTATCCATGACGCTGTTATGTGGAAATGCAGTAAAAACGGAACCATATCTTCACGTGCCTGTTGACGGGAATTTTCTTTCAATACCCAATTTTTACCTACTGATATAAATATAGCAATAGAACGCACATTTCGTACAGACACAAATACAATGAAGAGAAAAGATTTTGAATTACTTCATGAGTCAATGTATGTAATCTCAGTGATGATCTTTAATTCTTCCAGCCCAAGGTGAGAGGGTTTCAGTTTTCTCGGCCACAAGTGAGAAAAGTAGACAGTTCCACAACAAGATATTCTGCTATGTTTCCTTAAGTGCTTCCATTAAACAATGGCACTCTCTATCTATAGAAACGGCGACAATTTTCACTTCGGCACAGAGGGCTTTTACTGGAGACTGTCAAGGGGGAATTTGCTAGATACATGAAGGGAGAAGATCAGACAGAGAAGTCTGACGCTCCGCTGACGCTTGCCGAAAACTACATTAAGTATGATTCCCGCCTATAACTGACGGCGAGAGAGATGCATCATCTGTCCACTTCTCATCGAAGCACACTGTCACCAAGCAATGGCTGACGCTTCGAGGACGGCTTGAAATTGCTAGGGAGGTGATGCAGCTAAAGTTCCTGGTAAATGTGCTAACAGGGCACACACGTTCGTGGGAGTGTATACATATGATGGGGACCGGCTGTGACACAGCAGTCAACCAAAGTCAAAAAATGTGACTAATCATACAGTGTTTCCTTTACCACTTCGTTAGTGAATGCTGTTCTAAAGAGCGCAATTCCCATCTATCGGTAAGCAGCGCACGTGAGCGAATCTAATAGCAGGACTGTGTTACTACGATTGTACAGAGCAACTCTGTCAATACACAGGTGTATCAATCAGTAGGGCCATGGTAAACAGAGCGATGTATCGTGTCTGTTGCATAAATAAAGAGTCTTTGATGTAATTGCTTCAGAGAAATATGAAAGTAAGCCTATCAGGAAAGTAATGCGAGACATGTAGCATGGGTCATGTCTTGCAGAACCTCTTACATCTGAGCTGTAGGCCTGCACAGCGTCCCTTTGGCGCAGAGGATAGCGCGTTGGACTTCTAATCCAAAGGTCGTGGGTTCGATCCCCACAAGGGGCGGGCAATTTTTAAAAACGTGTGCCAATCTCCAGATGGGTACTGACGTATGGGAAATCACAAGCCTCTGCAAAAGTTGAAAATTGTTGTGACCTCAGTTCTATGCTCAAGTATGTAGACCTTACACATATAAGCCAAATTCTCGTAGATCTGTTATCCATGACGCTGTTATGTGTAAATGCAGTAAAAACGGAACCATATCTTCACGTGCCTGTTGACGGGAATTTTCTTTCAATACCCAATTTTTACCTACTGATATAAATATAGCAATAGAACGCACATTTCGTACAGAAACAAATACAATGAAGAGAAAAGATTTTGAATTACTTCATGAGTCAATGTATGTAATCCCAGTGATGATCTTTAATTCTTCCAGCCCAAGGTGAGAGGGTTTCAGTTTTCTCGGCCACAAGTGAGAAAAGTAGACAGTTCCACAACAAGATATTCTGCTATGTTTCCTTAAGTGCTTCCATTAAACAATGGCACTCTGTATCTATAGAAACGGCGACAATTTTCACTTCGGCACAGGGGGCTTTTACTGGAGACTGTCAAGGGGGAACTTGCTAGATACATGAAGGGAGAAGATCAGACAGAGACGTCTGACGCTCCGCTGACGCTTGCCGAAAACTACATTAAGTATGATTCCCGCCTATAACTGACGGCGAGAGAGATGCATCATCTGTCCACTTCTCATCGAAGCACACTGTCACCAAGCAATGGCTGACGCTTCGAGGACGGCTTGAAATTGCTAGGGAGGTGATGCAGCTAAAGTTCCTGGTAAATGTGCTAACAGGGCACACACGTTCGTGGGAGTGTATACATATGATGGGGACCGGCTGTGACACAGCAGTCAACCAAAGTCAAAAAACGTGACTAATCATACAGTGTTTCCTTTACCACTTCGTTAGTGAATGCTGTTCTAAAGAGCGCAATTCCCATCTATCGGTAAACAGCGCACGTGAGCGAATCTAATAGCAGGACTGTGTTACTACGATTGTACAGAGCAACTCTGTCAATACGCAGGTGTATCAATCAGTAGGGCCATGGTAAACAGAGCGATGTATCGTGTCTGTTGCATAAATAAAGAGTCTTTGATGTAATTGCTTCAGAGAAATATGAAAGTAAGCCTATCAGGAAAGTAATGCGAGACATGTAGCATGGGTCATGTCTTGCAGAACCTCTTACATCTGAGCTGTAGGTCTGCACAGCGTCCCTTTGGCGCAGAGGATAGCGCGTTGGACTTCTAATCCAAAGGTCGTGGGTTCGATCCCCACAAGGGACGGGCAATTTTTACAAACGTGTGCCAATCTCCAGGTGGGTACTGACGTATGGGAAATCACAAGCCTCTGCAAAAGTTGAAAATTGTTGTGACCTCAGTTCTATGCTCAAGTATGTAGACCTTACACATATAAGCCAAATTCTCGTAGATCTGTTATCCATGACGCTGTTATGTGTAAATGCAGTAAAAACGGAACCATATCTTCACGTGCCTGTTGACGGGAATTTTCTTTCAATACCCAATTTTTACCTACTGATATAAATATAGCAATAGAACGCACATTTCGTACAGAAACAAATACAATGAAGAGAAAAGATTTTGAATTACTTCATGAGTCAATGTATGTAATCTCAGTGATGATCTTTAATTCTTCCAGCCCAAGGTGAGAGGGTTTCAGTTTTCTCGGCCACAAGTGAGAAAAGTAGACAGTTCCACAACAAGATATTCTGCTATGTTTCCTTAAGTGCTTCCATTAAACAATGGCACTCTCTATCTATAGAAACGGCGACAATTTTCACTTCGGCACAGAGGGCTTTTACTGGAGACTGTCAAGGGGGAATTTGCTAGATACATGAAGGGAGAAGATCAGACAGAGAAGTCTGACGCTCCGCTGACGCTTGCCGAAAACTACATTAAGTATGATTCCCGCCTATAACTGACGGCGAGAGAGATGCATCATCTGTCCACTTCTCATCGAAGCACACTGTCACCAAGCAATGGCTGACGCTTCGAGGACGGCTTGAAATTGCTAGGGAGGTGATGCAGCTAAAGTTCCTGGTAAATGTGCTAACAGGGCACACACGTTCGTGGGAGTGTATACATATGATGGGGACCGGCTGTGACACAGCAGTCAACCAAAGTCAAAAAATGTGACTAATCATACAGTGTTTCCTTTACCAGTTCGTTAGTGAATGCTGTTCTAAAGAGCGCAATTCCCATCTATCGGTAAGCAGCGCACGTGAGCGAATCTAATAGCAGGACTGTGTTACTACGATTGTACAGAGCAACTCTGTCAATACACAGGTGTATCAATCAGTAGGGCCATGGTAAACAGAGCGATGTATCGTGTCTGTTGCATAAATAAAGAGTCTTTGATGTAATTGCTTCAGAGAAATATGAAAGTAAGCCTATCAGGAAAGTAATGCGAGACATGTAGCATGGGTCATGTCTTGCAGAACCTCTTACATCTGAGCTGTAGGCCTGCACAGCGTCCCTTTGCCGCAGAGGATAGCGCGTTGGACTTCTAATCCAAAGGTTGTGGGTTCGATCCCCACAAGGGACGGGCAATTTTTAAAAACGTGTGCCAATCTCCAGATGGGTACTGACGTATGGGAAATCACAAGCCTCTGCAAAAGTTGAAAATTGTTGTGACCTCAGTTCTATGCTCAAGTATGTAGACCTTACACATATAAGCCAAATTCTCGTAGATCTGTTATCCATGACGCTGTTATGTGTAAATGCAGTAAAAACGGAACCATATCTTCACGTGCCTGTTGACGGGAATTTTCTTTCAATACCCAATTTTTACCTACTGATATAAATATAGCAATAGAACGCACATTTCGTACAGAAACAAATACAATGAAGAGAAAAGATTTTGAATTACTTCATGAGTCAATGTATGTAATCCCAGTGATGATCTTTAATTCTTCCAGCCCAAGGTGAGAGGGTTTCAGTTTTCTCGGCCACAAGTGAGAAAAGTAGACAGTTCCACAACAAGATATTCTGCTATGTTTCCTTAAGTGCTTCCATTAAACAATGGCACTCTGTATCTATAGAAACGGCGACAATTTTCACTTCGGCACAGGGGGCTTTTACTGGAGACTGTCAAGGGGGAACTTGCTAGATACATGAAGGGAGAAGATCAGACAGAGACGTCTGACGCTCCGCTGACGCTTGCCGAAAACTACATTAAGTATGATTCCCGCCTATAACTGATGGCGAGAGAGATGCATCATCTGTCCACTTCTCATCGAAGCACACTGTCACCAAGCAATGGCTGACGCTTCGAGGACGGCTTGAAATTGCTAGGGAGGTGATGCAGCTAAAGTTCCTGGTAAATGTGCTAACAGGGCACACACGTTCGTGGGAGTGTATACATATGATGGGGACCGGCTGTGACACAGCAGTCAACCAAAGTCAAAAAATGTGACTAATCATACAGTGTTTCCTTTACCACTTCGTTAGTGAATGCTGTTCTAAAGAGCGCAATTCCCATCTATCGGTAAGCAGCGCACGTGAGCGAATCTAATAGCAGGACTGTGTTACTACGATTGTACAGAGCAACTCTGTCAATACGCAGGTGTATCAATCAGTAGGGCCATGGTAAACAGAGCGATGTATCGTGTCTGTTGCATAAATAAAGAGTCTTTGATGTAATTGCTTCAGAGAAATATGAAAGTAAGCCTATCAGGAAAGTAATGCGAGACATGTAGCATGGGTCATGTCTTGCAGAACCTCTTACATCTGAGCTGTAGGCCTGCACAGCGTCCCTTTGGCGCAGAGGATAGCGCGTTGGACTTCTAATCCAAAGGTCGTGGGTTCGATCCCCACAAGGGATGGGCAATTTTTAAAAACGTGTGCCAATCTCCAGATGGGTACTGACGTATGGGAAATCACAAGCCTCTGCAAAAGTTGAAAATTGTTGTGACCTCAGTTCTATGCTCAAGTATGTAGACCTTACACATATAAGCCAAATTCTCGTAGATCTGTTATCCATGACGCTGTTATGTGTAAATGCAGTAAAAACGTAACCATATCTTCACGTGCCTGTTGACGGGAATTTTCTTTCAATACCCAATTTTTACCTACTGATATAAATATAGCAATAGAACGCACATTTCGTACAGAAACAAATACAATGAAGAGAAAAGATTTTGAATTACTTCATGAGTCAATGTATGTAATCCCAGTGATGATCTTTAATTCTTCCAGCCCAAGGTGAGAGGGTTTCAGTTTTCTCGGCCACAAGTGAGAAAAGTAGACAGTTCCACAACAAGATATTCTGCTATGTTTCCTTAAGTGCTTCCATTAAACAATGGCACTCTGTATCTATAGAAACGGCGACAATTTTCACTTCGGCACAGGGGGCTTTTACTGGAGACTGTCAAGGGGGAACTTGCTAGATACATGAAGGGAGAAGATCAGACAGAGACGTCTGACGCTCCGCTGACGCTTGCCGAAAACTACATTAAGTATGATTCCCGCCTATAACTGACGGCGAGAGAGATGCATCATCTGTCCACTTCTCATCGAAGCACACTGTCACCAAGCAATGGCTGACGCTTCGAGGACGGCTTGAAATTGCTAGGGAGGTGATGCAACTAAAGTTCCTGGTAAATGTGCTAACAGGGCACACACGTTCGTGGGAGTGTATACATATGATGGGGACCGGCTGTGACACAGCAGTCAACCAAAGTCAAAAAATGTGACTAATCATACAGTGTTTCCTTTACCACTTCGTTAGTGAATGCTGTTCTAAAGAGCGCAATTCCCATCTATCGGTAAGCAGCGCACGTGAGCGAATCTAATAGCAGGACTGTGTTACTACGATTGTACAGAGCAACTCTGTCAATACGCAGGTGTATCAATCAGTAGGGCCATGGTAAACAGAGCGATGTATCGTGTCTGTTGCATAAATAAAGAGTCTTTGATGTAATTGCTTCAGAGAAATATGAAAGTAAGCCTATCAGGAAAGTAATGCGAGACATGTAGCATGGGTCATGTCTTGCAGAACCTCTTACATCTGAGCTGTAGGCCTGCACAGTGTCCCTTTGGCGCAGAGGATAGCGCGTTGGACTTCTAATCCAAAGGTCGTGGGTTCGATCCCCACAAGGGACGGGCAATTTTTAAAAACGTGTGCCAATCTCCAGATGGGTACTGACGTATGGGAAATCACAAGCCTCTGCAAAAGTTGAAAATTGTTGTGACCTCAGTTCTATGCTCAAGTATGTAGACCTTACACATATAAGCCAAATTCTCGTAGATCTGTTATCCATGCCGCTGTTATGTGTAAATGCAGTAAAAACGGAACCATATCTTCACGTGCCTGTTGACGGGAATTTTCTTTCAATACCCAATTTTTACCTACTGATATAAATATAGCAATAGAACGCACATTTCGTACAGAAACAAATACAATGAAGAGAAAAGATTTTGAATTACTTCATGAGTCAATGTATGTAATCCCAGTGATGATCTTTAATTCTTCCAGCCCAAGGTGAGAGGGTTTCAGTTTTCTCGGCCACAAGTGAGAAAAGTAGACAGTTCCACAACAAGATATTCTGCTATGTTTCCTTAAGTGCTTCCATTAAACAATGGCACTCTGTATCTATAGAAACGGCGACAATTTTCACTTCGGCACAGGGGGCTTTTACTGGAGACTGTCAAGGGGGAACTTGCTAGATACATGAAGGGAGAAGATCAGACAGAGACGTCTGACGCTCCGCTGACGCTTGCCGAAAACTACATTAAGTATGATTCCCGCCTATAACTGACGGCGAGAGAGATGCATCATCTGTCCACTTCTCATCGAAGCACACTGTCACCAAGCAATGGCTGACGCTTCGAGGACGGCTTGAAATTGCTAGGGAGGTGATGCAGCTAAAGTTCCTGGTAAATGTGCTAACAGGGCACACACGTTCGTGGGAGTGTATACATATGATGGGGACCGGCTGTGACACAGCAGTCAACCAAAGTCAAAAAATGTGACTAATCATACAGTGTTTCCTTTACCACTTCGTTAGTGAATGCTGTTCTAAAGAGCGCAATTCCCATGTATCGGTAAGCAGCGCACGTGAGCGAATCTAATAGCAGGACTGTGTTACTACGATTGTACAGAGCAACTCTGTCAATACGCAGGTGTATCATTCAGTAGGGCCATGGTAAACAGAGCGATGTATCGTGTCTGTTGCATAAATAAAGAGTCTTTGATGTAATTGCTTCAGAGAAATATGAAAGTAAGCCTATCAGGAAAGTAATGCGAGACATGTAGCATGGGTCATGTCTTGCAGAACCTCTTACATCTGAGCTGTAGGCCTGCACAGCGTCCTTTTGGCGCAGAGGATAGCGCGTTGGACTTCTAATCCAAAGGTCGTGGGTTCGATCCCCACAAGGGATGGGCAATTTTTAAAAACGTGTGCCAATCTCCAGATGGGTACTGACGTATGGGAAATCACAAGCCTCTGCAAAAGTTGAAAATTGTTGTGACCTCAGTTCTATGCTCAAGTATGTAGACCTTACACATATAAGCCAAATTCTCGTAGATCTGTTATCCATGACGCTGTTATGTGTAAATGCAGTAAAAACGGAACCATATCTTCACGTGCCTGTTGACGGGAATTTTCTTTCAATACCCAATTTTTACCTACTGATATAAATATAGCAATAGAACGCACATTTCGTACAGAAACAAATACAATGAAGAGAAAAGATTTTGAATTACTTCATGAGTCAATGTATGTAATCCCAGTGATGATCTTTAATTCTTCCAGCCCAAGGTGAGAGGGTTTCAGTTTTCTCGGCCACAAGTGAGAAAAGTAGACAGTTCCACAACAAGATATTCTGCTATGTTTCCTTAAGTGCTTCCATTAAACAATGGCACTCTGTATCTATAGAAACGGCGACAATTTTCACTTCGGCACAGGGGGCTTTTACTGGAGACTGTCAAGGGGAAACTTGCTAGATACATGAAGGGAGAAGATCAGACAGAGACGTCTGACGCTCCGCTGACGCTTGCCGAAAACTACATTAAGTATGATTCCCGCCTATAACTGACGGCGAGAGAGATGCATCATCTGTCCACTTCTCATCGAAGCACACTGTCACCAAGCAATGGCTGACGCTTCGAGGACGGCTTGAAATTGCTAGGGAGGTGATGCAGCTAAAGTTCCTGGTAAATGTGCTAACAGGGCACACACGTTCGTGGGAGTGTATACATATGATGGGGACCGGCTGTGACACAGCAGTCAACCAAAGTCAAAAAATGTGACTAATCATACAGTGTTTCCTTTACCACTTCGTTAGTGAATGCTGTTCTAAAGAGCGCAATTCCCATCTATCGGTAAGCAGCGCACGTGAGCGAATCTAATAGCAGGACTGTGTTACTACGATTGTACAGAGCAACTCTGTCAATACGCAGGTGTATCAATCAGTAGGGCCATGGTAAACAGAGCGATGTATCGTGTCTGTTGCATAAATAAAGAGTCTTTGATGTAATTGCTTCAGAGAAATATGAAAGTAAGCCTATCAGGAAAGTAATGCGAGACATGTAGCATGGGTCATGTCTTGCAGAACCTCTTACATCTGAGCTGTAGGCCTGCTCAGCGTCCCTTTGGCGCAGAGGATAGCGCGTTGGACTTCTAATCCAAAGGTCGTGGGTTCGATCCCCACAAGGGATGGGCAATTTTTAAAAACGTGTGCCAATCTCCAGGTGGGTACTGACGTATGGGAAATCACAAGCCTCTGCAAAAGTTGAAAATTGTTGTGACCTCAGTTCTATGCTCAAGTATGTAGACCTTACACATATAAGCCAAATTCTCGTAGATCTGTTATCCATGACGCTGTTATGTGTAAATGCAGTAAAAACGGAACCATATCTTCACATGCCTGTTGACGGGAATTTTCTTTCAATACCCAATTTTTACCTACTGATATAAATATAGCAATAGAACGCACATTTCGTACAGAAACAAATACAATGAAGAGAAAAGATTTTGAATTACTTCATGAGTCAATGTATGTAATCCCAGTGATGATCTTTAATTCTTCCAGCCCAAGGTGAGAGGGTTTCAGTTTTCTCGGCCACAAGTGAGAAAAGTAGACAGTTCCACAACAAGATATTCTGCTATGTTTCCTTAAGTGCTTCCATTAAACAATGGCACTCTGTATCTATAGAAACGGCGACAATTTTCACTTCGGCACAGGGGGCTTTTACTGGAGACTGTCAAGGGGGAACTTGCTAGATACATGAAGGGAGAAGATCAGACAGAGACGTCTGACGCTCCGCTGACGCTTGCCGAAAACTACATTAAGTATGATTCCCGCCTATAACTGACGGCGAGAGAGATGCATCATCTGTCCACTTCTCATCGAAGCACACTGTCACCAAGCAATGGCTGACGCTTCGAGGACGGCTTGAAATTGCTAGGGAGGTGATGCAGCTAAAGTTCCTGGTAAATGTGCTAACAGGGCACACACGTTCGTGGGAGTGTATACATATGATGGGGACCGGCTGTGACACAGCAGTCAACCAAAGTCAAAAAATGTGACTAATCATACAGTGTTTCCTTTACCACTTCGTTAGTGAATGCTGTTCTAAAGAGCGCAATTCCCATCTATCGGTAAGCAGCGCACGTGAGCGAATCTAATAGCAGGACTGTGTTACTACGATTGTACAGAGCAACTCTGTCAATACGCAGGTGTATCAATCAGTAGGGCCATGGTAAACAGAGTGATGTATCGTGTCTGTTGCATAAATAAAGAGTCTTTGATGTAATTGCTTCAGAGAAATATGAAAGTAAGCCTATCAGGAAAGTAATGCGAGACATGTAGCATGGGTCATGTCTTGCAGAACCTCTTACATCTGAGCTGTAGGCCTGCACAGCGTCCCTTTGGCGCAGAGGATAGCGCGTTGGACTTCTAATCCAAAGGTTGTGGGTTCGATCCCCACAAGGGACGGGCAATTTTTAAAAACGTGTGCCAATCTCCAGATGGGTACTGACGTATGGGAAATCACAAGCCTCTGCAAAAGTTGAAAATTGTTGTGACCTCAGTTCTATGCTCAAGTATGTAGACCTTACACATATAAGCCAACTTCTCGTAGATCTGTTATCCATGACGCTGTTATGTGGAAATGCAGTAAAAACGGAACCATATCTTCACGTGCCTGTTGACGGGAATTTTCTTTCAATACCCAATTTTTACCTACTGATACAAATATAGCAATAGAACGCACATTTCGTACAGAAACAAATACAATGAAGAGAAAAGATTTTGAATTACTTCATGAGTCAATGTATGTAATCCCAGTGATGATCTTTAATTCTTCCAGCCCAAGGTGAGAGGGTTTCAGTTTTCTCGGCCACAAGTGAGAAAAGTAGACAGTTCCACAACAAGATATTCTGCTATGTTTCCTTAAGTGCTTCCATTAAACAATGGCACTCTGTATCTATAGAAACGGCGACAATTTTCACTTCGGCACAGGGGGCTTTTACTGGAGACTGTCAAGGGGGAACTTGCTAGATACATGAAGGGAGAAGATCAGACAGAGACGTCTGACGCTCCGCTGACGCTTGCTGAAAACTACATTAAGTATGATTCCCGCCTATAACTGACGGCGAGAGAGATGCATCATCTGTCCACTTCTCATCGAAGCACACTGTCACCAAGCAATGGCTGACGCTTCGAGGACGGCTTGAAATTGCTAGGGAGGTGATGCAGCTAAAGTTCCTGGTAAATGTGCTAACAGGGCACACACGTTCGTGGGAGTGTATACATATGATGGGGACCGGCTGTGACACAGCAGTCAACCAAAGTCAAAAAATGTGACTAATCATACAGTGTTTCCTTTACCACTTCGTTAGTGAATGCTGTTCTAAAGAGCGCAATTCCCATCTATCGGTAAGCAGCGCACGTGAGCGAATCTAATAGCAGGACTGTGTTACTACGATTGTACAGAGCAATTCTGTCAATACGCAGGTGTATCAATCAGTAGGGCCATGGTAAACAGAGCGATGTATCGTGTCTGTTGCATAAATAAAGAGTCTTTGATGTAATTGCTTCAGAGAAATATGAAAGTAAGCCTATCAGGAAAGTAATGCGAGACATGTAGCATGGGTCATGTCTTGCAGAACCTCTTACATCTGAGCTGTAGGCCTGCACAGCGTCCTTTTGGCGCAGAGGATAGCGCGTTGGACTTCTAATCCAAAGGTCGTGGGTTCGATCCCCACAAGGGATGGGCAATTTTTAAAAACGTGTGCCAATCTCCAGATGGGTACTGACGTATGGGAAATCACAAGCCTCTGCAAAAGTTGAAAATTGTTGTGACCTCAGTTCTATGCTCAAGTATGTAGACCTTACACATATAAGCCAAATTCTCGTAGATCTGTTATCCATGACGCTGTTATGTGTAAATGCAGTAAAAACGGAACCATATCTTCACGTGCCTGTTGACGGGAATTTTCTTTCAATACCCAATTTTTACCTACTGATATAAATATAGCAATAGAACGCACATTTCGTACAGAAACAAATACAATGAAGAGAAAAGATTTTGAATTACTTCATGAGTCAATGTATGTAATCCCAGTGATGATCTTTAATTCTTCCAGCCCAAGGTGAGAGGGTTTCAGTTTTCTCGGCCACAAGTGAGAAAAGTAGACAGTTCCACAACAAGATATTCTGCTATGTTTCCTTAAGTGCTTCCATTAAACAATGGCACTCTGTATCTATAGAAACGGCGACAATTTTCACTTCGGCACAGGGGGCTTTTACTGGAGACTGTCAAGGGGAAACTTGCTATATACATGAAGGGAGAAGATCAGACAGAGACGTCTGACGCTCCGCTGACGCTTGCCGAAAACTACATTAAGTATGATTCCCGCCTATAACTGACGGCGAGAGAGATGCATCATCTGTCCACTTCTCATCGAAGCACACTGTCACCAAGCAATGGCTGACGCTTCGAGGACGGCTTGAAATTGCTAGGGAGGTGATGCAGCTAAAGTTCCTGGTAAATGTGCTAACAGGGCACACACGTTCGTGGGAGTGTATACATATGATGGGGACCGGCTGTGACACAGCAGTCAACCAAAGTCAAAAAATGTGACTAATCATACAGTGTTTCCTTTACCACTTCGTTAGTGAATGCTGTTCTAAAGAGCGCAATTCCCATCTATCGGTAAGCAGCGCACGTGAGCGAATCTAATAGCAGGACTGTGTTACTACGATTGTACAGAGCAACTCTGTCAATACGCAGGTGTATCAATCAGTAGGGCCATGGTAAACAGAGCGATGTATCGTGTCTGTTGCATAAATAAAGAGTCTTTGATGTAATTGCTTCAGAGAAATATGAAAGTAAGCCTATCAGGAAAGTAATGCGAGACATGTAGCATGGGTCATGTCTTGCAGAACCTCTTACATCTGAGCTGTAGGCCTGCACAGCGTCCCTTTGGCGCAGAGGATAGCGCGTTGGACTTCTAATCCAAAGGTCGTGGGTTCGATCCCCACAAGGGACGGGCAATTTTTAAAAACGTGTGCCAATCTCCAGGTGGGTACTGACGTATGGGAAATCACAAGCCTCTGCAAAAGTTGAAAATTGTTGTGACCTCAGTTTGCTCAAGTATGTAGACCTTACACATATAAGCCAAATTCTCGTAGATCTGTTATCCATGACAATGCAGTAAAAACGGAACCATATCTTCACGTGCCTGTTGACGGGAATTTTCTTTCAATACCCAATTTTTACCTACTGATATAAATATAGCAATAGAACGCACATTTCGTACAGAAACAAATACAATGAAGAGAAAAGATTTTGAATTACTTCATGAGTCAATGTATGTAATCCCAGTGATGATCTTTAATTCTTCCAGCCCAAGGTGAGAGGGTTTCAGTTTTCTCGGCCACAAGTGAGAAAAGTAGACAGTTCCACAACAAGATATTCTGCTATGTTTCCTTAAGTGCTTCCATTAAACAATGGCACTCTGTATCTATAGAAACGGCGACAATTTTCACTTCGGCACAGGGGGCTTTTACTGGAGACTGTCAAGGGGGAACTTGCTAGATACATGAAGGGAGAAGATCAGACAGAGACGTCTGACGCTCCGCTGACGCTTGCCGAAAACTACATTAAGTATGATTCCCGCCTATAACTGACGGCGAGAGAGATGCATCATCTGTCCACTTCTCATCGAAGCACACTGTCACCGAGCAATGGCTGACGCTTCGAGGACGGCTTGAAATTGCTAGGGAGGTGATGCAGCTAAAGTTCCTGGTAAATGTGCTAACAGGGCACACACGTTCGTGGGAGTGTATACATATGATGGGGACCGGCTGTGACACAGCAGTCAACCAAAGTCAAAAAATGTGACTAATCATACAGTGTTTCCTTTACCACTTCGTTAGTGAATGCTGTTCTAAAGAGCGCAATTCCCATCTATCGGTAAGCAGCGCACGTGAGCGAATCTAATAGCAGGACTGTGTTACTACGATTGTACAGAGCAACTCTGTCAATACGCAGGTGTATCAATCAGTAGGGCCATGGTAAACAGAGCGATGTATCGTGTCTGTTGCATAAATAAAGAGTCTTTGATGTAATTGCTTCAGAGAAATATGAAAGTAAGCCTATCAGGAAAGTAATGCGAGACATGTAGCATGGGTCATGTCTTGCAGAATCTCTTACATATGAGCTGTAGGCCTGCACAGCGTCCCTTTGGCGCAGAGGATAGCGCGTTGGACTTCTAATCCAAAGGTTGTGGGTTCGATCACCACAAGGGACGGGCAATTTTTAAAAACGTGTGCCAATCTCCAGATGGGTACTGACGTATGGGAAATCACAAGCCTCTGCAAAAGTTGAAAATTGTTGTGACCTCAGTTCTATGCTCAAGTATGTAGACCTTACACATATAAGCCAACTTCTCGTAGATCTGTTATCCATGACGCTGTTATGTGGAAATGCAGTAAAAACGGAACCATATCTTCACGTGCCTGTTGACGGGAATTTTCTTTCAATACCCAATTTTTACCTACTGATATAAATATAGCAATAGAACGCACATTTCGTACAGAAACAAATACAATGAAGAGAAAAGATTTTGAATTACTTCATGAGTCAATGTATGTAATCCCAGTGATGATCTTTAATTCTTCCAGCCCAAGGTGAGAGGGTTTCAGTTTTCTCGGCCACAAGTGAGAAAAGTAGACAGTTCCACAACAAGATATTCTGCTATGTTTCCTTAAGTGCTTCCATTAAACAATGGCACTCTGTATCTATAGAAACGGCGACAATTTTCACTTCGGCACAGGGGGCTTTTACTGGAGACTGTCAAGGGGGAACTTGCTAGATACATGAAGGGAGAAGATCAGACAGAGACGTCTGACGCTCCGCTGACGCTTGCCGAAAACTACATTAAGTATGATTCCCGCCTATAACTGACGGCGAGAGAGATGCATCATCTGTCCACTTCTCATCGAAGCACACTGTCACCAAGCAATGGCTGACGCTTCGAGGACGGCTTGAAATTGCTAGGGAGGTGATGCAGCTAAAGTTCCTGGTAAATGTGCTAACAGGGCACACACGTTCGTGGGAGTGTATACATATGATGGGGACCGGCTGTGACACAGCAGTCAACCAAAGTCAAAAAATGTGACTAATCATACAGTGTTTCCTTTACCACTTCGTTAGTGAATGCTGTTCTAAAGAGCGCAATTCCCATCTATCGGTAAGCAGCGCACGTGAGCGAATCTAATAGCAGGACTGTGTTACTACGATTGTACAGAGCAACTCTGTCAATACGCAGGTGTATCAATCAGTAGGGCCATCGTAAACAGAGCGATGTATCGTGTCTGTTGCATAAATAAAGAGTCTTTGATGTAATTGCTTCAGAGAAATATGAAAGTAAGCCTATCAGGAAAGTAATGCGAGACATGTAGCATGGGTCATGTCTTGCAGAACCTCTTACATCTGAGCTGTAGGCCTGCACAGCGTCCCTTTGGCGCAGAGGATAGCGCGTTGGACTTCTAATCCAAAGGTCGTGGGTTCGATCCCCACAAGGGACTGGCAATTTTTAAAAACGTGTGCCAATCTCCAGATGGGTACTGACGTATGGGAAATCACAAGCCTCTGCAAAAGTTGAAAATTGTTGTGACCTCAGTTCTATGCTCAAGTATGTAGACCTTACACATATAAGCCAAATTCTCGTAGATCTGTTATCCATGACGCTGTTATGTGTAAATGCAGTAAAAACGGAACCATATCTTCACGTGCCTGTTGACGGGAATTTTCTTTCAATACCCAATTTTTACCTACTGATATAAATATAGCAATAGAACGCACATTTCGTACAGAAACAAATACAATGAAGAGAAAAGATTTTGAATTACTTCATGAGTCAATGTATGTAATCCCAGTGATGATCTTTAATTCTTCCAGCCCAAGGTGAGAGGGTTTCAGTTTTCTCGGCCACAAGTGAGAAAAGTAGACAGTTCCACAACAAGATATTCTGCTATGTTTCCTTAAGTGCTTCCATTAAACAATGGCACTCTGTATCTATAGAAACGGCGACAATTTTCACTTCGGCACAGGGGGCTTTTACTGGAGACTGTCAAGGGGGAACTTGCTAGATACATGAAGGGAGAAGATCAGACAGAGACGTCTGACGCTCCGCTGACGCTTGCCGAAAACTACATTAAGTATGATTCCCGCCTATAACTGACGGCGAGAGAGATGCATCATCTGTCCACTTCTCATCGAAGCACACTGTCACCAAGCAATGGCTGACGCTTCGAGGACGGCTTGAAATTGCTAGGGAGGTGATGCAGCTAAAGTTCCTGGTAAATGTGCTAACAGGGCACACACGTTCGTGGGAGTGTATACATATGATGGGGACCGGCTGTGACACAGCAGTCAACCAAAGTCAAAAAATGTGACTAATCATACAGTGTTTCCTTTACCACTTCGTTAGTGAATGCTGTTCTAAAGAGCGCAATTCCCATCTATCGGTAAGCAGCGCACGTGAGCGAATCTAATAGCAGGACTGTGTTACTACGATTGTACAGAGCAACTCTGTCAATACGCAGGTGTATCAATCAGTAGGGCCATGGTAAACAGAGCGATGTATCGTGTCTGTTGCATAAATAAAGAGTCTTTGATGTAATTGCTTCAGAGAAATATGAAAGTAAGCCTATCAGGAAAGTAATGCGAGACATGTAGCATGGGTCATGTCTTGCAGAACCTCTTACATCTGAGCTGTAGGCCTGCACAGCATCCCTTTGGCGCAGAGGATAGCGCGTTGGACTTCTAATCCAAAGGTCGTGGGTTCGATCCCCACAAGGGACGGGCAATTTTTAAAAACGTGTGCCAATCTCCAGGTGGGTACTGACGTATGGGAAATCACAAGCCTCTGCAAAAGTTGAAAATTGTTGTGACCTCAGTTCTATGCTCAAGTATGTAGACCTTACACATATAAGCCAACTTCTCGTAGATCTGTTATCCATGACGCTGTTATGTGGAAATGCAGTAAAAACGGAACCATATCTTCACGTGCCTGTTGACGGGAATTTTCTTTCAATACCCAATTTTTACCTACTGATATAAATATAGCAATAGAACGCACATTTCGTACAGAAACAAATACAATGAAGAGAAAAGATTTTGAATTACTTCATGAGTCAATGTATGTAATCCCAGTGATGATCTTTAATTCTTCCAGCCCAAGGTGAGAGGGTTTCAGTTTTCTCGGCCACAAGTGAGAAAAGTAGACAGTTCCACAACAAGATATTCTGCTATGTTTCCTTAAGTGCTTCCATTAAACAATGGCACTCTGTATCTATAGAAACGGCGACAATTTTCACTTCGGCACAGGGGGCTTTTACTGGAGACTGTCAAGGGGGAACTTGCTAGATACATGAAGGGAGAAGATCAGACAGAGACGTCTGACGCTCCGCTGACGCTTGCCGAAAACTACATTAAGTATGATTCCCGCCTATAACTGACGGCGAGAGAGATGCATCATCTGTCCACTTCTCATCGAAGCACACTGTCACCAAGCAATGGCTGACGCTTCGAGGACGGCTTGAAATTGCTAGGGAGGTGATGCAGCTAAAGTTCCTGGTAAATGTGCTAACAGGGCACACACGTTCGTGGGAGTGTATACATATGATGGGGACCGGCTGTGACACAGCAGTCAACCAAAGTCAAAAAATGTGACTAATCATACAGTGTTTCCTTTACCACTTCGTTAGTGAATGCTGTTCTAAAGAGCGCAATTCCCATCTATCGGTAAGCAGCGCACGTGAGCGAATCTAATAGCAGGACTGTGTTACTACGATTGTACAGAGCAACTCTGTCAATACGCAGGTGTATCAATCAGTAGGGCCATGGTAAACAGAGCGATGTATCGTGTCTGTTGCATAAATAAAGAGTCTTTGATGTAATTGCTTCAGAGAAATATGAAAGTAAGCCTATCAGGAAAGTAATGCGAGACATGTAGCATGGGTCATGTCTTGCAGAACCTCTTACATCTGAGCTGTAGGCCTGCACAGCGTCCTTTTGGCGCAGAGGATAGCGCGTTGGACTTCTAATCCAAAGGTCGTGGGTTCGATCCCCACAAGGGATGGGCAATTTTTAAAAACGTGTGCCAATCTCCAGATGGGTACTGACGTATGGGAAATCACAAGCCTCTGCAAAAGTTGAAAATTGTTGTGACCTCAGTTCTATGCTCAAGTATGTAGACCTTACACATATAAGCCAAATTCTCGTAGATCTGTTATCCATGACGCTGTTATGTGTAAATGCAGTAAAAACGGAACCATATCTTCACGTGCCTGTTGACGGGAATTTTCTTTCAATACCCAATTTTTACCTACTGATATAAATATAGCAATAGAACGCACATTTCGTACAGAAACAAATACAATGAAGAGAAAAGATTTTGAATTACTTCATGAGTCAATGTATGTAATCCCAGTGATGATCTTTAATTCTTCCAGCCCAAGGTGAGAGGGTTTCAGTTTTCTCGGCCACAAGTGAGAAAAGTAGACAGTTCCACAACAAGATATTCTGCTATGTTTCCTTAAGTGCTTCCATTAAACAATGGCACTCTGTATCTATAGAAACGGCGACAATTTTCACTTCGGCACAGGGGGCTTTTACTGGAGACTGTCAAGGGGAAACTTGCTATATACATGAAGGGAGAAGATCAGACAGAGACGTCTGACGCTCCGCTGACGCTTGCCGAAAACTACATTAAGTATGATTCCCGCCTATAACTGACGGCGAGAGAGATGCATCATCTGTCCACTTCTCATCGAAGCACACTGTCACCAAGCAATGGCTGACGCTTCGAGGACGGCTTGAAATTGCTAGGGAGGTGATGCAGCTAAAGTTCCTGGTAAATGTGCTAACAGGGCACACACGTTCGTGGGAGTGTATACATATGATGGGGACCGGCTGTGACACAGCAGTCAACCAAAGTCAAAAAATGTGACTAATCATACAGTGTTTCCTTTACCACTTCGTTAGTGAATGCTGTTCTAAAGAGCGCAATTCCCATCTATGGGTAAGCAGCGCACGTGAGCGAATCTAATAGCAGGACTGTGTTACTACGATTGTACAGAGCAACTCTGTCAATACGCAGGTGTATCAATCAGTAGGGCCATGGTAAACAGAGCGATGTATCGTGTCTGTTGCATAAATAAAGAGTCTTTGATGTAATTGCTTCAGAGAAATATGAAAGTAAGCCTATCAGGAAAGTAATGCGAGACATGTAGCATGGGTCATGTCTTGCAGAACCTCTTACATCTGAGCTGTAGGCCTGCACAGCGTCCCTTTGGCGCAGAGGATAGCGCGTTGGACTTCTAATCCAAAGGTCGTGGGTTCGATCCCCACAAGGGACGGGCAATTTTTAAAAACGTGTGCCAATCTCCAGGTGGGTACTGACGTATGGGAAATCACAAGCCTCTGCAAAAGTTGAAAATTGTTGTGACCTCAGTTCTATGCTCAAGTATGTAGACCTTACACATATAAGCCAAATTCTCGTAGATCTGTTATCCATGACAATGCAGTAAAAACGGAACCATATCTTCACGTGCCTGTTGACGGGAATTTTCTTTCAATACCCAATTTTTACCTACTGATATAAATATAGCAATAGAACGCACATTTCGTACAGAAACAAATACAATGAAGAGAAAAGATTTTGAATTACTTCATGAGTCAATGTATGTAATCCCAGTGATGATCTTTAATTCTTCCAGCCCAAGGTGAGAGGGTTTCAGTTTTCTCGGCCCCAAGTGAGAAAAGTAGACAGTTCCACAACAAGATATTCTGCTATGTTTCCTTAAGTGCTTCCATTAAACAATGGCACTCTGTATCTATAGAAACGGCGACAATTTTCACTTCGGCACAGGGGGCTTTTACTGGAGACTGTCAAGGGGGAACTTGCTAGATACATGAAGGGAGAAGATCAGACAGAGACGTCTGACGCTCCGCTGACGCTTGCCGAAAACTACATTAAGTATGATTCCCGCCTATAACTGACGGCGAGAGAGATGCATCATCTGTCCACTTCTCATCGAAGCACACTGTCACCGAGCAATGGCTGACGCTTCGAGGACGGCTTGAAATTGCTAGGGAGGTGATGCAGCTAAAGTTCCTGGTAAATGTGCTAACAGGGCACACACGTTCGTGGGAGTGTATACATATGATGGGGACCGGCTGTGACACAGCAGTCAACCAAAGTCAAAAAATGTGACTAATCATACAGTGTTTCCTTTACCACTTCGTTAGTGAATGCTGTTCTAAAGAGCGCAATTCCCATCTATCGGTAAGCAGCGCACGTGAGCGAATCTAATAGCAGGACTGTGTTACTACGATTGTACAGAGCAACTCTGTCGATACGCAGGTGTATCAATCAGTAGGGCCATGGTAAACAGAGCGATGTATCGTGTCTGTTGCATAAATAAAGAGTCTTTGATGTAATTGCTTCAGAGAAATATGAAAGTAAGCCTATCAGGAAAGTAATGCGAGACATGTAGCATGGGTCATGTCTTGCAGAATCTCTTACATATGAGCTGTAGGCCTGCACAGCGTCCCTTTGGCGCAGAGGATAGCGCGTTGGACTTCTAATCCAAAGGTCATGGGTTCGATCCCCACAAGGGACAGGCAATTTTTAAAAACGTGTGCCAATCTCCAGATGGGTACTGACGTATGGGAAATCACAAGCCTCTGCAAAAGTTGAAAATTGTTGTGACCTCAGTTCTATGCTCAAGTATGTAGACCTTACACATATAAGCCAAATTCTCGTAGATCTGTTATCCATGACGCTGTTATGTGTAAATGCAGTAAAAACGGAACCATATCTTCACGTGCCTGTTGACGGGAATTTTCTTTCAATACCCAATTTTTACCTACTGATATAAATATAGCAATAGAACGCACATTTCGTACAGAAACAAATACAATGAAGAGAAAAGATTTTGAATTACTTCATGAGTCAATGTATGTAATCCCAGTGATGATCTTTAATTCTTCCAGCCCAAGGTGAGAGGGTTTCAGTTTTCTCGGCCACAAGTGAGAAAAGTAGACAGTTCCACAACAAGATATTCTGCTATGTTTCCTTAAGTGCTTCCATTAAACAATGGCACTCTGTATCTATAGAAACGGCGACAATTTTCACTTCGGCACAAGGGGCTTTTACTGGAGACTGTCAAGGGGGAACTTGGTAGATACATGAAGGGAGAAGATCAGACAGAGACGTCTGACGCTCCGCTGACGCTTGCCGAAAACTACATTAAGTATGATTCCCGCCTATAACTGATGGCGAGAGAGATGCATCATCTGTCCACTTCTCATCGAAGCACACTGTCACCAAGCAATGGCTGACGCTTCGAGGACGGCTTGAAATTGCTAGGGAGGTGATGCAGCTAAAGTTCCTGGTAAATGTGCTAACAGGGCACACACGTTCGTGGGAGTGTATACATATGATGGGGACCAGCTGTGACACAGCAGTCAACCAAAGTCAAAAAATGTGACTAATCATACAGTGTTTCCTTTACCACTTCGTTAGTGAATGCTGTTCTAAAGAGCGCAATTCCCATCTATCGGTAAGCAGCGCACGTGAGCGAATCTAATAGCAGGACTGTGTTACTACGATTGTACAGAGCAACTCTGTCAATACGCAGGTGTATCAATCAGTAGGGCCATGGTAAACAGAGCGATGTATCGTGTCTGTTGCATAAATAAAGAGTCTTTGATGTAATTGCTTCAGAGAAATATGAAAGTAAGCCTATCAGGAAAGTAATGCGAGACATGTAGCATGGGTCATGTCTTGCAGAACCTCTTACATCTGAGCTGTAGTCCTGCACAGCATCCCTTTGGCGCAGAGGATAGCGCGTTGGACTTCTAATCCAAAGGTCGTGGGTTCGATCCCCACAAGGGACGGGCAATTTTTAAAAACGTGTGCCAATCTCCAGGTGGGTACTGACGTATGGGAAATCACAAGCCTCTGCAAAAGTTGAAAATTGTTGTGACCTCAGTTCTATGCTCAAGTATGTAGACCTTACACATATAAGCCAACTTCTCGTAGATCTGTTATCCATGACGCTGTTATGTGGAAATGCAGTAAAAACGGAACCATATCTTCACGTGCCTGTTGACGGGAATTTTCTTTCAATACCCAATTTTTACCTACTGATATAAATATAGCAATAGAACGCACATTTCGTACAGAAACAAATACAATGAAGAGAAAAGATTTTGAATTACTTCATGAGTCAATGTATGTAATCCCAGTGATGATCTTTAATTCTTCCAGCCCAAGGTGAGAGGGTTTCAGTTTTCTCGGCCACAAGTGAGAAAAGTAGACAGTTCCACAACAAGATATTCTGCTATGTTTCCTTAAGTGCTTCCATTGAACAATGGCACTCTGTATCTATAGAAACGGCGACAATTTTCACTTCGGCACAGGGGGCTTTTACTGGAGACTGTCAAGGGGGAACTTGCTAGATACATGAAGGGAGAAGATCAGACAGAGACGTCTGACGCTCCGCTGACGCTTGCCGAAAACTACATTAAGTATGATTCCCGCCTATAACTGACGGCGAGAGAGATGCATCATCTGTCCACTTCTCATCGAAGCACACTGTCACCAAGCAATGGCTGACGCTTCGAGGACGGCTTGAAATTGCTAGGGAGGTGATGCAGCTAAAGTTCCTGGTAAATGTGCTAACAGGGCACACACGTTCGTGGGAGTGTATACATATGATGGGGACCGGCTGTGACACAGCAGTCAACCAAAGTCAAAAAATGTGACTAATCATACAGTGTTTCCTTTACCACTTCGTTAGTGAATGCTGTTCTAAAGAGCGCAATTCCCATCTATCGGTAAGCAGCGCACGTGAGCGAATCTAATAGCAGGACTGTGTTACTACGATTGTACAGAGCAACTCTGTCAATACGCAGGTGTATCAATCAGTAGGGCCATCGTAAACAGAGCGATGTATCGTGTCTGTTGCATAAATAAAGAGTCTTTGATGTAATTGCTTCAGAGAAATATGAAAGTAAGCCTATCAGGAAAGTAATGCGAGACATGTAGCATGGGTCATGTCTTGCAGAACCTCTTACATCTGAGCTGTAGGCCTGCACAGCGTCCCTTTGGCGCAGAGGATAGCGCGTTGGACTTCTAATCCAAAGGTCGTGGGTTCGATCCCCACAAGGGACGGGCAATTTTTAAAAACGTGTGCCAATCTCCAGGTGGGTACTGACGTATGGGAAATCACAAGCCTCTGCAAAAGTTGAAAATTGTTGTGACCTCAGTTCTATGCTCAAGTATGTAGACCTTACACATATAAGCCAAATTCTCGTAGATCTGTTATCCATGACGCTGTTATGTGTAAATGCAGTAAAAACGGAACCATATCTTCACGTGCCTGTTGACGGGAATTTTCTTTCAATACCCAATTTTTACCTACTGATATAAATATAGCAATAGAACGCACATTTCGTACAGAAACAAATACAATGAAGAGAAAAGATTTTGAATTACTTCATGAGTCAATGTATGTAATCCCAGTGATGATCTTTAATTCTTCCAGCCCAAGGTGAGAGGGTTTCAGTTTTCTCGGCCACAAGTGAGAAAAGTAGACAGTTCCACAACAAGATATTCTGCTATGTTTCCTTAAGTGCTTCCATTAAACAATGGCACTCTGTATCTATAGAAACGGCGACAATTTTCACTTCGGCACAGGGGGCTTTTACTGGAGACTGTCAAGGGGGAACTTGCTAGATACATGAAGGGAGAAGATCAGACAGAGACGTCTGACGCTCCGCTGACGCTTGCCGAAAACTACATTAAGTATGATTCCCGCCTATAACTGACGGCGAGAGAGATGCATCATCTGTCCACTTCTCATCGAAGCACACTGTCACCAAGCAATGGCTGACGCTTCGAGGACGGCTTGAAATTGCTAGGGAGGTGATGCAGCTAAAGTTCCTGGTAAATGTGCTAACAGGGCACACACGTTCGTGGGAGTGTATACATATGATGGGGACCGGCTGTGACACAGCAGTCAACCAAAGTCAAAAAATGTGACTAATCATACAGTGTTTCCTTTACCACTTCGTTAGTGAATGCTGTTCTAAAGAGCGCAATTCCCATCTATCGGTAAGCAGCGCACGTGAGCGAATCTAATAGCAGGACTGTGTTACTACGATTGTACAGAGCAACTCTGTCAATACGCAGGTGTATCAATCAGTAGGGCCATGGTAAACAGAGCGATGTATCGTGTCTGTTGCATAAATAAAGAGTCTTTGATGTAATTGCTTCAGAGAAATATGAAAGTAAGCCTATCAGGAAAGTAATGCGAGACATGTAGCATGGGTCATGTCTTGCAGAACCTCTTACATCTGAGCTGTAGGCCTGCACAGCGTCCCTTTGGCGCAGAGGATAGCGCGTTGGACTTCTATTTCAAAGGTCGTGGGTTCGATCCCCACAAGGGACGGGCAATTTTTAAAAACGTGTGCCAATCTCCAGATGGGTACTGACGTATGGGAAATCACAAGCCTCTGCAAAAGTTGAAAATTGTTGTGACCTCAGTTCTATGCTCAAGTATGTAGACCTTACACATATAAGCCAAATTCTCGTAGATCTGTTATCCATGACGCTGTTACGTGTAAATGCAGTAAAAACGGAACCATATCTTCACGTGCCTGTTGACGGGAATTTTCTTTCAATACCCAATTTTTACCTACTGATATAAATATAGCAATAGAACGCACATTTCGTACAGAAACAAATACAATGAAGAGAAAAGATTTTGAATTACTTCATGAGTCAATGTATGTAATCCCAGTGATGATCTTTAATTCTTCCAGCCCAAGGTGAGAGGGTTTCAGTTTTCTCGGCCACAAGTGAGAAAAGTAGACAGTTCCACAACAAGATATTCTGCTATGTTTCCTTAAGTGCTTCCATTGAACAATGGCACTCTGTATCTATAGAAACGGCGACAATTTTCACTTCGGCACAGGGGGCTTTTACTGGAGACTGTCAAGGGGGAACTTGCTAGATACATGAAGGGAGAAGATCAGACAGAGACGTCTGACGCTCCGCTGACGCTTGCCGAAAACTACATTAAGTATGATTCCCGCCTATAACTGACGGCGAGAGAGATGCATCATCTGTCCACTTCTCATCGAAGCACACTGTCACCAAGCAATGGCTGACGCTTCGAGGACGGCTTGAAATTGCTAGGGAGGTGATGCAGCTAAAGTTCCTGGTAAATGTGCTAACAGGGCACACACGTTCGTGGGAGTGTATACATATGATGGGGACCGGCTGTGACACAGCAGTCAACCAAAGTCAAAAAATGTGACTAATCATACAGTGTTTCCTTTACCACTTCGTTAGTGAATGCTGTTCTAAAGAGCGCAATTCCCATCTATCGGTAAGCAGCGCACGTGAGCGAATCTAATAGCAGGACTGTGTTACTACGATTGTACAGAGCAACTCTGTCAATACGCAGGTGTATCAATCAGTAGGGCCATGGTAAACAGAGCGATGTATCGTGTCTGTTGCATAAATAAAGAGTCTTTGATGTAATTGCTTCAGAGAAATATGAAAGTAAGCCTATCAGGAAAGTAATGCGAGACATGTAGCATGGGCCATGTCTTGCAGAACCTCTTACATCTGAGCTGTAGGCCTGCACAGCGTCCCTTTGGCGCAGAGGATAGCGCGTTGGACTTCTATTTCAAAGGTCGTGGGTTCGATCCCCACAAGGGACGGGCAATTTTTAAAAACGTGTGCCAATCTCCAGATGGGTACTGACGTATGGGAAATCACAAGCCTCTGCAAAAGTTGAAAATTGTTGTGACCTCAGTTCTATGCTCAAGTATGTAGACCTTACACATATAAGCCAAATTCTCGTAGATCTGTTATCCATGACGCTGTTACGTGTAAATGCAGTAAAAACGGAACCATATCTTCACGTGCCTGTTGACGGGAATTTTCTTTCAATACCCAATTTTTACCTACTGATATAAATATAGCAATAGAACGCACATTTCGTACAGAAACAAATACAATGAAGAGAAAAGATTTTGAATTACTTCGTGAGTCAATGTATGTAATCCCAGTGATGATCTTTAATTCTTCCAGCCCAAGGTGAGAGGGTTTCAGTTTTCTCGGCCACAAGTGAGAAAAGTAGACAGTTCCACAACAAGATATTCTGCTATGTTTCCTTAAGTGCTTCCATTAAACAATGGCACTCTGTATCTATAGAAACGGCGACAATTTTCACTTCGGCACAGGGGGCTTTTACTGGAGACTGTCAAGGGGGAACTTGCTAGATACATGAAGGGAGAAGATCAGACAGAGACGTCTGACGCTCCGCTGACGCTTGCTGAAAACTACATTAAGTATGATTCCCGCCTATAACTGACGGCGAGAGAGATGCATCATCTGTCCACTTCTCATCGAAGCACACTGTCACCAAGCAATGGCTGACGCTTCGAGGACGGCTTGAAATTGCTAGGGAGGTGATGCAGCTAAAGTTCCTGGTAAATGTGCTAACAGGGCACACACGTTCGTGGGAGTGTATACATATGATGGGGACCGGCTGTGACACAGCAGTCAACCAAAGTCAAAAAATGTGACTAATCATACAGTGTTTCCTTTACCACTTCGTTAGTGAATGCTGTTCTAAAGAGCGCAATTCCCATCTATCGGTAAGCAGCGCACGTGAGCGAATCTAATAGCAGGACTGTGTTACTACGATTGTACAGAGCAACTCTGTCAATACGCAGGTGTATCAATCAGTAGGGCCATGGTAAACAGAGCGATGTATCGTGTCTGTTGCATAAATAAAGAGTCTTTGATGTAATTGCTTCAGAGAAATATGAAAGTAAGCCTATCAGGAAAGTAATGCGAGACATGTAGCATGGGTCATGTCTTGCAGAACCTCTTACATCTGAGCTGTAGGCCTGCACAGCGTCCCTTTGGCGCAGAGGATAGCGCGTTGGACTTCTAATCATTCTGGCTTTAGCCGTCGCCGCGGTCGGACGTGCTTGTTGTTTACTCCGCGTACGCTAGCGCTATCGCCGGTGTTTGGTGTTTACGTGAAGTTAGCTGTACATTTTCGCTGTTATTTTTTGAGTGGTGTCTCTGATAAGTGTTTTTATAGTGCTTTCGTCCGTTCCACGTTTCGTGCTTCGCCGCAATTTCGGTTGTTGCCGGAATTTCGTCGGAACCGACGACCATGTCTGACACCGTCAGGAAGAATACTTTAGTCTTCTCGTTCGAGAAAGGAACACGGCCGGTCCAACCCACTGCGCTGGAAATCCACGATTGGCTGACTGAGGTAATCGGTATTAATTCTGACTCTGTTCATACCACGCAATTAGATGCTGAAAAATACTGTGTTTTTGTTAAATTTCTGAACTCAGTGACAGTCGATAAGTTGCTTGCAAAATGGGGTAATTCCGTCGAATTTGTTCATCGAGACGGTTCAAAAAGTAATGTCTCTGTACGAAAAGCTGATATCATGTACACCAATGTCAGGATTTTGAATGTTCCAATTGAAATTGATAATCAGTTGATCAAGGACGCTCTATCTAAATATGGCGAAGTTAAATCTATCTATAACGAAAGATGGTCGAAGCTATACAAGATACAGTGTTTTAATGGCATTAGATCCGTTGAAATGGAGGTGAAAGCCAACATTCCGTCCCATATATCCGTTGCAGGCCATAAAGCACATGTTGTGTATTCTGGTCAGGAGCGCACGTGCAATATTTGCAATGAGACAGGTCATTTCCGACAAGATTGTCCGCGCCGTGTTTTTGTTCTTAGGAACAATCTAACACAGCGTCAAAAACTGACCCTCAGCGATGTCTTACCAAATAGCACTTCCCTTCTTTCGGTTAACGACAGTGGTGCATGTACTTCTGCAGTGCCCGCCATAACTACTACGGAGTTCCCTCCCCTGAGCGTCATTACATCACACCCTTCTGTTCCCGATTGCGATCTCCAGAATAAGAAGCGACCGTTGGAAACGACCGATGACGGCTCGGACGGCGAGTCCGCCCGTAATTCGCCTTCCACCCGCAAGCAGAAGCAGTGTAATGCGGATGTGCTCGAGGAAACAAACAGTACATGTATTGACGTGACGACAGCCGCTGAGGCAACCCGGCCGCTGTCGGCGGCTGAACAGGAACAAACGGTCCACGGAGGGGACGCAGTAACGATTGTCGCGGAGACGGAAGAGGCGCACTCCGAAGCACAAGAGGTGACGGAGCGGAACCCAACTCAAGAACTTACAGACCCACAAACCGCCGACTCAGTCAGTGCTCTGGAGCTAGTGACGGAAGAACAAGGAAATGGCACTCGTAAAAAGGACGCTGTTGAGGCAGCTTCGGTCACAACGGTGGTAAAGATAGACAATCCGAATGACGGCGCGTTGAACCAAGATGTCCGAAGACGCCGACTCAAACCGCTACCTACTCTCAAAGCTTCCCGTAACCAAAGCAAACAACAACCAGCACAAGAGGAAGCGACGGCCAAGAACGTCTTGTATGAAATCATCACGGAAAGACCTAAGGAGGTACCTTCAAGTGACATTAGTGATGCAAAGCCCCTCGGTAAAACTAAAACCCGAGATGTTCGGAATCCTGCACCAAAATGAGGCTGTAAGATGAAAAAAAAAGGGATTTTGTTGAACCAGTTTCATTTCTAATTGTACTACTGTCTTAGTCATATTTCAGAGGAACCAGATGAAGTGATTACCGAGCTTCAAATACTGACTATTCTTTTAGATGTTTGTTTAAGCGGAGTCGTTTCTCTCTTCTAGAAGCTGCACATCTCTTTTCTTTTTTTTTATTAATATTTTGTTATCTTTTTAATCACTTATTTACTTTTTATGCAAACTAAATGTCCCAGGCATATACAATTACGACTATCAATATTAACAGGATTACATCCGTGACTAAAGTTACAGCGCTCAAGGATTATTTATATGAGTCAGGGACGGACATTGCTTTCCTACAGGAAGTTGTGCTGACTAATCTTACAGTGCCTGGATATTTGGCGATTTTAAATGTCTCACTTGACACCAACGTCGGTACAGCAATTTTAGTCAGGGAGGGGATTCCTGTCTCGGATATCGAGAGGTTGGACTCCGGCAGAGCGATAGGTATAAAAGTCTTTGGTTCTACCCTTATCAATCTGTATGCCCCTTCTGGCACATCCAATAGAATGGAAAGAGCACAGTTCTATAAAGAAGAAATCATTTATTTATTACGGAAAAACCCAAAAGATCTTATAATAGGCGGTGATTTTAATTGTGTGATAAATAAGAAAGACCAGGTTCCGAATTTTAATAACTGCAGTGAACTGAAGCGTTTCGTCACTGTTTTACAGCTTAAAGATGCTTGGGAAATAATGTATCCCACTTTTGTGGCATTTACATTCCTAGGTCCTCACTCACGTAGCAGGATCGACAGACTCTACATATCGCAAAGTCTAGTTAGCTCCTTCATTAAAGCAGAGACGATTCCAGTTTACTTTTCTGATCATAGCTCCGTGCTAGCTTCCATCAACCTTACTGCGCAACCCACTCGCCGTTTTAGAAGTTCATGGCACCTTAATACGTCACTGATGCAGGACGACGGATTAGAAGAAAGTTTGACAGAAGCGTGGGCATTGTGCCTCCGCTCTGCAGATAGACACGTCTCAGTACTAGACTGGTGGTGCAACAGGGCAAAGCCTAAACTGAGAAAAGTTCTCATCCAGTATAGTGTACAACGATCGAAAGACTTGAAAAATTCCATAGAATTTTATTATACCATGCTGCGAAATTTATATGAGCAGGCAAACACTTCCAACGTCCGTCTGGCAGATATCAAGCAAACTAAGGCCAAATTGCTCAGTCTTAAAAGACAGCAGATGGAGGGTCTGAAATTAAAATCCAAGGCTAAGACAGTCGTGGAGGATGAACATGCTTCCTTGTACCATCTACTGAAGCACGAAAGAAACAGGAGACGCACCTTCATTGATGGACTTCAGTCTGAAACTGGCGAGACACTCACGACTCAGAGAGACATCGTCAATGCAGTGCACAAATATTACGAAGACCTATACACTGCCAACCCGGTATGTGAAGAGTCCTTCGATGAGTTCCTTAGTTACATAGCTCCACAGGTCTCGGACGAGGAAAACGAAGACCTTCTCGTTGAGTGTACTAACGAAGATATCCACAGAATCATCTGCAAATCTCCTCTGAGGAAATCGCCGGGACCGGATGGTTTGCCTGTTGAATTTTATAAACGATACTGGCCACTGATTGGTGACATGTTTACCCGAATGACGAACGAGGTGCTTCAGGGAAAGCATTTACCTGCTGTTTTTAAAGAGAGCACAATAGTACTAATCCCAAAAAATGCTGCAAAAAGAAACCTCAACAACTTTCGTCCTATCTCCCTGTTAAACTCTGATTATAAAATCATCGGCAGAATTTTAAACAAAAGACTCTCTCAGTTGGCCAAAAAGATAGTAAGTCCATACCAGTCCTGTGTGCCTACCAAGAGCATTTTCAAAAGCATAGCTGAATATAGAGATATAATTGCCATCACTGCTGTGACCACCATAAAATGTGCTATCATGTTTATTGACTTCCAGAAAGCATTTGATCGTGTGGATCATAGATTCCTTAGTGCCACACTGAACAAAATAGGTTTTAATGAGCGAGTCGTAAGTGTGATCAGCAATGTTGCAACAGGCATCAGCGCTTGTATATCAGTTAACTGCCAGAGGACAAAGCAGATTCAGATCAGGCGCGGCGTTCCTCAAGGAAGCCCCCTCTCCATGTTCCTATTCGTGCTTTCATTAGAACCTTTCCTCCGCAGTGTTCATGCCACTCTAACTGGCATCACATTATCTGGTCACCGAACAGTCATAAACGCCTATGCCGATGATGTCGGAGTCGTCCTGCGAAATCCCGACGACATTTTGAAATTGGAAACGCTAATTAAAAAGTACTGTAGAGTCTCCGGAGCAGGTGTCAACGCAAACAAAAGCAAACTCCTAAACCTGCGGGGTTTTCAACATACCACCTTAGCCTGGGCCACAATGGTCACCCAATGCAAAGCACTAGGAATAACACTGACACCTTGTCCGTTAAAAATGGCAGCTATCAATTGGAGAAATACGTCGGGACAACTTCTTGGAACAACAAGAGAAAACCTCCACCGTAACTTGAACCAAGTTCAGAGGGTGATTTTCATTAACCACTGCATTCTCTCCAGGAGTTACTTTATAGCACAGATCTTCCCACTACCGAAAATGATTGGAAAAAAGATAATGTCTACCATTGCCAGCTATCTTTGGAGAGGGGATATATTCAGAGTCGACGCAAAAACTGCGACCTTAGATCCCAGGAATGGAGGTTTGGGGTTAGTTGACATCAGAAATAAGGCGTCTGCGCTTTTTATAAAAAGGACCGCCACTATCCTTAGCGACCACGCTGATAGCATTACAACTAAATTATTTGAAGTTGTCAGGCCTGCCAGTTTACAGGCGCCGGTGAATGTGCAAAAAATAAATAACCGGCTCCAGTACGTTCGTGTATATTTTGTGGAATTCAGCTATCTCAGCGGTGTCATCATCAACTCACGACGGATCACGGCCCGCGATATTCTGTCCCATCGAAAGAAAATGGAGGGGAGAAACAAATTGGAAAGTAAATACCCACACACTGATTGGGACGCCATATGGAAAAATATTAATATGCGTGGTCTACCATCAGACGTCAAGTCAGCGTGGTATAAAACAGTGAATGAGACCGTAAGCACCAATGAAAGGTTACATGCAATCGGCGTTAGCGACACGAACCTATGTCTCAAATGTAAATTGATCGACACGTTAGTGCACAGATTCACGTGCGGTGGCAATCTACAACTCTGTAATTGGATTAGGGAACAACTGGCTTTTCTTACGAGATCTTCGGTGGAAAATTTTCCCCCTGTTACATTCCTCAGGCCTCAGACTTGCTATTTTCCAGCAGCAAAAAACAACTCGGTCCATTGGTTAATGGGACACTATGTGAATTACGTAATTAATCACCTGGGAAATGACAATTCCACTGATTTTTACATGTACTTGAAGTGTGCTTTTTATAACGCCCTGAAATATAAAGACCACAAGAAAAACTACGGCAATATGCTTAAAATTGTATTCGAGCGACTGGGCATTGGTTGACAAGCCAACGAGATAAACAAAAATCGTTTATTTAAGCGAAACGACGCTTAAACAAAAACAATTGGGGAGAAGTACACTTTTACAGTCTCATATTACAATCACTTATCTTCTGCTGGCAAAGAAGGCTATTCTGTTTATTGCACAGAAGAAGCCGAAGCCGAAAGCCAGTATCGCAGGGTTAAAGGTAAATTGTTTTCTTATACATTCATTTTATGACTGAGAAGGAAGTCTCATTTGTTTCCATGGAAGGGAACATACTTTTTTATTATTATTATTAATCTAAAAAAAAAAAAAAAAAAAAAAAAAAAAAAGAAGCCACAGCTCATCGCCTCGTCACACTGCCGTCCACCAGGTGTGAGTGCAAGTGTCGCCTCTCTGGGCAGTGCAGATGTGTCCATTTTAGCTTGCAGACAATTACGTGTAGCAATTTATGAGCTAACGCAAGTCAAATGTTTTAGCGTGTGTATCTGCTAGATACTGCCTCTCACATGGTAGAGAGGCTCACTCCTTCTTGTGTCTCGTTCTCTGCACACGAGTTGCACGTGGCATCGATATAGCAAAGGTTTTCTAGAGAAAGCGAAGTCAATATTACATGAATCGAGTCGACATGTTTGCTTCTTACGATGATGGAATCAGAAGAAATGTGTGTGGTACTTCACTGCATCTGCTGCTCGCCTTTCAGCGTCCCTATGTCTTATCAGACGAAGATGACAAAAAAAAAAAAAAAAAAAAAAAAAAAAAAAAAAAAAATCCAAAGGTCGTGGGTTCGATCCCCACAAGGGACGGGCAATTTTTAAAAACGTGTGCCAATCTCCAGATGGGTACTGACGTATGGGAAATCACAAGCCTCTGCAAAAGTTGAAAATTGTTGTGACCTCAGTTCTATGCTCAAGTATGTAGACCTTACACATATAAGCCAAATTCTCGTAGATCTGTTATCCATGACGCTGTTATGTGTAAATGCAGTAAAAACGGAACCATATCTTCACGTGCCTGTTGACGGGAATTTTCTTTCAATACCCAATTTTTACCTACTGATATAAATATAGCAATAGAACGCACATTTCGTACAGAAACAAATACAATGAAGAGAAAAGATTTTGAATTACTTCATGAGTCAATGTATGTAATCCCAGTGATGATCTTTAATTCTTCCAGCCCAAGGTGAGAGGGTTTCAGTTTTCTCGGCCACAAGTGAGAAAAGTAGACAGTTCCACAACAAGATATTCTGCTATGTTTCCTTAAGTGCTTCCATTAAACAATGGCACTCTGTATCTATAGAAACGGCGACAATTTTCACTTCGGCACAGGGGGCTTTTACTGGAGACTGTCAAGGGGGAACTTGCTAGATACATGAAGGGAGAAGATCAGACAGAGACGTCTGATGCTCCGCTGACGCTTGCCGAAAACTACATTAAGTATGATTCCCGCCTATAACTGACGGCGAGAGAGATGCATCATCTGTCCACTTCTCATCGAAGCACACTGTCACCAAGCAATGGCTGACGCTTCGAGGACGGCTTGAAATTGCTAGGGAGGTGATGCAGCTAAAGTTCCTGGTAAATGTGCTAACAGGGCACACACGTTCGTGGGAGTGTATACATATGATGGGGACCGGCTGTGACACAGCAGTCAACCAAAGTCAAAAAATGTGACTAATCATACAGTGTTTCCTTTACCACTTCGTTAGTGAATGCTGTTCTAAAGAGCGCAATTCCCATCTATCGGTAAGCAGCGCACGTGAGCGAATCTAATAGCAGGACTGTGTTACTACGATTGTACAGAGCAACTCTGTCAATACGCAGGTGTATCAATCAGTAGGGCCATGGTAAACAGAGCGATGTATCGTGTCTGTTGCATAAATAAAGAGTCTTTGATGTAATTGCTTCAGAGAAATATGAAAGTAAGCCTATCAGGAAAGTAATGCGAGACATGTAGCATGGGTCATGTCTTGCAGAACCTCTTACATCTGAGCTGTAGGCCTGCACAGCGTCCCTTTGGCGCAGAGGATAGCGCGTTGGACTTCTAAACCAAAGGTCGTGGGTTCGATCCCCACAAGGGACGGGCAATTTTTAAAAACGTGTGCCAATCTCCAGGTGGGTACTGACGTATGGGAAATCACAAGCCTCTGCAAAAGTTGAAAATTGTTGTGACCTCAGTTCTATGCTCAAGTATGTAGACCTTACACATATAAGCCAAATTCTCGTAGATCTGTTATCCATGACGCTGTTATGTGTAAATGCAGTAAAAACGGAACCATATCTTCACGTGCCTGTTGACGGGAATTTTCTTTCAATACCCAATTTTTACCTACTGATATAAATATAGCAATAGAACGCACATTTCGTACAGAAACAAATACAATGAAGAGAAAAGATTTTGAATTACTTCATGAGTCAATGTATGTAATCCCAGTGATGATCTTTAATTCTTCCAGCCCAAGGAGACAGGGTTTCAGTTTTCTCGGCCACAAGTGAGAAAAGTAGACAGTTCCACAACAAGATATTCTGCTATGTTTCCTTAAGTGCTTCCATTAAACAATGGCACTCTGTATCTATAGAAACGGCGACAATTTTCACTTCGGCACAGGGGGCTTTTACTGGAGACTGTCAAGGGGGAACTTGCTAGATACATGAAGGGAGAAGATCAGACAGAGACGTCTGACGCTCCGGTGACGCTTGCCGAAAACTACATTAAGTATGATTCCCGCCTATAACTGACGGCGAGAGAGATGCATCATCTGTCCACTTCTCATCGAAGCACACTGTCACCAAGCAATGGCTGACGCTTCGAGGACGGCTTGAAATTGCTAGGGAGGTGATGCAGCTAAAGTTCCTGGTAAATGTGCTAACAGGGCACACACGTTCGTGGGAGTGTATACATATGATGGGGACCGGCTGTGACACAGCAGTCAACCAAAGTCAAAAAATGTGACTAATCATACAGTGTTTCCTTTACCACTTCGTTAGTGAATGCTGTTCTAAAGAGCGCAATTCCCATCTATCGGTAAGCAGCGCACGTGAGCGAATCTAATAGCAGGACTGTGTTACTACGATTGTACAGAGCAACTCTGTCAATACGCAGGTGTATCAATCAGTAGGGCCATGGTAAACAGAGCGATGTATCGTGTCTGTTGCATAAATAAAGAGTCTTTGATGTAATTGCTTCAGAGAAATATGAAAGTAAGCCTATCAGGAAAGTAATGCGAGACATGTAGCATGGGTCATGTCTTGCAGAACCTCTTACATCTGAGCTGTAGGCCTGCACAGCGTCCCTTTGGCGCAGAGGATAGCGCGTTGGACTTCTAATCCAAAGGTCGTGGGTTCGATCCCCACAAGGGACGGGCAATTTTTAAAAACGTGTGCCAATCTCCAGGTGGGTACTGACGTATGGGAAATCACAAGCCTCTGCAAAAGTTGAAAATTGTTGTGACCTCAGTTCTATGCTCAAGTATGTAGACCTTACACATATAAGCCAAATTCTCGTAGATCTGTTATCCATGACGCTGTTATGTGTAAATGCAGTAAAAACGGAACCATATCTTCACGTGCCTGTTGACGGGAATTTTCTTTCAATACCCAATTTTTACCTACTGATATAAATATAGCAATAGAACGCACATTTCGTACAGAAACAAATACAATGAAGAGAAAAGATTTTGAATTACTTCATGAGTCAATGTATGTAATCCCAGTGATGATCTTTAATTCTTCCAGCCCAAGGTGAGAGGGTTTCAGTTTTCTCGGCCACAAGTGAGAAAAGTAGACAGTTCCACAACAAGATATTCTGCTATGTTTCCTTAAGTGCTTCCATTAAACAATGGCACTCTGTATCTATAGAAACGGCGACAATTTTCACTTCGGCACAGGGGGCTTTTACTGGAGACTGTCAAGGGGGAACTTGCTAGATACATGAAGGGAGAAGATCAGACAGAGACGTCTGACGCTCCGCTGACGCTTGCCGAAAACTACATTAAGTATGATTCCCGCCTATAACTGACGGCGAGAGAGATGCATCATCTGTCCACTTCTCATCGAAGCACACTGTCACCAAGCAATGGCTGACGCTTCGAGGACGGCTTGAAATTGCTAGGGAGGTGATGCAGCTAAAGTTCCTGGTAAATGTGCTAACAGGGCACACACGTTCGTGGGAGTGTATACATATGATGGGGACCGGCTGTGACACAGCAGTCAACCAAAGTCAAAAAATGTGACTAATCATACAGTGTTTCCTTTACCACTTCGTTAGTGAATGCTGTTCTAAAGAGCGCAATTCCCATCTATCGGTAAGCAGCGCACGTGAGCGAATCTAATAGCAGGACTGTGTTACTACGATTGTACAGAGCAACTCTGTCAATACGCAGGTGTATCAATCAGTAGGGCCATGGTAAACAGAGCGATGTATCGTGTCTGTTGCATAAATAAAGAGTCTTTGATGTAATTGCTTCAGAGAAATATGAAAGTAAGCCTATCAGGAAAGTAATGCGAGACATGTAGCATGGGTCATGTCTTGCAGAACCTCTTACATCTGAGCTGTAGGCCTGCACAGCGTCCCTTTGGCGCAGAGGATAGCGCGTTGGACTTCTAATCCAAAGGTCGTGGGTTCGATCCCCACAAGGGACGGGCAATTTTTAAAAACGTGTGCCAATCTCCAGGTGGGTACTGACGTATGGGAAATCACAAGCCTCTGCAAAAGTTGAAAATTGTTGTGACCTCAGTTCTATGCTCAAGTATGTAGACCTTACACATATAAGCCAAATTCTCGTAGATCTGTTATCCATGACGCTGTTATGTGTAAATGCAGTAAAAACGGAACCATATCTTCACGTGCCTGTTGACGGGAATTTTCTTTCAATACCCAATTTTTACCTACTGATATAAATATAGCAATAGAACGCACATTTCGTACAGAAACAAATACAATGAAGAGAAAAGATTTTGAATTACTTCATGAGTCAATGTATGTAATCCCAGTGATGATCTTTAATTCTTCCAGCCCAAGGTGAGAGGGTTTCAGTTTTCTCGGCCACAAGTGAGAAAAGTAGACAGTTCCACAACAAGATATTCTGCTATGTTTCCTTAAGTGCTTCCATTAAACAATGGCACTCTGTATCTATAGAAACGGCGACAATTTTCACTTCGGCACAGGGGGCTTTTACTGGAGACTGTCAAGGGGAAACTTGCTAGATACATGAAGGGAGAAGATCAGACAGAGACGTCTGACGCTCCGCTGACGCTTGCCGAAAACTACATTAAGTATGATTCCCGCCTATAACTGACGGCGAGAGAGATGCATCATCTGTCCACTTCTCATCGAAGCACACTGTCACCAAGCAATGGCTGACGCTTCGAGGACGGCTTGAAATTGCTAGGGAGGTGATGCAGCTAAAGTTCCTGGTAAATGTGCTAACAGGGCACACACGTTCGTGGGAGTGTATACATATGATGGGGACCGGCTGTGACACAGCAGTCAACCAAAGTCAAAAAATGTGACTAATCATACAGTGTTTCCTTTACCACTTCGTTAGTGAATGCTGTTCTAAAGAGCGCAATTCCCATCTATCGGTAAGCAGCGCACGTGAGCGAATCTAATAGCAGGACTGTGTTACTACGATTGTACAGAGCAACTCTGTCAATACGCAGGTGTATCAATCAGTAGGGCCATGGTAAACAGAGCGATGTATCGTGTCTGTTGCATAAATAAAGAGTGTTTGATGTAATTGCTTCAGAGAAATATGAAAGTAAGCCTATCAGGAAAGTAATGCGAGACATGTAGCATGGGTCATGTCTTGCAGAACCTCTTACATCTGAGCTGTAGGCCTGCACAGCGTCCCTTTGGCGCAGAGGATAGCGCGTTGGACTTCTAATCCAAAGGTCGTGGGTTCGATCCCCACAAGGGACGGGCAATTTTTAAAAACGTGTGCCAATCTCCAGGTGGGTACTGACGTATGGGAAATCACAAGCCTCTGCAAAAGTTGAAAATTGTTGTGACCTCAGTTCTATGCTCAAGTATGTAGACCTTACACATATAAGCCAAATTCTCGTAGATCTGTTATCCATGACGCTGTTATGTGTAAATGCAGTAAAAACGGAACCATATCTTCACGTGCCTGTTGACGGGAATTTTCTTTCAATACCCAATTTTTACCTACTGATATAAATATAGCAATAGAACGCACATTTCGTACAGAAACAAATACAATGAAGAGACAAGATTTTGAATTACTTCATGAGTCAATGTATGTAATCCCAGTGATGATCTTTAATTCTTCCAGCCCAAGGTGAGAGGGTTTCAGTTTTCTCGGCCACAAGTGAGAAAAGTAGACAGTTCCACAACAAGATATTCTGCTATGTTTCCTTAAGTGCTTCCATTAAACAATGGCACTCTGTATCTATAGAAACGGCGACAATTTTCACTTCGGCACAGGGGGCTTTTACTGGAGACTGTCAAGGGGGAACTTGCTAGATACATGAAGGGAGAAGATCAGACAGAGACGTCTGACGCTCCGGTGACGCTTGCCGAAAACTACATTAAGTATGATTCCCGCCTATAACTGACGGCGAGAGAGATGCATCATCTGTCCACTTCTCATCGAAGCACACTGTCACCAAGCAATGGCTGACGCTTCGAGGACGGCTTGAAATTGCTAGGGAGGTGATGCAGCTAAAGTTCCTGGTAAATGTGCTAACAGGGCACACACGTTCGTGGGAGTGTATACATATGATGGGGACCGGCTGTGACACAGCAGTCAACCAAAGTCAAAAAATGTGACTAATCATACAGTGTTTCCTTTACCACTTCGTTAGTGAATGCTGTTCTAAAGAGCGCAATTCCCATCTATCGGTAAGCAGCGCACGTGAGCGAATCTAATAGCAGGACTGTGTTACTACGATTGTACAGAGCAACTCTGTCAATACGCAGGTGTATCAATCAGTAGGGCCATGGTAAACAGAGCGATGTATCGTGTCTGTTGCATAAATAAAGAGTCTTTGATGTAATTGCTTCAGAGAAATATGAAAGTAAGCCTATCAGGAAAGTAATGCGAGACATGTAGCATGGGTCATGTCTTGCAGAACCTCTTACATCTGAGCTGTAGGCGTGCACAGCGTCCCTTTGGCGCAGAGGATAGCGCGTTGGACTTCTAATCCAAAGGTCGTGGGTTCGATCCCCACAAGGGACCGTCAATTTTTAAAAACGTGTGCCAATCTCCAGATGGGTACTGACGTATGGGAAATCACAAGCCTCTGCAAAAGTTGAAAATTGTTGTGACCTCAGTTCTATGCTCAAGTATGTAGACCTTACACATATAAGCCAAATTCTCGTAGATCTGTTATCCATGACGCTGTTATGTGTAAATGCAGTAAAAACGGAACCATATCTTCACGTGCCTGTTGACGGGAATTTTCTTTCAATACCCAATTTTTACCTACTGATATAAATATAGCAATAGAACGCACATTTCGTACAGAAACAAATACAATGAAGAGACAAGATTTTGAATTACTTCATGAGTCAATGTATGTAATCCCAGTGATGATCTTTAATTCTTCCAGCCCAAGGTGAGAGGGTTTCAGTTTTCTCGGCCACAAGTGAGAAAAGTAGACAGTTCCACAACAAGATATTCTGCTATGTTTCCTTAAGTGCTTCCATTAAACAATGGCACTCTGTATCTATAGAAACGGCGACAATTTTCACTTCGGCACAGGGGGCTTTTACTGGAGACTGTCAAGGGGGAACTTGCTAGATACATGAAGGGAGAAGATCAGACAGAGACGTCTGACGCTCCGCTGACGCTTGCCGAAAACTACATTAAGTATGATTCCCGCCTATAACTGACAGCGAGAGAGATGCATCATCTGTCCACTTCTCATCGAAGCACACTGTCACCAAGCAATGGCTGACGCTTCGAGGACGGCTTGAAATTGCTAGGGAGGTGATGCAGCTAAAGTTCCTGGTAAATGTGCTAACAGGGCACACACGTTCGTGGGAGTGTATACATATGATGGGGACCGGCTGTGACACAGCAGTCAACCAAAGTCAAAAAATGTGACTAATCATACAGTGTTTCCTTTACCACTTCGTTAGTGAATGCTGTTCTAAAGAGCGCAATTCCCATCTATCGGTAAGCAGCGCACGTGAGCGAATCTAATAGCAGGACTGTGTTACTACGATTGTACAGAGCAACTCTGTCAATACGCAGGTGTATCAATCAGTAGGGCCATGGTAAACAGAGCGATGTATCGTGTCTGTTGCATAAATAAAGAGTCTTTGATGTAATTGCTTCAGAGAAATATGAAAGTAAGCCTATCAGGAAAGTAATGCGAGACATGTAGCATGGGTCATGTCTTGCAGAACCTCTTACATCTGAGCTGTAGGCCTGCACAGCGTCCCTTTGGCGCAGAGGATAGCGCGTTGGACTTCTAATCCAAAGGTCGTGGGTTCGATCCCCACAAGGGACGGGCAATTTTTAAAAACGTGTGCCAATCTCCAGGTGGGTACTGACGTATGGGAAATCACAAGCCTCTGCAAAAGTTGAAAATTGTTGTGACCTCAGTTCTATGCTCAAGTATGTAGACCTTACACATATAAGCCAAATTCTCGTAGATCTGTTATCCATGACGCTGTTATGTGTAAATGCAGTAAAAACGGAACCATATCTTCACGTGCCTGTTGACGGGAATTTTCTTTCAATACCCAATTTTTACCTACTGATATAAATATAGCAATAGAACGCACATTTCGTACAGAAACAAATACAATGAAGAGAAAAGATTTTGAATTACTTCATGAGTCAATGTATGTAATCCCAGTGATGATCTTTAATTCTTCCAGCCCAAGGTGAGAGGGTTTCAGTTTTCTCGGCCACAAGTGAGAAAAGTAGACAGTTCCACAACAAGATATTCTGCTATGTTTCCTTAAGTGCTTCCATTAAACAATGGCACTCTGTATCTATAGAAACGGCGACAATTTTCACTTCGGCACAGGGGGCTTTTACTGGAGACTGTCAAGGGGAAACTTGCTAGATACATGAAGGGAGAAGATCAGACAGAGACGTCTGACGCTCCGCTGACGCTTGCCGAAAACTACATTAAGTATGATTCCCGCCTATAACTGACGGCGAGAGAGATGCATCATCTGTCCACTTCTCATCGAAGCACACTGTCACCAAGCAATGGCTGACGCTTCGAGGACGGCTTGAAATTGCTAGGGAGGTGATGCAGCTAAAGTTCCTGGTAAATGTGCTAACAGGGCACACACGTTCGTGGGAGTGTATACATATGATGGGGACCGGCTGTGACACAGCAGTCAACCAAAGTCAAAAAATGTGACTAATCATACAGTGTTTCCTTTACCACTTCGTTAGTGAATGCTGTTCTAAAGAGCGCAATTCCCATCTATCGGTAAGCAGCGCACGTGAGCGAATCTAATAGCAGGACTGTGTTACTACGATTGTACAGAGCAACTCTGTCAATACGCAGGTGTATCAATCAGTAGGGCCATGGTAAACAGAGCGATGTATCGTGTCTGTTGCATAAATAAAGAGTCTTTGATGTAATTGCTTCAGAGAAATATGAAAGTAAGCCTATCAGGAAAGTAATGCGAGACATGTAGCATGGGTCATGTCTTGCAGAACCTCTTACATCTGAGCTGTAGGCCTGCACAGCGTCCCTTTGGCGCAGAGGATAGCGCGTTGGACTTCTAATCCAAAGGTCGTGGGTTCGATCCCCACAAGGGACGGGCAATTTTTAAAAACGTGTGCCAATCTCCAGGTGGGTACTGACGTATGGGAAATCACAAGCCTCTGCAAAAGTTGAAAATTGTTGTGACCTCAGTTCTATGCTCAAGTATGTAGACCTTACACATATAAGCCAAATTCTCGTAGATCTGTTATCCATGACGCTGTTATGTGTAAATGCAGTAAAAACGGAACCATATCTTCACGTGCCTGTTGACGGGAATTTTCTTTCAATACCCAATTTTTACCTACTGATATAAATATAGCAATAGAACGCACATTTCGTACAGAAACAAATACAATGAAGAGAAAAGATTTTGAATTACTTCATGAGTCAATGTATGTAATCCCAGTGATGATCTTTAATTCTTCCAGCCCAAGGTGAGAGGGTTTCAGTTTTCTCGGCCACAAGTGAGAAAAGTAGACAGTTCCACAACAAGATATTCTGCTATGTTTCCTTAAGTGCTTCCATTAAACAATGGCACTCTGTATCTATAGAAACGGCGACAATTTTCACTTCGGCACAGGGGGCTTTTACTGGAGACTGTCAAGGGGAAACTTGCTAGATACATGAAGGGAGAAGATCAGACAGAGACGTCTGACGCTCCGCTGACGCTTGCCGAAAACTACATTAAGTATGATTCCCGCCTATAACTGACGGCGAGAGAGATGCATCATCTGTCCACTTCTCATCGAAGCACACTGTCACCAAGCAATGGCTGACGCTTCGAGGACGGCTTGAAATTGCTAGGGAGGTGATGCAGCTAAAGTTCCTGGTAAATGTGCTAACAGGGCACACACGTTCGTGGGAGTGTATACATATGATGGGGACCGGCTGTGACACAGCAGTCAACCAAAGTCAAAAAATGTGACTAATCATACAGTGTTTCCTTTACCACTTCGTTAGTGAATGCTGTTCTAAAGAGCGCAATTCCCATCTATCGGTAAGCAGCGCACGTGAGCGAATCTAATAGCAGGACTGTGTTACTACGATTGTACAGAGCAACTCTGTCAATACGCAGGTGTATCAATCAGTAGGGCCATGGTAAACAGAGCGATGTATCGTGTCTGTTGCATAAATAAAGAGTGTTTGATGTAATTGCTTCAGAGAAATATGAAAGTAAGCCTATCAGGAAAGTAATGCGAGACATGTAGCATGGGTCATGTCTTGCAGAACCTCTTACATCTGAGCTGTAGGCCTGCACAGCGTCCCTTTGGCGCAGAGGATAGCGCGTTGGACTTCTAATCCAAAGGTCGTGGGTTCGATCCCCACAAGGGACCGGCAATTTTTAAAAACGTGTGCCAATCTCCAGATGGGTACTGACGTATGGGAAATCACAAGCCTCTGCAAAAGTTGAAAATTGTTGTGACCTCAGTTCTATGCTCAAGTATGTAGACCTTACACATATAAGCCAAATTCTCGTAGATCTGTTATCCATGACGCTGTTATGTGTAAATGCAGTAAAAACGGAACCATATCTTCACGTGCCTGTTGACGGGAATTTTCTTTCAATACCCAATTTTTACCTACTGATATAAATATAGCAATAGAACGCACATTTCGTACAGAAACAAATACAATGAAGAGACAAGATTTTGAATTACTTCATGAGTCAATGTATGTAATCCCAGTGATGATCTTTAATTCTTCCAGCCCAAGGTGAGAGGGTTTCAGTTTTCTCGGCCACAAGTGAGAAAAGTAGACAGTTCCACAACAAGATATTCTGCTATGTTTCCTTAAGTGCTTCCATTAAACAATGGCACTCTGTATCTATAGAAACGGCGACAATTTTCACTTCGGCACAGGGGGCTTTTACTGGAGACTGTCAAGGGGGAACTTGCTAGATACATGAAGGGAGAAGATCAGACAGAGACGTCTGACGCTCCGGTGACGCTTGCCGAAAACTACATTAAGTATGATTCCCGCCTATAACTGACGGCGAGAGAGATGCATCATCTGTCCACTTCTCATCGAAGCACACTGTCACCAAGCAATGGCTGACGCTTCGAGGACGGCTTGAAATTGCTAGGGAGGTGATGCAGCTAAAGTTCCTGGTAAATGTGCTAACAGGGCACACACGTTCGTGGGAGTGTATACATATGATGGGGACCGGCTGTGACACAGCAGTCAACCAAAGTCAAAAAATGTGACTAATCATACAGTGTTTCCTTTACCACTTCGTTAGTGAATGCTGTTCTAAAGAGCGCAATTCCCATCTATCGGTAAGCAGCGCACGTGAGCGAATCTAATAGCAGGACTGTGTTACTACGATTGTACAGAGCAACTCTGTCAATACGCAGGTGTATCAATCAGTAGGGCCATGGTAAACAGAGCGATGTATCGTGTCTGTTGCATAAATAAAGAGTCTTTGATGTAATTGCTTCAGAGAAATATGAAAGTAAGCCTATCAGGAAAGTAATGCGAGACATGTAGCATGGGTCATGTCTTGCAGAACCTCTTACATCTGAGCTGTAGGCGTGCACAGCGTCCCTTTGGCGCAGAGGATAGCGCGTTGGACTTCTAATCCAAAGGTCGTGGGTTCGATCCCCACAAGGGACCGTCAATTTTTAAAAACGTGTGCCAATCTCCAGATGGGTACTGACGTATGGGAAATCACAAGCCTCTGCAAAAGTTGAAAATTGTTGTGACCTCAGTTCTATGCTCAAGTATGTAGACCTTACACATATAAGCCAAATTCTCGTAGATCTGTTATCCATGACGCTGTTATGTGTAAATGCAGTAAAAACGGAACCATATCTTCACGTGCCTGTTGACGGGAATTTTCTTTCAATACCCAATTTTTACCTACTGATATAAATATAGCAATAGAACGCACATTTCGTACAGAAACAAATACAATGAAGAGACAAGATTTTGAATTACTTCATGAGTCAATGTATGTAATCCCAGTGATGATCTTTAATTCTTCCAGCCCAAGGTGAGAGGGTTTCAGTTTTCTCGGCCACAAGTGAGAAAAGTAGACAGTTCCACAACAAGATATTCTGCTATGTTTCCTTAAGTGCTTCCATTAAACAATGGCACTCTGTATCTATAGAAACGGCGACAATTTTCACTTCGGCACAGGGGGCTTTTACTGGAGACTGTCAAGGGGGAACTTGCTAGATACATGAAGGGAGAAGATCAGACAGAGACGTCTGACGCTCCGCTGACGCTTGCCGAAAACTACATTAAGTATGATTCCCGCCTATAACTGACAGCGAGAGAGATGCATCATCTGTCCACTTCTCATCGAAGCACACTGTCACCAAGCAATGGCTGACGCTTCGAGGACGGCTTGAAATTGCTAGGGAGGTGATGCAGCTAAAGTTCCTGGTAAATGTGCTAACAGGGCACACACGTTCGTGGGAGTGTATACATATGATGGGGACCGGCTGTGACACAGCAGTCAACCAAAGTCAAAAAATGTGACTAATCATACAGTGTTTCCTTTACCACTTCGTTAGTGAATGCTGTTCTAAAGAGCGCAATTCCCATCTATCGGTAAGCAGCGCACGTGAGCGAATCTAATAGCAGGACTGTGTTACTACGATTGTACAGAGCAACTCTGTCAATACGCAGGTGTATCAATCAGTAGGGCCATGGTAAACAGAGCGATGTATCGTGTCTGTTGCATAAATAAAGAGTCTTTGATGTAATTGCTTCAGAGAAATATGAAAGTAAGCCTATCAGGAAAGTAATGCGAGACATGTAGCATGGGTCATGTCTTGCAGAACCTCTTACATCTGAGCTGTAGGCCTGCACAGCGTCCCTTTGGCGCAGAGGATAGCGCGTTGGACTTCTAATCCAAAGGTCGTGGGTTCGATCCCCACAAGGGACCGGCAATTTTTAAAAACGTTTGCCAATCTCCAGATGGGTACTGACGTATGGGAAATCACAAGCCTCTGCAAAAGTTGAAAATTGTTGTGACCTCAGTTCTATGCTCAAGTATGTAGACCTTACACATATAAGCCAAATTCTCGTAGATCTGTTATCCATGACGCTGTTATGTGTAAATGCAGTAAAAACGGAACCATATCTTCACGTGCCTGTCGACGGGAATTTTCTTTCAATACCCAATTTTTACCTACTGATATAAATATAGCAATAGAACGCACATTTCGTACAGAAACAAATACAATGAAGAGACAAGATTTTGAATTACTTCATGAGTCAATGTATGTAATCCCAGTGATGATCTTTAATTCTTCCAGCCCAAGGTGAGAGGGTTTCAGTTTTCTCGGCCACAAGTGAGAAAAGTAGACAGTTCCACAACAAGATATTCTGCTATGTTTCCTTAAGTGCTTCCATTAAACAATGGCACTCTGTATCTATAGAAACGGCGACAATTTTCACTTCGGCACAGGGGGCTTTTACTGGAGACTGTCAAGGGGAAACTTGCTAGATACATGAAGGGAGAAGATCAGACAGAGACGTCTGACGCTCCGCTGACGCTTGCCGAAAACTACATTAAGTATGATTCCCGCCTATAACTGACGGCGAGAGAGATGCATCATCTGTCCACTTCTCATCGAAGCACACTGTCACCAAGCAATGGCTGACGCTTCGAGGACGGCTTGAAATTGCTAGGGAGGTGATGCAGCTAAAGTTCCTGGTAAATGTGCTAACAGGGCACACACGTTCGTGGGAGTGTATACATATGATGGGGACCGGCTGTGACACAGCAGTCAACCAAAGTCAAAAAATGTGACTAATCATACAGTGTTTCCTTTACCACTTCGTTAGTGAATGCTGTTCTAAAGAGCGCAATTCCCATCTATCGGTAAGCAGCGCACGTGAGCGAATCTAATAGCAGGACTGTGTTACTACGATTGTACAGAGCAACTCTGTCAATACGCAGGTGTATCAATCAGTAGGGCCATGGTAAACAGAGCGATGTATCGTGTCTGTTGCATAAATAAAGAGTCTTTGATGTAATTGCTTCAGAGAAATATGAAAGTAAGCCTATCAGGAAAGTAATGCAAGACATGTAGCATGGATCATGTCTTGCAGAACCTCTTACATCTGAGCTGTAGGCCTGCACAGCGTCCCTTTGGCGCAGAGGATAGCGCGTTGGACTTCTAATCCAAAGGTCGTGGGTTCGATCCCCACAAGGGACAGGCAATTTTTAAAAACGTGTGCCAATCTCCAGATGGGTACTGACGTATGGGAAATCACAAGCCTCTGCAAAAGTTGAAAATTGTTGTGACCTCAGTTCTATGCTCAAGTATGTAGACCTTACACATATAAGCCAAATTCTCGTAGATCTGTTATCCATGACGCTGTTATGTGTAAATGCAGTAAAAACGGAACCATATCTTCACGTGCCTGTTGACGGGAATTTTCTTTCAATACCCAATTTTTACCTACTGATATAAATATAGCAATAGAACGCACATTTCGTACAGAAACAAATACAATGAAGAGAAAAGATTTTGAATTACTTCATGAGTCAATGTATGTAATCCCAGTGATGATCTTTAATTCTTCCAGCCCAAGGTGAGAGGGTTTCAGTTTTCTCGGCCACAAGTGAGAAAAGTAGACAGTTCCACAACAAGATATTCTGCTATGTTTCCTTAAGTGCTTCCATTAAACAATGGCACTCTGTATCTATAGAAACGGCGACAATTTTCACTTCGGCACAGGGGGCTTTTACTGGAGACTGTCAAGGGGGAACTTGCTAGATACATGAAGGGAGAAGATCAGACAGAGACGTCTGACGCTCCGCTGCCGAAAACTACATTAAGTATGATTCCCGCCTATAACTGACGGCGAGAGAGATGCATCATCTGTCCACTTCTCATCGAAGCACACTGTCACCAAGCAATGGCTGACGCTTCGAGGACGACTTGAAATTGCTAGGGAGGTGATGCAGCTAAAGTTCCTGGTAAATGTGCTAACAGGGCACACACGTTCGTGGGAGTGTATACATATGATGGGGACCGGCTGTGACACAGCAGTCAACCAAAGTCAAAAAATGTGACTAATCATACAGTGTTTCCTTTACCACTTCGTTAGTGAATGCTGTTCTAAAGAGCGCAATTCCCATCTATCGGTAAGCAGCGCACGTGAGCGAATCTAATAGCAGGACTGTGTTACTACGATTGTACAGAGCAACTCTGTCAATACGCAGGTGTATCAATCAGTAGGGCCATGGTAAACAGAGCGATGTATCGTGTCTGTTGCATAAATAAAGAGTCTTTGATGTAATTGCTTCAGAGAAATATGAAAGTAAGGCTATCAGGAAAGTAATGCGAGACATGTAGCATGGGTCATGTCTTGCAGAACCTCTTACATCTGAGCTGTAGGCCTGCACAGCGTCCCTTTGGCGCAGAGGATAGCGCGTTGGACTTCTAATCCAGAGGTCGTGGGTTCGATCCCCACAAGGGATGGGCAATTTTTTAAAACGTGTGCCAATCTCCAGATGGGTACTGACGTATGGGAAATCACAAGCCTCTGCAAAAGTTGAAAATTGTTGTGACCTCAGTTCTATGCTCAAGTATGTAGACCTTACACATATAAGCCAAATTCTCGTAGATCTGTTATCCATGACGCTGTTATGTGTAAATGCAGTAAAAACGGAACCATATCTTCATGTGCCTGTTGACGGGAATTTTCTTTCAATACCCAATTTTTACCTACTGATATAAATATAGCAATAGAACGCACATTTCGTACAGAAACAAATACAATGAAGAGAAAAGATTTTGAATTACTTCATGAGTCAATGTATGTAATCCCAGTGATGATCTTTAATTCTTCCAGCCCAAGGTGAGAGGGTTTCAGTTTTCTCGGCCACAAGTGAGAAAAGTAGACAGTTCCACAACAAGATATTCTGCTATGTTTCCTTAAGTGCTTCCATTAAACAATGGCACTCTGTATATATAGAAGCGGCTACAATTTTCACTTCGGCACAGGGGGCTTTTACTGGAGACTGTCAAGGGGGAACTTGCTAGATACATGAAGGGAGAAGATCAGACAGAGACGTCTGACGCTCCGCTGACGCTTGCCGAAAACTACATTAAGTATGATTCCCGCCTATAACTGACGGCGAGAGAGATGCATCATCTGTCCACTTCTCATCGAAGCACACTGTCACCAAGCAATGGCTGACGCTTCGAGGACGGCTTGAAATTGCTAGGGAGGTGATGCAGCTAAAGTTCCTGGTAAATGTGCTAACAGGGCACACACGTTCGTGGGAGTGTATACATATGATGGGGACCGGCTGTGACACAGCAGTCAACCAAAGTCAAAAAATGTGACTAATCATACAGTGTTTCCTTTACCACTTCGTTAGTGAATGCTGTTCTAAAGAGCGCAATTCCCATCTATCGGTAAGCAGCGCACGTGAGCGAATCTAATAGCAGGACTGTGTTACTACGATTGTACAGAGCAACTCTGTCAATACGCAGGTGTATCAATCAGTAGGGCCATGGTAAACAGAGCGATGTATCGTGTCTGTTGCATAAATAAAGAGTCTTTGATGTAATTGCTTCAGAGAAATATGAAAGTAAGCCTATCAGGAAAGTAATGCGAGACATGTAGCATGGGTCATGTCTTGCAGAACCTCTTACATCTGAGCTGTAGGCCTGCACAGCGTCCCTTTGGCGCAGAGGATAGCGTGTTGGACTTCTAATCCAAAGGTCGTGGGTTCGATCCCCACAAGGGACGGGCAATTTTTAAAAACGTGTGCCAATCTCCAGATGGGTACTGACGTATGGGAAATCACAAGCCTCTGCAAAAGTTGAAAATTGTTGTGACCTCAGTTCTATGCTCAAGTATGTAGACCTTACACATATAAGCCAAATTCTCGTAGATCTGTTATCCATGACGCTGTTATGTGTAAATGCAGTAAAAACGGAACCATATCTTCACGTGCCTGTTGACGGGAATTTTCTTTCAATACCCAATTTTTACCTACTGATATAAATATAGCAATAGAACGCACATTTCGTACAGAAACAAATACAATGAAGAGACAAGATTTTGAATTACTTCATGAGTCAATGTATGTAATCCCAGTGATGATCTTTAATTCTTCCAGCCCAAGGTGAGAGGGTTTCAGTTTTCTCGGCCACAAGTGAGAAAAGTAGACAGTTCCACAACAAGATATTCTGCTATGTTTCCTTAAGTGCTTCCATTAAACAATGGCACTCTGTATCTATAGAAACGGCGACAATTTTCACTTCGGCACAGGGGGCTTTTACTGGAGACTGTCAAGGGGGAACCTGCTAGATACATGAAGGGAGAAGATCATACAGAGACGTCTGACGCTCCGCTGACGCTTGCCGAAAACTACATTAAGTATGATTCCCGCCTATAACTGACGGCGAGAGAGATGCATCATCTGTCCACTTCTCATCGAAGCACACTGTCACCAAGCAATGGCTGACGCTTCGAGGACGGCTTGAAATTGCTAGGGAGGTGATGCAGCTAAGTTCCTGGTAAATGTGCTAACAGGGCACACACGTTCGTGGGAGTGTATACATATGATGGGGACCGGCTGTGACACAGCAGTCAACCAAAGTCAAAAAATGTGACTAATCATACAGTGTTTCCTTTACCACTTCGTTAGTGAATGCTGTTCTAAAGAGCGCAATTCCCATCTATCGGTAAGCAGCGCACGTGAGCGAATCTAATAGCAGGACTGTGTTATTACGATTGTACAGAGCAACTCTGTCAATACGCAGGTGTATCAATCAGTAGGGCCATGGTAAACAGAGCGATGTATCGTGTCTGTTGCATAAATAAAGAGTCTTTGATGTAATTGCTTCAGAGAAATATGAAAGTAAGCCTATCAGGAAAGTAATGCGAGACATGTAGCATGGGTCATGTCTTGCAGAACCTCTTACATCTGAGCTGTAGGCCTGCACAGCGTCTCTTTGGCGCAGAGGATAGCGCGTTGGATTTCTAATCCAAAGGTCGTGGGTTCGATCCCCACAAGGGACGGGCAATTTTTAAAAACGTGTGCCAATCTCCAGATGGGTACTGACGTATGGGAAATCACAAGCCTCTGCAAAAGTTGAAAATTGTTGTGACCTCAGTTCTCTGCTCAAGTATGTCGACCTTACACATATAAGCCAAATTCTCGTAGATCTGTTATCCATGACGCTGTTATGTGTAAATGCAGTAAAAACGGAACCATATCTTCACGTGCCTGTTGACGGGAATTTTCTTTCAATACCCAATTTTTACCTACTGATATAAATATAGCAATAGAACGCACATTTCGTACAGAAACAAATACAATGAAGAGAAAAGATTTTGAATTACTTCATGAGTCAATGTATGTAATCCCAGTGATGATCTTTAATTCTTCCAGCCCAAGGTGAGAGGGTTTCAGTTTTCTCGGCCACAAGTGAGAAAAGTAGACAGTTCCACAACAAGATATTCTGCTATGTTTCCTTAAGTGCTTCCATTAAACAATGGCACTCTGTATCTATAGAAACGGCGACAATTTTCACTTCGGCACAGGGGGCTTTTACTGGAGACTGTCAAGGGGGAACTTGCTAGATACATGAAGGGAGAAGATCAGACAGAGACGTCTGACGCTCCGCTGACGCTTGCCGAAAACTACATTAAGTATGATTCCCGCCTATAACTGACGGCGAGAGAGATGCATCATCTGTCCACTTCTCATCGAAGCACACTGTCACCAAGCAATGGCTGACGCTTCGAGGACGGCTTGAAATTGCTAGGGAGGTGATGCAGCTAAAGTTCCTGGTAAATGTGCTAACAGGGCACACACGTTCGTGGGAGTGTATACATATGATGGGGACCGGCTGTGACACAGCAGTCAACCAAAGTCAAAAAATGTGACTAATCATACAGTGTTTCCTTTACCACTTCGTTAGTGAATGCTGTTCTAAAGAGCGCAATTCCCATCTATCGGTAAGCAGCGCACGTGAGCGAATCTAATAGCAGGACTGTGTTACTACGATTGTACAGAGCAACTCTGTCAATACGCAGGTGTATCAATCAGTAGGGCCATGGTAAACAGAGCGATGTATCGTGTCTGTTGCATAAATAAAGAGTCTTTGATGTAATTGCTTCAGAGAAATATGAAAGTAAGCCTATCAGGAAAGTAATGCGAGACATGTAGCATGGGTCATGTCTTGCAGAACCTCTTACATCTGAGCTGTAGGCCTGCACAGCGTCCCTTTGGCGCAGAGGATAGCGTGTTGGACTTCTAATCCAAAGGTCGTGGGTTCGATCCCCACAAGGGACGGGCAATTTTTAAAAACGTGTGCCAATCTCCAGATGGGTACTGACGTATGGGAAATCACAAGCCTCTGCAAAAGTTGAAAATTGTTGTGACCTCAGTTCTATGCTCAAGTATGTAGACCTTACACATATAAGCCAAATTCTCGTAGATCTGTTATCCATGACGCTGTTATGTGTAAATGCAGTAAAAACGGAACCATATCTTCACGTGCCTGTTGACGGGAATTTTCTTTCAATACCCAATTTTTACCTACTGATATAAATATAGCAATAGAACGCACATTTCGTACAGAAACAAATACAATGAAGAGACAAGATTTTGAATTACTTCATGAGTCAATGTATGTAATCCCAGTGATGATCTTTAATTCTTCCAGCCCAAGGTGAGAGGGTTTCAGTTTTCTCGGCCACAAGTGAGAAAAGTAGACAGTTCCACAACAAGATATTCTGCTATGTTTCCTTAAGTGCTTCCATTAAACAATGGCACTCTGTATCTATAGAAACGGCGACAATTTTCACTTCGGCACAGGGGGCTTTTACTGGAGACTGTCAAGGGGGAACCTGCTAGATACATGAAGGGAGAAGATCATACAGAGACGTCTGACGCTCCGCTGACGCTTGCCGAAAACTACATTAAGTATGATTCCCGCCTATAACTGACGGCGAGAGAGATGCATCATCTGTCCACTTCTCATCGAAGCACACTGTCACCAAGCAATGGCTGACGCTTCGAGGACGGCTTGAAATTGCTAGGGAGGTGATGCAGCTAAGTTCCTGGTAAATGTGCTAACAGGGCACACACGTTCGTGGGAGTGTATACATATGATGGGGACCGGCTGTGACACAGCAGTCAACCAAAGTCAAAAAATGTGACTAATCATACAGTGTTTCCTTTACCACTTCGTTAGTGAATGCTGTTCTAAAGAGCGCAATTCCCATCTATCGGTAAGCAGCGCACGTGAGCGAATCTAATAGCAGGACTGTGTTATTACGATTGTACAGAGCAACTCTGTCAATACGCAGGTGTATCAATCAGTAGGGCCATGGTAAACAGAGCGATGTATCGTGTCTGTTGCATAAATAAAGAGTCTTTGATGTAATTGCTTCAGAGAAATATGAAAGTAAGCCTATCAGGAAAGTAATGCGAGACATGTAGCATGGGTCATGTCTTGCAGAACCTCTTACATCTGAGCTGTAGGCCTGCACAGCGTCTCTTTGGCGCAGAGGATAGCGCGTTGGATTTCTAATCCAAAGGTCGTGGGTTCGATCCCCACAAGGGACGGGCAATTTTTAAAAACGTGTGCCAATCTCCAGATGGGTACTGACGTATGGGAAATCACAAGCCTCTGCAAAAGTTGAAAATTGTTGTGACCTCAGTTCTCTGCTCAAGTATGTCGACCTTACACATATAAGCCAAATTCTCGTAGATCTGTTATCCATGACGCTGTTATGTGTAAATGCAGTAAAAACGGAACCATATCTTCACGTGCCTGTTGACGGGAATTTTCTTTCAATACCCAATTTTTACCTACTGATATAAATATAGCAATAGAACGCACATTTCGTACAGAAACAAATACAATGAAGAGAAAAGATTTTGAATTACTTCATGAGTCAATGTATGTAATCCCAGTGATGATCTTTAATTCTTCCAGCCCAAGGTGAGAGGGTTTCAGTTTTCTCGGCCACAAGTGAGAAAAGTAGACAGTTCCACAACAAGATATTCTGCTATGTTTCCTTAAGTGCTTCCATTAAACAATGGCACTCTGTATCTATAGAAACGGCGACAATTTTCACTTCGGCACAGGGGGCTTTTACTGGAGACTGTCAAGGGGGAACTTGCTAGATACATGAAGGGAGAAGATCAGACAGAGACGTCTGACGCTCCGCTGACGCTTGCCGAAAACTACATTAAGTATGATTCCCGCCTATAACTGACGGCGAGAGAGATGCATCATCTGTCCACTTCTCATCGAAGCACACTGTCACCAAGCAATGGCTGACGCTTCGAGGACGGCTTGAAATTGCTAGGGAGGTGATGCAGCTAAAGTTCCTGGTAAATGTGCTAACAGGGCACACACGTTCGTGGGAGTGTATACATATGATGGGGACCGGCTGTGACACAGCAGTCAACCAAAGTCAAAAAATGTGACTAATCATACAGTGTTTCCTTTACCACTTCGTTAGTGAATGCTGTTCTAAAGAGCGCAATTCCCATCTATCGGTAAGCAGCGCACGTGAGCGAATCTAATAGCAGGACTGTGTTACTACGATTGTACAGAGCAACTCTGTCAATACGCAGGTGTATCAATCAGTAGGGCCATGGTAAACAGAGCGATGTATCGTGTCTGTTGCATAAATAAAGAGTCTTTGATGTAATTGCTTCAGAGAAATATGAAAGTAAGCCTATCAGGAAAGTAATGCGAGACATGTAGCATGGGTCATGTCTTGCAGAACCTCTTACATCTGAGCTGTAGGCCTGCACAGCGTCCCTTTGGCGCAGAGGATAGCGCGTTGAACTTCTAATCCAAAGGTCGTGGGTTCGATCCCCACAAGGGGCGGGCAATTTTCAAAAACGTGTGCCAATCTCCAGATGGGTACTGACGTATGGGAAATCACAAGCCTCTGCAAAAGTTGAAAATTGTTGTGACCTCAGTTCTATGCTCAAGTATGTAGACCTTACACATATAAGCCAAATTCTCGTAGATCTGTTATCCATGACGCTGTTATGTGTAAATGCAGTAAAAACGGAACCATATCTTCACGTGCCTGTTGACGGGAATTTTCTTTCAATACCCAATTTTTACCTACTGATATAAATATTGCAATAGAACGCACATTTCGTACAGAAACAAATACAATGAAGAGAAAAGATTTTGAATTACTTCATGAGTCAATGTATGTAATCCCAGTGATGATCTTTAATTCTTCCAGCCCAAGGTGAGAGGGTTTCAGTTTTCTCGGCCACAAGTGAGAAAAGTAGACAGTTCCACAACAAGATATTCTGCTATGTTTCCTTAAGTGCTTCCATTAAACAATGGCACTCTGTATCTATAGAAACGGCGACAATTTTCACTTCGGCACAGGGGGCTTTTACTGGAGACTGTCAAGGGGGAACTTGCTAGATACATGAAGGGAGAAGATCAGACAGAGACGTCTGACGCTCCGCTGACGCTTGCCGAAAACTACATTAAGTATGATTCCCGCCTATAACTGACGGCGAGAGAGATGCATCATCTGTCCACTTCTCATCGAAGCACACTGTCACCAAGCAATGGCTGACGCTTCGAGGACGGCTTGAAATTGCTAGGGAGGTGATGCAGCTAAAGTTCCTGGTAAATGTGCTAACAGGGCACACACGTTCGTGGGAGTGTATACATATGATGGGGACCGGCTGTGACACAGCAGTCAACCAAAGTCAAAAAATGTGACTAATCATACAGTGTTTCCTTTACCACTTCGTTAGTGAATGCTGTTCTAAAGAGCGCAATTCCCATCTATCGGTAAGCAGCGCACGTGAGCGAATCTAATAGCAGGACTGTGTTACTACGATTGTACAGAGCAACTCTGTCAATACGCAGGTGTATCAATCAGTAGGGCCATGGTAAACAGAGCGATGTATCGTGTCTGTTGCATAAATAAAGAGTCTTTGATGTAATTGCTTCAGAGAAATATGAAAGTAAGCCTATCAGGAAAGTAATGCGAGACATGTAGCATGGGTCATGTCTTGCACAACCTCTTACATCTGAGCTGTAGGCCTGCACAGCGTCCCTTTGGCGCAGAGGATAGCGCGTTGGACTTCTGATCCAAAGGTCGTGGGTTCGATCCCCACAAGGGACGGGCAATTTTCAAAAACGTGTGCCAATCTCCAGATGGGTACTGACGTATGGGAAATCACAAGCCTCTGCAAAAGTTGAAAATTGTTGTGACCTCAGTTCTATGCTCAAGTATGTAGACCTTACACATATAAGCCAAATTCTCGTAGATCTGTTATCCATGACGCTGTTATGTGTAAATGCAGTAAAAACGGAACCATATCTTGACGTGCCTGTTGACGGGAATTTTCTTTCAATACCCAATTTTTACCTACTGATATAAATATAGCAATAGAACGCACATTTCGTACAGAAACAAATACAATGAAGAGAAAAGATTTTGAATTACTTCATGAGTCAATGTATGTAATCCCAGTGATGATCTTTAATTCTTCCAGCCCAAGGTGAGAGGGTTTCAGTTTTCTCGGCCACAAGTGAGAAAAGTAGACAGTTCCACAACAAGATATTCTGCTATGTTTCCTTAAGTGCTTCCATTAAACAATGGCACTCTGTATCTATAGAAACGGCGACAATTTTCACTTCGGCACAGGGGGCTTTTACTGGAGACTGTCAAGGGGGAACTTGCTAGATACATGAAGGGAGAAGATCAGACAGAGACGTCTGACGCTCCGCTGACGCTTGCCGAAAACTACATTAAGTATGATTCCCGCCTATAACTGACGGCGAGAGAGATGCATCATCTGTCCACTTCTCATCGAAGCACACTGTCACCAAGCAATGGCTGACGCTTCGAGGACGGCTTGAAATTGCTAGGGAGGTGATGCAGCTAAAGTTCCTGGTAAATGTGCTAACAGGGCACACACGTTCGTGGGAGTGTATACATATGATGGGGACCGGCTGTGACACAGCAGTCAACCAAAGTCAAAAAATGTGACTAATCATACAGTGTTTCCTTTACCACTTCGTTAGTGAATGCTGTTCTAAAGAGCGCAATTCCCATCTATCGGTAAGCAGCGCACGTGAGCGAATCTAATAGCAGGACTGTGTTACTACGATTGTACAGAGCAACTCTGTCAATACGCAGGTGTATCAATCAGTAGGGCCATGGTAAACAGAGCGATGTATCGTGTCTGTTGCATAAATAAAGAGTCTTTGATGTAATTGCTTCAGAGAAATATGAAAGTAAGCCTATCAGGAAAGTAATGCGAGACATGTAGCATGGGTCATGTCTTGCAGAACCTCTTACATCTGAGCTGTAGGCCTGCACAGCGTCCCTTTGGCGCAGAGGATAGCGCGTTGGACTTCAAATCCAAAGGTCGTGGGTTCGATCCCCACAAGGGACGGGCAATTTTTAAAAACGTGTGCCAATCTCCAGATGGGTACTGACGTATGGGAAATCACAAGCCTCTGCAAAAGTTGAAAATTGTTGTGACCTCAGTTCTATGCTCAAGTATGTAGACCTTACACATATAAGCCAAATTCTCGTAGATCTGTTATCCATGACGCTGTTATGTGTAAATGCAGTAAAAACGGAACCATATCTTCACGTGCCTGTTGACGGGAATTTTCTTTCAATACCCAATTTTTACCTACTGATATAAATATAGCAATAGAACGCACATTTCGTACAGAAACAAATACAATGAAGAGAAAAGATTTTGAATTGCTTCATTAGTCAATGTATGTAATCCCAGTGATGATCTTTAATTCTTCCAGCCCAAGGTGAGAGGGTTTCAGTTTTCTCGGCCACAAGTGAGAAAAGTAGACAGTTCCACAACAAGATATTCTGCTATGTTTCCTTAAGTGCTTCCATTAAACAATGGCACTCTGTATCTATAGAAACGGCGACAATTTTCACTTCGGCACAGGGGGCTTTTACTGGAGACTGTCAAGGGGGAACTTGCTAGATACATGAAGGGAGAAGATCAGACAGAGACGTCTGACGCTCCGCTGACGCTTGCCGAAAACTACATTAAGTATGATTCCCGCCTATAACTGACGGCGAGAGAGATGCATCATCTGTCCACTTCTCATCGAAGCACACTGTCACCAAGCAATGGCTGACGCTTCGAGGACGGCTTGAAATTGCTAGGGAGGTGATGCAGCTAAAGTTCCTGGTAAATGTGCTAACAGGGCACACACGTTCGTGGGAGTGTATACATATGATGGGGACCGGCTGTGACACAGCAGTCAACCAAAGTCAAAAAATGTGACTAATCATACAGTGTTTCCTTTACCACTTCGTTAGTGAATGCTGTTCTAAAGAGCGCAATTCCCATCTATCGGTAAGCAGCGCACGTGAGCGAATCTAATAGCAGGACTGTGTTACTACGATTGTACAGAGCAACTCTGTCAATACGCAGGTGTATCAATCAGTAGGGCCATGGTAAACAGAGCGATGTATCGTGTCTGTTGCATAAATAAAGAGTCTTTGATGTAATTGCTTCAGAGAAATATGAAAGTAAGCCTATCAGGAAAGTAATGCGAGACATGTAGCATGGGTCATGTCTTGCAGAACCTCTTACATCTGAGCTGTAGGCCTGCTCAGCGTCTCTTTGGCGCAGAGGATAGCGCGTTGGACTTCTAATCCAAAGGTCGTGGGTTCGATCCCCACAAGGGACGGGCAATTTTTAAAAACGTGTGCCAATCTCCAGATGGGTACTGACGTATGGGAAATCACAAGCCTCTGCAAAAGTTGAAAATTGTTGTGACCTCAGTTCTATGCTCAAGTATGTAGACCTTACACATATAAGCCAAATTCTCGTAGATCTGTTATCCATGACGCTGTTATGTGTAAATGCAGTGAAAACGGAACCATATCTTCAAGTGCCTGTTGATGGGAATTTTCTTTCAATACCCAATTTTTACCTACTGATATAAATATAGCAATAGAACGCACATTTCGTACAGAAACAAATACAATGAAGAGAAAAGATTTTGAATTACTTCATGAGTCAATGTATGTAATCCCAGTGATGATCTTTAATTCTTCCAGCCCAAGGTGAGAGGGTTTCAGTTTTCTCGGCCACAAGTGAGAAAAGTAGACAGTTCCACAACAAGATATTCTGCTATGTTTCCTTAAGTGCTTCCATTAAACAATGGCACTCTGTATCTATAGAAACGGCGACAATTTTCACTTCGGCACAGGGGGCTTTTACTGGAGACTGTCAAGGGGGAACTTGCTAGATACATGAAGGGAGAAGATCAGACAGAGACGTCTGACGCTCCGCTGACGCTTGCCGAAAACTACATTAAGTATGATTCCCGCCTATAACTGACGGCGAGAGAGATGCATCATCTGTCCACTTCTCATCGAAGCACACTGTCACCAAGCAATGGCTGACGCTTCGAGGACGGCTTGAAATTGCTAGGGAGGTGATGCAGCTAAAGTTCCTGGTAAATGTGCTAACAGGGCACACACGTTCGTGGGAGTGTATACATATGATGGGGACCGGCTGTGACACAGCAGTCAACCAAAGTCAAAAAATGTGACTAATCATACAGTGTTTCCTTTACCACTTCGTTAGTGAATGCTGTTCTAAAGAGCGCAATTCCCATCTATCGGTAAGCAGCGCACGTGAGCGAATCTAATAGCAGGACTGTGTTACTACGATTGTACAGAGCAACTCTGTCAATACGCAGGTGTATCAATCAGTAGGGCCATGGTAAACAGAGCGATGTATCGTGTCTGTTGCATAAATAAAGAGTCTTTGATGTAATTGCTTCAGAGAAATATGAAAGTAAGCCTATCAGGAAAGTAATGCGAGACATGTAGCATGGGTCATGTCTTGCAGAACCTCTTACATCTGAGCTGTAGGCCTGCACAGCGTCCCTTTGGCGCAGAGGATAGCGCGTTGGACTTCTAATCCAAAGGTCGTGGGTTCGATCCCCACAAGGGACGGGCAATTTTTAAAAACGTGTGCCAATCTCCAGATGGGTACTGACGTATGGGAAATCACAAGCCTCTGCAAAAGTTGAAAATTGTTGTGACCTCAGTTCTATGCTCAAGTATGTAGACCTTACACATATAAGCCAAATTCTCGTAGATCTGTTATCCATGACGCTGTTTTGTGTAAATGCAGTAAAAACGGAACCATATCTTGACGTGCCTGTTGACGGGAATTTTCTTTCAATACCCAATTTTTACCTACTGATATAAATATAGCAATAGAACGCACATTTCGTACAGAAACAAATACAATGAAGAGAAAAGATTTTGAATTACTTCATGAGTCAATGTATGTAATCCCAGTGATGATCTTTAATTCTTCCAGCCCAAGGTGAGAGGGTTTCAGTTTTCTCGGCCACAAGTGAGAAAAGTAGACAGTTCCACAACAAGATATTCTGCTATGTTTCCTTAAGTGCTTCCATTAAACAATGGCACTCTGTATCTATAGAAACGGCGACAATTTTCACTTCGGCACAGGGGGCTTTTACTGGAGACTGTCAAGGGGGAACTTGCTAGATACATGAAGGGAGAAGATCAGACAGAGACGTCTGACGCTCCGCTGACGCTTGCCGAAAACTACATTAAGTATGATTCCCGCCTATAACTGACGGCGAGAGAGATGCATCATCTGTCCACTTCTCATCGAAGCACACTGTCACCAAGCAATGGCTGACGCTTCGAGGACGGCTTGAAATTGCTAGGGAGGTGATGCAGCTAAAGTTCCTGGTAAATGTGCTAACAGGGCACACACGTTCGTGGGAGTGTATACATATGATGGGGACCGGCTGTGACACAGCAGTCAACCAAAGTCAAAAAATGTGACTAATCATACAGTGTTTCCTTTACCACTTCGTTAGTGAATGCTGTTCTAAAGAGCGCAATTCCCATCCATCGGTAAGCAGCGCAAGTGAGCGAATCTAATAGCAGGACTGTGTTACTACGATTGTACAGAGCAACTCTGTCAATACGCAGGTGTATCAATCAGTAGGGCCATGGTAAACAGAGCGATGTATCGTGTCTGTTGCATAAATAAAGAGTCTTTGATGTAATTGCTTCAGAGAAATATGAAAGTAAGCCTATCAGGAAAGTAATGCGAGACATGTAGCATGGGTCATGTCTTGCAGAATCTCTTACATCTGAGCACACTAGATCGCGTGTTTCCCTTTGGCGCAGAGGATAGCGCGTTGGACTTCTAATCCAAAGGTCGTGGGTTCGATCCCCACAAGAGATGGGCAATTTTTAAAAACGTGTGCCAATCTCCAGATGGGTACTGACGTATGGGAAATCACAAGCCTCTGCAAAAGTTGAAAATTGTTGTGACCTCAGTTCTATGCTCAAGTATGTAGACCTTACACATATAAGCCAAATTCTCGTAGATCTGTTATCCATGACGCTGTTATGTGTAAATGCAGTAAAAACGGAACCATATCTTGACGTGCCTGTTGACGGGAATTTTCTTTCAATACCCAATTTTTACCTACTGATATAAATATAGCAATAGAACGCACATTTCGTACAGAAACAAATACAATGAAGAGAAAAGATTTTGAATTACTTCATTAGTCAATGTATGTAATCCCAGTGATGATCTTTAATTCTTCCAGCCCAAGGTGAGAGGGTTTCAGTTTTCTCGGCCACAAGTGAGAAAAGTAGACAGTTCCACAACAAGATATTCTGCTATGTTTCCTTAAGTGCTTCCATTAAACAATGGCACTCTGTATCTATAGAAACGGCGACAATTTTCACTTCGGCACAGGGGGCTTTTACTGGAGACTGTCAAGGGGGAACTTGCTAGATACATGAAGGGAGAAGATCAGACAGAGACGTCTGACGCTCCGCTGACGCTTGCCGAAAACTACATTAAGTATGATTCCCGCCTATAACTGACGGCGAGAGAGATGCATCATCTGTCCACTTCTCATCGAAGCACACTGTCACCAAGCAATGGCTGACGCTTCGAGGACGGCTTGAAATTGCTAGGGAGGTGATGCAGCTAAAGTTCCTGGTAAATGTGCTAACAGGGCACACACGTTCGTGGGAGTGTATACATATGATGGGGACCGGCTGTGACACAGCAGTCAACCAAAGTCAAAAAATGTGACTAATCATACAGTGTTTCCTTTACCACTTCGTTAGTGAATGCTGTTCTAAAGAGCGCAATTCCCATCTATCGGTAAGCAGCGCACGTGAGGCAATCTAATAGCAGGACTGTGTTACTACGATTGTACAGAGCAACTCTGTCAATACGCAGGTGTATCAATCAGTAGGGCCATGGTAAACAGAGCGATGTATCGTGTCTGTTGCATAAATAAAGAGTCTTTGATGTAATTGCTTCAGAGAAATATGAAAGTAAGCCTATCAGGAAAGTAATGCGAGACATGTAGCATGGGTCATGTCTTGCAGAACCTCTTACATCTGAGCTGTAGGCCTGCACAGCGTCGTTTGGCGCAGAGGATAGCGCGTTGGACTTCTAATCCAAAGGTTGTGGGTTCGATCCCCACAAGGGACTGGCAATTTTTAAAAACGTGTGCCAATCTCCAGATGGGTACTGACGTATGGGAAATCACAAGCCTCTGCAAAAGTTGAAAATTGTTGTGACCTCAGTTCTATGCTCAAGTATGTAGACCTTACACATATAAGCCAAATTCTCGTAGATCTGTTATCCATGACGCTGTTTTGTGTAAATGCAGTAAAAACGGAACCATATCTTGACGTGCCTGTTGACGGGAATTTTCTTTCAATACCCAATTTTTACCTACTGATATAAATATAGCAATAGAACGCACATTTCGTACAGAAACAAATACAATGAAGAGAAAAGATTTTGAATTACTTCATGAGTCAATGTATGTAATCCCAGTGATGATCTTTAATTCTTCCAGCCCAAGGTGAGAGGGTTTCAGTTTTCTCGGCCACAAGTGAGAAAAGTAGACACTTCCACAACAAGATATTCTGCTATGTTTCCTTAAGTGCTTCCATTAAACAATGGCACTCTGTATCTATAGAAACGGCGACAATTTTCACTTCGGCACAGGGGGCTTTTACTGGAGACTGTCAAGGGGGAACTTGCTAGATACTTGAAGGGAGAAGATCAGACAGAGACGTCTGACGCTCCGCTGACGCTTGCCGAAAACTACATTAAGTATGATTCCCGCCTATAACTGACGGCGAGAGAGATGCATCATCTGTCCACTTCTCATCGAAGCACACTGTCACCAAGCAATGCCTGACGCTTCGAGGACGGCTTGAAATTGCTAGGGAGGTGATGCAGCTAAAGTTCCTGGTAAATGTGCTAACAGGGCACACACGTTCGTGGGAGTGTATACATATGATGGGGACCGGCTGTGACACAGCAGTCAACCAAAGTCAAAAAATGTGACTAATCATACAGTGTTTCCTTTACCACTTCGTTAGTGAATGCTGTTCTAAAGAGCGCAATTCCCATCTATCGGTAAGCAGCGCACGTGAGCGAATCTAATAGCAGGACTGTGTTACTACGATTGTACAGAGCAACTCTGTCAATACGCAGGTGTATCAATCAGTAGGGCCATGGTAAACAGAGCGATGTATCGTGTCTGTTGCATAAATAAAGAGTCTTTGATGTAATTGCTTCAGAGAAATATGAAAGTAAGCCTATCAGGAAAGTAATGCGAGACATGTAGCATGGGTCATGTCTTGCAGAACCTCTTACATCTGAGCTGTAGGCCTGCACAGCGTCATTTGGCGCAGAGGATAGCGCGTTGGACTTCTAATCCAAAGGTTGTGGGTTCGATCCCCACAAGGGACTGGCAATTTTTTAAAACGTGTGCCAATCTCCAGATGGGTACTGACGTATGGGAAATCACAAGCCTCTGCAAAAGTTGAAAATTGTTGTGACCTCAGTTCTATGCTCAAGTATGTAGACCTTACACATATAAGCCAAATTCTCGTAGATCTGTTATCCATGACGCTGTTTTGTGTAAATGCAGTAAAAACGGAACCATATCTTGACGTGCCTGTTGACGGGAATTTTCTTTCAATACCCAATTTTTACCTACTGATATAAATATAGCAATAGAACGCACATTTCGTACAGAAACAAATACAATGAAGAGAAAAGATTTTGAATTACTTCATGAGTCAATGTATGTAATCCCAGTGATGATCTTTAATTCTTCCAGCCCAAGGTGAGAGGGTTTCAGTTTTCTCGGCCACAAGTGAGAAAAGTAGACAGTTCCACAACAAGATATTCTGCTATGTTTCCTTAAGTGCTTCCATTAAACAATGGCACTCTGTAGCTATAGAAACGGCGACAATTTTCACTTCGGCACAGGGGGCTTTTACTGGAGACTGTCAAGGGGGAACTTGCTAGATACTTGAAGGGAGAAGATCAGACAGAGACGTCTGACGCTCCGCTGACGCTTGCCGAAAACTACATTAAGTATGATTCCCGCCTATAACTGACGGCGAGAGAGATGCATCATCTGTCCACTTCTCATCGAAGCACACTGTCACCAAGCAATGGCTGACGCTTCGAGGACGGCTTGAAATTGCTAGGGAGGTGATGCAGCTAAAGTTCCTGGTAAATGTGCTAACAGGGCACACACGTTCGTGGGAGTGTATACATATGATGGGGACCGGCTGTGACACAGCAGTCAACCAAAGTCAAAAAATGTGACTAATCATACAGTGTTTCCTTTACCACTTCGTTAGTGAATGCTGTTCTAAAGAGCGCAATTCCCATCCATCGGTAAGCAGCGCAAGTGAGCACACACCGCGAGACAGATGTGTTACTACGATTGTACAGAGCAACTCTGTCAATACGCAGGTGTATCAATCAGTAGGGCCATGGTAAACAGAGCGATGTATCGTGTCTGTTGCATAAATAAAGAGTCTTTGATGTAATTGCTTCAGAGAAATATGAAAGTAAGCCTATCAGGAAAGTAATGCGAGACATGTAGCATGGGTCATGTCTTGCAGAACCTCTTACATCTGAGCTGTAGGCCTGCACAGCGTCCCTTTGGCGCAGAGGATAGCGCGTTGGACTTCTAATCCAAAGGTCGTGGGTTCGATCCCCACAAGGGACGGGCAATTTTTAAAAACGTGTGCCAATCTCCAGATGGGTACTGACGTATGGGAAATCACAAGCCTCTGCAAAAGTTGAAAATTGTTGTGACCTCAGTTCTATGCTCAAGTATGTAGACCTTACACATATAAGCCAAATTCTCGTAGATCTGTTATCCATGACGCTGTTATGTGTAAATGCAGTAAAAACGGAACCATATCTTCACGTGCCTGTTGACGGGAATTTTCTTTCAATACCCAATTTTTACCTACTGATATAAATATAGCAATAGAACGCACATTTCGTACAGAAACAAATACAATGAAGAGAAAAGATTTTGAATTACTTCATGAGTCAATGTATGTAATCCCGGTGATGATCTTTAATTCTTCCAGCCCAAGGTGAGAGGGTTTCAGTTTTCTCGGCCACAAGTGAGAAAAGTAGACAGTTCCACAACAAGATATTCTGCTATGTTTCCTTAAGTGCTTCCATTAAACAATGGCACTCTGTATCTATAGAAACGGCGACAATTTTCACTTCGGCACAGGGGGCTTTTACTGGAGACTGTCAAGGGGGAACTTGCTAGATACATGAAGGGAGAAGATCAGACAGAGACGTCTGACGCTCCGCTGACGCTTGCCGAAAACTACATTAAGTATGATTCCCGCCTATAACTGACGGCGAGAGAGATGCATCATCTGTCCACTTCTCATCGAAGCACACTGTCACCAAGCAATGGCTGACGCTTCGAGGACGGCTTGAAATTGCTAGGGAGGTGATGCAGCTAAAGTTCCTGGTAAATGTGCTAACAGGGCACACACGTTCGTGGGAGTGTATACATATGATGGGGACCGGCTGTGACACAGCAGTCAACCAAAGTCAAAAAATGTGACTAATCATACAGTGTTTCCTTTACCACTTCGTTAGTGAATGCTGTTCTAAAGAGCGCAATTCCCATCTATCGGTAAGCAGCGCACGTGAGCGAATCTAATAGCAGGACTGTGTTACTACGATTGTACAGAGCAACTCTGTCAATACGCAGGTGTATCAATCAGTAGGGCCATGGTAAACAGAGCGATGTATCGTGTCTGTTGCATAAATAAAGAGTCTTTGATGTAATTGCTTCAGAGAAATATGAAAGTAAGCCTATCAGGAAAGTAATGCGAGACATGTAGCATGGGTCATGTCTTGCAGAACCTCTTACATCTGAGCTGTAGGCCTGCACAGCGTCATTTGGCGCAGAGGATAGGGCGTTGGACTTCTAATGCAAAGGTTGTGGGTTCGATCCCCACAAGGGACGGGCAATTTTTAAAAACGTGTGCCAATCTCCAGATGGGTACTGACGTATGGGAAATCACAAGCCTCTGCAAAAGTTGAAAATTGTTGTGACCTCAGTTCTATGCTCAAGTATGTAGACCTTACACATATAAGCCAAATTCTCGTAGATCTGTTATCCATGACGCTGTTTTGTGTAAATGCAGTAAAAACGGAACCATATCTTGACGTGCCTGTTGACGGGAATTTTCTTTCAATACCCAATTTTTACCTACTGATATAAATATAGCAATAGAACGCACATTTCGTACAGAAACAAATACAATGAAGAGAAAAGATTTTGAATTACTTCATGAGTCAATGTATGTAATCCCAGTGATGATCTTTAATTCTTCCAGCCCAAGGTGAGAGGGTTTCAGTTTTCTCGGCCACAAGTGAGAAAAGTAGACACTTCCACAACAAGATATTCTGCTATGTTTCCTTAAGTGCTTCCATTAAACAATGGCACTCTGTAGCTATAGAAACGGCGACAATTTTCACTTCGGCACAGGGGGCTTTTACTGGAGACTGTCAAGGGGGAACTTGCTAGATACTTGAAGGGAGAAGATCAGACAGAGACGTCTGACGCTCCGCTGACGCTTGCCGAAAACTACATTAAGTATGATTCCCGCCTATAACTGACGGCGAGAGAGATGCATCATCTGTCCACTTCTCATCGAAGCACACTGTCACCAAGCAATGGCTGACGCTTCGAGGACGGCTTGAAATTGCTAGGGAGGTGATGCAGCTAAAGTTCCTGGTAAATGTGCTAACAGGGCACACACGTTCGTGGGAGTGTATACATATGATGGGGACCGGCTGTGACACAGCAGTCAACCAAAGTCAAAAAATGTGACTAATCATACAGTGTTTCCTTTACCACTTCGTTAGTGAATGCTGTTCTAAAGAGCGCAATTCCCATCTATCGGTAAGCAGCGCACGTGAGCGAATCTAATAGCAGGACTGTGTTACTACGATTGTACAGAGCAACTCTGTCAATACGCAGGTGTATCAATCAGTAGGGCCATGGTAAACAGAGCGATGTATCGTGTCTGTTGCATAAATAAAGAGTCTTTGATGTAATTGCTTCAGAGAAATATGAAAGTAAGCCTATCAGGAAAGTAATGCGAGACATGTAGCATGGGTCATGTCTTGCAGAACCTCTTACATCTGAGCTGTAGGCCTGCACAGCGTCCATTTGGCGCAGAGGATAGCGCGTTGGACTTCTAATCCAAAGGTCGTGGGTTCGATCCCCACAAGGGACGGGCAATTTTTAAAAACGTGTGCCAATCTCCAGATGGGTACTGACGTATGGGAAATCACAAGCCTCTGCAAAAGTTGAAAATTGTTGTGACCTCAGTTCTATGCTCAAGTATGTAGACCTTACACATATAAGCCAAATTCTCGTAGTTCTGTAATCCATGACGCTGTTATGTGTAAATGCAGTAAAAACGGAACCATATCTTCACGTGCCTGTTGACGGGAATTTTCTTTCAATACCCAATTTTTACCTACTGATATAAATATAGCAATAGAACGCACATTTCGTACAGAAACAAATACAATGAAGAGAAAAGATTTTGAATTACTTCATGAGTCAATGTATGTAATCCCAGTGATGATCTTTAATTCTTCCAGCCCAAGGAGACAGGGTTTCAGTTTTCTCGGCCACAAGTGAGAAAAGTAGACAGTTCCACAACAAGATATTCTGCTATGTTTCCTTAAGTGCTTCCATTAAACACATTAAACAATGGCCCTCTGTATCTATAGAAACGGCGACAATTTTCACTTCGGCACAGGGGGCTTTTACTGGAGACTGTCAAGGGGGAACTTGCTAGATACATGAAGGGAGAAGATCAGACAGAGACGTCTGACGCTCCGCTGACGCTTGCCGAAAACTACATTAAGTATGATTCCCGCCTATAACTGACGGCGAGAGAGATGCATCATCTGTCCACTTCTCATCGAAGCACACTGTCACCAAGCAATGGCTGACGCTTCGAGGACGGCTTGAAATTGCTAGGGAGGTGATGCAGCTAAAGTTCCTGGTAAATGTGCTAACAGGGCACACACGTTCGTGGGAGTGTATACATATGATGGGGACCGGCTGTGACACAGCAGTCAACCAAAGTCAAAAAATGTGACTAATCATACAGTGTTTCCTTTACCACTTCGTTAGTGAATGCTGTTCTAAAGAGCGCAATTCCCATCTATCGGTAAGCAGCGCACGTGAGCGAATCTAATAGCAGGACTGTGTTACTACGATTGTACAGAGCAACTCTGTCAATACGCAGGTGTATCAATCAGTAGGGCCATGGTAAACAGAGCGATGTATCGTGACTGTTGCATAAATAAAGAGTCTTTGATGTAATTGCTTCAGAGAAATATGAAAGTAAGCCTATCAGGAAAGTAATGCGAGACATGTAGCATGGGTCATGTCTTGCAGAACCTCTTACATCTGAGCTGTAGGCTTGCACAGCGTCCCTTTGGCGCAGAGGATAGCGCGTTGGACTTCTAATCCAAAGGTCGTGGGTTCGATCCCCACAAGGGATGGGCAATTTTTAAAAACGTGTGCCAATCTCCAGATGGGTACTGACGTATGGGAAATCACAAGCCTCTGCAAAAGTTGAAAATTGTTGTGACCTCAGTTCTATGCTCAAGTATGTAGACCTTACACATATAAGCCAAATTCTCGTAGATCTGTTATCCATGACGCTGTTATGTGTAAATGCAGTAAAAGCGGAACCATATCTTCACGTGCCTGTTGACGGGAATTTTCTTTCAATACCCAATTTTTACCTACTGATATAAATATAGCAATAGAACGCACATTTCGTACAGAAACAAATACAATGAAGAGAAAAGATTTTGAATTACTTCATGAGTCAATGTATGTAATCCCAGTGATGATCTTTAATTCTTCCAGCCCAAGGTGAGAGGGTTTCAGTTTTCTCGGCCACAAGTGAGAAAAGTAGACAGTTCCACAACAAGATATTCTGCTATGTTTCCTTAAGTGCTTCCATTAAACAATGGCACTCTGTATCTATAGAAACGGCGACAATTTTCACTTCGGCACAGGGGGCTTTTACTGGAGACTGTCAAGGGGGAACTTGCTAGATACATGAAGGGAGAAGATCAGACAGAGACGTCTGACGCTCCGCTGACGCTTGCCGAAAACTACATTAAGTATGATTCCCGCCTATAACTGACGGCGAGAGAGATGCATCATCTGTCCACTTCTCATCGAAGCACACTGTCACCAAGCAATGGCTGACGCTTCGAGGACGGCTTGAAATTGCTAGGGAGGTGATGCAGCTAAAGTTCCTGGTAAATGTGCTAACAGGGCACACACGTTCGTGGGAGTGTATACATATGATGGGGACCGGCTGTGACACAGCAGTCAACCAAAGTCAAAAAATGTGACTAATCATACAGTGTTTCCTTTACCACTTCGTTAGTGAATGCTGTTCTAAAGAGCGCAATTCCCATCTATCGGTAAGCAGCGCACGTGAGCGAATCTAATAGCAGGACTGTGTTACTACGATTGTACAGAGCAACTCTGTCAATACGCAGGTGTATCAATCAGTAGGGCCATGGTAAACAGAGCGATGTATCGTGTCTGTTGCATAAATAAAGAGTCTTTGATGTAATTGCTTCAGAGAAATATGAAAGTAAGCCTATCAGGAAAGTAATGCGAGACATGTAGCATGGGTCATGTCTTGCAGAACCTCTTACATCTGAGCTGTAGGCCTGCACAGCGTCCCTTTGGCGCTGAGGATAGCGCGTTGGACTTCTAATCCAAAGGTCGTGGGTTCGATCCCCACAAGGGGCGGGCAATTTTTAAAAACGTGTGCCAATCTCCAGATGGGTACTGACGTATGGGAAATCACAAGCCTCTGCAAAAGTTGAAAATTGTTGTGACCTCAGTTCTATGCTCAAGTATGTAGACCTTACACATATAAGCCAAATTCTCGTAGATCTGTTATCCATGACGCTGTTATGTGTAAATGCAGTAAAAGCGGAACCATATCTTCACGTGCCTGTTGACGGGAATTTTCTTTCAATACCCAATTTTTACCTACTGATATAAATATAGCAATAGAACGCACATTTCGTACAGAAACAAATACAATGAAGAGAAAAGATTTTGAATTACTTCATGAGTCAATGTATGTAATCCCGGTGATGATCATTAATTCTTCCAGCCCAAGGTGAGAGGGTTTCAGTTTTCTCGGCCACAAGTGAGAAAAGTAGACAGTTCCACAACAAGATATTCTGCTATGTTTCCTTAAGTGCTTCCATTAAACAATGGCACTCTGTATCTATAGAAACGGCGACAATTTTCACTTCGGCACAGGGGGCTTTTACTGGAGACTGTCAAGGGGGAACTTGCTAGATACATGAAGGGAGAAGATCAGACAGAGACGTCTGACGCTCCGCTGACGCTTGCCGAAAACTACATTAAGTATGATTCCCGCCTATAACTGACGGCGAGAGAGATGCATCATCTGTCCACTTCTCATCGAAGCACACTGTCACCAAGCAATGGCTGACGCTTCGAGGACGGCTTGAAATTGCTAGGGAGGTGATGCAGCTAAAGTTCCTGGTAAATGTGCTAACAGGGCACACACGTTCGTGGGAGTGTATACATATGATGGGGACCGGCTGTGACACAGCAGTCAACCAAAGTCAAAAAATGTGACTAATCATACAGTGTTTCCTTTACCACTTCGTTAGTGAATGCTGTTCTAAAGAGCGCAATTCCCATCTATCGGTAAGCAGTGCACGTGAGCGAATCTAATAGCAGGACTGTGTTACTACGATTGTACAGAGCAACTCTGTCAATACGCAGGTGTATCAATCAGTAGGGCCATGGTAAACAGAGCGATGTATCGTGTCTGCTGCATAAATAAAGAGTCTTTGATATAATTGCTTCAGAGAAATAATGAAGTAAGCCTATCAGGAAAGTAATGCGAGACATGTAGCATGGGTCATGTCTTGCAGAACCTCTTACATCTGAGCTGTAGGCCTGCACAGCGTCCCTTTGGCGCAGAGGATAGCGCGTTGGACTTCTAATCCAAAGGTCGTGGGTTCGATCCCCACAAGGGACGGGCAATTTTTAAAAACGTGTGCCAATCTCCAGATGGGTACTGACGTATGGGAAATCACAAGCCTCTGCAAAAGTTGAAAATTGTTGTGACCTCAGTTCTCTGCTCAAGTATGTCGACCTTACACATATAAGCCAAATTCTCGTAGATCTGTTATCCATGACGCTGTTATGTGTAAATGCAGTAAAAACGGAACCATATCTTCACGTGCCTGTTGACGGGAATTTTCTTTCAATACCCAATTTTTACCTACTGATATAAATATAGCAATAGAACGCACATTTCGTACAGAAACAAATACAATGAAGAGAAAAGATTTTGAATTACTTCATTAGTCAATGTATGTAATCCCAGTGATGATCTTTAATTCTTCCAGCCCAAGGTGAGAGGGTTTCAGTTTTCTCGGCCACAAGTGAGAAAAGTAGACAGTTCCACAACAAGATATTCTGCTATGTTTCCTTAAGTGCTTCCATTAAACAATGGCACTCTGTATCTATAGAAACGGCGACAATTTTCACTTCGGCACAGGGGGCTTTTACTGGAGACTGTCAAGGGGGAACTTGCTAGATACTTGAAGGGAGAAGATCAGACAGAGACGTCTGACGCTCAACAGACGCTTGCCGAAAACTACATTAAGTATGATTCCCGCCTATAACTGACGGCGAGAGAGATGCATCATCTGTCCACTTCTCATCGAAGCACACTGTCACCAAGCAATGGCTGACGCTTCGAGGACGGCTTGAAATTGCTAGGGAGGTGATGCAGCTAAAGTTCCTGGTAAATGTGCTAACAGGGCACACACGTTCGTGGGAGTGTATACATATGATGGGGACCGGCTGTGACACAGCAGTCAACCAAAGTCAAAAAATGTGACTAATCATACAGTGTTTCCTTTACCACTTCGTTAGTGAATGCTGTTCTAAAGAGCGCAATTCCCATCTATCGGTAAGCAGCGCACGTGAGCGAATCTAATAGCAGGACTTTGTTACTACGATTGTACAGAGCAACTCTGTCAATACGCAGGTGTATCAATCAGTAGGGCCATGGTAAACAGAGCGATGTATCGTGTCTGTTGCATAAATAAAGAGTCTTTGATGTAATTGCTTCAGAGAAATATGAAAGTAAGCCTATCAGGAAAGTAATGCGAGACATGTAGCATGGGTCATGTCTTGCAGAACCTCTTACATCTGAGCTGTAGGCTTGCACAGCGTCCCTTTGGCGCAGAGGATAGCGCGTTGGACTTCTAATCCAAAGGTCGTGGGTTCGATCCCTACAAGGGACGGGCAATTTTTAAAAACGTGTGCCAATCTCCAGATAGGTACTGACGTATGGGAAATCACAAGCCTCTGCAAAAGTTGAAAATTGTTGTGACCTCAGTTCTATGCTCAAGTATGTAGACCTTACACATATAAGCCAAATTCTCGTAGATCTGTTATCCATGACGCTGTTATGTGTAAATGCAGTAAAAACGGAACCATATCTTCACGTGCCTGTTGACGGGAATTTTCTTTCAATACCCAATTTTTACCTACTGATATAAATATAGCAATAGAACGCACATTTCGTACAGAAACAAATACAATGAAGAGAAAAGATTTTGAATTACTTCATGAGTCAATGTATGTAATCCCAGTGATGATCTTTAATTCTTCCAGCCCAAGGTGAGAGGGTTTCAGTTTTCTCGGCCACAAGTGAGAAAAGTAGACAGTTCCACAACAAGATATTCTGTTATGTTTCCTTAAGTTCTTCCATTAAACAATGGCACTCTGTATCTATAGAAACGGCGACAATTTTCACTTCGGCACAGGGGGCTTTTACTGGAGACTGTCAAGGGGGAACTTGCTAGATACATGAAGGGAGAAGATCAGACAGAGACGTCTGACGCTCCGCTGACGCTTGCCGAAAACTACATTAAGTATGATTCCCGCCTATAACTGACGGCGAGAGAGATGCATCATCTGTCCACTTCTCATCGAAGCACACTGTCACCAAGCAATGGCTGACGCTTCGAGGACGGCTTGAAATTGCTAGGGAGGTGATGCAGCTAAAGTTCCTGGTAAATGTGCTAACAGGGCACACACGTTCGTGGGAGTGTATACATATGATGGGGACCGGCTGTGACACAGCAGTCAACCAAAGTCAAAAAATGTGACTAATCATACAGTGTTTCCTTTACCACTTCGTTAGTGAATGCTGTTCTAAAGAGCGCAATTCCCATCTATCGGTAAGCAGCGCACGTGAGCGAATCTAATAGCAGGACTGTGTTACTACGATTGTACAGAGCAACTCTGTCAATACGCAGGTGTATCAATCAGTAGGGCCATGGTAAACAGAGCGATGTATCGTGTCTGTTGCATAAATAAAGAGTCTTTGATGTAATTGCTTCAGAGAAATATGAAAGTAAGCCTATCAGGAAAGTAATGCGAGACATGTAGCATGGGTCATGTCTTGCAGAACCTCTTACATCTGAGCTGTAGGCCTGCACAGCGTCCCTTTGGCGCAGAGGATAGCGCGTTGGACTTCTAATCCAAATGTTGTGGGTTCGATCCCCACAAGGGACTGGCAATTTTTAAAAACGTGTGCCAATCTCCAGATGGGTACTGACGTATGGGAAATCACAAGCCTCTGCAAAAGTTGAAAATTGTTGTGACCTCAGTTCTATGCTCAAGTATGTAGACCTTACACATATAAGCCAAATTCTCGTAGATCTGTTATCCATGACGCTGTTATGTGTAAATGCAGTAAAAACGGAACCATATCTTCACGTGCCTGTTGACGGGAATTTTCTTTCAATACCCAATTTTTACCTACTGATATAAATATAGCAATAGAACGCACATTTCGTACAGAAACAAATACAATGAAGAGAAAAGATTTTGAATTACTTCATGAGTCAATGTATGTAATCCCAGTAATGATCTTTAATTCTTCCAGCCCAAGGTGAGAGGGTTTCAGTTTTCTCGGCCACAAGTGAGAAAAGTAGACAGTTCCACAACAAGATATTCTGCTATGTTTCCTTAAGTGCTTCCATTAAACAATGGCACTCTGTATCTATAGAAACGGCGACAATTTTCACTTCGGCACAGGGGGCTTTTACTGGAGACTGTCAAGGGGGAACTTGCTAGATACATGAAGGGAGAAGATCAGACAGAGACGTCTGACGCTCCGCTGACGCTTGCCGAAAACTACATTAAGTATGATTCCCGCCTATAACTGACGGCGAGAGAGATGCATCATCTGTCCACTTCTCATCGAAGCACACTGTCACCAAGCAATGGCTGACGCTTCGAGGACGGCTTGAAATTGCTAGGGAGGTGATGCAGCTAAAGTTCCTGGTAAATGTGCTAACAGGGCACACACGTTCGTGGGAGTGTATACATATGATGGGGACCGGCTGTGACACAGCAGTCAACCAAAGTCAAAAAATGTGACTAATCATACAGTGTTTCCTTTACCACTTCGTTAGTGAATGCTGTTCTAAAGAGCGCAATTCCCATCTATCGGTAAGCAGCGCACGTGAGCGAATCTAATAGCAGGACTGTGTTACTACGATTGTACAGAGCAACTCTGTCAATACGCAGGTGTATCAATCAGTAGGGCCATGGTAAACAGAGCGATGTATCGTGTCTGTTGCATAAATAAAGAGTCTTTGATGTAATTGCTTCAGAGAAATATGAAAGTAAGCCTATCAGGAAAGTAATGCGAGACATGTAGCATGGGTCATGTCTTGCAGAACCTCTTACATCTGAGCTGTAGGCTTGCACAGCGTCCCTTTGGCGCAGAGGATAGCGCGTTGGACTTCTAATCCAAAGGTCGTGGGTTCGATCCCCACAAGGGACGGGCAATTTTTAAAAACGTGTGCCAATCTCCAGATGGGTACTGACGTATGGGAAATCACAAGCCTCTGCAAAAGTTGAAAATTGTTGTGACCTCAGTTCTATGCTCAAGTATGTAGACCTTACACATATAAGCCAAATTCTCGTAGATCTGTTATCCATGACGCTGTTATGTGTAAATGCAGTAAAAGCGGAACCATATCTTCACGTGCCTGTTGACGGGAATTTTCTTTCAATACCCAATTTTTACCTACTGATATAAATATAGCAATAGAACGCACATTTCGTACAGAAACAAATACAATGAAGAGAAAAGATTTTGAATTACTTCATGAGTCAATGTATGTAATCCCGGTGATGATCATTAATTCTTCCAGCCCAAGGTGAGAGGGTTTCAGTTTTCTCGGCCACAAGTGAGAAAAGTAGACAGTTCCACAACAAGATATTCTGCTATGTTTCCTTAAGTGCTTCCATTAAACAATGGCACTCTGTATCTATAGAAACGGCGACAATTTTCACTTCGGCACAGGGGGCTTTTACTGGAGACTGTCAAGGGGGAACTTGCTAGATACATGAAGGGAGAAGATCAGACAGAGACGTCTGACGCTCCGCTGACGCTTGCCGAAAACTACATTAAGTATGATTCCCGCCTATAACTGACGGCGAGAGAGATGCATCATCTGTCCACTTCTCATCGAAGCACACTGTCACCAAGCAATGGCTGACGCTTCGAGGACGGCTTGAAATTGCTAGGGAGGTGATGCAGCTAAAGTTCCTGGTAAATGTGCTAACAGGGCACACACGTTCGTGGGAGTGTATACATATGATGGGGACCGGCTGTGACACAGCAGTCAACCAAAGTCAAAAAATGTGACTAATCATACAGTGTTTCCTTTACCACTTCGTTAGTGAATGCTGTTCTAAAGAGCGCAATTCCCATCTATCGGTAAGCAGCGCACGTGAGCGAATCTAATAGCAGGACTGTGTTACTACGATTGTACAGAGCAACTCTGTCAATACGCAGGTGTATCAATCAGTAGGGCCATGGTAAACAGAGCGATGTATCGTGTCTGTTGCATAAATAAAGAGTCTTTGATGTAATTGCTTCAGAGAAATATGAAAGTAAGCCTATCAGGAAAGTAATGCGAGACATGTAGCATGGGTCATGTCTTGCAGAACCTCTTTCATCTGAGCTGTAGGCCTGCACAGCGTCCCTTTGGCGCAGAGGATAGCGCGTTGGACTTCTAATCCAAAGGTCGTGGGTTCGATCCCCACAAGGGACGGGCAATTTTTAAAAACGTGTGCCAATCTCCAGATGGGTACTGACGTATGGGAAATCACAAGCCTCTGCAAAAGTTGAAAATTGTTGTGACCTCAGTTCTATGCTCAAGTATGTAGACCTTACACATATAAGCCAAATTCTCGTAGATCTGTTATCCATGACGCTGTTATGTGTAAATGCAGTAAAAACGGAACCATATCTTCACGTGCCTGTTGACGGGAATTTTCTTTCAATACCCAATTTTTACCTACTGATATAAATATAGCAATAGAACGCACATTTCGTACAGAAACAAATACAATGAAGAGAAAAGATTTTGAATTACTTCATTAGTCAATGTATGTAATCCCAGTGATGATCTTTAATTCTTCCAGCCCAAGGTGAGAGGGTTTCAGTTTTCTCGGCCACAAGTGAGAAAAGTAGACAGTTCCACAACAAGATATTCTGCTATGTTTCCTTAAGTGCTTCCATTAAACAATGGCACTCTGTATCTATAGAAACGGCGACAATTTTCACTTCGGCACAGGGGGCTTTTACTGGAGACTGTCAAGGGGGAACTTGCTAGATACTTGAAGGGAGAAGATCAGACAGAGACGTCTGACGCTCCGCTGACGCTTGCCGAAAACTACATTAAGTATGATTCCCGCCTATAACTGACGGCGAGAGAGATGCATCATCTGTCCACTTCTCATCGAAGCACACTGTCACCAAGCAATGGCTGACGCTTCGAGGACGGCTTGAAATTGCTAGGGAGGTGATGCAGCTAAAGTTCCTGGTAAATGTGCTAACAGGGCACACACGTTCGTGGGAGTGTATACATATGATGGGGACCGGCTGTGACACAGCAGTCAACCAAAGTCAAAAAATGTGACTAATCATACAGTGTTTCCTTTACCACTTCGTTAGTGAATGCTGTTCTAAAGAGCGCAATTCCCATCTATCGGTAAGCAGCGCACGTGAGCGAATCTAATAGCAGGACTGTGTTACTACAATTGTACAGAGCAACTCTGTCAATACGCAGGTGTATCAATCAGTAGGGCCATGGTAAACAGAGCGATGTATCGTGTCTGTTGCATAAATAAAGAGTCTTTGATGTAATTGCTTCAGAGAAATATGAAAGTAAGCCTATCAGGAAAGTAATGCGAGACATGTAGCATGGGTCATGTCTTGCAGAACCTCTTACATCTGAGCTGTAGGCCTGCACAGCGTCCCTTTGGCGCAGAGGATAGCGCGTTGGACTTCTAATCCAAAGGACGTGGGTTCGATCCCCACAACGGACGGGCAATTTTTAAAAACGTGTGCCAATCTCCAGATGGGTACTGACGTATGGGAAATCACAAGCCTCTGCAAAAGTTGAAAATTGTTGTGACCTCAGTTCTATGCTCAAGTATGTAGACCTTACACATATAAGCCAAATTCTCGTAGATCTGTTATCCATGACGCTGTTATGTGTAAATGCAGTAAAAACGGAACCATATCTTCACGTGCCTGTTGACGGGAATTTTCTTTCAATACCCAATTTTTACCTACTGATATAAATATAGCAATAGAACGCACATTTCGTACAGAAACAAATACAATGAAGAGAAAAGATTTTGAATTACTTCATGAGTCAATGTATGTAATCCCAGTGATGATCTTTAATTCTTCCAGCCCAAGGAGACAGGGTTTCAGTTTTCTCGGCCACAAGTGAGAAAAGTAGACAGTTCCACAACAAGATATTCTGCTATGTTTCCTTAAGTGCTTCCATTAAACAATGGCACTCTGTATCTATAGAAACGGCGACAATTTTCACTTCGGCACAGGGGGCTTTTACTGGAGACTGTCAAGGGGGAACTTGCTAGATACATGAAGGGAGAAGATCAGACAGAGACGTCTGACGCTCCGCTGACGCTTGCCGAAAACTACATTAAGTATGATTCCCGCCTATAACTGACGGCGAGAGAGATGCATCATCTGTCCACTTCTCATCGAAGCACACTGTCACCAAGCAATGGCTGACGCTTCGAGGACGGCTTGAAATTGCTAGGGAGGTGATGCAGCTAAAGTTCCTGGTAAATGTGCTAACAGGGCACACACGTTCGTGGGAGTGTATACATATGATGGGGACCGGCTGTGACACAGCAGTCAACCAAAGTCAAAAAATGTGACTAATCATACAGTGTTTCCTTTACCACTTCGTTAGTGAATGCTGTTCTAAAGAGCGCAATTCCCATCTATCGGTAAGCAGCGCACGTGAGCGAATCTAATAGCAGGACTGTGTTACTACGATTGTACAGAGCAACTCTGTCAATACGCAGGTGTATCAATCAGTAGGGCCATGGTAAACAGAGCGATGTATCGTGTCTGTTGCATAAATAAAGAGTCTTTGATGTAATTGCTTCAGAGAAATATGAAAGTAAGCCTATCAGGAAAGTAATGCGAGACATGTAGCATGGGTCATGTCTTGCAGAACCTCTTACATCTGAGCTGTAGGCCTGCACAGCGTCCCTTTGGCGCAGAGTATAGCGCGTTGGACTGCTAATCCAAAGGTCGTGGTTTCGATCCATACAAGTGACGGGCAATTTTTAAAAACGTGTGCCAATCTCCAGATGGGTACTGACGTATGGGAAATCACAAGCCTCTGCAAAAGTTGAAAATTGTTGTGACCTCAGTTCTCTGCTCAAGTATGTAGACCTTACACATATAAGCCAAATTCTCGTAGATCTGTTATCCATGACGCTGTTATGTGTAAATGCAGTAAAAACGGAACCATATCTTCACGTGCCTGTTGACGGGAATTTTCTTTCAATACCCAATTTTTACCTACTGATATAAATATAGCAATAGAACGCACATTTCGTACAGAAACAAATACAATGAAGAGAAAAGATTTTGAATTACTTCATGAGTCAATGTATGTAATCCCAGTGATGATCTTTAATTCTTCCAGCCCAAGGTGAGAGGGTTTCAGTTTTCTCGGCCACAAGTGAGAAAAGTAGATAGTTCCACAACAAGATATTCTGCTATGTTTCCTTAAGTGCTTCCATTAAACAATGGCACTCTGTATCTATAGAAACGGCGACAATTTTCACTTCGGCACAGGGGGCTTTTACTGGAGTCTGTCAAGGGGGAACTTGCTAGATACATGAAGGGAGAAGATCAGACAGAGACGTCTGATGCTCCGCTGACGCTTGCCGAAAACTACATTAAGTATGATTCCCGCCTATAACTGACGGCGAGAGAGATGCATCATCTGTCCACTTCTCATCGAAGCACACTGTCACCAAGCAATGGCTGACGCTTCGAGGACGGCTTGAAATTGCTAGGGAGGTGATGCAGCTAAAGTTCCTGGTAAATGTGCTAACAGGGCACACACGTTCGTGGGAGTGTATACATATGATGGGGACCGGCTGTGACACAGCAGTCAACCAAAGTCAAAAAATGTGACTAATCATACAGTGTTTCCTTTACCACTTCGTTAGTGAATGCTGTTCTAAAGAGCGCAATTCCCATCTATCGGTAAGCAGCGCACGTGAGCGAATCTAATAGCAGGACTGTGTTACTACGATTGTACAGAGCAACTCTGTCAATACGCAGGTGTATCAATCAGTAGGGCCATGGTAAACAGAGCGATGTATCGTGTCTGTTGCATAAATAAAGAGTCTTTGATGTAATTGCTTCAGAGAAATATGAAAGTAAGCCTATCAGGAAAGTAATGCGAGACATGTAGCATGGGTCATGTCTTGCAGAACCTCTTACATCTGAGCTGTAGGCATGCACAGCGTCCCTTTGGCGCAGAGTATAGCGCGTTGGACTGCTAATCCAAAGGTCGTGGTTTCGATCCATACAAGGGACGGGCAATTTTTAAAAACGTGTGCCAATCTCCAGATGGGTACTGACGTATGGGAAATCACAAGCCTCTGCAAAAGTTGAAAATTGTTGTGACCTCAGTTCTATGCTCAAGTATGTAGACCTTACACATATAAGCCAAATTCTCGTAGATCTGTTATCCATGACGCTGTTATGTGTAAATGCAGTAAAAACGGAACCATATCTTCACGTGCCTGTTGTCGGGAATTTTCTTTCAATACCCAATTTTTACCTACTGATATAAATATAGCAATAGAACGCACATTTCGTACAGAAACAAATACAATGAAGAGAAAAGATTTTGAATTACTTCATGAGTCAATGTATGTAATCCCAGTGATGATCTTTAATTCTTCCAGCCCAAGGAGACAGGGTTTCAGTTTTCTCGGCCACAAGTGAGAAAAGTAGACAGTTCCACAACAAGATATTCTGCTATGTTTCCTTAAGTGCTTCCATTAAACAATGGCACTCTGTATCTATAGAAACGGCGACAATTTTCACTTCGGCACAGGGGGCTTTTACTGGAGACTGTGAAGGGGGAACTTGCTAGATACATGAAGGGAGAAGATCAGACAGAGACGTCTGATGCTCCGCTGACGCTTGCCGAAAACTACATTAAGTATGATTCCCGCCTATAACTGACGGCGAGAGAGATGCATCATCTGTCCACTTCTCATCGAAGCACACTGTCACCAAGCAATGGCTGACGCTTCGAGGACGGCTTGAAATTGCTAGGGAGGTGATGCAGCTAAAGTTCCTGGTAAATGTGCTAACAGGGCACACACGTTCGTGGGAGTGTATACATATGATGGGGACCGGCTGTGACACAGCAGTCAACCAAAGTCAAAAAATGTGACTAATCATACAGTGTTTCCTTTACCACTTCGTTAGTGAATGCTGTTCTAAAGAGCGCAATTCCCATCTATGGGTAAGCAGCGCACGTGAGCGAATCTAATAGCAGGACTGTGTTACTACGATTGTACAGAGCAACTCTGTCAATACGCAGGTGTATCAATCAGTAGGGCCATGGTAAACAGAGCGATGTATCGTGTCTGTTGCATAAATAAAGAGTCTTTGATGTAATTGCTTCAGAGAAATATGAAAGTAAGCCTATCAGGAAAGTAATGCGAGACATGTAGCATGGGTCATGTCTTGCAGAACCTCTTACATCTGAGCTGTAGGCCTGCACAGCGTCCCTTTGGCGCAGAGGATAGCGCGTTGGACTTCTAATCCAAAGGTCGTGGGTTCGATCCCCACAAGGGACGGGCAATTTTTAAAAACGTGTGCCAATCTCCAGATGGGTACTGACGTATGGGAAATCACAAGCCTCTGCAAAAGTTGAAAATTGTTGTGACCTCAGTTCTATGCTCAAGTATGTAGACCTTACACATATAAGCCAAATTCTCGTAGATCTGTTATCCATGACGCTGTTATGTGTAAATGCAGTAAAAACGGAACCATATCTTCACGTGCCTGTTGACGGGAATTTTCTTTCAATACCCAATTTTTACCTACTGATATAAATATAGCAATAGAACGCACATTTCGTACAGAAACAAATACAATGAAGAGAAAAGATTTTGAATTACTTCATGAGTCAATGTATGTAATCCCAGTGATGATCTTTAATTCTTCCAGCCCAAGGTGAGAGGGTTTCAGTTTTCTCGGCCACAAGTGAGAAAAGTAGACAGTTCCACAACAAGATATTCTGCTATGTTTCCTTAAGTGCTTCCATTAAACAATGGCACTCTGTATCTATAGAAACGGCGACAATTTTCACTTCGGCACAGGGGGCTTTTACTGGAGACTGTCAAGGGGGAACTTGCTAGATACATGAAGGGAGAAGATCAGACAGAGACGTCTGACGCTCCGCTGACGCTTGCCGAAAACTACATTAAGTATGATTCCCGCCTATAACTGACGGCGAGAGAGATGCATCATCTGTCCACTTCTCATCGAAGCACACTGTCACCAAGCAATGGCTGACGCTTCGAGGACGGCTTGAAATTGCTAGGGAGGTGATGCAGCTAAAGTTCCTGGTAAATGTGCTAACAGGGCACACACGTTCGTGGGAGTGTATACATATGATGGGGACCGGCTGTGACACAGCAGTCAACCAAAGTCAAAAAATGTGACTAATCATACAGTGTTTCCTTTACCACTTCGTTAGTGAATGCTGTTCTAAAGAGCGCAATTCCCATCTATCGGTAAGCAGCGCACGTGAGCGAATCTAATAGTAGGACTGTGTTACTACGATTGTACAGAGCAACTCTGTCAATACGCAGGTGTATCAATCAGTAGGGCCATGGTAAACAGAGCGATGTATCGTGTCTGTTGCATAAATAAAGAGTCTTTGATGTAATTGCTTCAGAGAAATATGAAAGTAAGCCTATCATGAAAGTAATGCGAGACATGTAGCTTGGGTCATGTCTTGCAGAACCTCTTACATCTGAGCTGTAGGCCTGCACAGCGTCCCTTTGGCGCAGAGTATAGCGCGTTGGACTTCTGATCCAAAGGTCGTGGGTTCGATCCCCACAAGGGTCGGGCAATTTTTAAAAACGTGTGCCAATCTCCAGATGGGTACTGACGTATGGGAAATCACAAGCCTCTGCAAAAGTTGAAAATTGTTGTGACCTCAGTTCTATGCTCAAGTATGTAGACCTTACACATATAAGCCAAATTCTCGTAGATCTGTTATCCATGACGCTGTTATGTGTAAATGCAGTAAAAACGGAACCATATCTTCATGTGCCTGTTGACGGGAATTTTCTTTCAATACCCAATTTTTACCTACTGATATAAATATAGCAATAGAACGCACATTTCGTACAGAAACAAATACAATGAAGAGAAAAGATTTTGAATTACTTCATGAGTCAATGTATGTAATCCCAGTGATGATCTTTAATTCTTCCAGCCCAAGGTGAGAGGGTTTCAGTTTTCTCGGCCACAAGTGAGAAAAGTAGACAGTTCCACAACAAGATATTCTGCTATGTTTCCTTAAGTGCTTCCATTAAACAATGGCACTCTGTATCTATAGAAACGGCGACAATTTTCACTTCGGCACAGGGGGCTTTTACTGGAGACTGTGAAGGGGGAACTTGCTAGATACATGAAGGGAGAAGATCAGACAGAGACGTCTGACGCTCCGCTGACGCTTGCCGAAAACTACATTAAGTATGATTCCCGCCTATAACTGACGGCGAGAGAGATGCATCATCTGTCCACTTCTCATCGAAGCACACTGTCACCAAGCAATGGCTGACGCTTCGAGGACGGCTTGAAATTGCTAGGGAGGTGATGCAGCTAAAGTTCCTGGTAAATGTGCTAACAGGGCACACACGTTCGTGGGAGTGTATACATATGATGGGGACCGGCTGTGACACAGCAGTCAACCAAAGTCAAAAAATGTGACTAATCATACAGTGTTTCCTTTACCACTTCGTTAGTGAATGCTGTTCTAAAGAGCGCAATTCCCATCTATCGGTAAGCAGCGCACGTGAGCGAATCTAATAGCAGGACTGTGTTACTACGATTGTACAGAGCAACTCTGTCAATACGCAGGTGTATCAATCAGTAGGGCTATGGTAAACAGAGCGATGTATCGTGTCTGTTGCATAAATAAAGAGTCTTTGATGTAATTGCTTCAGAGAAATATGAAAGTAAGCCTATCAGGAAAGTAATGCGAGACATGTAGCATGGGTCATGTCTTGCAGAACCTCTTACATCTGAGCTGTAGGCCTGCACAGCGTCCCTTTGGCGCAGAGGATAGCGCGTTGGACTTCTAATCCAAAGGTCGTGGGTTCGATCCCCACAAGGGACGGGCAATTTTTAAAAACGTGTGCCAATCTCCAGATGGGTACTGACGTATGGGAAATCACAAGCCTCTGCAAAAGTTGAAAATTGTTGTGACCTCAGTTCTATGCTCAAGTATGTAGACCTTACACATATAAGCCAAATTCTCGTAGATCTGTTATCCATGACGCTGTTATGTGTAAATGCAGTAAAAACGGAACCATATCTTCACGTGCCTGTTGACGGGAATTTTCTTTCAATACCCAATTTTTACCTACTGATATAAATATAGCAATAGAACGCACATTTCGTACAGAAACAAATACAATGAAGAGAAAAGATTTTGAATTACTTCATGAGTCAATGTATGTAATCCCAGTGATGATCTTTAATTCTTCCAGCCCAAGGTGAGAGGGTTTCAGTTTTCTCGGCCACAAGTGAGAAAAGTAGACAGTTCCACAACAAGATATTCTGCTATGTTTCCTTAAGTGCTTCCATTAAACAATGGCACTCTGTATCTATAGAAACGGCGACAATTTTCACTTCGGCACAGGGGGCTTTTACTGGAGACTGTCAAGGGGGAACTTGCTAGATACATGAAGGGAGAAGATCAGACAGAGACGTCTGACGCTCCGCTGACGCTTGCCGAAAACTACATTAAGTATGATTCCCGCCTATAACTGACGGCGAGAGAGATGCATCATCTGTCCACTTCTCATCGAAGCACACTGTCACCAAGCAATGGCTGACGCTTCGAGGACGGCTTGAAATTGCTAGGGAGGTGATGCAGCTAAAGTTCCTGGTAAATGTGCTAACAGGGCACACACGTTCGTGGGAGTGTATACATATGATGGGGACCGGCTGTGACACAGCAGTCAACCAAAGTCAAAAAATGTGACTAATCATACAGTGTTTCCTTTACCACTTCGTTAGTGAATGCTGTTCTAAAGAGCGCAATTCCCATCTATCGGTAAGCAGCGCACGTGAGCGAATCTAATAGCAGGACTGTGTTACTACGATTGTACAGAGCAACTCTGTCAATACGCAGGTGTATCAATCAGTAGGGCCATGGTAAACAGAGCGATGTATCGTGTCTGTTGCATAAATAAAGAGTCTTTGATGTAATTGCTTCAGAGAAATATGAAAGTAAGCCTATCAGGAAAGTAATGCGAGACATGTAGCATGGGTCATGTCTTGCAGAACCTCTTACATCTGAGCTGTAGGCCTGCACAGCGTCTCTTTGGCGCAGAGGATAGCGCGTTGGACTTCTAATCCAAAGGTCGTGGGTTCGATCCCCACAAGGGACGGGCAATTTTTAAAAACGTGTGCCAATCTCCAGATGGGTACTGACGTATGGGAAATCACAAGCCTCTGCAAAAGTTGAAAATTGTTGTGACCTCAGTTCTATGCTCAAGTATGTAGACCTTACACATATAAGCCAAATTCTCGTAGATCTGTTATCCATGACGCTGTTATGTGTAAATGCAGTAAAAACGGAACCATATCTTCACGTGCCTGTTGACGGGAATTTTCTTTCAATACCCAATTTTTACCTACTGATATAAATATAGCAATAGAACGCACATTTCGTACAGAAACAAATACAATGAAGAGAAAAGATTTTGAATTACTTCATGAGTCAATGTATGTAATCCCAGTGATGATCTTTAATTCTTCCAGCCCCAGGTGAGAGGGTTTCAGTTTTCTCGGCCACAAGTGAGAAAAGTAGACAGTTCCACAACAAGATATTCTGCTATGTTTCCTTAAGTGCTTCCATTAAACAATGGCACTCTGTATCTATAGAAACGGCGACAATTTTCACTTCGGCACAGGGGGCTTTTACTGGAGACTGTCAAGGGGGAACTTGCTAGATACATGAAGGGAGAAGATCAGACAGAGACGTCTGACGCTCCGCTGACGCTTGCCGAAAACTACATTAAGTATGATTCCCGCCTATAACTGACGGCGAGAGAGATGCATCATCTGTCCACTTCTCATCGAAGCACACTGTCACCAAGCAATGGCTGACGCTTCGAGGACGGCTTGAAATTGCTAGGGAGGTGATGCAGCTAAAGTTCCTGGTAAATGTGCTAACAGGGCACACACGTTCGTGGGAGTGTATACATATGATGGGGACCGGCTGTGACACAGCAGTCAACCAAAGTCAAAAAATGTGACTAATCATACAGTGTTTCCTTCACCACTTCGTTAGTGAATGCTGTTCTAAAGAGCGCAATTCCCATCTATCGGTAAGCAGCGCACGTGAGCGAATCTAATAGCAGGACTGTGTTACTACGATTGTACAGAGCAACTCTGTCAATACGCAGGTGTATCAATCAGTAGGGCCATGGTAAACAGAGCGATGTATCGTGTCTGTTGCATAAATAAAGAGTCTTTGATGTAATTGCTTCAGAGAAATATGAAAGTAAGCCTATCAGGAAAGTAATGCGAGACATGTAGCATGGGTCATGTCTTGCAGAACCTCTTACATCTGAGCTGTAGGCCTGCACAGCGTCCCTTTGGCGCAGAGTATAGCGCGTTGGACTTCTAATCCAAAGGTCGTGGGTTCGATCCCCACAAGGGACGGGCAATTTTTAAAAACGTGTGCCAATCTCCAGATGGGTACTGACGTATGGGAAATCACAAGCCTCTGCAAAAGTTGAAAATTGTTGTGACCTCAGTTCTATGCTCAAGTATGTAGACCTTACACATATAAGCCAAATTCTCGTAGATCTGTTATCCATGACGCTGTTATGTGTAAATGCAGTAAAAACGGAACCATATCTTCACGTGCCTGTTGACGGGAATTTTCTTTCAATACCCAATTTTTACCTACTGATATAAATATAGTAATAGAACGCACATTTCGTACAGAAACAAATACAATGAAGAGAAAAGATTTTGAATTACTTCATGAGTCAATGTATGTAATCCCAGTGATGATCTTTAATTCTTCCAGCCCAAGGTGAGAGGGTTTCAGTTTTCTCGGCCACAAGTGAGAAAAGTAGACAGTTCCACAACAAGATATTCTGCTATGTTTCCTTTAGTGCTTCCATTAAACAATGGCACTCTGTATCTATAGAAACGGCGACAATTTTCACTTCGGCACAGGGGGCTTTTACTGGAGACTGTCAAGGGGGAACTTGCTAGATACATGAAGGGAGAAGATCAGACAGAGACGTCTGACGCTCCGCTGACGCTTGCCGAAAACTACATTAAGTATGATTCCCGCCTATAACTGACGGCGAGAGAGATGCATCATCTGTCCACTTCTCATCGAAGCACACTGTCACCAAGCAATGGCTGACGCTTCGAGGACGGCTTGAAATTGCTAGGGAGGTGATGCAGCTAAAGTTCCTGGTAAATGTGCTAACAGGGCACACACGTTCGTGGGAGTGTATACATATGATGGGGACCGGCTGTGACACAGCAGTCAACCAAAGTCAAAAAATGTGACTAATCATACAGTGTTTCCTTTACCACTTCGTTAGTGAATGCTGTTCTAAAGAGCGCAATTCCCATCTATCGGTAAGCAGCGCACGTGAGCGAATCTAATAGCAGGACTGTGTTACTACGATTGTACAGAGCAACTCTGTCAATACGCAGGTGTATCAATCAGTAGGGCCATGGTAAACAGAGCGATGTATCGTGTCTGTTGCATAAATAAAGAGTCTTTGATGTAATTGCTTCAGAGAAATATGAAAGTAAGCCTATCAGGAAAGTAATGCGAGACATGTAGCATGGGTCATGTCTTGCAGAACCTCTTACATCTGAGCTGTAGGCCTGCACAGCGTCTCTTTGGCGCAGAGGATAGCGCATTGGACTTCTAATCCAAAGGTCGTGGGTTCGATCCCCACAAGGGACGGGCAATTTTTAAAAACGTGTGCCAATCTCCAGATGGGTACTGACGTATGGGAAATCACAAGCCTCTGCAAAAGTTGAAAATTGTTGTGACCTCAGTTCTATGCTCAAGTATGTAGACCTTACACATATAAGCCAAATTCTCGTAGATCTGTTATCCATGACGCTGTTATGTGTAAATGCAGTAAAAACGGAACCATATCTTCACGTGCCTGTTGACGGGAATTTTCTTTCAATACCCAATTTTTACCTACTGATATAAATATAGCAATAGAACGCACATTTCGTACAGAAACAAATACAATGAAGAGAAAAGATTTTGAATTACTTCATGAGTCAATGTATGTAATCCCAGTGATGATCTTTAATTCTTCCAGCCCAAGGTGAGAGGGTTTCAGTTTTCTCGGCCACAAGTGAGAAAAGTAGACAGTTCCACAACAAGATATTCTGCTATGTTTCCTTAAGTGCTTCCATTAAACAATGGCACTCTGTATCTATAGAAACGGCGACAATTTTCACTTCGGCACAGGGGGCTTTTACTGGAGACTGTCAAGGGGGAACTTGCTAGATACATGAAGGGAGAAGATCAGACAGAGACGTCTGACGCTCCGCTGACGCTTGCCGAAAACTACATTAAGTATGATTCCCGCCTATAACTGACGGCGAGAGAGATGCATCATCTGTCCACTTCTCATCGAAGCACACTGTCACCAAGCAATGGCTGACGCTTCGAGGACGGCTTGAAATTGCTAGGGAGGTGATGCAGCTAAAGTTCCTGGTAAATGTGCTAACAGGGCACACACGTTCGTGGGAGTGTATACATATGATGGGGACCGGCTGTGACACAGCAGTCAACCAAAGTCAAAAAATGTGACTAATCATACAGTGTTTCCTTTACCACTTCGTTAGTGAATGCTGTTCTAAAGAGCGCAATTCCCATCTATCGGTAAGCAGCGCACGTGAGCGAATCTAATAGCAGGACTGTGTTACTACGATTGTACAGAGCAACTCTGTCAATACGCAGGTGTATCAATCAGTAGGGCCATGGTAAACAGAGCGATGTATCGTGTCTGTTGCATAAATAAAGAGTCTTTGATGTAATTGCTTCAGAGAAATATGAAAGTAAGCCTATCAGGAAAGTAATGCGAGACATGTAGCATGGGTCATGTCTTGCAGAACCTCTTACATCTGAGCTGTAGGCCTGCACAGCGTCCCTTTGGCGCAGAGGATAGCGCGTTGGACTTCTAATCCAAAGGTTGTGGGTTCGATCCCCACAAGGGACGGGCAATTTTTAAAAACGTGTGCCAATCTCCAGATGGGTACTGACGTATGGGAAATCACAAGCCTCTGCAAAAGTTGAAAATTGTTGTGACCTCAGTTCTATGCTCAAGTATGTAGACCTAACACATATAAGCCAAATTCTCGTAGATCTGTTATCCATGACGCTGTTATGTGTAAATGCAGTAAAAACGGAACCATATCTTCACGTGCCTGTTGACGGGAATTTTCTTTCAATACCCAATTTTTACCTACTGATATAAATATAGCAATAGAACGCACATTTCGTACAGAAACAAATACAATGAAGAGAAAAGATTTTGAATTACTTCATGAGTCAATGTATGTAATCCCAGTGATGATCTTTAATTCTTCCAGCCCAAGGTGAGAGGGTTTCAGTTTTCTCGGCCACAAGTGAGAAAAGTAGACAGTTCCACAACAAGATATTCTGCTATGTTTCCTTAAGTGCTTCCATTAAACAATGGCACTCTGTATCTATAGAAACGGCGACAATTTTCACTTCGGCACAGGGGGCTTTTACTGGAGACTGTCAAGGGGGAACTTGCTAGATACATGAAGGGAGAAGATCAGACAGAGAGGTCTGACGCTCCGCTGACGCTTGCCGAAAACTACATTAAGTATGATTCCCGCCTATAACTGACGGCGAGAGAGATGCATCATCTGTCCACTTCTCATCGAAGCACACTGTCACCAAGCAATGGCTGACGCTTCGAGGACGGCTTGAAATTGCTAGGGAGGTGATGCAGCTAAAGTTCCTGGTAAATGTGCTAACAGGGCACACACGTTCGTGGGAGTGTATACATATGATGGGGACCGGCTGTGACACAGCAGTCAACCAAAGTCAAAAAATGTGACTAATCATACAGTGTTTCCTTTACCACTTCGTTAGTGAATGCTGTTCTAAAGAGCGCAATTCCCATCTATCGGAAAGCAGCGCACGTGAGCGAATCTAATAGCAGGACTGTGTTACTACGATTGTACAGAGCAACTCTGTCAATACGCAGGTGTATCAATCAGTAGGGCCATGGTAAACAGAGCGATGTATCGTGTCTGTTGCATAAATAAAGAGTCTTTGATGTAATTGCTTCAGAGAAATATGAAAGTAAGCCTATCAGGAAAGTAATGCGAGACATGTAGCATGGGTCATGTGTTGCAGAACCTCTTACATCTGAGCTGTAGGCCTGCACAGCGTCTCATTGGCGCAGAGGATAGCGCGTTGGACTTCTAATCCAAAGGTCGTGGGTTCGATCCCCACAAGGGACGGGCAATTTTTAAAAACGTGTGCCAATCTCCAGATGGGTACAGACGTATGGGAAATCACAAGCCTCTGCAAAAGTTGAAAATTGTTGTGACCTCAGTTCTATGCTCAAGTATGTAGACCTTACACATATAAGCCAAATTCTCGTAGATCTGTTATCCATGACGCTGTTGTGTGTAAATGCAGTAAAAGCGGAACCATATCTTCACGTGCCTGTTGACGGGAATTTTCTTTCAATACCCAATTTTTACCTACTGATATAAATATAGCAATAGAACGCACATTTCGTACAGAAACAAATACAATGAAGAGAAAAGATTTTGAATTACTTCATGAGTCAATGTATGTAATCCCAGTGATGATCTTTAATTCTTCCAGCCCAAGGTGAGAGGGTTTCAGTTTTCTCGGCCACAAGTGAGAAAAGTAGACAGTTCCACAACAAGATATTCTGCTATGTTTCCTTAAGTGCTTCCATTAAACAATGGCACTCTGTATCTATAGAAACGGCGACAATTTTCACTTCGGCACAGGGGGCTTTTACTGGAGACTGTCAAGGGGGAACTTGCTAGATACATGAAGGGAGAAGATCAGACAGAGACGTCTGACGCTCCGCTGACGCTTGCCGAAAACTACATTAAGTATGATTCCCGCCTATAACTGACGGCGAGAGAGATGCATCATCTGTCCACTTCTCATCGAAGCACACTGTCACCAAGCAATGGCTGACGCTTCGAGGACGGCTTGAAATTGCTAGGGAGGTGATGCAGCTAAAGTTCCTGGTAAATGTGCTAACAGGGCACACACGTTCGTGGGAGTGTATACATATGATGGGGACCGGCTGTGACACAGCAGTCAACCAAAGTCAAAAAATGTGACTAATCATACAGTGTTTCCTTTACCACTTCGTTAGTGAATGCTGTTCTAAAGAGCGCAATTCCCATCTATCGGTAAGCAGCGCACGTGAGCGAATCTAATAGCAGGACTGTGTTACTACGATTGTACAGAGCAACTCTGTCAATACGCAGGTGTATCAATCAGTAGGGCCATGGTAAACAGAGCGATGTATCGTGTCTGTTGCATAAATAAAGAGTCTTTGATGTAATTGCTTCAGAGAAATATGAAAGTAAGCCTATCAGGAAAGTAATGCGAGACATGTAGCATGGGTCATGTCTTGCAGAACCTCTTACATCTGAGCTGTAGGCCGGCACAGCGTCCCTTTGGCGCAGAGGATAGCGCATTGGACTTCTAATCCAAAGGTCGTGGGTTCGATCACCACAAGGGACGGGCAATTTTTAAAAACGTGTGCCAGTCTCCAGATGGGTACTGACGTATGGGAAATCACAAGAATCTGCAAAAGTTGAAAATTGTTGTGACCTCAGTTCTATGCTCAAGTATGTAGACCTTACACATATAAGCCAAATTCTCGTAGATCTGTTATCCATGACGCTGTTATGTGTAAATGCAGTAAAAACGGAACCATATCTTCACGTGCCTGTTGACGGGAATTTTCTTTCAATACCCAATTTTTACCTACTGATATAAATATAGCAATAGAACGCACATTTCGTACAGAAACAAATACAATGAAGAGAAAAGATTTTGAATTACTTCATGAGTCAATGTATGTAATCCCAGTGATGATCTTTAATTCTTCCAGCCCAAGGTGAGAGGGTTTCAGTTTTCTCGGCCACAAGTGAGAAAAGTAGACAGTTCCACAACAAGATATTCTGCTATGTTTCCTTAAGTGCTTCCATTAAACAATGGCACTCTGTATCTATAGAAACGGCGACAATTTTCACTTCGGCACAGGGGGCTTTTACTGGAGACTGTCAAGGGGGAACTTGCTAGATACATGAAGGGAGAAGATCAGACAGAGACGTCTGACACTCCGCTGACGCTTGCCGAAAACTACATTAAGTATGATTCCCGCCTATAACTGACGGCGAGAGAGATGCATCATCTGTCCACTTCTCATCGAAGCACACTGTCACCAAGCAATGGCTGACGCTTCGAGGACGGCTTGAAATTGCTAGGGAGGTGATGCAGCTAAAGTTCCTGGTAAATGTGCTAACAGGGCACACACGTTCGTGGGAGTGTATACATATGATGGGGACCGGCTGTGACACAGCAGTCAACCAAAGTCAAAAAATGTGACTAATCATACAGTGTTTCCTTTACCACTTCGTTAGTGAATGCTGTTCTAAAGAGCGCAATTCCCATCTATCGGTAAGCAGCGCACGTGAGCGAATCTAATAGCAGGACTGTGTTACTACGATTGTACAGAGCAACTCTGTCAATACGCAGGTGTATCAATCAGTAGGGCCATGGTAAACAGAGCGATGTATCGTGTCTGTTGCATAAATAAAGAGTCTTTGATGTAATTGCTTCAGAGAAATATGAAAGTAAGCCTATCAGGAAAGTAATGCGAGACATGTAGCATGTGTCATGTCTTGCAGAACCTCTTACATCTGAGCTGTAGGCCTGCACAGCGTCCCTTTGGCGCAGAGGATAGCGCGTTGGACTTCTAATCCAAAGGTCGTGGGTTCGATCCCCACAAGGGACGGGCAATTTTTAAAAACGTGTGCCAATCTCCAGATGGGTACTGACGTATGGGAAATCACAAGCCTCTGCAAAAGTTGAAAATTGTTGTGACCTCAGTTCTATGCTCAAGTATGTAGACCTTACACATATAAGCCAAATTCTCGTAGATCTGTTATCCATGACGCTGTTATGTGTAAATGCAGTAAAAACGGAACCATATCTTCACGTGCCTGTTGACGGGAATTTTCTTTCAATACCCAATTTTTACCTACTGATATAAATATAGCAATAGAACGCACATTTCGTACAGAAACAAATACAATGAAGAGAAAAGATTTTGAATTACTTCATGAGTCAATGTATGTAATCCCAGTGATGATCTTTAATTCTTCCAGCCCAAGGTGAGAGGGTTTCAGTTTTCTCGGCCACAAGTGAGAAAAGTAGACAGTTTCACAACAAGATATTCTGCTATGTTTCCTTAAGTGCTTCCATTAAACAATGGCACTCCGTATCTATAGAAACGGCGACAATTTTCACTTCGGCACAGGGGGCTTTTACTGGAGACTGTCAAGGGGGAACTTGCTAGATACATGAAGGGAGAAGATCAGACAGAGACGTGTGACGCTCCGCTGACACTTGCCGAAAACTACATTAAGTATGATTCCCGCCTATCACTGACGGCGAGAGAGATGCATCATCTGTCCACTTCTCATCGAAGCACACTGTCACCAAGCAATGGCTGACGCTTCGAGGACGGCTTGAAATTGCTAGGGAGGTGATGCAGCTAAAGTTCCTGGTAAATGTGCTAACAGGGCACACATGTTCGTGGGAGTGTATACATATGATGGGGACCGGCTGTGACACAGCAGTCAACCAAAGTCAAAAAATGTGACTAATCATACAGTGTTTCCTTTACCACTTCGTTAGTGAATGCTGTTCTAAAGAGCGCAATTCCCATCTATCGGTAAGCAGCGCACGTGAGCGAATCTAATAGCAGGACTGTGTTACTACGATTGTACAGAGCAACTCTGTCAATACGCAGGTGTATCAATCAGTAGGGCCATGGTAAACAGAGCGATGTATCGTGTCTGTTGCATAAATAAAGAGTCTTTGATGTAATTGCTTCAGAGAAATATGAAAGTAAGCCTATCAGGAAAGTAATGCGAGACATGTAGCATGGGTCATGTCTTGCAGAACCTCTTACGTCTGAGCTGTAGGCCTGCACAGCGTCCCTTTGGCGCAGAGGATAGCGTGTTGGACTTCTAATCCAATGGTCGTGGGTTAGATCCCCACAAGGGACGGGCAATTTTTAAAAACGTGTGCCAATCTCCAGATGGGTACTGACGTATGGGAAATCACAAGCCTCTGCAAAAGTTGAAAATTGTTGTGACCTCAGTTCTATGCTCAAGTATGTAGACCTTACACATATAAGCCAAATTCTCGTAGATCTGTTATCCATGACGCTGTTATGTGTAAATGCAGTAAAAACGGAACCATATCTTCACGTGCCTGTTGACGGGAATTTTCTTTCAATACCCAATTTTTACCTACTGATATAAATATAGCAATAGAACGCACATTTCGTACAGAAACAAATACAATGAAGAGAAAAGATTTTGAATTACTTCATGAGTCAATGTATGTAATCCCAGTGATGATCTTTAATTCTTCCAGCCCAAGGTGAGAGGGTTTCAGTTTTCTCGGCCACAAGTGAGAAAAGTAGACAGTTCCACAACAAGATATTCTGCTATGTTTCCTTAAGTGCTTCCATTAAACAATGGCACTCTGTATCTATAAAAACGGCGACAATTTTCACTTCGGCACAGGGGGCTTTTACTGGAGACTGTCAAGGGGGAACTTGCTAGATACATGAAGGGAGAAGATCAGACAGAGACGTCTGATGCTCCGCTGACGCTTGCCGAAAACTACATTAAGTATGATTCCCGCCTATAACTGACGGCGAGAGAGATGCATCATCTGTCCACTTCTCATCGAAGCACACTGTCACCAAGCAATGGCTGACGCTTCGAGGACGGCTTGAAATTGCTAGGGAGGTGATGCAGCTAAAGTTCCTGGTAAATGTGCTAACAGGGCACACACGTTCGTGGGAGTGTATACATATGATGGGGACCGGCTGTGACACAGCAGTCAACCAAAGTCAAAAAATGTGACTAATCATACAGTGTTTCCTTTACCACTTCGTTAGTGAATGCTGTTCTAAAGAGCGCAATTCCCATCTATCGGTAAGCAGCGCACGTGAGCGAATCTAATAGCAGGACTGTGTTACTACGATTGTACAGAGCAACTCTGTCAATACGCAGGTGTATCAATCAGTAGGGCCATGGTAAACAGAGCGATGTATCGTGTCTGTTGCATAAATAAAGAGTCTTTGATGTAATTGCTTCAGAGAAATATGAAAGTAAGCCTATCAGGAAAGTAATGCGAGACATGTAGCATGGGTCATGTCTTGCAGAACCTCTTACATCTGAGCTGTAGGCCTGCACAGCGTCCCTTTGGCGCAGAGGATAGCGCGTTGGACTTCTAATCCAAAGGTCGTGGGTTCGATCCCCACAAGGGGCGGGCAATTTTTAAAAACGTGTGCCAATCTCCAGATGGGTACTGACGTATGGGAAATCACAAGCCTCTGCAAAAGTTGAAAATTGTTGTGACCTCAGTTCTATGCTCAAGTATGTAGACCTTACACATATAAGCCAAATTCTCGTAGATCTGTTATCCATGACGCTGTTATGTGTAAATGCAGTAAAAACGGAACCATATCTTCACGTGCCTGTTGACGGGAATTTTCTTTCAATACCCAATTTTTACCTACTGATATAAATATAGCAATAGAACGCACATTTCGTACAGAAACAAATACAATGAAGAGAAAAGATTTTGAATTACTTCATGAGTCAATGTATGTAATCCCAGTGATGATCTTTAATTCTTCCAGCCCAAGGTGAGAGGGTTTCAGTTTTCTCGGCCACAAGTGAGAAAAGTAGACAGTTCCACAACAAGATATTCTGCTATGTTTCCTTAAGTGCTTCCATTAAACAATGGCACTCTGTATCTATAGAAACGGCGACAATTTTCACTTCGGCACAGGGGGCTTTTACTGGAGACTGTCAAGGGGGAACTTGCTAGATACATGAAGGGAGAAGATCAGACAGAGACGTCTGACGCTCCGCTGACGCTTGCCGAAAACTACATTAAGTATGATTCCCGCCTATAACTGACGGCGAGAGAGATGCATCATCTGTCCACTTCTCATCGAAGCACACTGTCACCAAGCAATGGCTGACGCTTCGAGGACGGCTTGAAATTGCTAGGGAGGTGATGCAGCTAAAGTTCCTGGTAAATGTGCTAACAGGGCACACACGTTCGTGGGAGTGTATACATATGATGGGGACCGGCTGTGACACAGCAGTCAACCAAAGTCAAAAAATGTGACTAATCATACAGTGTTTCCTTTACCACTTCGTTAGTGAATGCTGTTCTAAAGAGCGCAATTCCCATCTATCGGTAAGCAGCGCACGTGAGCGAATCTAATAGCAGGACTGTGTTACTACGATTGTACAGAGCAACTCTGTCAATACGCAGGTGTATCAATCAGTAGGGCCATGGTAAACAGAGCGATGTATCGTGTCTGTTGCATAAATAAAGAGTCTTTGATGTAATTGCTTCAGAGAAATATGAAAGTAAGCCTATCAGGAAAGTAATGCGAGACATGTAGCATGGGTCATGTCTTGCAGAACCTCTTACATCTGAGCTGTAGGCCTGCACAGCGTCCCTTTGGCGCAGAGGATAGCGCGTTGGACTTCTAATCCAATGGTCGTGGGTTAGATCCCCACAAGCGACGGGCAATTTTTAAAAACGTGTGCCAATCTCCAGATGGGTACTGACGTATGGGAAATCACAAGCCTCTGCAAAAGTTGAAAATTGTTGTGACCTCAGTTCTATGCTCAAGTGTGAGACCTTACACATATAAGCCAAATTCTCGTAGATCTGTTATCCATGACGCTGTTATGTGTAAATGCAGTAAAAACGGAACCATATCTTCACGTGCCTGTTGACGGGAATTTTCTTTCAATACCCAATTTTTACCTACTGATATAAATATAGCAATAGAACGCACATTTCGTACAGAAACAAATACAATGAAGAGAAAGATTTTGAATTACTTCATGAGTCAATGTATGTAATCCCAGTGATGATCTTTAATTCTTCCAGCCCAAGGTGAGAGGGTTTCAGTTTTCTCGGCCACAAGTGAGAAAAGTAGACAGTTCCACAACAAGATATTCTGCTATGTTTCCTTAAGTGCTTCCATTAAACAATGGCACTCTGTATCTATAGAAACGGCGACAATTTTCACTTCGGCACAGGGGGCTTTTACTGGAGACTGTCAAGGGGGAACTTGCTAGATACATGAAGGGAGAAGATCAGACAGAGACGTCTGACGCTCCGCTGACGCTTGCCGAAAACTACATTAAGTATGATTCCCGCCTATAACTGACGGCGAGAGAGATGCATCATCTGTCCACTTCTCATCGATGCACACTGTCACCAAGCAATGGCTGACGCTTCGAGGATGGCTTGAAATTGCTAGGGAGGTGATGCAGCTAAAGTTCCTGGTAAATGTGCTAACAGGGCACACACGTTCGTGGGAGTGTATACATATGATGGGGACCGGCTGTGACACAGCAGTCAACCAAAGTCAAAAAATGTGACTAATCATACAGTGTTTCCTTTACCACTTCGTTAGTGAATGCTGTTCTAAGGAGCGCAATTCCCATCTATCGGTAAGCAGCGCACGTGAGCGAATCTAATAGCAGGACTGTGTTACTACGATTGTACAGAGCAACTCTGTCAATACGCAGGTGTATCAATCAGTAGGGCCATGGTAAACAGAGCGATGTATCGTGTCTGTTGCATAAATAAAGAGTCTTTGATGTAATTGCTTCAGAGAAATATGAAAGTAAGCCTATCAGGAAAGTAGTGCGAGACATGTAGCATGGGTCATGTCTTGCAGAACCTCTTACATCTGAGCTGTAGGCCTGCACAGCGTCCCTTTGGCGCAGAGGATAGCGCGTTGGACTTCTAATGCAAAGGTCGTGGGTTCGATCCCCACAAGGGACGGGCAATTTTTAAAAACGTGTGCCAATCTCCAGATGGGTACTGACGTATGGGAAATCACAAGCCTCTGCAAAAGTTGATAATTGTTGTGACCTCAGTTCTATGCTCAAGTATGTAGACCTTACACATATAAGCCAAATTCTCGTAGATCTGTTATCCATGACGCTGTTATGTGTAAATGCAGTAAAAACGGAACCATATCTTCACGTGCCTGTTGACGGGAATTTTCTTTCAATACCCAATTTTTACCTACTGATATAAATATAGCAATAGAACGCACATTTCGTACAGAAACAAATACAATGAAGAGAAAAGATTTTGAATTACTTCATGAGTCAATGTATGTAATCCCAGTGATGATCTTTAATTCTTCCAGCCCAAGGTGAGAGGGTTTCAGTTTTCTCGGCCACAAGTGAGAAAAGTAGACAGTTCCACAACAAGATATTCTGCTATGTTTCCTTAAGTGCTTCCATTAAACAATGGCACTCTGTATCTATAGAAACGGCGACAATTTTCACTTCGGCACAGGGGGCTTTTACTGGAGACTGTCAAGGGGGAACTTGCTAGATACATGAAGGGAGAAGATCAGACAGAAACGTCTGACGCTCCGCTGACGCTTGCCGAAAACTACATTAAGTATGATTCCCGCCTATAACTGACGGCGAGAGAGATGCATCATCTGTCCACTTCTCATCGAAGCACACTGTCACCAAGCAATGGCTGACGCTTCGAGGACGGCTTGAAATTGCTAGGGAGGTGAAGCAGCTAAAGTTCCTGGTAAATGTGCTAACAGGGCACACATGTTCGTGGGAGTGTATACATATGATGGGGACCGGCTGTGACACAGCAGTCAACCAAAGTCAAAAGTGTGACTAATCATACAGTGTTTCCTTTACCACCTCGTTAGTGAATGCTGTTGTAAAGAGCGCAATTCCCATCTATCGGTAAGCAGCGCACGTGAGCGAATCTAATAGCAGGACTGTGTTACTACGATTGTACAGAGCAACTCTGTCAATACGCAGGTGTATCAATCAGTAGGGCCATGGTAAACAGAGCGATGTATCGTGTCTGTTGCATAAATAAAGAGTCTTTGATGTAATTGCTTCAGAGAAATATGAAAGTAAGCCTATCAGGAAAGTAATGCGAGACATGTAGCATGGGTCATGTCTTGCAGAACCTCTTACATCTGAGCTGTAGGCCTGCACAGCGTCCCTTTGGCGCAGAGGATAGCGCGTTGGACTTCTAATCCAAAGGTCGTGGGTTCGATCCCCACAAGGGACGGGCAATTTTTAAAAACGTGTGCCAATCTCCAGATGGGTACTGACGTATGGGAAATCACAAGCCTCTGCAAAAGTTGAAAATTGTTGTGACCTCAGTTCTATGCTCAAGTATGTAGACCTTACACATATAAGCCAAATTCTCGTAGATCTGTTATCCATGACGCTGTTATGTGTAAATGCAGTAAAAACGGAACCATATCTTCACGTGCCTGTTGACGGGAATTTTCTTTCAATACCCAATTTTTACCTACTGATATAAATATAGCAATAGAACGCACATTTCGTACAGAAACAAATACAATGAAGAGAAAAGATTTTGAATTACTTCATGAGTCAATGTATGTAATCCCAGTGATGATCTTTAATTCTTCCAGCCCAAGGTGAGAGGGTTTCAGTTTTCTCGGCCACAAGTGAGAAAAGTAGACAGTTCCACAACAAGATATTCTGCTATGTTTCCTTAAGTGCTTCCATTAAACAATGGCACTCTGTATCTATAGAAACGGCGACAATTTTCACTTCGGCACAGGGGGCTTTTACTGGAGACTGTCAAGGGGGAACTTGCTAGATACATGAAGGGAGAAGATCAGACAGAAACGTCTGACGCTCCGCTGACGCTTGCCGAAAACTACATTAAGTATGATTCCCGCCTATAACTGACGGCGAGAGAGATGCATCATCTGTCCACTTCTCATCGAAGCACACTGTCACCAAGCAATGGCTGACGCTTCGAGGACGGCTTGAAATTGCTAGGGAGGTGATGCAGCTAAAGTTCCTGGTAAATGTGCTAACAGGGCACACACGTTCGTGGGAGTGTATACATATGATGGGGACCGGCTGTGACACAGCAGTCAACCAAAGTCAAAAGTGTGACTAATCATACAGTGTTTCCTTTACCACCTCGTTAGTGAATGCTGTTGTAAAGAGCGCAATTCCCATCTATCGGTAAGCAGCGCACGTGAGCGAATCTAATAGCAGGACTGTGTTACTACGATTGTACAGAGCAACTCTGTCAATACGCAGGTGTATCAATCAGTAGGGCCATGGTAAACAGAGCGATGTATCGTGTCTGTTGCATAAATAAAGAGTCTTTGATGTAATTGCTTCAGAGAAATATGAAAGTAAGCCTATCAGGAAAGTAATGTGAGACATGTAGCATGGGTCATGTCTTGCAGAACCTCTTACATCTGAGCTGTAGGCCTGCACAGCGTCCCTTTGGCGCAGAGGATAGCGCGTTGGACTTCTAATCCAAAGGTCGTGGGTTCGATCCCCACAAGGAACGGGCAATTTTTAAAAACGTGTGCCAATCTCCAGATGGGTACTGACGTATGGGAAATCACAAGCCTCTGCAAAAGTTGAAAATTGTTGTGACCTCAGTTCTATGCTCAAGTATGTAGAACTTACACATATAAGCCAAATTCTCGTAGATCTGTTATCCATGACGCTGTTATGTGTAAATGCAGTAAAAACGGAACCATATCTTCACGTGCCTGTTGACGGGAATTTTCTTTCAATACCCAATTTTTACCTACTGATATAAATATAGCAATAGAACGCACATTTCGTACAGAAACAAATACAATGAAGAGAAAAGATTTTGAATTACTTCATGAGTCAATGTATGTAATCCCAGTGATGATCTTTAATTCTTCCATCCCAAGGTGAGAGGGTTTCAGTTTTCTCGGCCACAAGTGAGAAAAGTAGACAGTTCCACAACAAGATATTCTGCTATGTTTCCTTTAGTGCTTCCATTAAACAATGGCACTCTGTATCTATAGAAACGGCGACAATTTTCACTTCGGCACAGGGGGCTTTTACTGGAGACTGTCAAGGGGGAACTTGCTAGATACATGAAGGGAGAAGATCAGACAGAGACGTCTGACGCTCCGCTGACGCTTGCCGAAAACTACATTAAGTATGATTCCCGCCTATAACTGACGGCGAGAGAGATGCATCATCTGTCCACTTCTCATCGAAGCACACTGTCACCAAGCAATGGCTGACGCTTCGAGGACGGCTTGAAATTGCTAGGGAGGTGATGCAGCTAAAGTTCCTGGTAAATGTGCTAACAGGGCACACACGTTCGTGGGAGTGTATACATATGATGGGGACCGGCTGTGACACAGCAGTCAACCAAAGTCAAAAAATGTGACTAATCATACAGTGTTTCCTTTACCACTTCGTTAGTGAATGCTGTTCTAAAGAGCGCAATTCCCATCTATCGGTAAGCAGCGCACGTGAGCGAATCTAATAGCAGGACTGTGTTACTACGATTGTACAGAGCAACTCTGTCAATACGCAGGTGTATCAATCAGTAGGGCCATGGTAAACAGAGCGATGTATCGTGTCTGTTGCATAAATAAAGAGTCTTTGATGTAATTGCTTCAGAGAAATATGAGAGTAAGCCTATCAGGAAAGTAATGCGAGACATGTAGCATGGGTCATGTCTTGCAGAACCTCTTACATCTGAGCTGTAGGCCTGCACAGCGTCCCTTTGGCGCAGAGGATAGCGCGTTGGACTTCTAATCCAAAGGTCGTGGGTTCGATCCCCACAAGGGACGGGCAATTTTTAAAAACGTGTGCCAATCTCCAGATGGGTACTGACGTATGGGAAATCACAAGCCTCTGCAAAAGTTGAAAATTGTTGTGACCTCAGTTCTATGCTCAAGTATGTAGACCTTACACATATAAGCCAAATTCTCGTAGATCTGTTATCCATGACGCTGTTATGTGTAAATGCAGTAAAAACGGAACCATATCTTCACGTGCCTGTTGACGGGAATCTTCTTTCAATACCCAATTTTTACCTACTGATATAAATATAGCAATAGAACGCACATTTCGTACAGAAACAAATACAATGAAGAGAAAAGATTTTGAATTACTTCATGAGTCAATGTATGTAATCCCAGTGATGATCTTTAATTCTTCCAGCCCAAGGTGAGAGGGTTTCAGTTTTCTCGGCCACAAGTGAGAAAAGTAGACAGTTCCACAACAAGATATTCTGCTATGTTTCCTTAAGTGCTTCCATTAAACAATGGCACTCTGTATCTATAGAAACGGCGACAATTTTCACTTCGGCACAGGGGGCTTTTACTGGAGACTGTCAAGGGGGAACTTGCTAGATACATGAAGGGAGAAGATCAGACAGAGACGTCTGACGCTCCGCTGACGCTTGCCGAAAACTACATTAAGTATGATTCCCGCCTATAACTGACGGCGAGAGAGATGCATCATCTGTCCACTTCTCATCGAAGCACACTGTCACCAAGCAATGGCTGACGCTTCGAGGACGGCTTGAAATTGCTAGGGAGGTGATGCAGCTAAAGTTCCTGGTAAATGTGCTAACAGGGCACACACGTTCGTGGGAGTGTATACATATGATGGGGACCGGCTGTGACACAGCAGTCAACCAAAGTCAAAAAATGTGACTAATCATACAGTGTTTCCTTTACCACTTCGTTAGTGAATGCTGTTCTAAAGGGCGCAATTCCCATCTATCGGTAAGCAGCGCACGTGAGCGAATCTAATAGCAGGACTGTGTTACTACGATTGTACAGAGCAACTCTGTCAATACGCAGGTGTATCAATCAGTAGGGCCATGGTAAACAGAGCGATGTATCGTGTCTGTTGCATAAATAAAGAGTCTTTGATGTAATTGCTTCAGAGAAATATGAAAGTAAGCCTATCAGGAAAGTAATGCGAGACATGTAGCATGGGTCATGTCTTGCGGAACCTCTTACATCTGAGCTCTAGGCCTGCACAGCGTCCCTTTGGCGCAGAGGATAGCGCGTTGGACTTCTAATCTAAAAGTCGTGGGTTCGATCCCCACAAGGGACGGGCAATTTTTAAAAACGTGTGCCAATCTCCAGATGGGTACTGACGTATGGGAAATCACAAGCCTCTGCAAAAGTTGAAAATTGTTGTGACCTCAGTTCTATGCTCACGTATGTAGACCTTACACATATAAGCCAAATTCTCGTAGATCTGTTATCCATGACGCTGTTATGTGTAAATGCAGTAAAAACGGAACCATATCTTCACGTGCCTGTTGACGGGAATTTTCTTTCAATACCCGATTTTTACCTACTGGTATAAATATAGCAATAGAACGCACATTTCGTACAGAAACAAATACAATGATGAGAAAAGATTTTGAATTACTTCATGAGTCAATGTATGTAATCCCAGTGATGATCTTTAATTCTTCCAGCCCAAGGTGAGAGGGTTTCAGTTTTCTCGGCCACAAGTGAGAAAAGTAGACAGTTCCACAACAAGATATTCTGCTATGTTTCCTTAAGTGCTTCCATTAAACAATGGCACTCTGTATCTATAGAAACGGCGACAATTTTCACTTCGGCACAGGGGGCTTTTACTGGAGACTGTCAAGGGGGAACTTGCTAGATACATGAAGGGAGAAGATCAGACAGAGACGTCTGACGCTCCGCTGACGCTCGCCGAAAACTACATTAAGTATGATTCCCGCCTATAACTGACGGCGAGAGAGATGCATCATCTGTCCACTTCTCATCGAAGCACACTGTCACCAAGCAATGGCTGACGCTTCGAGGACGGCTTGAAATTGCTAGGGAGGTGATGCAGCTAATGTTCCTGGTAAATGTGCTAACAGGGCACACACGTTCGTGGGAGTGTATACATATGATGGGGACCGGCTGTGACACAGCAGTCAACCAAAGTCAAAAAATGTGACTAATCATACAGTGTTTCCTTTACCACTTCGTTAGTGAATGCTGTTCTAAAGAGCGCAATTCCCATCTATCGGTAAGCAGCGCACGTGAGCGAATCTAATAGCAGGACTGTGTTACTACGATTGTACAGAGCAACTCTGTCAATACGCAGGTGTATCAATCAGTAGGGCCATGGTAAACAGAGCGATGTATCGTGTCTGTTGCATAAATAAAGAGTCTTTGATGTAATTGCTTCAGAGAAATATGAAAGTAAGCCTATCAGGAAAGTAATGCGAGACATGTAGCATGGGTCATGTCTTGTAGAACCTCTTACATCTGAGCTGTAGGCCTGCACAGCGTCCCTTTGGCGCAGATGATAGCGCGTTGGACTTCTAATCCAAAGGTCGTGGGTTCCATCCCCACAAGGGACGGGCAATTTTTAAAAACGTGTGCCAATCTCCAGATGGGTACTGACGTATGGGAAATCACAAGCCTCTGCAAAAGTTGAAAATTGTTGTGACCTCAGTTCTATGCTCAAGTATGTAGACCTTACACATATAAGCCAAATTCTCGTAGATCTGTTATCCATGACGCTGTTATGTGTAAATGCAGTAAAAACGGAACCATATCTTCACGTGCCTGTTGACGGGAATTTTCTTTCAATACCCAATTTTTACCTACTGATATAAATATAGCAATAGAACGCACATTTCGTACAGAAACAAATACAATGAAGAGAAAAGATTTTGAATTACTTCATGAGTCAATGTATGTAATCCCAGTGATGATCTTTAATTCTTCCAGCCCAAGGTGAGAGGGTTTCAGTTTTCTCGGCCACAAGTGAGAAAAGTAGACAGTTCCACAACAAGATATTCTGCTATGTTTCCTTAAGTGCTTCCATTAAACAATGGCACTCTGTATCTATAGAAACGGCGACAATTTTCACTTCGGCACAGGGGGCTTTTACTGGAGACTGTCAAGGGGGAACTTGCTAGATACATGAAGGGAGAAGATCAGACAGAAACGTCTGACGCTCCGCTGACGCTTGCCGAAAACTACATTAAGTATGATTCCCGCCTATAACTGACGGCGAGAGAGATGCATCATCTGTCCACTTCTCATCGAAGCACACTGTCACCAAGCAATGGCTGACGCTTCGAGGACGGCTTGAAATTGCTAGGGAGGTGATGCAGCTAAAGTTCCTGGTAAATGTGCTAACAGGGCACACACGTTCGTGGGAGTGTATACATATGATGGGGACCGGCTGTGACACAGCAGTCAACCAAAGTCAAAAAATGTGACTAATCATACAGTGTTTCCTTTACCACTTCGTTAGTGAATGCTGTTCTAAAGAGCGCAATTCCCATCTATCGGTAAGCAGCGCACGTGAGCGAATCTAATAGCAGGACTGTGTTACTACGATTGTACAGAGCAACTCTGTCAATACGCAGGTGTATCAATCAGTAGGGCCATGGTAAACAGAGCGATGTATCGTGTCTGTTGCATAAATAAAGAGTCTTTGATGTAATTGCTTCAGAGAAATATGAAAGTAAGCCTATCAGGAAAGTAATGCGAGACATGTAGCATGGGTCATGTCTTGCAGAACCTCTTACATCTGAGCTGTAGGACTGCACAGCGTCGCTTTGGCGCAGAGGATAGCGTGTTGGACTTCTAATCCAAAGGTCATGGGTTCGATCCCCACAAGGGATGGGCAATTTTTAAAAACGTGTGCCAATCTCCAGATGGGTACTGACGTATGGGAAATCACAAGCCTCTGCAAAAGTTGAAAATTGTTGTGACCTCAGTTCTATGCTCAAGTATGTAGACCTTACACATATAAGCCAAATTCTCGTAGATCTGTTATCCATGACGCTGTTATGTGTAAATGCAGTAAAAACGGAACCATATCTTCACGTGCCTGTTGACGGGAATTTTCTTTCAATACCCAATTTTTACCTACTGATATAAATATAGCAATAGAACGCACATTTCGTACAGAAACAAATACAATGAAGAGAAAAGATTTTGAATTACTTCATGAGTCAATGTATGTAATCCCAGTGATGATCTTTAATTCTTCCAGCCCAAGGTGAGAGGGTTTCAGTTTTCTCGGCCACAAGTGAGAAAAGTAGACAGTTCCACAACAAGATATTCTGCTATGTTTCCTTAAGTGCTTCCATTAAACAATGGCACTCTGTATCTATAGAAACGGCGACAATTTTCACTTCGGCACAGGGGGCTTTTACTGGAGACTGTCAAGGGGGAACTTGCTAGATACATGAAGGGAGAAGATCAGACAGAGACGTCTGACGCTCCGCTGACGCTTGCCGAAAACTACATTAAGTATGATTCCCGCCTATAACTGACGGCGAGAGAGATGCATCATCTGTCCACTTCTCATCGAAGCACACTGTCACCAAGCAATGGCTGACGCTTCGAGGACGGCTTGAAATTGCTAGGGAGGTGATGCAGCTAAAGTTCCTGGTAAATGTGCTAACAGGGCACACACGTTCGTGGGAGTGTATACATATGATGGGGACCGGCTGTGACACACCAGTCAACCAAAGTCAAAAAATGTGACTAATCATACAGTGTTTCCTTTACCACTTCGTTAGTGAATGCTGTTCTAAAGAGCGCAATTCCCATCTATCGGTAAGCAGCGCACGTGAGCGAATCTAATAGCAGGACTGTGTTACTACGATTGTACAAAGCAACTCTGTCAATACGCAGGTGTATCAATCAGTAGGGCCATGGTAAACAGAGCGATGTATCGTGTCTGTTGCATAAATAAAGAGTCTTTGATGTAATTGCTTCAGAGAAATATGAAAGTAAGCCTATCAGGAAAGTAATGCGAGACATGTAGCATGGGTCATGTCTTGCAGAACCTCTTACATCTGAGCTGTAGGCCTGCACAGCGTCCCTTTGGCGCAGAGGATAGCGCGTTGGACTTCTAATCCAAAGGTCGTGGGTTCGATCCCCACAAGGGACGGGCAATTTTTAAAAACGTGTGCCAATCTCCAGATGGGTACTGACGTATGGGAAATCACAAGCCTCTGCAAAAGTTGAAAATTGTTGTGACCTCAGTTCTATGCTCAAGTATGTAGACCTTACACATATAAGCCAAATTCTCGTAGATCTGTAATCCATGACGCTGTTATGTGTAAATGCAGTAAAAACGGAACCATATCTTCACGTGCCTGTTGACGGGAATTTTCTTTCAATACCCAATTTTTACCTACTGATATAAATATAGCAATAGAACGCACATTTCGTACAGAAACAAATACAAACACACGCGAGACAGATGAATTACTTCATGAGTCAATGTATGTAATCCCAGTGATGATCTTTAATTCTTCCAGCCCAAGGTGAGAGGGTTTCAGTTTTCTCGGCCACAAGTGAGAAAAGTAGACAGTTCCACAACAAGATATTCTGCTATGTTTCCTTAAGTGCTTCCATTAAACAATGGCACTCTGTATCTATAGAAACGGCGACAATTTTCACTTCGGCACAGGGGGCTTTTACTGGAGACTGTCAAGGGGGAACTTGCTAGATACATGAAGGGAGAAGATCAGACAGAGACGTCTGACGCTCCGCTGACGCTTGCTGAAAACTACATTAAGTATGATTCCCGCCTATAACTGACGGCGAGAGAGATGCATCATCTGTCCACTTCTCATCGAAGCACACTGTCACCAAGCAATGGCTGACGCTTCGAGGACGGCTTGAAATTGCTAGGGAGGTGATGCAGCTAAAGTTCCTGGTAAATGTGCTAACAGGGCACACACGTTCGTGGGAGTGTATACATATGATGGGGACCGGCTGTGACACAGCAGTCAACCAAAGTCAAAAAATGTGACTAATCATACAGTGTTTCCTTTACCACTTCGTTAGTGAATGCTGTTCTAAAGAGCGCAATTCCCATCTATCGGTAAGCAGCGCACGTGAGCGAATCTAATAGCAGGACTGTGTTACTACGATTGTACAGAGCAACTCTGTCAATACGCAGGTGTATCAATCAGTAGGGCCATGGTAAACAGAGCGATGTATCGTGTCTGTTGCATAAATAAAGAGTCTTTGATGTAATTGCTTCAGAGAAATATGAAAGTAAGCCTATCAGGAAAGTAATGCGAGACATGTAGCATGGGTCATGTCTTGCAGAACCTCTTACATCTGAGCTGTAGGACTGCACAGCGTCGCTTTGGCGCAGAGGATAGCGTGTTGGACTTCTAATCCAAAGGTCATGGGTTCGATCCCCACAAGGGATGGGCAATTTTTAAAAACGTGTGCCAATCTCCAGATGGGTACTGACGTATGGGAAATCACAAGCCTCTGCAAAAGTTGAAAATTGTTGTGACCTCAGTTCTATGCTCAAGTATGTAGACCTTACACATATAAGCCAAATTCTCGTAGATCTGTTATCCATGACGCTGTTATGTGTAAATGCAGTAAAAACGGAACCATATCTTCACGTGCCTGTTGACGGGAATTTTCTTTCAATACCCAATTTTTACCTACTGATATAAATATAGCAATAGAACGCACATTTCGTACAGAAACAAATACAATGAAGAGAAAAGATTTTGAATTACTTCATGAGTCAATGTTTGTAATCCCAGTGATGATCTTTAATTCTTCCAGCCCAAGGTGAGAGGGTTTCAGTTTTCTCGGCCACAAGTGAGAAAAGTAGACAGTTCCACAACAAGATATTCTGCTATGTTTCCTTAAGTGCTTCCATTAAACAATGGCACTCTGTATCTATAGAAACGGCGACAATTTTCACTTCGGCACAGGGGGCTTTTACTGGAGACTGTCAAGGGGGAACTTGCTAGATACATGAAGGGAGAAGATCAGACAGAGACGTCTGACGCTCCGCTGACGCTTGCCGAAAACTACATTAAGTATGATTCCCGCCTATAACTGACGGCGAGAGAGATGCATCATCTGTCCACTTCTCATCGAAGCACACTGTCACCAAGCAATGGCTGACGCTTCGAGGACGGCTTGAAATTGCTAGGGAGGTGATGCAGCTAAAGTTCCTGGTAAATGTGCTAACAGGGCACACACGTTCGTGGGAGTGTATACATATGATGGGGACCGGCTGTGACACAGCAGTCAACCAAAGTCAAAAAATGTGACTAATCATACAGTGTTTCCTTTACCACTTCGTTAGTGAATGCTGTTCTAAAGAGCGCAATTCCCATCTATCGGTAAGCAGCGCACGTGAGCGAATCTAATAGCAGGACTGTGTTACTACGATTGTACAGAGCAACTCTGTCAATACGCAGGTGTATCAATCAGTAGGGCCATGGTAAACAGAGCGATGTATCGTGTCTGTTGCATAAATAAAGAGTCTTTGATGTAATTGCTTCAGAGAAATATGAAAGTAAGCCTATCAGGAAAGTAATGCGAGACATGTAGCATGGGTCATGTCTTGCAGAACCTCTTACATCTGAGCTGTAGGACTGCACAGCGTCGCTTTGGCGCAGAGGATAGCGTGTTGGACTTCTAATCCAAAGGTCATGGGTTCGATCCCCACAAGGGATGGGCAATTTTTAAAAACGTGTGCCAATCTCCAGATGGGTACTGACGTATGGGAAATCACAAGCCTCTGCAAAAGTTGAAAATTGTTGTGACCTCAGTTCTATGCTCAAGTATGTAGACCTTACACATATAAGCCAAATTCTCGTAGATCTGTTATCCATGACGCTGTTATGTGTAAATGCAGTAAAAACGGAACCATATCTTCACGTGCCTGTTGACGGGAATTTTCTTTCAATACCCAATTTTTACCTACTGATATAAATATAGCAATAGAACGCACATTTCGTACAGAAACAAATACAATGAAGAGAAAAGATTTTGAATTACTTCATGAGTCAATGTTTGTAATCCCAGTGATGATCTTTAATTCTTCCAGCCCAAGGTGAGAGGGTTTCAGTTTTCTCGGCCACAAGTGAGAAAAGTAGACAGTTCCACAACAAGATATTCTGCTATGTTTCCTTAAGTGCTTCCATTAAACAATGGCACTCTGTATCTATAGAAACGGCGACAATTTTCACTTCGGCACAGGGGGCTTTTACTGGAGACTGTCAAGGGGGAACTTGCTAGATACATGAAGGGAGAAGATCAGACAGAGACGTCTGACGCTCCGCTGACGCTTGCCGAAAACTACATTAAGTATGATTCCCGCCTATAACTGACGGCGAGAGAGATGCATCATCTGTCCACTTCTCATCGAAGCACACTGTCACCAAGCAATGGCTGACGCTTCGAGGACGGCTTGAAATTGCTAGGGAGGTGATGCAGCTAAAGTTCCTGGTAAATGTGCTAACAGGGCACACACGTTCGTGGGAGTGTATACATATGATGGGGACCGGCTGTGACACAGCAGTCAACCAAAGTCAAAAAATGTGACTAATCATACAGTGTTTCCTTTACCACTTCGTTAGTGAATGCTGTTCTAAAGAGCGCAATTCCCATCTATCGGTAAGCAGCGCACGTGAGCGAATCTAATAGCAGGACTGTGTTACTACGATTGTACAGAGCAACTCTGTCAATACGCAGGTGTATCAATCAGTAGGGCCATGGTAAACAGAGCGATGTATCGTGTCTGTTGCATAAATAAAGAGTCTTTGATGTAATTGCTTCAGAGAAATATGAAAGTAAGCCTATCAGGAAAGTAATGCGAGACATGTAGCATGGGTCATGTCTTGCAGAACCTCTTACATCTGAGCTGTAGGCCTGCACAGCGTCCCTTTGGCGCAGAGGATAGCGCGTTGGACTTCTAATCCAAAGGTCGTGGGTTCGATCCCCACAAGGGACGGGCAATTTTTAAAAACGTGTGCCAATCTCCAGATGGGTACTGACGTATGGGAAATCACAAGCCTCTGCAAAAGTTGAAAATTGTTGTGACCTCAGTTCTATGCTCAAGTATGTAGACCTTACACATATAAGCCAAATTCTCGTAGATCTGTAATCCATGACGCTGTTATGTGTAAATGCAGTAAAAACGGAACCATATCTTCACGTGCCTGTTGACGGGAATTTTCTTTCAATACCCAATTTTTACCTACTGATATAAATATAGCAATAGAACGCACATTTCGTACAGAAACAAATACAATGAAGAGAAAAGATTTTGAATTACTTCATGAGTCAATGTATGTAATCCCAGTGATGATCTTTAATTCTTCCAGCCCAAGGTGAGAGGGTTTCAGTTTTCTCGGCCACAAGTGAGAAAAGTAGACAGTTCCACAACAAGATATTCTGCTATGTTTCCTTAAGTGCTTCCATTAAACAATGGCACTCTGTATCTATAGAAACGGCGACAATTTTCACTTCGGCACAGGGGGCTTTTACTGGAGACTGTCAAGGGGGAACTTGCTAGATACATGAAGGGAGAAGATCAGACAGAGACGTCTGACGCTCCGCTGACGCTTGCCGAAAACTACATTAAGTATGATTCCCGCCTATAACTGACGGCGAGAGAGATGCATCATCTGTCCACTTCTCATCGAAGCACACTGTCACCAAGCAATGGCTGACGCTTCGAGGACGGCTTGAAATTGCTAGGGAGGTGATGCAGCTAAAGTTCCTGGTAAATGTGCTAACAGGGCACACACGTTCGTGGGAGTGTATACATATGATGGGGACCGGCTGTGACACAGCAGTCAACCAAAGTCAAAAAATGTGACTAATCATACAGTGTTTCCTTTACCACTTCGTTAGTGAATGCTGTTCTAAAGAGCGCAATTCCCATCTGTCGGAAAGCAGCGCACGTGAGCGAATCTAATAGCAGGACTGTGTTACTACGATTGTACAGAGCAACTCTGTCAATACGCAGGTGTATCAATCAGTAGGGCCATGGTAAACAGAGCGATGTATCGTGTCTGTTGCATAAATAAAGAGTCTTTGATGTAATTGCTTCAGAGAAATATGAAAGTAAGCCTATCAGGAAAGTAATGCGAGACATGTAGCATGGGTCATGTCTTGCAGAACCTCTTACATCTGAGCTGTAGGCCTGCACAGCGTCCGTTTGGTGCAGAGGATAGCGCGTTGGACTTCTAATCCAAAGGTCGTGGGTTCCATCCGCACAAGGGACGGGCAATTTTTAAAAACGTGTGCCAATCTCCAGATGGGTACTGACGTATGGGAAATCACAAGCCTCTGCAAAAGTTGAAAATTGTTGTGACCTCAGTTCTATGCTCAAGTATGTAGACCTTACACATATAAGCCAAATTCTCGTAGATCTGTTATCCATGACGCTGTTATGTGTAAATGCAGTGAAAACGGAACCATATCTTCACGTGCCTGTTGACGGGAATTTTCTTTCAATACCCAATTTTTACCTACTGATATAAATATAGCAATAGAACGCACATTTCGTACAGAAACAAATACAATGAAGAGAAAAGATTTTGAATTACTTCATGAGTCAATGTATGTAATCCCAGTGATGATCTTTAATTCTTCCAGCCCAAGGTGAGAGGGTTTCAGTTTTCTCGGCCACAAGTGAGAAAAGTAGACAGTTCCACAACAAGATATTCTGCTATGTTTCCTTAAGTGCTTCCATTAAACAATGGCACTCTGTATCTATAGAAACGGCGACAATTTTCACTTCGGCACAGGGGGCTTTTACTGGAGACTGTCAAGGGGGAACTTGCTAGATACATGAAGGGAGAAGATCAGACAGAGACGTCTGACGCTCCGCTGACGCTTGCCGAAAACTACATTAAGTATGATTCCCGCCTATAACTGACGGCGAGAGAGATGCATCATCTGTCCACTTCTCATCGAAGCACACTGTCACCAAGCAATGGCTGACGCTTCGAGGACGGCTTGAAATTGCTAGGGAGGTGATGCAGCTAAAGTTCCTGGTAAATGTGCTAACAGGGCACACACGTTCGTGGGAGTGTATACATATGATGGGGACCGGCTGTGACACAGCAGTCAACCAAAGTCAAAAAATGTGACTAATCATACAGTGTTTCCTTTACCACTTCGTTAGTGAATGCTGTTCTAAAGAGCGCAATTCCCATCTATCGGTAAGCAGCGCACGTGAGCGAATCTAATAGCAGGACTGTGTTACTACGATTGTACAGAGCAACTCTGTCAATACGCAGGTGTATCAATCAGTAGGGCCATGGTAAACAGAGCGATGTATCGTGTCTGTTGCATAAATAAAGAGTCTTTGATGTAATTGCTTCAGAGAAATATGAAAGTAAGCCTATCAGGAAAGTAATGCGAGACATGTAGCATGGGTCATGTCTTGCAGAACCTCTTACATCTGAGCTGTAGGCCTGCACAGCGTCCCTTTGGCGCAGAGGATAGCGTGTCGGACTTCTAATACAAAGTCGTGGGTTGGATCCCCACAAGAGACGGGCAATTTTTAAAAACGTGTGCCAATCTCCAGATGGGTACTGACGTATGGGAAATCACAAGCCTCTGCAAAAGTTGAAAATTGTTGTGACCTCAGTTCTATGCTCAAGTATGTAGACCTTACACATATAAGCCAAATTCTCGTAGATCTGTTATCCATGACGCTGTTATGTGTAAATGCAGTAAAAACGGAACCATATCTTCACGTGCCTGTTGACGGGAATTTTCTTTCAATACCCAATTTTTACCTACTGATATAAATATAGCAATAAAACGCACATTTCGTACAGAAACAAATACAATGAAGAGAAAAGATTTTGAATTACTTCATGAGTCAATGTATGTAATCCCAGTGATGATCTTTAATTCTTCCAGCCCAAGGTGAGAGGGTTTCAGTTTTCTCGGCCACAAGTGAGAAAAGTAGACAGTTCCACAACAAGATATTCTGCTATGTTTCCTTAAGTGCTTCCATTAAACAATGGCACTCTGTATCTATAGAAACGGCGACAATTTTCACTTCGGCAGAGGGGGCTTTTACTGGAGACTGTCAAGGGGGAACTTGCTAGATACATGAAGGGAGAAGATCAGACAGAGACGTCTGACGCTCCGCTGACGCTTGCCGAAAACTACATTAAGTATGATTCCCGCCTATAACTGACGGCGAGAGAGATGCATCATCTGTCCACTTCTCATCGAAGCACACTGTCACCAAGCAATGGCTGACGCTTCGAGGACGGCTTGAAATTGCTAGGGAGGTGATGCAGCTAAAGTTCCTGGTAAATGTGCTAACAGGGCACACACGTTCGTGGGAGTGTATACATATGATGGGGACCGGCTGTGACACAGCAGTCAACCAAAGTCAAAAAATGTGACTAATCATACAGTGTTTCCTTTACCACTTCGTTAGTGAATGCTGTTCTAAAGAGCGCAATTCCCATCTATCGGTAAGCAGCACACGTGAGCGAATCTAATAGCAGGACTGTGTTACTACGATTGTACAGAGCAACTCTGTCAATACGCAGGTGTATCAATCAGTAGGGCCATGGTAAACAGAGCGATGTATCGTGTCTGTTGCATAAATAAAGAGTCTTTGATGTAATTGCTTCAGAGAAATATGAAAGTAAGCCTATCAGGAAAGTAATGCGAGACATGTAGCATGGGTCATGTCTTGCAGAACCTCTTACATCTGAGCTGTAGGCCTGCACAGCGTCCCTTTGGCGCAGAGGATAGCGCGTTGGTCTTCTAATCCAAAGGTCGTGGGTTCGATCCCCACAAGGGACGGGCAATTTTTAAAAACGTGTGCTAATCTCCAGATGGGTACTGACGTATGGGAAATCACAAGCCTCTGCAAAAGTTGAAAATTGTTGTGACCTCAGTTCTATGCTCAAGTATGTAGACCTTACACATATAAGCCAAATTCTCGTAGATCTGTTATCCATGACGCTGTTATGTGTAAATGCAGTAAAAACGGAACCATATCTTCACGTGCCTGTTGACGGGAATTTTCTTTCAATACCCAATTTTTACCTACTGATACAAATATAGCAATAGAACGCACATTTCGTACAGAAACAAATACAATGAAGAGAAAAGATTTTGAATTACTTCATGAGTCAATGTATGTAATCCCAGTGATGATCTTTAATTCTTCCAGCCCAAGGTGAGAGGGTTTCAGTTTTCTCGGCCACAAGTGAGAAAAGTAGACAGTTCCACAACAAGATATTCTGCTATGTTTCCTTAAGTGCTTCCATTAAACAATGGCACTCTGTATCTATAGAAACGGCGACAATTTTCACTTCGGCACAGGGGGCTTTTACTGGAGACTGTCAAGGGGGAACTTGCTAGATACATGAAGGGAGAAGATCAGACAGAGACGTCTGACGCTCCGCTGACGCTTGCCGAAAACTACATTAAGTATGATTCCCGCCTATAACTGACGGCGAGAGAGATGCATCATCTGTCCACTTCTCATCGAAGCACACTGTCACCAAGCAATGGCTGACGCTTCGAGGACGGCTTGAAATTGCTAGGGAGGTGATGCAGCTAAAGTTCCTGGTAAATGTGCTAACAGGGCACACACGTTCGTGGGAGTGTATACATATGATGGGGACCGGCTGTGACACAGCAGTCAACCAAAGTCAAAAAATGTGACTAATCATACAGTGTTTCCTTTACCACTTCGTTAGTGAATGCTGTTCTAAAGAGCGCAATTCCCATCTATCGGTAAGCAGTGCACGTGAGCGAATCTAATAGCAGGACTGTGTTACTACGATTGTACAGAGCAACTCTGTCAATACGCAGGTGTATCAATCAGTAGGGCCATGGTAAACAGAGCGATGTATCGTGTCTGTTGCATAAATAAAGAGTCTTTGATGTAATTGCTTCAGAGAAATATGAAAGTAAGCCTATCAGGAAAGTAATGCGAGACATGTAGCATGGGTCATGTCTTGCAGAACCTCTTACATCTGAGCTGTAGGCCTGCACAGCGTCCCTTTGGCGCAGAGGATAGCGCGTTGGACTTCTAATCCAAGGGTTGTGGGTTCGATCCCCACAAGGGACGGGCAATTTTTAAAAACGTGTGCCAATCTCCAGATGGGTACTGACGTATGGGAAATCACAAGCCTCTGCAAAAGTTGAAAATTGTTGTGACCTCAGTTCTATGCTCAAGTATGTAGACCTTACACATATAAGCCAAATTCTCGTAGATCTGTTATCCATGACGCTGTTATGTGTAAATGCAGTAAAAACGGAACCATATCTTCACGTGCCTGTTGACGGGAATTTTCTTTCAATACCCAATTTTTACCTACTGATATAAATATAGCAATAGAACGCACATTTCGTACAGAAACAAATACAATGAAGAGAAAAGATTTTGAATTACTTCATGAGTCAATGTATGTAATCCCAGTGATGATCTTTAATTCTTCCAGCCCAAGGTGAGAGGGTTTCAGTTTTCTCGGCCACAAGTGAGAAAAGTAGACAGTTCCACAACAAGATATTCTGCTATGTTTCCTTAAGTGCTTCCATTAAACAATGGCACTCTGTATCTATAGAAACGGCGACAATTTTCACTTCGGCTGAGGGGGCTTTTACTGGAGACTGTCAAGGGGGAACTTGCTAGATACATGAAGGGAGAAGATCAGACAGAGACGTCTGACGCTCCGCTGACGCTTGCCGAAAACTACATTAAGTATGATTCCCGCCTATAACTGACGGCGAGAGAGATGCATCATCTGTCCACTTCTCATCGAAGCACACTGTCACCAAGCAATGGCTGACGCTTCGAGGACGGCTTGAAATTGCTAGGGAGGTGATGCAGCTAAAGTTCCTGGTAAATGTGCTAACAGGGCACACACGTTCGTGGGAGTGTATACATATGATGGGGGCCGGCTGTGACACAGCAGTCAACCAAAGTCAAAAAATGTGACTAATCATACAGTGTTTCCTTTACCACTTCGTTAGTGAATGCTGTTCTAATGAGCGCAATTCCCATCTATTGGTAAGCAGCGCACGTGAGCGAATCTAATAGCAGGACTGTGTTACTACGATTGTACAGAGCAACTCTGTCAATACGCAGGTGTATCAATCAGTAGGGCCATGGTAAACAGAGCGATGTATCGTGTCTGTTGCATAAATAAAGAGTCTTTGATGTAATTGCTTCAGAGAAATATGAAAGTAAGCCTATCAGGAAAGTAATGCGAGACATGTAGCATGGGTCATGTCTTGCAGAACCTCTTACATCTGAGCTGTAGGCCTGCACAGCGTCCCTTTGGTGCAGAGGATAGCGCGTTGGTCTTCTAATCCAAAGGTCGTGGGTTCGATCCCCACAAGGGACTGGCAATTTTTAAAAACGTGTGCTAATCTCCAGATGGGTACTGACGTATGGGAAATCACAAGCCTCTGCAAAAGTTGAAAATTGTTGTGACCTCAGTTCTATGCTCAAGTATGTAGACCTTACACATATAAGCCAAATTCTCGTAGATCTGTAATCCATGACGCTGTTATGTGTAAATGCAGTAAAAACGGAACCATATCTTCACGTGCCTGTTGACGGGAATTTTCTTTCAATACCCAATTTTTACCTACTGATATAAATATAGCAATAGAACGCACATTTCGTACAGAAACAAATACAATGAAGAGAAAAGATTTTGAATTACTTCATGAGTCAATGTATGTAATCCCAGTGATGATCTTTAATTCTTCCAGCCCAAGGTGAGAGGGTTTCAGTTTTCTCGGCCACAAGTGAGAAAAGTAGACAGTTCCACAACAAGATATTCTGCTATGTTTCCTTAAGTGCTTCCATTAAACAATGGCACTCTGTATCTATAGAAACGGCGACAATTTTCACTTCGGCACAGGGGGCTTTTACTGGAGACTGTCAAGGGGGAACTTGCTAGATACATGAAGGGAGAAGATCAGACAGAGACGTCTGACGCTCCGCTGACGCTTGCTGAAAACTACATTAAGTATGATTCCCGCCTATAACTGACGGCGAGAGAGATGCATCATCTGTCCACTTCTCATCGAAGCACACTGTCACCAAGCAATGGCTGACGCTTCGAGGACGGCTTGAAATTGCTAGGGAGGTGATGCAGCTAAAGTTCCTGGTAAATGTGCTAACAGGGCACACACGTTCGTGGGAGTGTATACATATGATGGGGACCGGCTGTGACACAGCAGTCAACCAAAGTCAAAAAATGTGACTAATCATACAGTGTTTCCTTTACCACTTCGTTAGTGAATGCTGTTCTAAAGAGCGCAATTCCCATCTATCGGTAAGCAGCGCACGTGAGCGAATCTAATAGCAGGACTGTGTTACTACGATTGTACAGAGCAACTCTGTCAATACGCAGGTGTATCAATCAGTAGGGCCATGGTAAACAGAGCGATGTATCGTGTCTGTTGCATAAATAAAGAGTCTTTGATGTAATTGCTTCAGAGAAATATGAAAGTAAGCCTATCAGGAAAGTAATGCGAGACATGTAGCATGGGTCATGTCTTGCAGAACCTCTTACATCTGAGCTGTAGGCCTGCACAGCGTCCCTTTGGCGCAGAGGATAGCGCGTTGGACTTCTAATCCAAAGGTTGTGGGTTCGATCCCCACAAGGGATGGGCAATTTTTAAAAACGTGTGCCAATCTCCAGATGGGTACTGACGTATGGGAAATCACAAGCCTCTGCAAAAGTTGAAAATTGTTGTGACCTCAGTTCTATGCTCAAGTATATAGACCTTACACATATAAGCCAAATTCTCGTAGATCTGTAATCCATGACGCTGTTATGTGTAAATGCAGTAAAAACGGAACCATATCTTCACGTGCCTGTTGACGGGAATTTTCTTTCAATACCCAATTTTTACCTACTGATATAAATATAGCAATAGAACGCACATTTCGTACAGAAACAAATACAATGAAGAGAAAAGATTTTGAATTACTTCATGAGTCAATGTATGTAATCCCAGTGATGATCTTTAATTCTTCCAGCCCAAGGTGAGAGGGTTTCAGTTTTCTCGGCCACAAGTGAGAAAAGTAGACAGTTCCACAACAAGATATTCTGCTATGTTTCCTTAAGTGCTTCCATTAAACAATGGCACTCTGTATCTATAGAAACGGCGACAATTTTCACTTCGGCACAGGGGGCTTTTACTGGAGACTGTCAAGGGGGAACTTGCTAGATACATGAAGGGAGAAGATCAGACAGAGACGTCTGACGCTCCGCTGACGCTTGCCGAAAACTACATTAAGTATGATTCCCGCCTATAACTGACGGCGAGAGAGATGCATCATCTGTCCACTTCTCATCGAAGCACACTGTCACCAAGCAATGGCTGACGCTTCGAGGACGGCTTGAACTTGCTAGGGAGGTGATGCAGCTAAAGTTCCTGGTAAATGTGCTAACAGGGCACACACGTTCGTGGGAGTGTATACATATGATGGGGACCGGCTGTGACACAGCAGTCAACCAAAGTCAAAAAATGTGACTAATCATACAGTGTTTCCTTTACCACTTCGTTAGTGAATGCTGTTCTAAAGAGCGCAATTCCCATCTATCGGTAAGCAGCGCACGTGAGCGAATCTAATAGCAGGACTGTGTTACTACGATTGTACAGAGCAACTCTGTCAATACGCAGGTGTATCAATCAGTAGGGCCATGGTAAACAGAGCGATGTATCGTGTCTGTTGCATAAATAAAGAGTCTTTGATGTAATTGCTTCAGAGAAATATGAAAGTAAGCCTATCAGGAAAGTAATGCGAGACATGTAGCATGGGTCATGTCTTGCAGAACCTCTTACATCTGAGCTGTAGGCCTGCACAGCGTCCCTTTGGCGCAGAGGATAGCGCGTTGGACTTCTAATCCAAAGGTCGTGGGTTCGATCCCCACAAGGGACGGGCAATTTTTAAAAACGTGTGCCAATCTCCAGATGGGTACTGACGTATGGGAAATCACAAGCCTCTGCAAAAGTTGAAAATTGTTGTGACCTCAGTTCTATGCTCAAGTATGTAGACCTTACACATATAAGCCAAATTCTCGTAGATCTGTTATCCATGACGCTGTTATGTGTAAATGCAGTAAAAACGGAACCATATCTTCACGTGCCTGTTGACGGGAATTTTCTTTCAATACCCAATTTTTACCTACTGATATAAATATAGCAATAAACGCACATTTCGTACAGAAACAAATACAATGAAGAGAAAAGATTTTGAATTACTTCATGAGTCAATGTATGTAATCCCAGTGATGATCTTTAATTCTTCCAGCCCAAGGTGAGAGGGTTTCAGTTTTCTCGGCCACAAGTGAGAAAAGTAGACAGTTCCACAACAAGATATTCTGCTATGTTTCCTTAAGTGCTTCCATTAAACAATGGCACTCTGTATCTATAGAAACGGCGACAATTTTCACTTCGGCACAGGGGGCTTTTACTGGAGACTGTCAAGGGGGAACTTGCTAGATACATGAAGGGAGAAGATCAGACAGAGACGTCTGACGCTCCGCTGACGCTTGCCGAAAACTACATTATGTATGATTCCCGCCTATAACTGACGGCGAGAGAGATGCATCATCTGTCCACTTCTCATCAAAGCACACTGTCACCAAGCAATGGCCTGCGCTTCGAGGACGGCTTGAAATTGCTATGGAGGTGATGCAGCTAAAGTTCCTGGTAAATGTGCTAACAGGGCACACACGTTCGTGGGAGTGTATACATATGATGGGGACCGGCTGTGACACAGCAGTCAACCAAAGTCAAAAAATGTGACTAATCATACAGTGTTTCCTTTACCACTTCGTTAGTGAATGCTGTTCTAAAGGGCGCAATTCCCATCTATCGGTAAGCAGCGCACGTGAGCGAATCTAATAGCAGGACTGTGTTACTACGATTGTACAGAGCAACTCTGTCAATACGCAGGTGTATCAATCAGTAGGGCCATGGTAAACAGAGCGATGTATCGTGTCTGTTGCATAAATAAAGAGTCTTTGATGTAATTGCTTCAGAGAAATATGAAAGTAAGCCTATCAGGAAAGTAATGCGAGACATGTAGCATGGGTCATGTCTTGCAGAACCTCTTACATCTGAGCTGTAGGCCTGCACAGCGTCCCTTTGGCGCAGAGGATAGCGCATTGGACTTCTAATCCAAAGGTCGTGGGTTCGATCCCCACAAGGGACGGGCAATTTTTAAAAACGTGTGCCAATCTCCAGATGGGTACTGACGTATGGGAAATCACAAGCCTCTGCAAAAGTTGAAAATTGTTGTGACCTCAGTTCTATGCTCAAGTATGTAGACCTTACACATATAAGCCAAATTCTCGTAGATCTGTTATCCATGACGCTGTTATGTGTAAATGCAGTAAAAGCGGAACCATATCTTCACGTGCCTGTTGACGGGAATTTTCTTTCAATACCCAATTTTTACCTACTGATATAAATATAGCAATAGAACGCACATTTCGTACAGAAACAAATACAATGAAGAGAAAAGATTTTGAATTACTTCATGAGTCAATGTATGTAATCCCTGTGATGATCTTTAATTCTTCCAGCCCAAGGTGAGAGGGTTTCAGTTTTCTCGGCCACAAGTGAGAAAAGTAGACAGTTCCACAACAAGATATTCTGCTATGTTTCCTTAAGTGCTTCCATTAAACAATGGCACTCTGTATCTATAGAAACGGCGACAATTTTCACTTCGGCACAGGGGGCTTTTACTGGAGACTGTCAAGGGGGAACTTGCTAGATACATGAAGGGAGAAGATCAGACAGAGACGTCTGACGCTCCGCTGACGCTTGCCGAAAACTACATTAAGTATGATTCCCGCCTATAACTGACGGCGAGAGAGATGCATCATCTGTCCACTTCTCATCGAAGCACACTGTCACCAAGCAATGGCTGACGCTTCGAGGACGGCTTGAAATTGCTAGGGAGGTGATGCAGCTAAAGTTCCTGGTAAATGTGCTAACAGGGCACACACGTTCGTGGGAGTGTATACATATGATGGGGACCGGCTGTGACACAGCAGTCAACCAAAGTCAAAAAATGTGACTAATCATACAGTGTTTCCTTTACCACTTCGTTAGTGAATGCTGTTCTAAAGAGCGCAATTCCCATCTATCGGTAAGCAGCGCACATGAGCGAATCTAATAGCAGGACTGTGTTACTACGATTGTACAGAGCAACTCTGTCAATACGCAGGTGTATCAATCAGTAGGGCCATGGTAAACAGAGCGATGTATCGTGTCTGTTGCATAAATAAAGAGTCTTTGATGTAATTGCTTCAGAGAAATATGAAAGTAAGCCTATCAGGAAAGTAATGCGAGACATGTAGCATGGGTCATGTCTTGCAGAACCTCTTACATCTGAGCTGTAGGCCTGCACAGCGTCCCTTTGGCGCAGAGGATAGCGCGTTGGACTTCTAATCCAAAGGTCGTGGGTTCGATCCCCACAAGGGACGGGCAATTTTTAAAAACGTGTGCCAATCTCCAGATGGGTACTGACGTATGGGAAATCACAAGCCTCTGCAAAAGTTGAAAATTGTTGTGACCTCAGTTCTATGCTCAAGTATGTAGACCTTACACATATAAGCCAAATTCTCGTAGATCTGTTATCCATGACGCTGTTATGTGTAAATGCAGTAAAAACGGAACCATATCTTCACGTGCCTGTTGACGGGAATTTTCTTTCAATACCCAATTTTTACCTACTGATATAAATATAGCAATAGAACGCACATTTCGTACAGAAACAAATACAATGAAGAGAAAAGATTTTGAATTACTTCATGAGTCAATGTATGTAATCCCAGTGATGATCTTTAATTCTTCCAGCCCAAGGTGAGAGGGTTTCAGTTTTCTCGGCCACAAGTGAGAAAAGTAGACAGTTCCACAACAAGATATTCTGCTATGTTTCCTTAAGTGCTTCCATTAAACAATGGCACTCTGTATCTATAGAAACGGCGACAATTTTCACTTCGGCACAGGGGGCTTTTACTGGAGACTGTCAAGGGGGAACTTGCTAGATACATGAAGGGAGAAGATCAGACAGAGACGTCTGACGCTCCGCTGACGCTTGCCGAAAACTACATTAAGTATGATTCCCGCCTATAACTGACGGCGAGAGAGATGCATCATCTGTCCACTTCTCATCGAAGCACACTGTCACCAAGCAATGGCTGACGCTTCGAGGACGGCTTGAAATTGCTAGGGAGGTGATGCAGCTAAAGTTCCTGGTAAATGTGCTAACAGGGCACACACGTTCGTGGGAGTGTATACATATGATGGGGACCGGCTGTGACACAGCAGTCAACCAAAGTCAAAAAATGTGACTAATCATACAGTGTTTCCTTTACCACTTCGTTAGTGAATGCTGTTCTAAAGAGCGCAATTCCCATCTATCGGTAAGCAGCGCACGTGAGCGAATCTAATAGCAGGACTGTGTTACTACGATTGTACAGAGCAACTCTGTCAATACGCAGGTGTATCAATCAGTAGGGCCATGGTAAACAGAGCGATGTATCGTGTCTGTTGCATAAATAAAGAGTCTTTGATGTAATTGCTTCAGAGAAATATGAAAGTAAGCCTATCAGGAAAGTAATGCGAGACATGTAGCATGGGTCATGTCTTGCAGAACCTCTTACATCTGAGCTGTAGGCCTGCACAGCGTCCCTTTGGCGCAGAGGATAGCGCGTTGGACTTCTAATCCAAAGGTCGTGGGTTCGATCCCCACAAGGGACGGGCAATTTTTAAAAACGTGTGCCAATCTCCAGATGGGTACTGACGTATGGGAAATCACAAGCCTCTGCAAAAGTTGAAAATTGTTGTGACCTCAGTTCTATGCTCAAGTATGTAGACCTTACACATATAAGCCAAATTGTCGTAGATCTGTTATCCATGACGCTGTTATGTGTAAATGCAGTAAAAACGGAACCATATCTTCACGTGCCTGTTGACGGGAATTTTCTTTCAATACCCAATTTTTACCTACTGATATAAATATAGCAATAGAACGCACATTTCGTACAGAAACAAATACAATGAAGAGAAAAGATTTTGAATTACTTCATGAGTCAATGTATGTAATCCCAGTGATGATCTTTAATTCTTCCAGCCCAAGGTGAGAGGGTTTCAGTTTTCTCGGCCACAAGTGAGAAAAGTAGACAGTTCCACAACAAGATATTCTGCTATGTTTCCTTAAGTGCTTCCATTAAACAATGGCACTCTGTATCTATAGAAACGGCGACAATTTTCACTTCGGCACAGGGGGCTTTTACTGGAGACTGTCAAGGGGGAACTTGCTAGATACATGAAGGGAGAAGATCAGACAGAGACGTCTGACGCTCCGCTGACGCTTGCCGAAAACTACATTAAGTATGATTCCCGCCTATAACTGACGGCGAGAGAGATGCATCATCTGTCCACTTCTCATCGAAGCACACTGTCACCAAGCAATGGCTGACGCTTCGAGGACGGCTTGAAATTGCTAGGGAGGTGATGCAGCTAAAGTTCCTGGTAAATGTGCTAACAGGGCACACACGTTCGTGGGAGTGTATACATATGATGGGGACCGGCTGTGACACAGCAGTCAACCAAAGTCAAAAAATGTGACTAATCATACAGTGTTTCCTTTACCACTTCGTTAGTGAATGCTGTTCTAAAGAGCGCAATTCCCATCTATCGGTAAGCAGCGCACGTGAGCGAATCTAATAGCAGGACTGTGTTACTACGATTGTACAGAGCAACTCTGTCAATACGCAGGTGTATCAATCAGTAGGGCCATGGTAAACAGAGCGATGTATCGTGTCTGTTGCATAAATAAAGAGCCTTTGATGTAATTGCTTCAGAGAAATATGAAAGTAAGCCTATCAGGAAAGTAATGCGAGACATGTAGCATGGGTCATGTCTTGCAGAACCTCTTACATCTGAGCTCTAGGCCTGCACGGCGTCCGTTTGGCGGAGAGGATAGCGCGTTGGACTTCTAATCCAAAGGTCGTGGGTTCGATCCCCACAAGGGACGGGCAATTTTTAAAAACGTGTGCCAATCTCCAGATGGGTACTGACGTATGGGAAATCACAAGCCTCTGCAAAAGTTGAAAATTGTTGTGACCTCAGTTCTATGCTCAAGTATGTAGACCTTACACATATAAGCCAAATTCTCGTAGATCTGTTATCCATGACGCTGTTATGTGTAAATGCAGTAAAAACGGAACCATATCTTCACGTGCCTGTTGACGGGAATTTTCTTTCAATACCCAATTTTTACCTACTGATATAAATATAGCAATAGAACGCACATTTCGTACAGAAACAAATACAATGAAGAGAAAAGATTTTGAATTACTTCATGAGTCAATGTATGTAATCCCTGTGATGATCTTTAATTCTTCCAGCCCAAGGTGAGAGGGTTTCAGTTTTCTCGGCCACAAGTGAGAAAAGTAGACAGTTCCACAACAAGATATTCTGCTATGTTTCCTTAAGTGCTTCCATTAAACAATGGCACTCTGTATCTATAGAAACGGCGACAATTTTCACTTCGGCACAGGGGGCTTTTACTGGAGACTGTCAAAGGGGAACTTGCTAGATACATGAAGGGAGAAGATCAGACAGAGACGTCTGACGCTCCGCTGACGCTTGCCGAAAACTACATTAAGTATGATTCCCGCCTATAACTGACGGCGAGAGAGATGCATCATCTGTCCACTTCTCATCGAAGCACACTGTCACCAAGCAATGGCTGACGCTTCGAGGACGGCTTGAAATTGCTAGGGAGGTGATGCAGCTAAAGTTCCTGGTAAATGTGCTAACAGGGCACACACGTTCGTGGGAGTGTATACATATGATGGGGACCGGCTGTGACACAGCAGTCAACCAAAGTCAAAAAATGTGACTAATCATACAGTGTTTCCTTTACCACTTCGTTAGTGAATGCTGTTCTAAAGAGCGCAATTCCCATCTATCGGTAAGCAGCGCACGTGAGCGAATCTAATAGCAGGACTGTGTTACTACGATTGTACAGAGCAACTCTGTCAATACGCAGGTGTATCAATCAGTAGGGCCATGGTAAACAGAGCGATGTATCGTGTCTGTTGCATAAATAAAGAGTCTTTGATGTAATTGCTTCAGAGAAATATGAAAGTAAGCCTATCAGGAAAGTAATGCGAGACATGTAGCATGGGTCATGTCTTGCAGAACCTCTTACATCTGAGCTGTAGGCCTGCACAGCGTCCCTTTGGCGCAGAGGATAGCGCGTTGGACTTCTAATCCAAAGGTCGTGGGTTCGATCCCCACAAGGGACGGGCAATTTTTAAAAACGTGTGCCAATCTCCAGATGGGTACTGACGTATGGGAAATCACAAGCCTCTGCAAAAGTTGAAAATTGTTGTGACCTCAGTTCTATGCTCAAGTATGTAGACCTTACACATATAAGCCAAATTGTCGTAGATCTGTTATCCATGACGCTGTTATGTGTAAATGCAGTAAAAACGGAACCATATCTTCACGTGCCTGTTGACGGGAATTTTCTTTCAATACCCAATTTTTACCTACTGATATAAATATAGCAATAGAACGCACATTTCGTACTGAAACAAATACAATGAAGAGAAAAGATTTTGAATTACTTCATGAGTCAATGTATGTAATCCCAGTGATGATCTTTAATTCTTCCAGCCCAAGGTGAGAGGGTTTCAGTTTTCTCGGCCACAAGTGAGAAAAGTAGACAGTTCCACAACAAGATATTCTGCTATGTTTCCTTAAGTGCTTCCATTAAACAATGGCACTCTGTATCTATAGAAACGGCGACAATTTTCACTTCGGCACAGGGGGCTTTTACTGGAGACTGTCAAGGGGGAACTTGCTAGATACATGAAGGGAGAAGATCAGACAGAGACGTCTGACGCTCCGCTGAAGCTTGCCGAAAACTACATTAAGTATGATTCCCGCCTATAACTGACGGCGAGAGAGATGCATCATCTGTCCACTTCTCATCGAAGCACACTGTCACCAAGCAATGGCTGACGCTTCGAGGACGGCTTGAAATTGCTAGGGAGGTGATGCAGCTAAAGTTCCTGGTAAATGTGCTAACAGGGCACACACGTTCGTGGGAGTGTATACATATGATGGGGACCGGCTGTGACACAGCAGTCAACCAAAGTCAAAAAATGTGACTAATCATACAGTGTTTCCTTTACCACTTCGTTAGTGAATGCTGTTCTAAAGAGCGCAATTCCCATCTATCGGTAAGCAGCGCACGTGAGCGAATCTAATAGCAGGACTGTGTTACTACGATTGTACAGAGCAACTCTGTCAATACGCAGGTGTATCAATCAGTAGGGCCATGGTAAACAGGGCGATGTATCGTGTCTGTTGCATAAATAAAGAGTCTTTGATGTAATTGCTTCAGAGAAATATGAAAGTAAGCCTATCAGGAAAGTAATGCGAGACATGTAGCATGGGTCATGTCTTGCAGAACCTCTTACATCTGAGCTGTAGGCCTGCACAGCGTCCCTTTGGCGCAGAGGATAGCGCGTTGGACTTCTAATCCAAAGGTCGTGGGTTCGATCCCCACAAGGGACGGGCAATTTTTAAAAACGTGTGCCAATCTCCAGATGGGTACTGACGTATGGGAAATCACAAGCCTCTGCAAAAGTTGAAAATTGTTGTGACCTCAGTTCTATGCTCAAGTATGTAGACCTTACACATATAAGCCAAATTCTCGTAGATCTGTTATCCATGACGCTGTTATGTGTAAATGCAGTAAAAACGGAACCATATCTTCACGTGCCTGTTGACGGGAATTTTCTTTCAATACCCAATTTTTACCTACTGATATAAATATAGCAATAAAACGCACATTTCGTACAGAAACAAATACAATGAAGAGAAAAGATTTTGAATTACTTCATGAGTCAATGTATGTAATCCCAGTGATGATCTTTAATTCTTCCAGCCCAAGGTGAGAGGGTTTCAGTTTTCTCGGCCACAAGTGAGAAAAGTAGACAGTTCCACAACAAGATATTCTGCTATGTTTCCTTAAGTGCTTCCATTAAACAATGGCACTCTGTATCTATAGAAACGGCGACAATTTTCACTTCGGCACAGGGGGCTTTTACTGGAGACTGTCAAGGGGGAACTTGCTAGATACATGAAGGGAGAAGATCAGACAGAGACGTCTGACGCTCCGCTGACGCTTGCCGAAAACTACATTAAGTATGATTCCCGCCTATAACTGACGGCGAGAGAGATGCATCATCTGTCCACTTCTCATCGAAGCACACTGTCACCAAGCAATGGCTGACGCTTCGAGGACGGCTTGAAATTGCTAGGGAGGTGATGCAGCTAAAGTTCCTGGTAAATGTGCTAACAGGGCACACACGTTCGTGGGAGTGTATACATATGATGGGGACCGGCTGTGACACAGCAGTCAACCAAAGTCAAAAAATGTGACTAATCATACAGTGTTTCCTTTACCACTTCGTTAGTGAATGCTGTTCTAAAGAGCGCAATTCCCATCTATCGGTAAGCAGCACACGTGAGCGAATCTAATAGCAGGACTGTGTTACTACGATTGTACAGAGCAACTCTGTCAATACGCAGGTGTATCAATCAGTAGGGCCATGGTAAACAGAGCGATGTATCGTGTCTGTTGCATAAATAAAGAGTCTTTGATGTAATTGCTTCAGAGAAATATGAAAGTAAGCCTATCAGGAAAGTAATGCGAGACATGTAGCATGGGTCATGTCTTGCAGAACCTCTTACATCTGAGCTCTAGGCCTGCACGGCGTCCGTTTGGCGGAGAGGATAGCGCGTTGGACTTCTAATCCAAAGGTCGTGGGTTCGATCCCCACAAGGGACGGGCAATTTTTAAAAACGTGTGCCAATCTCCAGATGGGTACTGACGTATGGGAAATCACAAGCCTCTGCAAAAGTTGAAAATTGTTGTGACCTCAGTTCTATGCTCAAGTATGTAGACCTTACACATATAAGCCAAATTCTTGTAGATCTGTTATCCATGACGCTGTTATGTGTAAATGTAGTAAAAACGGAACCATATCTTCACGTGCCTGTTGACGGGAATTTTCTTTCAATACCCAATTTTTACCTACTGATATAAATATAGCAATAGAACGCACATTTCGTACAGAAACAAATACAATGAAGAGAAAAGATTTTGAATTACTTCATGAGTCAATGTATGTAATCCCAGTGATGATCTTTAATTCTTCCAGCCCAAGGTGAGAGGGTTTCAGTTTTCTCGGCCACAAGTGAGAAAAGTAGACAGTTCCACAACAAGATATTCTGCTATGTTTCCTTAAGTGCTTCCATTAAACAATGGCACTCTGTATCTATAGAAACGGCGACAATTTTCACTTCGGCACAGGGGGCTTTTACTGGAGACTGTCAAGGGGGAACTTGCTAGATACATGAAGGGAGAAGATCAGACAGAGACGTCTGACGCTCCACTGACGCTTGCCGAAAACTACATTAAGTATGATTCCCGCCTATAACTGACGGCGAGAGAGATGCATCATCTGTCCACTTCTCATCGAAGCACACTGTCACCAAGCAATGGCTGACGCTTCGAGGACGGCTTGAAATTGCTAGGGAGGTGATGCAGCTAAAGTTCCTGGTAAATGTGCTAACAGGGCACACACGTTCGTGGGAGTGTATACATATGATGGGGACCGGCTGTGACACAGCAGTCAACCAAAGTCAAAAAATGTGACTAATCATACAGTGTTTCCTTTACCACTTCGTTAGTGAATGCTGTTCTAAAGGGCGCAATTCCCATCTATCGGTAAGCAGCGCACGTGAGCGAATCTAATAGCAGGACTGTGTTACTACGATTGTACAGAGCAACTCTGTCAATACGCAGGTGTATCAATCAGTAGGGCCATGGTAAACAGAGCGATGTATCGTGTCTGTTGCATAAATAAAGAGTCTTTGATGTAATTGCTTCAGAGAAATATGAAAGTAAGCCTATCAGGAAAGTAATGCGAGACATGTAGCATGGGTCATGTCTTGCAGAACCTCTTACATCTGAGCTGTAGGCCTGCACAGCGTCCCTTTGGCGCAGAGGATAGCGCGTTGGACTTCTAATCCAAAGGTTGTGGGTTCGATCCCCACAAGGAACGGGCAATTTTTAAAAACGTGTGCCAATCTCCAGATGGGTACTGACGTATGGGAAATCACAAGCCTCTGCAAAAGTTGAAAATTGTTGTGACCTCAGTTCTATGCTCAAGTATGTAGACCTTACACATATAAGCCAAATTCTCGTAGATCTGTTATCCATGACGCTGTTATGTGTAAATGCAGTAAAAACGGAACCATATCTTCACGTGCCTGTTGACGGGAATTTTCTTTCAATACCCAATTTTTACCTACTGATATAAATATAGCAATAGAACGCACATTTCGTACAGAAACAAATACAATGAAGAGAAAAGATTTTGAATTACTTCATGAGTCAATGTATGTAATCCCAGTGATGATCTTTAATTCTTCCAGCCCAAGGTGAGAGGGTTTCAGTTTTCTCGGCCACAAGTGAGAAAAGTAGACAGTTCCACAACAAGATATTCTGCTATGTTTCCTTAAGTGCTTCCATTAAACAATGGCACTCTGTATCTATAGAAACGGCGACAATTTTCACTTCGGCACAGGGGGCTTTTACTGGAGACTGTCAAGGGGGAACTTGCTAGATACATGAAGGGAGAAGATCAGACAGAGACGTCTGACGCTCCGCTGACGCTTGCCGAAAACTACATTAAGTATGATTCCCGCCTATAACTGACGGCGAGAGAGATGCATCATCTGTCCACTTCTCATCGAAGCACACTGTCACCAAGCAATGGCTGACGCTTCGAGGACGGCTTGAAATTGCTAGGGAGGTGATGCAGCTAAAGTTCCTGGTAAATGTGCTAACAGGGCACACACGTTCGTGGGAGTGTATACATATGATGGGGACCGGCTGTGACACAGCAGTCAACCAAAGTCAAAAAATGTGACTAATCATACAGTGTTTCCTTTACCACTTCGTTAGTGAATGCTGTTCTAAAGGGCGCAATTCCCATCTATCGGTAAGCAGCGCACGTGAGCGAATCTAATAGCAGGACTGTGTTACTACGATTGTACAGAGCAACTCTGTCAATACGCAGGTGTATCAATCAGTAGGGCCATGGTAAACAGAGCGATGTATCGTGTCTGTTGCATAAATAAAGAGTCTTTGATGTAATTGCTTCAGAGAAATATGAAAGTAAGCCTATCAGGAAAGTAATGCGAGACATGTAGCATGGGTCATGTCTTGCAGAACCTCTTACATCTGAGCTGTAGGCCTGCACAGCGTCCCTTTGGCGCAGAGGATAGCGCGTTGGACTTCTAATCCAAAGGTCGTGGGTTCGATCCCCACAAGGGACGGGCAATTTTTAAAAACGTGTGCCAATCTCCAGATGGGTACTGACGTATGGGAAATCACAAGCCTCTGCAAAAGTTGAAAATTGTTGTGACCTCAGTTCTATGCTCAAGTATGTAGACCTTACACATATAAGCCAAATTCTCGTAGATCTGTTATCCATGACGCTGTTATGTGTAAATGCAGTAAAAACGGAACCATATCTTCACGTGCCTGTTGACGGGAATTTTCTTTCAATACCCAATTTTTACCTACTGATATAAATATAGCAATAGAACGCACATTTCGTACAGAAACAAATACAATGAAGAGAAAAGATTTTGAATTACTTCATGAGTCAATGTATGTAATCCCAGTGATGATCTTTAATTCTTCCAGCCCAAGGTGAGAGGGTTTCAGTTTTCTCGGCCACAAGTGAGAAAAGTAGACAGTTCCACAACAAGATATTCTGCTATGTTTCCTTAAGTGCTTCCATTAAACAATGGCACTCTGTATCTATAGAAACGGCGACAATTTTCACTTCGGCACAGGGGGCTTTTACTGGAGACTGTCAAAGGGGAACTTGCTAGATACATGAAGGGAGAAGATCAGACAGAGACGTCTGACGCTCCGCTGACGCTTGCCGAAAACTACATTAAGTATGATTCCCGCCTATAACTGACGGCGAGAGAGATGCATCATCTGTCCACTTCTCATCGAAGCACACTGTCACCAAGCAATGGCTGACGCTTCGAGGACGGCTTGAAATTGCTAGGGAGGTGATGCAGCTAAAGTTCCTGGTAAATGTGCTAACAGGGCACACACGTTCGTGGGAGTGTATACATATGATGGGGACCGGCTGTGACACAGCAGTCAACCAAAGTCAAAAAATGTGACTAATCATACAGTGTTTCCTTTACCACTTCGTTAGTGAATGCTGTTCTAAAGAGCGCAATTCCCATCTATCGGTAAGCAGCGCACATGAGCGAATCTAATAGCAGGACTGTGTTACTACGATTGTACAGAGCAACTCTGTCAATACGCAGGTGTATCAATCAGTAGGGCCATGGTAAACAGAGCGATGTATCGTGTCTGTTGCATAAATAAAGAGTCTTTGATGTAATTGCTTCAGAGAAATATGAAAGTAAGCCTATCAGGAAAGTAATGCGAGACATGTAGCATGGGTCATGTCTTGCAGAACCTATTACATCTGAGCTGTAGGCCTGCACAGCGTCCCTTTGGCGCAGAGGATAGCGCGTTGGACTTCTAATCCAAAGGTCGTGGGTTCGATCCCCACAAGGGACGGGCAATTTTTAAAAACGTGTGCCAATCTCCAGATGATTACTGACGTATGGGAAATCACAAGCCTCTGCAAAAGTTGAAAATTGTTGTGACCTCAGTTCTATGCTCAAGTATGTAGACCTTACACATATAAGCCAAATTCTCGTAGATCTGTTATCCATGACGCTGTTATGTGTAAATGCAGTAAAAACGGAACCATATCTTCACGTGCCTGTTGACGGGAATTTTCTTTCAATACCCAATTTTTACCTACTGATATAAATATAGCAATAGAACGCACATTTCGTACAGAAACAAATACAATGAAGAGAAAAGATTTTGAATTACTTCATGAGTCAATGTATGTAATCCCAGTGATGATCTTTAATTCTTCCAGCCCAAGGTGAGAGGGTTTCAGTTTTCTCGGCCACAAGTGAGAAAAGTAGACAGTTCCACAACAAGATATTCTGCTATGTTTCCTTAAGTGCTTCCATTAAACAATGGCACTCTGTATCTATAGAAACGGCGACAATTTTCACTTCGGCACAGGGGGCTTTTACTGGAGACTGTCAAGGGGGAACTTGCTAGATACATGAAGGGAGAAGATCAGACAGAGACGTCTGACGCTCCGCTGACGCTTGCCGAAAACTACATTATGTATGATTCCCGCCTATAACTGACGGCGAGAGAGATGCATCATCTGTCCACTTCTCATCAAAGCACACTGTCACCAAGCAATGGCTGACGCTTCGAGGACGGCTTGAAATTGCTATGGAGGTGATGCAGCTAAAGTTCCTGGTAAATGTGCTAACAGGGCACACACGTTCGTGGGAGTGTATACATATGATGGGGACCGGCTGTGACACAGCAGTCAACCAAAGTCAAAAAATGTGACTAATCATACAGTGTTTCCTTTACCACTTCGTTAGTGAATGCTGTTCTAAAGGGCGGAATTCCCATCTATCGGTAAGCAGCGCACGTGAGCGAATCTAATAGCAGGACTGTGTTACTACGATTGTACAGAGCAACTCTGTCAATACGCAGGTGTATCAATCAGTAGGGCCATGGTAAACAGAGCGATGTATCGTGTCTGTTGCATAAATAAAGAGTCTTTGATGTAATTGCTTCAGAGAAATATGAAAGTAAGCCTATCAGGAAAGTAATGCGAGACATGTAGCATGGGTCATGTCTTGCAGAACCTCTTACATCTGAGCTGTAGGACTGCAGAGCGTCCCTTTGGCGCAGAGGATAGCGCGTTGGACTTCTAAACCAAAGGTCGTGGGTTCGATCCCCACAAGGGATGGGCAATTTTTAAAAACGTGTGCCAATCTCCAGATGGGTACTGACGTATGGGAAATCACAAGCCTCTGCAAAAGTTGAAAATTGTTGTGACCTCAGTTCTATGCTCAAGTATGTAGACCTTACACATATAAGCCAAATTCTCGTAGATCTGTTATCCATGACGCTGTTATGTGTAAATGCAGTAAAAACGGAACCATATCTTCACGTGCCTGTTGACGGGAATTTTCTTTCAATACCCAATTTTTACCTACTGATATAAATATAGCAATAGAACGCACATTTCGTACAGAAACAAATACAATGAAGAGAAAAGATTTTGAATTACTTCATGAGTCAATGTATGTAATCCCAGTGATGATCTTTAATTCTTCCAGCCCAAGGTGAGAGGGTTTCAGTTTTCTCGGCCACAAGTGAGAAAAGTAGACAGTTCCACAACAAGATATTCTGCTATGTTTCCTTAAGTGCTTCCATTAAACAATGGCACTCTGTATCTATAGAAACGGCGACAATTTTCACTTCGGCACAGGGGGCTTTTACTGGAGACTGTCAAGGGGGAACTTGCTAGATACATGAAGGGAGAAGATCAGACAGAGACGTCTGACGCTCCGCTGACGCTTGCCGAAAACTACATTAAGTATGATTCCCGCCTATAACTGACGGCGAGAGAGATGCATCATCTGTCCACTTCTCATCGAAGCACACTGTCACCAAGCAATGGCTGACGCTTCGAGGACGGCTTGAAATTGCTAGGGAGGTGATGCAGCTAAAGTTCCTGGTAAATGTGCTAACAGGGCACACACGTTCGTGGGAGTGTATACATATGATGGGGACCGGCTGTGACACAGCAGTCAACCAAAGTCAAAAAATGTGACTAATCATACAGTGTTTCCTTTACCACTTCGTTAGTGAATGCTGTTCTAAAGAGCGCAATTCCCATCTATCGGTAAGCAGCGCACGTGAGCGAATCTAATAGCAGGACTGTGTTACTACGATTGTACAGAGCAACTCTGTAAATACGCAGGTGTATCAATCAGTAGGGCCATGGTAAACAGAGCGATGTATCGTGTCTGTTGCATAAATAAAGAGTCTTTGATGTAATTGCTTCAGAGAAATATGAAAGTAAGCCTATCAGGAAAGTAATGCGAGACATGTAGCATGGGTCATGTCTTGCAGAACCTCTTACATCTGAGCTGTAGGCCTGCACAGCGTCCCTTTGGCGCAGAGGATAGCGCGTTGGACTTCTAATCCAAAGGTCGTGGGTTCGATCCCCACAAGGGACGGGCAATTTTTAAAAACGTGTGCCAATCTCCAGATGGGTACTGACGTATGGGAAATCATAAGCCTCTGCAAAAGTTGAAAATTGTTGTGACCTCAGTTCTATGCTCAAGTATGTAGACCTTACACATATAAGCCAAATTCTCGTAGATCTGTTATCCATGACGCTGTTATGTGTAAATGCAGTAAAAGCGGAACCATATCTTCACGTGCCTGTTGACGGGAATTTTCTTTCAATACCCAATTTTTACCTACTGATATAAATATAGCAATAGAACGCACATTTCGTACAGAAACAAATACAATGAAGAGAAAAGATTTTGAATTACTTCATGAGTCAATGTATGTAATCCCAGTGATGATCTTTAATTCTTCCAGCCCAAGGTGAGAGGGTTTCAGTTTTCTCGGCCACAAGTGAGAAAAGTAGACAGTTCCACAACAAGATATTCTGCTATGTTTCCTTAAGTGCTTCCATTAAACAACGGCACTCTGTATCTATAGAAACGGCGACAATTTTCACTTCGGCACAGGGGGCTTTTACTGGAGACTGTCAAGGGGGAACTTGCTAGATACATGAAGGGAGAAGATCAGACAGAGACGTCTGACGCTCCGCTGACGCTTGCCGAAAACTACATTAAGTATGATTCCCGCCTATAACTGACGGCGAGAGAGATGCATCATCTGTCCACTTCTCATCGAAGCACACTGTCACCAAGCAATGGCTGACGCTTCGAGGACGGCTTGAAATTGCTAGGGAGGTGATGCAGCTAAAGTTCCTGGTAAATGTGCTAACAGGGCACACACGTTCGTGGGAGTGTATACATATGATGGGGACCGGCTGTGACACAGCAGTCAACCAAAGTCAAAAAATGTGACTAATCATACAGTGTTTCCTTTACCACTTCGTTAGTGAATGCTGTTCTAAAGAGCGCAATTCCCATCTATCGGAAAGCAGCGCACGTGAGCGAATCTAATAGCAGGACTGTGTTACTACGATTGTACAGAGCAACTCTGTCAATACGCAGGTGTATCAATCAGTAGGGCCATGGTAAACAGAGCGATGTATCGTGTCTGTTGCATAAATAAAGAGCCTTTGATGTAATTGCTTCAGAGAAATATGAAAGTAAGCCTATCAGGAAAGTAATGCGAGACATGCAGCATGGGTCATGTCTTGCAGAACCTCTTACATCTGAGCTGTAGGCCTGCACAGCGTCCCTTTGGCGCAGAGGGTAGCGCGTTGGACTTCTAATCCAAAGGTCGTGGGTTCGATCCCCACAAGGGACGGGCAATTTTTAAAAACGTGTGCCAATCTCCAGATGGGTACTGACGTATGGGAAATCACAAGCCTCTGCAAAAGTTGAAAATTGTTGTGACCTCAGTTCTATGCTCAAGTATGTAGACCTTACACATATAAGCCAAATTCTCGTAGATCTGTTATCCATGACGCTGTTATGTGTAAATGCAGTAAAAGCGGAACCATATCTTCACGTGCCTGTTGACGGGAATTTTCTTTCAATACCCAATTTTTACCTACTGATATAAATATAGCAATAGAACGCACATTTCGTACAGAAACAAATACAATGAAGAGAAAAGATTTTGAATTACTTCATGAGTCAATGTATGTAATCCCTGTGATGATCTTTAATTCTTCCAGCCCAAGGTGAGAGGGTTTCAGTTTTCTCGGCCACAAGTGAGAGAAGTAGACAGTTCCACAACAAGATATTCTGCTATGTTTCCTTAAGTGCTTCCATTAAACAATGGCACTCTGTATCTATAGAAACGGCGACAATTTTCACTTCGGCACAGGGGGCTTTTACTGGAGACTGTCAAGGGGGAACTTGCTAGATACATGAAGGGAGAAGATCAGACAGAGACGTCTGACGCTCCGCTGACGCTTGCCGAAAACTACATTAAGTATGATTCCCGCCTATAACTGACGGCGAGAGAGATGCATCATCTGTCCACTTCTCATCGAAGCACACTGTCACCAAGCAATGGCTGACGCTTCGAGGACGGCTTGAAATTGCTAGGGAGGTGATGCAGCTAAAGTTCCTGGTAAATGTGCTAACAGGGCACACACGTTCGTGGGAGTGTATACATATGATGGGGACCGGCTGTGACACAGCAGTCAACCAAAGTCAAAAAATGTGACTAATCATACAGTGTTTCCTTTACCACTTCGTTAGTGAATGCTGTTCTAAAGAGCGCAATTCCCATCTATCGGTAAGCAGCGCACGTGAGCGAATCTAATAGCAGGACTGTGTTACTACGATTGTACAGAGCAACTCTGTCAATACGCAGGTGTATCAGTCAGTAGGGCCATGGTAAACAGAGCGATGTATCGTGTCTGTTGCATAAATAAAGAGTCTTTGATGTAATTGCTTCAGAGAAATATGAAAGTAAGCCTATCAGGAAAGTAATGCGAGACATGTAGCATGGGTCATGTCTTGCAGAACCTCTTACATCTGAGCTGTAGGCCTGCACAGCGTCCCTTTGGCGCAGAGGATAGCGCGTTGGACTTCTAAACCAAAGGTCGTGGGTTCGATCCCCACAAGGGATGGGCAATTTTTAAAAACGTGTGCCAATCTCCAGATGGGTACTGACGTATGGGAAATCACAAGCCTCTGCAAAAGTTGAAAATTGTTGTGACCTCAGTTCTATGCTCAAGTATGTAGACCTTACACATATAAGCCAAATTCTCGTAGATCTGTTATCCATGACGCTGTTATGTGTAAATGCAGTAAAAGCGGAACCATATCTTCACGTGCCTGTTGACGGGAATATTCTTTCAATACCCAATTTTTACCTACTGATATAAATATAGCAATAGAACGCACATTTCGTACAGAAACAAATACAATGAAGAGAAAAGATTTTGAATTACTTCATGAGTCAATGTATGTAATCCCAGTGATGATCTTTAATTCTTCCAGCCCAAGGTGAGAGGGTTTCAGTTTTCTCGGCCACAAGTGAGAAAAGTAGACAGTTCCACAACAAGATATTCTGCTATGTTTCCTTAAGTGCTTCCATTAAACAATGGCACTCTGTATCTATAGAAACGGCGACAATTTTCACCTCGGCACAGGGGGCTTTTACTGGAGACTGTCAAGGGGGAACTTGCTAGATACATGAAGGGAGAAGATCAGACAGAGACGTCTGACGCTCCGCTGACGCTTGCCGAAAACTACATTAAGTATGATTCCCGCCTATAACTGACGGCGAGAGAGATGCATCATCTGTCCACTTCTCATCGAAGCACACTGTCACCAAGCAATGGCTGACGCTTCGAGGACGGCTTGAAATTGCTATGGAGGTGATGCAGCTAAAGTTCCTGGTAAATGTGCTAACAGGGCACACACGTTCGTGGGAGTGTATACATATGATGGGGACCGGCTGTGACACAGCAGTCAACCAAAGTCAAAAAATGTGACTAATCATACAGTGTTTCCTTTACCACTTCGTTAGTGAATGCTGTTCTAAAGAGCGCAATTCCCATCTATCGGTAAGCAGCGCACGTGAGCGAATCTAATAGCAGGACTGTGTTACTACGATTGTACAGAGCAACTCTGTCAATACGCAGGTGTATCAATCAGTAGGGCCATGGTAAACAGAGCGATGTATCGTGTCTGTTGCATAAATAAAGAGTCTTTGATGTAATTGCTTCAGAGAAATATGAAAGTAAGCCTATCAGGAAAGTAATGCGAGACATGTAGCATGGGTCATGTCTTGCAGAACCTCTTACATCTGAGCTGTAGGCCTGCACAGCGTCCCTTTGGCGCAGAGGATAGCGCGTTGGACTTCTAATCCAAAGGTCGTGGGTTCGATCCCCACAAGGGACGGGCAATTTTTAAAAACGTGTGCCAATCTCCAGATGGGTACTGACGTATGGGAAATCACAAGCCTCTGCAAAAGTTGAAAATTGTTGTGACCTCAGTTCTATGCTCAAGTATGTAGACCTTACACATATAAGCCAAATTCTCGTAGATCTGTTATCCATGACGCTGTTATGTGTAAATGCAGTAAAAGCGGAACCATATCTTCACGTGCCTGTTGACGGGAATTTTCTTTCAATACCCAATTTTTACCTACTGATATAAATATAGCAATAGAACGCACATTTCGTACAGAAACAAATACAATGAAGAGAAAAGATTTTGAATTACTTCATGAGTCAATGTATGTAATCCCGGTGATGATCTTTAATTCTTCCAGCCCAAGGTGAGAGGGTTTCAGTTTTCTCGGCCACAAGTGAGAAAAGTAGACAGTTCCACAACAAGATATTCTGCTATGTTTCCTTAAGTGCTTCCATTAAACAATGGCACTCTGTATCTATAGAAACGGCGACAATTTTCACTTCGGCACAGGGGGCTTTTACTGGAGACTGTCAAGGGGGAACTTGCTAGATACATGAAGGGAGAAGATCAGACAGAGACGTCTGACGCTCCGCTGACGCTTGCCGAAAACTACATTAAGTATGATTCCCGCCTATAACTGACGGCGAGAGAGATGCATCATCTGTCCACTTCTCATCGAAGCACACTGTCACCAAGCAATGGCTGACGCTTCGAGGACGGCTTGAAATTGCTAGGGAGGTGATGCAGCTAAAGTTCCTGGTAAATGTGCTAACAGGGCACACACGTTCGTGGGAGTGTATACATATGATGGGGACCGGCTGTGACACAGCAGTCAACCAAAGTCAAAAAATGTGACTAATCATACAGTGTTTCCTTTACCACTTCGTTAGTGAATGCTGTTCTAAAGAGCGCAATTCCCATCTATCGGTAAGCAGCGCACGTGAGCGAATCTAATAGCAGGACTGTGTTACTACGATTGTACAGAGCAACTCTGTCGATACACAGGTGTATCAGTCAGTAGGGCCATGGTAAACAGAGCGATGTATCGTGTCTGTTGCATAAATAAAGAGTCTTTGATGTAATTGCTTCAGAGAAATATGAAAGTAAGCCTATCAGGAAAGTAATGCGAGACATGTAGCATGGGTCATGTCTTGCAAAACCTCTTACATCTGAGCTCTAGGCCTGCACAGCGTCCCTTTGGCGCAGAGGATAGCGCATTGGACTTCTAATCCAATGGTCGTGGGTTCGATCCCCACAAGGGACGGGCAATTTTTAAAAACGTGTGCCAATCTCCAGATGGGTACTGACGTATGGGAAATCACAAGCCTCTGCAAAAGTTGAAAATTGTTGTGACCTCAGTTCTATGCTCAAGTATGTAGACCTTACACATATAAGCCAAATTCTCGTAGATCTGTTATCCATGACGCTGTTATGTGCAAATGCAGTAAAAACGGAACCATATCTTCACGTGCCTGTTGACGGGAATTTTCTTTCAATACCCAATTTTTACCTACTGATATAAATATAGCAATAGAACGCACATTTCGTACAGAAACAAATACAATGAAGAGAAAAGATTTTGAATTACTTCATGAGTCAATGTATGTAATCCCAGTGATGATCTTTAATTCTTCCAGCCCAAGGTGAGAGGGTTTCAGTTTTCTAGGCCACAAGTGAGAAAAGTAGACAGTTCCACAACAAGATATTCTGCTAAGTTTCCTTAAGTGCTTCCATTAAACAATGGCACTCTGTATCTATAGAAACGGCGACAATTTTCACTTCGGCACAGGGGGCTTTTACTGGAGACTGTCAAGGGGGAACTTGCTAGATACATGAAGGGAGAAGATCAGACAGAGACGTCTGACGCTCCGCTGACGCTTGCCGAAAACTACATTAAGTATGATTCCCGCCTATAACTGACGGCGAGAGAGATGCATCATCTGTCCACTTCTCATCGAAGCACACTGTCACCAAGCAATGGCTGACGCTTCGAGGACGGCTTGAAATTGCTAGGGAGGTGATGCAGCTAAAGTTCCTGGTAAATGTGCTAACAGGGCACACACGTTCGTGGGAGTGTATACATATGATGGGGACCGGCTGTGACACAGCAGTCAACCAAAGTCAAAAAATGTGACTAATCATACAGTGTTTCCTTTACCACTTCGTTAGTGAATGCTGTTCTAAAGAGCGCAATTCCCATCTATCGGTAAGCAGCGCACGTGAGCGAATCTAATAGCAGGACTGTGTTACTACGATTGTACAGAGCAACTCTGTCAATACGCAGGTGTATCAATCAGTAGGGCCATGGTAAACAGAGCGATGTATCGTGTCTGTTGCATAAATAAAGAGTCTTTGATGTAATTGCTTCAGAGAAATATGAAAGTAAGCCTATCAGGAAAGTAATGCGAGACATGTAGCATGGGTCATGTCTTGCAGAACCTCTTACATCTGAGCTCTAGGCCTGCACAGCGTCCCTTTGGCCCAGAGGATAGCGCGTTGGACTTCTAATCCAAAGGTCGTGGGTTCGATCCCCACAAGGGCCAGGCAATTTTTAAAAACGTGTGCCAATCTCCAGATGGGTACTGACGTATGGGAAATCACAAGCCTCTGCAAAAGTTGAAAATTGTTGTGACCTCAGTTCTATGCTCAAGTATGTAGACCTTACACATATAAGCCAAATTCTCGTAGATCTGTTATCCATGACGCTGTTATGTGTAAATGCAGTAAAAACGGAACCATATCTTCATGTGCCTGTTGACAGGAATTTTCTTTCAATACCCCATTTTTACCTGCTGATATAAATATAGCAATAGAACGCACATTTCGTACAGAAACAAATACAATGAAGAGAAAAGATTTTGAATTACTTCATGAGTCAATGTATGTAATCCCAGTGATGATCTTTAATTCTTCCAGCCCAAGGTGAGAGGGTTTCAGTTTTCTCGGCCACAAGTGAGAAAAGTAGACAGTTCCACAACAAGATATTCTGCTATGTTTCCTTAAGTGCTTCCATTAAACAATGGCACTCTGTATCTATAGAAACGGCGACAATTTTCACTTCGGCACAGGGGGCTTTTACTGGAGACTGTCAAGGGGGAACTTGCTAGATACATGAAGGGAGAAGATCAGACAGAGACGTCTGACGCTCCGCTGACACTTGCCGAAAACTACATTAAGTATGATTCCCGCCTGTAACTGACGGCGAGAGAGATGCATCATCTGTCCACTTCTCATCGAAGCACACTGTCACCAAGCAATGGCTGACGCTTCGAGGACGGCTTGAAATTGCTAGGGAGGTGATGCAGCTGAAGTTCCTGGTAAATGTGCTAACAGGGCACACACGTTCGTGGGAGTGTATACATATGATGGGAACCGGCTGTGACACAGCAGTCAACCAAAGTCAAAAAATGTGACTAATCATACAGTGTTTCCTTTACCACTTCGTTAGTGAATGCTGTTCTAAAGAGCGCAATTCCCATCTATCGGTAAGCAGCGCACGTGAGCGAATCTAATAGCAGGACTGTGTTACTACGATTGTACAGAGCAACTCTGTCAATACGCAGGTGTATCAATCAGTAGGGCCATGGTAAACAGAGCGATGTATCGTGTCTGTTGCATAAATAAAGAGTCTTTGATGTAATTGCTTCAGAGAAATATGAAAGTAAGCCTATCAGGAAAGTAATGCGAGACATGTAGCATGGGTCATGTCTTGCAGAACCTCTTACATCTGAGCTGTAGGCCTGCACAGCGTCCCTTTGGCGCAGAGGATAGCGCGTTGGACTTCTAATCCAAAGGTCGTGGGTTCGATCCCCACAAGGGATGGGCAATTTTTAAAAACTTGTGCCAATCTCCAGATGGGTACTGACGTATGGGAAATCACAAGCCTCTGCAAAAGTTGAAAATTGTTGTGACCTCAGTTCTATGCTCAAGTATGTAGACCTTACACATATAAGCCAAATTCTCGTAGATCTGTTATCCATGACGCTGTTATGTGTAAATGCAGTAAAAACGGAACCATATCTTCACGTGCCTGTTGACGGGAATTTTCTTTCAATACCCAATTTTTACCTACTGATATAAATATAGCAATAGAACGCACATTTCGTACAGAAACAAATACAATGAAGAGAAAAGATTTTGAATTACTTCATGAGTCAATGTATGTAATCCCAGTGATGATCTTTAATTCTTCCAGCCCAAGGTGAGAGGGTTTCAGTTTTCTAGGCCACAAGTGAGCAAAGTAGACAGTTCCACAACAAGATATTCTGCTATGTTTCCTTAAGTGCTTCCATTAAACAATGGCACTCTGTATCTATAGAAACGGCGACAAGTTTCACTTCGGCACAGGGGGCTTTTACTGGAGACTGTCAAGGGGGAACTTGCTAGATACATGAAGGGAGAAGATCAGACAGAGACGTCTGACGCTCCGCTGACGCTTGCCGAAAACTACATTAAGTATGATTCCCGCCTATAACTGACGGCGAGAGAGATGCATCATCTGTCCACTTCTCATTGAAGCACACTGTCACCAAGCAATGGCTGACGCTTCGAGGACGGCTTGAAATTGCTAGGGAGGTGATGCAGCTAAAGTTCCTGGTAAATGTGCTAACAGGGCACACACGTTCGTGGGAGTGTATACATATGATGGGGACCGGCTGTGACACAGCAGTCAACCAAAGTCAAAAAATGTGACTAATCATACAGTGTTTCCTTTACCACTTCGTTAGTGAATGCTGTTCTAAAGAGCGCAATTCCCATCTATCGGTAAGCAGCGCACGTGAGCGAATCTAATAGCAGGACTGTGTTACTACGATTGTACAGAGCAACTCTGTCAATACACAGGTGTATCAATCAGTAGGGCCATGGTAAACAGAGCGATGTATCGTGTCTGTTGCATAAATAAAGAGTCTTTGAAGTAATTGCTTCAGAGAAATATGAAAGTAAGCCTATCAGGAAAGTAATGCGAGACATGTAGCATGGGTCATGTCTTGCAGAACCTCTTACATCTGAGCTGTAGGCCGGCACAGCGTCCCTTTGGCGCAGAGGATAGCGCATTGGACTTCTAATCCAAAGGTCGTGGGTTCGATCCCCACAATGAACGGGCAATTTTTAAAAACGTGTGCCAATCTCCAGATGGGTACTGACGTATGGGAAATCACAAGCCTCTGCAAAAGTTGAAAATTGTTGTGACCTCAGTTCTATGCTCAAGTATGTAGACCTTACACATATAAGCCAAATTCTCGTAGATCTGTTATCCATGACGCTGTTATGTGTAAATGCAGTAAAAACGGAACCATATCTTCACGTGCCTGTTGACGGGAATTTTCTTTCAATACCCAATTTTTACCTACTGATATAAATATAGCAATAGAACGCACATTTCGTACAGAAACAAATACAATGAAGAGAAAAGATTTTGAATTACTTCATGAGTCAATGTATGTAATCCCAGTGATGATCTTTAATTCTTCCAGCCCAAGGTTAGAGGGTTTCAGTTTTCTCGGCCACAAGTGAGAAAAGTAGACAGTTCCACAACAAGATATTCTGCTATGTTTCCTTAAGTGCTTCCATTAAACAATGGCACTCTGTATCTATAGAAACGGCGACAATTTTCACTTCGGCACAGGGGGCTTTTACTGGAGACTGTCAAGGGGGAACTTGCTAGATACATGAAGGGAGAAGATCAGACAGAGACGTCTGACGCTCCGCTGACGCTTGCCGAAAACTACATTAAGTATGATTCCCGCCTATAACTGACGGCGAGAGAGATGCATCATCTGTCCACTTCTCATCGAAGCACACTGTCACCAAGCAATGGCTGACGCTTCGAGGACGGCTTGAAATTGCTAGGGAGGTGATGCAGCTAAAGTTCCTGGTAAATGTGCTAACAGGGCACACACGTTCGTGGGAGTGTATACATATGATGGGGACCGGCTGTGACACAGCAGTCAACCAAAGTCAAAAAATGTGACTAATCATACAGTGTTTCCTTTACCACTTCGTTAGTGAATGCTGTTCTAAAGAGCGCAATTCCCATCTATCGGTAAGCAGCGCACGTGAGCGAATCTAATAGCAGGACTGTGTTACTACGATTGTACAGAGCAACTCTGTCAATACGCAGGTGTATCAATCAGTAGGGCCATGGCAAACAGAGCGATGTATCGTGTCTGTTGCATAAATAAAGAGTCTTTGATGTAATTGCTTCAGAGAAATATGAAAGTAAGCCTATCAGGAAAGTAATGCGAGACATGTAGCATGGGTCATGTCTTGCAAAACCTCTTACATTTGAGCTGTAGGCCTGCACAGCGTCCCTTTGGCGCAGAGGATAGCGCGTTGGACTTCTAATCCAAAGGTCGTGGGTTCGATCCCCGAAAGGGATGGGCAATTTTTGAAACGTGTGCCAATCTCCAGATGGGTACTGACGTATGGGAAATCACAAGCCTCTGCAAAAGTTGAAAATTGTTGTGACCTCAGTTCTATGCTCAAGTATGTAGACCTTACACATATAAGCCAAATTCTCGTAGATCTGTTATCCATGACGCTGTTATGTGTAAATGCAGTAAAAACGGAACCATATCTTCACGTGCCTGTTGACGGGAATTTTCTTTCAATACCCAATTTTTACCTACTGATATAAATATAGCAATAGAACGCACATTTCGTACAGAAACAAATACAATGAAGAGAAAAGATTTTGAATTACTTCATGAGTCAATGTATGTAATCCCAGTGATGATCTTTAATTCTACCAGCCCAAGGTGAGAGGGTTTCAGTTTTCTCGGCCACAAGTGAGAAAAGTAGACAGTTCCACAACAAGATATTCTGCTATGTTTCCTTAAGTGCTTCCATTAAACAATGGCACTCTGTATCTATAGAAACGGCGACAATTTTCACTTCGGCACAGGGGGCTTTTACTGGAGACTGTCAAGGGGGAACTTGCTAGATACATGAAGGGAGAAGATCAGACAGAGACGTCTGACGCTCCGCTGACGCTTGCCGAAAACAACATTATGTATGATTCCCGCCTATAACTGACGGCGAGAGAGATGCATCATCTGTCCACTTCTCATCGAAGCACACTGTCACCAAGCAATGGCTGACGCTTCGAGGACGGCTTGAAATTGCTAGGGAGGTGATGCAGCTAAAGTTCCTGGTAAATGTGCTAACAGGGCACACACGTTCGTGGGAGTGTATACATATGATGGGGACCGGCTGTGACACAGCAGTCAACCAAAGTCAAAAAATGTGACTAATCATACAGTGTTTCCTTTACCACTTCGTTAGTGAATGCTGTTCTAAAGAGCGCAATTCCCATCTATCGGTAAGCAGCGCACGTGAGCGAATCTAATAGCAGGACTGTGTTACTACGATTGTACAGAGCAACTCTGTCAATACACAGGTGTATCAATCAGTAGGGCCATGGTAAACAGAGCGATGTATCGTGTCTGTTGCATAAATAAAGAGTCTTTGAAGTAATTGCTTCAGAGAAATATGAAAGTAAGCCTATCAGGAAAGTAATGCGAGACATGTAGCATGGGTCATGTCTTGCAGAACCTCTTACATCTGAGCTGTAGGCCTGCACAGCGTCCCTTTGGCGCAGAGGATAGCGCGTTGGGCTTCTAATCCAAAGGTCGTGGGTTCGATCCCCACAAGGGACGGGCAATTTTTAAAAACGTGTGCCAATCTCCAGATGGGTACTGACGTATGGGAAATCACAAGCCTCTGCAAAAGTTGAAAATTGTTGTGACCTCAGTTCTATGCTCAAGTATGTAGACATTACACATATAAGCCAAATTCTCGTAGATCTGTTATCCATGACGCTGTTATGTGTAAATGCAGTAAAAACGGAACCATATCTTCACGTGCCTGTTGACGGGAATTTTCTTTCAATACCTAATTTTTACCTACTGATATAAATATAGCAATAGAACGCACATTTCGTACAGAAACAAATACAATGAAGAGAAAAGATTTTGAATTACTTCATGAGTCAATGTATGTAATCCCAGTGATGATCTTTAATTCTTCCAGCCCAAGGTGAGAGGGTTTCAGTTTTCTCGGCCACAAGTGAGAAAAGTAGACAGTTCCACAACAAGATATTCTGCTATGTTTCCTTAAGTGCTTCCATTAAACAATGGCACTCTGTATCTATAGAAACGGCGACAATTTCCACTTCGGCACAGGGGGCTTTTACTGGAGACTGTCAAGGGGGAACTTGCTAGATACATGAAGGGAGAAGATCAGACAGAGACGTCTGACGCTCCACTGACGCTTGTCGAAAACTACATTAAGTATGATTCCCGCCTATAACTGACGGCGAGAGAGATGCATCATCTGTCCACTTCTCATCGAAGCACACTGTCACCAAGCAATGGCTGACGCTTCGAGGACGGCTTGAAATTGCTAGGGAGGTGATGCAGCTAAAGTTCCTGGTAAATGTGCTAACAGGGCACACACGTTCGTGGGAGTGTATACATATGATGGGGACCGGCTGTGACACAGCAGTCAACCAAAGTCAAAAAATGTGATTAATCATACAGTGTTTCCTTTACCACTTCGTTAGTGAATGATGTTCTAAAGAGCGCAATTCCCATCTATCGGTAAGCAGCGCACGTGAGCGAATCTAATAGCAGGACTGTGTTACTACGATTGTACAGAGCAACTCTGTCAATACGCAGGTGTATCAATCAGTAGGGCCATGGTAAACAGAGCGATGTATCGTGTCTTTTGCATAAATAAAGAGTCTTTGATGTAATTGCTTCAGAGAAATATGAAAGTAAGCCTATCAGGAAAGTAATGCGAGACATGTAGCATGGGTCATGTCTTGCAGAACCTTTTACATCTGAGCTCTAGGCCTGCACAGCGTCCCTTTGGCGCAGAGGATAGCGCGTTGGACTTCTAATCCAAAGGTCGTGGGTTCGATCCCCACAAGGGACGGGCAATTTTTAAAAACGTGTGCCAATCTCCAGATGGGTACTGACGTATGGGAAATCACAAGCCTCTGCAAAAGTTGAAAATTGTTGTGACCTCAGTGCTATGCTCAAGTATGTAGACATTACACATATAAGCCAAATTCTCGTAGATCTGTTATCCATGACGCTGTTATGTGTAAATGCAGTAAAAACGGAACCATATCTTCACGTGCCTGTTGACGGGAATTTTCTTTCAATACCCAATTTTTACCTACTGATATAAATATAGCAATAGAACGCACATTTCGTACAGAAACAAATACAATGAAGAGAAAAGATTTTGAATTACTTCATGAGTCAATGTATGTAATCCCAGTGATGATCTTTAATTCTTCCAGCCCAAGGTGAGAGGGTTTAAGTTTTCTCGGCCACAAGTGAGAAAAGTAGACAGTTCCACAACAAGATATTCTGCTATGTTTCCTTAAGTGCTTCCATTAAACAATGGCACTCTGTATCTATAGAAACGGCGACAATTTTCACTTCGGCACAGGGGGCTTTTACTGGAGACTGTCAAGGGGGAACTTGCTAGATACATGAAGGGAGAAGATCAGACAGAGACGTCTGACGCTCCGCTGACGCTTGCCGAAAACTACATTAAGTATGATTCCCGCCTATAACTGACGGCGAGAGAGATGCATCATCTGTCCACTTCTCATCGAAGCACACTGTCACCAAGCAATGGCTGACGCTTCGAGGACGGCTTGAAATTGCTAGGGAGGTGATGCAGCTAAAGTTCCTGGTAAATGTGCTAACAGGGCACACATGTTCGTGGGAGTGTATACATATGATGGGGACCGGCTGTGACACAGCAGTCAACCAAAGTCAAAAAATGTGACTAATCATACAGTGTTTCCTTTACCACTTCGTTAGTGAATGCTGTTCTAAAGAGCGCAATTCCCATCTATCGGTAAGCAGCGCACGTGAGCGAATCTAATAGCAGGACTGTGTCACTACGATTGTACAGAGCAACTCTGTCAATACACAGGTGTATCAATCAGTAGGGCCATGGTAAACAGAGTAATGTATCGTGTCTGTTGCATAAATAAAGAGTCTTTGAAGTAATTGCTTCAGAGAAATATGGAAGTAAGCCTATCAGGAAAGTAATGCGAGACATGTAGCATGGGTCATGTCTTGCAGAACCTCTTACATCTGAGCTCTAGGCCTGCACAGCGTCCCTTTGGCGCAGAGGGTAGCGCGTTGGGCTTCTAATCCAAAGGTCGTGGGTTCGATCCCCACAAGGGACGGGCAATTTTTAAAAACGTGTGCCAATCTCCAGATGGGTACTGACGTATGGGAAATCACAAGCCTCCGCAAAAGTTGAAAATTGTTGTGACCTCAGTTCTATGCTCAAGTATGTAGTCCTTACACATATAAGCCAAATTCTCGTAGATCTGTTATCCATGACGCTGTTATGTGTAAATGCAGTAAAAACGGAACCATATCTTCACGTGCCTGTTGACGGGAATTTTCTTTCAATACCCAATTCTTACCTACTGATATAAATATAGCAATAGAACGCACATTTCGTACAGAAACAAATACAATGTAGAGAAAAGATTTTGAATTACTTCATGGGTCAATGTATGTAATCCCAGTGATGATCTTTAATTCTTCCAGCCCAAGGTGAGAGGGTTTCAGTTTTCTCGGCCACAAGTGAGAAAAGTAGACAGTTCCACAACAAGATATTCTGCTATGTTTCCTTAAGTGCTTCCATTAAACAATGGCACTCTGTATCTATAGAAACGGCGACAATTTTCACTTCGGCACAGGGGGCTTTTACTGGAGACTGTCAAGGGGGAACTTGCTAGATACATGAAGGGAGAAGATCAGACAGAGACGTCTGACGCTCCGCTGACGCTTGCCGAAAACTACATTAAGTATGATTCCCGCCTATAACTGACAGCGAGAGAGATGCATCATCTGTCCACTTCTCATCGAAGCACACTGTCACCAAGCAATGGCTGACGCTTCGAGGACGGCTTGAAATTGCTAGGGAGGTGATGCAGCTAAAGTTCCTGGTAAATGTGCTAACAGGGCACACACGTTCGTGGGAGTGTATACATATGATGGGGACCGGCTGTGACACAGCAGTCAACCAAAGTCAAAAAATGTGACTAATCATACAGTGTTTCCTTTACCACTTCGTTAGTGAATGCTGTTCTAAAGAGCGCAATTCCCATCTATCGGTAAGCGCACGTGAGCGAATCTAATAGCAGGACTGTGTTACTACGATTGTACAGAGCAACTCTGTCAATACGCAGGTGTATCAATCAGTAGGGCCAAGGTAAACAGAGCGATGTATCGTGTCTGTTGCATAAATAAAGAGTCTTTGATGTAATTGCTTCAGAGAAATATGAAAGTAAGCCTATCAGGAAAGTAATGCGAGACATGTAGCATGGGTCATGTCTTGCAGAACCTTTTACATCTGAGCTCTAGGCCTGCACAGCGTCCCTTTGGCGCAGAGGATAGCGCGTTGGACTTCTAATCCAAAGGTCGTGGGTTCGAACCCCACAAGGGACGGGCAATTTTTAAAAACGTGTGCCAATCTCCAGATGGGTACTGACGTATGGGAAATCACAAGCCTCTGCAAAAGTTGAAAATTGTTGTGACCTCAGTGCTATGCTCAAGTATGTAGACATTACACATATAAGCCAAATTCTCGTAGATCTGTTATCCATGACGCTGTTATGTGTAAATGCAGTAAAAACGGAACCATATCTTCACGTGCCTGTTGACGGGAATTTTCTTTCAATACCCAATTTTTACCTACTGATATAAATATAGCAATAGAACGCACATTTCGTACAGAAACAAATACAATGAAGAGAAAAGATTTTGAATTACTTCATGAGTCAATGTATGTAATCCCAGTGATGATCTTTAATTCTTCCAGCCCAAGGTGAGAGGGTTTAAGTTTTCTCGGCCACAAGTGAGAAAAGTAGACAGTTCCACAACAAGATATTCTGCTATGTTTCCTTAAGTGCTTCCATTAAACAATGGCACTCTGTATCTATAGAAACGGCGACAATTTTCACTTCGGCACAGGGGGCTTTTACTGGAGACTGTCAAGGGGGAACTTGCTAGATACATGAAGGGAGAAGATCAGACAGAGACGTCTGACGCTCCGCTGACGCTTGCCGAAAACTACATTAAGTATGATTCCCGCCTATAACTGACGGCGAGAGAGATGCATCATCTGTCCACTTCTCATCGAAGCACACTGTCACCAAGCAATGGCTGACGCTTCGAGGACGGCTTGAAATTGCTAGGGAGGTGATGCAGCTAAAGTTCCTGGTAAATGTGCTAACAGGGCACACATGTTCGTGGGAGTGTATACATATGATGGGGACCGGCTGTGACACAGCAGTCAACCAAAGTCAAAAAATGTGACTAATCATACAGTGTTTCCTTTACCACTTCGTTAGTGAATGCTGTTCTAAAGAGCGCAATTCCCATCTATCGGTAAGCAGCGCACGTGAGCGAATCTAATAGCAGGACTGTGTCACTACGATTGTACAGAGCAACTCTGTTAATACACAGGTGTATCAATCAGTAGGGCCATGGTAAACAGAGTAATGTATCGTGTCTGTTGCATAAATAAAGAGTCTTTGAAGTAATTGCTTCAGAGAAATATGGAAGTAAGCCTATCAGGAAAGTAATGCGAGACATGTAGCATGGGTCATGTCTTGCAGAACCTCTTACATCTGAGCTGTAGGCCTGCACAGCGTCCCTTTGGCGCAGAGGGTAGCGCGTTGGGCTTCTAATCCAAAGGTCGTGGGTTCGATCCCCACAAGGGACGGGCAATTTTTAAAAACGTGTGCCAATCTCCAGATGGGTACTGACGTATGGGAAATCACAAGCCTCTGCAAAAGTTGAAAATTGTTGTGACCTCAGTTCTATGCTCAAGTATGTAGACCTTACACATATAAGCCAAATTCTCGTAGATCTGTTATCCATGACGCTGTTATGTGTAAATGCAGTAAAAACGGAACCATATCTTCACGTGCCTGTTGACGGGAATTTTCTTTCAATACCCAATTTTTACCTACTGATATAAATATAGCAATAGAACGCACATTTCGTACAGAAACAAATACAATGAAGAGAAAAGATTTTGAATTACTTCATGGGTCAATGTATGTAATCCCAGTGATGATCTTTAATTCTTCCAGCCCAAGGTGAGAGGGTTTCAGTTTTCTCGGCCACAAGTGAGAAAAGTAGACAGTTCCACAACAAGATATTCTGCTATGTTTCCTTAAGTGCTTCCATTAAACAATGGCACTCTGTATCTATAGAAACGGCGACAATTTTCACTTCGGCACAGGGGGCTTTTACTGGAGACTGTCAAGGGGGAACTTGCTAGATACATGAAGGGAGAAGATCAGACAGAGACGTCTGACGCTCCGCTGACGCTTGCCGAAAACTACATTAAGTATGATTCCCGCCTATAACTGACGGCGAGAGAGATGCATCATCTGTCCACTTCTCATCGAAGCACACTGTCACCAAGCAATGGCTGACGCTTCGAGGACGGCTTGAAATTGCTAGGGAGGTGATGCAGCTAAAGTTCCTGGTAAATGTGCTAACAGGGCACACACGTTCGTGGGAGTGTATACATATGATGGGGACCGGCTGTGACACACCAGTCAACCAAAGTCAAAAAATGTGACTAATCATACAGTGTTTCCTTTACCACTTCGTTAGTGAATGCTGTTCTAAAGAGCGCAATTCCCATCTATCGGTAAGCAGCGCACGTGAGCGAATCTAATAGCAGGACTGTGTTACTACGATTGTACAGAGCAACTCTGTCAATACGCAGGTGTATCAATCAGTAGGGCCATGGTAAACAGAGCGATGTATCGTGTCTGTTGCATAAATAAAGAGTCTTTGATGTAATTGCTTCAGAGAAATATGAAAGTAAGCCTATCAGGAAAGTAATGCGAGACATGTAGCATGGGTCATGTCTTGCAGAACCTCTTACATCTGAGCTGTAGGCCTGCACAGCGTCCCTTTGGCGCAGAGGATAGCGCGTTGGACTTCTAATCCAAAGGTCGTGGGTTCGATCCCCACAAGGGACGGGCAATTTTTAAAATCGTGTGCCAATCTCCAGATGGGTACTGACGTATGGGAAATCACAAGCCTCTGCAAAAGTTGAAAATTGTTGTGACCTCAGTTCTATGCTCAAGTATGTAGACCTTACACATATAAGCCAAATTCTCGTAGATCTGTTATCCATGACGCTGTTATGTGTAAATGCAGTAAAAACGGAACCATATCTTCACGTGCCTGTTGACGGGAATTTTCTTTCAATACCCAATTTTTACCTACTGATATAAATATAGCAATAGAACGCACATTTCGTACAGAAACAAATACAATGAAGAGAAAAGATTTTGAATTACTTCATGAGTCAATGTATGTAATCAAAGTGATGATCTTTAATTCTTCCAGCCCAAGGTGAGAGGGTTTCAGTTTTCTCGGCCACAAGTGAGAAAAGTAGACAGTTCCACAACAAGATATTCTGCTATGTTTCCTTAAGTGCTTCCATTAAACAATGGCACTCTGTATCTATAGAAACGGCGACAATTTTCACTTCGGCACAGGGGGCTTTTACTGGAGACTGTCAAGGGGGAACTTGCTAGATACATGAAGGGAGAAGATCAGACAGAGACGTCTGACGCTCCGCTGACGCTTGCCGAAAACTACATTAAGTATGATTCCCGCCTATAACTGACAGCGAGAGAGATGCATCATCTGTCCACTTCTCATCGAAGCACACTGTCACCAAGCAATGGCTGACGCTTCGAGGACGGCTTGAAATTGCTAGGGAGGTGATGCAGCTAAAGTTCCTGGTAAATGTGCTAACAGGGCACACACGTTCGTGGGAGTGTATACATATGATGGGGACCGGCTGTGACACACCAGTCAACCAAAGTCAAAAAATGTGACTAATCATACAGTGTTTCCTTTACCACTTCGTTAGTGAATGCTGTTCTAAAGAGCGCAATTCCCATCTATCGGTAAGCAGCGCACGTGAGCGATTCTAATAGCAGGACTGTGTTACTACGATTGTACAGAGCAACTCTGTCAATACGCAGGTGTATCAATCAGTAGGGCCATGGTAAACAGAGCGATGTATCGTGTCTGTTGCATAAATAAAGAGTCTTTGATGTAATTGCTTCAGAGAAATATGAAAGTAACCCTATCAGGAAAGTAATGCGAGACATGTAGCATGGGTCATGTCTTGCAGAACCTCTTACATCTGAGCTCTAGGCCTGCACAGCGTTCCTTTGGCGCAGGGGATAGCGCGTTGGGCTTCTAATCCAAAGGTCGTGGGTTCGATCCCCACAAGGGACGGGCAATTTTTAAAAACGTGTGCCAATCTCCAGATGGGTACTGACGTATGGGAAATCACAAGCCTCTGCAAAAGTTGAAAATTGTTGTGACCTCAGTTCTATGCTCAAGTATGTAGACCTTACACATATAAGCCAAATTCTCGTAGATCTGTTATCCATGACGCTGTTATGTGTAAATGCAGTAAAAACGGAACCATATCTTCACGTGCCTGTTGACGGGAATTTTCTTTCAATACCCAATTCTTACCTACTGATATAAATATAGCAATAGAACGCACATTTCGTACAGAAACAAATACAATGTAGAGAAAAGATTTTGAATTACTTCATGGGTCAATGTATGTAATCCCAGTGATGATCTTTAATTCTTCCAGCCCAAGGTGAGAGGGTTTCAGTTTTCTCGGCCACAAGTGAGAAAAGTAGACAGTTCCACAACAAGATATTCTGCTATGTTTCCTTAAGTGCTTCCATTAAACAATGGCACTCTGTATCTATAGAAACGGCGACAATTTTCACTTCGGCACAGGGGGCTTTTACTGGAGACTGTCAAGGGGGAACTTGCTAGATACATGAAGGGAGAAGATCAGACAGAGACGTCTGACGCTCCGCTGACGCTTGCCGAAAACTACATTAAGTATGATTCCCGCCTATAACTGACAGCGAGAGAGATGCATCATCTGTCCACTTCTCATCGAAGCACACTGTCACCAAGCAATGGCTGACGCTTCGAGGACGGCTTGAAATTGCTAGGGAGGTGATGCAGCTAAAGTTCCTGGTAAATGTGCTAACAGGGCACACACGTTCGTGGGAGTGTATACATATGATGGGGACCGGCTGTGACACAGCAGTCAACCAAAGTCAAAAAATGTGACTAATCATACAGTGTTTCCTTTACCACTTCGTTAGTGAATGCTGTTCTAAAGAGCGCAATTCCCATCTATCGGTAAGCAGCGCACGTGAGCGAATCTAATAGCAGGACTGTGTTACTACGATTGTACAGAGCAACTCTGTCAATACGCAGGTGTATCAATCAGTAGGGCCAAGGTAAACAGAGCGATGTATCGTGTCTGTTGCATAAATAAAGAGTCTTTGATGTAATTGCTTCAGAGAAATATGAAAGTAAGCCTATCAGGAAAGTAATGCGAGACATGTAGCATGGGTCATGTCTTGCAGAACCTCTTACATCTGAGCTGTAGGCCTGCACAGCGTCCCTTTAGCGCAGAGGATAGCGCGTTGGACTTCTAATCCAAAGGTCGTGGGTTCGATCCCCACAAGGGACGGGCGATTTTTAAAAACGTGTGCCAATCTCCAGATGGGTACTGACGTATGGGAAATCACAAGCCTCTGCAAAAGTTGAAAATTGTTGTGACCTCAGTTCTGTGCTCAAGTATGTAGACCTTACACATATAAGCCAAATTCTCGTAGATCTGTTATCCATGACGCTGTTATGTGTAAATGCAGTAAAAACGGAACCATATCTTCACGTGCCTGTTGACGGGAATTTTCTTTCAATACCCAATTTTTACCTACTGATATAAATATAGCAATAGAACGCACATTTCGTACAGAAACAAATACAATGAAGAGAAAAGATTTTGAATTACTTCATGAGTCAATGTATGTAATCCCAGTGATGATCTTTAATTCTTCCAGCCCAAGGTGAGAGGGTTTCAGTTTTCTCGGCCACAAGTGAGAAAAGTAGACAGTTCCACAACAAGATATTCTGCTATGTTTCCTTAAGTGCTTCCATTAAACAATGGCACTCTGTATCTATAGAAACGGCGACAATTTTCACTTCGGCACAGGGGGCTTTTACTGGAGACTGTCAAGGGGGAACTTGCTAGATACATGAAGGGAGAAGATCAGACAGAGACGTCTGACGCTCCGCTGACGCTTGCCGAAAACTACATTAAGTATGATTCCCGCCTATAACTGACGGCGAGAGAGATGCATCATCTGTCCACTTCTCATCGAAGCACACTGTCACCAAGCAATGGCTGACGCTTCGAGGACGGCTTGAAATTGCTAGGGAGGTGATGCAGCTAAAGTTCCTGGTAAATGTGCTAACAGGGCACACACGTTCGTGGGAGTGTATACATATGATGGGGACCGGCTGTGACACACCAGTCAACCAAAGTCAAAAAATGTGACTAATCATACAGTGTTTCCTTTACCACTTCGTTAGTGAATGCTGTTCTAAAGAGCGCAATTCCCATCTATCGGTAAGCAGCGCACGTGAGCGAATCTAATAGCAGGACTGTGTTACTACGATTGTACAGAGCAACTCTGTCAATACGCAGGTGTATCAATCAGTAGGGCCATGGTAAACAGAGCGATGTATCGTGTCTGTTGCATAAATAAAGAGTCTTTGATGTAATTGCTTCAGAGAAATATGAAAGTAAGCCTATCAGGAAAGTAATGCGAGACATGTAGCATGGGTCATGTCTTGCAGAACCTCTTACATCTGAGCTGTAGGCCTGCACAGCGTCCCTTTGGCGCAGAGGATAGCGCGTTGGACTTCTAATCCAAAGGTCGTGGGTTCGATCCCCACAAGGGACGGGCAATTTTTAAAATCGTGTGCCAATCTCCAGATGGGTACTGACGTATGGGAAATCACAAGCCTCTGCAAAAGTTGAAAATTGTTGTGACCTCAGTTCTATGCTCAACTATGTAGACCTTACACATATAAGCCAAATTCTCGTAGATCTGTTATCCATGACGCTGTTATGTGTAAATGCAGTAAAAACGGAACCATATCTTCACGTGCCTGTTGACGGGAATTTTCTTTCAATACCCAATTTTTACCTACTGATATAAATATAGCAATAGAACGCACATTTCGTACAGAAACAAATACAATGAAGAGAAAAGATTTTGAATTACTTCATGAGTCAATGTATGTAATCCCAGTGATGATCTTTAATTCTTCCAGCCCAAGGTGAGAGGGTTTCAGTTTTCTCGGCCACAAGTGAGAAAAGTAGACAGTTCCACAACAAGATATTCTGCTATGTTTCCTTAAGTGCTTCCATTAAACAATGGCACTCTGTATCTATAGAAACGGCGACAATTTTCACTTCGGCACAGGGGGCTTTTACTGGAGACTGTCAAGGGGGAACTTGCTAGATACATGAAGGGAGAAGATCAGACAGAGACGTCTGACGCTCCGCTGACGCTTGCCGAAAACTACATTAAGTATGATTCCCGCCTATAACTGACAGCGAGAGAGATGCATCATCTGTCCACTTCTCATCGAAGCACACTGTCACCAAGCAATGGCTGACGCTTCGAGGACGGCTTGAAATTGCTAGGGAGGTGATGCAGCTAAAGTTCCTGGTAAATGTGCTAACAGGGCACACACGTTCGTGGGAGTGTATACATATGATGGGGACCGGCTGTGACACACCAGTCAACCAAAGTCAAAAAATGTGACTAATCATACAGTGTTTCCTTTACCACTTCGTTAGTGAATGCTGTTCTAAAGAGCGCAATTCCCATCTATCGGTAAGCAGCGCACGTGAGCGAATCTAATAGCAGGACTGTGTTACTACGATTGTACAGAGCAACTCTGTCAATACGCAGGTGTATCAATCAGTAGGGCCATGGTAAACAGAGCGATGTATCGTGTCTGTTGCATAAATAAAGAGTCTTTGAAGTAATTGCTTCAGAGAAATATGAAAGTAAGCCTATCAGGAAAGTAATGCGAGACATGTAGCATGGGTCATGTCTTGCAGAACCTCTTACATCTGAGCTGTAGGCCTGCACAGCGTCCCTTTGGCGCAGAGGATAGCGCGTTGGACTTCTAATCCAAAGGTCGTGGGTTCGATCCCCACAAGGGACGGGCAATTTTTAAAAACGTGTGCCAATCTCCAGATGGGTACTGACGTATGGGAAATCACAAGCCTCTGCAAAAGTTGAAAATTGTTGTGACCTCAGTTCTATGCTCAAGTATGTAGACCTTACACATATAAGCCAAATTCTCGTAGATCTGTTATCCATGACGCTGTTATGTGTAAATGCAGTAAAAACGGAACCATATCTTCACGTGCCTGTTGACGGGAATTTTCTTTCAATACCCAATTTTTACCTACTGATATAAATATAGCAATAGAACGCACATTTCGTACAGAAACAAATACAATGAAGAGAAAAGATTTTGAATTACTTCATGAGTCAATGTATGTAATCCCAGTGATGATCTTTAATTCTTCCAGCCCAAGGTGAGAGGGTTTCAGTTTTCTCGGCCACAAGTGAGAAAAGTAGACAGTTCCACAACAAGATATTCTGCTATGTTTCCTTAAGTGCTTCCATTAAACAATGGCACTCTGTATCTATAGAAACGGCGACAATTTTCACTTCGGCACAGGGGGCTTTTACTGGAGACTGTCAAGGGGGAACTTGCTAGATACATGAAGGGAGAAGATCAGACAGAGACGTCTGACGCTCCACTGACGCTTGCCGAAAACTACATTAAGTATGATTCCCGCCTATAACTGACGGCGAGAGAGATGCATCATCTGTCCACTTCTCATCGAAGCACACTGTCACCAAGCAATGGCTGACGCTTCGAGGACGGCTTGAAATTGCTAGGGAGGTGATGCAGCTAAAGTTCCTGGTAAATGTGCTAACAGGGCACACACGTTCGTGGGAGTGTATACATATGATGGGGACCGGCTGTGACACACCAGTCAACCAAAGTCAAAAAATGTGACTAATCATACAGTGTTTCCTTTACCACTTCGTTAGTGAATGCTGTTCTAAAGAGCGCAATTCCCATCTATCGGTAAGCAGCGCACGTGAGCGAATCTAATAGCAGGACTGTGTTACTACGATTGTACAGAGCAACTCTGTCAATACGCAGGTGTATCAATCAGTAGGGCTATGGTAAACAGAGCGATGTATCGTGTCTGTTGCATAAATAAAGAGTCTTTGATGTAATTGCTTCAGAGAAATATGAAAGTAAGCCTATCAGGAAAGTAATGCGAGACATGTAGCATGGGTCATGTCTTGCAGAACCTCTTACATCTGAGCTCTGGGCCTGCACAGCGTCCCTTTGGCGCAGGGGATAGCGCGTTGGACTTCTAATCCAAAGGTCGTGGGTTCGATCCCCACAAGGGACGGGCAATTTTTAAAAACGTGTGCCAATCTCCAGATGGGTAGTGACGTATGGGAAATCACAAGCCTCTGCAAAAGTTGAAAATTGTTGTGACCTCAGTTCTATGCTCAAGTATGTAGACCTTACACATATAAGCCAAATTCTCGTAGATCTGTTATCCATGACGCTGTTATGTGTAAATGCAGTAAAAGCGGAACCATATCTTCACGTGCCTGTTGACGGGAATTTTCTTTCAATACCCAATTTTTACCTACTGATATAAATATAGCAATAGAACGCACATTTCGTACAGAAACAAATACAATGAAGAGAAAAGATTTTGAATTACTTCATGAGTCAATGTATGTAATCCCAGTGATGATCTTTAATTCTTCCAGCCCAAGGTGAGAGGGTTTCAGTTTTCTCGGCCACAAGTGAGAAAAGTAGACAGTTCCACAACAAGATATTCTGCTATGTTTCCTTAAGTGCTTCCATTAAACAATGGCACTCTGTATCTATAGAAACGGCGACAATTTTCAGTTCGGCACAGGGGGCTTTTACTGGAGACTGTCAAGGGGGAACTTGCTAGATACATGAAGGGAGAAGATCAGACAGAGACGTCTGACGCTCCGCTGACGCTTGCCGAAAACTACATTAAGTATGATTCCCGCCTATAACTGACGGCGAGAGAGATGCATCATCTGTCCACTTCTCATCGAAGCACACTGTCACCAAGCAATGGCTGACGCTTCGAGGACGGCTTGAAATTGCTAGGGAGGTGATGCAGCTAAAGTTCCTGGTAAATGTGCTAACAGGGCACACACGTTCGTGGGAGTGTATACATATGATGGGGACCGGCTGTGACACAGCAGTCAACCAAAGTCAAAAAATGTGACTAATCATACAGTGTTTCCTTTACCACTTCGTTAGTGAATGCTGTTCTAAAGAGCGCAATTCCCATCTATCAGTAAGCAGCGCACGTGAGCGAATCTAATAGCAGGACTGTGTTACTACGATTGTACAGAGCAACTCTGTCAATACGCAGGTGTATCAATCAGTAGGGCCATGGTAAACAGAGCGATGTATCGTGTCTGTTGCATAAATAAAGAGTCTTTGATGTAATTGCTTCAGAGAAATATGAAAGTAAGCCTATCAGGAAAGTAATGCGAGACATGTAGCATGGGTCATGTCTTGCAGAACCTCTTACATCTGAGCTCTAGGCCTGCACAGCGTCCCTTTGGCGCAGAGGATAGCGCGTTGGGCTTCTAATCCAAAGGTCGTGGGTTCGATCCCCACAAGGGACGGGCAATTTTTAAAAACGTGTGCCAATCTCCAGATGGGTAGTGACGTATGGGAAATCACAAGCCTCTGCAAAAGTTGAAAATTGTTGTGACCTCAGTTCTATGCTCAAGTATGTAGACCTTACACATATAAGCCAAATTCTCGTAGATCTGTTATCCATGACGCTGTTATGTGTAAATGCAGTAAAAACGGAACCATATCTTCACGTGCCTGTTGACGGGAATTTTCTTTCAATACCCAATTTTTACCTACTGATATAAATATAGCAATAGAACGCACATTTCGTACAGAAACAAATACAATGAAGAGAAAAGATTTTGAATTACTTCATGAGTCAATGTATGTAATCCCAGTGATGATCTTTAATTCTTCCAGCCCAAGGTGAGAGGGTTTCAGTTTTCTCGGCCACAAGTGAGAAAAGTAGACAGTTCCACAACAAGATATTCTGCTATGTTTCCTTAAGTGCTTCCATTAAACAATGGCACTCTGTATCTATAGAAACGGCGACAATTTTCACTTCGGCACAGGGGGCTTTTACTGGAGACTGTCAAGGGGGAACTTGCTAGATACATGAAGGGAGAAGATCAGACAGAGACGTCTGACGCTCCGCTGACGCTTGCCGAAAACTACATTAAGTATGATTCCCGCCTATAACTGACGGCGAGAGAGATGCATCATCTGTCCACTTCTCATCGAAGCACACTGTCACCAAGCAATGGCTGACGCTTCGAGGACGGCTTGAAATTGCTAGGGAGGTGATGCAGCTAAAGTTCCTGGTAAATGTGCTAACAGGGCACACACGTTCGTGGGAGTGTATACATATGATGGGGACCGGCTGTGACACACCAGTCAACCAAAGTCAAAAAATGTGACTAATCATACAGTGTTTCCTTTACCACTTCGTTAGTGAATGCTGTTCTAAAGAGCGCAATTCCCATCTATCGGTAAGCAGCGCACGTGAGCGAATCTAATAGCAGGACTGTGTTACTACGATTGTACAGAGCAACTCTGTCAATACGCAGGTGTATCAATCAGTAGGGCCATGGTAAACAGAGCGATGTATCGTGTCTGTTGCATAAATAAAGAGTCTTTGATGTAATTGCTTCAGAGAAATATGAAAGTAAGCCTATCAGGAAAGTAATGCGAGACATGTAGCATGGGTCATGTCTTGAAGAACCTCTTACATCTGAGCTCTAGGCCTGCACAGCGTCCCTTTGGAGCAGAGGATAGCGCGTTGGACTTCTAATCCAAAGGTCGTGGGTTCGACCCCCCCAAGGGACCGGCAATTTTTAAAAACGTGTGCCAATCTCCAGATGGGTACTGACGTATGGGAAATCACAAGCCTCTGCAAAAGTTGAAAATTGTTGTGACCTCAGTTCTATGATCAAGTATGTAGACCTTACACATATAAGCCAAATTCTCGTAGATCTGTTATCCATGACGCTGTTATGTGTAAATGCAGTAAAAACAGAACCATATCTTCACGTGCCTGTTGACGGGAATTTTCTTTCAATACCCAATTTTTACCTACTGATATAAATATAGCAATAGAACGCACATTTCGTACAGAAACAAATACAATGAAGAGAAAAGATTTTGAATTACTTCATGAGTCAATGTATGTAATCCCAGTGATGATCTTTAATTCTTCCAGCCCAAGGTGAGAGGGTTTCAGTTTTCTCGGCCACAAGTGAGAAAAGTAGACAGTTCCACAACAAGATATTCTGCTATGTTTCCTTAAGTGCTTCCATTAAACAATGGCACTCTGTATCTATAGAAACGGCGACAATTTTCAGTTCGGCACAGGGGGCTTTTACTGGAGACTGTCAAGGGGGAACTTGCTAGATACATGAAGGGAGAAGATCAGACAGAGACGTCTGACGCTCCGCTGACGCTTGCCGAAAACTACATTAAGTATGATTCCCGCCTATAACTGACGGCGAGAGAGATGCATCATCTGTCCACTTCTCATCGAAGCACACTGTCACCAAGCAATGGCTGACGCTTCGAGGACGGCTTGAAATTGCTAGGGAGGTGATGCAGCTAAAGTTCCTGGTAAATGTGCTAACAGGGCACACACGTTCGTGGGAGTGTATCCATATGATGGGGACCGGCTGTGACACAGCAGTCAACCAAAGTCAAAAAATGTGACTAATCATACAGTGTTTCCTTAACCACTTCGTTAGTGAATGCTGTTCTAAAGAGCGCAATTCCCATCTGTCGGTAAGCAGCGCACGTGAGCGAATCTAATAGCAGGACTGTGTTACTACGATTGTACAGAGCAACTCTGTCAATACGCAGGTGTATCAATCAGTAGGGCCATGGTAAACAGAGCGATGTATCGTGTCTGTTGCATAAATAAAGAGTCTTTGATGTAATTGCTTCAGAGAAATATGAAAGTAAGCCTATCAGGAAAGTAATGCGAGACATGTAGCATGGGTCATGTCTTGCAGAACCTCTTACATCTGAGCTGTAGGCCTGCACAGCGTCCCTTTGGCGCAGAGGATAGCGCGTTGGACTTCTAATCCAGAGGTCGTGGGTTCGATCCCCACAAGGGACGGGCAATTTTTAAAAACGTGTGCCAATCTCCAGATGGGTACTGACGTATGGGAAATCACAAGCCTCTGCAAAAGTTGAAAATTGTTGTGACCTCAGTTCTATGATCAAGTATGTAGACCTTACACATATAAGCCAAATTCTCGTAGATCTGTTATCCATGACGCTGTTATGTGTAAATGCAGTAAAAACGGAACCATATCTTCACGTGCCTGTTGACGGGAATTTTCTTTCAATACCCCATTTATACCTACTGATATAAATATAGCAATAGAACGCACATTTCGTACAGAAACAAATACAATGAAGAGAAAAGATTTTGAATTACTTCATGAGTCAATGTATGTAATCCCAGTGATGATCTTTAATTCTTCCAGCCCAAGGTGAGAGGGTTTCAGTTTTCTCGGCCACAAGTGAGAAAAGTAGACAGTTCCACAACAAGATATTCTGCTATGTTTCCTTAAGTGCTTCCATTAAACAATGGCACTCTGTATCTATAGAAACGGCGACAATTTTCACTTCGGCACAGGGGGCTTTTACTGGAGACTGTCAAGGGGGAACTTGCTAGATACATGAAGGGAGAAGATCAGACAGAGACGTCTGACGCTCCGCTGACGCTTGCCGAAAACTACATTAAGTATGATTCCCGCCTATAACTGACGGCGAGAGAGATGCATCATCTGTCCACTTCTCATCGAAGCACACTGTCACCAAGCAATGGCTGACGCTTCGAGGACGGCTTGAAATTGCTAGGGAGGTGATGCAGCTAAAGTTCCTGGTAAATGTGCTAACAGGGCACACACGTTCGTGGGAGTGTATCCATATGATGGGGACCGGCTGTGACACAGCAGTCAACCAAAGTCAAAAAATGTGACTAATCATACAGTGTTTCCTTTACCACTTCGTTAGTGAATGCTGTTCTAAAGAGCGCAATTCCCATCTATCGGTAAGCAGCGCACGTGAGCGAATCTAATAGCAGGACTGTGTTACTACGATTGTACAGAGCAACTCTGTCAATACGCAGGTGTATCAATCAGTAGGGCCATGGTAAACAGAGCGATGTATCGTGTCTGTTGCATAAATAAAGAGTCTTTGATGTAATTGCTTCAGAGAAATATGAAAGTAAGCCTATCAGGAAAGTAATGCGAGACATGTAGCATGGGTCATGTCTTGCGGAACCTCTTACATCTGAGCTCTAGGCCTGCACAGCGTCCCTTTGGCGCAGAGGATAGCGCGTTGGACTTCTAATCCAAAGGTCGTGGGTTCGATCCCCGCAAGGGACGGGCAATTTTTAAAAACGTGTGCCAATCTCCAGATGGGTACTGACGTATGGGAAGTCACAAGCCGCTGCAAAAGTTGAAAATTGTTGTGACCTCAGTTCTATGCTCAAGTATGTAGACCTTACACATATAAGCCAAATTCTCGTAGATCTGTTATCCATGACGCTGTTATGTGTAAATGCAGTAAAAACGGAACCATATCTTCACATGCCTGTTGACGGGAATTTTCTTTCAATACCCAATTTTTACCTACTGATATAAATATAGCAATAGAACGCACATTTCGTACAGAAACAAATACAATGAAGAGAAAAGATTTTGAATTACTTCATGAGTCAATGTATGTAATCCCAGTGATGATCTTTAATTCTTCCAGCCCAAGGTGAGAGGGTTTCAGTTTTCTCGGCCACAAGTGAGAAAAGTAGACAGTTCCACAACAAGATATTCTGCTATGTTTCCTTAAGTGCTTCCATTAAACAATGGCACTCTGTATCTATAGAAACGGCGACAATTTTCACTTCGGCACAGGGGGCTTTTACTGGAGACTGTCAAGGGGGAACTTGCTAGATACATGAAGGGAGAAGATCAGACAGAGACGTCTGACGCTCCGCTGACACTTGCCGAAAACTACATTAAGTATGATTCCCGCCTATAACTGACGGCGAGAGAGATGCATCATCTGTCCACTTCTCATCGAAGCACACTGTCACCAAGCAATGGCTGACGCTTCGAGGACAGCTTGAAATTGCTAGGGAGGTGATGCAGCTGAAGTTCCTGGTAAATGTGCTAACAGGGCACACACGTTCGTGGGAGTGTATACATATGATGGGGACCGGCTGTGACACAGCAGTCAACCAAAGTCAAAAAAAGTGACTAATCATACAGTGTTTCCTTTACCACTTCGTTAGTGAATGCTGTTCTAAAGAGCGCAATTCCCATCTATCGGTAAGCAGCGCACGTGAGCGAATCTAATAGCAGGACTGTGTTACTACGATTGTACAGAGCAACTCTGTCAATACGCAGGTGTATCAATCAGTAGGGCCATGGTAAACAGAGCGATGTATCGTGTCTGTTGCATAAATAAAGAGTCTTTGATGTAATTGCTTCAGAGAAATATGAAAGTAAGCCTATCAGGAAAGTAATGCGAGACATGTAGCATGGGTCATGTCTTGCAGAACCTCTTACATCTGAGCTCTAGGCCTGCACAGCGTCCCTTTGGCGCAGGGGATAGCGCGTTGGACTTCTAATCCAAAGGTCGTGGGTTCGATCCCCACAACAGACGGGCAATTTTTAAAAACGTGTGCCAATCTCCAGATGGGTACTGACGTATGGGAAATCACAAGCCTCTGCAAAATTTGAAAATTGTTGTGACCTCAGTTCTATGCTCAAGTATGTAGACCTTACACATATAAGCCAAATTCTCGTAGATCTGTTATCCATGACGCTGTTATGTGTAAATGCAGTAAAAACGGAACCATATCTTCACGTGCCGGTTGACGGGAATTTTCTTTCAATACCCAATTTTAACCTACTGATATAAATATAGCAATAGAACGCACATTTCGTACAGAAACAAATACAAAGAAGAGAAAAGATTTTGAATTACTTCAAGAGTCAATGTATGTAATCCCAGTGATGATCTTTAATTCTTCCAGCCCAAGGTGAGAGGGTTTCAGTTTTCTCGGCCACAAGTGGGAAAAGTAGACAGTTCCACAACAAGATATTCTGCTATGTTTCCTTAAGTGCTTCCATTAAACAATGGCACTCTGTATCTATAGAAACGGCGACAATTTTCACTTCAGCACAGGGGGCTTTTACTGGAGACTGTCAAGGGGGAACTTGCTAGATACATGAAGGGAGAAGATCAGACAGAGACGTCTGACGCTCCGCTGACGCTTGCCGAAAACTACATTAAGTATGATTCCCGCCTATAACTGACGGCGAGAGAGATGCATCATCTGTCCACTTCTCATCGAAGCACACTGTCACCAAGCAATGGCTGACGCTTCAAGGACGGCTTGAAATTGCTAGGGAGGTGATGCAGCTAAAGTTCCTGGTAAATGTGCTAACAGGGCACACACGTTCGTGGGAGTGTGTACATATGATGGGGACCGGCTGTGACACAGCAGTCAACCAAAGTCAAAAAATGTGACTAATCATACAGTGTTTCCTTTACCACTTCGTTAGTGAATGCTGTTCTAAAGAGCGCAATTCCCATCTATCGGTAAGCAGCGCACGTGAGCGAATCTAATAGCAGGACTGTGTTACTACGATTGTACAGAGCAACTCTGTCAATACGCAGGTGTATCAGTCAGTAGGGCCATGGTAAACAGAGCGATGTATCGTGTCTGTTGCATAAATAAAGAGTCTTTGATGTAATTGCTTCAGAGAAATATGAAAGTAAGCCTATCAGGAAAGTAATGCGAGACATGTAGCATGGGTCATGTCTTGCAGAACCTCTTACATCTGAGATCTAGGCCTGCACAGCGTTCCTTTGGCGCAGAGGATAGCGAGTTGGACTTCTAATCCAAAGGTCGTTGGTTCGATCCCCACAAGGGACGGGCAATTTTTAAAAACGTGTGCCAATCTCCAGATGGGTACTGACGTATGGGAAATCACAAGCCTCTGCAAAAGTTGAAAATTGTTGTGACCTCAGTTCTATGCTCAAGTATGTAGTCCTTACACATATAAGCCAAATTCTCGTAGATCTGTTATCCATGACGCTGTTATGTGTAAATGCAGTAAAAACGGAACCATATCTTCACGTGCCTGTTGACGGGAATTTTCTTTCAATACCCAATTTTTACCTACTGATATAAATATAGCAATAGAAAGCACATTTCGTACAGAAACAAATACAATGAAGAGAAAAGATTTTGAATTACTTCATGAGTCAATGTATGTAATCCCAGTGATGATCTTTAATTCTTCCAGCCCAAGGTGAGAGGGTTTCAGTTTTCTCGGCCACAAGTGAGAAAAGTAGACAGTTCCACAACAAGATATTCTGCTATGTTTCCTTAAGTGCTTCCATTAAACAATGGCACTCTGTATCTATAGAAACGGCGACAATTTTCACTTCGGCACAGGGGGCTTTTACTGGAGACTGTCAAGGGGGAACTTGCTAGATACATGAAGGGAGAAGATCAGACAGAGACGTCTGACGCTTGCCGAAAACTACATTAAGTATGATTCCCGCCTATAACTGACGGCGAGAGAGATGCATCATCTGTCCACTTCTCATCGAAGCACACTGTCACCAAGCAATGGCTGACGCTTCGAGGACAGCTTGAAATTGCTAGGGAGGTGATGCAGCTAAAGTTCCTGGTAAATGTGCTAACAGGGCACACACGTTCGTGGGAGTGTATACATATGATGGGGACCGGCTGTGACACAGCAGTCAACCAAAGTCAAAAAATGTGACTAATCATACAGTGTTTCCTTTACCACTTCGTTAGTGAATGCTGTTCTAAAGAGCGCAATTCCCATCTATCGGTAAGCAGCGCACGTGAGCGAATCTAATAGCAGGACTGTGTTACTACGATTGTACAGAGCAACTCTGTCAATACGCAGGTGTATCAATCAGTAGGGCCATGGTAAACAGAGCGATGTATCGTGTCTGTTGCATAAATAAAGAGTCTTTGATGTAATTGCTTCAGAGAAATATGAAAGTAAGCCTATCAGGAAAGTAATGCGAGACATGTAGCATGGGTCATGTCTTGCAGAACCTCTTACATCTGAGCTCTAGGCCTGCACAGCGTTCCTTTGGCGCAGGGGATAGCGCGTTGGACTTCTAATTAAAAGGTCGTGGGTTCGGTCCCCACAAGGGACGGGCAATTTTTAAAAACGTGTGCCAATCTCCAGATGGGTACTGACGTATGGGAAATCACAAGCCTCTGCAAAAGTTGAAAATTGTTGTGACCTCAGTTCTATGCTCAAGTATGTAGACCTTACACATATAAGCCAAATTCTCGTAGATCTGTTATCCATGACGCTGTTATGTGTAAATGCAGTAAAAACGGAACCATATCTTCACGTGCCTGTTGACGGGAATTTTCTTTCAATACCCAATTTTTACCTACTGATATAAATATAGCAATAGAACGCACATTTCGTACAGAAACAAATACAATGAAGAGAAAAGATTTTGAATTACTTCATGAGTCAATGTATGTAATCCCAGTGATGATCTTTAATTCTTCCAGCCCAAGGTGAGAGGGTTTCAGTTTTCTCGGCCACAAGTGAGAAAAGTAGACAGTTCCACAACAAGATATTCTGCTATGTTTCCTTAAGTGCTTCCATTAAACAATGGCACTCTGTATCTATAGAAACGGCGACAATTTTCACTTCGGCACAGGGTGCTTTTACTGGAGACTGTCAAGGGGGAACTTGCTAGATACATGAAGGGAGAAGATCAGACAGAGACGTCTGACGCTCCGCTGACGCTTGCCGAAAACTACATTAAGTATGATTCCCGCCTATAACTGACGGCGAGAGAGATGCATCATCTGTCCACTTCTCATCGAAGCACACTGTCACCAAGCAATGGCTGACGCTTCGAGGACAGCTTGAAATTGCTAGGGAGGTGATGCAGCTAAAGTTCCTGGTAAATGTGCTAACAGGGCACACACGTTCGTGGGAGTGTATACATATGATGGGGACCGGCTGTGACACAGCAGTCAACCAAAGTCAAAAAATGTGACTAATCATACAGTGTTTCCTTTACCACTTCGTTAGTGAATGCTGTTCTAAAGAGCGCAATTCCCATCTATCGGTAAGCAGCGCACGTGAGCGAATCTAATAGCAGGACTGTGTTACTACGATTGTACAGAGCAACTCTGTCAATACGCAGGTGTATCAATCAGTAGGGCCATGGTAAACAGAGCGATGTATCGTGTCTGTTGCATAAATAAAGAGTCTTTGATGTAATTGCTTCAGAGAAATATGAAAGTAAGCCTATCAGGAAAGTAATGCGAGACATGTAGCATGGGTCATGTCTTGCAGAACCTCTTACATCTGAGCTCTAGGCCTGCACAGCGTTCCTTTGGCGCAGGGGATAGCGCGTTGGACTTCTAATTAAAAGGTCGTGGGTTCGATCCCCACAAGGGACGGGCAATTTTTAAAAACGTGTGCCAATCTCCAGATGGGTACTGACGTATGGGAAATCACAAGCCTCTGCAAAAGTTGAAAATTGTTGTGACCTCAGTTCTATGCTCAAGTATGTAGACCTTACACATATAAGCCAAATTCTCGTAGATCTGTTATCCATGACGCTGTTATGTGTAAATGCAGTAAAAACGGAACCATATCTTCACGTGCCTGTTGACGGGAATTTTCTTTCAATACCCAATTTTTACCTACTGATATAAATATAGCAATAGAACGCACATTTCGTACAGAAACAAATACAATGAAGAGAAAAGATTTTGAATTACTTCATGAGTCAATGTATGTAATCCCAGTGATGATCTTTAATTCTTCCAGCCCAAGGTGAGAGGGTTTCAGTTTTCTCGGCCACAAGTGAGAAAAGTAGACAGTTCCACAACAAGATATTCTGCTATGTTTCCTTAAGTGCTTCCATTAAACAATGGCACTCTGTATCTATAGAAACGGCGACAATTTTCACTTCGGCACAGGGGGCTTTTACTGGAGACTGTCAAGGGGGAACTTGCTAGATACATGAAGGGAGAAGATCAGACAGAGACGTCTGACGCTCCGCTGACGCTTGCCGAAAACTACATTAAGTATGATTCCCGCCTATAACTGACGGCGAGAGAGATGCATCATCTGTCCACTTCTCATCGAAGCACACTGTCACCAAGCAATGGCTGACGCTTCGAGGACGGCTTGAAATTGCTAGGGAGGTGATGCAGCTAAAGTTCCTGGTAAATGTGCTAACAGGGCACACACGTTCGTGGGAGTGTATACATATGATGGGGACCGGCTGTGACACAGCAGTCAACCAAAGTCAAAAAATGTGACTAATCATACAGTGTTTCCTTTACCACTTCGTTAGTGAATGCTGTTCTAAAGAGCGCAATTCCCATCTATCGGTAAGCAGCGCACGTGAGCGAATCTAATAGCAGGACTGTGTTACTACGATTGTACAGAGCAACTCTGTCAATACGCAGGTGTATCAATCAGTAGGGCCATGGTAAACAGAGCGATGTATCGTGTCTGTTGCATAAATAAAGAGTCTTTGATGTAATTGCTTCAGAGAAATATGAAAGTAAGCCTATCAGGAAAGTAATGCGAGACATGTAGCATGGGTCATGTCTTGCAGAACCTCTTACATCTGAGCTCTAGGCCTGCACAGCGTCCCTTTGCCGCAGAGGATAGCGCGTTGGACTTCTAATCCAAAGGTCGAGGGTTCGACCCCCCCAAGGGACGGGCAATTTTTAAAAACGTGTGCCAATCTCCAGATGGGTACTGACGTATGGGAAATCACAAGCCTCTGCAAAATTTGAAAATTGTTGTGACCTCAGTTCTATGCTCAAGTATGTAGACCTTACACATATAAGCCAAATTCTCGTAGATCTGTTATCCATGACGCTGTTATGTGTAAATGCAGTAAAAACGGAACCATATCTTCACGTGCCTGTTGACGGGAATTTTCTTTCAATACCCAATTTTTACCTACTGATATAAATATAGCAATAGAACGCACATTTCGTACAGAAACAAATACAATGAAGAGAAAAGATTTTGAATTACTTCATGAGTCAATGTATGTAATCCCAATGATGATCTTTAATTCTTCCAGCCCAAGGTGAGAGGGTTTCAGTTTTCTCGGCCACAAGTGAGAAAAGTAGACAGTTCCACAACAAGATATTCTGCTATGTTTCCTTAAGTGCTTCCATTAAACAATGGCACTCTGTATCTATAGAAACGGCGACAATTTTCACTTCGGCACAGGGGGCTTTTACTGGAGACTGTCAAGGGGGAACTTGCTAGATACATGAAGGGAGAAGATCAGACAGAGACGTCTGACGCTCCGCTGACGCTTGCCGAAAACTACATTAAGTATGATTCCCGCCTATAACTGACGGCGAGAGAGATGCATCATCTGTCCACTTCTCATCGAAGCACACTGTCACCAAGCAATGGCTGACGCTTCGAGGACGGCTTGAAATTGCTAGGGAGGTGATGCAGCTAAAGTTCCTGGTAAATGTGCTAACAGGGCACACACGTTCGTGGGAGTGTATACATATGATGGGGACCGGCTGTGACACAGCAGTCAACCAAAGTCAAAAAATGTGACTAATCATACAGTGTTTCCTTTACCACTTCGTTAGTGAATGCTGTTCTAAAGAGCGCAATTCCCATCTATCGGTAAGCAGCGCACGTGAGCGAATCTAATAGCAGGACTGTGTTACTACGATTGTACAGAGCAACTCTGTCAATACGCAGGTGTATCAATCAGTAGGGCCATGGTAAACAGAGCGATGTATCGTGTCTGTTGCATAAATAAAGAGTCTTTGATGTAATTGCTTCAGAGAAATATGAAAGTAAGCCTATCAGGAAAGTAATGCGAGACATGTAGCATGGGTCATGTCTTGCAGAACCTCTTACATCTGAGCTCTAGGCCTGCACAGCGTCCCTTTGGCGCAGAGGATAGCGCCTTGGACTTCTAATCCAAAGGTCGTGGGTTCGACCCCCCCAAGGGACCCGCAATTTTTAAAAACGTGTGCCAATCTCCAGATGGGTACTGACGTATGGGAAATCACAAGCCTCTGCAAAATTTGAAAATTGTTGTGACGTCAGTTCTATGCTCAAGTATGTAGACCTTACACATATAAGCCAAATTCTCGTAGATCTGTTATCCATGACGCTGTTATGTGTAAATGCAGTAAAAACGGAACCATATCTTCACGTGCCTGTTGACGGGAATTTTCTTTCAATACCCCATTTATACCTACTGATATAAATATAGCAATAGAACGCACATTTCGTACAGAAACAAATACAATGAAGAGAAAAGATTTTGAATTACTTCATGAGTCAATGTATGTAATCCCAGTGATGATCTTTAATTCTTCCAGCCCAAGGTGAGAGGGTTTCAGTTTTCTCGGCCACAAGTGAGAAAAGTAGACAGTTCCACAACAAGATATTCTGCTATGTTTCCTTAAGTGCTTCCATTAAACAATGGCACTCTGTATCTATAGAAACGGCGACAATTTTCACTTCGGCACAGGGGGCTTTTACTGGAGACTGTCAAGGGGGAACTTGCTAGATACATGAAGGGAGAAGATCAGACAGAGACGTCTGACGCTCCGCTGACGCTTGCCGAAAACTACATTAAGTATGATTCCCGCCTATAACTGACGGCGAGAGAGATGCATCATCTGTCCACTTCTCATCGAAGCACACTGTCACCAAGCAATGGCTGACGCTTCGAGGACGGCTTGAAATTGCTAGGGAGGTGATGCAGCTAAAGTTCCTGGTAAATGTGCTAACAGGGCACACACGTTCGTGGGAGTGTATACATATGATGGGGACCGGCTGTGACACAGCAGTCAACCAAAGTCAAAAAATGTGACTAATCATACAGTGTTTCCTTTACCACTTCGTTAGTGAATGCTGTTCTAAAGAGCGCAATTCCCATCTATCGGTAAGCAGCGCACGTGAGCGAATCTAATAGCAGGACTGTGTTACTACGATTGTACAGAGCAACTCTGTCAATACGCAGGTGTATCAATCAGTAGGGCCATGGTAAACAGAGCGATGTATCGTGTCTGTTGCATAAATAAAGAGTCTTTGATGTAATTGCTTCAGAGAAATATGAAAGTAAGCCTATCAGGAAAGTAATGCGAGACATGTAGCATGGGTCATGTCTTGCAGAACCTCTTACATCTGAGCTGTAGGCCTGCACAGCGTCCCCTTGGCGCAGAGGATAGCGCGTTGGACTTCTAATCCAAAGGTCGTGGGTTCGATCCCCACAAGGGACGGGCAATTTTTAAAAACGTGTGCCAATCTCCAGATGGGTACTGACGTATGGGAAATCACAAGCCTCTGCAAAAGTTGAAAATTGTTGTGACCTCAGTTCTATGCTCAAGTATGTAGACCTTACACATATAAGCCAAATTCTCGTAGATCTGTTATCCATGACGCTGTTATGTGTAAATGCAGTAAAAACGGAACCATATCTTCACGTGCCTGTTGACGGGAATTTTCTTTCAATACGCAATTTTTACCTACTGATATAAATATAGCAATAGAACGCACATTTCGTACAGAAACAAATACAATGAAGAGAAAAGATTTTGAATTACTTCATGAGTCAATGTATGTAATCCCAGTGATGATCTTTAATTCTTCCAGCCCAAGGTGAGAGGGTTTCAGTTTTCTCGGACACAAGTGAGAAAAGTAGACAGTTCCACAACAAGATATTCTGCTATGTTTCCTTAAGTGCTTCCATTAAACAATGGCACTCTGTATCTATAGAAACGGCGACAATTTTCACTTCGGCACAGGGGGCATTTACTGGAGACTGTCAAGGGGGAACTTGCTAGATACATGAAGGGAGAAGATCAGACAGAGACGTCTGACGCTTGCCGAAAACTACATTAAGTATGATTCCCGCCTATAACTGACGGTGAGAGAGATGCATCATCTGTCCACTTCTCATCGAAGCACACTGTCACCAAGCAATGGCTGACGCTTCGAGGACGGCTTGAAATTGCTAGGGAGGTGATGCAGCTAAAGTTCCTGGTAAATGTGCTAACAGGGCACACACGTTCGTGGGAGTGTATACATATGATGGGGACCGGCTGTGACACAGCAGTCAACCAAAGTCAAAAAATGTGACTAATCATACAGTGTTTCCTTTACCACTTCGTTAGTGAATGCTGTTCTAAAGAGCGCAATTCCCATCTATCGGTAAGCAGCGCACGTGAGCGAATCTAATAGCAGGACTGTGTTACTACGATTGTACAGAGCAACTCTGTCAATACGCAGGTGTATCAATCAGTAGGGCCATGGTAAACAGAGCGATGTATCGTGTCTGTTGCATAAATAAAGAGTCTTTGATGTAATTGCTTCAGAGAAATATGAAAGTAAGCCTATCAGGAAAGTAATGCGAGACATGTAGCATGGGTCATGTCTTGCAGAACCTCTTACATCTGAGCTCTAGGCCTGCACAGCGTCCCTTTGGCCCAGAGGATAGCGCGTTGGACTTCTAATCCAAAGGTCGTGGGTTCGATCCCCACAAGGGCCAGGCAATTCTTAAAAACGTGTGCCAATCTCCAGATGGGTACTGACGTATGGGAAATCACAAGCCTCTGCAAAAGTTGAAAATTGTTGTGACCTCAGTTCTATGCTCAAGTATGTAGACCTTACACATATAAGCCAAATTCTCGTAGATCTGTTATCCATGACGCTGTTATGTGTAAATGCAGTAAAAACGGAACCATATCTTCATGTGCCTGTTGACAGGAATTTTCTTTCAATACCCCATTTTTACCTGCTGATATAAATATAGCAATAGAACGCACATTTCGTACAGAAACAAATACAATGAAGAGAAAAGATTTTGAATTACTTCATGAGTCAATGTATGTAATCCCAGTGATGATCTTTAATTCTTCCAGCCCAAGGTGAGAGGGTTTCAGTTTTCTCGGCCACAAGTGAGAAAAGTAGACAGTTCCACAACAAGATATTCTGCTATGTTTCCTTAAGTGCTTCCATTAAACAGTGGCGCTCTGTATCTATAGAAACGGCGACAATTTTCACTTCGGCACAGGGGGCTTTTACTGGAGACTGTCAAGGGGGAACTTGCTAGATACATGAAGGGAGAAGATCAGACAGAGACGTCTGACGCTTGCCGAAAACTACATTAAGTATGATTCCCGCCTATAACTGACGGTGAGAGAGATGCATCATCTGTCCACTTCTCATCGAAGCACACTGTCACCAAGCAATGGCTGACGCTTCGAGGACGGCTTGAAATTGCTAGGGAGGTGATGCAGCTAAAGTTCCTGGTAAATGTGCTAACAGGGCACACACGTTCGTGGGAGTGTATACATATGATGGGGACCGGCTGTGACACAGCAGTCAACCAAAGTCAAAAAAAGTGACTAATCATACAGTGTTTCCTTTACCACTTCGTTAGTGAATGCTGTTCTAAAGAGCGCAATTCCCATCTATCGGTAAGCAGCGCACGTGAGCGAATCTAATAGCAGGACTGTGTTACTACGATTGTACAGAGCAACTCTGTCAATACGCAGGTGTATCAATCAGTAGGGCCATGGTAAACAGAGCGATGTATCGTGTCTGTTGCATAAATAAAGAGTCTTTGATGTAATTGCTTCAGAGAAATATGAAAGTAAGCCTATCAGGAAAGTAATGCGAGACATGTAGCATGGGTCATGTCTTGCAGAACCTCTTACATCTGAGCTGTAGGCCTGCACAGCGTCCCTTTGGCGCAGAGGATAGCGCGTTGGACTTCTAATCCAAAGGTCGGGGTTTCGATCCCCACAAGGGACGGGCAATTTTTAAAATCGTGTGCCAATCTCCAGATGGGTACTGACGTATGGGAAATCACAAGCCTCTGCAAAAGTTGAAAATTGTTGTGACCTCAGTTCTATGCTCAAGTATGTAGACCTTACACATATAAGCCAAATTCTCATAGATCTGTTATCCATGACGCTGTTATGTGTAAATGCAGTAAAAACGGAACCATATCGTCACGTGCCTGTTGACGGGAATTTTCTTTCAACACCCAATTTTTACCTACTGATATAAATATAGCAATAGAACGCACATTTCGTACAGAAACAAATACAATGAAGAGAAAAGATTTTGAATTACTTCATGAGTCAATGTATGTAATCCCAGTGATGATCTTTAATTCTTCCAGCCCAAGGTGAGAGGGTTTCAGTTTTCTCGGCCACAAGTGAGAAAAGTAGACAGTTCCACAACAAGATATTCTGCTATGTTTCCTTAAGTGCTTCCATTAAACAATGGCACTCTGTATCTATAGAAACGGCGACAATTTTCACTTCGGCACAGGGGGCTTTTACTGGAGACTGTCAAGGGGGAACTTGCTAGATACATGAAGGGAGAAGATCAGACAGAGACGTCTGACGCTCCGCTGACGCTTGCCGAAAACTACATTAAGTATGATTCCCGCCTATAACTGACGGCGAGAGAGATGCATCATCTGTCCACTTCTCATCGAAGCACACTGTCACCAAGCAATGGCTGACGCTTCGAGGACGGCTTGAAATTGCTAGGGAGGTGATGCAGCTAAAGTTCCTGGTAAATGTGCTAACAGGGCACACACGTTCGTGGGAGTGTATACATATGATGGGGACCGGCTGTGACACAGCAGTCAACCAAAGTCAAAAAATGTGACTAATCATACAGTGTTTCCTTTACCACTTCGTTAGTGAATGCTGTTCTAAAGAGCGCAATTCCCATCTATCGGTAAGCAGCGCACGTGAGCGAATCTAATAGCAGGACTGTGTTACTACGATTGTACAGAGCAACTCTGTCAATACGCAGGTGTATCAACAGTAGGGCCATGGTAAACAGAGCGATGTATCGTGTCTGTTGCATAAATAAAGAGTCTTTGATGTAATTGCTTCAGACAAATATGAAAGTAAGCCTATCAGGAAAGTAATGCGAGACATGTAGCATGGGTCATGTCTTGCAGAACCTCTTACATCTGAGCTCGAGGCCTGCACAGCGTCCCTTTGGCGCAGAGGATAGCGCGTTGGACTTCTAATCCAAAGGTCGTGGGTTCGATCCCCACAAGGGATGGGCAATTTTTAAAAACGTGTGCCAATCTCCAGATGGGTACTGACGTAGGGGAAATCACAAGCCTCTGCAAAAGTTGAAAATTGTTGTGACGTCAGTTCTATGCTCAAGTATGTAGACCTTACACATATAAGCCAAATTCTCGTAGATCTGTTATCCATGACGCTGTTATGTGTAAATGCAGTAAAAACGGAACCATATCTTCACGTGCCTGTTGACGGGAATTTTCTTTCAATACCCAATTTTTACCTACTGATATAAATATAGCAATAGAACACACATTTCGTACAGAAACAAAAACAATGAAGAGAAAACATTTTGAATTACTTCATGAGTCAATGTATGTAATCCCAGTGATGATCTTTAATTCTTCCAGCCCAAGGTGAGAGGGTTTCAGTTTTCTCGGACACAAGTGAGAAAAGTAGACAGTTCCACAACAAGATATTCTGCTATGTTTCCTTAAGTGCTTCCATTAAACAATGGCACTCTGTATCTATAGAAACGGCGACAATTTTCACTTCGGCACAGGGGGCTTTTACTGGAGACTGTCAAGGGGGAACTTGCTAGATACATGAAGGGAGAAGATCAGACAGAGACGTCTGACGCTCCGCTGACGCTTGCCGAAAACTACATTAAGTATGATTCCCGCCTATAACTGACGGCGAGAGAGATGCATCATCTGTCCACTTCTCATCGAAGCACACTGTCACCAAGCAATGGCTGACGCTTCGAGGACAGCTTGAAATTGCTAGGGAGGTGATGCAGCTAAAGTTCCTGGTAAATGTGCTAACAGGGCACACACGTTCGTGGGAGTGTATACATATGATGGGGACCGGCTGTGACACAGCAGTCAACCAAAGTCAAAAAATGTGACTAATCATACAGTGTTTCCTTTACCACTTCGTTAGTGAATGCTGTTCTAAAGAGCGCAATTCCCATCTATCGGTAAGCAGTGCACGTGAGCGAATCTAATAGCAGGACTGTGTTACTACGATTGTACAGAGCAACTCTGTCAATACACAGGTGTATCAATCAGTAGGGCCATGGTAAACAGAGCGATGTATCGTGTCTGTTGCATAAATAAAGAGTCTTTGATGTAATTGCTTCAGACAAATATGAAAGTAAGCCTATCAGGAAAGTAATGCGAGACATGTAGCATGGGTCATGTCTTGCAGAACCTCTTACATCTGAGCTGTAGGCCTGCACAGCGTCCCTTTGGCGCAGAGGATAGCGCGTTGGACTTCTAATCCAAAGGTCGTGGGTTCGATCCCCACAAGGGATGGGCAATTTTTAAAAACGTGTGCCAATCTCCAGATGGGTACTGACGTAGGGGAAATCACAAGCCTCTGCAAAAGTTGAAAATTGTTGTGACCTCAGTTCTATGCTCAAGTATGTAGACCTTACACATATAAGCCAAATTCTCGTAGATCTGTTATCCATGACGCTGTTATGTGTAAATGCAGTAAAAACGGAACCATATCTTCACGTGCCTGTTGACGGGAATTTTCTTTCAATACCCAATTCTTACCTACTGATATAAATATAGCAATAGAACGCACATTTCGTACAGAAACAAATACAATGAAGAGAAAAAATTTTGAATTACTTCATGAGTCAATGTATGTAATCCCAGTGATGATCTTTAATTCTTCCAGCCCAAGGTGAGAGGGTTTCAGTTTTCTCGGCCACAAGTGAGAAAAGCAGTCAGTTCCACAACAAGATATTCTGCTATGTTTCCTTAAGTGCTTCCATTAAACAATGGCACTCTGTATCTATAGAAACGGCGACAATTTTCACTTCGGCACAGGGGGCTTTTACTGGAGACTGTCAAGGGGGAACTTGCTAGATACATGAAGGGAGAAGATCAGACAGAGACGTCTGACGCTCCGCTGACGCTTGCCGAAAACTACATTAAGTATGATTCCCGCCTATAACTGACGGCGAGAGAGATACATCATCTGTCCACTTCTCATCGAAGCACACTGTCACCAAGCAATGGCTGACGCTTCGAGGATGGCTTGAAATTGCTAGGGAGGTGATTCAGCTAAAGTTCCTGGTAAATGTGCTAACAGGGCACACACGTTCGTGGGAGTGTATACATATGATGGGGACCGGCTGTGACACACCAGTCAACCAAAGTCAAAAAATGTGACTAATCATACAGTGTTTCCTTTACCACTTCGTTAGTGAATGCTGTTCTAAAGAGTGCAATTCCCATCTATCGGTAAGCAGCGCACGTGAGCGAATCTAATAGCAGGACTGTGTTACTACGATTGTACAGAGCAACTCTGTCAATACGCAGGTGTATCAATCAGTAGGGCCATGGTAAACAGATCGATGTATCGTGTCTGTTGCATAAATAAAGAGTCTTTGATGTAATTGCTTCAGAGAAATATGAAAGTAAGCCTATCAGGAAAGTAATGCGAGACATGTAGCATGGGTCATGTCTTGCAGAACCTCTTACATCTGAGATCTAGTCCTGCACAGCGTCCCTTTGGCGCAGAGGATAGCGCGTTGGACTTCTAATCCAAAGGTCGTGGGTTCGATCCCCACAAGGGACGGGCAATTTTTAAAAACGTGTGCCAATCTCCAGGTGGGTACTGACGTATGGGAAATCACAAGCCTCTGCAAAAGTTGAAAATTGTTGTGACCTCAGTTCTATGCTCAAGTATGTAGACCTTACACATATAAGCCAAATTCTCGTAGATCTGTTATCCATGACGCTGTTATGTGTAAATGCAGTAAAAACGGAACCATATCTTCACGTGCCTGTTGACGGGAATTTTCTTTCAATACCCAATTTTTACCTACTGATATAAATATAGCAATAGAACACACATTTCGTACAGAAACAAAAACAATGAAGAGAAAACATTTTGAATTACTTCATGAGTCAATGTATGTAATCCCAGTGATGATCTTTAATTCTTCCAGCCCAAGGTGAGAGGGTTTCAGTTTTCTCGGACACAAGTGAGAAAAGTAGACAGTTCCACAACAAGATATTCTGCTATGTTTCCTTAAGTGCTTCCATTAAACAATGGCACTCCGTATCTATAGAAACGGCGACAATTTTCACTTCGGCACAGGGGGCTTTTACTGGAGACTGTCAAGGGGGAACTTGCTAGATACATGAAGGGAGAAGATCAGACAGAGACGTCTGACGCTCCGCTGACGCTTGCCGAAAACTACATTAAGTATGATTCCCGCCTATAACTGACGGCGAGAGAGATGCATCATCTGTCCACTTCTCATCGAAGCACACTGTCACCAAGCAATGGCTGACGCTTCGAGGACGGCTTGAAATTGCTAGGGAGGTGATGCAGCTAAAGTTCCTGGTAAATGTGCTAACAGGGCACACACGTTCGTGGGAGTGTATACATATGATGGGGACCGGCTGTGACACAGCAGTCAACCAAAGTCAAAAAATGTGACTAATCATACAGTGTTTCCTTTACCACTTCGTTAGTGAATGCTGTTCTAAAGAGCGCAATTCCCATCTATCGGTAAGCAGCGCACGTGAGCGAATCTAATAGCAGGACTGTGTTACTACGATTGTACAGAGCAACTCTGTCAATACGCAGGTGTATCAATCAGTAGGGCCATGGTAAACAGAGCGATGTATCGTGTATGTTGCATAAATAAAGAGTCTTTGATGTAATTGCTTCAGAGAAATATGAAAGTAAGCCTATCAGGAAAGTAATGCGAGACATGTAGCATGGGTCATGTCTTGCAGAACCTCTTACATCTGAGCTGTAGGCCTGCACAGCGTCCCTTTGGCTCAGAGGATAGCGCGTTGGACTTCTAATCCAAAGGTCGTGGGTTCGATCCCCATAAGGGATGGGGAATTTTTAAAAACGTGTGCCAATCTCCAGATGGGTACTGACGTATGGGAAATCACAAGCCTCTGCAAAAGTTGAAAATTGTTGTGACCTCAGTTCTATGCTCAAGTATGTAGACCTTACACATATAAGCCAAATTCTCGTAGATCTGTTATCCATGACGCTGTTATGTGTAAATGCAGTAAAAACGGAACCATATCTTCACGTGCCTGTTGACGGGAATTTTCTTTCAATACCCAATTTTTACCTACTGATATAAATATAGCAATAGAACGCACATTTCGTACAGAAACAAATACAATGAAGAGAAAAGATTTTGAATTACTTCATGAGTCAATGTATGTAATCCCAGTGATGATCTTTAATTCTTCCAGCCCAAGGTGAGAGGGTTTCAGTTTTCTCGGCCACAAGTGAGAAAAGTAGACAGTTCCACAACAAGATATTCTGCTATGTTTCCTTAAGTGCTTCCATTAAACAATGGCACTCTGTATCTATAGAAACGGCGACAATTTTCACTTCGGCACAGGGGGCTTTTACTGGAGACTGTCAAGGGGGAACTTGCTAGATACATGAAGGGAGAAGATCAGACAGAGACGTCTGACGCTCCGCTGACGCTTGCCGAAAACTACATTAAGTATGATTCCCGCCTATAACTGACGGCGAGAGAGATGCATCATCTGTCCACTTCTCATCGAAGCACACTGTCACCAAGCAATGGCTGACGCTTCGAGGACGGCTTGAAATTGCTAGGGAGGTGATGCAGCTAAAGTTCCTGGTAAATGTGCTAACAGGGCACACACGTTCGTGGGAGTGTATACATATGATGGGGACCGGCTGTGACACAGCAGTCAACCAAAGTCAAAAAATGTGACTAATCATACAGTGTTTCCTTTACCACTTCGTTAGTGAATGCTGTTCTAAAGAGCGCAATTCCCATCTATCGGTAAGCAGCGCACGTGAGCGAATCTAATAGCAGGACTGTGTTACTACGATTGTACAGAGCAACTCTGTCAATACGCAGGTGTATCAATCAGTAGGGCCATGGTAAACAGAGCGATGTATCGTGTCTGTTGCATAAATAAAGAGTCTTTGATGTAATTGCTTCAGAGAAATATGAAGGTAAGCCTATCAGGAAAGTAATGCGAGACATGTAGCATGGGTCATGTCTTGCAGAACCTGTTACATCTGAGCTGTAGGCCTGCACAGCGTCCCTTTGGCGCAGAGGATAGCGCGTTGGACTTCTAATCCAAAGGTCGTGGGTTCGATCCCCACAAGGGACGGGCAATTTTTAAAAACGTGTGCCAATCTCCAGATGGGTACTGACGTATGGGAAATCACAAGCCTCTGCAAAAGTTGAAAATTGTTGTGACCTCAGTTCTATGCTCAAGTATGTAGACCTTACACATATAAGCCAAATTCTCGTAGATCTGTTATCCATGACGCTGTTATGTGTAAATGCAGTAAAAACGGAACCATATCTTCACGTGCCTGTTGACGGGAATTTTCTTTCAATACCCAATTTTTACCTACTGATATAAATATAGCAATAGAACGCACATTTCGTACAGAAACAAATACAATGAAGAGAAAAGATTTTGAATTACTTCATGAGTCAATGTATGTAATCCCAGTGATGATCTTTAATTCTTCCAGCCCAAGGTGAGAGGGTTTCAGTTTTCTCGGCCACAAGTGAGAAAAGTAGACAGTTCCACAACAAGATATTCTGCTATGTTTCCTTAAGTGCTTCCATTAAACAATGGCACTCTGTATCTATAGAAACGGCGACAATTTTCACTTCGGCACAGGGGGCTTTTACTGGAGACTGTCAAGGGGGAACTTGCTAGATACATGAAGGGAGAAGATCAGACAGAGACGTCTGACGCTTGCCGAAAACTACATTAAGTATGATTCCCGCCTATAACTGACGGTGAGAGAGATGCATCATCTGTCCACTTCTCATCGAAGCACACTGTCACCAAGCAATGGCTGACGCTTCGAGGACGGCTTGAAATTGCTAGGGAGGTGATGCAGCTAAAGTTCCTGGTAAATGTGCTAACAGGGCACACACGTTCGTGGGAGTGTATACATATGATGGGGACCGGCTGTGACACAGCAGTCAACCAAAGTCAAAAAATGTGACTAATCATACAGTGTTTCCTTTACCACTTCGTTAGTGAATGCTGTTCTAAAGAGCGCAATTCCCATCTATCGGTAAGCAGCGCACGTGAGCGAATCTAATAGCAGGACTGTGTTACTACGATTGTACAGAGCAACTCTGTCAATACGCAGGTGTATCAATCAGTAGGGCCATGGTAAACAGAGCGATGTATCGTGTCTGTTGCATAAATAAAGAGTCTTTGATGTAATTGCTTCAGAGAAATATGAAAGTAAGCCTATCAGGAAAGTAATGCGAGACATGTAGCATGGGTCATGTCTTGCAGAACCTCTTACATCTGAGCTGTAGGCCTGCACAGCGTCCCTTTGGCGCAGAGGATAGCGCGTTGGACTTCTAATCCAAAGGTCGGGGTTTCGATCCCCACAAGGGACGGGCAATTTTTAAAATCGTGTGCCAATCTCCAGATGGGTACTGACGTATGGGAAATCACAAGCCTCTGCAAAAGTTGAAAATTATTGTGACCTCAGTTCTATGCTCAAGTATGTAGACCTTACACATATAAGCCAAATTCTCATAGATCTGTTATCCATGACGCTGTTATGTGTAAATGCAGTAAAAACGGAACCATATCGTCACGTGCCTGTTGACGGGAATTTTCTTTCAATACCCAATTTTTACCTACTGATATAAATATAGCAATAGAACGCACATTTCGTACAGAAACAAATACAATGAAGAGAAAAGATTTTGAATTACTTCATGAGTCAATGTATGTAATCCCAGTGATGATCTTTAATTCTTCCAGCCCAAGGTGAGAGGGTTTCAGTTTTCTCGGCCACAAGTGAGAAAAGTAGACAGTTCCACAACAAGATATTCTGCTATGTTTCCTTAAGTGCTTCCATTAAACAATGGCACTCTGTATCTATAGAAACGGCGACAATTTTCACTTCGGCACAGGGGGCTTTTACTGGAGACTGTCAAGGGGGAACTTGCTAGATACATGAAGGGAGAAGATCAGACAGAGACGTCTGACGCTCCGCTGACGCTTGCCGAAAACTACATTAAGTATGATTCCCGCCTATAACTGACGGCGAGAGAGATGCATCATCTGTCCACTTCTCATCGAAGCACACTGTCACCAAGCAATGGCTGACGCTTCGAGGACGGCTTGAAATTGCTAGGGAGGTGATGCAGCTAAAGTTCCTGGTAAATGTGCTAACAGGGCACACACGTTCGTGGGAGTGTATACATATGATGGGGACCGGCTGTGACACAGCAGTCAACCAAAGTCAAAAAATGTGACTAATCATACAGTGTTTCCTTTACCACTTCGTTAGTGAATGCTGTTCTAAAGAGCGCAATTCCCATCTATCGGTAAGCAGCGCACGTGAGCGAATCTAATAGCAGGACTGTGTTACTACGTTTGTACAGAGCAACTCTGTCAATATGCAGGTGTATCAATCAGTAGGGCCATGGTAAACAGAGCGATGTATCGTGTCTGTTGCATAAATAAAGAGTCTTTGATGTAATTGCTTCAGAGAAATATGAAAGTAAGCCTATCAGGAAAGTAATGCGAGACATGTAGCATGGGTCATGTCTTGCAGAACCTCTTACATCTGAGCTCGAGGCCTGCACAGCGTCCCTTTGGCGCAGAGGATAGCGCGTTGGACTTCTAATCCAAAGGTCGTGGGTTCGATCCCCACAAGGGATGGGCAATTTTTAAAAACGTGTGCCAATCTCCAGATGGGTACTGACGTAGGGGAAATCACAAGCCTCTGCAAAAGTTGAAAATGGTTGTGACGTCAGTTCTATGCTCAAGTATGTAGACCTTACACATATAAGCCAAATTCTCGTAGATCTGTTATCCATGACGCTGTTATGTGTAAATGCAGTAAAAACGGAACCATATCTTCACGTGCCTGTTGACGGGAATTTTCTTTCAATACCCAATTTTTACCTACTGATATAAATATAGCAATAGAACACACATTTCGTACAGAAACAAAAACAATGAAGAGAAAACATTTTGAATTACTTCATGAGTCAATGTATGTAATCCCAGTGATGATCTTTAATTCTTCCAGCCCAAGGTGAGAGGGTTTCAGTTTTCTCGGACACAAGTGAGAAAAGTAGACAGTTCCACAACAAGATATTCTGCTATGTTTCCTTAAGTGCTTCCATTAAACAATGGCACTCTGTATCTATAGAAACGGCGACAATTTTCACTTCGGCACAGGGGGCTTTTACTGGAGACTGTCAAGGGGGAACTTGCTAGATACATGAAGGGAGAAGATCAGACAGAGACGTCTGACGCTCCGCTGACGCTTGCCGAAAACTACATTAAGTATGATTCCCGCCTATAACTGACGGCGAGAGAGATGCATCATCTGTCCACTTCTCATCGAAGCACACTGTCACCAAGCAATGGCTGACGCTTCGAGGACGGCTTGAAATTGCTAGGGAGGTGATGCAGCTAAAGTTCCTGGTAAATGTGCTAACAGGGCACACACGTTCGTGGGAGTGTATACATATGATGGGGACCGGCTGTGACACAGCAGTCAACCAAAGTCAAAAAATGTGACTAATCATACAGTGTTTCCTTTACCACTTCGTTAGTGAATGCTGTTCTAAAGAGCGCAATTCCCATCTATCGGTAAGCAGCGCACGTGAGCGAATCTAATAGCAGGACTGTGTTACTACGATTGTACAGAGCAACTCTGTCAATACGCAGGTGTATCAATCAGTAGGGCCATGGTAAACAGAGCGATGTATCGTGTCTGTTGCATAAATAAAGAGTCTTTGATGTAATTGCTTCAGACAAATATGAAAGTAAGCCTATCAGGAAAGTAATGCGAGACATGTAGCATGGGTCATGTCTTGCAGAACCTCTTACATCTGAGCTCGAGGCCTGCACAGCGTCCCTTTGGCGCAGAGGATAGCGCGTTGGACTTCTAATCCAAAGGTCGTGGGTTCGATCCCCACAAGGGATGGGCAATTTATAAAAACGAGTGCCAATCTTCAGATGGGTACTGACGTATGGGAAATCACAAGCCTCTGCAAAAGTTGAAAATTGTTGTGACGTCAGTTCTATGCTCAAGTATGTAGACCTTACACATATAAGCCAAATTCTCGTAGATCTGTTATCCATGACGCTGTTATGTGTAAATGCAGTAAAAACGGAACCATATCTTCACGTGCCTGTTGACGGGAATTTTCTTTCAATACCCAATTCTTACCTACTGATATAAATATAGCAATAGAACGCACATTTCGTACAGAAACAAATACAATGAAGAGAAAAAATTTTGAATTACTTCATGAGTCAATGTATGTAATCCCAGTGATGATCTTTAATTCTTCCAGCCCAAGGTGAGAGGGTTTCAGTTTTCTCGGCCACAAGTGAGAAAAGCAGTCAGTTCCACAACAAGATATTCTGCTATGTTTCCTTAAGTGCTTCCATTAAACAATGGCACTCTGTATCTATAGAAACGGCGACAATTTTCACTTCGGCACAGGGGGCTTTTACTGGAGACTGTCAAGGGGGAACTTGCTAGATACATGAAGGGAGAAGATCAGACAGAGACGTCTGACGCTCCGCTGACGCTTGCCGAAAACTACATTAAGTATGATTCCCGCCTATAACTGACGGCGAGAGAGATACATCATCTGTCCACTTCTCATTGAAGCACACTGTCACCAAGCAATGGCTGACGCTTCGAGGATGGCTTGAAATTGCTAGGGAGGTGATGCAGCTAAAGTTCCTGGTAAATGTGCTAACAGGGCACACACGTTCGTGGGAGTGTATACATATGATGGGGACCGGCTGTGACACAGCAGTCAACCAAAGTCAAAAAATGTGACTAATCATACAGTGTTTCCTTTACCACTTCGTTAGTGAATGCTGTTCTAAAGAGTGCAATTCCCATCTATCGGTAAGCAGCGCACGTGAGCGAATCTAATAGCAGGACTGTGTTACTACGATTGTACAGAGCAACTCTGTCAATACGCAGGTGTATCAATCAGTAGGGCCATGGTAAACAGATCGATGTATCGTGTCTGTTGCATAAATAAAGAGTCTTTGATGTAATTGCTTCAGAGAAATATGAAAGTAAGCCTATCAGGAAAGTAATGCGAGACATGTAGCATGGGTCATGTCTTGCAGAACCTCTTACATCTGAGATCTAGTCCTGCACAGCGTCCCTTTGGCTCAGAGGATAGCGCGTTGGACTTCTAATCCAAAGGTCGTGGGTTCGATCCCCATAAGGGGTTGGGAATTTTTAAAAACGTGTGCCAATCTCCAGATGGGTACTGACGTAGGGGAAATCACAAGCCTCTGCAAAAGTTGAAAATTGTTGTGACCTCAGTTCTATGCTCAAGTATGTAGACCTTACACATATAAGCCAAATTCTCGTAGATCTGTTATCCATGACGCTGTTATGTGCAAATGCAGTAAAAACGGAACCATATCTTCACGTGCCTGTTGACGGGAATTTTCTTTCAATACCCAATTCTTACCTACTGATATAAATATAGCAATAGAACGCACATTTCGTACAGAAACAAATACAATGAAGAGAAAAGATTTTGAATTACTTCATGAGTCAGTGTATGTAATCCCAGTGATGATCTTTAATTCTTCCAGCCCAAGGTGAGAGGGTTTCAGTTTTCTCGGCCACAAGTGAGAAAAGTAGACAGTTCCACAACAAGATATTCTGCTATGTTTCCTTAAGTGCTTCCATTAAACAATGGCACTCTGTATCTATAGAAACGGCGACAATTTTCACTTCGGCACAGGGGGCTTTTACTGGAGACTGTCAAGGGGGAACTTGCTAGATACATGAAGGGAGAAGATCAGACAGAGACGTCTGACGCTCCGCTGACGCTTGCCGAAAACTACATTAAGTATGATTCCCGCCTATAACTGACGGCGAGAGAGATGCATCATCTGTCCACTTCTCATCGAAGCACACTGTCACCAAGCAATGGCTGACGCTTCGAGGACGGCTTGAAATTGCTAGGGAGGTGATGCAGCTAAAGTTCCTGGTAAATGTGCTAACAGGGCACACACGTTCGTGGGAGTGTATACATATGATGGGGACCGGCTGTGACACACCAGTCAACCAAAGTCAAAAAATGTGACTAATCATACAGTGTTTCCTTTACCACTTCGTTAGTGAATGCTGTTCTAAAGAGCGCAATTCCCATCTATCGGTAAGCAGCGCACGTGAGCGAATCTAATAGCAGGACTGTGTTACTACGATTGTACAGAGCAACTCTGTCAATACGCAGGTGTATCAATCAGTAGGGCCATGGTAAACAGAGCGATGTATCGTGTCTGTTGCATAAATAAAGAGTCTTTGATGTAATTGCTTCAGAGAAATATGAAAGTAAGCCTATCAGGAAAGTAATGCGAGACATGTAGCATGGGTCATGTCTTGCAGAACCTGTTACATCTGAGCTGTAGGCCTGCACAGCGTCCCTTTGGCGCAGAGGATAGCGCGTTGGACTTCTAATCCAAAGGTCGTGGGTTCGATCCCCACAAGGGACGGGCAATTTTTAAAAACGTGTGCCAATCTCCAGATGGGTACTGACGTATGGGAAATCACAAGCCTCTGCAAAAGTTGAAAATTGTTGTGACCTCAGTTCTATGCTCAAGTATGTAGACCTTACACATATCAGCCAAATTCTCGTAGATCTGTTATCCATGACGCTGTTATGTGTAAATGCAGTAAAAACGGAACCATATCTTCACGTGCCTGTTGACGGGAATTTTCTTTCAATACCCAATTTTTACCTACTGATATAAATATAGCAATAGAACGCACATTTCGTACAGAAACAAATACAATGAAGAGAAAAGATTTTGAATTACTTCATGAGTCAATGTATGTAATCCCAGTGATGATCTTTAATTCTTCCAGCCCAAGGTGAGAGGGTTTCAGTTTTCTCGGACACAAGTGAGAAAAGTAAACAGTTCCACAACAAGATATTCTGCTATGTTTCCTTAAGTGCTTCCATTAAACAATGGCACTCTGTATCTATAGAAACGGCGACAATTTTCACTTCGGCACAGGGGGCTTTTACTGGAGACTGTCAAGGGGGAACTTGCTAGATACATGAAGGGAGAAGATCAGACAGAGACGTCTGACGCTCCGCTGACGCTTGCCGAAAACTACATTAAGTATGATTCCCGCCTATAACTGACGGCGAGAGAGATGCATCATCTGTCCACTTCTCATCGAAGCACACTGTCACCAAGCAATGGCTGACGCTTCGAGGACGGCTTGAAATTGCTAGGGAGGTGATGCAGCTAAAGTTCCTGGTAAATGTCTTAACAGGGCACACACGTTCGTGGGAGTGTATACATATGATGGGGACCGGCTGTGACACAGCAGTCAACCAAAGTCAAAAAATGTGACTAATCATACAGTGTTTCCTTTACCACTTCGTTAGTGAATGCTGTTCTAAAGAGCGCAATTCCCATCTATCGGTAAGCAGCGCACGTGAGCGAATCTAATAGCAGGACTGTGTTACTACGATTGTACAGAGCAACTCTGTCAATACGCAGGTGTATCAATCAGTAGGGCCATGGTAAACAGAGCGATGTATCGTGTATGTTGCATAAATAAAGAGTCTTTGATGTAATTGCTTCAGAGAAATATGAAAGTAAGCCTATCAGGAAAGTAATGCGAGACATGTAGCATGGGTCATGTCTTGCAGAACCTCTTACATCTGAGCTCTAGGCCTGCACAGCGTCCCTTTGGCGCAGAGGATAGCGCGTTGGACTTCTAATCCAAAGGTCGTGGGTTCGATCCCCACAAGGGACGGGCAATTTTTAAAAACGTGTGCCAATCTCCAGATGGGTACTGACGTATGGGAAATCACAAGCCTCTGCAAAAGTTGAAAATTGTTGTGACCTCAGTTCTATGCTCAAGTATGTAGACCTTACACATATAAGCCAAATTCTCGTAGATCTGTTATCCATGACGCTGTTATGTGTAAATGCAGTAAAAACCGAACCATATCTTCACGTGCCTGTTGACGGGAATTTTCTTTCAATACCCAATTTTTACCTACTGATATAAATATAGCAATAGAACGCACATTTCGTACAGAAACAAATACAATGAAGAGAAAAGATTTTGAATTACTTCATGAGTCAATGTATGTAATCCCAGTGATGATCTTTAATTCTTCCAGCCCAAGGTGAGAGGGTTTCAGTTTTCTCGGCCACAAGTGAGAAAAGTAGACAGTTCCACAACAAGATATTCTGCTATGTTTCCTTAAGTGCTTCCATTAAACAATGGCACTCTGTATCTATAGAAACGGCGACAATTTTCACTTCGGCACAGGGGGCTTTTACTGGAGACTGTCAAGGGGGAACTTGCTAGATACATGAAGGGAGAAGATCAGACAGAGACGTCTGACGCTCCGCTGACGCTTGCCGAAAACTACATTAAGTATGATTCCCGCCTATAACTGACGGCGAGAGAGATGCATCATCTGTCCACTTCTCATCGAAGCACACTGTCACCAAGCAACGGCTGACGCTTCGAGGACGGCTTGAAATTGCTAGGGAGGTGATGCAGCTAAAGTTCCTGGTAAATGTGCTAACAGGGCACACACGTTCGTGGGAGTGTATACATATGATGGGGACCGACTGTGACACAGCAGTCAACCAAAGTCAAAAAATGTGACTAATCATACAGTGTTTCCTTTACCACTTCGTTAGTGAATGCTGTTCTAAAGAGCGCAATTCCCATCTATCGGTAAGCAGCGCACGTGAGCGAATCTAATAGCAGGACTGTGTTACTACGATTGTACAGAGCAACTCTGTCAATACGCAGGTGTATCAATCAGTAGGGCCATGGTAAACAGTGCGATGTATCGTGTCTGTTGCATAAATAAAGAGTCTTTGATGTAATTGCTTCAGAGAAATATGAAAGTAAGCCTATCAGGAAAGTAATGCGAGACATGTAGCATGGGTCATGTCTTGCAGAACCTCTTACATCTGAGCTGTAGGCCTGTACAGCGTCCCTTTGGCGCAGAGGATATCGCTTTGGACTTCTAATCCAAAGGTCGTGGGTTCGATCCCCACAAGGGACGGGCAATTTTTAAAAACGTGTGCCAATCTCCAGATGGGTACTGACGTATGGGAAATCACAAGCCTCTGCAAAAGTTGAAAATTGTTGTGACCTCAGTTCTATGCTCAAGTATGTAGACCTTACACATATAAGCCAAATTCTCGTAGATCTGTTATCCATGACGCTGTTATGTGTAAATGCAGTAAAAACGGAACCATATCTTCACGTGCCTGTTGACGGGAATTTTCTTTCAATACCCAATTTTTACCTACTGATATAAATATAGCAATAGAACGCACATTTCGTACAGAAACAAATACAATGAAGAGAACAGATTTTGAATTACTTCATGAGTCAATGTATGTAATCCCAGTGATGATCTTTAATTCTTCCAGCCCAAGGTGAGAGGGTTTCAGTTTTCTCGGACACAAGTGAGAAAAGTAGACAGTTCCACAACAAGATATTCTGCTATGTTTCCTTAAGTGCTTCCATTAAACAATGGCACTCTGTATCTATAGAAACGGCGACAATTTTCACTTCGGCACAGGGGGCTTTTACTGGAGACTGTCAAGGGGGAACTTGCTAGATACATGAAGGGAGAAGATCAGACAGAGACGTCTGACGCTCCGCTGACGCTTGCCGAAAACTACATTAAGTATGTTTCCCGATTATAACTGACGGCGAGAGAGATGCATCATCTGTCCACTTCTCATCGAAGCACACTGTCACCAAGCAATGGCTGACGCTTCGAGGACGGCTTGAAATTGCTAGGGAGGTGATGCAGCTAAAGTTCCTGGTAAATGTGCTAACAGGGCACACACGTTCGTGGGAGTGTATACATATGATGGGGACCGGCTGTGACACAGCAGTCAACCAAAGTCAAAAAATGTGACTAATCATACAGTGTTTCCTTTACCACTTCGTTAGTGAATGCTGTTCTAAAGAGCGCAATTCCCATCTATCGGTAAGCAGCGCACGTGAGCGAATCTAATAGCAGGACTGTGTTACTACGATTGTACAGAGCAACTCTGTCAATACGCAGGTGTATCAATCAGTAGGGCCATGGTAAACAGAGCGATGTATCGTGTATGTTGCATAAATAAAGAGTCTTTGATGTAATTGCTTCAGAGAAATATGAAAGTAAGCCTATCAGGAAAGTAATGCGAGACATGTAGCATGGGTCATGTCTTGCAGAACCTCTTACATCTGAGCTGTAGGCCTGCACAGCGTCCCTTTGGCGCAGAGGATAGCGCGTTGGACTTCTATTCCAAAGGTCGTGGGTTCGATCCCCACAAGGGACGGGCAATTTTTAAAAACGTGTGCCAATCTCCAGATGGGTACTGACGTATGGGAAATCACAAGCCTCTGCAAAAGTTGAAAATTGTTGTGACCTCAGTTCTATGCTCAAGTATGTAGACCTTACACATATAAGCCAAATTCTCGTAGATCTGTTATCCACGACGCTGTTATGTGTAAATGCAGTAAAAACGGAACCATATCTTCACGTGCCTGTTGACGGGAATTTTCTTTCAATACCCAATTTTTACCTACTGATATAAATATAGCAATAGAACGCACATTTCGTACAGAAACAAATACAATGAAGAGAAAAGATTTTGAATTACTTCATGAGTCAATGTATGTAATCCCAGTGATGATCTTTAATTCTTCCAGCCCAAGGTGAGAGGGTTTCAGTTTTCTCGGCCACAAGTGAGAAAAGTAGACAGTTCCACAACAAGATATTCTGCTATGTTTCCTTAAGTGCTTCCATTAAACAATGGCACTCTGTATCTATAGAAACGGCGACAATTTTCACTTCGGCACAGGGGGCTTTTACTGGAGACTGTCAAGGGGGAACTTGCTAGATACATGAAGGGAGAAGATCAGACAGAGACGTCTGACGCTCCGCTGACGCTTGCCGAAAACTACATTAAGTATGATTCCCGCCTATAACTGACGGCGAGAGAGATGCATCATCTGTCCACTTCTCATCGAAGCACACTGTCACCAAGCAATGGCTGACGCTTCGAGGACGGCTTGAAATTGCTAGGGAGGTGATGCAGCTAAAGTTCCTGGTAAATGTGCTAACAGGGCACACACGTTCGTGGGAGTGTATACATATGATGGGGACCGACTGTGACACAGCAGTCAACCAAAGTCAAAAAATGTGACTAATCCTACAGTGTTTCCTTTACCACGTCGTTAGTGAATGCTGTTCTAAAGAGCGCAATTCCCATCTATCGGTAAGCAGCGCACGTGAGCGAATCTAATAGCAGGACTGTGTTACTACGATTGTACAGAGCAACTCTGTCAATACGCAGGTGTATCAATCAGTAGGGCCATGGTAAACAGAGCGATGTATCGTGTCTGTTGCATAAATAAAGAGTCTTTGATGTAATTGCTTCAGAGAAATATGAAAGTAAGCCTATCAGGAAAGTAATGCGAGACATGTAGCATGGGTCATGTCTTGCAGAACCTCTTACATCTGAGCTGTAGGCCTGTACAGCGTCCCTTTGGCGCAGAGGATATCGCTTTGGACTTCTAATCCAAAGGTCGTGGGTTCGATCCCCACAAGGGACGGGCAATTTTTAAAAACGTGTGCCAATCTCCAGATGGGTACTGACGTATGGGAAATCACAAGCCTCTGCAAAAGTTGAAAATTGTTGTGACCTCAGTTCTATGCTCAAGTATGTAGACCTTACACATATAAGCCAAATTCTCGTAGATCTGTTATCCATGACGCTGTTATGTGTAAATGCAGTAAAAACGGAACCATATCTTCACGTGCCTGTTGACGGGAATTTTCTTTCAATACCCAATTTTTACCTACTGATATAAATATAGCAATAGAACGCACATTTCGTACAGAAACAAATACAATGAAGAGAACAGATTTTGAATTACTTCATGAGTCAATGTATGTAATCCCAGTGATGATCTTTAATTCTTCCAGCCCAAGGTGAGAGGGTTTCAGTTTTCTCGGCCACAAGTGAGAAAAGTAGACAGTTCCACAACAAGATATTCTGCTATGTTTCCTTAAGTGCTTCCATTAAACAATGGCACTCTGTATCTATAGAAACGGCGACAATTTTCACGTCGGCACAGGGGGCTTTTACTGGAGACTGTCAAGGGGGAACTTGCTAGATACATGAAGGGAGAAGATCAGACAGAGACGTCTGACGCTCCGCTGACACTTGCCGAAAACTACATTAAGTATGTTTCCCGATTATAACTGACGGCGAGAGAGATTCATCATCTGTCCACTTCTCATCGAAGCACACTGTCACCAAGCAATGGCTGACGCTTCGAGGACGGCTTGAAATTGCTAGGGAGGTGATGCAGCTAAAGTTCCTGGTAAATGTGCTAACAGGGCACACACGTTCGTGGGAGTGTATACATATGATGGGGACCGGCTGTGACACAGCAGTCAACCAAAGTCAAAAAATGTGACTAATCATACAATGTTTCCTTTACCACTTCGTTAGTGAATGCTGTTCTAAAGAGCGCAATTCCCATCTATCGGTAAGCAGCGCACGTGAGCGAATCTAATAGCAGGACTGTGTTACTACGATTGTACAGAGCAACTCTGTCAATACGCAGGTGTATCAATCAGTAGGGCCATGGTAAACAGAGCGATGTATCGTGTCTGTTGCATAAATAAAGAGTCTTTGATGTAATTGCTTCAGAGAAATATGAAAGTAAGCCTATCAGGAAAGTAATGCGAGACATGTAGCATGGGTCATGTCTTGCAGAACCTCTTACATCTGAGCTGTAGGCCTGTACAGCGTCCCTTTGGCGCAGAGGATATCGCTTTGGACTTCTAATCCAAAGGTCGTGGGTTCGATCCCCACAAGGGACGGGCAATTTTTAAAAACGTGTGCCAATCTCCAGATGGGTACTGACGTATGGGAAATCACAAGCCTCTGCAAAAGTTGAAAATTGTTGTGACCTCAGTTCTATGCTCAAGTATGTAGACCTTACACATATAAGCCAAATTCTCGTAGATCTGTTATCCATGACGCTGTTATGTGTAAATGCAGTAAAAACGGAACCATATCTTCACGTGCCTGTTGACGGGAATTTTCTTTCAATACCCAATTTTTACCTACTGATATAAATATAGCAATAGAACGCACATTTCGTACAGAAACAAATACAATGAAGAGAACAGATTTTGAATTACTTCATGAGTCAATGTATGTAATCCCAGTGATGATCTTTAATTCTTCCAGCCCAAGGTGAGAGGGTTTCAGTTTTCTCGGCCACAAGTGAGAAAAGTAGACAGTTCCACAACAAGATATTCTGCTATGTTTCCTTAAGTGCTTCCATTAAACAATGGCACTCTGTATCTATAGAAACGGCGACAATTTTCACTTTGGCACAGGGGGCTTTTACTGGAGACTGTCAAGTGGGTACTTGCTAGATACATGAAGGGAGAAGATCAGACAGAGACGTCTGACGCTCCGCTGACGCTTGCCGAAAACTACATTAAGTATGATTCCCGCCTATAACTGACGGCGAGAGAGATTCATCATCTGTCCACTTCTCATCGAAGCACACTGTCACCAAGCAATGGCTGACGCTTCGAGGACGGCTTGAAATTGCTAGGGAGGTGATGCAGCTAAAGTTCCTGGTAAATGTGCTAACAGGGCACACACGTTCGTGGGAGTGTATACATATGATGGGGACCGGCTGTGACACAGCAGTCAACCAAAGTCAAAAAATGTGACTAATCATACAGTGTTTCCTTTACCACTTCGTTAGTGAATGCTGTTCTAAAGAGCGCAATTCCCATCTATCGGTAAGCAGCGCACGTGAGCGAATCTAATAGCAGGACTGTGTTACTACGATTGTACAGAGCAACTCTGTCAATACGCAGGTGTATCAATCAGTAGGGCCATGGTAAACAGAGCGATGTATCGTGTCTGTTGCATAAATAAAGAGTCTTTGATGTAATTGCTTCAGAGAAATATGAAAGTAAGCCCATCAGGAAAGTAATGCGAGACATGTAGCATGGGTCATGTCTTGCAGAACCTCTTACATCTGAGCTCTAGGCCTGCACAGCGTCCCTTTGCCGCAGAGGATAGCGCGTTGGACTTCTAATCCAAAGGTCGTGGGTTCGATTCCCACAAGGGACGGGCAATTTTTAAAAACGTGTGCCAATCTCCAGATGGGTACTGACGTATGGGAAATCACAAGCCTCTGCAAAAGTTGAAAATTGTTGTGACCTCAGTTCTATGCTCAAGTATGTAGACCTTACACATATAAGCCAAATTCTCGTAGATCTGTTATCCATGACGCTGTTATGTGTAAATGCAGTAAAAACGGAATCATATCTTCAGGTGCCTGTTGACGGGAATTTTCTTTCAATACCCAATTTTTACCTACTGATATAAATATAGCAATAGAACGCACATTTCGTACTGAAACAAATACAATGAAGAGAAAAGATTTTGAATTACTTCATGAGTCAATGTATGTAATCCCAGTGATGATCTTTAATTCTTCCAGCCCAAGGTGAGAGGGTTTCAGTTTTCTCGGCCACAAGTGAGAAAAGTAGACAGTTCCACAACAAGATATTCTGCTATGTTTCCTTAAGTGCTTCCATTAAACAATGGCACTCTGTATCTATAGAAACGGCGACAATTTTCACTTCGGCACAGGGGGCTTTTACTGGAGACTGTCAAGGGGGAACTTGCTAGATACATGAAGGGAGAAGATCAGACAGAGACGTCTGACGCTCCGCTGACGCTTGCCGAAAACTACATTAAGTATGTTTCCCGATTATAACTGACGGCGAGAGAGATGCATCATCTGTCCACTTCTCATCGAAGCACACTGTCACCAAGCAATGGCTGACGCTTCGAGGACGGCTTGAAATTGCTAGGGAGGTGATGCAGCTAAAGTTCCTGGTAAATGTGCTAACAGGGCACACACGTTCGTGGGAGTGTATACATATGATGGGGACCGGCTGTGACACAGCAGTCAACCAAAGTCAAAAAATGTGACTAATCATACAGTGTTTCCTTTACCACTTCGTTAGTGAATGCTGTTCTAAAGGGCGCAATTCCCATCTATCGGTAAGCAGCGCACGTGAGCGAATCTAATAGCAGGACTGTGTTACTACGATTGTACAGAGCAACTCTGTCAATAAGCAGGTGTATCAATCAGTAGGACCATGGTAAACAGAGCGATGTATCGTGTCTGTTGCATAAATAAAGAGTCTTTGATGTAATTGCTTCAGAGAAATATGAAAGTAAGCCTATCAGGAAAGTAATGCGAGACATGTAGCATGGGTCATGTCTTGCAGAACCTCTTACATCTGAGCTGTAGGCCTGCACAGCGTCCCTTTGGCGCAGAGGATAGTGCGTTGGACTTCTAATCCAAAGGTCGTGGGTTCGATCCCCACAAGGGACGGGCAATTTTTTAAAACGTGTGCCAATCTCCAGATGGGTACTGACGTATGGGAAATCACAAGCCTCTGCAAAAGTTGAAAATTGTTGTGACCTCAGTTCTATGCTCAAGTATGTAGACCTTACACATATAAGCCAAATTCTCGTAGATCTGTTATCCATGACGCTGTTATGTGTAAATGCAGTAAAAACGGAACCATATCTTCACGTGCCTGTTGACGGGAATTTTCTTTCAATACCCAATTTTTACCTACTGATATAAATATAGCAATAGAACGCACATTTCGTACAGAAACAAATACAATGAAGAGAAAAGATTTTGAATTACTTCATGAGTCAATGTATGTAATCCCAGTGATGATCTTTAATTCTTCCAGCCCAAGGTGAGAGGGTTTCAGTTTTCTCGGCCACAAGTGAGAAAAGTAGACAGTTCCACAACAAGATATTCTGCTATGTTTCCTTAAGTGCTTCCATTAAACAATGGCACTCTGTATCTATAGAAACGGCGACAATTTTCACTTCGGCACAGGGGGCTTTTACTGGAGACTGTCAAGGGGGAACTTGCTAGATACATGAAGGGAAAAGATCAGACAGAGAAGTCTGATGCTCCGCTGACGCTTGCCGAAAACTACATTAAGTATGATTCCCGCCTATAACTGACGGCGAGAGAGATGCATCATCTGTCCACTTCTCATCGAAGCACACTGTCACCAAGCAATGGCTGACGCTTCGAGGACGGCTTGAAATTGCTAGGGAGGTGATGCAGCTAAAGTTCCTGGTAAATGTGCTAACAGGGCACACACGTTCGTGGGAGTGTATACATATGATGGGGACCGGCTGTGACACAGCAGTCAACCAAAGTCAAAAAATGTGACTAATCATACAGTGTTTCCTTTACCACTTCGTTAGTGAATGCTGTTCTAAAGAGCGCAATTCCCATCTATCGGTAAGCAGCGCACGTGAGCGAATCTAATAGCAGGACTGTGTTACTACGATTGTACAGAGCAACTCTGTCAATACGCAGGTGTATCAATCAGTAGGGCCATGGTAAACAGAGCGATGTATCGTGTCTGTTGCATAAATAAAGAGTCTTTGATGTAATTGCTTCAGAGAAATATGAAAGTAAGCCTATCAGGAAAGTAATGCGAGACATGTAGCATGGGTCATGTCTTGCAGAACCTCTTACATCTGAGCTCTAGGCCTGCACAGCGTCCCTTCGGCGCAGAGGATAGCCTGTTGGACTTCTACTCCAAAGGTCGTGGGTTCGATCCCTACAAGGGACGGGCAATTTTTAAAAACGTGTGCCAATCTCCAGATGGGTACTGACGTATGGGAAATCACAAGCCTCTGCAAAAGTTGAAAATTGTTGTGACCTCAGTTCTATGCTCAAGTATGTAGACCTTACACATATAAGCCAAATTCTCGTAGATCTGTTATCCATGACGCTTTTATGTGTAAATGCAGTAAAAACGGAACCATATCTTCACGTGCCTGTTGACGGGAATTTTCTTTCAATACCCAATTTTTACCTACTGATATAAATATAGCAATAGAACTTACATTTCGTACAGAAACAAACACAATGAAGAGAAAAGATTTTGAATTACTTCATGAGTCAATGTATGTAATCCCAGTGATGATCTTTAATTCTTCCAGCCCAAGGTGAGAGGGTTTCTGTTTTCTCGGCCACAAGTGAGAAAAGTAGACAGTTCCACAACAAGATATTCTGCTATGTTTCCTTAAGTGCTTCCATTAAACAATGGCACTCTGTATCTATAGAAACGGCGACAATTTTCACTTCGGCACAGGGGGCTTTTACTGGAGACTGTCAAGGGGGAACTTGCTAGATACATGAAGGGAGAAGATCAGACAGAGACGTCTGACGCTCCGCTGACGCTTGCCGAAAACTACATTAAGTATGATTCCCGCCTATAACTGACGGCGAGAGAGATGCATCATCTGTCCACTTCTCATCGAAGCACACTGTCACCAAGCAATGGCTGACGCTTCGAGGACGGCTTGAAATTGCTAGGGAGGTGATGCAGCTAAAGTTCCTGGTAAATGTGCTAACAGGGCACACACGTTCGTGGGAGTGTATACATATGATGGGGACCGGCTGTGACACAGCAGTCAACCAAAGTCAAAAAATGTGACTAATCATACAGTGTTTCCTTTACCTCTTCGTTAGTGAATGCTGTTCTAAAGAGCGCAATTCCCATCTATCGGTAAGCAGCGCACGTGAGCGAATCTAATAGCAGAACTGTGTTACCACGATTGTACAGAGCAACTCTGTCAATACGCAGGTGTATCAATCAGTAGGGCCATGGTAAACAGAGCGATGTATCGTGTCTGTTGCATAAATAAAGAGTCTTTGATGTAATTGCTTCAGAGAAATATGAAAGTAAGCCTATCAGGAAAGTAATGCGAGACATGTAGCATGGGTCATGTCTTGCAGAACCTCTTACATCTGAGCTCTAGGCCTGCACAGCGTCCCTTCAGCGCAGAGGATAGCGCGTTGGACTTCTACTCCAAAGGTCGTGGGTTCGATCCCCACAAGGGACGGGCAATTTTTAAAAACGTGTGCCAATCTCCAGATGGGTACTGACGTATGGGAAATCACAAGCCTCTGCAAAAGTTGAAAATTGTTGTGACCTCAGTTCTATGCTCAAGTATGTAGACCTTACACATATAAGCCAAATTCTCGTAGATCTGTTATCCATGACGCTGTTATGTGTAAATGCAGTAAAAACGGAACCAAATCTTCACGTGCCTGTTGACGGGAATTTTCTTTCAATACCCAATTTTTACCTACTGATATAAATATAGCAATAGAACGCACATTTCGTACAGAAACAAATACAATGAAGAGAAAAGATTTTGAATTACTTCATGAGTCAATGTATGTAATCCCAGTGATGATCTTTAATTCTTCCAGCCCAAGGTGAGAGGGTTTCAGTTTTCTCGGCCACAAGTGAGAAAAGTAGACAGTTCCACAACAAGATATTCTGCTATGTTTCCTTAAGTGCTTCCATTAAACAATGGCACTCTGTATCTATAGAAACGGCGACAATTTTCACTTCGGCACAGGGGGCTTTTACTGGAGACTGTCAAGGGGGAACTTGCTAGATACATGAAGGGAGAAGATCAGACAGAGACGTCTGACGCTCCGCTGACGCTTGCCGAAAACTACATTAAGTATGATTCCCGCCTATAACTGACGGCGAGAGAGATGCATCATCTGTCCACTTCTCATCGAAGCACACTGTCACCAAGCAATGGCTGACGCTTCGAGGACGGCTTGAAATTGCTAGGGAGGTGATGCAGCTAAAGTTCCTGGTAAATGTGCTAACAGGGCACACACGTTCGTGGGAGTGTATACATATGATGGGGACCGGCTGTGACACAGCAGTCAACCAAAGTCAAAAAATGTGACTAATCATACAGTGTTTCCTTTACCACTTCGTTAGTGAATGCTGTTCTAAAGAGCGCAATTCCCATCTATCGGTAAGCAGCGCACGTGAGCGAATCTAATAGCAGGACTGTGTTACTACGATTGTACAGAGCAACTCTGTCAATACGCAGGTGTATCAATCAGTAGGGCCATGGTAAACAGAGCGATGTATCGTGTCTGTTGCATAAATAAAGAGTCTTTGATGTAATTGCTTCAGACAAATATGAAAGTAAGCCTATCAGGAAAGTAATGCGAGACATGTAGCATGGGTCATGTCTTGCAGAACCTCTTACATCTGAGCTCTAGGCCTGCACAGCGTCCCTTCGGCGCAGAGGATAGCGCGTTGGACTTCTACTCCAAAGGTCGTGGGTTCGATCCCCACAAGGGACGGGCAATTTTTAAAAACGTGTGCCAATCTCCAGGTGGGTACTGACGTATGGGAAATCACAAGCCTCTGCAAAAGTTGAAAATTGTTGTGACCTCAGTTCTATGCTCAAGTATGTAGACCTTACACATATAAGCCAAATTCTCGTAGATCTGTTATCCATGACGCTGTTATGTGTAAATGCAGTAAAAACGGAACCATATCTTCACGTGCCTGTTGACGGGAATTTTCTTTCAATACCCAATTTTTACCTACTGATATAAATATAGCAATAGAACGCACATTTCGTACAGAAACAAATACAATGAAGAGAAAAGATTTTGAATTACTTCATGAGTCAATGTATGTAATCCCAGTGATGATCTTTAATTCTTCCAGCCCAAGGTGAGAGGGTTTCAGTTTTCTCGGCCACAAGTGAGAAAAGTAGACAGTTCCACAACAAGATATTCTGCTATGTTTCCTTAAGTGCTTCCATTAAACAATGGCACTCTGTATCTATAGAAACGGCGACAATTTTCACTTCGGCACAGGGGGCTTTTACTGGAGACTGTCAAGGGGGAACTTGCTAGATACATGAAGGGAGAAGATCAGACAGAGACGTCTGACGCTCCGCTGACGCTTGCCGAAAACTACATTAAGTATGATTCCCGCCTATAACTGACGGCGAGAGAGATGCATCATCTGTCCACTTCTCATCAAAGCACACTGTCACCAAGCAATGGCTGACGCTTCGAGGACGGCTTGAAATTGCTAGGGAGGTGATGCAGCTAAAGTTCCTGGTAAATGTGCTAACAGGGCACACACGTTCGTGGGAGTGTATACATATGATGGGGACCGGCTGTGACACAGCAGTCAACCAAAGTCAAAAAATGTGACTAATCATACAGTGTTTCCTTTACCACTTCGTTAGTGAATGCTGTTCTAAAGAGCGCAATTCCCATCTATCGGTAAGCAGCGCACGTGAGCGAATCTAATAGCAGGACTGTGTTACTACGATTGTACAGAGCAACTCTGTCAATACGCAGGTGTATCAATCAGTAGGGCCATGGTAAACAGAGCGATGTATCGTGTCTGTTGCATAAATAAAGAGTCTTTGATGTAATTGCTTCAGAGAAATATGAAAGTAAGCCTATCAGGAAAGTAATGCGAGACATGTAGCATGGGTCATGTCTTGCAGAACCTCTTACATCTGAGCTGTAGGCCTGCACAGCGTCCCTTTGGCGCAGAGGATAGCGCGTTGGACTTCTACTCCAAAGGTCGTGGGTTCGATCCCCACAAGGGACGGGCAATTTTTAAAAACGTGTGCCAATCTCCAGATGGGTACTGACGTATGGGAAATCACAAGCCTCTGCAAAAGTTGAAAATTGTTGTGACCTCAGTTCTATGCTCAAGTATGTAGACCTTACACATATAAGCCAAATTCTCGTAGATCTGTTATCCATGACGCTGTTATGTGTAAATGCAGTAAAAACGGAACCATATCTTCACGTGCCTGTTGACGGGAATTTTCTTTCAATACCCAATTTTTACCTACTGATATAAATATAGCAATAGAACGCACATTTCGTACAGAAACAAATACAATGAAGAGAAAAGATTTTGAATTACTTCATGAGTCAATGTATGTAATCCCAGTGATGATCTTTAATTCTTCCAGCCCAAGGTGAGAGGGTTTCAGTTTTCTCGGCCACAAGTGAGAAAAGTAGACAGTTCCACAACAAGATATTATGCTATGTTTCCTTAAGTGCTTCCATTAAACAATGGCACTCTGTATCTATAGAAACGGCGACAATTTTCACTTCGGCACACGGGGCTTTTACTGGAGACTGTCAAGGGGGAACTTGCTAGATACATGAAGGGAGAAGATCAGACAGAGACGTCTGACGCTCCGCTGACGCTTGCCGAAAACTACATTAAGTATGATTCCCGCCTATAACTGACGGTGAGAGAGATGCATCATCTGTCCACTTCTCATCGAAGCACACTGTCACCAAGCAATGGCTGACGCTTCGAGGACGGCTTGAAATTGCTAGGGAGGTGATGCAGCTAAAGTTCCTGGTAAATGTGCTAACAGGGCACACACGTTCGTGGGAGTGTATACATATGATGGGGACCGGCTGTGACACAGCAGTCAACCAAAGTCAAAAAATGTGACTAATCATACAGTGTTTCCTTTACCACTTCGTTAGTGAATGCTGTTCTAAAGAGCGCAATTCCCATCTATTGGTAAGCAGCGCATGTGAGCGAATCTAATAGCAGGACTGTGTTACTACGATTGTACAGAGCAACTCTGTCAATACGCAGGTGTATCAATCGGTAGGGACATGGTAAACAGAGCGATGTATCGTGTCTGTTGCATAAATAAAGAGTCTTTGATGTAATTGCTTCAGAGAAATATGAAAGTAAGCCTATCAGGAAAGTAATGCGAGACATGTAGCATGGGTCATGTCTTGCAGAACCTCTTACATCTGAGCTCTAGGCCTGCACAGCGTCCCTTTGGCGCAGAGGATAGCGCGTTGGACTTCTAATCCAAAGGTCGTGGTTTTGATCCCCACAAGGGACGGGCAATTTTTAAAAACGTGTGCCAATCTCCAGATGGGTACTGACGTATGGGAAATCACAAGCCTCTGCAAAAGTTGAAAATTGTTGTGACCTCAGTTCTATGCTCAAGTATGTAGACCTTACACATATAAGCCAAATTCTCGTAGATCTGTTATCCATGACGCTGTTATGTGTAAATGCAGTAAAAACGGAACCATATCTTCACGTGCCTGTTGACGGGAATTTTCTTTCAATACCCAATTTTTACCTACTGATATAAATATAGCAATAGAACGCACATTTCGTACAGAAACAAATACAATGAAGAGAAAAGATTTTGAATTACTTCATGAGTCAATGTATGTAATCCCAGTGATGATCTTTAATTCTTCCAGCCCAAGGTGAGAGGGTTTCAGTTTTCTTGGCCACAAGTGAGAAAAGTAGACAGTTCCACAACAAGATATTCTGCTATGTTTCCTTAAGTGCTTCCATTAAACAATGGCACTCTGTATCTATAGAAACGGCGACAATTTTCACTTCGGCACAGGGGGCTTTTACTGGAGACTGTCAAGGGGGAACTTGCTAGATACATGAAGGGAGAAGATCAGACAGAGACGTCTGACGCTCCGCTGACGCTTGCCGAAAACTACATTAAGTATGATTCCCGCCTATAACTGACGGCGAGAGAGATGCATCATCTGTCCACTTCTCATCGAAGCACACTGTCACCAAGCAATGGCTGACGCTTCGAGGACGGCTTGAAATTGCTAGGGAGGTGATGCAGCTAAAGTTCCTGGTAAATGTGCTAACAGGGCACACACGTTCGTGGGAGTGTATACATATGATGGGGACCGGCTGTGACACAGCAGTCAACCAAAGTCAAAAAATGTGACTAATCATACAGTGTTTCCTTTACCACTTCGTTAGTGAATGCTGTTCTAAAGAGCGCAATTCCCATCTATCGGTAAGCAGCGCACGTGAGCGAATCTAATAGCAGGACTGTGTTACTACGATTGTACAGAGCAACTCTGTCAATACGCAGGTGTATCAATCGGTAGGGCCATGGTAAACAGAGCGATGTATCGTGTCTGTTGCATAAATAAAGAGTCTTTGATGTAATTGCTTCAGAGAAATATGAAAGTAAGCCTATCAGGAAAGTAATGCGAGACATGTAGCATGGGTCATGTCTTGCAGAACCTCTTACATCTGAGCTCTAGGCCTGCACAGCGTCCCTTTGGCGCAGAGGATAGCGCGTTGGACTTCTACTCCAAAGGTCGTGGGTTCGATCCCCACAAGGGACGGGCAATTTTTAAAAACGTGTGCCAATCTCCAGATGGGTACTGACGTATGGGAAATCACAAGCCTCTGCAAAAGTTGAAAATTGTTGTGACCTCAGTTCTATGCTCAAGTATGTAGACCTTACACATATAAGCCAAATTCTCGTAGATCTGTTATCCATGACGCTGTTATGTGTAAATGCAGTAAAAACGGAACCATATCTTCACGTGCCTGTTGACGGGAATTTTCTTTCAATACCCAATTTTTACCTACTGATATAAATATAGCAATAGAACGCACATTTCGTACAGAAACAAATACAATGAAGAGAAAAGATTTTGAATTACTTCATGAGTCAATGTATGTAATCCCAGTGATGATCTTTAATTCTTCCAGCCCAAGGTGAGAGGGTTTCAGTTTTCTCGGCCACAAGTGAGAAAAGTAGACAGTTCCACAACAAGATATTATGCTATGTTTCCTTAAGTGCTTCCATTAAACAATGGCACTCTGTATCTATAGAAACGGCGACAATTTTCACTTCGGCACACGGGGCTTTTACTGGAGACTGTCAAGGGGGAACTTGCTAGATACATGAAGGGAGAAGATCAGACAGAGACGTCTGACGCTCCGCTGACGCTTGCCGAAAACTACATTAAGTATGATTCCCGCCTATAACTGACGGCGAGAGAGATGCATCATCTGTCCACTTCTCATCGAAGCACACTGTCACCAAGCAATGGCTGACGCTTCGAGGACGGCTTGAAATTGCTAGGGAGGTGATGCAGCTAAAGTTCCTGGTAAATGTGCTAACAGGGCACACACGTTCGTGGGAGTGTATACATATGATGGGGACCGGCTGTGACACAGCAGTCAACCAAAGTCAAAAAATGTGACTAATCATACAGTGTTTCCTTTACCACTTCGTTAGTGAATGCTGTTCTAAAGAGCGCAATTCCCATCTATTGGTAAGCAGCGCATGTGAGCGAATCTAATAGCAGGACTGTGTTACTACGATTGTACAGAGCAACTCTGTCAATACGCAGGTGTATCAATCGGTAGGGACATGGTAAACAGAGCGATGTATCGTGTCTGTTGCATAAATAAAGAGTCTTTGATGTAATTGCTTCAGAGAAATATGAAAGTAAGCCTATCAGGAAAGTAATGCGAGACATGTAGCATGGGTCATGTCTTGCAGAACCTCTTACATCTGAGCTCTAGGCCTGCACAGCGTCCCTTTGGCGCAGAGGATAGCGCGTTGGACTTCTAATCCAAAGGTCGTGGTTTTGATCCCCACAAGGGACGGGCAATTTTTAAAAACGTGTGCCAATCTCCAGATGGGTACTGACGTATGGGAAATCACAAGCCTCTGCAAAAGTTGAAAATTGTTGTGACCTCAGTTCTATGCTCAAGTATGTAGACCTTACACATATAAGCCAAATTCTCGTAGATCTGTTATCCATGACGCTGTTATGTGTAAATGCAGTAAAAACGGAACCATATCTTCACGTGCCTGTTGACGGGAATTTTCTTTCAATACCCAATTTTTACCTACTGATATAAATATAGCAATAGAACGCAAATTTCGTACAGAAACAAATACAATGAAGAGAAAAGATTTTGAATTACTTCATGAGTCAATGTATGTAATCCCAGTGATGATCTTTAATTCTTCCAGCCCAAGGTGAGAGGGTTTCAGTTTTCTCGGACACAAGTGAGAAAAGTAGACAGTTCCACAACAAGATATTCTGCTATGTTTCCTTAAGTGCTTCCATTAAACAATGGCACTCTGTATCTATAGAAACGGCGACAATTTTCACTTCGGCACAGGGGGCTTTTACTGGAGACTGTCAAGGGGGAACTTGCTAGATACATGAAGGGAGAAGATCAGACAGAGACGTCTGACGCTCCGCTGACGCTTGCCGAAAACTACATTAAGTATGATTCCCGCCTATAACTGACGGCGAGAGAGATGCATCATCTGTCCACTTCTCATCGAAGCACACTGTCACCAAGCAATGGCTGACGCTTCGAGGACGGCTTGAAATTGCTAGGGAGGTGATGCAGCTAAAGTTCCTGGTAAATGTGCTAACAGGGCACACACGTTCGTGGGAGTGTATACATATGATGGGGACCGGCTGTGACACAGCAGTCAACCAAAGTCAAAAAATGTGACTAATCATACAGTGTTTCCTTTACCACTTCGTTAGTGAATGCTGTTCTAAAGAGCGCAATTCCCATCTATCGGTAAGCAGCGCACGTGAGCGAATCTAATAGCAGGACTGTGTTACTACGATTGTACAGAGCAACTCTGTCAATACGCAGGTGTATCAATCGGTAGGGCCATGGTAAACAGAGCGATGTATCGTGTCTGTTGCATAAATAAAGAGTCTTTGATGTAATTGCTTCAGAGAAATATGAAAGTAAGCCTATCAGGAAAGTAATGCGAGACATGTAGCATGGGTCATGTCTTGCAGAACCTCTTACATCTGAGCTCTAGGCCTGCACAGCGTCCCTTTGACGCAGAGGATAGCGCGTTGGACTTCTAATCCAAAGGTCGTGGGTTTGATCCCCACAAGGGACGGGCAATTTTTAAAAACGTGTGCCAATCTCCAGATGGGTACTGACGTATGGGAAATCACAAGCCTCTGCAAAAGTTGAAAATTGTTGTGACCTCAGTTCTATGCTCAAGTATGTAGACCTTACACATATAAGCCAAATTCTCGTAGATCTGTTATCCATGACGCTGTTATGTGTAAATGCAGTAAAAACGGAACCATATCTTCACGTGCCTGTTGACGGGAATTTTCTTTCAATACCCAATTTTTACCTACTGATATAAATATAGCAATAGAACGCACATTTCGTACAGAAACAAATACAATGAAGAGAAAAGATTTTGAATTACTTCATGAGTCAATGTATGTAATCCCAGTGATGATCTTTAATTCTTCCAGCCCAAGGTGAGAGGGTTTCAGTTTTCTCGGCCACAAGTGAGAAAAGTAGACAGTTCCACAACAAGATATTCTGCTATGTTTCCTTAAGTGCTTCCATTAAACAATGGCACTCTGTATCTATAGAAACGGCGACAATTTTCACTTCGGCACAGGGGGCTTTTACTGGAGACTGTCAAGGGGGAACTTGCTAGATACATGAAGGGAGAAGATCAGACAGAGACGTCTGACGCTCCGCTGACGCTTGCCGAAAACTACATTAAGTATGATTCCCGCCTATAACTGACGGCGAGAGAGATGCATCATCTGTCCACTTCTCATCGAAGCACACTGTCACCAAGCAATGGCTGACGCTTCGAGGACGGCTTGAAATTGCTAGGGAGGTGATGCAGCTAAAGTTCCTGGTAAATGTGCTAACAGGGCACACACGTTCGTGGGAGTGTATACATATGATGGGGACCGGCTGTGACGCAGCAGTCAACCAAACTCAAAAAATGTGACTAATCATACAGTGTTTCCTTTACCACTTCGTTAGTGAATGCTGTTCTAAAGAGCGCAATTCCCATCTATGGGTAAGCAGCGCACGTGAGCGAATCTAATAGCAGGACTGTGTTACTACGATTGTACAGAGCAACTCTGTCAATACGCAGGTGTATCAATCAGTAGGGCCATGGTAAACAGAGCGATGTATCGTGTCTGTTGCATAAATAAAGAGTCTTTGATGTAATTGCTTCAGAGAAATATGAAAGTAAGCCTATCAGGAAAGTAATGCGAGACATGTAGCATGGGTCATGTCTTGCAGAACCTCTTACATCTGAGCTGTAGGCCTGCACAGCGTCCCTTTGGCGCAGAGGATAGCGCGTTGGACTTCTAATCCAAAGGTCGTGGGTTCGATCCCCACTAGGGACGGGCAATTTTTAAAAACGTGTGCCAATCTCCAGATGGGTACTGACGTATGGGAAATCACAAGCCTCTGCAAAAGTTGAAAATTGTTGTGACCTCAGTTCTATGCTCAAGTATGTAGACGTTACACATATAAGCCAAATTCTCGTAGATCTGTTATCCATGACGCTGTTATGTGTAAATGCAGTAAAAACGGAACCATATCTTCACGTGCCTGTTGACGGGAATTTTCTTTCAATACCCAATTTTTACCTACTGATATAAATATAGCAATAGAACGCACATTTCGTACAGAAACAAATACAGTGAAGAGAAAAGATTTTGAATTACTTCATGAGTCAATGTATGTAATCCCAGTGATGATCTTTAATTCTTCCAGCCCAAGGTGAGAGGGTTTCAGTTTTCTCGGCCACAAGTGAGAAAAGAAGACAGTTCCACAACAAGATATTCTGCTATGTTTCCTTAAGTGCTTCCATTAAACAATGGCACTCTGTATCTATAGAAACGGCGACAATTTTCACTTCGGCACAGGGGGCTTTTACTGGAGACTGTCAAGGGGGAACTTGCTAGATACATGAAGGGAGAAGATCAGACAGAGACGTCTGACGCTCCGCTGACGCTTGCCGAAAACTACATTAAGTATGATTCCCGCCTATAACTGACGGCGAGAGAGATGCATCATCTGTCCACTTCTCATCGAAGCACACTGTCACCAAGCAATGGCTGACGCTTCGAGGACGGCTTGAAATTGCTAGGGAGGTGATGCAGCTAAAGTTCCTGGTAAATGTGCTAACAGGGCACACACGTTCGTGGGAGTGTATACATATGATGGGGACCGGCTGTGACACAGCAGTCAACCAAAGTCAAAAAACGTGACTAATCATACAGTGTTTCCTTTACCACTTCGTTAGTGAATGCTGTTCTAAAGAGCGCAATTCCCATCTATCGGTAAGCAGCGCATGTGAGCGAATCTAATAGCAGGACTGTGTTACTACGATTGTACAGAGCAACTCTGTCTATACGCAGGTGTATCAATCAGTAGGGCCATGGTAAACAGAGCGATGTATCGTGTCTGTTGCATAAATAAAGAGTCTTTGATGTAATTGCTTCAGAGAAATATGAAAGTAAGCCTATCAGGAAAGTAATGCGAGACATGTAGCATGGGTTATGTCTTGCAGAACCTCTTACATCTGAGCTCTAGGCCTGCACAGCGTCCCTTTGGCGCAGAGTATAGCGCGTTGGACTTCTAATCCAAAGGTCGTGGGTTCGATCCCCACAAGGGACGGGCATTTTTTAAAACGTGTGCCAATCTCCAGATGGGTACTGACGTATGGGAAATCACAAGCCTCTGCAAAAGTTGAAAATTGTTGTGACCTCAGTTCTATGCTCAAGTATGTAGACCTTACACATATAAGCCAAATTCTCGTAGATCTGTTATCCATGACGCTGTTATGTGTAAATGCAGTAAAAACGGAACCATATCTTCACGTGCCTGTTGACGGGAATTTTCTTTCAATACCCAATTTTTACCTACTGATATAAATATAGCAATAGAACGCACATTTCGTACAGAAACAAATACAATGAAGAGAAAAGATTTTGAATTACTTCATGAGTCAATGTATGTAATCCCAGTGATGATCTTTAATTCTTCCAGCCCAAGGTGAGAGGGTTTCAGTTTTCTCGGACACAAGTGAGAAAAGTAGACAGTTCCACAACCAGATATTCTGCTATGTTTCCTTAAGTGCTTCCATTAAACAATGGCACTCTGTATCTATAGAAACGGCGACAATTTTCACTTCGGCACAGGGGGCTTTTACTGGAGACTGTCAAGGGGGAACTTGCTAGATACATGAAGGGAGAAGATCAGACAGAGACGTCTGACGCTCCGCTGACGCTTGCCGAAAACTACATTAAGTATGATTCCCGCCTATAACTGACGGCGAGAGAGATGCATCATCTGTCCACTTCTCATCGAAGCACACTGTCACCAAGCAATGGCTGACGCTTCGAGGACGGCTTGAAATTGCTAGGGAGGTGATGCAGCTAAAGTTCCTGGTAAATGTGCTAACAGGGCACACACGTTCGTGGGAGTGTATACATATGATGGGGACCGGCTGTGACACAGCAGTCAACCAAAGTCAAAAAATGTGACTAATCATACAGTGTTTCCTTTACCACTTCGTTAGTGAATGCTGTTCTAAAGAGCGCAATTCCCATCTATCGGTAAGCAGCGCACGTGAGTGAATCTAATAGCAGGACTGTGTTACTACGATTGTACAGAGCAACTCTGTCAATACGCAGGTGTATCAATCAGTAGGGCCATGGTAAACAGAACGATATATCGTGTCTGTTGCATAAATAAAGAGTCTTTAATGTAATTGCTTCAGAGAAATATGAAAGTAAGCCTATCAGGAAAGTAATGCGAGACATGTAGCATGGGTCATGTCTTGCAGAACCTCTTACATCTGAGCTATAGGCCTGCACAGCGTCCCTTTGGCGCAGAGGATAGCGCGTTGGATTTGTAATCCAAAGGTCGTGGGTTCGATCCCCACAAGGGACAGGCAATTTTTAAAAACGTGTGCCAATCTCCAGATGGGTACTGACGTATGGGAAATCACAAGCCTCTGCAAAAGTTGAAAATTGTTGTGACCTCAGTTCTATGCTCAAGTATGTAGACCTTACACATATAAGCCAAATTCTCGTAGATCTGTTATCCATGACGCTGTTATGTGTAAATGCAGTAAAAACGGAACCATATCTTCACGTGCCTGTTGACGGGAATTTTCTTTCAATACCCAATTTTTACCTACTGATATAAATATAGCAATAGAACGCACATTTCGTACAGAAACAAATACAATGAAGAGAAAAGATTTTGAATTACTTCATGAGTCAATGTATGTAATCCCAGTGATGATCTTTAATTCTTCCAGCCCAAGGTGAGAGGGTTTCAGTTTTCTCGGACACAAGTGAGAAAAGTAGACAGTTCCACAACCAGATATTCTGCTATGTTTCCTTAAGTGCTTCCATTAAACAATGGCACTCTGTATCTATAGAAACGGCGACAATTTTCACTTCGGCACAGGGGGCTTTTACTGGAGACTGTCAAGGGGGAACTTGCTAGATACATGAAGGGAGAAGATCAGACAGAGACGTCTGACGCTCCGCTGACGCTTGCCGAAAACTACATTAAGTATGATTCCCGCCTATAACTGACGGCGAGAGAGATGCATCATCTGTCCACTTCTCATCGAAGCACACTGTCACCAAGCAATGGCTGACGCTTCGAGGACGGCTTGAAATTGCTAGGGAGGTGATGCAGCTAAAGTTCCTGGTAAATGTGCTAACAGGGCACACACGTTCGTGGGAGTGTATACATATGATGGGGACCGGCTGTGACACAGCAGTCAACCAAAGTCAAAAAATGTGACTAATCATACAGTGTTTCCTTTACCACTTCGTTAGTGAATGCTGTTCTAAAGAGCGCAATTCCCATCTATGGGTAAGCAGCGCACGTGAGCGAATCTAATAGCAGGACTGTGTTACTACGATTGTACAGAGCAACTCTGTCAATACGCAGGTGTATCAATCAGTAGGGCCATGGTAAACAGAGCGATGTATCGTGTCTGTTGCATAAATAAAGAGTCTTTGATGTAATTGCTTCAGAGAAATATGAAAGTAAGCCTATCAGGAAAGTAATGCGAGACATGTAGCATGGGTCATGTCTTGCAGAACCTCTTACATCTGAGCTGTAGGCCTGCACAGCGTCCCTTTGGCGCAGAGGATAGCGCGTTGGACTTCTAATTCAAAGGTCGTGGGTTCGATCCCCACTAGGGACGGGCAATTTTTAAAAACGTGTGCCAATCTCCAGATGGGTACTGACGTATGGGAAATCACAAGCCTCTGCAAAAGTTGAAAATTGTTGTGACCTCAGTTCTATGCTCAAGTATGTAGACCTTACACATATAAGCCAAATTCTCGTAGATCTGTTATCCATGACGCTGTTATGTGTAAATGCAGTAAAAACGGAACCATATCTTCACGTGCCTGTTGACGGGAATTTTCTTTCAATACCCAATTTTTACCTACTGATATAAATATAGCAATAGAACGCACATTTCGTACAGAAACAAATACAATGAAGAGAAAAGATTTTGAATTACTTCATGAGTCAATGTATGTAATCCCAGTGATGATCTTTAATTCTTCCAGCCCAAGGTGAGAGGGTTTCAGTTTTCTCGGCCACAAGTGAGAAAAGTAGACAGTTCCACAACAAGATATTCTGCTATGTTTCCTTAAGTGCTTCCATTAAACTATGGCACTCTGTATCTATAGAAACGGCGACAATTTTCACTTCAGCACAGGGGGCTTTTACTGGAGACTGTCAAGGGGGAACTTGGTAGATACATGAAGGGAGAAGATCAGACAGAGACGTCTGACGCTCCGCTGACGCTTGCCGAAAACTACATTAAGTATGATTCCCGCCTATAACTGACGGCGAGAGAGATGCATCATCTGTCCACTTCTCATCGAAGCACACTGTCACCAAGCAATGGCTGACGCTTCGAGGACGGCTTGAAATTCCTAGGGAGGTGATGCAGCTAAAGTTCCTGGTAAATGTGCTAACAGGGCACACACGTTCGTGGGAGTGTATACATATGATGGGGACCGGCTGTGACACAGCAGTCAACCAAAGTCAAAAAATGTGACTAATCATACAGTGTTTCCTTTACCACTTCGTTAGTGAATGCTGTTCTAAAGAGCGCAATTCCCATCTGTCGGTAAGCAGCGCACGTGAGCGAATCTAATAGCAGGACTGTGTTACTACGATTGTACAGAGCAACTCTGTCAATACGCAGGTGTATCAATCAGTAGGGCCATGGTAAACAGAGCGATGTATCGTGTCTGTTGCATAAATAAAGAGTCTTTGATGTAATTGCTTCAGAGAAATATGAAAGTAAGCCTATCAGGAAAGTAATGCGAGACATGTAGCATGGGTCATGTCTTGCAGAACCTCTTACATCTGAGCTCTAGGCCTGCACAGCGTCCCTTTGGCGCAGAGGATAGCGCGTTGGACTTCTAATCCAAAGGTCGTGGGTTCGATCCCCACAAGGGACGGGCAATTTTTAAAAACGTGTGCCAATCTGCCAATCTCCAGATGGGTACTGACGTATGGGAAATCACAAGCCTCTGCAAAAGTTGAAAATTGTTGTGACCTCAGTTCTATGCTCAAGTATGTAGACCTTACACATATAAGCCAAATTCTCGTAGAATTGTTATCCATGACGCTGTTATGTGTAAATGCAGTAAAAACGGAACCATATCTTCACGTGCCTGTTGACGGGAATTTTCTTTCAATACCCAATTTTTACCTACTGATATAAATATAGCAATAGAACGCACATTTCGTACAGAAACAAATACAATGAAGAGAAAAGATTTTGAATTACTTCATGAGTCAATGTATGTAATCCCAGTGATGATCTTTAATTCTTCCAGCCCAAGGTGAGAGGGTTTCAGTTTTCTCGGCCACAAGTGAGAAAAGTAGACAGTTCCACAACAAGATATTCTGCTATGTTTCCTTAAGTGCTTCCATTAAACAATGGCACTCTGTATCTATAGAAACGGCGACAATTTTCACTTCGGCACAGGGGGCTTTTACTGGAGACTGTCAAGGGGGAACTTGCTAGATACATGAAGGGAGAAGATCAGACAGAGACGTCTGACGCTCCGCTGACGCTTGCCGAAAACTACATTAAGTATGATTCCCGCCTATAACTGACGGCGAGAGAGATGCATCATCTGTCCACTTCTCATCGAAGCACACTGTCACCAAGCAATGGCTGACGCTTCGAGGACGGCTTGAAATTGCTAGGGAGGTGATGCAGCTAAAGTTCCTGGTAAATGTGCTAACAGGGCACACACGTTCGTGGGAGTGTATACATATGATGGGGACCGGCTGTGACACAGCAGTCAACCAAAGTCAAAAAATGTGACTAATCATACAGTGTTTCCTTTACCACTTCGTTAGTGAATGCTGTTCTAAAGAGCGCAATTCCCATCTATCGGTAAGCAGCGCACGTGAGCTAATCTAATAGCAGGACTGTGTTACTACGATTATACAGAGCAACTCTGTCAATACGCAGGTGTATCAATCAGTAGGGCCATGGTAAACAGAGCGATGTATCGTGTCTGTTGCATAAATAAAGAGTCTTTGATGTAATTGCTTCAGAGAAATATGAAAGTAAGCCTATCAGGAAAGTAATGCGAGACATGTAGCATGGGTCATGTCTTGCAGAACCTCTTACATCTGAGCTGTAGGCCTGCACAGCGTCCCTTTGGCGCAGAGGATAGCGCGTTGGACTTCTACTCCAAAGGTCATGGGTTCGATCCCCACAAGGGACGGGCAATTTTTAAAAACGTGTGCCAATCTCCAGATGGGTACTGACGTATGGGAAATCACAAGCCTCTGCAAAAGTTGAAAATTGTTGTGACCTCAGTTCTATGCTCAAGTATGTAGACCTTACACATATAAGCCAAATTCTCGTAGATCTGTTATCCATGACGCTGTTATGTGTAAATGCAGTAAAAACGGAACCATATCTTCACGTGCCTGTTGACGGGAATTTTCTTTCAATACCCAATTTTTACCTACTGATATAAATATAGCAATAGAACGCACATTTCGTACAGAAACAAATACAATGAAGAGAAAAGATTTTGAATTACTTCATGAGTCAATGTATGTAATCCCAGTGATGATCTTTAATTCTTCCAGCCCAAGGTGAGAGGGTTTCAGTTTTCTCGGCCACAAGTGAGAAAAGTAGACAGTTCCACAACAAGATATTCTGCTATGTTTCCTTAAGTGCTTCCATTAAACAATGGCACTCTGTATCTATAGAAACGGCGACAATTTTCACTTCGGCACAGGGGGCTTTTACTGGAGACTGTCAAGGGGGAACTTGCTAGATACATGAAGGGAGAAGATCAGACAGAGACGTCTGACGCTCCGCTGACGCTTGCCGAAAACTACATTAAGTATGATTCCCGCCTATAACTGACGGCGAGAGAGATGCATCATCTGTCCACTTCTCATCGAAGCACACTGTCACCAAGCAATGGCTGACGCTTCGAGGACGGCTTGAAATTGCTAGGGAGGTGATGCAGCTAAAGTTCCTGGTAAATGTGCTAACAGGGCACACACGTTCGTGGGAGTGTATACATATGATGGGGACCGGCTGTGACACAGCAGTCAACCAAAGTCAAAAAATGTGACTAATCATACAGTGTTTCCTTTACCACTTCGTTAGTGAATGCTGTTCTAAAGAGCGCAATTCCCATCTATCGGTAAGCAGCGCACGTGAGCGAATCTAATAGCAGGACTGTGTTACTACGATTGTACAGAGCTACTCTGTCAATACGCAGGTGTATCAATCAGTAGGGCCATGGTAAACAGAGCGATGTATCGTGTCTGTTGCATAAATAAAGAGTCTTTGATGTAATTGCTTCAGAGAAATATGAAAGTAAGCCTATCAGGAAAGTAATGCGAGACATGTAGCATGGGTCATGTCTTGCAGAACCTCTTACATCTGAGCTGTAGGCCTGCACAGCGTCCCTTTGGCGCAGAGGATAGCGCGTTGGACTTCTACTCCAAAGGTCGTGGGTTCGATCCCCGTAAAGGACGGGCAATTTTTAAAAACGTGTGCCAATCTCCAGATGGGTACTGACGTATGGGAAATCACAAGCCTCTGCAAAAGTTGAAAATTGTTGTGACCTCAGTTCTATGCTCATGTATGTAGACCTTACACATATAAGCCAAATTCTCGTAGATCTGTTATCCATGACGCTGTTATGTGTAAATGCAGTAAAATCGGAACCATATCTTCACGTGCCTGTTGACGGGAATTTTCTTTCAATACCCAATTTTTACCTACTGATATAAATATAGCAATAGAACGCACATTTCGTACAGAAACAAATACAATGAAGAGAAAAGATTTTGAATTACTTCATGAGTCAATGTATGTAATCCCAGTGATGATCTTTAATTCTTCCAGCCCAAGGTGAGAGGGTTTCAGTTTTCTCGGCCACAAGTGAGAAAAGTAGACAGTTCCACAACAAGATATTCTGCTATGTTTCCTTAAGTGCTTCCATTAAACAATGGCACTCTGTATCTATAGAAACGGCGACAATTTTCACTTCGGCACAGGGGGCTTTTACTGGAGACTGTCAAGGGGGAACTTGCTAGATACATGAAGGGAGAAGATCAGACAGAGACGTCTGACGCTCCGCTGACGCTTGCCGAAAACTACATTAAGTATGATTCCCGCCTATAACTGATGGTGAGAGAGATGCATCATCTGTCCACTTCTCATCGAAGCACACTGTCACCAAGCAATGGCTGACGCTTCGAGGACGGCTTGAAATTGCTAGGGAGGTGATGCAGCTAAAGTTCCTGGTAAATGTGCTAACAGGGCACACACGTTCGTGGGAGTGTATACATATGATGGGGACCGGCTGTGACACAGCAGTCAACCAAAGTCAAAAAATGTGACTAATCATACAGTGTTTCCTTTACCACTTCGTTAGTGAATGCTGTTCTAAAGAGCGCAATTCCCGTCTGTCGGTAAGCAGCGCACGTGAGCGAATCTAATAGCAGGACTGTGTTACTACGATTGTACAGAGCAACTCTGTCAATACGCAGGTGTATCAATCAGTAGGGCCATGGTAAACAGAGCGATGTATCGTGTCTGTTGCATAAATAAAGAGTCTTTGATGTAATTGCTTCAGAGAAATATGAAAGTAAGCCTATCAGGAAAGTAATGCGAGACATGTAGCATGGGTCATGTCTTGCAGAACCTCTTACATCTGAGCTGTAGGCCTGCACAGCGTCCCTTTGGCGCAGAGGATAGCGCGTTGGACTTCTAATCCAAAGGTCGTGGGTTCGATCCCACAAGGGATGGGCAGTTTTTAAAAAGGTGTGCCAATCTCCAGGTGGGTACTGACGTATGGGAAATCACAAGCCTCTGCAAAAGTTGAAAATTGTTGTGACCTCAGTTCTATGCTCAAGTATGTAGACCTTACACATATAAGCCAAATTCTCGTAGATCTGTTATCCATGACGCTGTTATGTGTAAATGCAGTAAAAACGGAACCATATCTTCACGTGCCTGTTGACGGGAATTTTCTTTCAATACCCAATCTTTACCTACTGATATAAATATAGCAATAGAACGCACATTTCGTACAGAAACAAATACAATGAAGAGAAAAGATTTTGAATTACTTCATGAGTCAATGTATGTAATCCCAGTGATGATCTTTAATTCTTCCAGCCCAAGGTGAGAGGGTTTCAGTTTTCTCGGACACAAGTGAGAAAAGTAGACAGTTCCACAACCAGATATTCTGCTATGTTTCCTTAAGTGCTTCCATTAAACAATGGCACTCTGTATCTATAGAAACGGCGACAATTTTCACTTCGGCACAGGGGGCTTTTACTGGAGACTGTCAAGGGGGAACTTGCTAGATACATGAAGGGAGAAGATCAGACAGAGACGTCTGACGCTCCGCTGACGCTTGCCGAAAACTACATTAAGTATGATTCCCGCCTATAACTGACGGCGAGAGAGATGCATCATCTGTCCACTTCTCATCGAAGCACACTGTCACCAAGCAATGGCTGACGCTTCGAGGACGGCTTGAAATTGCTAGGGAGGTGATGCAGCTAAAGTTCCTGGTAAATGTGCTAACAGGGCACACACGTTCGTGGGAGTGTATACATATGATGGGGACCGGCTGTGACACAGCAGTCAACCAAAGTCAAAAAATGTGACTAATCATACAGTGTTTCCTTCACCACTTCGTTAGTGAATGCTGTTCTAAAGAGCGCAATTCCCATCTATCGGTAAGCAGCGCACGTGAGCGAATCTAATAGCAGGACTGTGTTACTACGATTGTACAGAGCTACTCTGTCAATACGCAGGTGTATCAATCAGTAGGGCCATGGTAAACAGAGCGATGTATCGTGTCTGTTGCATAAATAAAGAGTCTTTGATGTAATTGCTTCAGAGAAATATGAAAGTAAGCCTATCAGGAAAGTAATGCGAGACATGTAGCATGGGTCATGTCTTGCAGAACCTCTTACATCTGAGCTCTAGGCCTGCGCAGCGTTGCTTTGGCGCAGAGGATAGCGAGTTGGACTTCTAATCCAAAGGTCGTTGGTTCGATCCCCACAAGGGACGGGCAATTTTTAAAAACGTGTGCCAATCTCCTGATGGGTACTGACGTATGGGAAATCACAAGCCTCTGCAAAAGTTGAAAATTGTTGTGACCTCAGTTCTATGCTCAAGTATGTAGACCTTACACATATAAGCCAAATTCTCGTAGATCTGTTATCCATGACGCTGTTATGTGTAAATGCAGTAAAAACGGAACCATATCTTCACGTGCCTGTTGACGGGAATTTTCTTTCAATACCCAATTTTTACCTACTGATATAAATATAGCAATAGAACGCACATTTCGTACAGAAACAAATACAATGAAGAGAAAAGATTTTGAATTACTTCATGAGTCAATGTATGTAATCCCAGTGATGATCTTTAATTCTTCCAGCCCAAGGTGAGAGGGTTTCAGTTTTCTCGGCCACAAGTGAGAAAAGTAGACAGTTCCACAACAAGATATTCTGCTATGTTTCCTTAAGTGCTTCCATTAAACAATGGTACTCTGTATCTATAGAAACGGCGACAATTTTCACTTCGGCACAGGGGGCTTTTACTGGAGACTGTCAAGGGGGAACTTGCTAGATACATGAAGGGAGAAGATCAGACAGAGACGTCTGACGCTCCGCTGACGCTTGCCGAAAACTACATTAAGTATGATTCCCGCCTATAACTGACGGCGAGAGAGATGCATCATCTGTCCACTTCTCATCGAAGCACACTGTCACCAAGCAATGGCTGACGCTTCGAGGACGGCTTGAAATTGCTAGGGAGGTGATGCAGCTAAAGTTCCTGGTAAATGTGCTAACAGGGCACACACGTTCGTGGAAGTGTATACATATGATGGGGACCGGCTGTGACACAGCAGTCAACCAAAGTCAAAAAATGTGACTAATCATACAGTGTTTCCTTTACCACTTCGTTAGTGAATGCTGTTCTAAAGAGCGCAATTCCCATCTATCGGTAAGCAGCGCACGTGAGCGAATCTAATAGCAGGACTGTGTTACTACGATTGTACAGAGCAACTCTGTCAATACGCAGGTGTATCAATCAGTAGGGCCATGGTAAACAGAGCGATGTATCGTGTCTGTTGCATAAATAAAGAGTCTTTGATGTAATTGCTTCAGAGAAATATGAAAGTAAGCCTATCAGGAAAGTAATGCGAGACATGTAGCATCGGTCATGTCTTGCAGAACCTCTTACATCTGAGCTCTAGGCCTGCACAGCGTTCCTTTGGCGCAGAGGATAGCGCGTTGGACTTCTAATCCAAAGGTCCTGGGTTCGATCCCCACAAGGGACGGGCAATTTTTAAAAACGTGTGCCAATCTCCAGATGGGTACTGATGTATCGGAAATCACAAGCCTCTGCAAAAGTTGAAAATTGTTGTGACCTCAGTTCTATGCTCAAGTATGTAGACCTTACACATATAAGCCAAATTCTCGTAGATCTGTTATCCATGACGCTGTTATGTGTAAATGCAGTAAAAACGGAACCATATCTTCACGTGCCTGTTGACGGGAATTTTCTTTCAATACCCAATTTTTACCTACTGATATAAATATAGCAATAGAACGCACATTTCGTACAGAAACAAATACAATGAAGAGAAAAGATTTTGAATTACTTCATGAGTCAATGTATGTAATCCCAGTGATGATCTTTAATTCTTCCAGCCCAAGGTGAGAGGGTTTCAGTTTTCTCGGCCACAAGTGAGAAAAGTAGACAGTTCCACAACAAGATATTCTGCTATGTTTCCTTAAGTGCTTCCATTAAACAATGGTACTCTGTATCTATAGAAACGGCGACAATTTTCACTTCGGCACAGGGGGCTTTTACTGCAGACTGTCAAGGGGGAACTTGCTAGATACATGAAGGGAGAAGATCAGACAGAGACGTCTGACGCTCCGCTCACGCTTGCCGAAAACTACATTAAGTATGATTCCCGCCTATAACTGACGGCGAGAGAGATGCATCATCTGTCCACTTCTCATCGAAGCACACTGTCACCAAGCAATGGCTGACGCTTCGAGGACGGCTTGAAATTGCTAGGGAGGTGATGCAGCTAAAGTTCCTGGTAAATGTGCTAACAGGGCACACACGTTCGTGGGAGTGTATACATATGATGGGGACCGGCTGTGACACAGCAGTCAACCAAAGTCAAAAAATGTGACTAATCATACAGTGTTTCCTTTACCACTTCGTTAGTGAATGCTGTTCTAAAGAGCGCAATTCCCATCTATCGGTAAGCAGCACACGTGAGCTAATCTAATAGCAGGACTGTGTTACTACGATTGTACAGAGCAACTCTGTCAATACGCAGGTGTATCAATCAGTAGGGCCATGGTAAACAGAGCGATGTATCGTGTCTGTTGCATAAATAAAGAGTCTTTGATGTAATTGCTTCAGAGAAATATGAAAGTAAGCCTATCAGGAAAGTAATGCGAGACATGTAGCATGGGTCATGTCTTGCAGAACCTCTTACATCTGAGCTCTGGGCCTGCACAGCGTAGCTTTGGCGCAGAGGATAGCGCGTTGGACTTCTAATCCAAAGGTCGTGGGTTCGATCCCCACAAGGGACGGGCAATTTTTAAAAACGTGTGCCAATCTCCAGATGGGTACTGACGTATGGGAAATCACAAGCCTCTGCAAAAGTTGAAAATTGTTGTGACCTCCGTTCTATGCTCAAGTATGTAGACCTTACACATATAAGCCAAATTCTCGTAGATCTGTTATCCATGACGCTGTTATGTGTAAATGCAGTAAAAACGGAACCATATCTTCACGTGCCTGTTGACGGGAATTTTCTTTCAATACCCAATTTTTACCTACTGATATAAATATAGCAATAGAACGCACATTTCGTACAGAAACAAATACAATGAAGAGAAAAAATTTTGAATTACTTCATGAGTCAATGTATGTAATCCCAGTGATGATCTTTAATTCTTCCAGCCCAAGGTGAGAGGGTTTCAGTTTTCTCGGACACAAGTGAGAAAAGTAGACAGTTCCACAACCAGATATTCTGCTATGTTTCCTTAAGTGCTTCCATTAAACAATGGCACTCTGTATCTATAGAAACGGCGACAATTTTCACTTCGGCACAGGGGGCTTTTACTGGAGACTGTCAAGGGGGAACTTGCTAGATACATGAAGGGAGAAGATCAGACAGAGACATCTGACGCTCCGCTGACGCTTGCCGAAAACTACATTAAGTATGATTCCCGCCTATAACTGACGGCGAGAGAGATGCATCATCTGTCCACTTCTCATCGAAGCACACTGTCACCAAGCAATGGCTGACGCTTCGAGGACGGCTTGAAATTGCTAGGGAGGTGATGCAGCTAAAGTTCCTGGTAAATGTGCTAACAGGGCACACACGTTCGTGGGAGTGTATACATATGATGGGGACCGGCTGTGACACAGCAGTCAACCAAAGTCAAAAAATGTGACTAATCATACAGTGTTTCCTTTACCACTTCGTTAGTGAATGCTGTTCTAAAGAGCGCAATTCCCATCTATCGGTAAGCAGCGCACGTGAGCGAATCTAATAGCAGAACTGTGTTACTACGATTGTACAGAGCAACTCTGTCAATACGCAGGTGTATCAATCAGTAGGGCCATGGTAAACAGAGCGATGTATCGTGTCTGTTGCATAAATAAAGAGTCTTTGATGTAATTGCTTCAGAGAAATATGAAAGTAAGCCTATCAGGAAAGTAATGCGAGACATGTAGCATGGGTCATGTCTTGCAGAACCTCTTACATCTGAGCTCTAGGCCTGCACAGCGTCCCTTTGGCGCAGAGGATAGCGCGTTGGACTTCTAATCCAAAGGTCGTGGGTTCGATCCCCACAAGGGACGGGCAATTTTTAAAAACGTGTGCCAATCTCCTGATGGGTACTGACGTATGGGAAATCACAAGCCTCTGCAAAAGTTGAAAATTGTTGTGACCTCAGTTCTATGCTCAAGTATGTAGACCTTACACATATAAGCCAAATTCTCGTAGATCTGTTATCCATGACGCTGTTATGTGCAAATGCAGTAAAAACGGAACCATATCTTCACGTGCCTGTTGACGGGAATTTTCTTTCAATACCCAATTTTTACCTACTGATATAAATATAGCAATAGAACGCACATTTCGTACAGAAACAAATACAATGAAGAGAAAAGATTTTGAATTACTTCATGAGTCAATGTATGTAATCCCAGTGATGATCTTTAATTCTTCCAGCCCAAGGTGAGAGGGTTTCAGTTTTCTCGGCCACAAGTGAGAAAAGTAGACAGTTCCACAACAAGATATTCTGCTATGTTTCCTTAAGTGCTTCCATTAAACAATGGCACTCTGTATCTATAGAAACGGCGACAATTTTCACTTCGGCACAGGGGGCTTTTACTGGAGACTGTCAAGGGGGAACTTGCTAGATACATGAAGGGAGAAGATCAGACAGAGACGTCTGACGCTCCGCTGACGCTTGCCGAAAACTACATTAAGTATGATTCCCGCCTATAACTGACGGCGAGAGAGATGCATCATCTGTCCACTTCTCATCGAAGCACACTGTCACCAAGCAATGGCTGACGCTTCGAGGACGGCTTGAAATTGCTAGGGAGGTGATGCAGCTAAAGTTCCTGGTAAATGTGCTAACAGGGCACACACGTTCGTGGGAGTGTATACATATGATGGGGACCGGCTGTGACACAGCAGTCAACCAAAGTCAAAAAATGTGACTAATCATACAGTGTTTCCTTTACCACTTCGTTAGTGAATGCTGTTCTAAAGAGCGCAATTCCCATCTATCGGTAAGCAGCGCACGTGAGCGAATCTAATAGCAGGACTGTGTTACTACGATTGTACAGAGCAACTCTGTCAATACGCAGGTGTATCAATCAGTAGGGCCATGGTAAACAGAGCGATGTATCGTGTCTGTTGCATAAATAAAGAGTCTTTGATGTAATTGCTTCAGAGAAATATGAAAGTAAGCCTATCAGGAAAGTAATGCGAGACATGTAGCATGGGTCATGTCTTGCAGAACCTCTTACATCTGAGCTGTAGGCCTGCACAGCGTCCCTTTGGCGCAGAGGATAGCGCGTTGGACTTCTAATCCAAAGGTCGTGGGTTCGATCCCCACAAGGGACGGGCAATTTTTAAAAACGTGTGCCAATCTCCTGATGGGTACTGACGTATGGGAAATCACAAGCCTCTGCAAAAGTTGAAAATTGTTGTGACCTCAGTTCTATGCTCAAGTATGTAGACCTTACACATATAAGCCAAATTCTCGTAGATCTGTTATCCATGACGCTGTTATGTGTAAATGCAGTAAAAACGGAACCATATCTTCACGTGCCTGTTGACGGGAATTTTCTTTCAATACCCAATTTTTACCTACTGATATAAATATAGCAATAGAACGCACATTTCGTACAGAAACAAATACAATGAAGAGAAAAGATTTTGAATTACTTCATGAGTCAATGTATGTAATCCCAGTGATGATCTTTAATTCTTCCAGCCCAAGGTGAGAGGGTTTCAGTTTTCTCGGCCACAAGTGAGAAAAGTAGACAGTTCCACAACAAGATATTCTGCTATGTTTCCTTAAGTGCTTCCATTAAACAATGGCACTCTGTATCTATAGAAACGGCGACAATTTTCACTTCGGCACAGGGGGCTTTTACTGGAGACTGTCAAGGGGGAACTTGCTAGATACATGAAGGGAGAAGATCAGACAGAGACGTCTGACGCTCCGCTGACGCTTGCCGAAAACTACATTAAGTATGATTCCCGCCTATAACTGACGGCGAGAGAGATGCATCATCTGTCCACTTCTCATCGAAGCACACTGTCACCAAGCAATGGCTGACGCTTCGAGGACGGCTTGAAATTGCTAGGGAGGTGATGCAGCTAAAGTTCCTGGTAAATGTGCTAACAGGGCACACACGTTCGTGGGAGTGTATACATATGATGGGGACCGGCTGTGACACAGCAGTCAACCAAAGTCAAAAAATGTGACTAATCATACAGTGTTTCCTTTACCACTTCGTTAGTGAATGCTGTTCTAAAGAGCGCAATTCCCATCTATCGGTAAGCAGCGCACGTGAGCGAATCTAATAGCAGGACTGTGTTACTACGATTGTACAGAGCAACTCTGTCAATACGCAGGTGTATCAATCAGTAGGGCCATGGTAAACAGAGCGATGTATCGTGTCTGTTGCATAAATAAAGAGTCTTTGATGTAATTGCTTCAGAGAAATATGAAAGTAAGCCTATCAGGAAAGTAATGCGAGACATGTAGCATGGGTCATGTCTTGCAGAACCTCTTACATCTGAGCTGTAGGCCTGCACAGCGTCCCTTTGGCGCAGAGGATAGCGCGTTGGACTTCTAATCCAAAGGTCGTGGGTTCGATCTCCACAAGGGACGGGCAATTTTTAAAAACGTGTGCCAATCTCCAGATGGGTACTGACGTATGGGAAATCACAAGCCTCTGCAAAAGTTGAAAATTGTTGTGACCTCAGTTCTATGCTCAAGTATGTAGACCTTACACATATAAGCCAAATTCTCGTAGATCTGTTATCCATGACGCTGTTATGTGTAAATGCAGTAAAAACGGAACCATATCTTCACGTGCCTGTTGACGGGAATTTTCTTTCAATACCCAATTTTTACCTACTGATATAAATATAGCAATAGAACGCACATTTCGTACAGAAACAAATACAATGAAGAGAAAAGATTTTGAATTACTTCATGAGTCAATGTATGTAATCCCAGTGATGATCTTTAATTCTTCCAGCCCAAGGTGAGAGGGTTTCAGTTTTCTCGGCCACAAGTGAGAAAAGTAGACAGTTCCACAACAAGATATTCTGCTATGTTTCCTTAAGTGCTTCCATTAAACAATGGCACTCTGTATCTATAGAAACGGCGACAATTTTCACTTTGGCACAGGGGGCTTTTACTGGAGACTGTCAAGGGGGAACTTGCTAGATACATGAAGGGAGAAGATCAGACAGAGACGTCTGACGCTCCGCTGACGCTTGCCGAAAACTACATTAAGTATGATTCCCGCCTATAACTGACGGCGAGAGAGATGCATAATCTGTCCACTTCTCATCGAAGCACACTGTCACCAAGCAATGGCTGACGCTTCGAGGACGGCTTGAAATTGCTAGGGAGGTGATGCAGCTAAAGTTCCTGGTAAATGTGCTAACAGGGCACACACGTTCGTGGGAGTGTATACATATGATGGGGACCGGCTGTGACACAGCAGTCAACCAAAGTCAAAAAATGTGACTAATCATACAGTGTTTCCTTTACCACTTCGTTAGTGAATGCTGTTCTAAAGAGCGCAATTCCCATCTATGGGTAAGCAGCGCACGTGAGCGAATCTAATAGCAGGACTGTGTTACTACGATTGTACAGAGCAACTCTGTCAATACGCAGGTGTATCAATTAGTAGGGCCATGGTAAACAGAGCGATGTATCGTGTCTGTTGCATAAATAAAGAGTCTTTGATGTAATTGCTTCAGAGAAATATGAAAGTAGGCCTATCAGGAAAGTAATGCGAGACATGTAGCATGGGTCATGTCTTGCAGAACCTCTTACATCTGAGCTGTAGGCCTGCACAGCGTCCCTTTGGCGCAGAGGATAGCGCGTTGGACTTCTAATCCAAAGGTCGTGGGTTCGATCCCCACAAGGGACGGGCAATTTTTAAAAACGTGTGCCAATCTCCAGATGGGTACTGACGTATGGGAAATCACAAGCCTCTGCAAAAGTTGAAAATTGTTGTGACCTCAGTTCTATGCTCAAGTATGTAGACCTTACACATATAAGCCAAATTCTCGTAGATCTGTTATCCATGACGCTGTTATGTGTAAATGCAGTAAAAACGGAACCATATCTTCACGTGCCTGTTGACGGGAATTTTCTTTCAATACCCAATTTTTACCTACTGATATAAATATAGCAATAGAACGCACATTTCGTACAGAAACAAATACAATGAAGAGAAAAGATTTTGAATTACTTCATGAGTCAATGTATGTAATCCCAGTGATGATCTTTAATTCTTCCAGCCCAAGGTGAGAGGGTTTCAGTTTTCTCGGCCACAAGTGAGAAAAGTAGACAGTTCCACAACAAGATATTCTGCTATGTTTCCTTAAGTGCTTCCATTAAACAATGGCACTCTGTATCTATAGAAACGGCGACAATTTTCACTTCGGCACAGGGGGCTTTTACTGGAGACTGTCAAGGGGGAACTTGCTAGATACATGAAGGGAGAAGATCAGACAGAGACGTCTGACGCTCCGCTGACGCTTGCCGAAAACTACATTAAGTATGATTCCCGCCTATAACTGACGGCGAGAGAGATGCATCATCTGTCCACTTCTCATCGAAGCACACTGTCACCAAGCAATGGCTGACGCTTCGAGGACGGCTTGAAATTGCTAGGGAGGTGATGCAGCTAAAGTTCCTGGTAAATGTGCTAACAGGGCACACACGTTCGTGGGAGTGTATACATATGATGGGGACCGACTGTGACACAGCAGTCAACCAAAGTCAAAAAATGTGACTAATCATACAGTGTTTCCTTTACCACTTCGTTAGTGAATGCTGTTCTAAAGAGCGCAATTCCCATCTATCGGTAAGCAGCGCACGTGAGCGAATCTAATAGCAGGACTGTGTTACTACGATTGTACAGAGCAACTCTGTCAATACGCAGGTGTATCAATCAGTAGGGCCATGGTAAACAGAGCGATGTATCGTGTCTGTTGCATAAATAAAGAGTCTTTGATGTAATTGCTTCAGAGAAATATGAAAGTAAGCCTATCAGGAAAGTAATGCGAGACATGTAGCATGGGTCATGTCTTGCAGAACCTCTTACATCTGAGCTCTAGGCCTGCACAGCGTCCCTTTGGCGCATAGTATAGTGCATTGGACTTCTAATCCAAAGGTCGTGGGTTCGATCCCCACAAGGGACGGGCAATTTTTAAAAACGTGTGCCAATCTCCAGATGGGTACTGACGTATGGGAAATCACAAGCCTCTGCAAAAGTTGAAAATTGTTGTGACCTCAGTTCTATGCTCAAGTATGTAGACCTTACACATATAAGCCAAATTCTCGTAGATCTGTTATCCATGACGCTGTTATGTGTAAATGCAGTAAAAACGGAACCATATATTCACGTGCCTGTTGACGGGAATTTTCTTTCAATACCCAATTTTTACCTACTGATATAAATATAGCAATAGAACGCACATTTCGTACAGAAACAAATACAATGAAGAGAAAAGATTTTGAATTACTTCATGAGTCAATGTATGTAATCCCAGTGATGATCTTTAATTCTTCCAGCCCAAGGTGAGAGGGTTTCAGTTTTCTCGGCCACAAGTGAGAAAAGTAGACAGTTCCACAACAAGATATTCTGCTATGTTTCCTTAAGTGCTTCCATTAAACAATGGCACTCTGTATCTATAGAAACGGCGACAATTTTCACTTTGGCACAGGGGGCTTTTACTGGAGACTGTCAAGGGGGAACTTGCTAGATACATGAAGGGAGAAGATCAGACAGAGACGTCTGACGCTTGCCAAAAACTACATTAAGTATGATTCCCGCCTATAACTGACGGCGAGAGAGATGCATCATCTGTCCACTTCTCATCGAAGCACACTGTCACCAAGCAATGGCTGACGCTTCGAGGACGGCTTGAAATTGCTAGGGAGGTGATGCAGCTAAAGTTCCTGGTAAATGTGCTAACAGGGCACACACGTTCGTGGGAGTGTATACATATGATGGGGACCGGCTGTGACACAGCAGTCAACCAAAGTCAAAAAATATGACTAATCATACAGTGTTTCCTTTACCACTTCGTTAGTGAATGCTGTTCTAAAGAGCGCAATTCCCATCTATCGGTAAGCAGCGCACGTGAGCGAATCTAATAGCAGGACTGTGTTACTACGATTGTACAGAGCAACTCTGTCAATACGCAGGTGTATCAATCAGTAGGGCCATGGTAAACAGAGCGATGTATCGTGTCTGTTGCATAAATAAAGAGTCTTTGATGTAATTGCTTCAGAGAAATATGAAAGTAAGCCTATCAGGAAAGTAATGCGAGACATGTAGCATGGGTCATGTCTTGCAGAACGTCTTACATCTGAGCTCTAGGCCTGCACAGCGTCCCTTTGGCGCATAGTATAGTGCGTTGGACTTCTAATCCAAAGGTCGTGGGTTCGATCCCCACAAGGGACGGGCAATTTTTAAAAACGTGTGCCAATCTCCAGATGGGTACTGACGTATGGGAAATCACAAGCCTCTGCAAAAGTTGAAAATTGTTGTGACCTCAGTTCTATGCTCAAGTATGTAGACCTTACACATATAAGCCAAATTCTCGTAGATCTGTTATCCATGACGCTGTTATGTGTAAATGCAGTAAAAACGGAACCATATCTTCACGTGCCTGTTGACGGGAATTTTCTTTCAATACCCAATTTTTACCTACTGATATAAATATAGCAATAGAACGCACATTTCGTAAAGAAACAAATACAATGAAGAGAAAAGATTTTGAATTACTTCATGAGTCAATGTATGTAATCCCAGTGATGATCTTTAATTCTTCCAGCCCAAGGTGAGAGGGTTTCAGTTTTCTCGGCCACAAGTGAGAAAAGTAGACAGTTCCACAACAAGATATTCTGCTATGTTTCCTTAAGTGCTTCCATTAAACAATGGCACTCTGTATCTATAGAAACGGCGACAATTTTCACTTCGGCACAGGGGGCTTTTACTGGAGACTGTCAAGGGGGAACTTGCTAGATACATGAAGGGAGAAGATCAGACAGAGGCGTCTGACGCTTGCCAAAAACTACATTAAGTATGATTCCCGCCTATAACTGACGGCGAGAGAGATGCATCATCTGTCCACTTCTCATCGAAGCACACTGTCACCAAGCAATGGCTGACGCTTCGAGGACGGCTTGAAATTGCTAGGGAGGTGATGCAGCTAATGTTCCTGGTAAATGTGCTAACAGGGCACACACGTTCGTGGGAGTGTATACATATGATGGGGACCGGCTGTGACACAGCAGTCAACCAAAGTCAAAAAATGTGACTAATCATACAGTGTTTCCTTTACCACTTCGTTAGTGAATGCTGTTCTAAAGAGCGCAATTCCCATCTATCGGTAAGCAGCGCACGTGAGCTAATCTAATAGCAGGACTGTGTTACTACGATTGTACAGAGCAACTCTGTCAATACGCAGGTGTATCAATCAGTAGGGCCATGGTAAACAGAGCGATGTATCGTGTCTGTTGCATAAATAAAGAGTCTTTGATGTAATTGCTTCAGAGAAATATGAAAGTAAGCCTATCAGGAAAGTAATGCGAGACATGTAGCATGGGTCATGTCTTGCAGAACCTCTTACATCTGAGCTCTAGGCCTGCACAGCGTCCCTTTGGCGCAGAGGATAGCGCGTTGGACTTCTAATCCAAAGGTCGTGGGTTCGATCCCCACAAGGGACGGGCATTTTTTAAAAACGTGTGCCAATCTCCAGATGGGTACTGACGTATGGGAATTCACAAGCCTCTGCAAAAGTTGAAAATTGTTGTGACCTCAGTTCTATGCTCAAGTATGTAGACCTTACACATATAAGCCAAATTCTCATAGATCTGTTATCCATGACGCTGTTATGTGTAAATGCAGTAAAAACGGAACCATATCTTCACGTGCCTGTTGACGGCAATTTTCTTTCAATACCCAATTTTTACCTACTTATATAAATATAGCAATAGAACGCACATTTCGTACAGAAACAAATACAATGAAGAGAAAAAATTTTGAATTACTTCATGAGTCAATGTATGTAATCCCAGTGATGATCTTTAATTCTTCCAGCCCAAGGTGAGAGGGTTTCAGTTTTCTTGGCCACAAGTGAGAAAAGTAGACAGTTCCACAACAAGATATTCTGCTATGTTTCCTTAAGTGCTTCCATTAAACAATGGCACTCTGTATCTATAGAAACGGCGACAATTTTCACTTCGGCACAGGGGGCTTTTACTAGAGACTGTCAAGGGGGAACTTGCTAGATACATGAAGGGAGAAGACCAGACAGACACGTCTGACACTCCGCTGATGCTTGCCGAAAACTACATTAAGTATGATTCCCGCCTATAACTGACGGCGAGAGAGATGCATCATCTGTCCACTTCTCATCGAAGCACACTGTCACCAAGCAATGGCTGACGCTTCGAGGACGGCTTGAAATTGCTAGGGAGGTGATGCAGCTAAAGTTCCTGGTAAATGTGCTAACAGGGCACACACGTTCGTGGGAGTGTATACATATGATGGGGACCGGCTGTGACACAGCAGTCAACCAAAGTCAAAAAATGTGACTAATCATACAGTGTTTCCTTTACCACTTCGTTAGTGAATGCTGTTCTAAAGAGCGCAATTCCCATCTATCGGTAAGCAGCACACATGAGCGAATCTAATAGCAGGACTGTGTTACTACGATTGTACAGAGCAACTCTGTCAATACGCAGATGTATCAATCAGTAGGGCCATGGTAAACAGAGCGATGTATCGTGTCATTTGCATAAATAAAGAGTCTTTGATGTAATTGCTTCAGAGAAATATGAAAGTAAGCCTATCAGGAAAGTAATGCGAGACATGTAGCATGGGTCATGTCTTGCAGAACCTCTTACATCTGAGCTCTAGGCCTGCACAGCGTCCCTTTGGCGCAGAGGATAGCGCGTTGGACTTCTAATCCAAAGGTCGTGGGTTCGATCCCCACAGGGGACGGGCAGTTTTTAAAAACGTGTGCCAATCTCCAGATGGGTACTGACGTATGGGAAATCACAAGCCTCTGCAAAAGTTGAAAATTGTTGTGACCTCAGTTCTATGCTCAAGTATGTAGACCTTACACATATAAGCCAAATTCTCGTAGATCTGTTATCCATGACGCTGTTATGTGTAAATGCAGTAAAAACGGAACCATATTGTCACGTGCCTGTTGACGGGAATTTTCTTTCAATACCCAATTTTTAACTACTGATATAAATATAGCAATAGAACGCACATTTCGTACAGAAACAAATACAATGAAGAGAAAAAATTTTGAATTACTTCATGAGTCAATGTATGTAATCCTAGTGATGATCTTTAATTCTTCCAGCCCAAGGTGAGAGGGTTTCAGTTTTCTCGGCCACAAGTGAGAAAAGTAGACAGTTCCACAACAAGATATTCTGCTATGTTTCCTTAAGTGCTTCCATTAAACAATGGCACTCTGTATCTATAGAAACGGCGACAATTTTCACTTCGGCACAGGGGGCTTTTACTGGAGACTGTCAAGGGGGAACTTGCTAGATACATGAAGGGAGAAGATCAGACAGAGACGTCTGACGCTCCGCTGACGCTTGCCGAAAACTACATTAAGTATGATTCCCGCCTATAACTGACGGCGAGAGAGATGCATCATCTGTCCACTTCTCATCGAAGCACACTGTCACCAAGCAATGGCTGACGCTTCGAGGACGGCTTGAAATTGCTAGGGAGGTGATGCAGCTAAAGTTCCTGGTAAATGTGCTAACAGGGCACACACGTTCGTGGGAGTGTATACATATGATGGGGACCGGCTGTGACACAGCAGTCAACCAAAGTCAAAAAATGTGACTAATCATACAGTGTTTCCTTTACCACTTCGTTAGTGAATGCTGTTCTAAAGAGCGCAATTCCCATCTATCGGTAAGCAGCGCACGTGAGCGAATCTAATAGCAGGACTGTGTTACTACGATTGTACAGAGCAACTCTGTCAATACGCAGGTGTATCAATCAGTATTGCCATGGTAAACAGAGCGATGTATCGTGTCTGTTGCATAAATAAAGAGTCTTTGATGTAATTGCTTCAGAGAAATATGAAAGTAAGCCTATCAGGAAAGTAATACGAGACATGTAGCATGGGTCATGTCTTGTAGAACCTCTTACATCTGAGCTATAGGCCTGCACAGCGTCCCTTTGGCGCAGAGGATAGCGCGTTGGACTTCTAATCCAAAGGTCGTGGGTTCGATCCCCACAAGGGATGGGCAATTTTTAAAAACGTGTGCCAATCTCCAGATGGGTACTGACGTATGGGAAATCACAAGCCTCTGTAAAAGTTGAAAATTGTTGTGACCTCAGTTCTATGCTCAAGTATGTAGACCTTACACATATAAGCCAAATTCTCGTAGATCTGTTATCCATGACGCTGTTATGTGTAAATGCAGTAAAAACGGAACCATATCTTCACGTGCTTGTTGACGGGAATTTTCTTTCAATACCCAATTTTCACCTACTGATATAAATATAGCAATAGAACGCACATTTCGTACAGAAACAAATACAATGAAGAGAAAAGATTTTGAATTACTTCATGAGTCAATGTATGTAATCCCAGTGATGATCTTTAATTCTTCCAGCCCAAGGTGAGAGGGTTTCAGTTTTCTCGGCCACAAGTGAGAAAAGTAGACAGTTCCACAACAAGATATTCTGCTATGTTTCCTTAAGTGCTTCCATTAAACAATGGCACTCTGTATCTATAGAAACGGCGACAATTTTCACTTCGGCACAGGGGGCTTTTACTGGAGACTGTCAAGGGGGAACTTGCTAGATACATGAAGGGAGAAGATCAGACAGAGACGTCTGACGCTCCACTGACGCTTGCCGAAAACTACATTAAGTATGATTCCCGCCTATAACCGACGGCGAGAGAGATGCATCATCTGTCCACTTCTCATCGAAGCACACTGTCACCAAGCAATGGCTGACGCTTCGAGGACGGCTTGAAATTGCTAGGGAGGTGATGCAGCTAAAGTTCCTGGTAAATGTGCTAACAGGGCACACGCGTTCGTGGAAGTGTATACATATGATGGGGACCGGCTGTGACACAGCAGTCAACCAAAGTCAAAAAATGTGACTAATCATACAGTGTTTCCTTTACCACTTCGTTAGTGAATGCTGTTCTAAAGAGCGCAATTCCCATCTATCGGTAAGCAGCGCACGTGAGCGAATCTATTAGCAGGACTGTGTTACTACGATTGTACAGAGCAACTCTGTCAATACGCAGGTGTATCAATCAGTAGGGCCATGGTAAACAGAGCGATGTATCGTGTCTGTTGCATAAATAAAGAGTCTTTGATGTAATTGCTTCAGAGAAATATGAAAGTAAGCCTATAAGGAAAGTAATGCGAGACATGTAGCATGGGTCATGTCTTGCAGAACCTCTTACATCTGAGCTCTAGGCCTGCACAGCGTCCCTTTGGCGCAGAGGATAGCGCGTTGGACTTCTAATCCAAAGGTCGTGGGTTCGATCCCCACAAGGGACGGGCAATTTTTAAAAACGTGTGCCAATCTCCAGATGGGTACTGACGTATGGGAAATCACAAGCCTCTGCAAAAGTTGAAAATTGTTGTGACCTCAGTTCTATGCTCAAGTATGTAGACCTTACACATATAAGCCAAATTCTCGTAGATCTGTTATCCATGACGCTGTTATGTGTAAATGCAGTAAAAACGGAACCATATCTTCACGTGCCTGTTGACGGGAATTTTCTTTCAATACCCAATTTTTACCTACTGACATAAATATAGCAATAGAACGCACATTTCGTACAGAAACAAATACAATGAAGAGAAAAGATTTTGAATTACTTCATGAGTCAATGTATGTAATCCCAGTGATGATCTTTAATTCTTCCAGCCCAAGGTGAGAGGGTTTCAGTTTTCTTGGCCACAAGTGAGAAAAGTAGACAGTTCCACAACAAGATATTCTGCTATGTTTCCTTAAGTGCTTCCATTAAACAATGGCACTCTGTATCTATAGAAACGGCGACAATTTTCACTTCGGCACAGGGGGCTTTTACTGGAGACTGTCAAGGGGGATCTTGCTAGATACATGAAGGGAGAAGATCAGACAGAGACGTCTGACGCTCCGCTGACGCTTGCCGAAAACTACATTAAGTATGATTCCCGCCTATAACTGACGGCGAGAGAGATACATCATCTGTCCACTTCTCATCGAAGCACACTGTCACCAAGCAATGGCTGACGCTTCGAGGACGGCTTGAAATTGCTAGGGAGGTGATGCAGCTAAAGTTCCTGGTAAATGTGCTATCAGGGCACACACGTTCGTGGGAGTGTATACATATGATGGGGACCGGCTGTGACACAGCAGTCAACCAAAGTCAAAAAATGTGACTAATCATACAGTGTTTCCTTTACCACTTCGTTAGTGAATGCTGTTCTAAAGAGCGCAATTCCCATCTATCGGTAAGCAGCGCACGTGAGCGAATCTAATAGCAGGACTGTGTTACTACGATTGTACAGAGCAACTCTGTCAATACGCAGGTGTATCAATCAGTAGGGCCATGGTAAACAGAGCGATGTATCGTGTCTGTTGCATAAATAAAGAGTCTTTGATGTAATTGCTTCAGAGAAATATGAAAGTAAGCCTATCAGGAAAGTAATGCGAGACATGTAGCATGGGTCATGTCTTGCAGAACCTCTTACATCTGAGCTCTAGGCCTGCACAGCGTCCCTTTGGCGCAGAGGATAGCGCGTTGGACTTCTAATCCAAAGGTCGTGGGTTCGATCCCCACAAGGGACAGGCAATTTTTAAAAACGTGTGCCAATCTCCATATGGGTACTGACGTATGGGAAATCACAAGCCTCTGCAAAAGTTGAAAATTGTTGTGACCTCAGTTCTATGCTCAAGTATGTAGACCTTACACATATAAGCCAAATTCTCGTAGATCTGTTATCCATGACGCTGTTATGTGTAAATGCAGTAAAAACGGAACCATATCTTCACGTGCCTGTTGACGGGAATTTTCTTTCAATACCCAATTTTTACCTACTGATATAAATATAGCAATAGAACGCACATTTCGTACAGAAACAAATACAATGAAGAGCAAAAATTTTGAATTACTTCATGAGTCAATGTATGTAATCCCAGTCATGATTTTTAATTCTTCCAGCCCAAGGTGAAAGGGTTTCAGTTTTCTCGGCCACAAGTGAGAAAAGTAGAAAGTTCCACAACAAGATATTCTGCTATGTTTCCTTAAGTGCTTCCATTAAACAATGGCACTCTGTATCTATAGAAATGGCGACAATTTTCACTTCGGCACAGGGGGCTTTTACTGGAGACTGTCAAGGGGGAACTTGCTAGATACATGAAGGGAGAAGATCAGACAGAGACGTCTGACGCTCCGCTGACGCTTGCCGAAAACTATATTAAGTATGATTCCCGCCTATAACTGACGGCGAGAGAGATGCATCATCTGTCCACTTCTCATCGAAGCACACTGTCACCAAGCAATGGCTGACGCTTCGAGGACGGCTTGAAATTGCTAGGGAGGTGATGCAGCTAAAGTTCCTGGTAAATGTGCTAACAGGGCACACACGTTCGTGGGAGTGTATACATATGATGGGGACCGGCTGTGACACAGCAGTCAACCAAAGTCAAAAAATGTGACTAATCATACAGTGTTTCCATTACCACTTCGTTAGTGAATGCTGTTCTAAAGAGCGCAATTCCCATCTATCGGTAAGCAGCGCACGTGATCGAATCTAATAGCAGGACTGTGTTACTACGATTGTACAGAGCGACTCTGTCAATACGCAGGTGTATCAATCAGTAGGGCCATGGTAAACAGAGCGATGTATCGTGTCTGTTGCATAAATAGAGAGTCTTTGATGTAATTGCTTCAGAGAAATATGAAAGTAAGCCTATCAGGAAAGTAATGCGAGACATGTAGCATGGGTCATGTCTTGCAGAACCTCTTACATCTGAGCTGTATGCCTGCACAGCGTCCCTTTGGCGCAGAGGATAGCGCGTTGGACTTCTAATCCAAAGGTCGTGGGTTCGATCCCCACAAGGGACGGGCAATTTTTAAAAACGTGTGCCAATCTCCAGATGGGTACTGACGTATGGGAAATCACAAGCCTCTGCAAAAGTTGAAAATTGTTGTGACCTCAGTTCTATGCTCAAGTATGTAGACCTTACACATATAAGCCAAATTCTCGTAGATCTGTTATCCATGACGCTGTTATGTGTAAATGCAGTAAAAACGGAACCATATCTTCACGTGCCTGTTGACGGGAATTTTCTTTCAATACCCAATTTTCACCTACTGATATAAATATAGGAATAGAACGCACATTTCGTACAGAAACAAATACAATGAAGAGAAAAAATTTTTAATTACTTCATAAGTCAATGTATGTAATCCCAGTGATGATCTTTAATTCTTCCAGCCCAAGGTGAGAGGTTTTCAGTTTTCTCGGCCACAAGTGAGAAAAGTAGACAGTTCCACAACAAGATATTCTGCTATGATTCCTTAAGTGCTTCCATTAAACAATGGCACTCTGTATCTATAGAAACGGCGACAATTTTCACTTCGGCACAGGGGGCTTTTACTGGAGACTGTCAAGGGGGAACTTGCTAGATACATGAAGGGAGAAGATCAGACAGAGACGTCTGACGCTCCGCTGACGCTTGCCGAAAACTACATTAAGTATGATTCCCGCCTATAACTGACGGCGAGAGAGATGCATCATCTGTCCACTTCTCATCGAAGCACACTGTCACCAAGCAATGGCTGACGCTTCGAGGACGGCTTGAAATTGCTAGGGAGGTGATGCAGCTAAAGTTCCTGGTAAATGTGCTAACAGGGCACACACGTTCGTGGGAGTGTATACATATGATGGGTACCGGCTGTGACACAGCAGTCAACCAAAGTCAAAAAATGTGACTAATCATACAGTGTTTCCTTTACCACTTCGTTAGTGAATGCTGTTCTAAAGAGCGCAATTCCCATCTATCGGTAAGCAGCGCACGTGAGCTAATCTAATAGCAGGACTGTGTTACTACGATTGTACAGAGCAACTCTGTCAATACGCAGGTGTATCAATCAGTAGGGCCATGGTAAACAGAGCGATGTATCGCGTCTGTTGCATAAATAAAGAGTCTTTGATGTAATTGCTTCAGAGAAATATGAAAGTAAGCCTATCAGGAAAGTAATGCGAGACATGTAGCATGGGTCATGTCTTGCAGAACCTCTTACATCTGAGCTCTAGGCCTGCACAGCGTCCCTTTGGCGCAGAGGACAGTGCGTTGGACTTCTAATCCAAAGGTCGTGGGTTCGATCCCCACAAGGGACGGGCAATTTTTAAAAACGTGTGCCATCTCCAGATGGGTACTGACGTATGGGAAATCACAAGCCTCTGCAAAAGTTGAAAATTGTTGTGACCTCAGTTCTATGCTCAAGTATGTAGACCTTACACATATAAGCCAAATTCTCGTAGATCTGTTATCCATGACGCAGTTATGTGTAAATGCAGTAAAAACGGAACCATATCTTCACGTGCCTGTTGACGGGAATTTTCTTTCAATACCCAATTTTTACCTACTGATATAAATATAGCAATAGAACGCACATTTCGTACAGAAACAAATACAATGAAGAGAAAAGATTTTGAATTACTTCATGAGTCAATGTATGTAATCCCAGTGATGATCTTTAATTCTTGCAGCCCAAGGTGAGAGGGTTTCAGTTTTCTCGGCCACCAGTGAGAAAAGTAGACAGTTCCACAACAAGATATTCTGCTATGTTTCCTTAAGTGCTTCCATTAAACAATGGCACTCTGTATCTATAGAAACGGCGACAATTTTCACTTCGGCACAGGGGGCTTTTACTGGAGACTGTCAAGGGGGAACTTGCTAGATACATGAAGGGAGAAGATCAGACAGAGACGTCTGACGCTCCACTGACGCTTGCCGAAAACTACATTAAGTATGATTCCCGCCTATAACCGACGGCGAGAGAGATGCATCATCTGTCCACTTCTCATCGAAGCACACTGTCACCAAGCAATGGCTGACGCTTCGAGGACGGCTTGAAATTGCTAGGGAGGTGATGCAGCTAAAGTTCCTGGTAAATGTGCTAACAGGGCACACGCGTTCGTGGAAGTGTATACATATGATGGGGACCGGCTGTGACACAGCAGTCAACCAAAGTCAAAAAATGTGACTAATCATACAGTGTTTCCTTTACCACTTCGTTAGTGAATGCTGTTCTAAAGAGCGCAATTCCCATCTATCGGTAAGCAGCGCACGTGAGCGAATCTATTAGCAGGACTGTGTTACTACGATTGTACAGAGCAACTCTGTCAATACGCAGGTGTATCAATCAGTAGGGCCATGGTAAACAGAGCGATGTATCGTGTCTGTTGCATAAATAAAGAGTCTTTGATGTAATTGCTTCAGAGAAATATGAAAGTAAGCCTATAAGGAAAGTAATGCGAGACATGTAGCATGGGTCATGTCTTGCAGAACCTCTTACATCTGAGCTCTAGGCCTGCACAGCGTCCCTTTGGCGCAGAGGATAGCGCGTTGGACTTCTAATCCAAAGGTCGTGGGTTCGATCCCCACAAGGGACGGGCAATTTTTAAAAACGTGTGCCAATCTCCAGATGGGTACTGACGTATGGGAAATCACAAGCCTCTGCAAAAGTTGAAAATTGTTGTGACCTCAGTTCTATGCTCAAGTATGTAGACCTTACACATATAAGCCAAATTCTCGTAGATCTGTTATCCATGACGCTGTTATGTGTAAATGCAGTAAAAACGGAACCATATCTTCACGTGCCTGTTGACGGGAATTTTCTTTCAATACCCAATTTTTACCTACTGACATAAATATAGCAATAGAACGCACATTTCGTACAGAAACAAATACAATGAAGAGAAAAGATTTTGAATTACTTCATGAGTCAATGTATGTAATCCCAGTGATGATCTTTAATTCTTCCAGCCCAAGGTGAGAGGGTTTCAGTTTTCTTGGCCACAAGTGAGAAAAGTAGACAGTTCCACAACAAGATATTCTGCTATGTTTCCTTAAGTGCTTCCATTAAACAATGGCACTCTGTATCTATAGAAACGGCGACAATTTTCACTTCGGCACAGGGGGCTTTTACTGGAGACTGTCAAGGGGGATCTTGCTAGATACATGAAGGGAGAAGATCAGACAGAGACGTCTGACGCTCCGCTGACGCTTGCCGAAAACTACATTAAGTATGATTCCCGCCTATAACTGACGGCGAGAGAGATACATCATCTGTCCACTTCTCATCGAAGCACACTGTCACCAAGCAATGGCTGACGCTTCGAGGACGGCTTGAAATTGCTAGGGAGGTGATGCAGCTAAAGTTCCTGGTAAATGTGCTATCAGGGCACACACGTGGGAGTGTATACATATGATGGGGACCGGCTGTGACACAGCAGTCAACCAAAGTCAAAAAATGTGACTAATCATACAGTGTTTCCTTTACCACTTCGTTAGTGAATGCTGTTCTAAAGAGCGCAATTCCCATCTATCGGTAAGCAGCGCACGTGAGCGAATCTAATAGCAGGACTGTGTTACTACGATTGTACAGAGCAACTCTGTCAATACGCAGGTGTATCAATCAGTAGGGCCATGGTAAACAGAGCGATGTATCGTGTCTGTTGCATAAATAAAGAGTCTTTGATGTAATTGCTTCAGAGAAATATGAAAGTAAGCCTATCAGGAAAGTAATGCGAGACATGTAGCATGGGTCATGTCTTGCAGAACCTCTTACATCTGAGCTCTAGGCCTGCACAGCGTCCCTTTGGCGCAGAGGATAGCGCGTTGGACTTCTAATCCAAAGGTCGTGGGTTCGATCCCCACAAGGGACGGGCAATTTTTAAAAACGTGTGCCAATCTCCAGATGGGTACTGACGTATGGGAAATCACAAGCCTCTGCAAAAGTTGAAAATTGTTGTGACCTCAGTTCTATGCTCAAGTATGTAGACCTTACACATATAAGCCAAATTCTCGTAGATCTGTTATCCATGACGCTGTTATGTGTAAATGCAGTAAAAACGGAACCATATCTTCACGTGCCTGTTGACGGGAATTTTCTTTCAATACCCAATTTTCACCTACTGATATAAATATAGGAATAGAACGCACATTTCGTACAGAAACAAATACAATGAAGAGAAAAAATTTTTAATTACTTCATAAGTCAATGTATGTAATCCCAGTGATGATCTTTAATTCTTCCAGCCCAAGGTGAGAGGTTTTCAGTTTTCTCGGCCACAAGTGAGAAAAGTAGACAGTTCCACAACAAGATATTCTGCTATGATTCCTTAAGTGCTTCCATTAAACAATGGCACTCTGTATCTATAGAAACGGCGACAATTTTCACTTCGGCACAGGGGGCTTTTACTGGAGACTGTCAAGGGGGAACTTGCTAGATACATGAAGGGAGAAGATCAGACAGAGACGTCTGACGCTCCGCTGACGCTTGCCGAAAACTACATTAAGTATGATTCCCGCCTATAACTGACGGCGAGAGAGATGCATCATCTGTCCACTTCTCATCGAAGCACACTGTCACCAAGCAATGGCTGACGCTTCGAGGACGGCTTGAAATTGCTAGGGAGGTGATGCAGCTAAAGTTCCTGGTAAATGTGCTAACAGGGCACACACGTTCGTGGGAGTGTATACATATGATGGGTACCGGCTGTGACACAGCAGTCAACCAAAGTCAAAAAATGTGACTAATCATACAGTGTTTCCTTTACCACTTCGTTAGTGAATGCTGTTCTAAAGAGCGCAATTCCCATCTATCGGTAAGCAGCGCACGTGAGCTAATCTAATAGCAGGACTGTGTTACTACGATTGTACAGAGCAACTCTGTCAATACGCAGGTGTATCAATCAGTAGGGCCATGGTAAACAGAGCGATGTATCGCGTCTGTTGCATAAATAAAGAGTCTTTGATGTAATTGCTTCAGAGAAATATGAAAGTAAGCCTATCAGGAAAGTAATGCGAGACATGTAGCATGGGTCATGTCTTGCAGAACCTCTTACATCTGAGCTCTAGGCCTGCACAGCGTCCCTTTGGCGCAGAGGACAGTGCGTTGGACTTCTAATCCAAAGGTCGTGGGTTCGATCCCCACAAGGGACGGGCAATTTTTAAAAACGTGTGCCATCTCCAGATGGGTACTGACGTATGGGAAATCACAAGCCTCTGCAAAAGTTGAAAATTGTTGTGACCTCAGTTCTATGCTCAAGTATGTAGACCTTACACATATAAGCCAAATTCTCGTAGATCTGTTATCCATGACGCAGTTATGTGTAAATGCAGTAAAAACGGAACCATATCTTCACGTGCCTGTTGACGGGAATTTTCTTTCAATACCCAATTTTTACCTACTGATATAAATATAGCAATAGAACGCACATTTCGTACAGAAACAAATACAATGAAGAGAAAAGATTTTGAATTACTTCATGAGTCAATGTATGTAATCCCAGTGATGATCTTTAATTCTTGCAGCCCAAGGTGAGAGGGTTTCAGTTTTCTCGGCCACCAGTGAGAAAAGTAGACAGTTCCACAACAAGATATTCTGCTATGTTTCCTTAAGTGCTTCCATTAAACAATGGCACTCTGTATCTATAGAAACGGCGACAATTTTCACTTCGGCACAGGGGGCTTTTACTGGAGACTGTCAAGGGGGAACTTGCTAGATACATGAAGGGAGAAGATCAGACAGAGACGTCTGACGCTCCGCTGACGCTTGCCGAAAACTACATTAAGTATGATTCCCGCCTATAACTGACGGCGAGAGAGATGCATCATCTGTCCACTTCTCATCGAAGCACACTGTCACCAAGCAATGGCTGACGCTTCGAGGACGGCTTGAAATTGCTAGGGAGGTGATGCAGCTAAAGTTCCTGGTAAATGTGCTAACAGGGCACACACGTTCGTGGTAGTGTATACATATGATGGGGACCGGCTGTGACACAGCAGTCAACCAAAGTCAAAAAATGTGACTAATCATACAGTGTTTCCTTTACCACTTCATTAGTGAATGCAGTTCTAAAGAGCACAATTCCCATCTATCAGTAAGCAGCGCACGTGAGCGAATCTAATAGCAGGACTGTGTTACTACGATTGTACAGAGCAACTCTGTCAATACGCAGGTGTATCAATCAGTAGGGCCATGGTAAACAGAGCGATGTATCGTGTCTGTTGCATAAATAAAGAGTCTTTGATGTAATTGCTTCAGAGAAATATGAAAGTAAGCCTATCAGGAAAGTAATGCGAGACATGTAGCATGGGTCATGTCTTGCAGAACCTCTTACATCTGAGCTCTAGGCCTGCACAGCGTCCCTTTGGCGCAGAGGATAGCGCGTTCGCCTTCTAATCCAAAGGTCGTGGGTTCGATCCCCACAAGGGACGGGCAATTTTTAAAAACGTGTGCCAATCTCCAGATGGGTACTGACGTATGGGAAATCACAAGCCTCTGCAAAAGTTGAAAATTGTTGTGACCTCAGTTCTATGCTCAAGTATGTAGACCTTACACATATAAGCCAAATTCTCGTAGATCTGTTATCCATGACGCTGTTATGTGTAAATGCAGTAAAAACGGAACCATATCTTCACGTGCCTGTTGACGGGAATTTTCTTTCAATACCCAATTTTTACCTACTGATATAAATATAGCAATAGAACGCACATTTCGTACAGAAACAAATACAATGAAGAGAAAAAATTTTGAATTATTTCATGAGTCAATGTATGTAATCCCAGTGATGATCTTTAATTCTTCCAGCCCAAGGTGAGAGGGTTTCAGTTTTCTCGGCCACAAGTGAGAAAAGTAGACAGTTCCACAACAAGATATTCTGCTATGTTTCCTTAAGTGCTTCCATTAAACAATGGCACTCTGTATCTATAGAAACGGCGACAATTTTCACTTCGGCACAGGGGGCTTTTACTGGAGACTGTCAAGGGGGAACTTGCTAGATACATGAAGGGAGAAGATCAGACAGAGACGTCTGACGCTCCGCTGACGCTTGCCGAAAACTACATTAAGTATGATTCCCGCCTATAACTGACGGCGAGAGAGATGCATCATCTGTCCACTTCTCATCGAAGCACACTGTCACCAAGCAATGGCTGACGCTTCGAGGATGGCTTGAAATTGCTAGGCAGGTGATGCAGCTAAAGTTCCTGGTAAATGTGCTAACAGGGCACACACGTTCGTGGGAGTGTATACATATGATGGGCACCAGCTGTGAGACAGCAGTCAACCAAAGTCAAAAAATGTGACTAATCATACAGTGTTTCCTTTACCACTTCGTTAGTGCATCCTGTTCTAAAGAGCGCAATTCCCATCTATCGGTAAGCAGCGCACGTGAGCGAATCTAATAGCAGGACTGCGTTACTACGATTGTACAGAGCAACTCTGTCAATACGCAGTGTATCAATCAGTAGGGCCATGGTAAACAGAGCGATGTATCGTGTCTGTTGCATAAATAAAGAGTCTTTGATGTAATTGCTTCAGAGAAATATGAAAGTAAGCCTATCAGGAAAGTAATGCGAGACATGTAGCATCGGTCATGTCTTGCAGAACCTCTTACATCTGAGCTCTAGGCCTGCACAGCGTCCCTTTGGCGCAGAGGATAGCGCATTGGACTTCTAATCCAAAGGTCGTGGGTTCAATCCCCACAAAGGACGGGCAATTTTTAAAAACGTGTGCCAATCTCCAGATGGGTACTGACGTATGGGAAATCACAAGCCTCTGCAAAAGTTGAAAATTGTTGTGACCTCAGTTCTATGCTCAAGTATGTAGACCTTACACATATAAGCCAAATTCTCGTAGATCTGTTATCCATGACGCTGTTATGTGTAAATGCAGTAAAAACGGAACCATATCTTCACGTGCCTGTTGACAGGAATTTTCTTTCAATACCCAATTTTTACCTACTGATATAAATATAGCAATAGAACGCACATTTCGTACAGAAACAAATACAATGAAGAGAAAAAATTTTGAATTACTTCATGAGTCAATGTATGTAATCCTAGTGATGATCTTTAATTCTTCCAGCCCAAGGTGAGAGGGTTTCAGTTTTCTCGGCCACAAGTGAGAAAAGTAGACAGTTCCACAACAAGATATTCTGCTATGTTTCCTTAAGTGCTTCCATTAAACAATGGCACTCTGTATCTATAGAAACGGCGACAATTTTCACTTCGGCACAGGGGGCTTTTACTGGAGACTGTCAAGGGGGAACTTGCTAGATACATGAAGGGAGAAGATCAGACAGAGAAGTCTGACGCTCCGCTGACGCTTGCCGAAAACTACATTAAGTATGATTCCCGCCTATAACTGACGGCGAGAGAGATGCATCATCTGTCCACTTCTCATCGAAGCACACTGTCACCAAGCAATGGCTGACGCTTCGAGGACGGCTTGAAATTGCTAGGGAGGTGATGCAGCTAAAGTTCCTGGTAAATGTGCTAACAGGGCACCACGTTCGTGGGAGTGTATACATATGATGGGGACCGGCTGTGAAACAGCAGTCAACCAAAGTCAAAAAATGTGACTAATCATACAGTGTTTCCTTTACCACTTCGTTAGTGAATGCTGTTCTAAAGAGCGCAATTCCCATCTATCGGTAAGCAGCGCACGTGAGCGAATCTAATAGCAGGACTGTGTTACTACGATTGTACAGAGCAACTCTGTCAATACGCAGGTGTATCAATCAGTAGGGCCATGGTAAACAGAGCGATGTATCGTGTCTGTTGCATAAATAAAGAGTCTTTGATGTAATTGCTTCAGAGAAATATGAAAGTAAGCCTATCAGGAAAGTAATGCGAGACATGTAGCATGGGTCATGTCTTGCAGAACCTCTTACATCTGAGCTCTAGGCCTGCACAGCGTCCCTTTGGCGCAGAGGATAGCGCGTTGGACTTCTAATCCAAAGGTCGTGGGTTCGATCCCCAAAACAGGCGGGCAATTTTTAAAAACGTGTGCCAATCTCCAGATGGGTACTGACGTATGGGAAATCACAAGCCTCTGCAAAAGTTGAAAATTGTTGTGACCTCAGTTCTATGCTCAAGTATGTAGACCTTACACATATAAGCCAAATTCTCGTAGATCTGTTATCCATGACGCTGTTATGTGTAAATGCAGTAAAAACGGAACCATATCTTCACGTGCCTGTTGACAGGAATTTTCTTTCAATACCCAATTTTTACCTACTGATATAAATATAGCAATAGAACGCACATTTCGTACAGAAACAAATACAATGAAGAGAAAAAATTTTGAATTACTTCATGAGTCAATGTATGTAATCCTAGTGATGTTCTTTAATTCTTCCAGCCCAAGGTGAGAGGGTTTCAGTTTTCTCGGCCACAAGTGAGAAAAGTAGACAGTTCCACAACAAGATATTCTGCTATGTTTCCTTAAGTGCTTCCATTAAACAATGGCACTCTGTATCTACAGAAACGGCGACAATTTTCACTTCGGCACGGGGGGCTTTTACTGGAGACTGTCAAGGGGGAACTTGCTAGATACATGAAGGGAGAAGATCAGACAGAGAAGTCTGACGCTCCGCTGACGCTTGCCGAAAACTACATTAAGTATGATTCCCGCCTATAACTGACGGCGAGAGAGATGCATCATCTGTCCACTTCTCATCGAAGCACACTGTCACCAAGCAATGGCTGACGCTTCGAGGACGGCTTGAAATTGCTAGGGAGGTGATGCAGCTAAAGTTCCTGGTAAATGTGCTAACAGGGCACACACGTTCGTGGGAGTGTATACATATGATGGGGACCGGCTGTGACACAGCAGTCAACCAAAGTCAAAAAATGTGACTAATCATACAGTGTTTCCTTTACCACTTCGTTAGTGAATGCTGTTCTAAAGAGCGCAATTCCCATCTATCGGTAAGCAGCGCACGTGAGCGAATCTAATAGCAGGACTGTGTTACTACGATTGTACAGAGCAACTCTGTCAATACGCAGGTGTATCAATCAGTAGGGCCATGGTAAACAGAGCGATGTATCGTGTCTGTTGCATAAATAAAGAGTCTTTGATGTAATTGCTTCAGAGAAATATGAAAGTAAGCCTATCAGGAAAGTAATGCGAGACATGTAGCATGGGTCATGTCTTGCAGAACCTCTTACATCTGAGCTCTAGGCCTGCACAGCGTCCCTTTGGCGCAGAGGATAGTGCGTTGGACTTCTAATCCAAAGGTCGTGGGTTCGATCCCCAAAAGGGGCGGGCAATTTTTAAAAACGTGTGCCAATCTCCAGATGGGTACTGACGTATGGGAAATCACAAGCCTCTGCAAAAGTTGAAAATTGTTGTGACCTCAGTTCTATGCTCAAGTATGTAGACCTTACACATATAAGCCAAATTCTCGTAGATCTGTTATCCATGACCCTGTTATGTGTAAATTCAGTAAAAACGGAATCATATCTTCACGTGCCTGTTGACGGGAATTTTCTTTCAATACCCAATTTTTACCTACTGATATAAATATAGCAATAGAACGCACATTTCGTACAGAAACAAATACAATGAAGAGAAAAAATTTTGAATTACTTCATGAGTCAATGTATGTAATCCCAGTGATGATCTTTAATTCTTCCAGCCCAAGGTGAGAGGGTTTCAGTTTTCTCGGCCACAAGTGAGAAAAGTAGACAGTTCCACAACAAGATATTCTGCTATGTTTCCTTAAGTGCTTCCATTAAACAATGGCACTCTGTATCTATAGAAACGGCGACAATTTTCACTTCGGCACAGGGGGCTTTTACTGGAGACTGTCAAGGGGGAACTTGCTAGATACATGAAGGGAGAAGATCAGACAGAGACGTCTGACGCTCCGCTGACGCTTGCCGAAAACTACATTAAGTATGATTCCCGCCTATAACTGACGGCGAGAGAGATGCATCATCTGTCCACTTCTCATCGAAGCACACTGTCACCAAGCAATGGCTGACGCTTCGAGGACGGCTTGAAATTGCTAGGGAGGTGATGCAGCTAAAGTTCCTGGTAAATGTGCTAACAGGGCACACACGTTCGTGGGAGTGTATACATATGATGGGGACCGGCTGTGACACAGCAGTCAACCAAAGTCAAAAAATGTGACTAATCATACAGTGTTTCCTTTACCACTTCGTTAGTGAATGCTGTTCTAAAGAGCGCAATTCCCATCTATCGGTAAGCAGCGCACGTGATCGAATCTAATAGCAGGACTGTGTTACTACGATTGTACAGAGCAACTCTGTCAATACGCAGGTGTATCAATCAGTAGGGCCATGGTAAACAGAGCGATGTATCGTGTCTGTTGCATAAATAAAGAGTCTTTGATGTAATTGCTTCAGAGAAATATGAAAGTAAGCCTATCAGGAAAGTAATGCGAGACATGTAGCATGGGTCATGTCTTGCAGAACCTCTTACATCTGAGCTGTAGGTCTGCACAGCGTCCATTTGGCGCAGAGCATAGCGCGTTGGACTTCTAATCCAAAGGTCGTGGGTTCGATCCCCACACGGGACGGGCAATTTTTAAAAACGTGTGCCAATCTCCAGATGGGTACTGACGTATGGGAAATCACAAGCCTCTGCAAAAGTTGAAAATTGTTGTGACCTCAGTTCTATGCTCAAGTATGTAGACCTTACACATATAAGCCAAATTCTCGTAGATCTGTTATCCATGACCCTGTTATGTGTAAATGCAGTAAAAACGGAACCATATCTTCACGTGCCTGTTGACGGGAATTTTCTTTCAATACCCAATTTTTACCTACTGATATAAATATAGCAATAGAACGCACATTTCGTACAGATACAATACAATGAAGAGAAAAAATTTTGAATTACTTCATGAGTCAATGTATGTAATCCCAGTGATGATCTTTAATTCTCCCAGCCCAAGGTGAGAGGGTTTCAGTTTCCTCGGCCACAAGTGAGAAAAGTAGACAGTTCCACAACAAGATATTCTGCTATGTTTCCTTAAGTGCTTCCATTAAACAATGGCACTCTGTATCTATAGAAACGGCGACAATTTTCACTTCGGCACAGGGGGCTTTTACTGGAGACTGTCAAGGGGGAACTTGCTAGATACATGAAGGGAGAAGATCAGACAGAGACGTCTGACGCTCCGCTGACGCTTGCCGAAAACTACATTAAGTATGATTCCCGCCTATAACTGACGGCGAGAGAGATGCATCATCTGTCCACTTCTCATAGGAGCACACTGTCACCAAGCAATGGCTGACGCTTCGAGGATGGCTTGAAATTGCTAGGGAGGTGATGCAGCTAAAGTTCCTGGTAAATGTGCTAACAGGGCACACACGTTCGTGGGAGTGTATACATATGATGGGGACCGGCTGTGACACAGCAGTCAACCAAAGTCAAAAAATGTGACTAATCATACAGTGTTTCCTTTACCACTTCGTTAGTGAATGCTGTTCTCAAGAGCTCAATTCCCATCTATCGGTAAGCAGCGCACGTGAGCGAATCTAATAGCAGGATTGTGTTACTACGATTGTACAGAGCAACTCTGTCAATACGCAGGTGTATCAATCAGTAGGGCCATGGTAAACAGAGCGATGTATCGTGTCTGTTGCATAAATAAAGAGTCTTTGATGTAATTGCTTCAGAGAAATATGAAAGTAAGCCTATCAGGAAAGTAATGCGAGACATGTAGCATGGGTCATGTCTTGCAGAACCTCTTACATCTGAGCTCTAGGCCTGCACAGCGTCCCTTTGGCGCAGAGGATAGCGCGTTTGACTTCTAATCCAAAGGTCATGGGTTCGATCCCCACAAGGGACGGGCAATTTTTAAAAACGTGTGCCAATCTCCAGATGGGTACTGACGTATGGGAAATCACAAGCCTCTGCAAAAGTTGAAAATTGTTGTGACCTCAGTTCTATGCTCAAGTATGTAGACCTTACACATATAAGCCAAATTCTCGTAGATCTGTTATCCATGACGCTGTTATGTGTAAATTCAGTAAAAACGGAACCATATCTTCACGTGCCTGTTGACGGGAATTTTCTTTCAATACCCAATTTTTACCTACTGATATAAATATAGCAATAGAACGCACATTTCGTACAGAAACAAATACAATGAAGAGCAAAAATTTTGAATTACTTCATGAGTCAATGTATGTAATCCCAGTGATGATCTTTAATTCTTCCAGCCCAAGGTGAGAGGGTTTCAGTTTTCTCGGCCACAAGTGAGAAAAGTAGACAGTTCCACAACAAGATATTCTGCTATGTTTCCTTAAGTGCTTCCATTAAACAATGGCACTCCGTATCTATAGAAACGGCGACAATTTTCACTTCGGCACAGGGGGCTTTTACTGGAGACTGTCAAGGGGGAACTTGCTAGATACATGAAGGGAGAAGATCAGACAGAGACGTCTGATGCTCCACTGTTGCTTGCCGAAAACTACATTAAGTATGATTCCCGCCTATAACTGACAGCGAGAGAGATGCATCATCTGTCCACTTCTCATCGAAGCACACTGTCACCAAGCAATGGCTGACGCTTCGAGGACGGCTTGAAATTGCTAGGGAGGTGATGCAGCTAAAGTTCCTGGTAAATGTGCTAACAGGGCACACACGTTCCTGGGAGTGTATACATATGATGGGGACCGGCTGTGACACAGCAGTCAACCAAAGTCAAAAAATGTGACTAATCATACAGTGTTTCCTTTACCACTTCGTTAGTGAATGCTGTTCTCAAGAGCTCAATTCCCATCTATCGGTAAGCAGCGCACGTGAGCGAATCTAATAGCAGGATTGTGTTACTACGATTGTACAGAGCAACTCTGTCAATACGCAGGTGTATCAATCAGTAGGGCCATGGTAAACAGAGCGATGTATCGTGTCTGTTGCATAAATAAAGAGTCTTTGATGTAATTGCTTCAGAGAAATATGAAAGTAAGCCTATCAGGAAAGTAATGCGAGACATGTAGCATGGGTCATGTCTTGCAGAACCTCTTACATCTGAGCTCTAGGCCTGCACAGCGTCCCTTTGGCGCAGAGGATAGCGCGTTTGACTTCTAATCCAAAGGTCATGGGTTCGATCCCCACAAGGGACGGGCAATTTTTAAAAACGTGTGCCAATCTCCAGATGGGTACTGACGTATGGGAAATCACAAGCCTCTGCAAAAGTTGAAAATTGTTGTGACCTCAGTTCTATGCTCAAGTATGTAGACCTTACACATATAAGCCAAATTCTCGTAGATCTGTTATCCATGACGCTGTTATGTGTAAATTCAGTAAAAACGGAACCATATCTTCACGTGCCTGTTGACGGGAATTTTCTTTCAATACCCAATTTTTACCTACTGATATAAATATAGCAATAGAACGCACATTTCGTACAGAAACAAATACAATGAAGAGCAAAAATTTTGAATTACTTCATGAGTCAATGTATGTAATCCCAGTGATGATCTTTAATTCTTCCAGCCCAAGGTGAGAGGGTTTCAGTTTTCTCGGCCACAAGTGAGAAAAGTAGACAGTTCCACAACAAGATATTCTGCTATGTTTCCTTAAGTGCTTCCATTAAACAATGGCACTCCGTATCTATAGAAACGGCGACAATTTTCACTTCGGCACAGGGGGCTTTTACTGGAGACTGTCAAGGGGGAACTTGCTAGATACATGAAGGGAGAAGATCAGACAGAGACGTCTGATGCTCCACTGTTGCTTGCCGAAAACTACATTAAGTATGATTCCCGCCTATAACTGACAGCGAGAGAGATGCATCATCTGTCCACTTCTCATCGAAGCACACTGTCACCAAGCAATGGCTGACGCTTCGAGGACGGCTTGAAATTGCTAGGGAGGTGATGCAGCTAAAGTTCCTGGTAAATGTGCTAACAGGGCACACACGTTCCTGGGAGTGTATACATATGATGGGGACCGGCTGTGACACAGCAGTCAACCAAAGTCAAAAAATGTGACTAATCATACAGTGTTTCCTTTACCACTTCGTTAGTGAATGCTGTTCTCAAGAGCTCAATTCCCATCTATCGGTAAGCAGCGCACGTGAGCGAATCTAATAGCAGGATTGTGTTACTACGATTGTACAGAGCAACTCTGTCAATACGCAGGTGTATCAATCAGTAGGGCCATGGTAAACAGAGCGATGTATCGTGTCTGTTGCATAAATAAAGAGTCTTTGATGTAATTGCTTCAGAGAAATATGAAAGTAAGCCTATCAGGAAAGTAATGCGAGACATGTAGCATGGGTCATGTCTTGCAGAACCTCTTACATCTGAGCTCTAGGCCTGCACAGCGTCCCTTTGGCGCAGAGGATAGCGCGTTTGACTTCTAATCCAAAGGTCATGGGTTCGATCCCCACAAGGGACGGGCAATTTTTAAAAACGTGTGCCAATCTCCAGATGGGTACTGACGTATGGGAAATCACAAGCCTCTGCAAAAGTTGAAAATTGTTGTGACCTCAGTTCTATGCTCAAGTATGTAGACCTTACACATATAAGCCAAATTCTCGTAGATCTGTTATCCATGACGCTGTTATGTGTAAATGCAGTAAAAACGGAACCATATCTTCACGTGCCTGTTGACGGGAATTTTCTTTCAATACCCAATTTTTACCTACTGATATAAATATAGCAATAGAACGCACATTTCGTACAGAAACAAATACAATGAAGAGCAAAAATTTTGAATTACTTCATGAGTCAATGTATGTAATCCCAGTGATGATCTTTAATTCTTCCAGCCCAAGGTGAGAGGGTTTCAGTTTTCTCGGCCACAAGTGAGAAAAGTAGACAGTTCCACAACAAGATATTCTGCTATGTTTCCTTAAGTGCTTCCATTAAACAATGGCACTCCGTATCTATAGAAACGGCGACAATTTTCACTTCGGCACAGGGGGCTTTTACTGGAGACTGTCAAGGGGGAACTTGCTAGATACATGAAGGGAGAAGATCAGACAGAGACGTCTGATGCTCCACTGTTGCTTGCCGAAAACTACATTAAGTATGATTCCCGCCTATAACTGACAGCGAGAGAGATGCATCATCTGTCCACTTCTCATCGAAGCACACTGTCACCAAGCAATGGCTGACGCTTCGAGGACGGCTTGAAATTGCTAGGGAGGTGATGCAGCTAAAGTTCCTGGTAAATGTGCTAACAGGGCACACACGTTCGTGGGAGTGTATACATATGATGGGGACCGGCTGTGACACAGCAGTCAACCAAAGTCAAAAAATGTGACTAATCATACAGTGTTTCCTTTACCACTTCGTTAGTGAATGCTGTTCTAAAGAGCGCAATTCCCATCAATCGGTAAGCAGCGCACGTGAGCGAATCTAATAGCAGTACTGTGTTACTACGATTGTACAGAGCAACTCTGTCAATACGCAGGTGTATCAATCAGTAGGGCCATGGTAAACAGAGCGATGTATCGTGTCTGTTGCATAAATAAAGAGTCTTTGATGTAATTGCTTCAGAGAAATATGAAAGTAAGCCTATCAGGAAAGTAATGCGAGACATGTAGCATGGGTCATGTCTTGCAGAACCTCTTACATCTGAGCTGTAGGTCTGCACAGCGTCCATTTGGCGCAGAGCATAGCGCGTTGGACTTCTAATCCAAAGGTCGTGGGTTCGATCCCCACAAGGGACGGGCAATTTTTAAAAACGTGTGCCAATCTCCAGGTGGGTACTGACGTATGGGAAATCACAAGCCTCTGCAAAAGTTGAAAATTGTTGTGACCTCAGTTCTATGCTCAAGTATGTAGACCTTACACATATAAGCCAAATTCTCGTAGATCTGTTATCCATGACGCTGTTATGTGTAAATGCAGTAAAAACGGAACCATATCTTCACGTGCCTGTTGACGGGAATTTTCTTTCAATACCCAATTTTTACCTACTGATATAAATATAGCAATAGAACGCACATTTCGTACAGAAACAAATACAATGAAGAGAAAAAATTTTGAATTACTTCATGAGTCAATGTATGTAATCCCAGTGATGATCTTTAATTCTTCCAGCCCAAGGTGAGAGGGTTTCAGTTTTCTTGGCCACAAGTGAGAAAAGTAGACAGTTCCACAACAAGATATTCTGCTATGTTTCCTTAAGTGCTTCCATTAAACAATGGCACTCTGTATCTATAGAAACGGCGACAATTTTCACTTCGGCACAGGGGGCTTTCACTGGAGACTGTCAAGGGGGAACTTGCTAGATACATGAAGGGAGAAGATCAGACAGAGACGTCTGACGCTCCGCTGACGCTTGCCGAAAACTACATTAAGTATGATTCCCGCCTATAACTGACGGAGAGAGAGATGCATCATCTGTCCACTTCTCATCGAAGCACACTGTCACCAAGCAATGGCTGACGCTTCGAGGACGGCTTGAAATTGCTAGGGAGGTGATGCAGCTAAAGTTCCTGGTAAATGTGCTAACAGGGCACACACGTTCGTGGGAGTGTATACATATGATGGGCACCAGCTGTGACACAGCAGTCAACCAAAGTCAAAAAATGTGACTAATCATACAGTGTTTCCTTTACCACTTCGTTAGTGAATCCTGTTCTAAAGAGCGCAATTCCCATCTATCGGTAAGCAGCGCACGTGAGCGAATCTAATAGCAGGACTGTGTTACTACGATTGTACAGAGCAACTCTGTCAATACGCAGGTGTATCAATCAGTAGGGCCATGGTAAACAGAGCGATGTATCGTGTCTGTTGCATAAATAAAGAGTCTTTGATGTAATTGCTTCAGAGAAATATGAAAGTAAGCCTATCAGGAAAGTAATGCGAGACATGTAGCATGGGTCATGTCTTGCAGAACCTCTTACATCTGAGCTCTAGGCCTGCACAGCGTCCCTTTGGCGCAGAGGATAGCGCGTTGGACTTCTAATCCTAAGGTTGTGGGTTCGATCCCCACAAGGGACGGGCAATTTTTAAAAACGTGTGCCAATCTCCAGATGGGTACTGACGTATGGGAAATCACAAGCCTCTGCAAAAGTTGAAAATTGTTGTGACCTCAGTTCTATGCTCAAGTATGTAGACCTTACACATATAAGCCAAATTCTCGTAGATCTGTTATCCATGACGCTGTTATGTGTAAATGCAGTAAAAACGGAACCATATCTTCACGTGCCTGTTGACGGGAATTTTCTTTCAATACCCAATTTTTACCTACTGATCTAAATATAGCAATAGAACGCACATTTCGTACAGAAACAAATACAATGAAGAGAAAAGATTTTGAATTACTTCATGAGTCAATGTATGTAATCCCAGTGATGATCTTTAATTCTTCCAGCCCAAGGTGAGAGGGTTTCAGTTTTCTCGGCCACAAGTGAGAAAAGTAGACAGTTCCACAACAAGATATTCTGCTATGTTTCCTTAAGTGCTTCCATTAAACAATGGCACTCTGTATCTATAGAAACGGCGACAATTTTCACTTCGGCACAGGGGGCTTTTACTGGAGACTGTCAAGGGGGAACTTGCTAGATACATGAAGGGAGAAGATCAGACAGAGACGTCTGACGCTCCGCTGACGCTTGCCGAAAACTACATTAAGTATGATTCCCGCCTATAACTGACGGCGAGAGAGATGCATCATCTGTCCACTTCTCATCGAAGCACACTGTCACCAAGCAATGGCTGACGCTTCGAGGACGGCTTGAAATTGCTAGGGAGGTGATGGAGCTAAAGTTCCTGGTAAATGTGCTAACAGGGCACACACGTTCGTGGGAGTGTATACATATGATGGGGACCGGCTGTGACACAGCAGTCAACCAAAGTCAAAAAATGTGACTAATCATACAGTGTTTCCTTTACCACTTCGTTAGTGAATGCTGTTCTAAAGAGCGCAATTCCCATCTATCGGTAAGCAGAACACGTGATCGAATCTAATAGCAGGACTGTGTTACTACGATTGTACAGAGCAACTCTGTCAATACGCAGGTGTATCAATCAGTAGGGCCATGGTAAACAGAGCGATGTATCGTGTCTGTTGCATAAATAAAGAGTCTTTGATGTAATTGCTTCAGAGAAATATGAAAGTAAGCCTATCAGGAAAGTAATGCGAGACATGTAGCATGGGTCATGTCTTGCAGAACCTCTTACATCTGAGCTCTAGGTCTGCACAGCGTCCATTTGGCCCAGAGGATAGCGCGTTGGGCTTCTAATCCAAAGGTCGTGGGTTCGATCCCCACAAGGGATGGGGAATTTTTAAAAACGTGTGCCAATCTCCAGATGGGTACTGACGTATGGGAAATCACAAGCCTCTGCAAAAGTTGAAAATTGTTGTGACCTCAGTTCTATGCTCAAGTATGTAGACCTTACACATATAAGCCAAATTCTCGTAGATCTGTTATCCATGACGCTGTTATGTGTAAATGCAGTAAAAACGGAACCATATCTTCACGTGCCTGTTGACGGGAATTTTCTTTCAATACCCAATTTTTACCTACTGATATAAATATAGCAATAGAACGCACATTTCGTACAGAAACAAATACAATGAGGAGAAAAAATTTTGAATTACTTCATGAGTCAATGTATGTAATCCCAGTGATGATCTTTAATTCTTCCAGCCCAAGGTGAGAGGGTTTCAGTTTCCTCGGCCACAAGTGAGAAAAGTAGACAATTCCACAACAAGATATTCTGCTATGTTTCCTTAAGTGCTTCCATTAAACAATGGCACTCTGTATCTATAGAAACGGCGACAATTTTCACTTCGGCACAGGGGGCTTTTACTGGAGACTGTCAAGGGGGAACTTGCTAGATACATGAAGGGAGAAGATCAGACAGAGACGTCTGACGCTCCGCTCACACTTGCCGAAAACTACATTAAGTATGATTCCCGCCTATAACTGACGGCGGGAGAGATGCATCATCTGTCCACTTCTCATCGAAGCACACTGTCACCAAGCAATGGCTGACGCTTCGAGGACGGCTTGAAATTGCTAGGGAGGTGATGCAGCTAAAGTTCCTGGTAAATGTGCTAACAGGGCACACACGTTCGTGGGAGTGTATACATATGATGGGGACCGGCTGTGACACAGCAGCCAACCAAAGTCAAAAAATGTGACTAATCATACAGTGTTTCCTTTACCACTTCGTTAGTGAATGCTGTTCTAAAGAGCGCAATTCCCATCTATCGGTAAGCAGCGCACGTGAGCGAATCTAATAGCAGGACTGTGTTACTACGATTGTACAGAGCAACTCTGTCAATACGCAGGTGTATCAATCAGTAGGGCCATGGTAAACAGAGCGATGTATCGTGTCTGTTGCATAAATAAAGAGTCTTAGATGTAATTGCTTCAGAGAAATATGAAAGTAAGCCTATCAGGAAAGTAATGCGAGACATGTAGCATGGGTCATGTCTTGCAGAACCTCTTACATCTGTGCTCTAGGACTGCTCAGCGTCCGTTTGGCGCAGAGGATAGCGCGTTGGACTTCTAATCCAAAGGTCGTGGGTTCGATCCCCACAAGGGACAGGCAATTTTTAAAAACGTGTGCCAATCTCCAGATGGGTACTGACGTATGGGAAATCACAAGCCTCTGCAAAAGTTGAAAATTGTTGTGACCTCAGTTCTATGCTCAAGTATGTAGACCTTACACATATAAGCCAAATTCTCGTAGATCTGTTATCCATGACGCTGTTATGTGTAAATGCAGTAAAAACGGAACCATATCTTCACGTGCCTGTTGACGGGAATTTTCTTTCAATACCCAATTTTTACCTACTGATCTAAATATAGCAATAGAACGCACATTTCGTACAGAAACAAATACAATGAAGAGAAAAAATTTTGAATTACTTCATGAGTCAATGTATGTAATCCCAGTGATGATCTTTAATTCTTCCAGCCCAAGGTGAGAGGGTTTCAGTTTTCTCGGCCACAAGTGAGAAAAGTAGACAGTTCCACAACAAGATATTCTGCTATGTTTCCTTAAGTGCTTCCATTAAACAATGGCACTCTGTATCTATAGAAACGGCGACAATTTTCACTTCGGCACAGGGGGCTTTTACTGGAGACTGTCAAGGGGGAACTTGCTAGATACATGAAGGGAGAAGATCAGACACGTCTGACGCTCCGCTGACGCTTGCCGAAAACTACATTAAGTATGATTCCCGCCTATAACTGACGGCGAGAGAGATGCATCATCTGTCCACTTCTCATCGAAGCACACTGTCACCAAGCAATGGCTGACGCTTCGAGGATGGCTTGAAATTGCTAGGGAGGTGATGCAGCTAAAGTTCCTGGTAAATGTGCTAACAGGGCACACACGTTCGTGGGAGTGTATACATATGATGGGGACCGGCTGTGACACAGCAGTCAACCAAAGTCAAAAAATGTGACTAATCATACAGTGTTTCCTTTACCACTTCGTTAGTGAATGCTGTTCTAAAGAGCGCAATTCCCATCTATCGGTAAGCAGCGCACGTGAGCGAATCTAATAGCAGGACTGTGTTACTACGATTGTACAGAGCAACTCTGTCAATACGCAGGTGTATCAATCAGTAGGGCCATGGTAAACAGAGCGATGTATCGTGTCTGTTGCATAAATAAAGAGTCTTAGATGTAATTGCTTCAGAGAAATATGAAAGTAAGCCTATCAGGAAAGTAATGCGAGACATGTAGCATGGGTCATGTCTTGCAGAACCTCTTACATCTGTGCTCTAGGACTGCTCAGCGTCCGTTTGGCGCAGAGGATAGCGCGTTGGGCTTCTAATCCAAAGGTCGTGGGTTCGATCCCCACAAGGGATGGGCAATTTTTAAAAACGTGTGCCAATCTCCAGATGGGTACTGACGTATGGGAAATCACAAGCCTCTGCAAAAGTTGAAAATTGTTGTGACCTCAGTTCTATGCTCAAGTATGTAGACCTTACACATATAAGCCAAATTCTCGTAGATCTGTTATCCATGACGCTGTTATGTGTAAATGCAGTAAAAACGGAACCATATCTTCACGTGCCTGTTGACGGGAATTTTCTTTCAATACCCAATTTTTACCTACTGATATAAATATAGCAATAGAACGCACATTTCGTACAGAAACAAATACAATGAAGAGAAAAAATTTTGAATTACTTCATGAGTCAATGTATGTAATCCCAGTGATGATCTTTAATTCTTCCAGCCCAAGGTGAGAGGGTTTCAGTTTTCTCGGCCACAAGTGAGAAAAGTAGACAGTTCCACAACAAGATATTCTGCTATGTTTCCTTAAGTGCTTCCATTAAACAATGGCACTCTGTATCTATAGAAACGGCGACAATTTTCACTTCGGCACAGGGGGCTTTTACTGGAGACTGTCAAGGGGGAACTTGCTAGATACATGAAGGGAGAAGATCAGACAGAGACGTCTGACGCTCCGCTGACGCTTGCCGAAAACTACATTAAGTATGATTCCCGCCTATAACTGACGGCGAGAGAGATGCATCATCTGTCCACTTCTCATCGAAGCACACTGTCACCAAGCAATGGCTGACGCTTCGAGGATGGCTTGAAATTGCTAGGGAGGTGATGCAGCTAAAGTTCCTGGTAAATGTGCTAACAGGGCACACACGTTCGTGGGAGTGTATACATATGATGGGGACCGGCTGTGACACAGCAGTCAACCAAAGTCAAAAAATGTGACTAATCATACAGTGTTTCCTTTACCACTTCGTTAGTGAATGCTGTTCTAAAGAGCGCAATTCCCATCTATCGGTAAGCAGCGCACGTGAGCGAATCTAATAGCAGGACTGTGTTACTACGATTGTACAGAGCAACTCTGTCAATACGCAGGTGTATCAATCAGTAGGGCCATGGTAAACAGAGCGATGTATCGTGTCTGTTGCATAAATAAAGAGTCTTAGATGTAATTGCTTCAGAGAAATATGAAAGTAAGCCTATCAGGAAAGTAATGCGAGACATGTAGCATGGGTCTTGTCTTGCAGAACCTCTTACATCTGAGCTCTACGCCTGCACAGCGTCCGTTTGGCGCAGAGGATAGCGCGTTGGGCTTCTAATCCAAAGGTCGTGGGTTCGATCCCCACAAGGGATGGGCAATTTTTAAAAACGTGTGAAAATCTCCAGATGGGTACTGACGTATGGGAAATCACAAGCCTCTGCAAAAGTTGAAAATTGTTGTGACCTCAGTTCTATGCTCAAGTATGTAGACCTTACACATATAAGCCAAATTCTCGTAGATCTGTTATCCATGACGCTGTTATGTGTAAATGCAGTAAAAACGGAACCATATCTTCACGTGCCTGTTGACGGGAATTTTCTTTCAATACCCAATTTTTACCTACTGATATAAATATAGCAATAGAACGCACATTTCGTACAGAAACAAATGCAATGAAGAGAAAAAATTTTGAATTACTTCATGAGTCAATGTATGTAATCCCAGTGATGATCTTTAATTCTTCCAGCCCAAGGTGAGAGGGTTTCAGTTTTCTCGGCAACAAGTGAGAAAAGTAGACAGTTCCACAACAAGATATTCTGCTATGTTTCCTTAAGTGCTTCCATTAAACAATGGCACTCCGTATCTATAGAAACGGCGACAATTTTCACTTAGGCACAGGGGGCTTTTACTGGAGACTGTCAAGGGGGAACTTGCTAGATACATGAAGGGAGAAGATCAGACAGAGACGTCTGACGCTCCGCTGACGCTTGCCGAAAACTACATTAAGTATGATTCCCGCCTATAACTGATGGCGAGAGAGATGCATCATCTGTCCACTTCTTATCGAAGCACACTGTCACCAAGCAATGGCTGACGCTTCGAGGACGGCTTGAAATTGCTAGGGAGGTGATTCAGCTAAAGTTCATGGTAAATGTGCTAACAGGGCACACACGTTCGTGGGAGTGTATACATATGATGGGGACCGGCTGTGACACAGCAGTCAACCAAAGTCAAAAAATGTGACTAATCATACAGTGTTTCCTTTACCACTTCGTTAGTGAATGCTGTTCTAAAGAGCGCAATTCCCATCTATCGGTAAGCAGCGCACGTGAGCGAATCTAATAGCAGGACTGTGTTACTACGATTGTACAGAGCAACTCTGTCAATACGCAGGTGTATCAATCAGTAGGGCCATGGTAAACAGAGCGATGTATCGTGTCTGTTGCATAAATAAAGAGTCTTTGATGTAATTGCTTCAGACAAATATGAAAGTAAGCCTATCAGGAAAGTAATGCGAGACATGTAGCATGGGTCATGTCTTGCAGAACCTCTTACATCTGAGCTCTAGGCCTGCACAGCGTCCCTTTGGCGCAGAGGATAGCGCGTTGGACTTCTAATCCAAAGGTCGTGGGTTCGATCCCCACAAGGGACGGGCAATTTTTAAAAACGTGTGCCAATCTCCAGATGGGTACTGACGTATGGGAAATCACAAGCCTCTGCAAAAGTTGAAAATTGTTGTGACCTCAGTTCTATGCTCAAGTATGTAGACCTTACACATATAAGCCAAATTCTTGTAGATCTGTTATCCATGACGCTGTTTTGTGTAAATGCAGTAAAAACGGAACCATATCTTCACGTGCCTGTTGACGGGAATTTTCTTTCAATACCCAATTTTTACCTACTGATATAAATATAGCAATAGAACGCACATTTCGTACAGAAACAAATACAATGAAGAGAAAAAATTTTGAATTACTTCATGAGTCAATGTATGTAATCCCAGTGATGATCTTTAATTCTTCCAGCCCAAGGTGAGAGGGTTTCAGTTTTCTCGGCCACAAGTGAGAAAAGTAGACAGTTCCACAACAAGATATTCTGCTAAGTTTCCTTAAGTGCTTCCATTAAACAATGGCACTCTGTATCTATAGAAACGGCGACAATTTTCAATTCGGCACAGGGGGCTTTTACTGGAGACTGTCAAGGGGGAACTTGCTAGATACATGAAGGGAGAAGATCAGACAGAGACGTCTGACGCTCCGCTCACGCTTGCCGAAAACTACATTAAGTATGATTCCCGCCTATAACTGACGGCGAGAGAGATGCATCATCTGTCCACTTCTCATCGAAGCACACTGTCACCAAGCAATGGCTGACACTTCGAGGACGGCTTGAAATTGCTAGGGAGGTGATGCAGCTAAAGTTCCTGGTAAATGTGCTAACAGGGCACACACGTTCGTGGGAGTGTATACATATGATGGGGACCGGCTGTGACACAGCAGTCAACCAAAGTCAAAAAATGTCACTAATCATACAGTGTTTACTTTACCACTTCGTTAGTGAATGCTGTTCTAAAGAGCGCAATTCCCATCTATCAGTAAGCAGCGCACGTGAGCGAATCTAATAGCAGGACTGTGTTACTACGATTGTACAGAGCAACTCTGTCAATACGCAGGTGTATCAATCAGTAGGGCCATGGTAAACAGAACGATGTATCGTGTCTGTTGCATAAATAAAGAGTCTTTGATGTAATTGCTTCAGAGAAATATGAAAGTAAGCGTATCAGGAAAGTAATGCGAGACATGTAGCATGGGTCATGTCTTGCAGAACCTCTTACATCTGAGCTCTAGGCCTGCACAGCGTCCCTTTGGCGCAGAGGATAGCGCTTTGGACTTCTAATGCAAAGGTCGTGGGTTCGATCCCCACAAGGGACGGGCAATTTTTAAAAACGTGTGCCAATCTCCAGATGGGTACTGACATATGGGAAATCACAAGCCTCTGCAAAAGTTGAAAATTGTTGTGACCAAAGTTCTATGCTCAAGTATGTAGACCTTACACATATAAGCCAAATTCTCGTAGATCTGTTATCCATGACGCTGTTATGTGTAAATGCAGTAAAAACGGAACCATATCTTCACGTGCCTGTTGACGGGAATTTTCTTTCAATACCCAATTTTTACCTACTGATATAAATATAGCAATAGAACGCACATTTCGTACAGAAACAAATACAATGAAGAGAAAAAATTTTGCATTACTTCATGAGTCAATGTATGTAATTTCAGTGATGATCTTTAATTCTTCCAGCCCAAGGTGAGAGGGTTTCAGTTTTCTCGGCCACAAGTGAGAAAAGTAGACAGTTCCACAACAAGATATTCTGCTATGTTTCCTTAAGTGCTTCCATTAAACAATGGCACTCTGTATCTATAGAAACGGCGACAATTTTCACTTCGGCACAGGGGGCTTTTACTGGAGACTGTCAAGGGGGAACTTGCTAGATACATGAAGGGAGAAGATCAGACAGAGACGTCTGACGCTCCGCTGACGCTTGCCGAAAACTACATTAAGTATGATTCCCGCCTATAACTGACGGCGAGAGAGATGCATCATCTGTCCACTTCTCATCGAAGCACACTGTCACCAAGCAATGGCTGACACTTCGAGGACGGCTTGAAATTGCTAGGGAGGTGATGCAGCTAAAATTCCTGGTAAATGTGCTAACAGGGCACACACGTTCGTGGGAGTGTATACATATGATGGGGACCGGCTGTGACACAGCAGTCAACCAAAGTCAAAAAATGTCACTAATCATACAGTGTTTCCTTTACCACTTCGTTAGTGAATGCTGTTCTAAAGAGCGCAATTCCCATCTATCAGTAAGCAGCGCACGTGAGCGAATCTAATAGCAGGACTGTGTTACTACGATTGTACAGAGCAACTCTGTCAATACGCAGGTGTATCAATCAGTAGGGCCATGGTAAACAGAGCGATGTATCGTGTCTGTTGCATAAATAAAGAGTCTTTGATGTAATTGCTTCAGAGAAATATGAAAGTAAGCGTATCAGGAAAGTAATGCGAGACATGTAGCATGGGTCATGTCTTGCAGAACCTCTTACATCTGAGCTCTAGGCCTGCACAGCGTCCCTTTGGCGCAGAGGATAGCGCTTTGGACTTCTAATGCAAAGGTCGTGGGTTCGATCCCCACAAGGGACGGGCAATTTTTAAAAACGTGTGCCAATCTCCAGATGGGTACTGACATATGGGAAATCACAAGCCTCTGCAAAAGTTGAAAATTGTTGTGACCAAAGTTCTATGCTCAAGTATGTAGACCTTACACATATAAGCCAAATTCTCGTAGATCTGTTATCCATGACGCTGTTATGTGTAAATGCAGTAAAAACGGAACCATATCTTCACGTGCCTGTTGACGGGAATTTTCTTTCAATACCCAATTTTTACCTACTGATATAAATATAGCAATAGAACGCACATTTCGTACAGAAACAAATACAATGAAGAGAAAAAATTTTGCATTACTTCATGAGTCAATGTATGTAATTTCAGTGATGATCTTTAATTCTTCCAGCCCAAGGTGAGAGGGTTTCAGTTTTCTCGGCCACAAGTGAGAAAAGTAGACAGTTCCACAACAAGATATTCTGCTATGTTTCCTTAAGTGCTTCCATTAAACAATGGCACTCTGTATCTATAGAAACGGCGACAATTTTCACTTCGGCACAGGGGGCTTTTACTGGAGACTGTCAAGGGGGAACTTGCTAGATACATGAAGGGAGAAGATCAGACAGAGACGTCTGACGCTCCGCTGACGCTTGCCGAAAACTACATTAAGTATGATTCCCGCCTATAACTGACGGCGAGAGAGATGCATCATCTGTCCACTTCTCATCGAAGCACACTGTCACCAAGCAATGGCTGACGCTTCGAGGACGGCATGAAATTGCTAGGGAGGTGATGCAGCTAAAGTTCCTGGTAAATGTGCTAACAGGGCACACACGTTCGTGGGAGTGTATACATATGATGGGGACCGGCTGTGACACAGCAGTCAACCAAAGTCAAAAAATGTGACTAATCATACAGTGTTTCCTTTACCACTTCGTTAGTGAATGCTGTTCTAAAGAGCGCAATTCCCATCTATCGGTAAGCAGCGCATGTGAGCGAATCTAATAGCAGGACTGTGTTACTACGATTGTACAGAGCAACTCTGTCAATACGCAGGTGTATCAATCAGTAGGGCCATGGTAAACAGAGCGATGTATCGTGTCTGTTGCATAAATAAAGAGTCTTAGATGTAATTGCTTCAGAGAAATATGAAAGTAAGCCTATCAGGAAAGTAATGCGAGACATGTAGCATGGGTCTTGTCTTGCAGAACCTCTTACATCTGAGCTCTACGCCTGCACAGCGTCCGTTTGGCGCAGAGGATAGCGCGTTGGGCTTCTAATCCAAAGGTCGTGGGTTCGATCCCCACAAGGGATGGGCAATTTTTAAAAACGTGTGAAAATCTCCAGATGGGTACTGACGTATGGGAAATCACAAGCCTCTGCAAAAGTTGAAAATTGTTGTGACCTCAGTTCTATGCTCAAGTATGTAGACCTTACACATATAAGCCAAATTCTCGTAGATCTGTTATCCATGACGCTGTTATGTGTAAATGCAGTAAAAACGGAACCATATCTTCACGTGCCTGTTGACGGGAATTTTCTTTCAATACCCAATTTTTACCTACTGATATAAATATAGCAATAGAACGCACATTTCGTACAGAAACAAATACAATGAAGAGAAAAAATTTTGAATTACTTCATGAGTCAATGTATGTAATCCCAGTGATGATCTTTAATTCTTCCAGCCCAAGGTGAGAGGGTTTCAGTTTTCTCGGCAACAAGTGAGAAAAGTAGACAGTTCCACAACAAGATATTCTGCTATGTTTCCTTAAGTGCTTCCATTAAACAATGGCACTCCGTATCTATAGAAACGGCGACAATTTTCACTTAGGCACAGGGGGCTTTTACTGGAGACTGTCAAGGGGGAACTTGCTAGATACATGAAGGGAGAAGATCAGACAGAGACGTCTGACGCTCCGCTGACGCTTGCCGAAAACTACATTAAGTATGATTCCCGCCTATAACTGATGGCGAGAGAGATGCATCTTCTTTCCACTTCTTATCGAAGCACACTGTCACCAAGCAATGGCTGACGCTTCGAGGACGGCTTGAAATTGCTAGGGAGGTGATTCAGCTAAAGTTCATGGTAAATGTGCTAACAGGGCACACACGTTCGTGGGAGTGTATACATATGATGGGGACCGGCTGTGACACAGCAGTCAACCAAAGTCAAAAAATGTGACTAATCATACAGTGTTTCCTTTACCACTTCGTTAGTGAATGCTGTTCTAAAGAGCGCAATTCCCATCTATCGGTAAGCAGCGCACGTGAGCGAATCTAATAGCAGGACTGTGTTACTACGATTGTACAGAGCAACTCTGTCAATACGCAGGTGTATCAATCAGTAGGGCCATGGTAAACAGAGCGATGTATCGTGTCTGTTGCATAAATAAAGAGTCTTTGATGTAATTGCTTCAGACAAATATGAAAGTAAGCCTATCAGGAAAGTAATGCGAGACATGTAGCATGGGTCATGTCTTGCAGAACCTCTTACATCTGAGCTCTAGGCCGGCGCAGCGTCCCTTTGGCGCAGAGTATAGCGCGTTGGACATCTAATCCAAAGGTCGTGGGTTCGATCCCCACAAGGGACGGGCAATTTTTAAAAACGTGTGCCAATCTCCAGATGGGTACTGACGTATGGGAAATCACAAGCCTCTGCAAAAGTTGAAAATTGTTGTGACCTCAGTTCTATGCTCAAGTATGTAGACCTTACACATATAAGCCAAATTCTCGTAGATCTGTTATCCATGACGCTTTTATGTGTAAATGCAGTAAAAACGGAACCATATCTTCACGTGCCTGTTGATGGGAATTTTCTTTCAATACCCAATTTTTACCTACTGATATAAATATAGCAATAGAACGCACATTTCGTACAGAAACAAATACAATGAAGAGAAAAAATTTTGAATTACTTCATGAGTCAATGTATGTAATCCCAGTGATGATCTTTAATTCTTCCAGCCCAAGGTGAGAGGGTTTCAGTTTTCTCGGCCACAAGTGAGAAAAGTAGACAGTTCCACAACAAGATATTCTGCTATGTTTCCTTAAGTGCTTCCATTAAACAATGGCACTCTGTATCTATAGAAACGGCGACAATTTTCACTTCGGCACAGGGGGCTTTTACTGGAGACTGTCAAGGGGGAACTTGCTAGATACATGAAGGGAGAAGATCAGACAGAGACGTCTGACGCTCCGCTGACGCTTGCCAAAAACTACATTAAGTATGATTCCCGCCTATAACTGACGGCGAGAGAGATGCATCATCTGTCCACTTCTCATCGAAGCACACTGTCACCAAGCAATGGCTGACGCTTCGAGGATGGCTTGAAATTGCTAGGGAGGTGATGCAGCTAAAGTTCCTGGTAAATGTGCTAACAGGGCACACACGTTCGTGGGAGTGTATACATATGATGGGGACCGGCTGTGACACAGCAGTCAACCAAAGTCAAAAAATGTCACTAATCATACAGTGTTTCCTTTACCACTTCGTTAGTGAATGCTGTTCTAAAGAGCGCAATTCCAATCTATCGGTAAACAGCGCACGTGAGCGAATCTAATAGCAGGACTGTGTTACTACGATTGTACAGAGCAACTCTGTCAATACGCAGGTGTATCAATCAGTAGGGCCATGGTAAACAGAGCGATGTATCGTGTCTGTTGCATAAATAAAGAGTCTTTGATGTAATTGCTTCAGAGAAATATGAAAGTAAGCCTATCAGGAAAGTAATGCGAGACATGTAGCATGGGTCATGTCTTTCAGAACCTCTTACATCTGAGCTCTAGGCCTGCGCAGCGTCCCTTTGGCGCAGAGGATAGTGCATTGGACTTCTAATCCAACGGTCGTGGGTTCGATCCCCACAAGGGACATGCAATTTTTAAAAACGTGTGCCAACCTCCAGATGGGTACTGACGTATGGGAAATCACAAGCCTCTGCAAAAGTTGAAAATTGTTGTGACCTCAGTTCTATGCTCAAGTATGTAGACCTTACACATATAAGCCAAATTCTTGTAGATCTGTTATCCATGACGCTGTTTTGTGTAAATGCAGTAAAAACGGAACCATATCTTCACGTGCCTGTTGATGGGAATTTTCTTTCAATACCCAATTTTTACCTACTGATATAAATATAGCAATAGAACGCACATTTCGTACAGAAACAAATACAATGAAGAGAAAAAATTTTGAATTACTTCATGAGTCAATGTATGTAATCCCAGTGATGATCTTTAATTCTTCCAGCCCAAGGTGAGAGGGTTTCAGTTTTCTCGGCCACAAGTGAGAAAAGTAGACAGTTCCACAACAAGATATTCTGCTAAGTTTCCTTAAGTGCTTCCATTAAACAATGGCACTCTGTATCTATAGAAACGGCGACAATTTTCACTTCGGCACAGGGGGCTTTTACTGGAGACTGTCAAGGGGGAACTTGCTAGATACATGAAGGGAGAAGATCAGACAGAGACGTCTGACGCTCCGCTCACGCTTGCCGAAAACTACATTAAGTATGATTCCCGCCTATAACTGACGGCGAGAGAGATGCATCATCTGTCCACTTCTCATCGAAGCACACTGTCACCAAGCAATGGCTGACACTTCGAGGACGGCTTGAAATTGCTAGGGAGGTGATGCAGCTAAAGTTCCTGGTAAATGTGCTAACAGGGCACACACGTTCGTGGGAGTGTATACATATGATGGGGACCGGCTGTGACACAGCAGTCAACCAAAGTCAAAAAATGTCACTAATCATACAGTGTTTCCTTTACCACTTCGTTAGTGAATGCTGTTCTAAAGAGCGCAATTCCCATCTATCAGTAAGCAGCGCACGTGAGCGAATCTAATAGCAGGACTGTGTTACTACGATTGTACAGAGCAACTCTGTCAATACGCAGGTGTATCAATCAGTAGGGCCATGGTAAACAGAGCGATGTATCGTGTCTGTTGCATAAATAAAGAGTCTTTGATGTAATTGCTTCAGAGAAATATGAAAGTAAGCCTATCAGGAAAGTAATGCGAGACATGTAGCATGGGTCATGTCTTGCAGAACCTCTTACATCTGAGCTCTAGGCCTGCACAGCGTCCCTTTGGCGCAGAGGATAGCGCTTTGGACTTCTAATGCAAAGGTCGTGGGTTCGATCCCCACAAGGGACGGGCAATTTTTAAAAACGTGTGCCAATCTCCAGATGGGTACTGACATATGGGAAATCACAAGCCTCTGCAAAAGTTGAAAATTGTTGTGACCAAAGTTCTATGCTCAAGTATGTAGACCTTACACATATAAGCCAAATTCTCGTAGATCTGTTATCCATGACGCTGTTATGTGTAAATGCAGTAAAAACGGAACCATATCTTCACGTGCCTGTTGACGGGAATTTTCTTTCAATACCCAATTTTTACCTACTGATATAAATATAGCAATAGAACGCACATTTCGTACAGAAACAAATACAATGAAGAGAAAAAATTTTGAATTACTTCATGAGTCAATGTATGTAATTTCAGTGATGATCTTTAATTCTTCCAGCCCAAGGTGAGAGGGTTTCAGTTTTCTCGGCCACAAGTGAGAAAACTAGACAGTTCCACAACAAGATATTCTGCTATGTTTCCTTAAGTGCTTCCATTAAACAATGGCACTCTGTATCTATAGAAACGGCGACAATTTTCACTTCGGCACAGGGGGCTTTTACTGGAGACTGTCAAGGGGGAACTTGCTAGATACATGAAGGGAGAAGATCAGACAGAGACGTCTGACGCTCCGCTGACGCTTGCCGAAAACTACATTAAGTATGATTCCCGCCTATAACTGACGGCGAGAGAGATGCATCATCTGTCCACTTCTCATCGAAGCACACTGTCACCAAGCAATGGCTGACGCTTCGAGGACGGCATGAAATTGCTAGGGAGGTGATGCAGCTAAAGTTCCTGGTAAATGTGCTAACAGGGCACACACGTTCGTGGGAGTGTATACATATGATGGGGACCGGCTGTGACACAGCAGTCAACCAAAGTCAAAAAATGTGACTAATCATACAGTGTTTCCTTTACCACTTCGTTAGTGAATGCTGTTCTAAAGAGCGCAATTCCCATCTATCGGTAAGCAGCGCACGTGAGCGAATCTAATAGCAGGACTGTGTTACTACGATTGTACAGAGCAACTCTGTCAATACGCAGGTGTATCAATCAGTAGGGCCATGGTAAACAGAGCGATGTATCGTGTCTGTTGCATAAATAAAGAGTCTTTGATGTAATTGCTTCAGAGAAATATGAAAGTAAGCCTATCAGGAAAGTAATGCGAGACATGTAGCATGGGTCATGTCTTGCAGAACCTCTTACATCTGAGCTCAAGGCCTGCGCAGCGTCCCTTTGGCGCAGAGGATAGTGCGTTGGACTTCTAATCCAAAGGTCGTGGGTTCGATCCCCACAAGGGACAGGCAATTTTTAAAAACGTGTGCCAACCTCCATATGGGTACTGACGTATGGGAAATCACAAGCCTCTGCAAAAGTTGAAAATTGTTGTGACCTCAGTTCTATGCTCAAGTATGTAGACCTTACACATATAATCCAAATTCTTGTAGATCTGTTATCCATGACGCTGTTTTGTGTAAATGCAGTAAAAACGGAACCATATCTTCACGTGCCTGTTGACGGGAATTTTCTTTCAATACCCAATTTTTACCTACTGATATAAATATAGCAATAGAACGCACATTTCGTACAGAAACAAATAGAATGAAGAGAAAAAATTTTGAATTACTTCATGAGTCAATGTATGTAATCCCAGTGATGATCTTTAATTCTTCCAGCCCAAGGTGAGAGGGTTTCAGTTTTCTCGGCCACAAGTGAGAAAACTAGACAGTTCCACAACAAGATATTCTGCTAAGTTTCCTTAAGTGCTTCCATTAAACAATGGCACTCTGTATCTATAGAAACGGCGACAATTTTCACTTCGGCACAGGGGGCTTTTACTGGAGACTGTCAAGGGGGAACTTGCTAGATACATGAAGGGAGAAGATCAGACAGAGACGTCTGACGCTCCGCTGACGCTTGCCGAAAACTACATTAAGTATAATTCCCGCCTATAACTGACGGCGAGAGAGATGCATCATCTGTCCACTTCTCATCGAAGCACACTGTCACCAAGCAATGGCTGACACTTCGAGGACGGCTTGAAATTGCTAGGGAGGTGATGCAGCTAAAGTTCCTGGTAAATGTGCTAACAGGGCACACACGTTCGTGGGAGTGTATACATATGATGGGGACCGGCTGTGACACAGCAGTCAACCAAAGTCAAAAAATGTCACAAATCATACAGTGTTTCCTTTACCACTTCGTTAGTGAATGCTGTTCTAAAGAGCGCAATTCCCATCTATCAGTAAGCAGCGCACGTGAGCGAATCTAATAGCAGGACTGTGTTACTACGAATGTACAGAGCAACTCTGTCAATACGCAGGTGTATCAATCAGTAGGGCCATGGTAAACAGAGCGATGTATCGTGTCTGTTGCATAAATAAAGAGTCTTTGATGTAATTGCTTCAGAGAAATATGAAAGTAAGCGTATCAGGAAAGTAATGCGAGACATGTAGCATGGGTCATGTCTTGCAGAACGTCTTACATCTGAGCTCTAGACCTGCACAGCGTCCCTTTGGCGCAGAGGATAGCGCGTTGGACTTCTAATGCAAAGGTCGTGGGTTCGATCCCCACAAGGGACGGGCAATTTTTAAAAACGTGTGCCAATCTCCAGATGGGTACTGACATATGGGAAATCACAAGCCTCTGCAAAAGTTGAAAATTGTTGTGACCAAAGTTCTATGCTCAAGTATGTAGACCTTACACATATAAGCCAAATTCTCGTAGATCTGTTATCCATGACGCTGTTATGTGTAAATGCAGTAAAAACGGAACCATATCTTCACGTGCCTGTTGACGGGAATTTTCTTTCAATACCCAATTTTTACCTACTGATATAAATATAGCAATAGAACGCACATTTCGTACAGAAACAAATACAATGAAGAGAAAAAATTTTGAATTACTTCATGAGTCAATGTATGTAATCCCAGTGATGATCTTTAATTCTTCCAGCCCAAGGTGAGAGGGTTTCAGTTTTCTCGGCCACAAGTGAGAAAAGTAGACAGTTCCACAACAAGACATTCTGCTATGTTTCCTTAAGTGCTTCCATTAAACAATGGCACTCTGTATCAATAGAAACGGCGACAATTTTCACTTCGGCACAGGGGGCTTTTACTGGAGACTGTCAAGGGGGAACTTGCTAGATACATGAAGGGAGAAGATCAGACAGAGACGTCTGACGCTCCGCTGACGCTTGCCGAAAACTACATTAAGTATGATTCCCGCCTACAACTGACGGCGAGAGAGATGCATCATCTGTACACTTCTCATCGAAGCACACTGTCACCAAGCAATGGCTGACGCTTCGAGGACGGCATGAAATTGCTAGGGAGGTGATGCAGCTAAAGTTCCTGGTAAATGTGCTAACAGGGCCCACATGTTCGTGGGAGTGTATACATATGATGGGGACCGGCTGTGACACAGCAGTCAACCAAAGTCAAAAAATGTGACTAATCAGACAGTGTTTCCTTTACCACTTCGTTAGTGAATGCTGTTCTAAAGAGCGCAATTCCCATCTATCGGTAAGCAGCGCACGTGAGCGAATCTAATAGCAGGACTGTGTTACTACGATTGTACAGAGCAACTCTGTCAATACGCAGGTGTATCAATCAGTAGGGCCATGGTAAACAGAGCGATGTATCGTGTCTGTTGCATAAATAAAGAGTCTTTGATGTAATTGCTTCAGAGAAATATGAAAGTAAGCCTATCAGGAAAGTAATGCGAGACATGTAGCATGGGTCATGTCTTGCAGAACCTCTTACATCTGAGCTCTAGGCTTGCACAGCGTCCCTTTGGCGCAGAGGATAGCGCGTTGGACTTCTAATGCAAAGGTCGTGGGTTCGATCCCCACAAGGGACGGTCAATTTTTAAAAACGTGTGCCAATCTCCAGATGGGTACTGACGTATGGGAAATCACAAGCCTCTGCAAAAGTTGAAAATTGTTGTGACCTCAGTTCTATCCTCAAGTATGTAGAGCTTACACATATAAGCCAAATTCTCGTAGATCTGTTATCCATGACGCTGTTATGTGTAAATGCAGTAAAAACGGAACCATATCTTCACGTGCCTGTTGACGGGAATTTTCTTTCAATACCCAATTTTTACCTACTGATATAAATATAGCAATAGAACGCACATTTCGTACAGAAACAAATAGAATGAAGAGAAAAAATTTTGAATTACTTCATGAGTCAATGTATGTAATCCCAGTGATGATCTTTAATTCTGCCAGCCCAAGGTGAGAGAGTTTCAGTTTCCTCGGCCACAAGTGAGAAAAGTAGACAGTTCCACAACAAGATATTCTGCTATGTTTCCTTAAGTGCTTCCATTAAACAATGGCACTCTGTATCTATAGAAACGGCGACAATTTTCACTTCAGCACAGGGGGCTTTTACTGGAGACTGTCAAGGGGGAACTTGCTAGATACATGAAGGGAGAAGATCAGACAGAGACGTCTGACGCTCCGCAGACGCTTGCCGAAAACTACATTAAGTATGATTCCCGCCTATAACTGACGGCGAGAGAGATGCATCATCTGTCCACTTCTCATCGAAGCACACTGTCACCAAGCAATGGCTGACGCTTCGAGGACGGCTTGAAATTGCTAGGCAGGTGATGCAGCTAAAGTTCCTGGTAAATGTGCTAACAGGGCACACACGTTCGTGGGAGTGTATACATATGATGGGGACCGGCTGTGACACAGCAGTCAACCAAAGTCAAAAAATGTGACTAATCATACAGTGTTTCCTTTACCACTTCGTTAGTGAATGCTGTTCTAAAGAGCGCAATTCCCATCTATCAGTAAGCAGCGCACATGAGCGAATCTAATAGCAGGACTGTGTTACTACGATTGTACAGAGCAACTCTGTCAATACGCAGGTGTATCAATCAGTAGGGCCATGGTAAACAGAGCGATGTATCGTGTCTGTTGCATAAATAAAGAGTCTTTGATGTAATTGCTTCAGAGAAATATGAAAGTAAGCCTATCAGGAAAGTAATGCGAGACATGTAGCATGGGTCATGTCTTGCAGAACCTCTTACATCTGAGCTCTAGGCCTGCACAGCGTCCCTTTGGCGCAGAGGATAGCGCGTTTGACTTCTTATCCAAAGGTCGTGGGTTCGATCCCCACAAGGGACGGGCAATTTTTAAAAACGTGTGCCAATCTCCAGATGGGTACTGACGTATGGGAAATCACAAGCCTCTGCAAAAGATGAAAATTGTTGTGACCTCAGTTCTATGCTCAAGTATGTAGACCTTACACATATAAGCCAAATTCTCGTAGATCTGTTATCCATGACGCTGTTATGTGTAAATGCAGTAAAAACGGAACCATATCTTCATGTGCCTGTTGACGGGAATTTTCTTTCAATACCCAATTTTTACCTACTGATATAAATATAGCAATAGAACGCACATTTCGTACAGAAACAAATACAATGAAGAGAAAAAATTTTGAATTACTTCATGAGTCAATGTATGTAATCCCAGTGATGATCTTTAATTCTTCCAGCCCAAGGTGAGAGGGTTTCAGTTTTCTCGGCCACAAGTGAGAAAAGTAGACAGTTCCACAACAAGATATTCTGCTATGTTTCCTTAAGTGCTTCCATTAAACAATGGCACTCTGTATCTATAGAAACGGCGACAATTTTCACTTCGGCACAGGGGGCTTTTACTGGAGACTGTCAAGGGGGAACTTGCTAGATACATGAAGGGAGAAGATCAGACAGAGACGTCTGACGCTCCGCTGACGCTTGCCGAAAACTACATTAAGTATGATTCCCGCCTATAACTGACGGCTAGAGAGATGCATCATCTGTCCACTTCTCATCGAAGCACACTGTCACCAAGCAATGGCTGACGCTTCGAGGATGGCATGAAATTGCTAGGGAGGTGATGCAGCTAAAGTTCCTGGTAAATGTGCTAACAGGGCACACACGTTCGTTGGAGTGTATACATATGATGGGCACCGGCTGTGACACAGCAGTCAACCAAAGTCAAAAAATGTGACTAATCATACAGTGTTTCCTTTACCACTTCGTTAGTGAATGCTGTTCTAAAGAGCGCAATTCCCATCTATCGGTAAGCAGCGCACGTGAGCGAATCTAATAGCAGGACTGTGTTACTACGATTGTACAGAGCAACTCTGTCAATACGCAGGTGTATCAATCAGTAGGGCCATGGTAAACAGAGCGATGTATCGTGTCTGTTGCATAAATAAAGAGTCTTTGATGTAATTGCTTCAGAGAAATATGAAAGTAAGCCTATCAGGAAAGTAATGCGAGACATGTAGCATGGGTCATGTCTTCTAGAACCTCTTACATCTGAGCTCTAGGCCTGCACAGCGTCCCTTTGGCGCAGAGGATAGCGCGTTGTACTTCTAATCCAAAGGTCATGGGTTCGATCCCCACAAGGGACAGGCAATTTTTAAAAACGTGTGCCAATCTCCAGATGGGTACTGACGTATGGGAAATCACAAGCCTCTGCAAAAGTTGAAAATTGTTGCGACCTCAGTTCTATGCTCAAGTATGTAGACCTTACACATATAAGCCAAATTCTCGTAGATCTGTTATCCATGACGCTGTTATGTGTAAATGCAGTAAAAACGGAACCATATCTTCACGTGCCTGTTGACGGGAATTTTCTTTCAATACCCAATTTTTACCTACTGATATAAATATAGCAATAGAATGCACATTTCGTACAGAAACAAATACAATGAAGAGAAAAAATTTTGAATTACTTCATGAGTCAATGTATGTAATCCCAGTGATGATCTTTAATTCTTCCAGCCCAAGGTGAGAGGGTTTCAGTTTTCTCGGCCACAAGTGAGAAAAGTAGACAGTTCCACAACAAGATATTCTGCTATGTTTCCTTAAGTGCTTCCATTAAACAATGGCACTCTGTATCTATAGAAACGGCGACAATTTTCACTTCGGCACAGGGGGCTTTTACTGGAGACTGTCAAGGGGGAACTTGCTAGATACATGAAGGGAGAAGATCAGACAGAGACGTCTGACGCTCCGCTGACGCTTGCCGAAAACTACATTAAGTATGATTCCCGCCTATAACTGACGGCGAGAGAGATGCATCATCTGTCCACTTCTCATCGAAGCACACTGTCACCAAGCAATGGCTGACGCTTCGAGGACGGCATGAAATTGCTAGGCAGGTGATGCAGCTAAAGTTCCTGGTAAATGTGCTAACAGGGCACACACGTTCGTTGGAGTGTATACATATGATGGGGACCGGCTGTGACACAGCAGTCAACCAAAGTCAAAAAATGTGACTAATCATACAGTGTTTCCTTTACCACTTCGTTAGTGAATGCTGTTCTAAAGAGCGCAATTCCCATCTATCAGTAAGCAGCGCACATGAGCGAATCTAATAGCAGGACTGTGTTACTACGATTGTACAGAGCAACTCTGTCAATACGCAGGTGTATCAATCAGTAGGGCCATGGTAAACAGAGCGATGTATCGTGTCTGTTGCATAAATAAAGAGTCTTTGATGTAATTGCTTCAGAGAAATATGAAAGTAAGCGTATCTGGAAAGTAATGCGAGACATGTAGCATGGGTCATGTCTTGCAGAACCTCTTACATCTGAGCTCTAGACCTGCACAGCGTCCCTTTGGCGCAGAGGATAGCGCGTTGGACTTCTAATGCAAAGGTCGTGGGTTCGATCCCCACAAGGGACGGGCAATTTTTAAAAACGTGTGCCAATCTCCAGATGGGTACTGACATATGGGAAATCACAAGCCTCTGCAAAAGTTGAAAATTGTTGTGACCAAAGTTCTATGCTCAAGTATGTAGACCTTACACATATAAGCCAAATTCTTGTAGATCTGTTATCCATGACGCTGTTTTGTGTAAATGCAGTAAAAACGGAACCATATCTTCACGTGCCTGTTGACGGGAATTTTCTTTCAATACCCAATTTTTACCTACTGATATAAATATAGCAATAGAACGCACATTTCGTACAGAAACAAATACAATGAAGAGAAAAAATTTTGAATTACTTCATGAGTCAATGTATGTAATCCCAGTGATGATCTTTAATTCTTCCAGCCCAAGGTGAGAGGGTTTCAGTTTTCTCGGCCACAAGTGAGAAAAGTAGACAGTTCCACAACAAGACATTCTGCTATGTTTCCTTAAGTGCTTCCATTAAACAATGGCACTCTGTATCAATAGAAACGGCGACAATTTTCACTTCGGCACAGGGGGCTTTTACTGGAGACTGTCAAGGGGGAACTTGCTAGATACATGAAGGGAGAAGATCAGACAGAGACGTCTGACGCTCCGCTGACGCTTGCCGAAAACTACATTAAGTATGATTCCCGCCTACAACTGACGGCGAGAGAGATGCATCATCTGTCCACTTCTCATCGAAGCACACTGTCACCAAGCAATGGCTGACGCTTCGAGGACGGCATGAAATTGCTAGGGAGGTGATGCAGCTAAAGTTCCTGGTAAATGTGCTAACAGGGCCCACATGTTCGTGGGAGTGTATACATATGATGGGGACCGGCTGTGACACAGCAGTCAACCAAAGTCAAAAAATGTGACTAATCAGACAGTGTTTCCTTTACCACTTCGTTAGTGAATGCTGTTCTAAAGAGCGCAATTCCCATCTATCGGTAAGCAGCGCACGTGAGCGAATCTAATAGCAGGACTGTGTTACTACGATTGTACAGAGCAACTCTGTCAATACGCAGGTGTATCAATCAGTAGGGCCATGGTAAACAGAGCGATGTATCGTGTCTGTTGCATAAATAAAGAGTCTTTGATGTAATTGCTTCAGAGAAATATGAAAGTAAGCCTATCAGGAAAGTAATGCGAGACATGTAGCATGGGTCATGTCTTGCAGAACCTCTTACATCTGAGCTCTAGGCCTGCACAGCGTCCCTTTGGCGCAGAGGATAGCGCGTTGGACTTCTAATGCAAAGGTCGTGGGTTCGATCCCCACAAGGGACGGGCAATTTTTAAAAACGTGTGCCAATCTCCAGATGGGTACTGACGTATGGGAAATCACAAGCCTCTGCAAAAGTTGAAAATTGTTGTGACCTCAGTTCTATCCTCAAGTATGTAGAGCTTACACATATAAGCCAAATTCTCGTAGATCTGTTATCCATGACGCTGTTATGTGTAAATGCAGTAAAAACGGAACCATATCTTCACGTGCCTGTTGACGGGAATTTTCTTTCAATACCCAATTTTTACCTACTGATATAAATATAGCAATAGAACGCACATTTCGTACAGAAACAAATACAATGAAGAGAAAAAATTTTGAATTACTTCATGAGTCAATGTATGTAATCCCAGTGATGATCTTTAATTCTTCCAGCCCAAGGTGAGAGGGTTTCAGTTTTCTCGGCCACAAGTGAGAAAAGTAGACAGTTCCACAACAAGATATTCTGCTATGTTTCCTTCAGTGCTTCCATTAAACAATGGCACTCTGTATCTATAGAAACGGCGACAATTTTCACTTAGGCACAGGGGGCTTTTACTGGAGACTGTCAAGGGGGAACTTGCTAGATACATGAAGGGAGAAGATCAGACAGAGACGTCTGACGCTCCGCTGACGCTTGCCGAAAACTACATTAAGTATGATTCCCGCCTATAACTGACGGCGAGAGAGATGCATCATCTGTCCACTTCTCATCGAAGCACACTGTCACCAAGCAATGGCTGACGCTTCGAGGACGGCATGAAATTGCTAGGGAGGTGATGCAGCTAAAGTTCCTGGTAAATGTGCTAACAGGGCACACACGTTCGTGGGAGTGTATACGTATGATGGGGACCGGCTGTGACACAGCAGTCAACCAAAGTCAAAAAATGTGGCTAATCATACAGTGTTTCCTTTACCACTTCGTTAGTGAATGCTGTTCTAAAGAGCGCAATTCCCATCTATCGGTAAGCAGCGCACGTGAGCGAATCTAATAGCAGAACTGTGTTACTACGATTGTACAGAGCAACTCTGTCAATACGCAGGTGTATCAATCAGTAGGGCCATGGTAAACAGAGCGATGTATCGTGTCTGTTGCATAAATAAAGAGTCTTTGATGTAATTGCTTCAGAGAAATATGAAAGTAAGCCTATCAGGAAAGTAATGCGAGACATGTAGCATGGGTCATGTCTTGCAGAACCTCTTACATCTGAGCTCTAGGCCTGCACAGCGTCCCTTTGGCGCAGAGGATAGCGCGTTGGACTTCTAATCCAAAGGTCGTGGGTTCGATCCCCACAAGGGACGGGCAATTTTTAAAAACGTGTGCCAATCTCCAGATGGGTACTGACGTATGGGAAATCACAAGCCTCTGCAAAAGATGAAAATTGTTGTGACCTCAGTTCTATGCTCAAGTATGTAGACCTTACACATATAAGCCAAATTCTCGTAGATCTGTTATCCATGACGCTGTTATGTGTAAATGCAGTAAAAACGGAACCATATCTTCATGTGCCTGTTGACGGGAATTTTCTTTCAATACCCAATTTTTACCTACTGATATAAATATAGCAATAGAACGCACATTTCGTACAGAAACAAATACAATGAAGAGAAAAAATTTTGAATTACTTCATGAGTCAATGTATGTAATCCCAGTGATGATCTTTAATTCTTCCAGCCCAAGGTGAGAGGGTTTCAGTTTTCTCGGCCACAAGTGAGAAAAGTAGACAGTTCCACAACAAGATATTCTGCTATGTTTCCTTAAGTGCTTCCATTAAACAATGGCACTCTGTATCTATAGAAACGGCGACAATTTTCACTTCGGCACAGGGGGCTTTTACTGGAGACTGTCAAGGGGGAACTTGCTAGATACATGAAGGGAGAAGATCAGACAGAGACGTCTGACGCTCCGCTGACGCTTGCCGAAAACTACATTAAGTATGATTCCCACCTATAACTGACGGCGAGAGAGATGCATCATCTGTCCACTTCTCATCGAAGCACACTGTCACCAAGCAATGGCTGACGCTTCGAGGATGGCATGAAATTGCTAGGGAGGTGATGCAGCTAAAGTTCCTGGTAAATGTGCTAACAGGGCACACACGTTCGTTGGAGTGTATACATATGATGGGCACCGGCTGTGACACAGCAGTCAACCAAAGTCAAAAAATGTGACTAATCATACAGTGTTTCCTTTACCACTTCGTTAGTGAATGCTGTTCTAAAGAGCGCAATTCCCATCTATCGGTAAGCAGCGCACGTGAGCGAATCTAATAGCAGGACTGTGTTACTACGATTGTACAGAGCAACTCTGTCAATACGCAGGTGTATCAATCAGTAGGGCCATGGTAAACAGAGCGATGTATCGTGTCTGTTGCATAAATAAAGAGTCTTTGATGTAATTGCTTCAGAGAAATATGAAAGTAAGCCTATCAGGAAAGTAATGCGAGACATGTAGCATGGGTCATGTCTTGTAGAACCTCTTACATCTGAGCTCTAGGCCTGCACAGCGTCCCTTTGGCGCAGAGGATAGCGCGTTGTACTTCTAATCCAAAGGTCATGGGTTCGATCCCCACAAGGGACAGGCAATTTTTAAAAACGTGTGCCAATCTCCAGATGGGTACTGACGTATGGGAAATCACAAGCCTCTGCAAAAGTTGAAAATTGTTGTGACCTCAGTTCTATGCTCAAGTATGTAGACCTTACACATATAAGCCAAATTCTCGTAGATCTGTTATCCATGACGCTGTTATGTGTAAATGCAGTAAAAACGGAACCATATCTTCACGTGCCTGTTGACGGGAATTTTCTTTCAATACCCAATTTTTACCTACTGATATAAATATAGCAATAGAATGCACATTTCGTACAGAAACAAATACAATGAAGAGAAAAAATTTTGAATTACTTCATGAGTCAATGTATGTAATCCCAGTGATGATCTTTAATTCTTCCAGCCCAAGGTGAGAGGGTTTCAGTTTTCTCGGCCACAAGTGAGAAAAGTAGACAGTTCCACAACAAGATATTCTGCTATGTTTCCTTAAGTGCTTCCATTAAACAATGGCACTCTGTATCTATAGAAACGGCGACAATTTTCACTTCGGCACAGGGGGCTTTTACTGGAGACTGTCAAGGGGGAACTTGCTAGATACATGAAGGGAGAAGATCAGACAGAGACGTCTGACGCTCCGCTGACGCTTGCCGAAAACTACATTAAGTATGATTCCCGCCTATAACTGACGGCGAGAGAGATGCATCATCTGTCCACTTCTCATCGAAGCACACTGTCATCAAGCAATGGCTGACGCTTCGAGGACGGCATGAAATTGCTAGGCAGGTGATGCAGCTAAAGTTCCTGGTAAATGTGCTAACAGGGCACACACGTTCGTTGGAGTGTATACATATGATGGGGACCGGCTGTGACACAGCAGTCAACCAAAGTCAAAAAATGTGACTAATCATACAGTGTTTCCTTTACCACTTCGTTAGTGAATGCTGTTCTAAAGAGCGCAATTCCCATCTATCGGTAAGCAGCGCACGTGAGCGAATCTAATAGCAGGACTGTGTTACTACGATTGTACAGAGCAACTCTGTCAATACGCAGGTGTATCAATCAGTAGGGCCATGGTAAACAGAGCGATGTATCGTGTCTGTTGCATAAATAAAGAGTCTTTGATGTAATTGCTTCAGAGAAATATGAAAGTAAGCCTATCAGGAAAGTAATGCGAGACATGTAGCATGGGTCATGTGTTACAGAACCTCTTACATCTGAGCTCTAGGCCTGCACAGCGTCCCTTTGGCGCAGAGGATAGCGCGTTGTACTTCTAATCCAAAGGTCATGGGTTCGATCCCCACAAGGGACAGGCAATTTTTAAAAACGTGTGCCAATCTCCAGATGGGTACTGACGTATGGGAAATCACAAGCCTCTGCAAAAGTTGAAAATTGTTGTGACCTCAGTTCTATGCTCAAGTATGTAGACCTTACACATATAAGCCAAATTCTCGTAGATCTGTTATCCATGACGCTGTTATGTGTAAATGCAGTAAAAACGGAACCATATCTTCACGTGCCTGTTGACGGGAATTTTCTTTCAATACCCAATTTTTACCTACTGATATAAATATAGCAATAGAATGCACATTTCGTACAGAAACAAATACAATGAAGAGAAAAAATTTTGAATTACTTCATGAGTCAATGTATGTAATCCCAGTGATGATCTTTAATTCTTCCAGCCCAAGGTGAGAGGGTTTCAGTTTTCTCGGCCACAAGTGAGAAAAGTAGACAGTTCCACAACAAGATATTCTGCTATGTTTCCTTAAGTGCTTCCATTAAACAATGGCACTCTGTATCTATAGAAACGGCGACAATTTTCACTTCGGCACAGGGGGCTTTTACTGGAGACTGTCAAGGGGGAACTTGCTAGATACATGAAGGGAGAAGATCAGACAGAGACGTCTGACGCTCCGCTGACGCTTGCCGAAAACTACATTAAGTATGATTCCCGCCTATAACTGACGGCGAGAGAGATGCATCATCTGTCCACTTCTCATCGAAGCACACTGTCACCAAGCAATGGCTGACGCTTCGAGGACGGCATGAAATTGCTAGGCAGGTGATGCAGCTAAAGTTCCTGGTAAATGTGCTAACAGGGCACACACGTTCGTTGGAGTGTATACATATGATGGGGACCGGCTGTGACACAGCAGTCAACCAAAGTCAAAAAATGTGACTAATCATACAGTGTTTCCTTTACCACTTCGTTAGTGAATGCTGTTCTAAAGAGCGCAATTCCCATCTATCGGTAAGCAGCGCACGTGAGCGAATCTAATAGCAGGACTGTGTTACTACGATTGTACAGAGCAACTCTGTCAATACGCAGGTGTATCAATCAGTAGGGCCATGGTAAACAGAGCGATGTATCGTGTCTGTTGCATAAATAAAGAGTCTTTGATGTAATTGCTTCAGAGAAATATGAAAGTAAGCCTATCAGGAAAGTAATGCGAGACATGTAGCATGGGTCATGTCTTGCAGAACCTCTTACATCTGAGCTCTAGGCCTGCACAGCGTCCCTTTGGCGCTGAGGATAGCGCGTTGGACGTCTAATCCGAAGGTCGTGGGTTCAATCCCCACAAGCGACGGGCAATTTTTAAAAACGTGTGCCAATCTCCAGATGGGTACTGACGTATGGGAAATCACAAGCCTCTGCAAGAGTTGAAAATTGTTGTGACCTCAGTTCTATGCTCAAGTATGTAGACCTTACACATATAAGCCAAATTCTCGTAGATCTGTTATCCATGACGCTGTTATGTGTAAATGCAGTAAAAACGGAACCATATCTTCACGTGCCTGTTGACGGGAATTTTCTTTCAATACCCAATTTTTACCTACTGATATAAATATAGCAATAAACCCGCACATTTCATACAGAAAAAAAAAACAATGAAGAGGAAAAAAATTTTGAATTACTTCATGAGTCAATGTATGTAATCCCAGTGATGATCTTTAATTCTTCCAGCCCAAGGTGAGAGGGTTTCAGTTTTCTCGGCCACAAGTGAGAAAAGTAGACAGTTCCACAACAAGATATTCTGCTATGTTTCCTTAAGTGCTTCCATTAAACAATGGCACTCTGTATCTATAGAAACGGCGACAATTTTCGCTTCAGCACAGGGGGCTTTTACTGGAGAATGTCAAGGGGGAACTTGCTAGATACATGAAGGGAGAAGATCATACAGAGACGTCTGACGCTCCGCTGACGCTTGCCGAAAACTACATTAAGTATGATTCCCGCCTATAACTGACGGCGAGAGAGATGCATCATCTGTCCACTTCTCATCGAAGCACACTGTCACCAAGCAATGGCTGACGCTTCGAGGACGGCATGAAATTGCTAGGGAGGTGATGCAGCTAAAGTTCCTGGTAAATGTGCTAACAGGGCACACACGTACGTTGGAGTGTATACATATGATGGGGACCGGCTGTGACACAGCAGTCAACCAAAGTCAAAAAATGTGACTAATCATACAGTGTTTCATTTACCACTTGGTGAGTGAATGCTGTTCTAAAGAGCGCAATTCCCATCTATCGGTAGGCAGTGCACATGAGCGAATCTAATAGCAGGACTGTGTTACTACGATTGTACAGAGCAACTCTGTCAATACGCAGGTGTATCAGTCAGTAGGGCCATGGTAAACAGAGCGATGTATCGTGTCTGTGGCATAAATAAAGAGTCTTTGATGTAATTGCTTCAGAGAAATATGAAAGTAAGCCTATCAGGAAAGTAATGCGAGATATGTAGCATGGGTCATGTCTTGCAGAACTTCTTACATCTGAGCTCTAGGCCTGCAAAGCGTCCCTTTGCTTCTCCTTCGGCGGCCTTTCTTCGTGTCTGCTACCGTCTCTACCGATAGGGGTGGTTCAGGCAAACTGATCTGCACCCGCTCCTGTATCTCACACGGCTTAGTTTCAGAGGTGGCTGGCGCATCGTTGGTATCCAGCGGTAACTGCCCCGGTGAAGATGACGGTGCCGAATCGACGTCCGTCCTACCGCGAATGTCTTTGGCACTGCATTCCACCTGAACTGGCATCTCCGCCTAGCTAACATGTTCCGGCTGCCGGGGTGGTGGTATAGTCCCCGCGACCACCTCACTCAATAGTGGAACAAGCTTTTCACTACCGTCTGCAGGACGTTCCCGTGGAAGTTGAAATGGACGTCGACGTGTACAGTTCATCCGCAGATGTTCAGTTGAATGGCAGATCGAACAGGTAGGGGGGTGACCAATGTAAGTTACCTGTGCACGACAGCCGCCAATGGCAACATACGAAGGTATATGCTTTTTCAAGTCTACACGTACACTTCGCACCCCGCTGTTAACTTGGTAGTGATAGGCACTCGACCATTTTTCATTTGTAACTGACAAAACAGCGCCGTACAGTGACAGAGAACGTGAAATCAGATCATTAGGGCACTAAGGTGGCACATTAAATACCCTGACGGTTCTAACATCGTGTCCCGAAGGCACGATTTGGACATTACTAATACTGCCATCATTATGGCGGAATGGACTCACACCAACTTGAGAATAGATCTGAGGTCACAACAATTTTCAACTTTCGCAGAGGCTTGTAGTTACCCATACGTCAGTACCCGTCTGGAGCCTGGCACAGTTTTTTTTAAAATTGCCCGCCCCTTGTGGGGATCGAACCCACGACCTTTGGATGAGAAGTCCAACGCGCTATCCTCTGCGCCAAAGGGACGCTGTGCATGCCTAGAGCTCAGATGTCAGACGTTCTGCAAGACATGCCTATCAGGAAAGTAATGCGAGACACGTAGCATGGGTCATGTCTTGCAGAACCTCTTACATCTGAGCTCTAGGCCTGCATATGTATACACTCCAACGAACGTGTGTGCCCTGTTAGCACATTTACCAGGAACTTTAGCTGCATCACCTCCCTAGCAATTTCATGCCGTCCTCGAAGCGTCAGCCATTGCTTGGTGACAGTGTGCTTCGATGAGATGTGGACAGATGATGCATCTCTCTCGCCGTCAGTTATAGGCGGGAATCATACTTAATGTAGTTTTCTACAAGCGTCAGACATCTCTGTCTGATCTTCCCCTTCATGTATCTAGCAAGACCCCCCTGACAGTCTCCAGTAAAAGCCCCCTATTCTGAAGCGAAAATTGCCGCCGTTTCTATGGATACAAATTGCCATTGTTTAATGGAAGCATTTAAAGAACTATAGTAGAATATCTTGTTGTGGAACTGTCTGCTTTTCTCACTTGTGGCTGAGAAAAATGAAACCCTCTCACCTTGGGCTGGAAGTATTAAAAATCATCACTGGGATTACATACATTGACTCATGAGGTAATTCAAAATTATTTCACTCTTCATTGTATTTGTTTCTGTACGAAATGTGCGTTCTATTGCTATATTTCTATCTGTAGGTAAAAATTGGGTATTGAAAGAAAATTGTGCCACAAACTTCTCCTATCCTATTCAATCCTATTCAATAGTTCCTCATTAGTTATGTGATCTTCCGATCTAATCTTCAGCATTCTTCTGTAGCACCACATTTCCAAAGCCTCTACTCTCCTCTTGTCTAAACTATTTATCGTCCACGGTTTACTTCCGTATATGGTTCCACTCCATACAAATACTTTCAGAAAAGACTTCCTGACACTTACATCTATACTCGATGTTAACAAATTTCTCTTCTTAAGAGACACTTTCCTTGCCATTTCCAGTCTACATTTTATATCCTCCATACTTCGACCATCATGTTATTTTGCTCCCCAAATAGCAAAACTCCTTTACTACTTTAAGCGTCTCATTACCTAATCTAATTCCCTCAGCATCACCCGACTTAATTTGACAGCATTCCATTGTCCTCGTTTTGCTTTTGTTGATGTTCATCTTATATCCTCCTTTCAAGACACTATCCATTTCGTTCAACTGCTCTTCCAAGTCTTTTGCTGTTTCTGACAGAATTACAATGTCGTCGGCGAACCTCAAAGTTTTTATTTATTCTCCATGAATTTTAATATGTACTCCAAATTTTTCTTTTGTTTCTTTTACTGCTTGCTCAATATACAGATTGAATAACATGGGGGAGAGGCTACAACCCTGTCTCACTCCCTTCCCAACCGCTGCTTCCCTTTCATGCCCCTCGATTCTTATAGTTATGTTTCCCGCACCAATCTCGGAGAAAGAAATTGAAGATATTCTCAAAGATTTACCAAAGTGCACGAGTCCAGGAGCAGATGGTATCCCCTATGAATTTTACAAATCCTTCTGGTCAGTTATTAAGAAAGAGTTCATGGAAGACATGAGGGAGAAACAGCGATTCGGACGCATCTACCCCGAAAAGGAACCAGAAATTATTGTGCTCGTTCCCAAGAAACCGATTCCACTGTGGATAATGGATTTCATGCCGATTACATTGTTATGTGCTGACTCGAAAGTACTTTCTCGTGTCTTAGCGGCACGGCTAAACCACGCCCTTCCAGGCATCCTCGCACCAGAAGAGACGTGTAGCGTGCTTACTAAAAGTATTATCGATGGCATTTGCTCCATAAGGGATACATCTTTCTACGCATGGCAGCATCCACAAGGGCTTTTGAACATAGATTTAGAAAAAACTTTCGATAACGTCGGTCATCAGTATCTCAGGCGTGTGTTGCAGCATTTCATGTACCCGCAAGAAACAAAAGATTTGCTGCTACCGAATCAATACCACCTTTCTTCACTTAAAACTTCCGGGCTGATTGGCGTGGTCGACGTATAAAACTCTCCCCTGACGTTTCGTCTCCGACTGCGGGAGACATCCTCGGAGGCACAGCGAGTACCGGTACCACGGAGAGAACTGTGAACACCAGCCTTGTTGAACATAAGAGGAATTGCCGCCTGGGTCACACGGATAAATCGGCCGTAGCGGAACATGTTCACCAGGAAGGTGATCATGAAATACAATTCAGCGAGACGGGTTCATGTCGAAAACCTCGCAATATTACGCACGCTTGTATAGAGAGGCTGTCGAGATTGATAAACACCGTAATAATTTTAACAGGAAAGACGAAGGTGTGAAACTGGATAAAATTTGGAAGCCAGCGTTTCACTGCAAGCGTGACGATCGATTACTTTCAATCGAGAATGTTGGCGTTGCCTGAGACAAACTCATAGCCGACGCCACGTGATCGGCAGTGGCGCCCTCTGTACTGCCTATGTAATCAGCGCTTCCTCAAGTTCTGTTCGCAGTTCACCGATGTACCACCGAGGATGCCTCCCGCAGTCGGAGACGAAACGTCAGGGGAGAGTTTTATACTTCGACCACGCCCTATCAGCCCGGAAGTTTTAAGTGAAGATAATACCGGCCGTGAAAGCTTACATTGTATGACCAATACCACCTGGTTTCCAAGGTGCAAATCAACGGGCATTTCAAGGACGAGTTTCAGATCCAACGATCTGACCGCCAGGGTTGTTCCTTATCGGTGATTCTGCTCGTCGTCTCCTTAGAACCTTTACTTCGTACCATCAGCGGCACACTCACAGGATTACAAGCGAGTACGCAGTGATTCACCGTTAACGAGTACGCTGATGATGTTACCCTCATAATAACCAAACCCAAGATATCTCAGGAATATCAGTGGTAATGGACGATTATCATGAAGCAGCAGGGGCGAAGATGAACCACGAAAAAACACAGCTCTTGTGGCTAAATAAAGGTGCTCATTCTGTCAAAATCCATTTACCGAATGTGATGAAATACAAGTGCTGGGAGTCGAATTCCGGAAAACATCGACGGGTTAATTGCCGTCAATTCCAAACGAATGACCGACAATTTGAGAGGTGCTCTTCTTGCTCAAATCATACCACTCGATCGGATATATATCACCCAGGTCAAAAAGTACATAGGCTGGTTCATTTGGAATGGTCATTTGTATCGGGTAGCCAGGGATCAACTGAGGATACCATTTACTAAGGGCGATATAGCCTTAATAGATTGTGAGGCAAAATGTTCAGCCCTTTTAGTGAAAAGTCTGTTGAATACTCTGAACTTGCAAGCCAATCGGTCGAACTTACTGAAAGCTACATGGGGTATTGCAGGAAACAGATGTGGCCGGAGGATGCCAGCAAGTATAATTCGCGCCTTGCAAACCGCTACATCTGTTTTAGAGTAGACTCCCAACGTACGGATCTGTACTACGAAGAAAATATTGGTAACCATACGAAACAACAATCCACGCCCCCTGATCAACCAGACGAAACGTAACGACTAAGAATAGGAAACGGTCTGGTCAAATTTTGCAAAAAAAAATGGTTCGAATGGCTCTGAGCACTATGGGACTCAACTGCTGTGGTCATCAGTCCCCTAGAACTTAGAACTACTTAAACCTAACTAACCTAAGGACACCACACACATCCATGCCCGAGGCAGGATTCGAACCTGCGACCGTAGCAGTCGCACGGTTCCGGACTGCGCGCCTAGAACCGCGAGACTCAAATTTTGCAGACAAATCCCTAAGTTCGCGGTTGCGCTCGGCACCTTACATGTTTGTACACTATTTAATACCAAGAGCTGCGTGACAACAGAAAATAAAGCTGATTAGTCATCCTTGCTGCCCGCTATGTGGATTGACATTTCCACACACCGAGCTGTAAGCTGCACCAAAATTGCAGATCTGTGGAAACGGGTTAAGTTTAAATCAGCGAGATTGTTATTAACGAATGCAAATGAAATCAACAACAAGAAATTACTGTACATGAACGTTAAAGCATTTCCAGTGTCCAAGACAAGAGCACTTAAATGATTTATAGATTCTTTCCTCTACTACCTCTTTAACGAAAAATGGTTCAAATGGCTCTGAACACTATGGGACTTAACATCTGAGGTTATCAATCCCCTAGCACTTAGTACTACTAAAAACCTAACTAACCTAAGGACATCACACACATCCATGAGCGAGGCAGGATTCGAACCTGCAGCCGTAGCAGTCGCGCGGTTCCGGATTGAAGCGCCTAGAACCACTCGTCGCCCGCCACCGGCGACGTCTTTAACGAGGAAGGGGAGTCAATAAATGACTTTCAACAACACATCATGGGTGAATCCATGGACAAGAGACAAGTTTTTACCATTTTTATCATTTATCCACTTTATGAAATATAACAACGGGAAAAAGGGCATTGGGCAGATCCAGAGTTATGCGTCCAACGAAACCGTCGTTAAATGAAATGAGTATCTCATATGTACTACATACACATACCAGTTTCTGTTGAAAAGTATGTAATACTCTAGAACTTTAATTGTGTTCTCGTTGGTGCAGAACGAAGAAAAAAAGGTGTTTCCACCTTTATCGATCTTGCGGTTTAACCACAAACTGCAACTGTGTTCCCGTGAAGTTCACGCTCATGAAGAGACAACTTCACATTAATTACATGTGTTGATGACTGAATTTAGTTTCATCACAGAGAAAGTTTTATTTTTCTTACCTTTCATCAGTTCGATGTTACCCCGACGGGACTACGTATTTCATAACCACAATTCACCAATTTTAGGCGTACCGTTACTTTGAGATTCCTTACTGAATGGCGAAGAAGCCAGGCCGATGAACGCATTTTTGGTGACAGCAAGGAAGGGCTACAAGTGGAGTGCGGAGGCCCTTAAAAAAAGATAAGGAAAAGAAAAAAAGAAAAAAATTAGAGCAAATCATAGCGCATTGGACTTCTGATCCAAAAGTTGTGTGTTCGATCCCCACAAGGGACGGGCAATTTTTGAAAATCTCTGCCAATTACAACATGGCTATTGTCATTGGGGTAACCAGAAGCGTATTCAAAAGGCGAAAATTGTTGTGACCTCAGTTCTATGTTGAAACATGTTTACCTTACACATGCAAGTAAATTTCACGAAGATATGTTATCCATGACGCCTGTTACATGTAAATGTAATAAAAACGCTTCAGTCTCTTTACGTGCTTGATCGCGGAAATTTTCTTTCAATACTGAGTTTTTACCTACAGATATAAATATAGCAATATAACGCACATTTTGTACAGCTATACAATTTTGTATTACTTCACGAGTCAATGTATGTAATCCCGATTATTATCTTCAGCTCTTTCAGCCCAGGATGAGTGGGTTACAGTTTTCTCGGTCACAAGGGGGAAAAGTAGATAGTTTCACAACAAGATATTTTGCTATGGTTCCTTAACTGTTTCCATTAAACAATGGCACTCTGCACCTCTGGAAACGGCGGCAATTTTCGTTTCAGCACTGGGGGCTTGGCGAAGGGGACTTTTACTGGAGACTGTCAGGAGGAGGCTTGCTGGATACATTAAGGGAGAAGGTCAGGCAGACGCTTGCAGAAAGCTACATTAAGTATGATTCCCGCCTATTACTGACGGCGACAAAAATGAATCATCTGTCAACTTCTCATCGAAGCACACAGTCAGCAAGCAATGGCTGACCCTTCGAGGACATGAAATTTCTAGGGAGATGATGCAACTAACCTCCCTGGTAAATGTGAGAACAGGGCACATACGTCGGTTGGAGTGTATACATATGATGGGGACCGGCTGTGACTCAGCAGTCGACCGAAGTAAAAAAAATGTCACTAATCATACAGTGTTTCCAGTGTGTCCTTTGCCACTTTGTGGGTGGGTGCTGTTCTGAAGAGTGCAATTCCCATTCATCTGTAAGCAACGCACTTGAGCGAATCTTATAGCACCATCATGTTACTATGTTAGCAAAGAACATCAATGTCGATTCGCAGGTGTACAATCAGTAGGGCAATGGTAAACAGAGCGATTCTGTCTGCTGAATAAATAATGATTCTGTTATCTAATTTCTTCAGAGAAGTATGAAAGTTAGCTTAACAAGTACAATTCGCATCAAAGTTCTATAAAACAGATCAAAAAAACAATGCGAGACTCGTAGCATTCGTTATGTTTTGACGTTTCATTTACATCTGAGCAGATCGTTTGCACAGCGTCCCTTTCGCGCAGAGGATAGCGCGTTACATTTTTAATCCAAAGCTCGTGGATTTGATCTCCATAAGGGACGGGGAATTTCGAAAAATCTCTACCAGTCACAACATTGGTATTGGAATGTGGGTAACAGCTAGCGTCTACACAAGGCGAAAATTGCTGTTGCCTCAGTTCTACAGCGAAGCATGTTTACCTTACACATGCAAGTCAATTTCTCGAAGACCTGTTATGCATGACGATGTTACATGTAGATAGTGTAAAAATAAATCTCGTGAATTTCCTTGCAATAACGTTCTTTTACCTACAGATAGAAATATAGCAATAGAACGCACATTTTGTACAGAAACAAATACAATGAAGAGTGAAATAATTTTGTATTACTTCACGAGTCAGTCTATGTAATCCCAATCATAATCTTTAATTCTTTCAGCCCAAAATGAGTGGACTACAGTTTCCTCTGCTACAGTGTAAGGAAAGGAGACAGTTTCACACCAAAATATTTTACTACGGCTCCTTAACGGTTTCCATTAGACAACGGTAATCTGTATCTCTAGAAACTGCGACAGTTTTCGTTTTAGGACATGAAGCTTGGCAGAGAAGTCTTTTATAGGAGATTCTCAGGAGGAAAGTTGTTGGATACGTTAAAGGAGAAAGTAAGAAAAAGATGTGGCTAGAGTACTTTGCTCTCAAATTGATTGCCCAGGTTCTATTCACGACGGACGCTTCGAGGATTGCACGAAATTGCTAGAGAGGTGACGCAGCTAACCTCCCTAGTAAATGTGCTAATAGGACACACACGTCTGTTGGAATGTATGCATATGATGGGGACCGGCTGTACATGGCAGTCGACCGAAGTAAAACAGTGTTACCGATCGTAAGTGTTTCCAGTGTGTTGTTTACCACTTTTTGGGTGGATGCTGTTCTAAGGGATGCAATTTTCCTTCACCTGAATGCACAGCACCTACCCGAATCTCACAGCGGGAGCCTGTTACTATGGTTGCATAGAACATCTCTGTCGATACGCTGGTATAAAACTCATTACGGCTATGGTAAACATAACGATTCGGCGATGTATATTATCTGTTGTATAATTAACCCTGCTGTTCTTTTCGGGTCTAAATAATCTGAAAGGGCTGTAAATTTTATTCCCATTTTTTAAATATCAAAATAACTTTACGAAATTTGAAATTCGGTGACTTTGCCTTAAAATGGAAGGGATGTATGTGTTTAAAACAGTTTAAAAATATTGTAAGTTTTCTAGTCATAAACCTTAGCGGTTGCATACGTAATGTTCGGGTGAATGTGACCCGACATTAATATGATTACTCTAAACTCATATACTTTCCGGTTGTCTCATATTTTATAGTAGTAACTATTTTCATTGGTCATATTTACTGTAGACATTCAAAAGTCCCTATAGGAGTAGCGTTTACAGCTATGGCCTTGTCATTACGACTTTTCAGCTGTTCGAATTATCCACTGTTTTTGCTCAGTTTGCGTTCTCTATAGTTGTGATCAGTCTGAATTGTGATATTATGGCGATTACATCATTGACTGACGCTGAGGTGGAATAATTGGTAAATAGCTCAACAGACGAAGGATCACTTTTGGAAATTTGTGGTAATGTCTTATGGTATCAAACTGCTGAGGTCATCGGTTCCTAAGCTTACACAGTATTTAATCCAACTTAAAGTAACTTATGCTAAGGACGACTCACGCACACATGCCCGAGGGAGGACTCGATCCTTCGACGGGGGGGGGGGGGGGGGGGGGGGGGGGGGCACGCGGACCGTGACTGTTACGAACAACTTAAATTGGAAGCAACACATAGGAAATGCTGTGGAGAAGTCTAACCGAAGACTGCGTTTTATTGGCAGGACACTTAGAAAATGTAACAGATCTACTAAGGAGACTGCCTACACGACGCTTGTCCGTCCTCTTTCAGAATACTACTGCGCGGTGTGGGATCCTTACCAGACAGGACTGACGGAGTACATCGAAAAAGTTTAAAGAAAGGTAGCACGTTTTGTATTATCGCGAAATACGGAAGAGAGTATCACTTAAATGATACAGGGTTTGGGCTGCACATCATTAAAAGGAAGGCGTTTTTCGTTGCGACGGAATCTCCTCACGAAATTGCAATCACCAACTTTCTCCTCCGAATGCAAAAATATTTTGTTGACACCGATCTACATAGGGAGGAACCATCACCACGATAAAATAAGAGAAATCAGAGCTCGTACGGAAAGATATAGGTGTTCATTCTTTCCGCGCGCTATACGAGATTAGAATAATAGAGAATTGTGAAGGTGGTTCGACGAACCCTCTGCCAGGCACTTGAATGTGATTTGCAGAGTATCGTTGTAGATGTAGATGGAGATGTAGACGCCCTAGACCGCGCAGCTACCCCGCGCGGTGAAGGATCAGTTTCCGAATTGAATGATCATGTCAGTAAAACATCTGAAACCTATACTTGTGATGACATTGACGACAGTCCACAGCCTGTTCAAAGTAGTGTATACATCTCCATTTCTAAAAACGGGAACATAGAATGGCAGTTGCAACCATCAGCATAACACGGCCACCTACCTGCTTAGAACGGCATCAGGAGTACCTGGCGGTTACCAGGTATGCAAGTAGCAGAATAAGTGATGTAGAAAGTTCATTTGAAGTATTGTTTTCTACAGCAGTTGAGGAGGAAATAATATAGATGTAAAATGCTGAGAGGCAACGAGTTTATGGTAAAGAATGGAGAAACATTGATGATTCTCTTTTTCAGGCATACTTGGGACTCCCATTCGCAGCAGGTGTACATCACTCTCATCGAGAATCTACAAAACGTTTGTGGCATAAGGATACTGGGCGCAATATATTTCGAGCAACCATGTCCCTAGAAACATTCTGTACGTTATCGCGCGTCTTGCGATTTGAATCCATAAGAGAGGAAAGATGACGTACTGATAAACTCGCCGCAATTCACTGTATCTGGGAGAAGTGGTTCGAAGTCCTTCCTAAAGTGTATAATCAACGGAAAATGTGACTGTCGACGAGCAGCTGGTAGTATTTAGAGGCCGCTGTGCACTCAAGCAGTACATCTCAAGCAAACTGGCAAAGCATGGGATCAAGACGTGGTTCCTGTGTGACAGAAATCTTCATATGCACAGGAAGTCCAAATTTATACAGGAAAGCAGAGTCGAGCGGCAGCAGAAAAAAATCAGGGAATGAGAATAGTTGCTGCTCTTACCTCTGGTTTGTCAGGTCAGAATGTAAAATTATACGTTATACAATTTGGGACACCCGCTCATGAAAAGGAAACTGACAGTGCGAGGAACCGTACGTAAAATCAATGCAGAGCTTCCTCAAAATTAGACCAACAAGGAGGTTCATAGCTCATGATTTCACTTCACAAATGACACTACGTGTCCTAAGAGAAATAAGAATGTTATACAATTATGCATTCTCCACCATGGTAGGGAAATAAGAGACAGGGCTGATAAGAAGCCAAAAATGATTTTACATTACAATAGATGGCCCATGACACTTTTCTACAATATTCTTGATGTTGCTGCATAGAATGCATATGTCTTGTGGACTTCATTGACCCTAACTGAAAGGCAAGAAAATTAACTAGAAGGAGAAAGTATTTGGATGAACACGTAAGTCTCCGGTTGCAGAGCACGTTGCATCAAAGGAGCATTTTCCAAGAACAGAAGATTCTTTGAGAATGGTCAGGAGCATCCAGGAGCCTGAAGGAGTGTTAGGTGTGGCTAAATCAGTAACAACGAGAATCTCTACTAAACGTGCATGCTGCAAGTTCTGTCCTTCAAGCAATGACAATAAAACAAACATGTTGTGTGGAAAGTGTGACAAACAATATGCAAAACACACGTATCCTACTTATGTCCAAACTGCAGTGCATTTTAAGGAAAGAAAGTGCTATGTGCAGATGTATAAATGGTTCTTGAGAAAGACTTCTTGGTGGAAATGTCTTTCTTCTAATATACCTTGCATAAATATTGAAGTAATAAATTTTCTTAAGTGCAGTTCTGTGTATTACTATTACAATTTTTTGTATTATTATCGCTGTGATCATAACAACATATTTAATATTAACAACAATGCCGATCAAGACGTCGTTCCTGTGTGACAGCAAAGCTTCGTATGTACAGGAAGACCAAATTTATTCTATGAAAAATTCTCTAAAAAATACGTGGCAGTAGAAGTTTTCTTCAGCAGTTTCTTAAGTCAAGTCATATTGTCTGAGCAGTACATTTGTATAGTAAAGTAGGGTTAGATTATATTAGATTAGATAGTAACATCGGCGCAGAACATTTGCGCAGCGTACCTTTCGCGCAGATGATTGAGCGTTGAGTGTCTAATTCTAAGGTCCTGGATTCGATCCCCACGAGCGAAGGGCAATTATGCCAATGACAGCATGGGTACTAGAATATGGGTAACCATTAGCATCTTCAAAAGGCGAAAATTGTTGTGACCTCGGTTCTATGCTGATGCATTGACATGAAAGTAAATTTCTCAAAGACCTGTAATCCATGACGCTGTTATCCAGGGTGGTCGGAAATTCCCGTTACAAACTTCTAGGATTTGTAGAGGGGAGTGAGTATATCGTATTTTGAATAGGAACCCATGTCCAGAAACGTCATTCGACGAGACTACAAAGCGTCAAAGTTACAGGTGCGGGCGTAAATGTACGTATACACAGGGTGATTCCGTGATGATGTTACAGACTTTCTAGGATGATGGAGAACGATAAATGTATTAATTCGAAGTAAAGATCCCTGTACCGGAAACGAACGAGTCGAAAGTTATAAACGAAAACCTCTGACAGTTCAATACACGTACCGGTTCTTGTGCTACGAAGAGTGTAGGGTTGGTAACTTTCAGTGGTGGCAGTGTGAACAAAAACGAAAAAAATTGTCCAATAAACGTGGGATCTAAATTGCATACCTGAGGAGCTATGACCATTCGTTCATTTTCGCTAATATGAAACACATCTCCTCTACTGAGCAAGTGTTCATAGCTGTTAAGATACGCACTTTAGAGCCCACGTTTATTGGACATTTTCTTCTCGTTTTTGTCCGCAGTACCACCACTGAAATTTATCAGCCCTACACTCTTCGCAACACAAGAACCTGTACATTACTCAACTGTCAGAGGTATCAGCACGGTTATCGTTTATAACTTTCGACTCGTTCATTTTCGGTACATGGTTCCTTACTTCAAATTAATACATTTATCGTTCTCCATCATCCTAGAAAGTCTGTAACATCATCACGGAATCACCCTGTGTATACGTACATTTACGCCCGCACCTGTAACTTTGACGCTTTGTAGTCTCGTTGAATGACGGTTCCGGACATGGGTTCCTATTCAAAATACGATATACTCACTCCCCTCTACAAATCCTAGAAGTTTGTAACGGGAATTTCCGACCACACTATATGTAAATATTGTAAAAAGGGTTCCAGCCCTTCATGTGCCTGTTAACGTAAATTTCTTTATAATAGCTAGTTTTTAGCTACAGATAGAAATATAGTAATAGAACCCACATACTTTAGAGAAATAAATCTGCTGAGGAGTGAAACAATTTTGTATTAGATCAGGAGTCAGTGTATGTAACCCCAATCATGAACTCCCATTCTCTCAATCCAAGATGAGAGAGTTGCAGTTTTCTGTCCACAGTGTGAGAAAAGTGGGCAGTTCCACAACAGGATAGTTTTCTGAGGGTGTAGCTGGGATGCCTTGCTGGAAGGTGAGATACCCATGTTCAATTCGCGCCATGTAAATATTGTAAAAAGGGTTTCAGATCTTCATGTGCCTGTTAACGTAAATTTCTTTACAATAGCTAGTTTTTAGCTACAGATAGAAATATAGTAATAGAACCCACATTCTGTAGAGAAATAAATCTGCTGAGGATGAAACAGTTTTGTATTAGATCAGGAGTCAGTGTATGTAATTCCAATCATGAACTCCCATTCTCTCAATCCAAGATGATAGAGTTAACAGTTTTCTGTCCACAGTGTGAGAAAAGTGGGGAGTTCCACAACAGGATATTTTTCTGAGGGTGTGGCTGGGATGCCTTGCTGGCAGGTGAGATACCCATGTTCAATTTGCGCCACGGAAATATGAATTATGGCACCACAATTAGTATTCGCGCTACATAAATGTAATTTTGTGTGCTCCCATTACGCGACTGTTGTTCACACGGAAACATGAATTATGGTACTTCAATTAGTATTCGCGCCATAGAAATGTAATGTTATGTGCTCCGTTTACACGACTGTTATTCACAAAATTACCTTAAGTATTATTCCCACCTATAACTGACAGCGAAAGCGACGCGTCATCTGTCCACCCCTTGTCGAAACAAGCAGTCAGCAAGCAATGGCTGACACTTCGAGGACTGCATGAAATTGCTAAGGTGGTGACGCAGCTAATCGCCCTGTTAAATGTGCTAACAGGGCAGTCACGACTGTTGGACTGTATAAATATGATGGGGACCGGGTATGACACAGCAGTGGAGCGAAGTAAAAAAAATATTTTTGCACATTGTCCCTTTTGCGGAGAACATAGCACGTTTGCCATGTAATCCAAAATCTTCGGCTTGAATCCCTCACGGGACCGTCAGTTTTAAATATGTATACCAATCCCAACACAGGTACTGGAATAAGGATAACCATTAGCGTATCCAAAGGTAAAAAGATTTTGTGACCTCAGTTCTATGCTGGAGCTTGTTTACCTCACACATGGAAGTAAATTTGCCGGCCGCGGTGGTCTCGCGGTTCTAGGCGCGCAGTCCGGACCCGTGCGACTGCTGCGGTCGCAGGTTCGAATCCTGCCTCGGGCATGGATGTGTGTGATGTCCTTAGGTTAGTTAGGTTTAAGTAGTTCTAAGTTCTAGGGGACTAATGACCACAGCAGTTGAGTCCCATAGTGCTCAGAGCCATTTCAACCATTTTGGAAGTAAATTTAGTTTTCTCTACCTCAATGCGGGAATAGAAGATAGTTTCACAACAAGGAATTTTGCTGTGATCCTTTAAATCTTTCCATTAAACAATGGCAATCTGTATCTCTAGAAAGCGCAACAAATCTTCGTGTTCACACCTGAACCTTGCCCGTTCGGTTCAGGCCAGCGGAATTCAAAAATTTGGTTCTCCATGAGCCTTCCCAACAACAACTGAGTGCACATGTGGGTTTTTTAGTTTAGAGAATTTCCTCCCTGGGCCCGACAAGAGCCCTCCTGAGACGCGCCAAGGTAGTAGTAGGGTAAACGCAACAGGGAATAACAATATTAATGTGCTAATAGTAAACTGCAGGAGCGTCTATGGAAAGGCCCTGAACTGCTCTCATTAATAAACGGTCACAACGCCCACATAGTACTAGGGACAGAAAGTTGGCTGAAACCAGATGCAAACAGTAATGAAATTCTAAACTCAGATTAGAATGTATACCGCAGAGACAGGCTGGACAGTGAAGGCGGAGGCGTGTTTATAGCGATAAAAAGTAAAATAGTATCGAAGGAAATTGACGGAGATCCGAAATGTGAAATAATTTGGGTGAAGGTAACGGTTAAAGCAGGCTCAAACATGGTAATTGGACGTCTCTATAGGCCCCCTGGCTCAGCAGCTGTTGTGGCAGAGCACCTGAAGGAAAATTTGGTTTGGAAAATATTTTGAGTACATTTCCCGACCATGTTGTAGTTTTGGGTGGAGATTTTAATTTGCCGGATATAGACTGGGAGACACAAACGTTTATAACGGGTGACAGGGACAAAGAATACAGTGAAATTTTTTAAGTGCTTTATCTGAAAACTACCTTGAGCAGTTAAACAGAGAACCGACTCGTGGCGATAACATATTAGACCTTCTGGTGCCAAACAGACCCGAACTATTTGAAACAGTTAACGCAGAACAGGGAATCAGCAATCATAAAGCGGTTACTGCATCGATGATTTCAGCCGTAAATAGAAATATTAAAAAAGATAGGAAGATTTTTTTATTTAGCAAAAGTGACAAAAATCATATTTCAGAATACTTGACGGCACAACACAAAAGTTTTGTTTCAAGTACAGATAGTGTTGAGGATCAGTGGGCAAAGTTCAAAACCATCGTACAGTATGTGTTAGATGAGTACGTGCCAAGCAAGATCGGAAAAGAGCCACCGTGGTATAACAACCGAGTTAAAAAACTGCTGCGGAAGGAAAGGGAACTTCACAGCAAACATAAACATAGCCAAAGCCTTGCAGACAAACAAAAATTACGCAAAGTGAAATGTAGTGTGAGGAGGGCTATGCGAGAGGCTTTCAATGAATTCGAAAGTAAAGTTCTATGTACTGACTTGGCAGAAAATCCTAAGGAATTTTAGTCTTATGTCAAATCGGTAGGTGGATCAAAACAAAATGTCCAGGCACTCTGTGACCAAAATGGTACTGAAACAGAGGATGACAGACTAAAGGCCGAAATACTAAATGTCTTTTTCCAAAGCTGTTTGACAGAGGAAGACTGCGCTGTAGTTCCTTCTCTAGATTGTCGCACAGAATGGTAGATAACGAAGTAGACGACAGAGGGATAGAGAAACAAAATCGCTCAAAAGAGGAAAGGCCGCTGGACCTGATGGGATACCAGTTCGATTTTACACAGAGTACGCGAAGGAACTTGCCCCCCTTCTCGAAGCGGTGTACCGTAGGTCTCTAGAAGAGCGAAGCGTTCCAAAGGATTGGACAAGAGCACAGGTCATCCCCGTTTTCAAGAAGGGACGTCGAACACATTTGTAGAACTATAGACCTATATCTCTAACGTCGATCAGTTGTAGAATTTTGGAACACGTATTATGTTCGAATATAATGACTTTTCTGGAGACTAGTAATTTACTCTGTAGGAATCAGCATGGATTTCGAAAAAGACGATCGTGTGAAACCCAGCTCACGCTATTCGTCCACGAGACTCAGATGGCCATGGACACGGGCTCCCAGGTAGATGCCGTGTTTCTTGACTTCCGCAAGGCGTTTGATACAGTTCCCCACAGTCGTTTAATGAACAAAGTAAGAGCATATGGACTATCATACCAATTGTGTGATTGGATTGAAGAGTTCCAAGATAACAGAACGCAGCATGTCATTCTCAACGGAGAGAAGTCTTCCGAAGTAAGAGTGATTTCAGATGTGCCGCAGGGGAGTATCGTCGGACCATTGCTATTCACAATATACATAAATGACCTGGTGGATGACATCGGAAGTTCTCTGAGGCTTTTTGCAGATGATGCTGTGGTGTATCGAGAGGTTGCAACAATGAGAAATTGTACTGAAATGCAGGAGGATCTGCAGCGAATTGACGCATGGTGCAGGGAATGGCAATTGAATCTCAATGTAGACAAGTGTAATGTGCTGTGAATTCATAGAAAGAAAGATCCTTTATCATTTAGCTACAATATAGCAGGTCAGCATCTGGAAGCAGTTAATTTCATAAATTATCTGGGAGTAGGCATTAGGTGTGACTCAAAATGGAATGATCATATAAAGTTGATCGTCGGTAAAGCAGATGCGAGACTGAGATTCATTGGAAGAATCCGAAGGAAATGCAGTCCGAAATCAAAGGAATTAGGTTACAGTACACTTGTTCACCCACTGCTTGAATATTGCTCAGCAGTGTGGGATCCGTACCAGGTAGGGTTAATAGAAGAGATAGAGAAGATCCAAAGGAGAGCAGGATCATTTAGTAATCGCGAAAGCGTTACAGAGATGATAGATAAACTCCAGTGGAAGGCTTTGCAGCAGAGACGCTCAGTAACTCGGTACGGGCTGTTGTTGAAGTGAAGGGAGTGAAGGGAGCCAAGCAGTATATTGCTCCATCCTACGTATATCTCGCTAAGAGACCATGAGGATAAAATCAGAGAGATTAGAGCCCACACAGAGGCATACCGACAATCTTTCTTTCCACGGACAATACGAGACTGGAATAGAAGGGAGAACCGACAGAGATACACAAAGTACCCTCCGCCGCACACCGTCAGGTGGCTTGCGGAGTATGGATGTAGATGTAGATGTACAACTGACGGCGAGAGAGATTCATCATCCGTCCACTTGTCATCGAGGCATATAGTCAAAAACCAGTGACTTACGCTCGAGGACTCCATGAAACTGCTAGGGAGGTGATGCGACTAACCTCTCTGGTAATTGTATTAATAGGTCAGGCACATTTGTTTGACTGTACATAATCTTGGTTCAGGTTCTGCAAATAATCTTTGGTTTACGAGTTGTGCACATTCAGAGCTGTCGAAAAGGTAAGTGATATATTGTGTAATAACAATTAACTAACCCAATACTATATCATAAATAAGTATATTAATACCCCTTGTAAGCTATCTATTGTATGTTTCTTACTTATTTTCGTATTTTTCGGAAATTGAAGACATTTCAAAAAATTGCTGAAATCGCTCTGATCACTATGGGACTTAACTGCTGGGGTCATCAGTCCCCTAGAACTTAGAACTACTTAAAGCTAACTAACCTGAGAACATCACACATATCAATGCCCGAGGCAGGATTCGAAGCCACGACCGTAGCGGTCGCGCGGTTCCAGACTGTAGCACCTAGAACCGCTCGGCCACTTTGCCGGCAAAGACATTTCACTGGCACGAATTTTGGTTCAAAATGGCTCTGAGCACTATGGGACTTAACATCTATGGTCATCAGTCCCCTAGAACTTAGAACTACTTAAACCTAACTAACCTAAGGACATCACACACATCCATGCCCGAGGCAGGATTCGAACCTGCGACCGTAGCAGTCGCGCAGCTCCGGACTGAGCGCCTAGAACCGCACGAATTTTGGACTAGGTTTTGTTAACATTATCGTGTGTTGTAAGTCAGGTGATTATTTCAATTAAGTGCATGTTGTATTGTTAGTGTATTCTTACACGTTATCCATTTTATTCTCCAAAATGGTTCAAATGACTCTGAGCACTATGGGACTTAACAGCTGTGGTCATCAGTCCCCTAGAACTAGGAACTACTTAAACCTAACTAACCTAAGGACATCACACATATCCATGCCCGAGGCAGGATTCGAACCTGCGACCGTAGCAGTCGCGCGGTTCCGAACTGAGCGCCTAGAACCGCTAGACCACCGCGGCCGGCTTTATTCTCCAGTAAGTAGCCAAAGTGAAATATTCGTAAATAAGTGAGAAGTTCATACAGTGTAGGATCATTTTTTTTCTGTTATTTCGTCGCGTAAGCAATGTAGTTATTAAGTTTTTCATTTCTCCGGAAATTTTGAATTAGTATCCGAACTTTAGGCCTAAACATTCTAGGAAATTCGATATACTGATTGATTGCTCTATGATGTTGTTCTTGTTTAATTTAGACTAAAGTTAAAATTTAGTTGCCGTGAAAGGAAAGTGTATGACTTGCCGTAAGATTGTTAGTTCCGAGTGTGGTGTGAGGGTTGTTGCAGTTTCTTTCATGTGAGGGATTGTAGCGGCTTGGTAATTGGGGAAATAAACAAGACTCTTTGTTTGTGTAATATTTGCTATAGGGACAGGAAATAGTCTGACAAGAAGGGAAGTTTGCTGCCTCTCAGGTGGAACTAGACAAGGCAAAGCAACATCTGGAAAGGTTAAGGTGCAAGAACGTAAAAGGGAGGTGGGAAGTGACAACAGGTTAAAGAATAAATATGAATATGACTTTCTCAGACAGTTCTGTTTTCAATGTGGAAAACAGGCTTTGTTCTGTTGTCACATTTGAAACTGATGAGCCACAAGTGGATGTACGAGTAGATAGGACACAAAGGACTTTTAAAAAAGTGTTGAGTAGTAAGAAGTCAGAAAAAGTTATGAAGACGAAAGCAGCTTTGTTGTTAGGTTGTTCACATGGTAGAGGTGTTGGCCAACTGTTGCAGGATGAACTAGGGTCACGTTACCAGGCCACAAGTTTTCTTTAGCCTAGTGGAAGTCTGGGTCAGGAGACAGAGAATGTAGGTTCACTTTGCAAGGCTTCACAAAGGAAGACACCGTCGAAATAGTGGGTGGGGTGGGAAATAACATATACACAGACCCAAGTTATGCGACTGAGACTGATCTAGTAAAGACAGCTTCAGCAACGAGACGTATTGGTGTTGGGCTTGTATCTGTTCTGAGGTGCCATGACCAGTCTCATTTTAACTCTTCTGCTGGGAGACTTAATTTAGAGGTGGAACGGCTGCTTGGAACATGTATGCGGTCTCATACTGATGTGGTTCCTGTTAACTCTATCAGTAGGTAGGACCATACTAGGCATGGCCTTCATCTCAACAGGAAATGGAAGGGTAAACTCTCTGGGCTAATAGCAAATAATTTAAGGGAGGACACTATTACAAGTAGTAACGAACCACTGTTTGAAAATGACAGAACAGCAGTTCTTTTAGGGTAGGGAAGGCAGAAACAAAAGATGTTCAGAGACAGGCTGAAAATGACATTCACAGTGATAAAACAGGCAGCCAGAAAGCAAATTTTAATGTACAAAATTCGTGCAAACAGCCCCTTATTGAAACTGAACAAATTCAAAAATTGACTCAAAAATTACTGTTGTCATTTCAGTAATATTGATATAAATAAATTTTGCTCAGCGTAGCACTTAGAAGTTTGTGCAACAGAAGCGATATTTCATAATATGTCCTTGTGAGTATGCAGAAAGGACCATAAGGGAAACATTGAATTCCTCATAAAAAAAATCTGGAAGCTCTGTTGTCCCATCTCACAATAAAAAAACAAGTAAATAGTGGTTGCTGGTCATTTTACAGTGGATTCATTGAAAAGGCCTATCAGAGAGCAATTATTTCAATCAGTAACACCATCATTCAATTTAATCTCAACAGTGAATTTTTCAACTGGGGTATGTAAATGCTCTGAGACTCCTATTGATAACATGTGCATTTTCAAGTTCTCGCGGCGTAATGAACATTCCATTAAATTCGGGCTTGCAGCTGAGCAAATAAAATTTCCTCCACTGATATTGCGGCCGCGAATCGTCCGCCCGTCCTCAGAGTGAGTCACAAAACCGACAACAAGATGCCAAGCGCGGCCTTATATACTCCACCGCGGCGGAACTGCGCATGCGGTTCACAGATGCTGGTAGGCGGCAAAGAATACGCTTACACATGCGCCGCCTGTGGCGAACGCATACAAACATTCGATTCGCTTATCTATGCATGATCGGCGGCGGTGACACCATGACGATTTCTCTGCAGTTTAATTACCCCAAGATCCCGATTCCGTGCTTTGTCTAAATTAAAACCATTATCTCTATTTCTTAAATTATTAGCTAATCTAATCTCTATAGCTTCCTTGAAGACAGATTCCCAAACGGAACCACAGAGAGACTCACTGAGAAGACAGAACTTCTCTAGCCACAGAACAAAAAACAACACTGCGACCTGGATGGTAGGCCGCACCATTGCGAACAGTCTTTCACCGAATACCGCTCTTATACTGAATATGAACATTTTAAAACCAAACCTGACCTCTACTACTCTTCGAAATACGGGAATATGTTAGCAAAATCTTGATCTAAGCACTGACTGGCCCAAGAATATCAAGTAAGCTGCGAACAAACAGACAACGAGAAGAAGCTGCTTCATTTCTTGGAGTACCAAGAAGTCCTTGCTTTCAGCTGTTTCCTACATTAACGACTGTTTTAACAGTATATTTATCTACGTATTCAAGAAATATTCTTTATTTTATGAAGAACATCCTCTTTTATTCTCAAGAAACAGAGAATTTTATTTAACTTCTCATTATACCTGCAACATCTTACTCATGTAGTATGCGTTTATTTTTTGTTGCTTACAAGGTCGAGATTATTCTTTATTGCAAGAAGAGAATATTTCATTGCTTCATTCCAGACACTTCTGGTATGGAAAAAGGAATAATAATGGCAAAGAAGCCAGATCATCGAAGGCACTTACGACAAACAAGGGAAGGACTGGAGAGGAGGAAGGAGCCAAGGAAAAAAATAAAATAAAATAAAAAGTGAGCGGCAGTCCTGGGTTCAAATCTCAGCCTCGGTATAAATCTTCTTTGGTCGTTTCAGTATGCATATACGCACTAGTGTTGTCTGCCGTATAAAGCTGGTAGCGATCGGAGAGTATCGATATCGACTACCGCAGTTCGATTTCAATCGATGCAGATATTCCCAGCACCCACCTCGCAGAGTGCCTTCTTAGAAGGCGCACAGATTATTCTTACACTCAAATGAAATATTGTGTAACAAATCAAAGCTTCTTTTATCGAAATTATTGTTACCAGCCCACTAACAGGCATTCAAAAGCAAAGAACATATGCAGTAACTAGACTCTCGTTAATCCGACCGTTGATTGCGCACAAGGGTACCTGATTAACGGAAGTTCCGGATTATTGAGAGTGAGATTTATTTTAAGAACACAGGGGATACATTTTATTAAATACAAAGACACAGATTTAGAAACATAGGGGATATACTTTATTAAATACAAGGATACAGTTTAAAAAAATTGGGATATACTTTATTAAATCCAGAGATACATTAATTTTCAAAGAAAACTTTGTCCTTCAGGGTGTACATAGCTGTATGTAGTATCAACCATTATGAGACATGTTCCGAATTTTAGCTGTCGCAGTGGCGATATGCAACGGCGACATACTTTTATCACGCAACAGCTTCACAAGTACCGTACGTGTCTGGTTGTTGAATAACGTACTGCAGGAAGACGACTGGACCTTCAGCACCATTAGTGTGACAAATGCTCATGCTCTCCCCTGTTATGTCCTCTTCTCCATTACTTCCACTAATATTTTCTTGCACGCTTTTAATTATTTCTTCATTTGTTAGAGTTTGGTCTGCCCACAGATTTCCTCATTCATCCACTTAGCATCATCTTCATCAGTGAGCTGAAAATCAGAAAGATGGATCTTCATCATCAGTTTATCCTCCTCCTGGAACTTGTGAAACACCTCGAGGTCCGAAGTACAAATATTCCGAATTGACCGGCTCATCGCTGTCGCTCAGTACTGGATCCAATTCTACGTCAGTGGATGGCCACACTTTTCTCCAGTTCTTCAGTACGTTAGTATTCTCCACTTTATCCCATGGTTCGGTTGCTTGGTAATCAACATCGCATAACCAAACTGTTTTCCACACTCACCATAATTCGGTAGAGGGGGCTTCATATTCGTTAAGCAAGGAGACAAGAATTGAATGTCGTCGAATGACGTTTAATAGATTCAGAAAGTGGTCCATCGGCTGAATCAGGGTTGCCACATTAGGTGGAAGAACGAGTGATAGTATACCATCGGACATCAGTCACATCGGAAGGATGAGCATCGTGAATAATAAGAGTAGCTTTCAGGGCTGGTACAAATGTTTCGTACAATCACCGAGAGAATATTTCTCTGAACATCCATGTTTTCCTCTGAGCGCAATTTTGCATTGGTAGTGTGCTTATGCGACTGTGTCGAAACCGATGTGGATGTTCGGATTTCGCGATCACAATGAGCGGTAGTTATGACTCCCATTTGTGTTACAACACGCCATTAATGTTGTTCGCTGTTTCTGTTGCTTGTTCTGACGGCCATCCTTCTCGTTCTTGGCAGATAATGTGTTTGAAGCAAGCACCTTGTAAAAGAGACAGGTTTCATTAGCATTGTTCAAAGCACTATCTATTAAGTCTTCTTCCTCCATTATCTCCCGTATCTCCTTTGCAAACTCTTCTGCATCTTTTTCGCTAGCTAAGTGACTTTCCCTGATAACTGTCACCTATCGAACGCCATGTCTTTTTATCCACCTTTGTGGCCTACCCTCGCCTGACACCAAACTTTTTGTTAAGTACAGCTACTTTTTCCTTTATTATCGGTCCACTCACTGGAATTCCTTTACTGCGTTGTTGCACGAACCATCTGTAAACAGCTACGTCTAGTTCTTCATTCTCACTCTTTCGTATAACCTTTCGTTTTCTCAACTCACAATCCATTTGGATTCAGTCCTGTCGAATAACAACATCTTATTTTTGATGTCATAAATAGTTGCTCGTCCAAAATTGTACTCAGCAATAATGGCTTTCTGCGGTGAACCTCGGTTCAATCTACCTAACATTTTTAGTTTCTACTTGAAGTCTAGCGTAACTTGTTCCCTTCTAGAAGGTACGATACTGAACCGTAAAGAATGCCGCAATTTCAAATATAAGGTGTAACCAAAAAGTAAAGGGAATTTTTGTGTTTTTTTAGAAAAAAATCTTTATTTATTCGTCAACATAATTTTGTCCCTTCCAGAGTAGTACCCCTCAGATTAATACACTCGTGACAGCGCTTTTTCAAATCATTGTAAAGATCTGTTCAAAACACTGGGAATTTTAACTGCTCCATGTGAACACATTTACCAGTCAGTTGTACACATCAAAAGTAACATTGGCAATTACTGCACAAACAGCTCTGTCCATGACCATGCAACAAGAGATAGACTCAACTTACATTTACCAAGAAAAAATAAACATAAAACTCAAAACAGCATTTTCTACCAAGGAATAAAACTGTACAATAAATTACCAAAAGAGATTAAAGAAATTTCAAAAATACACTTATTTAAGAAGGCAGCTAAAAAGTACCTGTTATGCAATACATTTTATACATTGAAGGATTACTTAGATAAAGCAGAGTAGGGGTTTGATAAAAAAATGTTATACAAACAAATAATAATAATAATGATGATTATAAAACATCCAATATTCCACCTAACACCTTCACTTTATTATTTTTCTTCTTTTTTCCTTTCTAGAGACACTCTCCCCTCAAGCTATGCATAGCACAATACTAACACCTCTTCCTCTTTCTGAGCTCAACATCTCACTCATTATGAAGGGATGCTGACTCAGTTTTTCAGGATAGCAAATGGGAACTTGCAGTACAGAAAATGGCCCAAGGATCACCTGTGTGTGTGTGTGTGTGTGTGTGTGTGTGTGTGTGTGTGTGTGTGTATGTATGTAGTGAGTGAAGTGTTATGAAACAATGTGTGTATAGTGTGTGCAGTGACTGATAGTGAAATATGAGTGAATAGTGTGGCATTACATTATTTAATGAGTTATTTGTAAATAATTTATTGTATACCAGGAGTAAAATCTAATGATTGTCTCTAACTAGAAGTCTGTAAATATATGTGTATTCGAATTAGCTTATTGTAAATTGATCTAAGCTTGTAAATACTTTGACATGTCCTATATCCTTGTAAAAAGAGATCTACGGATGAATAAAACTACTACTACTACTACTACTACTACTACTACTACTTCTGGAACTCACTTTTCGTTATGGCGTTCAGCTACTTCAGCGATTATGTTTGTATCTCATGAATGGTGGCAAAACGACCTTCTTTCACGGTTTTCTGTAGCCTCGGGAATGGAAAGTAGTCGCAAGGGGCCATGCCCGACGAATACGGCTGCTGAGGCAACATAAAGGTTTCCTTTTCTTTTTATTTATTTTGCCAAAATATCACGAACAAGCATTGAGGTGTGGGCGGGATCATTATTGTAATGCAATTTTCACTAGTGGTTTTACCACAGTTCTGGTCGTTTTCTTCGGACTGCTTCATGCAGACGGCGTATAACCTCCAGGTAGTATTTCTTATTGACCGTACGACCATAACGAAGCAACTAATGGCGCACTATCCAATTGTAATCAAAGGAAACAGTGAGAAGAGCCTTCACATGTGATCGAACTTGTCGAATATTTATTTCGTGTTTTGCTCTTCAGGCAGTTTCCATAGCAACGACTGAGCTTTGGTTTCGACGTCATGGCCATATACACTTGTTTCGTCACCTGGTATAATCATCTTTGGAAGTCATGGATCACTGTCGACCTCACTCGGAGATTACTGGTCGACGTCTACGCGACGATGTTTTTGGTCGAAATTCAACAATTTCGGAACAAACTTTGCTGCTACACATTTCATACTCAAAACATCCCAAAAAACTGCTTGGCATGAGCTAAATGATACACTATCATCAGCAACCTACCTGATGGTGATTCGGTGGTTTTTCTAGACCCGTTTCTTTACTTCTTCCGCATTGTCGTCAGTAATTGTCGTGCTTGAACGTCCAGGCCGGTCATCGCCTTGACGTCTTGTCGACTCTCTTCGAAACGCTTATACCACTCATAAACTCTTATCTTACTGACAGCAGATTCGCCAAAAGCCACAGCAACATTTTGAATGTAGTGTTGCACTTTATTCCATTTTTTTCATGCGAAAAGTAATGCAAATTCTTTGTTCTATCTTTTTCGGAAGTAAAAATTCGCCAAGCACTCGAAAACACCTATCACCATTCAATAAAACTGAAAATGCAAATATACATTGCGTGTACCAACAAGATAAAATAAATTTTGAAAATCAGATGTATAAAGCCTACGAAATTAAAAAATTCATTTCACTTTTTGATCATATCTCGTACGTGTAGTATTGTTTAACATTGTAATTCACTAACAACATCGTTGCGCAGGATAATTCATTGTTGGGCGCATTTCGGACATGGGTCGGATTGTCGGATTACTGAAAGGCAGGATTACTGAGGGCCGGATTGGCGACAATTTAGGGTACTTTCCGCAGTAAAGTCAGAGAGCATGATGAGATCTAAACCAGGAGTGATCCTGGCTCTCGCCAAGATGAATAAATGACTACAGAAAACATAATATTACTCTTCAAAAAAGTGAAAAACGTATAGAAAATTCCGATCATTTACAGCAAGAATGAATTTTCACTCTGTAGCAGTGTCTGCTCTGTTATGAAACTTCCTGGCGTATTAAAACTGCCGGATCAGTACTCGAACCCAGGACCTTTTCTTGTCGTGAGCAAGAGTTATACCGACTTCGCTGTCCAAGAACGACCCATGACCCGCTCCATATCAAGTTAGAGTCCCGGTCTGGGGAACAGTTTTAATCTGCCAGTATTTTTCATTAACAGCAAGTTTTAAGCTACGAATTTATCTGAAAGTTGCAAACATCTGAAAGCTGTCGTACATAATCGACAGTGACGCGCATACTATGAGCCAGTTAAAAACGTGTGTGAATTACTGTTTGAACAAATATGTCTTACCTTTCAGACGACTAATATTTTTGCGCGAAGCCTTCACTGCTATAGAAACAAGCACGTTTGCGGTATACCAGGAGCGCGTTCGAGAATCTGTAGGGCAAAACTGATTAGTCAGCAGACGCCGCGTCTACGGCCAACAACAGCGGGCAGGACGAATAGACAGACGAAAGGCCTGGGTTTCTGTTTCAGCACTGTTCTACAGAGAATTGCATCTGCCTTATGTTCGGGTCAGCGCAAAAATGCAATTGGTCCGAAGGAAACGTCATCATTTCCCATGAACAGTACGGCAGTAAAAAAACGTAATCCATGCAACAGTTGATAAACCCACATTATTTCTCATTGTGGCCGCCTATGTAAAGCTAGAGTTCCCTAATAGACGATTTATGGAAGTGTATGATATTTCTGTATTGAATAAAAAGTCTGTACTGCAAATTCAAGGTTGGGGGGGGGGGGGGGGAGGGGGAGAGGGGTAGTAAGCACATTTCATCGCTTTGCTATCAAATCACTTTCCTATTTTCGTAATATGTGGTGGCATTTGATCTGGTTTTGGATACACATGTAGTTATAATTTGTTCTCTACTCGCTATATGTAGCGCAACGCTACTTTTTAAGAATTTTTGTAAAGAACTATACCCCTTGTAATTGTTTGTCAAGATCGTTCTCAGAATATAGTTAACTTCTACCAGATTAAATGCATTAAGAATTTTCTATCCCAAAATCATTCACGTAAATGCTTTACGGAATTTATTGTTATCTTAAAAGAAAAGTCTAAACTGAGCTTCAGCTTTTATCAAATCTAAATTAACTTCAACTTAAAGAATTCCAGTCACAAAGTATTATGAAACTCCACCAGCAGCTTATAATTATGTTAAAGAGAAGTAAGTATATTCATTCCACAGTTTGCTGTAGCAGTCAGATGGCGATCCAGTATAAATAATTAAAGGTAAGAATCAGTCTTAATAATTTCAGGTAACGACTGAGGGCCACGGCGACAACACATTTTATGTTTCGTCGTAATAATCAGCAGGTAGTCTTGACAGAGCAGCAGTTAAAAGATTTTAAGAGACGCAGCGTTCAGTCAGTAAGCAAACGTTCATCCAATATTAGACGGGAAGGTTTCACTTGGCGATATCCATTCAGTACGACATTTTAGTGAATCTACTGTGGATATGAATATACTGACTTTGATAATAGTGTGAATAAGTTACTGTTAAGTGGCGCAACGCATATACTAAAGTGTATAACTTTTATTCACAGGTCATCGGCAATTCTGTTTGCTTTATTGATTCGGCGTTGAAAAGTGTTTGTTCAGCGTTGAATCCGCTTTGAACAGTGATATATTTTGTTGCGTGTGATGATTATAGACAATGTCCCGCAGAATAATTACTCGTTCTCAAACTGATAAAACTTTTTGTTGCGTGTGATGATTATAGACAATGTCCCGCAGAATAATTACTCGTTCTCAAACTGATAAAACTGTACAAAATACTGACGAGAGATTCTTTTCTGGAATAGGCAGTAATAATACGTGTGAAAACCCTGATTCTGAAACGTTAGGTGAACAGACATTTAATAACTGTAACAATATGGAAGCGTTTAACGAACAAGTAACTTCAGAAATGCCCACAGACAATGAAACGGTAGTGCAAAATAATTTGGCATTAAATGCAACAGACGGTACACAGTCACAAATTCCGCATAGTAGACATAACAGTTTCAGTAACGAAACCACTACAATGCAGTCAGACAGAGAGACTCCATTAAGCACTGATTTAGATTCAAACGGTACACAGCTACACAACCTGCGTAGCAGATCCAACAGTTCTCATGACCAAAATTCCGAAATTACGGAAAACGTGACGCAGTCACAATCATCTGAGGATGTTCAAATGAACACAGATCTACAGCCTTTAACAACGAATACAAATACACACAGAAGTCAATCCGAAACGGATCCAATAATGGCATTTTTGCTACAAATGAGACAAGACATGAATCAAAACTTTAACAGAGGGTCACAAGAATTAGAAAAAAGGTCACAAGATCTAAAAAACGAAATTAAGGCAGAACACGCACACACAGATCAGAAATTAGACAACATGTACCAAAATCTAAAACACGAAATCAAAGTAGAAATTCAAACAGTCGCTGAAAAATGTTCACAATCAACACAAGAATTACGCGACAAAATTCAAGAAATATCCGATAACCAAGCAACATTTGCAGTTAGTATACGGGAAACAATGACAGAAAACTTTGCTAAACAAAACGCTCAGATTGATGAACGTTTTAACAATCACACAGAAAACTGTTTGATACGTCACCGTAAACTGGTGCGATCGCAGGATAAAGAACGAAAAGAATTACTACAAACAATCACTAAACAGCGTCAGGACGACAAAAAGAAAGTGTTTGCCCAGGGCAAAACATATGTAGACAATCACATACAGTCGATCTCGGAAGAAATCGAAACGGTCAAAGAAACAAATAATCAAATACAAGACAGGCTTACAGAAATCCAAACACAGACAATCGATGTGAAAACTTCTACAGACACTGAAATCCAGAATGTTAAAGATAAATTAACAGAGGACGTTCAGACACTAACTGACAAAATAGAACACATAGAAATTAACCATGACACAGAAAATTTAAAGGCAGATTTTAAGAAAGTCACCAAAAGCAACCGTAAATTACGAAACGAACTGACAGAAAAGATCAATGAACTCACTACAAGAATAGATCTTTTAGATACTAACAATGACGAGAGATCAGACGACACTGCACCAGTCCCAGTGCAACAGAACTCTAATAGTAATAACACGCCATTGACAAATATACAACAAACTATCACAGATCTAAAATCGCGTAATGATTCATTGCATCAGCAAATAAATTCTCTACAGCAAGAGATAGCGGACGCACAAGAAACCGCCGCACATAATCATTTTCAACAGAACACACACCGTTACGAAATGCCTCAGATCCATAATACATATAATGTTGGTAGACTTCAGAGAGTAAGAGATTTTACCCAGGAAGAAAGACACCCGAATCCATATTCAAGACAATACGACAACACTTACACACACAGACATGACAGTTTTGATCACAAACATTTTCTTTCAGTTAGAAAGTTTAAAACATTTAAAAACGACAGGGCGCAAATACATCCGTTGGATTTTATCCAACAGTTCAGGGGAGCACTTCCACCATCATGGCCAGTACAACATAAGTTAGAATTTATTGTCAGTTTTCTTGAAGGAGAACCAGCACGACGAATGCGACCAATTGCTAGACAATGTTTTTCCGTAGAAGCATTTGAGGAAGCATTTTTATCAGCATATTGGTCTGACACTACACAAAACAGCATCAAAGATCGGCTACTTAGTTTGCCAAACTTTGAAAATTCTACCTTTCCAACAATCACACAATTTTTCGAGTACATGGTGGAACAGAACCAGTACCTCAACGAGCCATACAGTCAATCGGCATTAATACAGCTTTGCATTTCAAAACTGCCCAGAGCTTTGAAAGTGTCATTACTGACAGGGCAACAAAAGGACAATGTATCCGCTTTTAGAGACATCTTACAACTATTAGAAGCACACCAGGCAGACTACGCATTTGTTAACAAAAATTTTTCACGACAGAATGGAAAACAAACAAACTCAGCTACTTTTGAACAAACACGATTTGGTAATAACAATCCGAGTAAACGCTTTCGCAGCGAAAATGACAACGAAAACAGGAGTAATGAAAAACATTATACTGACACGGTAAATTTATATTCAGGACAGCAACAGAATCCGAGACTTAACACGCAACCGAATAGGTCAAATTTCCATATGAATCATCGCTCAGATAATGCGACCGGGGAAGGCCAATACGCTGGTCGACCGCAAAATGAACAAAAACAAACGTTTCTACGGGGTGCAGGTGGGCTGCCGTACAGTCACAGTTATAACGACAGGAGAAAAGAAAACGAACACAGACCGCCGAGGACGTTCCACAATGACAATTTTAACGGAAACTACAACAGGGCCCAACAGCTGCGTTACCGTATGAATGTACCAGACACCAGATTTCATCCACCAGACACTGCTAATAATCAAAACGGCAGAACTGTACAGTTGATAGAACACATACCAAACTCCCAAGCTGAAAATCACATATCGGAAGAATTATGACTAGAGAAAACCTGCAATGAATCTCTTAATGTCGATACTATGAAATCACACAGAGAAAACATAACGACCGAAAATGCCATTACATTTGACGACGTGAGAGACACATTGTTACAGGAAAAACCAATCCTACAGAAAACAATATATCACCCAATAATAGAGATAAATTTACAGTCGCACGATATTTTAGCGATAATTGATTCAGGTTCACCTATGTGCGTAATTAACGAAGACACATTTAACAGATGCAATAGCAATAATGATTACCCAGTATTTCCTTTAAACAGAACGAAGGTCAAGGGAGCTTTTGCAGGAAAAGGCATTGAAGTTAAAAGACAGACACAATTAACATTTGTTTTTGCAGGGGAAACGTTCCACAGTGATTGTTGGATAGTTCCGAATTTAACAACAGACATGATATTAGGAATAAATTTTCTTGTTCAGTACGATGCGAAGATTGACTTCAAATCGTCATACCTCACACTACAAAAGGAAAACAGGGAAGTGATCGTAAGATTTCAAAACACAGTATCCTCCGAAGAACAAAATATGCACAGGATCGAGATTATTACTGATTCTCAAGATAATGATTGTTATATCGCACTATACACGAACACACTTAATAATGACTTGGTAGAGGAACAGGAGTACAATATGTTCGAGATGATTACACGCAAGGTAGACAATAGTGTAGCAAAATGCGACGCAGAACGCACAGAACTTGAAAATATTCTGGTACAACACAAAGCAGTTTTTGCCAATGTTCCAGGAACAATGACAGGATTTATGTACGAATCTCAGGTGAAACCACACGAGACTTTCAAAGCAAAGCATTATCCAATCCCACACATACACACAGAAGCAGTTAAGAAAGAATTACGAGCAATGATCGATCAAGGAATAATAGAACCAGCAGCCAGCCAATATATAAATCCACTACACATTGTTGAAAAGAAGGATGGATCACTACGTTTAGTTTTAGATTCACGTCAAGTTAATAAAATAATCATTACAGAAACCGACCGACCACAGACGTTAGAAGAGTTATTGTAAAAATTTCATGGCAGCTCCATTTATACTACACTCGACCTCAAATCAGGGTTTTGGCAAATCCAACTACACCCAAATTGCCGAAAATATACGGCATTCCTTTGCTTTGGGGAATGCTATCAATTTTGTAAACTTCCGTTTGGACTAACGATTTCGTCTGCCGCCTTTATACGAGGCATGAATACAAAAAAAAAAAAAAAAACAAATATGTAATTATGTAATAGGCGTATTTAAACTGTTTTAGCATGTAATTATCTGAACTGTTTCTTATTTAAATTGTTTTGTTAATTAAATAGCATTGTGTATTATTGAGAAAGAGCGGGAAACCGCGCATAGATACATTTTGAGAAAGAGCGGGAAACAGCGCGCAGTAATACATCTGTAATGGTAGCAGGGATTGTCTGCACCAAAAACCATTGTTGGCGGCGAGACCGCACTTTTGTAGCATTGAGCGTTGGAAGCGAGCAGTTGCGAGTAAGATGTGAGACGAGGCAGTCGTAGCTAGCGAGACATGAGAGGAGGTCGCTGTAAGCGAGGTATGAATTAACACTTTGAAAGAAGCGGTGTGCTCGCCAGCCACTCGCTATATGTAGCGCAACGCTACTTTTTAAGAATTTTTGTAAAGAACTATACCCCTTGTAATTGTTTGTCAAGATCGTTCTCAGAATATAGTTAACTTCTACCAGATTAAATGCATTAAGAATTTTCTATCCCAAAATCATTCACGTAAATGCTTTACGGAATTTATTGTTATCTTAAAAGAAAAGTCTAAACTGAGCTTCAGCTTTTATCAAATCTAAATTAACTTCAACTTAAAGAATTCCAGTCACAAAGTATTATGAAACTCCACCAGCAGCTTATAATTATGTTAAAGAGAAGTAAGTATATTCATTCCACAGTTTGCTGTAGCAGTCAGATGGCGATCCAGTATAAATAATTAAAGGTAAGAATCAGTCTTAATAATTTCAGGTAACGACTGAGGGCCACGGCGACAACACATTTTATGTTTCGTCGTAATAATCAGCAGGTAGTCTTGACAGAGCAGCAGTTAAAAGATTTTAAGATACGCAGCGTTCAGTCAGCAAGCAAACGTACATCCAATATTAGACGGGAAGGTTTCAACCACTAATCTCGAAAACATTCGTAAAAACACACACGAAGTATTGGACTCAGAAAGTAAAATGAAATTAATGGGACAACCGCGGCAACTAGCGGGGTTTTGGATGGAGACAAACTTTTAAAAAACTTTAATACAGGTAAGATCATTCCACAGCAACCAAAAAATGGAAAAATACCACAGGCGAATTCATCTAGAATAAATGGAACGAAAATACACAACTGGAATCTAATAATTCGCTCGACATAAAAGCTCAAACGAAGACAGCGTTACCAGACACTCCCCTCACGAAAACAAGAAGATAATCGAGAAGTTACATAACGAATTCGTCTACACCAGGGCTTCCCAACGTGAGGTCCACGGACCTCTTAGGGGTCCGCCGGCTCTTTCTAGGGGGTCCGCGGCCACCTTTCACCAAATCGTGTAAAATAATGAGTAAAATTATCGAATAAAAATGTGAAAATCAAATTCATCAGTATTTTTGTTTCGTGTGAAAAACATGTGTACTTTTACTTCAGGTCGTATCCCCAAGCAGCCTTTGCAGTTCCTAAGTGAGAACGCATACACAGTTTAGTGCCGGAGAATGCGGCTTCTCTGATCGACTGTTTCGCAACAATACGGGGGTCGTTTGTGCGCCGGCTCACGGAGGTAGATGCGCTGAAACATTTTATGCATACGCGGAGTGAGCTTTGTCGACCAATCACAGAGCTCGCTGGCACGTATGCGGCCCCAGGCATCATTAACGTTAAACTTTCTTTGTCAGTGCACTACCTATTTCATAAGTCGATATTTGATCAGTTTGTTACTTCTAACATGGATCGGTGGCTGAAGAAGGGTGCAGTTTCGCCATTGCCTTTACAACAAGGGAAGTTTCCAGCTGAAATGAATGAGGAGGGAGGACGACCAAAGGAAGAACAATCACAAGAAGCTCCACAGCCGGTTTTATTATGTGAAAACGCTCCAAGCACTCCATTGTTTGCGATATCCTGTGGAAGTGGAATAACCAAGAAACGTAAGTACAACGAAAGCTATTTAGAAATTGGCTTTATGGAGACAAAGCAGGGTAAAGCTCAATGTGTAATTTGTGCGCGAGCCCTTCCGAACAGTTCAATGATTCCAGTTGAATTGCGCCGTCATTTTGAAGGTACTCACCCGGATTTCCAGGCTGAAGACATCGATTTCTTCAAAACTAAGAGTACTGAACTAGCTGCTTCTCAGCATTACATGAAAACTCATGCAAAGACAATTAATGAAAATTCATTAAAATCTTCTTTCGTGGTTAGTTATCGAGTGCCAAAAACTGGCAAAGCTCAGACCATTACAGAAAATATAAAGCCGTATGTTTATGATATTGTTTCTTGCACGCTAGATGAAAAGGCAATAAATCTTGTATCTTCAGTGCCTTTATCAAACAGTACTGTCAAGAGACGCATTGTTGACATGTCAAATGACACTCTTGTCTCTCGCATCCAACACAATTCATTTTCTCTGCTGATAGATGAATCCACTGATGTTACAGGATTAGCGATTTTATTGGCTTTTGTCCGTTGTGAATATTCTGGATGTTTTGAGAAGCATCTCTTATTGCGCAGACCACTACCTGCCAAAACAACAGGTGCTGAAATATTCCATCTATTGGATGATTTTTTAAGGACTAATGAAGTTTCATGGTCTAATTGCATAGATGTGTGGACAGAAAGCGCAAAAGGTTAATAGCGTGTAAGACTAGGGATTTATGACCTCAGCAGTTAAGTCCCACAGACTTTATATACATTTGAACATTTTTCTTCGGATTTCACGAAAAACCACACACACACACACACACACACACACACACACACACACACACACACACACACGACTGTTACGAAATGTGCATGCTCTTTAAACAACAGTAGCCAAACAGTGGAATTGAACAGACCACAAGCAGCAGATTGTCAACAGCGAACAGTTTGGACGAGACGTTTATTGCTCTTGGAGGAACGCAGCTCCAACGTGTGAAATGTCAATTACGAAGTAATTTTAATCAGGCTATAACAAAGGGAGTAAATCCAATAGTAAGTGTCTGGATACAGTGGGAATTCAAATTGGGTCATTAATTTCAAGTTGTTTTCGTTCATCTCTAAACAAAAGACTATTGATACTTTGGGGGTGGGGGTGTCTCATTGGAAACGTGGCACTTCCATTGAGCTTTCAGTTCCCATGGATTTCGCTCTGAAATTTAAAGTTACTGTGCTCTTGATTGACTAGGGGTCCGACATCGATTTTCGACTGAAGAAGGGGTCCGCACAGCTGAAAAGGTTGGGGAGCCCTGGTCTAGACCAAACCAAACTTAATGAAACAAAAATCGCACAATCGGAAGCGAATTTTTCCCTTGCCCTATATAGTATATAGCTGAAACGAAGACAGTGATACCGAAAACCACAAACTGAACCGTACGAAGCAATATCGCAGTCTTCTTTAGATGTATGAACGCAGTCATCAATACGAAAAACATAGCCCTACAATGGAAAAGGGCGAAACAAAAATCGAAAACCATCAACGGAAACAAAATACAGTTTTAACTTAAACAACAAATATCGTAGACACGTACTTACCAAGCAAGGTCGACTCCTGTGTAATCTGCTGTAGGTTGGCCACCAAATACACACAAACGCAAACATACAGATAAACACACCTACACACAGAGAAATACACACACACACACACACACACACACACACACACACACACACACACACACACACACACACATACACACACACAGAGAGAGAGAGAGAGAGAGAGAGAGAGAGAGAGAGACACACACACACACACACACACACACACATACACACGAGCAAATATCAATGCCCCCCAAAAAACATTGTATTTATAATTAATAATAGTTTCACTTGCAGTACGATAAGTATAGATAATATTTACTAACTGGTCGCTTACATCATTCGCAAAGTAATCTAATGACGTCATACAGTGACCGTGCCCTTGACCCTATGATACTTGTGATGTTTTTCCCACTAATATGTTTGTGAATCAGTTAATCTATCTCATCAGTGTTACAGATCGAGTGGTACTCTGCAACACATCTATGTGAAATCACTGACTTCATTCCGTTGCACACTGACTCACAACTGCATATACATGCACTAGGCCTTCATGAAGAGGTGAATGACGCAACTAGTCGTTCCTCTCCCCAAATATTCCCAAATGAGAAATCCCCTGCTTCACTTTCTTCTCATTAGACATTTGGTTGAAAAGGACCACACTCTACTATAGGTCGGTCTTGAAACAGCCTGGTTTATTCTTTAGGGTAAAAAGAAATTATAAATAAATCACTATGTTCCAGACTGAAAGCGAAACTTAGGTGAACCAACCTGGAGTTCCAGCGTCGGATGCTCCGCGCTGTGGTAAGTCCACGCCGACACTGCACTGGGACTTCGACGACTGTTCATCTCGAAATCACAGCATCCACTCAAAACTGTAAGATTCCCGAACTTAGTCCACTGCAGCCGCAACTCTTGCAGTTTATCGAGGCCGGGTACTGCGCACTTTTACAGAGCAGAAATATTCAAATGCCGACTAAATGCTGTTTATCGTAGTACTCCAAAAACACGTTACAGTGTCATCAATGCAATGACAGCTTGCGGTGGGTCGATCTACTCCTTTAAAATGGAGTAATTACTGACTTTTCCCCACACTGCTTACCACGCACGAGAGGACAGCGACTGAAGACGGAACGTTACCCGGCAACGTTCAGTCACGTCTCCGGAGAGCCACAGGGATTGTTGCCGCTTCCTTTACGATAATCACACACGTAACTGCAAGTTTCATAAGCATGAATGATCAGGCAGTTTGTGCAAGTATATCTTACAGTCTGTAGCGTAATATTGCGCAAGGCGCTTGGGAGTTCATCGGTTTTCAGTCAAGCAAGCTTACGCAAGCACAGCAAAGTGCGGTTGCCTTAGCGTGTGCACCGATAATGTGCAGGATTCTGCAAGCAAGCCTCAGTTAACGACGCAGTCACCTTTACGGTTTTCACCTGAGCAGGGATTTTACCGCTCCGTGAGAAAATGTTTGAAACTTGACTATTTAAAATGTTCAGTACTTGAATGAAAAATAACTATTTTCAGAGATCGAGAAGGCATTCTTTTAAAAATGTAACGACCATGATTTACGAGCACTTTTGAAAATACTTTCGTTTATTGTAGCGAAAAGCAACAATTATATCCCAAATAAAGTTTTTGGAACTCAAACAGTGTGTAATACGACAAAACTGGGTAAACTGTTCGTGCAGTGCAGTTTAGTTGCTTCAGATCCAAAATAGTGTTTTATAGGATTCTACCATATTATCTTAATGTTAATATTTATTAATTATGACTACAGTACGGAGAAAGAATTGGTAATGAAGGAAAACAGACAAAACAGAAAAAAATTAGAGCAGTGTGGCGAAAATAACAGCAATGTTAAGAATGGACGACACAAAGGAGACGGAGTGTTGAGGGAAGGTTACCATTCATCTTTCTACGTGCAAACGCCTCTTAATCTGTGTCTCAATTTAAAAGACTGTGCCACGTGACCGGGCAGAGCATATTTTATTTTGTTCTTCACTACAGGGTGGTTTTGCCAGCAATACTGCCATAGGTGCTTAAGGCGACTGTATTGGAACTGTTAGGCCGTCACAACCTAACACTTATCTTTATTTCTGTATTATAAAGTTTTTCGCTTCTGTAGGGGCTTTCAAGTGCTGTTTAGGGGCCTAGTAGAATTGGTCTAGTTCGAATTGCGACTAGTAAGCGTTGCCAGTTTGAAAGACGCACACACAACTGCAGCGTTTCATTTGCCATCTGATACAGAATAACGTAGGTAATTTGTTGTTAGGCACTAGATTTTATGTATGATGTGTATTTCCAACTTATTCTCACACGTCTTAATTTATGGAAAACTTTCATTGTCTTATTTATTTCTTCCTTTCAGTACAATATTAAAATTTAAGATTTCACCGCTATCAAAAACCTTCCGCCTTAGGCGGCACAGCATTTTTCAGGAGCCTTAAATCGGAAGCAAACCATGGGAAGGGAAAGAGATTGCTGCATACATTATACTTTACAAAATACAAAACAGTTGATAAAGGAGAAACCCAAAGGGGGGTCAAGGGGTATTTGCGTTCACTCCCCTCACCTCCCCCGCTCCAAACCAATTGTAAAAATCTGTAAACTGAACTCGCATCATGCCCCGCAAAACAGAGGGACGTATTAACTCAGTATCAGTTTGAAGAAAGCTAGAACCTTTAATGTACACTCCTGGAAATGGAAAAAAGAACACATTGACACCGGTGTGTCAGACCCACCATACTTGCTCCGGACACTGCGAGAGGGCTGTACAAGCAATGATCACACGCACGGCACAGCGGACACACCAGGAACCGCGGTGTTGGCCGTCGAATGGCGCTAGCTGCGCAGCATTTGTGCACCGCCGCCGTCAGTGTCAGCCAGTTTGCCGTCGCATACGGAGCTCCATCGCAGTCTTTAACACTGGTAGCATGCCGCGACAGCGTGGACATGAACCGTATGTGCAGTTGACGGACTTTGAGCGGATGCGTATAGTGGGCATGCGGGAGGCCGGGTGGACGTACCGCCGAATTGCTCAACACGTGGGGCGTGAGGTCTCCACAGTACATCGATGTTGTCGCCAGTGGTCGGCGGAAGTTGCACGTGCCCGTCGACCTGGGACCGGACCGCAGCGACGCACGGATGCACGCCAAGACCGAAGGATCCTACACAGTGCCGTAGGGGACCGCACCGCCACTTCCCAGCAAATTAGGGACACTGTTGCTCCTGGGGTATCGGCGAGGACCATTCGCAACCGTCTCCATGAAGCTGGGCTACGGTCCCGCACTCCGTTAGGCCGTCTTCCGCTCACGCCCCAACATCGTGGAGCCCGCCTCCAGTGGTGTCGCGACAGGCGTGAATGGAGGGACGAATGGATACGTGTCGTCTTCAGCGATGAGAGTCGCTTCTGCCTTGGTGCCAATGATGGTCGTATGCGTGTTTGGCGCCGTGCAGGTGAGCGCCAAAATCAGGACTGCATACGACCGAGGCACACAGGGCCAACACCCGGCATCATGGTGTGGGGAGCGATCTCCTACACTGGCCGTACACCTCTGGTGATCGTCGAGGGGACACTGAATAGTGCACGGTACATCCAAAGCGTCATCGAACCCATCGTTCTACCATTCCTAGACCGGCAAGGGAACTTGCTGTTCCAACAGGACAATGCACGTCCGCATGTATCCCGTGCCACCCAACGTGCTCTAGAAGGTGTAAGTCAACTAGCCTGGCCAGCAAGATTTCCGGATCTGTCCCCCATTGAGCATGTTTGGGACTGGATGAAGCGTCGTCTCACGCTGTCTGCACGTCCAGCACGAACGCTGGTCCAGCTGAGGCGCCAGGTGGAAATGGCATGGCAAGCCGTTCCACAGGACTACATCCAGCATCTCTACGATCGTCCCCATGGGAGAATAGCAGCCTGCATTGCTGCGAAAGGTGGATATACACTGTACTAGTGCCGACATTGTGCATGCTCTGTTGCCTGTGTCTATGTGCCTGTGGTTCTGTCAGTGTGATCATGTGATGTATCTGACCCCAGGAATTTGTCAATAAAGTTTCCCCTTCCTGGGACAATGAATTCACGGTGTTCTTATTTCAATTTCCAGGAGTGTATATAGATTAGTACACATACGCCAATTTGGTTTGCTGTGTCAAAACTATTTCCTCATTCAGTGCGAAACTAACATGGTTGGTTGGTTGGTTTGGGGGAGGGGACCAGACAGCGAGGTCATCGGTCCCATCGGATTAGGGAAGATTGGGGTAGGGAGTCGGCCGTGCCCTTTCAAAGGAATCAACCCGGCATTTGCCTGAAGCGATTTAGGGAACTCACGGGAAACCTAAATCACGATGGCCGGATGCGGGTTTGAACCGTTGCCCTCCCGAATGCGAGACCAGTGTGCTAAAGTGCTAACCACTGCGCCACCTCGATCGGTAAAATAACATGAATGCTCCCCATCACCCTATTAAATGCCCAGATAAGAGTGTGCTCTTGCAATTGACGTGGCATACTATCCACGAGTACATCAAGGCACTCTTAGTCCAGATTGTCCCACTCCTCAACGGCAATTCGGCGTAGATACCTCAGCGTGGTGGGTGGGTCACGTCGTCCATAAACAGCCCTTCTCAATCTATCCCAGGCATGTTCGACAGGGTTCATGTCTGGAGAACATGCTGGCTTCTCTAGTAGAGCGATGTCGTTACGTCTAAGGCGTTCAGCCTGACCAGATTGCCTCCAAATACGTCTCTGACGATTGTCTGATGGTAGGCATATGCGACGCTCATCGGTGAAGAGAACGTGATGCCAATCCTGAGCGCTCCATTCGGCAGGTTGTTAAGCCCATTTGTACCGCGCTGCATGGTGTCGTGATTGCAAAGATTGACCTCGCCATGGACGCCGGGAGTGAAGTTGCGCATCATGCAGCCTATTGCGCACAGTCTGAGTCTTAACATGACGTCCTCTGGCTGCACAAAAAGCATCATTCAACATGGTGGCATTGCTGTTACGGTTCCTCCGAGCCATAATCCGTAGGTACCGGTCATCCACTGCATTAGTAGGCATTGGGCAACCGGAGTAAGGTATGTCATCGACCGTTCCTGTCTCTCTGTGTCTCCTCCATGTCCGAACAATATGGCTTTGGTTCACGCCAAGACACCTGGACACTTCCCTTGCTGAGAGCCCTTTCTGGCACAAAGCAACAATGCGGACGCGATCGAACCGCAGAATTGAACGTCTAGCCATGGTTGAACTACAGGCAACACGATCAGTGTACCTTCTTCCTGGTGGAATGAATGGAACTGATCGGCTGTCGGACCCTCTCCGTCTAATAGGCAGTGGTCATGCATGGTTGTTTACATCTTTGGGCGGGTTTAGTGACATCTCTGAACAGTCAGAGGGACTTTGTCTGTGATACAATATCCACAGTCAACTTCTATCTTTAGTAGCTCTGGGAGCCGTGGTGACTCAAAACTTTTTTTTTCTGTCTCTATTTCGAAGACTCTGAGCTCGTCCGCTCAAAGATGGACCCTGGTGGCAGCGAAGGCCGACAGAGGTGATTGATCCCAGTGGTCAAGCAAAGAAGAAGTCACGAGTCAAATGCTAAAAATGTAAAGAATTTGTATTGACTGATTCGTAAAAGGAAAACTCGAATTTCTGCTTTTTGCGGTCTCTACTCTGTTTGGATGGGCTGGGCTACAGATATTCCGAGCGCTGAGCAGTAAAAACATTCCTTAAAAGATGCTGAGTTTTTATTCAAGTGGTTATCCAGGAACATGCTTTCTACCATTTACTCCTGAAAAAAAAAAGCATCTCACTCTCCCTGTGTCTCTTTCTGTGGTCAATGAAGTGGGACCGCAGCAGCACTGGAGCTTCTTAACCGCCTTCAAGACTGAAGTGGTGTCTGAAAATCTGTACCAAGGCAGGGAATCAAACGAGGGTCGCCTGCTTACTAGGCACATGCATTAGCCACTAATCCAGTTTAGCACAGCAGTTAACACTAATGCGCGGGTTATCCTGGCATGCCTCTCTCCTTGATCCAGATTTTCACTGCCACCCCAGTCCACTTTAAATTTCCCCTTAAACACGAACAGAATATCTGTATGAGACCACCAAAGTCTCTGAAATTGTGTCATTTCATTTTTATAACTACCTGCACCTCCTTTTAGGCTTGATGCTGCGGTGCTATTCCAACATATGGAGAGCCTCGGCAATTGCATTCGTGTGTAAGGGGGACTTAAAAGTAGACTGGAGCGGCAGTGAGAATTTGAATAGAGGAGGGAGGCATGACACGGTAGTATGTGCAGTTGTCTGAACTGCTTTACCATGGTGGCTTGGTGTTTACCGCAACTGCCCGGTAAGCAAGAGACCTGGTTTCTATTCCCAGCCTTGGTACAAAATTTTATTCGCCGGTTCAATCTACACACATAAAATCATATCTGTTTGAGACCCGTAAAGTCTCTGAAATTGTGCCATTTCATTTGTGTAAGTATTGAAAGTATCTTTTAAAAATTAATTTCGTTTGATTTTGAACTCGTTCTGGCTTTGTTGGTTCTAACTTTGCTCTTGTTTAGTTTTGGCCGATTTTGTGCACTTCCAACTACTAGAGAAACGACATATGTCTGCCTTTGAGATTACAACACGATTTCTAAAAAAATGTACTTACTTATTACATTCCAAACTTTACTATTAATCTCTTTAATTAAACAAAGTGTTCCCTGTTCGTTAATGATCTGCATAATAATGCTGTTCGTGTAACGGTCGCTGTGCGTAAATAACCGATCCTGAAATGAAAATTACTTGGAAACGCAGTCCTTGCTGCTCTCTGTGCGCCACCCGCAAATTTGTAGCTACAATAGCTGAGAGCTTAGTGGAATGCTCCTGACAGCAAGTAAACTATTCTATACACATCATTGAGTGAGACAGTTCTTTACATAAAAATAACTTTGATAGATATTGTGGTCACTGCCTCGAGACCTCAAAAAAAAAAAAAAAAAGTGAGAGAGAGAGAGAGAGAGAGAGAGAGAGAGAGAGAGAGAGAGAGAAAGGTTCAAATAGCTCTGAGCACTATGGGACTTAACATCTGAGGTCATCAGTCCCCTAGAACTTACAACTACTTAAACCTAACTAACCTAAGATCATCACGCACATGCATGCCCGAGGCAGGATTCGACCCTGCGCCGTAGCGGTCGCGGTTCCAGACTGAAGCAGCCTAGAACCGCTCGGCCGGCCGGCTCGCGAGCCCTCTGCTGCGTGCTTGTCTCACTGCTGCACTTACGGTAGAACTCCTGCACCCCTTGCTGCCCAGCAGTGAAGCCAAAAACAACACACCTTCCAGCAACAGAGTTACTGTGACCAAAGACTGCAAGCGATATAACAAGCGATTCAAAATTGTTGCCTAGCATTTGAGACATACAAAGTACGTACAAATTACAGAAATGCAAGTAACAAATTCCCAATAGACCTGTTTCAGTGCCTGCACCTGGGTATCAGGGTGGCTCACCCATTCACGTTCAACGCTGAGGTGCTATTACAGAACGTGGAGAGCCTCGGAAATTCTGTTCGTGTAAGAGGGAATTTAAAGTAGACTGGGCTGGCAGTGAGAATTTGGATCGAGGAGGGAGGCGTGCCAGGGTAATTTATGCAGTTGTGCCAACTTGGCTTAGTGGTAGCCGGCACGGTATCTCAGCGTGTTCGGTCAGAGAGCCGGTTGGCCTCTGTGATTACAAAACTGAGTGGAAGGATCAACCACCGAACTTGAACAGGATGTCTTGCGACGTCCGCAACGACCAAACACAACGATCAATAACGAACAAAAAAAAAAGTGGCCATACGGCTTCCTAGCAAGCAGGAGACGGGAGTTAGATTCCCGGCCTTGCTACAAATTTTCAGCCATCACTTCCGTCTGTAACAATAAAATAGTATCTGTATTAGACCAGTAAAGGCTCTGAAATTGTCATTTCACCTTCTAGTTGTAGAGTATTCGCTGCTGGACGCCACACGCCATGGGAGAACGTTTTTATCTTACCTGTGCGGTACCTGGCGTCTACTTGCGGCAACTCAAAAGCAAAATACAGGGACCGTCAAAAAATGTATACACACTTTGAAGCGTCATAGAAAATGTATTTCCCATTCTACAATGCTAAATTTCTGGAAATGGAAGGCTTAAAGTCCAATTGGAAAAATAAATGTATTTTGCAAATGTGATTGATGTTCAAACTGGTGGCCTTCAGGATCAATACATTTCTGAGTACGAGTCATCACTGATTCCGTACATCGTACCAAAGTGTCCAATGAGATTTCTGCACACACCGCCTGAATCTCATTCCAAAGTGTGTCCAGGTTACGTGGTTTACGTTTGTACACCTCATCTTTTACTGTGCCGCATAAGAAGAAATCCAGCGGCGTGAGGTCTGGAGAGCGTGCAGGAAACTCGATTGGTCCCCTGCGTCCTATCCACTGGCCTGGCACATTGTGATCCAGGTATACTCGTACGTCTCTATGAGAGTGCGGCGTGGCGCCATCTTGTTGGAAATAAAACTCATCGTTACCGTATAATGCACGAATGGCAGGGAATATGGAGTCAGCAAGCATTGTTAGGTACGTTTCTCCAGTAACAGTACCTTCAAAGCGGAAAGGCCCAATCAGTCCCCTTGCAGACAAACCACACCACACATTTACAACAGGCAAATTCAAAGCCTTTTCAACTGTAATGTGAGGTTTTTCTTCAGCCCAGTACACACAATTGTGCCTGTTGACATTGAGTTTGAATTGGGCTTCATCCCACCAAATTATGCTACCCATAAATCCCGGTTCACGTCTCACCATCTGCTGAACCCATTCACAAAATTCTAATGTGGTGTGGGCACTGTAAGACCTTTGGTACACATACCATCAGATTATTTGACTTGTTGCTCTAACGAAGTAGGTGAGTGTCAACAATATGTCTCGTGGTCTTATCGTGGTGTGTTTATCTTCTGCTGTTAGGTCAGACGATAGAAATGCCACTTGCACGCTTAGAGTAGCAGACTGACGGTGACCAACTTTAAACGGAACTTGATTAATTTTCACACATATTTATTAAAATAATAAAAAGGCATAGATCTTACTTAACTTGATTCTGGATGATGTTTACAATTGACAATCTGAAGTTCCTTTGGTCTTGGTACGTTAATCTTATTCTCACATATCTCTGATACTTGACAAAGTGTCTAGTCATTTATGTTCTTGGCTATGTACAGGAATATGATAATATTTTTAGGCGCAGACTGAAACTTGACTATAGACTGGTACAGACAATTGCGTGCTAACGCAGCCTGACTAATCGGAGGTCTCTACACTCATTATAATACCTCGAGCGTTCAGGTATCACGGCGCGAGTGTGATCCGCGAGGAGAAAAGGTTCTACGTTAACAGCAATCTCATTGGCTGCGTTACATATTAATACGCGGATCGGTGGAAGCAGACTTTGGTCCGTCTCTATGACAGCGCTATCTAGTAGAGCGGAGACGGACGAGCGCTTCGCCTGCGCTGTTGTGCTTAGCGGGGCGCGCTCTATTGGGAAAGTTGTGTATGCGCTGACTACGCGGAACTATGTGCACAACATCTAACCTTCGATCTGAATCGTCGTCACTTAGCTGCTGCACCAGCCTTGGAATATACACACGAAACTTGCCTTTCTTCAGGATGCGTAGCACACTACTAGCACTTGCATTACTCTCACGTGCCGCTTGCCTTGAAGATTTTTTGAGGCGAACGCTGAAACAGTTCCAAGACCGCAGTCGTGGAATCATCACTTGTAGCTGTACGAGGTCGCCCTGATCGACCTTTATGCACATCCCACACTGTTCCATGAATTTCGAATTTGTGTCATAGACGTTTAATTGTTAACCTTGAAGGTGGTTTTGTACCATACTCACTTCTCCGCTGTCTTCGAACCGCAGCTACATTCTCAAACTTCCAGTACCACTTAATAATCTGCTTCCGCGCTTCAAAGCTGAAACACACGTCCGTCATGTTGCAGTTACTTCCTTGCCACCTGTTGAAGAAACATAACATTACTTTCTCACAGATATTTAACCTTGTAGAACGGGAAATAAATTGTCTATGACAGATCAAAGTGTGTATACATTTTTTGATGCAGTCTCTATAGTCAAGTGAGCGGCTCTGAGCTGTGACCCGCCTGGCACATCCTACCGAGAATGCCCCTGGAGGTCATCCGTCTATCCGGCTACGCAGCCTTGCTGCTCGTCTGCCTGGTGGCAGCTCACTGCTTACAAATGGCTACATACTAACATGCTTCATGCAATTCGGATTAAAGTTGTAAATTGAGATAATTGACTACCGAAAATCACTGGTGTTAGTATGAATTACATTTCTCTGTATCGAATAATTATCGCAATCTAACGGGACTTCATATTCTGATGTTATATTGGTCACGGGACTGTTTTGGTAAAAATGGGCACGTAAGATGAGCTACCTGTTCCATAGTGCAAGCGCCTATGACACACAGGTTCTATCCCAGGCTTCATGGTGTGGGGAGTACCGCAAGTCTCTAGAGGAACGGAAGGTTCCAAATGATTGGAAAAGAGCACAGGTAGTCCCAGTCTTCAAAAAGGGTCGTCGAGCAGATGCGCAAAACTATAGACCTATATCTCTGACGTCGATCTGTTGTAGAATTTTAGAACATTTTTTTTTGCTCGATTATCATGTCGTTTTTGGAAACCCAGAATCTACTCTGTAGGAATCAACATGGATTCCGGAAACAGCGATCGTGTGAGACCCAACTCGCTTTATTTGTTCATGAGACCCAGAAATTATTAGATACAGGCTCCCAGGTAGATGCTATTTTCCTAGACTTCCGGAAGGCGTTCGATACAGTTCCGCACTGTCGCCTGATAAACAAAGAAGAGCCTACGGAATATCAGATCAGCTGTGTGGCTGGATTGAAGAGTTTTTAGCAAACAGAACACAGCATGTTGTTATCAATGGAGAGACGTCCACAGACGTTAAAGTAACCTCTGGCGTGCCACAGGGGAGTGTTATGGAACCATTGCTTTTCACAATATATATAAATGACCTAGTAGATAGTGTCGGAAGTTCCATGCGACTTTCCGTGGATGATGCTGTACTATACAGAGAAGTTGCAGCATTAGAAAATTGTAGCGAAATGCAGGAAGATCTGCAGCGGATAGGCACTTGGTGCAGGGAGTGGCAACTGGCCCTTAACATAGACAAATGTAATGTATCGCGAATACATAGAAAAAAGGATCCTTTATTGTGTGATTATATGATAGCGGAACAAACACTGGTAGCAGTTACTTCTTTTAAATATCTGGGAGTGTGCGTGCGGAACGATTTGAAATGGAATGATCATATAAAATTAATTGTTGGTAAGGCGGGTACCAGGTTGACATTCATTGGGAGAGTCCTTAGAAAATGTAGTCCATCAACAAAGGAGGTGGCTTACAAAACACTCGTTCGACCTATACTTGAGTATTGCTCATCAGTGTGGGATCCGTACCAGATCGGGTTGACGGAGGAGATAGAGAAGATCCAAAGAAGAGCGGCGCGTTTCGTCACAGGGTTATTTGGTAACCGTGATAGCGTTACGGAGATGTTTAGCAAACTCAATTGATAGACTCTGCAAGAGAGGCGCTCTGCATCGCGGTGTAGCTTGCTCGCCAGGTTTCGAGAGGGTGCGTTTCTGGATGAGGTATCGAATATACTGGTTCCCCCTACTTATACCTCCCGTGGAAATCATGAATGTAAAATTAGAGAGATTCGAGCGCGCACGGAGGCTTTCAGACAGTCGTTCTTCCCGCGAACCATACGCGACTGGAACGGAAAAGGGAGGTAATGACAGTGGCACGTAAAGTGCCCTCCGCCACACACCGTTGGGTGGCTTGCGGAGTATGAATGTAGATGTAGATGTAGAGTCATCAGACAACTCGCGGCCACATTTTGGTGTTTCTGCAGAGTAAAGTAACCAGTAGCCATGACATTGTTCAGGCTGTCATCCTTGTGCTACCTCCATTTCATGGACTGGAAGGTGATATGCATTTCCAGCACGACGCTGCACGTCCGCATATGGCTGCTGTAACACAGCACGCTCTTCGTGGTGTACAACAGCGCTGGTCAGTAAGACCACCAAATCTCTCACCAGTTGAAATGTTATGGGACAAGGTGAGGTGGAAACAAGTTCTCCAGTGCCTCCAAGAACCTTGCTGAATTGCAACAAAGACGCAATATGTTTGGGATATTCTATATCGTAGGATGCCATTCCGCACCTTTAATGATCACTTGCATAGGAGAATGTACGCCTGTGTCGCCGCCAGAGGGGCGAGGGAGGTACATTGCGTATTCATGCGGTTGTTTGAACACCCTTTGTCGTAACACAAGTGTGTTTCACTTGGTCTGAATTGTTATCATATCCTCCCAGAATGAGGACCTACCTGTCACCTCACTTGTCAATAAACTGACCTTGTTCTTGATTGAGTAGTATTTTTCTGGTGGTGTATAATTTCCATACCAATGTTTTTTTTTGTTCCTTGAAAATTCAATAACGTTTTAAAACATTAACAAAATTCCTGAGAGAAAAGAAAATTCACGTAACGTGACTCTTCAGCTTCTTCTGGTTGACCGAAAAGTCCACGGGTGTACTGCTGGTTCATAGTCTCCAATGGGCGCAATATTTCCGCGATCAGATATGATATGTCAGCATCGTCACTTGAGCTGACAGACTGTTCATCAACGCATCTGACGATGGGGGCACGTCTGATCGCCGAAATATTGCGCCCGTTGCACAATATGAACCGGCAGCTTACCCATGAACTTTCGTTCGTGATAACCATTGCTAACATACGGAGAAACTAAGATCTGGAAACAGATTTCGGCTGACTCGTTCTGAGAAGGGCTGATAATTTACTCAAAATGGTGGCAACCACTAAAAGGTACTCTAGTTTTAAACAGTCGTTCTCTTCATCCACTGAGCCCTAGGGGTACAGTGGTTGAAACTGAGCCACAATAGAAACTGTCTGTCAGCAAAAAGAAGTGGTCACCTCAGCGGGCAAGCAACTCCAGCCTCTTGCCCTCCAACATCGTTGACAACAGTAATGTTTTTTGAAGGATGGAGCTTACAGGAGTACGGTGGCAGCTAAGCAATAAAAGGTTGGTTCAAATGGTTCAAATGGCTCTGAGCACTATGGGACTTAACTGCGGAAGGCATCAGTCTCCTAGAACTTAGAACTACTTAAACCTAACTAACCTAAGGACATCACACACATCCATGCCCGAGGCAGCATTCGAACCTGCGACCGTTGCGGTCGCGCGGTTCCGGTTCCAGACTGTAGCGCCTAGAACCGCACGACCACTCCGGCCGGCCCATAAAAGGTCTTGCTGCCGCCACATCCTGCTCATTCACTTTAAGCTTCGAGAGGGACCGGTAGCTTCGTCACTGTCATGGACATGTCACGCTACAGACATTTGCCGCCTTGCCGTTAGAAGCAGTTTACTGTTCGTCACCTTGAGCAGAACATAGCTCCCTTTGTCATTTTCATCTGCTCTTTACGGCTCCGTAACGTTTCTCCAGATCGATCGTAATTTTGTGTATGGTTTCAGAACAGGTGCTCTGCGTCGTTCGTTACTGCGTGATGTCAGTGAAAGCTGCGATTGGCTATATATTGTGTTTCGCTTAATTCTAATTTCAGAATCCATACAAACTATAAAAATAGATATACGTATGTACGTATGTAGGTAGGTAGGTAGGTAGGTACGTTCCACATCTCCTCCTAAACCACTTTACCCATTTCATCTAAACTTGATACACATATCATTTACAGTATGGAGGGAATCACTGTGGTGAGGGTGAAAAAGCAGTGTAGCGCACAACGCCAGAACATCCATACTTTAGTCATGCAGTATTTGAAAATGAGAGCGTTTAGAGACCTGCAATGAACTTTACACATAATTTCAGACATTTAAGAAATTTTTTCTTGCTGACGACCTCCACAAAATGAGGAAAGGAAAAAAAAAAGTTTATTACTTACCCCATTTCCGCTGTTCATACAGTAAAATTACCACATGAAGTACGGCGTTTTAATTTATTACTTCTATACTATTACCTCACATTTAGTGGACAATAGATACATATGCCATTGAATGCACCTGTAAAATTATGTCTTTGTACAGCATATAGTTTAGGAGAGACGACGTCATAAACGTTGAGGCGTGCGAAAATGAAAACTGCAGGACGAAATTCGCCTTTAAGGCACCTATTGAACTTGATTAATTATTCTAAAAATATTGTGCTTCGCGTGTTTCAAAAATGATTGAAATGGCTCTGAGCACTATGGGAGCTAACATCTGACGTCATCAGTCCCCTAGAACTCAGAACTACTTAAACCTAACTAACCTAAGGACATCACACACATCCATGCCCTAGGCAGGATTCGAACCTGCGACCGTAGCGGTCACGTATTTCCAGGCTAAAGGGCCTAGAACCGCTCGGCCACCACGGGCGGCTCTTTGTGTATTTAAGAACTTATAGACAGATCGACAGTTTCAAGTGTTGCGATGATTATTTGAGACTGCACTGCTGGAAGCAGCACTACGTAATGCAGATTATGTTTATTGAGCTAGAATGTAATGATATGCAAGATATGTAGATATTGGTCTCAGTTAAAGTTCACCCAAGATTGTGCACAGATTCACAAATTACTTCAAAATTTTCTCAACTATTCGTTCGAATCAATTTTTTTCCAATTATTCAGGCAATTATTAATCCATTTCCACATCACTATTACATATACATACGGGGTGGAGAAAAATTGTGTCACGAAATTTTAACCCTCTTTAGCCTTGGCGTCACGCACTCCGATAGGCCGTGGAATTGTCCTGTTGCCTTTCGCCGGTTGACGGGCAGCGCTATGGTTGGAGCGCTACCACCGAAAGTGGGGGCCGCCTTTGGATACATCGCGACATCCGGCAGGCAAAGCATGCGCGGTCATGCGTTGTCCAGAGCCTCCGGCAACGTGGCAATCCCGCGGCCTAGCGCACTGCCTGGCGCCAAGTTTCTGTAGTTTAAGAATTATGCGTTGTCGACCTACACGACATTAGTAATTTTCGTTCCTACTGGCATCGGCTACTCAGGGTTAAAATTTCGTGACACAATTTTTCTACACCCTGTATATGCCTACGGGCTCAAGAGTCGATAAAATGGATAAATTATTGTTGGCACGGCAGGATACTGAATGGATAATCAATTTATAACGCGGCGGCCTGTTAACACCTAGCGCGCCTGACAACTGGGGCAATCTTCTTTCAGTTTCGTGCCTGCGATTGTAAAATGTATGGAAAATACCGGGGTAAGGAAGCGACAATGTGAATAAACTGAAGAGTGAACTGAAGTCTTACCATTCCGTGCAGAAAACGGCAGGGGTAATATTCTTCTAGGTCTTGTCCGCGGCATTAAAGGACAGATACTTGTTATTTCCGGCAAGTGACTTCCTAAAAGCCGTATGACACTGAAAAAAAAAAAATGTTCGGCAGGTTGTTCGAGCGAGTTGCAGTATCCTTCACTATGAGAACAAAGAGTCGGAGTAGACTCCGAATAGCTCTGACGCGGGATATGGAGGAGGGCGTGTCGCGACTATTATAAGATTATTCTGAAACAATTGTGCCGAGAAATGTAGCTTCTCAAGTCAAGACCAAACTTCTAGCGTAATGGCTTCTGCATGAGCTATCACTTTATCCATATCACCTACAGCATGCCCAAGCTTTCAAATCAGGAGACCACCAAGCCAGGTTATACAGTTCCGCCTTATGAATTACAGGCTGCGGCCATGCAGATCCGCTGATTACGGCTTGCACTTTATTTACGAATGACACGAAATTAATGAATAGTCACTGTAACCATCTGCAAACAGATGCAAATTCTCGAGTGAAAATGGACGAAAGTGTCCGTTTTTGCCGGCCGGAGTGGCCGAGCGGGACTTAACTTCTGGGGTCATCAGTCTCCTAGAACTTAAAACTACTTAAACCTAATTGACCTAAGAACATCACGCACATCCATGCCCGAGGCAGGATTCGAACCTGCGACCGTAGCAGTAGCGCGGTTCTGGACTGAAGCGCCTAGAACAGCTCTGCCACAGCGGCCGGCTTTTTCTGTTTAATGACTCTGAAGTACGTTCCGAAGGCAGGACATTACCTTTCTCCAACGGTGCGTCAGTGTCTGTTGTTTCAGCAGGCTGATAAATCCAATCCGGGAAAATATCTGCATCCAGCGGGAAGATTCCAGTTTTACGGAATCCATTTACAGCAGTCGCAATAGAAGCAGCTTTCATGAATGCTGCAACTTGATTGATGATTATCACTCGTCCAGGATGACGCCGAAGCCACTTTCGAACCTCTTGAGAGCAGTAATTACTTAGCGGGGTCATGAATGCAACATACTGGTGCTGCATTCGGTGGGTACAATGTGGGGGGAAGCATAAAAAATGAACATGGTTTTCTCTAGCCATATCAATAAGTTCAATACTCTTTGTGTGTGTTGAATGACCATCCAAGAGCAAAAGAACAGGTTTCTCTGCAATTGGTTTAGAAAATTCAACAAATTGTTCACACCATTTCGGGTATATTTCTTTCTGCATCCATCCGCTAGGGTGATACTCCGCATTAGATCCGGATGGAGCATTATCCAGCAGCTCAGGTTTGGTTCTTTGTCGAGGGAACACAAACATTGTGACATATATATTCCACAAGCGCTCATACAGGCTACAGCAGTCACTCAGATGCCTCTCTCCACAGAAACCAAACCATCAACTTGACCTTTCCCCTCAAGGCAAGCACCATTGATTGCTTATTAGGGACTGTTGTTATTCCTGTCTCATCCACGTTATAGACTTCATCGGCTGCGAAGTTGTACCTATTATAAATTTCTAACAGCAAACCAAAGAACTGCTTCACCACTGCACGTTTAAAGCCCATTGCTCTGGCAAGAGATGCTGGCTCGGCAGAACTTATTTCCGAATTCCTCTTCAAAAACGAATAGAACTAGCATTTACCTACCATCTTCATAGTCTTGACGAAGTTATGCGGCAACTTATTTTTCTCTGCCAGTTCGAAAGCAAGACTCCGCACCTCATCGATGGTCAATCCTAACAATCTGCTTTCCATTAACAGGATATATTCAGCCAGTTCATTCTCCTGCTCCAAATTAATACAAGTTTGTAGCAGCCTAGACCTGAAACAACAACAACAATAATAATAATGATAACTGCAATAGTTTAATTAATTTCTGCTAAGATAATAAATAGGCATACCTTTCTTTGTAGCATCCTCTAAACACATTCCACTCCGGACCTTTCTTACACGTGCTTCCAGAGTAAACTGAGGAACCCCAAAGGACTTTGATGCTTTCAAATAGCCCATTGTTTGGGCCATAACTGCCTCTACAGCTTCTTTCATACTCTCTTGACTCCATTACTGTCTGTCAGTTTTCCTTTTATGGTATAATTTAAGTTAGATCCTGTCAATAATAACAATAATAAATTTTCTAATTGAACAAACTAAATAGGCAATTTGAAAATCGCAAACGGCGATTTTTAAATCAGTTTGATAAAACGGGGTACTAGCCTGTTTTATCAAACTTAGTGGCACCATGTCTTATCCGACAACGCCATGTTAAGAAGAAGTTAATTTAACAGCCCTTGAACGGAACAAACATTTTGAAACACTAAACGATCTGCAGTGCAGACAACTTACATCGTACTTACTTTACAGTCTTCAAAATAGTGTCTTGTAAATATAAACGCACAATTCTCAGTCGACTATTACAACTCAACACTGTAAAAATATATTTTTCCAACGTGAGAACTCCTGGTTGCTCTCAGAATGGTCATCGAGTGGGAAAGAGGTTACTATGGTTAACTGGAGATGGCAGCACATATCAGACGAGAAAAATACGATACCCTGTTTCATCGAACTACCCCGTTTTATCAGACTCTCCCCTACAAATATAGAGCATTTGAATAGTAGGTTTCTTTTCTTGGTTTGAACAACACAATTTGTGGCACTTTTTTTTTAACACGCTGTATAATACACTCCTGGAAATGGAAAAAAGAACACATTGACACCGGTGTGTCAAACCCACCATACTTGCTCCGGACACTGCGAGAGGGCTGTACAAGCAATGATCACACGCATGGCACAGCGGACACACCAGGAACCGCGGTGTTGGCCGTCGAATGGCGCTAGCTGCGCAGCATTTGTGCACCGCCGCCCTCAGTGTCAGCCAGTTTGCCGTGGCATACGGAGCTCCATCGCAGTCTTTAACACTGGTAGCATGCCGCGACAGCGTGGACGTGAACCGTATGTGCAGTTGACGGACTTTGAGCGAGGGCGTATAGTGTGCATGCGGGAGGCCGGGTGCAAGTACCGCCGAATTGCTCAACACTTGGGGCGTGAGGTCTCCACAGTACATCGATGTTGTCGCCAGTGGTCGCCGGAAGGTGCACGTGCCCGTCGACCTGGGACCGGACCGCAGCGACGCACGGATGCACGCCAAGACCGTAGGATCCTACGCAGTGCCGTAGGGGACCGCACCGCCACTTCCCAGCAAATTAGGGACACTGTTGCTCCTGGGGTATCGGCGAGGACCATTCGCAACCGTCTCCATGAAGCTGGGCTACGGTCCCGCACACCGTTAGGCTTTCTTCCGCTCACGCCTCAACATCGTGCAGCCCGCCTCCAGTGGTGTCGCGACAGGCGTGAATGGAGGGACGAATGGAGACGTGTCGTCTTCAGCGATGAGAGTCGCTTCTGACTTGGTACCAATGATGGTCGTATGCGTGTTTGGCGACGTGCAGGTGAGCGCCACAATCAGGACTGCATACGACCGAGGCACACAGGGCCAACACCCGGCATCATGGTGTGGGGAGCGATATCCTACACTGGCCGTACACCTCTGGTGATCGTCGAGGGGACATTGAATAGTGCACGGTACATCCAAACCGTCATCGAACCCATCGTTCTACCATTCCTAGACCGGCAAGGGAACTTGCTGTTCCAACAGGACAATGCACGTCCGCATGTATCCCGTGCCATCCAACGTGCTCTAGAAGGTGTAAGTCAACTACCCTGGTCAGCAAGATCTCCGGATCTGTCCCCCATTGCCGGCCGCGGTGGTCTCGCGGTTCTAGGCGCGCAGTCCGGAACCGTGCGACTGCTACGGTCGAAGGTTCGAATCCTGCCTCGGGCATGGATGTGTGTGATGTCCTTAGGTTAGTTAGGTTTAAGTAGTTCTAAGTTCCAGGGGACTAATGACCACAGCAGTTGAGTCCCATAGTGCTCAGAGCCATTTGAACCATTTTGTCCCCCATTGAGAATGTTTGGGACTGGATGAAGCGTCGTCTCACGCTGTCTGCACGTCCAGCACGAACGCTGGTCCAACTGAGGCGCCAGGTGGAAATGGCATGGCAAGCCGTTCCACAGGACTACATCCAGCATCTCTACGATCGTCTCCATGGGAGAATAGCAGCCTGCATTGCTGCGAAAGGTGGATATACACTGTACTAGTGCCGACATTGTGCATGCTCTGTTGCCTGTGTCTATGTGCCTGTAGTTCTGTCAGTGTGATCATGTGATGTATCTGACCCCAGGAATTTGTCAATAAAGTTTCCCGTTCCTGGGACAATGAATTCACGGTGTTCTTATTTCAATTTCCAGGAGTGTATATCAGGAAGAGTTCTGAGTAAGAAACCGTGGCCGTCATATGATGTACTCCACGCAGCAAAGGGAAAACCAAACAAACAAAATACCTGGCTCAGACTGAAGATATCCGGCCCAAAATTCCTACGTCCGTGTGTATATACTTACACCAGACTGTCACTTGCGCTGATTCTTGTAGTAACATGAAGGCCGTCCTAGACAGATGCTTAGGAACAGCTGGTACCCGAGTAATACTACCGTTGGTGACACCTCACAGTGTGGCTGTCTCTCACGTAGGAACATTTTCACTGCTGGACCTACTTATATCGTGAAATCACAGTACGGAAAACCTTTCACAAGGTCACTGATATGTCATCTACAGCATGTGTGAAAGTAAAACGTGGATAATTGGCAAGGTTGTTCAATGTATCGCTAAATGGTCACTATTTTGAAGGTTCCTTATCTCACTCAACCGAAACGGAACGCTTATAGTATCACTTTGTCGTCCGTCTGTCCGTCCGACTGTTAAGAACCATTTTCTCAGGAACCAGTAGACGTATCAAGGTGAAATTTATGTCACATATTAAGGGCTTATTTCAATAGTGCTACAAGCCCATTACCTCCACTTTTCTGTTTATAATGCTTCTGAAATTAATGAGCCAAACTACCAGAAAGGTAAGTTCACCTATAGCAATAAGCCATATGCTTGAATATTTCTCGAATCTCAACTGCAGATTTTTCAGCACTCATTTAACTTTAGGACTCTGTATCTCAATATGAACAAAAATGGACTTGTACCACTAGTGAAATAAGCCCTTCGTATTATGGTCTACAGTGCCTTTGTGTGTGAAAAACATAAGTTTCTAAACGATTACAGTCAGACGATACGTCCATTTATGTCACGTAATTTGAGAGCCTCTCATCAAAAGTTATAGAGTACGTCCCGTTGACCTAGAACCATGAAATCTGACAAGGGGCAAAGTTTTACAGTACAACTTAAGGGGAAAAAAACCGAAATTCTTAATTTTTGATCACATCCTTCTACTAAAACCTCTTTTCCACAGGAATCGATGGACGCTTATTTTGCCTATATTGGTATCTATAACAGGCATAACTCGTTGAAGTTCGCTATTCCCTGGATTGATGTACTGTCTATACACATAATAACAATATTATGAAAAGATCAGATTGCTATTCACCAATAGCGGAGATGTTGAGTCGGAGACACAACAAAAAGACTACTAAACACGTAAGCTACCTCTTCTGAAAAAGACAGTACACACTCTCACATTCACGCACAGGCAGGTCACACCCAGACACTTCACCATTGTATCTGACAAACTCGACTGCCAGAGACAGTGGTCACGTGTGCCTGAGTCAGATGCTTTGCGTCAAAGTGTGTGTGTATATTGTCTTTTTCAGAAGAGAAAGCTTACGTGTTTCGTAGCCTTTGCGTTGTGTCAGGGACTCAACAACTGTATGGTGAGTAGCAGTCTGGCCTTTTCATAATACTATCATGATATACACTACTGGCCATTAAAATTGCTACACCACGAAGATGACGTGCAACAGACGCGAAATTTAGCCGACAGGAAGAAGATGCTACCATATGCAAATGATTAGCTTTCCACAGCATTCACACAAGGTTGACACCGGTGGCGACACCTACTACGTGCTGACATGAGGAAATTTCCCACCGATTTCTCATACACAAACAGCAGTTGACCGGCGTTACCTGGTGAAACGTTGTAGTGATGCCTCGTGTAAGGAGGAGAAGTGAGTACCATCACGTTTCCGACTTTGATAAAGGTCGGATTGTAGCCTACCGCGATTGCGGCTTATCGTATCGCGACACTGCTGCTGCTCGCGGTGGTCGAGATCCAATGACTGTTAGCAGAATATGGAATCGGTGGGTTCAGGAGGGTAATACGGAACTCCGTGCTGGATCCCAGTGGCCTCGTATCACTAGCAGTCGAGGTGACAGAAATCTTATCCACATGGCTGTAACGGATCGTGCAGCCGCGTCCGATCCCTGAGTCAACAGATGGGGACGTTTGCAAGACAACAACCATCTGCACGAACAGTTCGACGAGGTTTGCAGCAGCATGGACTATCAGCTCGGAGACCACGGCTGCGGTTACCCTTGACGCTACATCACAGACAGAAACGCCTGCGATGGTGTACTCAACGATGAACCTTGGTGCACGAATGGCAAAACGTCATTTTTTTTAGATGAATCCAGGTCTGTTTACAGCATCATGATGGTCGCATCCGTGTTTGGCGACATCGCGGTGAACTCACATTGGAAGCGTGTATTCGTCATTGCCATACTGGTGTATCGCCCGGCGTGATGGTATGTGGTGCCATTGGTTTACATGTCACGGTCACCAGCTGTTCGGACGGACGGCACTTTGAACAGTGAACGTTACATTTCAGATGTGTTACGACCCGTGGCTCTACCTTGCATCCGATCCCTGCGAAACCCTACGTTTCAGCAGGACAATGCACGACCGCATGTTGGAGGTCCTGTACGGGCCTTTATGGATACAGAAAATGTTCGACTGCTGCCGTGGCCAGCACATTCTCCAGCTCTCTCACCAATTGAAAACTTCTGGTCAATGGTGGGCGAGCAACTGTCTCGTCACAATACGCCAGTCACTTCTCTTGATGAACTGTGGCATCGTGCTGAAGCTGCATGGGCACCTGTACATGTACACGCCATCCAAGCTCTGTGACTCAATGCCCAAGCGTATCAAGGCCGTTATTACGGACAGAGGTGGTTGTTCTGGGTATTGATTTCCCAGGATCTGTGCACCCAAATTGCGTGAAAATGTAATCACATGTCAGTTCTGGTATAATATATTTGTCCAATGAATACCCGTTTATCATCTGCATTTCTTCTCGGTGTAGCAATTTTAATGGCCAGTAGTGTACGTAATTAAGTTCGTACGGAACCCTCTGTGTAGCAGTCCCAGTCGCACTTGTAGAAATTTTTTCTTTTCTTTTTCGACCGCATATCTAAGTGAAAAGAAGAACAACTGTTCTCGAATTGTTGAGGAAATTATGAGGCAGTAAGAAGAATATTTTACTCGTTTACGACCCGCACAGGACGAAGGCTGCGAGCGTGCTGCGCTACTTTAAAACTCGGCGTCTTTTGTCGGACAGCGGGGCGTGTTTCGCGGTGGCCGTGCCAGATCTCTACATTCCTGGGTTGCAACGGCGCAGTTGTGCGCACAGTGGCTGCCGGTGGGGTGGGGGCGGCCTCTCTGAAATAGCTGTGATAGCCCTGGCGCGCTGACAATTCGTTAGCGCCGAGACGGACAATCGAGACTCGAGACTCTGCGGACACAGCGCAGCGGAGGCAGTCCCGGGGGCCGCCCCTTCCCACGCCCCCGCCACTGGCAAGCTTCCAGCAGCAGCGGGCAGAGGCGCTGCTGGCGCTCTGAGGCAACCCGGGCCACGGAGAACACCTGCGCAGGGTGTAGTCGCCACTTGCAAAAGCCAAATCTACTACTACATCTTGATACGTACTCCGTACGGTGGGTGACGGAGGGTACCCTGTACCACTAGTGGTCATTTCCTTCCCCGTTCCACCCGCAAATACAGAGAATGAAAACCGACTATCTACATGCCTCCGTATGACCCCTAATTTCTCGTACCTTATCTCCGTGGACCTTACGCGCAATATACAATACAATGCTACACCAAGAATAAATGTAGATAATAAACGGGTATTCATTGATAATAATAAACGGGTATTCATTGAACAAATATATTATACTCGAACTGTCACGTGATTACATTTTCATGCAATTTGGGTGCATTGATCCTGAGAAATCAGTACCCAGAAGAACCATCTCTGGCCGTAATAACGGCCTTGATACACCTGGGCATTGAGTCACAGAGCTTGGATGGCGTGTACAGGTACAGCTGCCCATGCAGCTTCAACACGATACCACAGTCCATCAAGAGAAGTGACTGGCGTATTGTGATGAGCCAGTTGCTCGGCCACCATTGACCAGACGTTTTCAATTGCTGAGAGATCTGAAGAATGTGCTGGTCAGGGCAGCATTCGAACATTTTCTGTATCCAGAAAGGCCTGTATAGGACCTGCAACATGCGGTCGTGCATTATCCTGCTGAAATGTAGGGTTTCGCAGGGATCGAATGAGTGGTAGAGCCACATCTGAAATGTAACGTCCACTGTTCAAAGTGCCATCAATGCGAACAAGAGGTGAGCGAGACGTGTAACCAATGGCACCTCATACCACCACGCCGGGTAATACGCCAGTATGGCGATAACGAATACACGCTTCCAATGTGAGTTCACCGCGATGGCGCCAAACACAGATGCGACCATCATGATGCTGTAAAACGAACCTGGATTCATCCGAAAAAGTGATGTTGAAACGTCCCCTTTGAACAATTATACACGAATGTGCTTAAACTGACACACAATAGTTTTTAGCGCAACGCAATCTGACTTTCAAAAATCCCTACAAAAGAATGGCCCTGACTAACATTAACCTATACATTCCAAAAATCACTTACCTCACAAAAATCTTCGTTACTCAAGCTACTGCAATACAGCGAGCGCCACTACTGCCAGCTAAATAAAAGATTCAAACTACGGAAGGCACTAACTACTGATAGGCACAGTTAGCAAATGAAAGATTTTAATAGAGAACAAACAATGTATTTACCTTTATAGTCATAATATATATATATCAGTTCATGACATCCAGTCTTACAAATTACAAAACTCCGCCATCTCTCTCCCCACGTCCACCACTGCTGGCGGCTCACCTCCAACTGCGCAACGCTACGCGCTGTTAGCATCCAGCTGCCGCTGCCCGACACTACAATGGCAGACAACAATGCAAACCAGCCACAGACTGCACACGGCACAGCCAGTGATTTTTATACGGAGCGCTATGTGGCGTTACCAATAAGAAAACCTAAACAGCCTACTTACATAGCCCCCATGCTCCCCACAAAAAAATTTACAAATTGTTTTGGGCAGTGGCCAATACAGGTTTGAAAATTTTTTTCATAATTACAATAAGAAAGAAATGCACACACTTATCGATACAATGTTGGTCAAAAGCTAAAATACTCTCACAGTCCATAAAGACAGTCCTGATCGTTCATCATAGTAAAATTGGAGTGTTTTTTAAAAGTCTGAGCAATAAAAGAAATTGCACTTGGAAGTAGTGGATTTCTAAGCAGTCTTGAAGAAGTAGTGTTGTCCTTCCAACGGAAAGACAGTGCTGACTCTTGACATGCAGACAGGTAATGGGCCACAGCAGAGTCAATCAACTTTGAAGACTATCGGTAGGTAGGTCATCACAGAGCAGACCCACTGTAGTCCTGGTAGAGATTACGGTATTGGTGGGCCACCAGAGGTGCAGACCCATTGCATTCCTTGTAGAAATAATGGTATTGGTGGGTCATCAAAAGTGCAGACCCACTGTAGTCCTTGGAGAGATGGCCAGCAGCCATCTGTTTGACTGTGCAGGCGCACAATCACCATTGAAGAGTCTTGCAGATAATATAGCAAGTCCATAACCACCACTTGTGCACTCACAAAAATTGTTTTTGAAATGTCCTTACAACCAGTAATGCTGTTATCCAGTCCCTTACTGAATTATGAACACACGTGCAAACACTATCAGTCCCTACTTCTCACATATTGTCCATATACAATGACCAACAGAAACGTGTGCAGTGGAATGTAATTTACAAGTTACTTAATTTGATGAACTGGTGTCAATTACAATTTTATAACATGAAAATACAATAACAAAGGAACAAAATACATCTTTAAAGAACATAACAATACAGAGAACATTTGCAGTAGTACAGGCTTTACAAAAGAATCGAAATAGCAAATACATCAGTGTTACAAAATGACGACGTAAGTACATACATAAAAGATCAGAATAACTTTTGAAACATCAACTTCACACATGAGCATTAAAACAAAACACAATAAATAATGTCTGAACATATTTACTAAGAAAATAACATAGTATTTGAAAAATTCTACAACATAAATCTTATTAGCTAAACACATAAAGACAGGAAAAAGACAAATACACAAGGGTACATAAACACATAGAGGGATAATACGAAAGGAAAGGACAGGGTTTGTTTTACTGCAGTATTTTGCAAACAAAACTTTCTTTACTTCTCGGAGATCTCCCTTCGTTCTTCATTATTTCCAAAAAGTCCTATCTATACCTGCTTTCTGTACTTTTCTTATATAACCTCTCAGTGCATTTCTTCAAATCCATCGCAACTCATTCTCTTATATAGGCTACCCCCTCATAAGCTAACTTAAATCTACTGAGCTCAGATGCTTAACTAAGGGACGAGGCAATGCAGCGGCACAAAACAATTTACACAAACAACAATGATAAAAAAAATGGAAATTGGCAAAAAAGGCAGCAATATCACAACTAATATAAGGCAATGCGCAGCAAACAAGAAAAATAAATCAGTAATAAAATTGGCTTATCCTAGTAATACAAAGTGACATTCAGTAGCACTATGAATGGCAAACAGCCGCAGCAAATGCTATAACTTATACCTAAACATGAAAAAGCTACAAGCAGAAAAAAATAGTACACTAAAGACAACAATGCAGATAAGGGAAAGATATAATCACATCTTAATGGCTATGTAATTAAAGTGGTGCACCACAACTTATTCTATGAAATAAATTACCAAGTACTTCAAAAGAAAATTATGTATGCAGTTCCTGTTACTAGTTCCTTCTTATTGTTCTTTCCTTTCCAAGTGCTCCTTTTTTTTTTTTTTTTTTTTTTTTTTTTTTTGAAGATTGTGGATCATTAAATTATTATTTAACAGATCTGTTGACAGAAAGTTTTCACATTAGCAAATGCATTTACTTTTATTTTATAAAACCAATGTTGTAACACAGCTGGAAAACAGATATCAACTGAAATAAGCAATAATGCAAAGTAAAGAATAAAAACATCATTCAATAGCTATTTGGCATTTCATAAGTCAGAAGAAGTTCTCTCAACTCTCGTAGAAAGACACTTGTCATAATCAGGTGTGCAGATGTAAGAATGTTTCCGAGAAATGAGCGTGTCGTATTTGCGGTGCTTTCTACAAAGGAATGTCAATAGCGAGGATAACGGCATCTTTCTTTCTTTTTTTTTTTTTTTTCTCCACCTGTGCCTCTGACAGGCACACACTAATGGCTTTCTTTTGTCAGGTGGTTGTCGCGCAGCTGGGTGCCCACGACGCATTACATGCAGGTGGTCACTTAACTGTCTTATCGAAATATTTACGACACCAGTTTCCCCTACAGTGGTAGTCTCATATAAAAAAATTCACAGGTCAAGAATTTGCGTTACAAATATGTAGAAACAAAATCCTTTAAATAGAATAGTGTTCAAATAATTTTCGCCACATAGTGATACATTCACGCATATACACTCATTTTATAACTCTTAAAGTACGATTCTCGGTTTTCAACATCCTTTCTCACAAATCAGAGTCCCTAACCACTACTCTTTATTCCTTACCTTATTCGTCGACACTTCTTCAATATTTCATCATAATAAATAAGTAGCATAATCAAATTCCTCAAATAGCATCAGCTTAAACATACCTCAGCAGTATAATTCACATTGTCGTCGTAATAATAACAGCATAACACCTCAGTCAAATTCTCAAAATCGTCGTAGCTTCCTCCAATCATTTCAAAACCTAAAAAAATTCTCTGCTCATGTCAAAAGTGTCATCTACCTCAAACGTACTTTAAAACTCGTGATCCCATACCAAATATGTCATTCATAGCTCTCATAGTATCACAATGTTTCCGAAAAAATATGAACAGTTCACAAAATACAACTTCGTAAGTGTGAAGTTATCCAACTGTGTAATTACGTAAACATCTGTCACTGATGTAGTATAATAAATGTTTGTTTCTCTCAGTTAAATGATCAGATAGCTGTGTAATTTATGTGTTAGATAAATACGGTACCGATGTGTAGAGTTGTATAAGCAAATACCATATTAGCTAGGGCTCCTTGTGCTTGCCAAACACATGGTACACAAAGCAAGCGTGTACCCCCATGACGATTAATGTGATTATATCCTCAGGTGTTACAGATTACAGCAATGGAATGAAATGTATCACAGAAAACCTTTGTATCATTGTACTTAAAATATCTTTAAAAATAAATGTTTTAAGTACAAAATTAATCACTCAAATACGTCTACTGTAGCGATAAACTGTGCGTCTTGTTGCAAGATAATTATGTGGAAGTGTCGTAGTTATCGTCCTCTGCAAGCAAAGGTCTACTGAAGTCAATGTACCTACCTCGTAATAAAGGAAGTGAATTGCTTTGCGTATAAATATCTTAGTTATTACGCTTATTGCCGTGATGAAGACAGTACTATGCTGTAACGTATTGCTGTGGTATGGAAAAGGCTGTCTAATTGTAGCTATACCACAAAAGTTACCACTAAAACATGTTTTACTTTCCAGAAAAATTCAGAAAAACTGTGCTGATATAAAACAGATACACCGCAAAAGCAACAATGTAAATCATGTCACATATTAGTAGCGTCGTGATATAATCGTGTAGCTATCAAAGAAACCAAATGCTAAGTCATCTTTAATCTCACAGAAAGAACTTTAAATCCAGAATTTATTTTCAAGTAAACCAAAATGTTGCATTAAAATCTCATTAGCAGTACTGGTAACTGTTCTAAGTATGTCAGCCTTATAGTCGTTACGTAATCGTGCAACTAACAAGCAAGAATGTACACACACAATAACACTGTGTCGTGTGTTCACTATGACAATGCATTCGTAATTTCTGTTTAAATAAGTTCTCTTGGTTCTTGACTGGATATTTAACTTCAAACATTGTTGCATGTTAACAGATTCTGAGTCTGACAAAGCATACTGGTAACGTGAAATGAAAAATTTTATAGCAAAGACTAAGTTAAAAAGCAGATTATCTTTCAATAAACGGTTTTACATGTGAAATGTGGTGTAAACCTTTACTCTGCCTAGTACGCAGAGTTTCAACTTCAACGCAATTATCATGTGGTATATGTCGGATTCTGTAAGGTCCATTGTAAACTAGAAAGAATTTGTGACTCAAGTGTTTCTTCTTATGTGACAATGGATGAGCCTTAATGAGAACTTTCTGACCAATATATAATTTCTTTGCATTTGCTTTACCATGTAATTTTTTTCTTTTGTCTGCAGCATAATTTATATTTTTAATAGCCAAATCAATTATGTCTTTGTGTCGAAGTTTACGTGTATTCGGAAAAGGTACAAGCTCTCTGATTCTGTTAGGTGGTTCTTTATTCTTCAGTACAAGAACAGGTGGCAAAGCAGTGGAGTCATGAGGCATTTCATTCAGCACGTTTTGAAATAAGTGTAAATATCTGTCCCAATGCTGATGCTTTCTGTGACAATAAAGTCTGCAAAGCTTATTGATTTCTTTCATAATCCGTTCAGACGGGTTACAATGTGGTGAGTACAATGAAATAAAAACAGATTTGATTTTATGGTTACGAAGCATGCGTGACCAAACAGCAGATCTGAATTGCGGTCCGTTATCTGAAATTACTTTACTAACGTGTCCAACTTCACGTAAGAAATTTCTAACAAAGGCGTTGGATACAGACCGTCCAGTGGCTTTACGTAACGGAGTGAAAGAAACAAATTTTGAAGTAAGTTCAACAGCGACTAGAACGTACGAAAATCCATTAGATGTTCTGACAAGCGGTCCCTGGCAGGGTCGCCATATGAAACGTCCCCTTTGAACAATTATACACGAATGTGCTTAAACTGACACACAATAGTTTTTAGCGCAACGCAATCTGACTTTCAAAAATCCCTACAAAAGAATGGCCCTGACTAACATTAACCTATACATTCCAAAAATCACTTACCTCACAAAAATCTTCGTTACTCAAGCTACTGCAATACAGCGAGCGCCACTACTGCCAGCTAAATAAAAGATTCAAACTACGGAAGGCACTAACTACTGATAGGCACAGTTAGCAAATGAAAGATTTTAATAGAGAACAAACAATGTATTTACCTTTATAGTCATAATATATATATATCAGTTCATGACATCCAGTCTTACAAATTACAAAACTCCGCCATCTCTCTCCCCACGTCCACCACTGCTGGCGGCTCACCTCCAACTGCGCAACGCTACGCGCTGTTAGCATCCAGCTGCCGCTGCCCGACACTACAATGGCAGACAACAATGCAAACCAGCCACAGACTGCACACGGCACAGCCAGTGATTTTTATACGGAGCGCTATGTGGCGTTACCAATAAGAAAACCTAAACAGCCTACTTACAATGTTTTGCCATTCGTGCACCCAGGTTCGTTGTTCAGTACACCATCGCAGGCGCTCCTGTATGTGATGCAGCGTCAAGGGTAACCGAAGTCATGGTCTCCGAGCTGATAGTCGATGCTGCTGCAAACGTCGTCGAACTGTTCGTGCAGATGGTTGTTGTCTTGGAAACGTCCTCATCTATTGACTCATGGATCAAGACGCGGCTGCACGATCCGTTATAGCCATGCTGATAAGATGCCTGTCATCTCGACTGGTAGTGATACGAGGCCGTTGGGATCCAGCACGGCGTTCCGCGTTACTATCCTGAACCCACGGATCCATATTCTGTTAACAGTCATTGGATCTCGACCAACGCGAGTAGCAATGTCGCGATACGATAAATCGCAATGGCGATAGGGTACAATCCGACCTTTATCAAAGTCGGAAACGCGATGGTACGAATTTCTCCTCCTCACACGAGGCATCACAACAACGTTTCACCAGGCAACGCCGGTCAACTGCTGTTTGTGTATGAGAAATCGATTGGAAACTTTCCTCATGTCAGCACGTTGTAGGTGTCGCCACCGGCTCCAACCTTGTGTGAATGCTCCGAAAAGCTAATCATTTGCATATCACAGCATCTTCTTTCTGTCGATTAAATTTCGCGTCTGTAGCACGTCATCTTCTTGGTGTAGCAATTTTAAGGGCCAGTAGTGTATTTTGGCGGCGGTAGAATCGTCTCCAGTCATCTTCAAATGCTGGTTCTCTAAATTTTCTCAGTAGTGTTCCTCGAAAAGAACGTCACCTTCCCTCCAGAGATTCCCATATGAGATCCCTAAGCATCTTCATAACGCGTGTGTTCGAATCTACCAGTAATAAATCTAGCAGCCCGCGTCCGAATTGCTTCGATGTCTCCGTTTAATCCTACCTGGTAATGGATCGTTAACACTCGATCAGCACTTACGAATAGGTCGCTCTAGCGTCCTGTATGCGGCCTCCCTTACCGGTGAACCAAACTTTCGCGAAATTCTCGCCGTAAATCGAAGTCGACTACACGCCTTCTCCACCACAATCCTCACATGGTTCAAATGACCCTAAGCACTATGGAACTTAACATCTTAGGTCATCAGTCTGTCATTTTTAATGACTAGTTCTCCAATCTGTCTACTTACAATTGGGTATGAAAAACATACATTTTTAAAAAATGCGCCGGCGGAGTGGCCGAGCAGTTCTAGGCGCTACAGTCTGGAGCCGCGCGCAGGTTCGATTCCTGCCTCGGGCATGGATGTGTGTGATGTCCTTACATTAGTTAGGTTTAAGTAGTTCTAAGTTCTAGGGGACAGATGACCTAAGAAGTCAAGTCCCATAGCGCTCAGAGCCATTTTAAAAAAAAATGCCTCATTACGGAAAAGAATTTTTACTACTCTGTTTTATCAGACTACTTGTATAAAACAGGGTACTACATTATAATGAAAATTTTTAAAAAATTCTATCTACAAACCCTGACAATCACTTCATGTATAAAAATCACATTTAGATGGTTCATCATCATCATCATTAGTGCGGGTGCGCTGTTGATGAACCCATTCACTACACTTATAACACTTCATCCAGCCTTCCTCAGATTTAGAATTGGAGGAAAATTCATTACAATAAACGCAAGCTGTATTATCATCTTCTCCTTCCTCTTCTGGCGGTATGCTATACTTCGGTGCTTTTCCGACTGTCTTTGCTTTCTTCCGTCCAATATTTCTGACTTCAGTAGGCTTAGAACTGTTAGAATGTGTCCCCATTTGAAGTTTCCTTTTGGGAGTCTCCCCCTTTTTCATAGAAGACTTTAATTCTTCCTTATAAGGCGAACTTATAAGAATAGCTGTCTTTCCTCTTCTTCTAACAGATTTTTGTTCCTTTGTTTCAGCTATTAGGTCTGCTTTTATGTCTTTAGGAGAGACGCGGAAAGCTGAAGTTGAAGGTCTAGCCAATCCGGCTGAGAAGACCCTGGTGCGGTTGGAAAAGATGTTTCTCTGTTTCATGAAAAAATGGTTCAAATGGCTGTAAGCACTACTGGACTTAACATCTGAGGTCATCAGTCCCCTAGACTTAGAACTACTTAAACCTACCTAACCTAAGAACATCACACACACAGCCATGCCCGAGACAGGATTCGAACCTGCGACCGCAGCAGCGGCGTAGTTCCGGATTGAAGCGCCTAGAACCGCTCGGCCAAGGCGGCCGGCGTCCTCACGTGCTCGTTCCATTTCATATGGCTTTTTAACGTCACCGCCAGATACTTAAACGACGTGACTGTGTCAAGCAGGACACTATTAATGCTGTACCTGAATAATTACTGGTTTGTTCTTCATACTTATCCCCGTTAATTTTCATTTTTCTACATTTAGGCCTATCTGGTATTCATCACACCAACTAGACATTCTGTCTAAATCATTTTGCGTCCTCCTACGGTCCCTCAACTTCGACACCTTACCGTACACCACAGCATCATCAGCAAACAACGGGCAGATTGCTGCCTACCCTGTCCACCAAATCATTCATGTATACAGAGAATAACAGCGCACCTATCACAATTTCCTGGCGCTCTCCTGACAATACCCTTGTCTCTGATGAACATTTCCCGTCGAGGACAGCATATTGGGTTCTATAACTTAAGAAATCTTCGAGCCACTCCCAGATCTGTCAACCTATTCCATATCCTCGTACCTTTAGTCTTCATTGTGGCACCGTGTCGGGCTTTCGGGAAATCTCGAAATAGGAAATCTGCCTGTTGCCCTTTTTCCATAGGTCGCCGTATAAAGTGTGAGAAAAGGGCAAGCTGCGTTTAGCGCGAGCAATGCTTTCTAATACCGTGCTGATTCGCGGACACAAGTCTCAAGAAAATTTGTTGTATTTGAACAGACAATACGTTCAAGGATTCTGCAGCAAAAAGATGTTCGACATATTGGTCTGTAATTTTGCGGATCCGTTCTTTTCCTCTTTTTAGATACGGGATTCACCTGCACTTGTTTTTGCAGTTGCCTGGGACTTTACCACGGGCGAGAAATCGTGATAAATGCAAGTTAGGTAAGGGGCCAATGCCCTAGAGTATTCTTTATAAAATCGACTTCGGATTTCATCCTCTTTCAGTTGTTTCTCTACGCCTGGGATGCTTGTTACTATTTCGTCCATACGGCAGTCTTTTCGATGGTCAAACGAGATATATTTGTACGAGTGTCCTGCGTGAACAAGTTCTTAAAAGCGAAATTTATAACGTCGGCTTTCGGTTTTCTGTCTTCAACTGCCACACTGGATTGATCAACGAGTGACTGGACGAAAGCTTTAAACCTGCTTAGCGATTTTACACAGGACCAGGATAACGCAGGCCAGCGGAAGAAATGTTTTTCAGTAGCTAGTAGCGTCACTCCTTTTAAAGCAGTCTATTCTCATCTTCCAATAAAACTCGGCAAATAGGGTTAAACTGAAGATAACGCATTCATAGAAGAAAATGAACAGGTACTGTATCTAGGAAGTATATTGAAGAATTGTAGTGCATGAGCAAAAACCTGAAGCACTCCGAAGACATGGGCAGATGTCAATTAACTTTGTACACGTACATATCTTCAATGCGAATGTAAGTGACTGGATTAGTACAACGGCCACCAGAGTGCATTAGCGATGTTCGTGTTTAGTGTTATTACCGGGCCTGGTAGGCTACATCGTTAGCAGAGCGAGGTTTGCGGTCGTAATGAGAAATAACGATTACATTGTTCATAAAACTTGTCTTCACAGAAAAAGTGTTCACATGATACACACAGAAAAAGGAACTGCTACTGAAAGATAGTCCACACTTCGTGGACGGCAATGACCTTACACAGTTTGAAATGGGCCTCATCCCAGGTCTCTAGTTAGCTTGCTGGTCAAATCAAGTAATATCTGCAGTTGTGAGGCATAAGGACGTGGCCGTTGCCAGGTGTTACACTGCGTACGACAATGAGATCTGGCATGGGCCTACTCGTGGTCAATGTTCCGCCACGTCCCATCGCCACAAGAGAGGATCGCCCCCTTTTGCACCAGACAGATCTTGATCCCTTCGCATCTGCGCCTCCCATCCAATTCCCTGCGACATTTTGTGTCATCCCACAACATCGATCAGAGACGAGCAGCAGCCAAACTAGGGATTGGCCGTCCCGTGAGTGTGCTGGCGTTAACACCACAATGCAAACGACAGCACTTGGAATGGCTTCGGACCAATAAGTACAGACTGGTGACAAATGCCGTTGTATTATGTTCAACAATGAATCGCGCGTCTGCAGTACTCAGGCTGTGAGTATGGTAGAGCTCTAAGGAGGGGTCCCATCCCTTCATAGTTTTTGAGACACACAGTAGTGATACTCCTGGCATTATTGTGTGAAGAGCCATCAGTTCTGTCTTCAGGTCATGGCTGGTAGCTACTGTGGAACTCAGACGCCACAATGGTACGTCACAGACATCCTGCGTCCGCCTCTGTTATCTCCCCTGAAATACTATCGTTGTGGTATTTTTCAACAGGACAACACTCGTCTCTGTGAACTGTCTGCCAGTCGTTGAGGTACTCCTGTGGTCAGCAAGATTCCCTCATTTGTCCCCAGCAGAACATATGTAGGACCAGCGCGGACGTCAACTCCATCCAGAGTGCCAGTATCCAAGACAATAAGAATCATTTACAACAGTCGTTGGTAAGCTTCCCCCAGGACATGATGCTACGGCTTTGTGACACTCTATCCAATCGCATCAGTGCACGAATCCAGGCCAGAGGGTGCAATGCGACATTGATTAAAAAAATGGTTCAAATGGCTCTGAGCACTATGAGACTTAACATCTGTGGTCATCAGTCCCCTAGAACTGCTTAAACATAACTAACCTAAGGACATCACACACATCCATGTCCGAGGCTGGATTGGAACCTGCGACCGTAGCGGTCGCGCGGTTCCAGACTGAAGCGCCTAGACCCGCTTGGCCACACCGACAGGCCGATATTGATAACTAGACTCATACTACCAACTGGTTTCTAAATTTCTCTCTGTTTTATAATCACTGAAATAACATCGTATGTTTTTTTAATCCTATAAGTTTCATTCCATTACTTCCTCCGCTTCTGCTTCCCCTTTTGTGTCACGCAGTGCATGTAAAACATACACGAAATATCAATTGAATGTGACTAAATGGATAGTCAACTGAAGACTTTGAGATATGGAGTGGAGAAGGTCGATAAGGATCTCATAATGAGGAAAGCAATGGACTGTGATAAAATGCCATCTGGAACTCTAAAAGTCGTGGAAAATAGAGCGAAATCCAGACTAACCAACCTCATCGACAAGGTGTATGACAGCAGCATTTGATCTGAAGATCTAGTTGTAACTACTGTAATCCCTTTACCAAAGAGCTACAACGTCTAAGAACGTAAAGTTCACAGGACAGCTCATTTCGTGTGGTACCATACTACAGGGTGTTTCACAATGTTTATTCGGTTTCAGATCTGAGTAACCCACAAACTAATCGCGAAATAAAGTTGAACGTCTTACACAAGGTACAACACTTATTCAAGTTTATTTATGAAGCACTACACTGGAGAAACGACGACCATTTGCTGATATACAATACTTGAGGCGTTTTCTCCAGTTTGGACACATCTTTCGTAAGTGCTGGATAAAGTCTGGAAATTTCATCGTGAAGTCAATCCTGTAACTGTGGCAAGCTTCTCAGCCGGTGGGAATACACTCCCGGCTTCAAATAACCCCATAAGTAGAAGTCTGGAACGGTTAAATTAGGTGAGCAAGGTGGCTATTCGACCAAAGCGCGCTTGGAAATTATACGGTTACTGAACGATTGACAGAGAACTTGGAAGGTCTTGTTGAATGTGTAGCACGTCACACCGCCTTGTTGAAGCCAGAGGGCCCGCCTGTAAATTGCTGCGCACACGTTAGAAGTTCTCGGGAGTTCGGACGGTTTTCCGAGAGCCGATTGAGTTTCGATTCGATACACGCAAGTTTCTTATCCAATTCAAGACTGTTCCACGAGGTGGAATCGGATATCGCGCCTGAATCTTGGAATGAATAAGAAAGGCACGTTTCACGCGCACGGCAGATCCGTCGTAGCGAAAATAGGACTCCACCACGAACACGCGATGTTGCTTCGACCAGTACGACATGACTACCGACCTGTATATGGCATGAAACTTGACACTCCGCACTACTACAGACGGCGCCACTGTCGCTGTATCCTGTTTTTAGGGCGCGCTATTCCAAATTCAAATGGTCAGAAACTGTGAAACGCTCTGTGCAAAAGCATTTTAGAAAGTAAAATTGAAGAAAACAAGGGGCGTTTAAAATAAAGGACGACAAGTTGCTATAAGCTGCTTGAGAATGATAGGTCAAATTAACCTTGAAGTTAACGAGGCTAAGCACTTGTGATGATTGGGTAAAGGCTTTCGATAGAGTAGGTTAAAGTATCGTCCTGAACACCTTAAAAGACGTTGGCCTGGCGTTGAAAGACAGAAAACGTATAAACGAAATCTCCGCTAGACAGAAAGGGGCAGCAAGGATTGACGATAGAGAATCTGACGAGACAGGTATAAGAGGTGTTCGACAAAGGTGTTGCTTGTCAGCAACCCTTTTCAGTATTCAGGCTTGGAAACTAACAGACAAAGCATCAGAAAAAGTGGATAGCATGGTACTAGGAGCAGAAAGTTAAAAACAATGAATATGCAAACGATCAAGCAGTGGTGGCCGAATCATGTAAAGAGTTACAATTTATGACGAAGGAGAGGATCGTTGAAGTGGGAAATGAGGATAAGTTTAGGAAGGTCAAAGTGATGAAAATCTGCGAAGTCGTCATCTGTTGCGGACAGGAGTTGAGCGACAGTGAATTGTGGCTGCCTCCTCTGCAACGTCGTAAGTAGGAATACAAGCCTTCTTCACTTGCCTAAAGTTCATACTTTTATTCGCTCTATTATTTCATGAGCGGTTTATTAATGTGATTGCGTATTGTTATTAATTGATTTTTATTTATGGTTTGGTTTAGCGATTCCTTTTTACTGTTTGCTCCTTTTATTTGAGTCCTTTTAATTATGTTTGCGGTGGTTATGAAGTCTATATTGCTTACTGTTCTTCGTAAGTTAAAGGATACGGTAATACCATATGCGTTTCGCAGCAGCACATCTCTTTGAGTCTCCTTGCTGGAACTTCTTCACCTGAAATCGCTAAAGATAATTTATCGCTCTACGGAAGTCGATCGTTACAGCCAAGTGGTATGCTGTGTCATGTATGAAATGTGACGTCCAACTTTAGTTCCTGAAATTAATTAGGTCTTCGGAGAAATATTCTCGACGAATCCCAAAACTGTGTAAAACTGCAGGTTCGCACCATCAAACCACACAACACTTCCGAACGATTTGCTTCTTTATAATCACATAACTCTTTTGAAATGTTTAAGGATTATGAACTCTACACACCTGAAACTCCTTTTGTGCTTTTATATGTATTTATTTTCTTCAGTACCATAAAACATGGATTGCTGCCTTGATGGCGGCTTTCAACAATCTCCTCTCAATCCGACATAGAACATCTCTCTCCCATTGTCCAACATGGAATAATTATTCTTTGCCGTAGCTTAATACAGTCTGTATATCTTTGTTATCGAGTTCGCACAGAGATGCTTAAATTCTACAGAGTATTTATCTTTCGCGCAGGTATTTTACATTTATCGTCGTATTAATAGTCCGTCGCATTTCATTTGAGGCTTCTGCATCATAAAACGCTTCAGTAGGACACGGGAGTGGCACCAAGACGATTGTTATCGTACTAGGAAGTAGTCTGCATTTCAAACGGGTTCTGTATAAGCAGTTTGTTTCCCATATGCACATTATTGAGAGACGTGTCTTAAAACGGACATTACTCTTATTGGTTCGTTGGCCTAATTTCTTCGAGAAACAACTGCTTAGAGCAAACTGATCCGATTACTCTAGCGATATTGTCTCCAGCCAACAGAGATGAATACTGTTTCATTACGTGCGTAGCTGTAGAGAATACAGATTAATTACTCAGCTATGTCTAACACGAATACTATGCCATGGCTAGTTCGAACTGCTTGCTCACCAGTAGAGCAAAGTCCAGTGCTCTCATTCTTCTGTTATCTAACACATTGCCAAAGACACCCAAAATTTCTGCTGCTATGTTCTCATCTACGTCAGTTGTTCCTCCAAACGGAATACAGTTTTCCTGGCAGGCAGCTAGCCGCTGTACGGCATTCATCTCAGCACTGTGACAGTGACATTGAGGCTTCGAGACGCCTTACGACTCCGAGTGCTCCCGTATCGTCACGGCTACCACACTACTGTTCGTACATGTGATGGGCTCTTACACACAGTGCACCAACTGTATGGTGTATGGGTCACGCATCTTTTGATGCTTTGATAATTTCTGCGAAGGTCATTCAATAATTAAAGAGACAAATTAGACTGGGGAAAAAACTGTTAGTAGGGCAAGTTTGGTACTTTTATGGTTTTAAGTTGGCATCACTGACATGAGCCCTGATCAGCTGATGTATCAACATTGTTTTGTTTATAGCCTCAAAAATATATTTCAAGATGGCGAATCCGCTTAGTTGAATAGCCTTCTGTTTTATGGTCAAGGTTATACGAATTGTCCAAGTTTTTACAAGCAGTTCAAAAATGGTCGTGATTCAGTGACTGACGAATACCGTTCTGGGCGACCAGTTGCGGTTTCAACTCCCTCACTTGAAAGCCGAATTGATGACGTTATTCGTGCCGACCACCGTGTGACTGTGGGAATGATAGTTGATAAGGTTCAAGTTAGCGCTGGTACAGTTCATCAGTTCATAACATTATCTACATCTATATCTACATCCGTACTCTGCAAGCCAGCTGACAGTGTATGACGGAGGGTACCATGAGTACCTCCATCGGTTCTCCCATCTATTCCAGTCTCGTATTGTTCGTGATTATCGGTATTCCTCTGTGTTGGCTTTAATCTGTCTGATTTTATCCTCATGGTCTCTTCGCGAGATATACGTAGGAGGGAGCAATATACTGCTTGACTCCTAGGTGAAGATATGTTCTAGAAACTTCAACAAAAGCCCGTACCGAGCTACTGAGCGTCTCTCTTTCAGAGTGTTCCACTGGAGTTTACCTATCATCTCCGTAAAGCTTTCGCGATTACTAAATGATCCTGTAACGAAGCGCACTGCTCTCCGTTGGATCTTCTCCATCTTTTCTATCAACCCTATCTGGTACGGATCCCACACCGGTCAGCAGTGGGCTGACAAGTGTACTGTAACCAACTTCCTTTGTTTTCGGATTGCACTTCCTTAGGAGTCTTCCAATGGATCATCTGCTTTACCGACGATTATTTTCATTATCTGTAACAAGCTGAAGTACCGCAAAACATGTGCAAGATGGGTACCAAACGAGTTGACGTGGCTACTCAAGGAAACAAGGTTGAGAGTGTGCACAGAGCTAAAGGAACATTATGAAAGGCAAGGCGAGCACTTCCTCAACAGAATTTTAACTTGTGATGAAACTTGGGTTAACTATTATTAGCCATAATCAAAAAGACAAAGCATCGAGTGGAAGCACACCAACTCACCTGTCAAGAAAAATTTCAAAAGCCAAGCGTCAGCAGGAAGAGTCATGCTGACGGTGTTTTGGGATGCTGAAGGTCCAGTTTTTTGTGATTATCTCGAAGAGCAGCGTACAATGAACAGCCATTACTACTCAGATTTTCTTTTAAACAAGGAAAGCCAGCCATGAGAGAGAGAGAGACGTCGTGGATATGAGAGGAGAGGTGTGATTCTCCAGGAAGACAACACACGTCCTCATGTTGCTCAACGAACCGGTGAAACCATCGACAAAATGGGCTGAGAAGTATTGCCTCATCCCCTTTACAGTCGTAAATTAGCACCTAGTGATTTCCATTTGTTTGGTGCACTGATGAAGGCATTACATGGGAAGAGGTTTCAGGACAACAAGGACATGATGAAGTTTGAGGGAAATTGATTCAAATATCATGATAAAGAGTTCTTTGCAGCCCAAATAAAAAAGCCTGAAGCCCATTGCAATAAGTGCATAAATGTTCAAGGGGATTTAAGTTGAAAAGTAGAAAAAGTACTCTTTTGTAAAAATAAGTATTGAATGCCCTAGTACAAACTTCCACCTGCGATTCGAATGATTTTCACATTCGTGTGGCCTTGACAATACGTCAATGTTTAATCCGGCAGCCGCGCATTTGTTACTCAAAGTGGGCAACAAGCTGGGCCATGGGCGCACCCCGTTCCCCTTTCTATGTTGGTCACCTATGTTTGCTCATCTGAACCACTTTCTACTGATCCTGTGTAATACAGGTTGACTCAAAAGAATGGGAAATTTTGGAACGTATTGTGGCAACGGTGCGAGATTTTTTTTTAATGGTTGGTGGTAAATCCAGCGTTATCAACTTTGCCGGGTTTGCTGCTTATGTGGATTTAGGGTAAAGGGGTACGCTTCTTTATTTATTACTCATATAAGACCGGAGTTGGGCTCGAATTTGAGTCCATCATGCTTTTTTGCTGGGCGTGCTTCGTTGAAGGTGGTATGTAGCTGCATAGAATGGTGATGGAATACCGCTTACCTTAGATGTGAAATATAGACCGTAGGATCCAAGACTTGTGCCACCTCTCCGGTTGGACTGTTCCTACTGTCTGCAACAGCCTTGTTACGTCGCGTAAGTTGTCGTTTGTGTGAACATTCTCTGTGTTTTGTCTTTGACTTTTTGCTGCAGGTTCTTTCCCTGTATTGCGTCGCGAAGCTCCGCTGTGCGTACCCACCAGAGGGCTCTCAGTGCCATCTGTAGATAAGGCAATTCCATACATGAATTTTTTCATCATTACTAGCTTTTCTACAGGAGCGTGTATACAATGTAAATGGCATATTACTATATACATAACTAGGTCTAGTTTGGGTCTTCGGGTCGATACCACAATGCCATGTTTTGTAGGCGATCACATCTCGGTCGGCGAACGATTCCAGTCCAGGCAGGGAAGCGTTTTCACAACGGACAATGGCTAGTGTAAACCAACCACTACCAGAATTTCCAGTAGCGACGTCCAAAGTAAAGTGACCCAGAATTCGTTGTACACGTCGTCCTCCAAAATGTCGAACGACAGAGCGACGTATGTTCGACTATTGCTTTGTAAAGCCGTATCTTCGTGCCGGTGTTCAGGTGAGTGCTCTTGAAGAACGATACCATTGTTTGAAGCATTCGTAGTTCAGCTTTTTCCTTCTCTGCCTAGTGGTGTGAGAAGATTTTTCTAATCCAAATGGACTCCTAAGTGTTTCACTACTGGGGTCCACGGGGTAGATTGAGTGTTGCTTATGATCCGCGTGTTCGGGACTGTCTTCCGTTTCGTGAAAAGTATGGACACCGTATTCGTCGGGCTGATAGTGATTTTACTCTTCAGGGCCCACTGTTCCATCAGATCGATTTTACGCTTCATCCGTGTGATGAGGTGGTCCAAGTTCCTCCCAGTGGCGAGGAAGGCAGTGTCGTCGGCGTAGATACCGAATGATACCTGTCGTACAACCGGCATATCATTTACACGAATACTGAACACTGTGGGAGAGATGACAGTACCCTGTAGTATGCCGGCCACGAAAAGTTTCTTCCCAGAGTTTTTGTCTGCTATTAGAACGTAGAGTTGCTGCTCTTGAAGATAACTGCCAATCGTTAAAAAAAATGTTCAAATGGCTCTGAACACTATGGGACTTAACATCTGAGGTCATCAATCAACTTGAACGTAGAACTACTTAAACCAACGGCAAGGTCCATGGTTCATGTGGGTAGGAATAGAACTTAGAACTACTTAAACCTAACTAACGTAAGGACATCACACACATCCATGCCCGAGGCATGATTCGAACCTGCGACCGTAGCGGTTGCACGGTTCCAGACTCAAGCGCCTAGAAACGCTCATCCACGACTGCCAGCTGTCAATCGTTTTAACACAACAGTCTGGTATCGGTGTGTCCTGGTGAAATTTTGAGGATGAGATGGACTGGCTATACTATATCCACCGGTTTTTCCAGATCTAAAAACAGTCCAGTTGTCATCTTGCGCTTATTGAAGTTATCCTGTGTAGCTTTAGTAATGCGTAGGAGGTGGAGTTCAGCTGACAAGCGGCTCTCAAAACGAAATTGTTCAGGGCGGATAACCTCATGTTGAGTTAGATCGGCGTTACTTCTGTTGAGCAGAATTCTTTCAAATATTTCTCCCCAAAGCCGGTACAAGAAAGAAGCAATTTGCAGGGAGACCGCGAACCGCTCGTACGGGAGACAATATCGAGGCTGAGTTTGCTTCAGTAAGAAGCTTTGTTCGTCTTCTGCAGTTGCATCGTTCGTGTGTCTACAAATAGTAAAAGTCGATTTAATGTTCCAGCCGTACAAGCTGACGATTGTTCACAACTTCAGCCAAACAATCTGCTAATGCTTAGACAAATTGCTGAATGCACGTTAACGAAAGTGCACGACGAAGACAATTTCATTGACGATCTGTGGATGTGGGACGAAGCTCACTTCCACCTCAGTGGCTTTGTCAAAAGAAAGAATTTTCACTATTGGTCTCAAATTCACGTCAGCTGCATTAGTGACCTCTGCACGGCAGCAAGGTTACTGCATGGTGAGCCATGTCATCGAGTGGCGTTATAGGCCCCTACTTCTTTAAATATGCAGATGGGTGCGCAATCACTGTAACATGTGTTCGGTACTTTGTCGTGATGGAACAACAGCTCCAAGGAACTGACTCGAAAGAGTTCGAAGGAAACATTTCTGGAATACTAAAATCTTTTGGGTACTTAGTAAGTTTGCTGACAGAAAATGGAAACTGTATGGAGGGAAATATAAGGAGAATATGTATCGGTAAAAGAGCTTCTGAGAAAGTGAAAGGTCTGTTAACACGGAAAATAATTCCGACAGAATTAAAAAAAGGATTTGCGAAATACTTTATCTGGTGTGTAGTATTGTACAGCAGGAAATTATATGCAGCCCAAAATAACGAGGAAAAATGCTTGAATAGCTCTGAAATGTGGTGGCAGAGAAAGTGTTAAATGTGCAAAAAAAAAATACAAGAGGATATAATGGGAATGAGGAAAACATTTTGGCTAGCACAGACGACGAGAAGGCGTTGCCTGCAATAAATAGTCATTAAAAGAAAGACTGCAAGGAAGAGAGGGAGGGGGAAGGAGACATCGAATTTTAGATGACATTAAAAGAGAATAAAGTTCCTAGCAGATGAAGGAAGAGGCATAAGACAAAGGAATATGGAAGTGTCCGGGTGATAACTGCCATAACACAGTCACATCGAACAAGAAGAACAACAACAGCCACATAGTTTCCTGGAATTAATCCATACCTGACATCACGCTGTGACAGAAGAGCACCGAACTCCTTTAAACTAGATAATATCACGGCCTAATGCATAATGAGGTATTTCGAATACAATGCCCTCCACCAAACCAGTCACAATCGATTACGAAAACACAGGTCCTGTGAAACCCAAATCGCACTTTCTTTCATATGACACCTTGAAAGCAGTGGGTCAAGGTAGTCAGATATCAAGCGAAATTTGTCACTGGAATCAGGATTTTTTGGCAGGGAAGGCACAGCATGTTTGTCTTGGACGGAGCGTCATCGACAGATGAAGAAGTAACTATAGATGTGCCCCTCGGGAACGTGTTGGCACCCTTGCTGCTCATGTTTATGTGAGGCTTAGCACGTAGTCGGCGTTCCAAAACATCTCAGAGGCGTTCTATAGGATTGTCAGGACTCTGTGCACGCCAGTCCATTACGGGGATGTTATTGTCGTGTAACCATTCCTCCACAGGCCCTGCATCATGAACAGCTGCTCGATCGTGTTGAAAGATAGAATCGCCGTCCCTGCATTACTCTTCAACAGTGGGAAGAGAGATGGTGATTATCATTGTAGGCCTGCGCTGTGATAGTGCCACGCAAAACAACAAGGGGTGCAAGCCCCCTCCACGATAAACATGACAACACCATGCCACCACCGTCTCCGAATTTTTCTGTTGGCACTCACTACACACGCTGGCAGATAACGTTCACCAGGCCTTCGCCATACCCACACCCTGCCATCGGATCGTCATATTGTGTACCGCGATTCGTCACTCCACACAACGTTTTTCCAGTGTTCAATCGACCAATGTTTACGCTCCTTACACCAAGCGAGGCGTCGGTTGGCATTTACCGGCTTGATGTATGGCTTACGAGCAGCCGCTCGACCATGAAATCCAAGTTTACTCACTTCTTGCAGTGGATCTTGATGCAGTTTCGATGACCTGTGTGATGGTCTAGCTACATGTCTGCCTATTACACATTACGAACCTCTTCAACTGTCGGCGGTTTCTCTCAGAGAACAGACGAGGTCGGCCAGTACGCTTTCGTGCTGTACGTGATACTTCACGTTTCCACTTCACTATCACATCGACGACAGTGGAACTAGTCATGTTTAGGAGTGTGGAAAATTGTTCTTCAAATGGTTAAAATCGCTCTGAGCACTATGGGACTTAACTTCTGAGGTCATCAGTCCCCTAGAACTTGTTGTTGTTGTTGTTGTTGTCTTCAGTCCTGCTCTCCATGCTACTCTATCCTGTGCAAGCATCTTCATCTCCCAGTACCTACTGCAGCCTACATCCTTCTGAATCTGCTTAGTGTATTCATCTCTTGGTCTCCCTCTACGAGTTTTACCCACCACACTCCCCTCCAATGCTACATTTGTGATCCCTTGATGCCTCAGAACATGTCCTACCAACCGGTCGTTTCTTCTTGTCAAGTTGTGCCACAAACTCCTCTTCTCCCCAATTCTATTCAATACCTCCTCATTAGTTACGCGGTCGACCCATCTAATCTTCAGCATTCTTCTGTAGCACCACATTTCGAAAGCTTCTATTCTCTTCTTGTCCAAACTATTTATCGTCCATGTTTCACTTCCATATGGCTACACTCCATACAAATACTTTCAGAAACGACTTCCTGACACTTAAATCTATACTCGATGTTAACAAATTTCTCTTCTTCAGAAACGCTTTCCTTGCCATTACCAGTCTACATTTTATATCCTCTCTACTTCGACCATCATCAGTGATTTTGCTCCCCAAATAGCTAATCTCCTTCACTACTTTAAGCGTCTCATTTCCTAATCTAATTCCCTCAGCATCACCCGACTTAATTCGACTACATTCCATTATCCTCGTTTTGCTTTTGTTGATGTTCATCTTATATCCTCCTTTCAAAATACTGTCCATTCCGTTCATTGCTCTTCCAAGTCCTTTGCTGTCTCTGACAGAATTACAATGTCATCGGCGAACCTCAACATTTTTATTTCTTCTCCGTGTATTTTAATACCTAATCCGAATTTTTCTTTTGTTTCCTTTACTACTTGCTCAATATACAGATTGAATAACATCGGTGACAGGCTACAACCCTGTCTCACTCCCTTCCCAACCGCTGTTTCCCTTTCTTGCCCCTCGACTCTTATAACTGCCATCTGGTTTCTGTGCAAATTGTAAATAGCCTTTCGCTCCCTGTATTTTAACCCTGCCACCTTTAGAATTTGAAAGAGAGTATTCCAGTCAACATTGTCAAAAGCTTTCTCTAAGTATACAAATGTTAGAAGCGCAGGTTTGCCTTTCCTTGATCTATTTTTTAAGATAAGTCGTAGGGTCAGTATTGCCTCACGTGTTCCAACATTTCTGCCGAATCCAAACTGATCTTCCCAGAGGTCGGCTTCTACCAGTTTTTCCATTCGTCTGTAAAGAATTCGCGTTAGTATTTTGGAGCTGTGACGTATTAATCTGATAGTTGGGTAATTTTCACATCTTTCAACACCTGCTTTCTTTGGGATTGGAATTATCATATTCTTCTTGAAGTCTGAGGGTATTTCACCTGTCTCATACATCTTGCTCATCAGATAGTAGAGTTTTGTCAGGACTGGTTCTCCCAAGGCCGTCAGTAGTTCCAACGGAATGTTGTCTACTCCCGGGGCCTTGTTTCGACTCAGGTCTTTCAGTGCTCTGTCAAATTCTTCACGCAGTATCGTATCTCCCATTTCATCTTAATCTACATCCTCTACAATTTCCATAATATTGTCCTCAAGTATATCGCCCTTGTATAGTCCCTCTACATACTCCTTCCACCTTTCTGCTTTCCCTTCTTTGCTTAGAACTGGGTTTCCATCTGAGCTCTTGATATTCATACAAGTGGCTCTCTTTTCTCCAAAGGTCTCTTTAATTTTCCTGTAGGCAGTATCTATCTTACCCCTAGTGAGATAAGCCTCTACATCCTTACATTTGTCATCTAGCCATCCCTGCTTAGCCATTTTGCACTTCCTCTCAATCTCATTTTTGAGACGTTTGTATTCCTTTTTGCTTGCTTCATTTACTGCGTTTTTATATTTTCTCCTTTCATCAATTAAATTCAATATTTCTTGTGTTAACCAAGGATTTCTACTAGCCCTTGTCTTTTTACCTACTTGATCCTCTGCCGCCTTCACTACTTCATCCCTCAGAGCTATCCATTCTTCTTCTACTGTATTTCTTTCCCCCATTCCTGTCAATTGTTCCCTTATACTCTCCCTGAAACTCTGTACAACCTCTGGTTTAGTCAGTTTATCCAGGTCCCATCTGCTTAAATTGCCACCTTTTTGCAGTTTCTTCAGTGTTAATCTACATCTACATGACTACTCTGCAATTCACATTTAAGTGCTTGGCAGAGGGTTCATCGAACCACAATCATACTATCTCTCTACTATTCCACTCCCGAACAGCGAGCGGGAAAAACGAACACCTAAACCTTTCTGTTCGAGCTCTGATTTCTCTTATTTTATTTTGATGATCATTCCTACCTATGTAGGTTGGGCTCAACAAAATATTTTCGCATTCGGAAGAGAAAGTTGGTGACTGAAATTTCGTAAAAAGGTCTCGCCGCGACGAAAAACGTCTATGCTGTAATGACTTCCATCCCAACTCGTGTATCATATCTGCCACACTCTCTCCCCTATAACGCGATAATACAAAACGAGCTGCCCTTTTTTGCACCCTTTCGATGTCCTCCGTCAATCCCACCTGGTAAGGATCCCACACCGCGCAGCAATATTCTAACAGAGGACGAACGAGTGTAGTGTAAGCTGTCTCTTTAGTGGACTTGTTGCATCTGCTAAGTGTCCTGCCAATGAAACGCAACCTTTGGCTCGCCTTTCCGACAATATTATCTATGTGGTCCTTCCAACTGAAGTTGTTCGTAATTTTAACACCCAGGTACTTATTTGAATTGACAGCCTTGAGAATTGTACAATTTATCGAGTAATCGAATTCCAACGGATTTCTTTTGGAACTCATGTGGATCATCTCACACTTTTCGTTATTTAGCGTCAACTGCCACCTGACACACCATACAGCAAATCTTTTCTAAATCGCTTTGCTGCTGATACTGGTCTTCGGATGACCTTACTAGACGGTAAATTACAGCATCATCTGCGAACAGTCTAAGAAAACTGCTCAGATTGTCACCCAGGTCATTTATATAAATCAGGAACAGTAGAGGTCCCAGGACGCTTCCCTGGGGAACACCTGATATCACTTCAGTTTTACTCGATGATTTGCCGTCTATTACTACGAACTGCGACCTTCCTGACAGGAAATCACGAATCCAGTCGTACAACTGAGACGATACCCCATAGCTCCGCAGCTTGATTAGAAGTCGCTTGTGAGGAACGGTGTCAAAAGCTTTCCGGAAATCTAGAAATACGGAATCAACTTGAGATCCCCTGTCGATAGCGGCCATTACTTCGTGCGAATAAAGAGCTAGCTGCGTTGCACAAGAGCGATGTTTTCTGAAGCCATGCTGATTACGTGTCAATAGATCGTTCCCTTCGAGGTGATTCATAATGTTTGAATACAGTATATGCTCCAAAACCCTACTGCAAACCGACGTCAATGATATAGGTCTGTAGTTAAATGGATTACTCCTACTACCCTTCTTGAACACTGGTGCGACCTGCGCAATTTTCCAATCTGTAGGTACAGATCCATCGGTGAGCGAGCGGTTGTATATGAGTGCTAAGTAGGGAGCTATAGTATCAGCGTAATCTGAAAGGAACCTAATCGGTATACAATCTGGACCTGAAGACTTGCCAGTATCAAGCGATTTGAGTTGCTTCGCAACCCCTAAGGTATCTACTTCTAAGAAACTCATGCTAGCAGATGTTCGTGTTTCAAATTCTGGAATATTCCATTCGTCTTCCCTGGTGAAGGAATTTCGGAAAACTGCGTTCAATAACTCCGCTTTAGCGGCACAGTCGTCGGTAACAGTACCATCGGCACTGCGCAGCGAAGGTATTGACTGCGTCTTGCCGCTTGTGTACTTTACATACGACCAGAATTTCTTCGGATTTTCTACCAAATTTCGAGATAATGTTTCGTTGTGGAACCTATTAAAGGCATCTCGCATCGAAGTACGTGCCAAATTTCGCGCGTCTGTAAATTTTAGCCCATCTTCGGGATTTCGCGTTCTTCTGAACTTCGCATGCTTTTTCCGTTGCCTCTGCAACAGCGTTCGGACCTTTTTTGTGTACCACGGGGGATCCGTTCCATCTCTTACCAATTTATGAGGTATGAATCTCTCAATTGCTGTTGCTACTATATCTTTGAATTTGAGCCACATCTCGTCTACATTCGCATAGTCAGTTCGGAAGGAATGGAAATTGTCTTTTAGGAAGGCTTCTAGTGGCACTTTATCCGCAGTTCATAACCAATAGATTGTGATCAGAGTCCACATCTGCCTCTGGAAATGTCTTACAATTTAAAACCTGGTTCCTAAATCTCTGTCTTACCATTATATAATACCTTCTAGTATCTCCAGGATTCTTCCTTGTATACAATCTTCTTTTATGATTCTTGAACCAAGTGTTAGCTATGATTAAGGTATGCTCTGTGCAAAATTCTACCAGACGTCTTCCTCTTTCATTTCTCTCCCCCAATCCATATTCACCCACTATTTTTCCTTCTCTCCCTTTTCCTACTACCGAATTCCAGTCACCCATGACTATTAAATTTTCGTCTCCCTTCACTACCTGAATAATTTCTTTTATCTCATGATACATTTCATTAATTTCTTCATCATCTGCAGAGCCAGTTGGCATTGGCCACAATAATGCGTTCACTATGCTGTTTGTAGTAGCTTACCCGCACTCCTATTTTTTTATTCATTATTAAACCTACTTCTGCATTACCCCTATTTCATTTTGTATTTATAACCCTGTATTCACCTGACCAAAAGTCTTGTTCAATGAGATAACATTGAATGTCTTGGACATGGATCTGGTCTTTGATGAAGCCTGATTTCACCTAAGTGGTTATGTCAACTAGAGGAATCACAAATTCTGGATAGCGGAGAATCCGCTTTACTTCCAGGGAACACCATTACATGATCTGAAGGTTGGGATTTGGTGTGCAGTGTCTGCACGCGGCATTGTTAGTCCTACTTTCTTTCATCAGATTCTGTCTCCGGTGCGTTACATTGGCAATATTTTGAAACCATTTTGACCTAAAATAACTTCCAATACGATGGAACAACTGCCCTTACAAAATGGCTCTGAGCACCATGGGACTTAACATCTATGGTCAGCAGTCCCCTAGAACTTAGAACTACTTAAACCTAACTAACCTAAGGACATCACACACATCCATGCCCGAGTCAGGATTCGAACCTGCGACCGTAGCAGTCGCGCGGCTCCGGACTGCGAACTGCCCTTACAGCCGGCCGAATCTTGGAGCACATTTACACGATCTTCACACCTGAGAGAGTTGCTAGCAGGAATTAAGTCTGGTCGCTACCCTAGCTGGCGTCCCATGTCACCTGATCTTCCAGTGTGTGATTACGTTTTGTGGGGTGTCCTCAAGTCAAAGGTGTATCGCAACAACCGTCATAGCGTTCAAGAGCCGCAGCAGAACATTTCGTGTGAGACCGCAGCAGCTTCAGCAGGCCAGCTTCGATCCGCCTTCAGAAACTCGCTGACCAGGCCGCAGAAGGGTCAAGAGATGAATGGTGGTTAGTTTAACATCTGCTACAGTCACCTTTGCACTGTATTTCCTTGCCTCTGCTGTATTTATCTGCATCCTGGAACTCTCTTCTCTGGACCACTTTCATGTGCCCCACCCTTTATAAGAATGTGAAACATTGGGTTCACTGTCATGCATCATCCTCCACACAGTCCCGACTTGGCACCACCAGATTTCATCTGTTTCCAAAACGTAAAGACACATTCACACATTCACTTTGGTAGTGATGAAACATTGCAAGTAGAGGTGAGCCTGTGGCTCTGTCAACACAGTGCTGCTATCAACAAACTAGTCTCTCATTGGGAGACACGTCTATCGTTGCAGATCTCGGTTCATTGTGAAGATACTAGGAAAATGTAGTCAGTCTACAAAGGATATTGCTTGTAAAGTTCTTGTGCGACATATCCTAGAATATTGCTCACGTGTCTGGAACACATACCAAATGGGACTAACACGGGATACAGTATGCATACAAAGGAGGGCAGCATGAATGGTCACAGTTTTCTATTATCCTTGGGTGACCTTTATGGAATGAGAAATAAACTGAAATGACAGACATAAGACGCTGAGACATAATAGGCATATTCATTAATCAGTATGCCTGTGGAGTATGCTGACAAATATAATAGGTGAAAATATGGCAGTGTAATTAGAATGTGAAATTTTTCCTTTTTCGACGTCAGTGTGCTGTTTGTCGCTTGGTGACGCGTGCTTATTTCTTTCCCGAAGTGACTGTTAGTGTAGAGGGTTAACAAGGTTGAAGTTTTCCGTACGAAACGCAATGGGAATTGAGAAGAAAGATCGTGCACTGCTGGTAAAGATGTTTTATAGGAACAGCAACAATAGCAGCACTGCATTGCGGGAAATCGTCAACAGAAACAACAGTGTCAGTAAATGGACTAAAGAATATGATCAAGAAGTTTTTATAAACAGGTGTAGTAGGGAGAGGGAGGCGGCCAGTTCCCAAGGCGGTTGTCTGATGAAGTTCCTGTAGCTACAGCTGACCGTAGGGTTTGGCACGGGGATCGAATAAAGTGTAGAGCCACGGGTCGTAACACAACTGAAATGTAACGTCCACTGATCAAAGGGCCGTCAATGCGAACAAGAGGTAGCCGAGACGTGTAACCAATGGCACCCCATACCATCACGCCCGGTGAGACGCCAGTATGGCCATGACGAATACACGCTTCCAATGTGCGTTCACCGCGATGTCGCCAAACACGGATGCGTCCATCATGATGCTGTAAACAGAACCTGGATTAATCAGAAAAAATGACATTCCGCGATTCGTGCACCCAGGTTCGCCGTTGAGTACACCATGGCGGGCGCTCCTGTCTGTGCTACAGCGTCAAGGGTAACCGTAGCCATGGTCTCAGAGCTGATAGTCCATGCTGCTGCAAACGTCCTCGAGCTGTTCGAGCAGATGGTTGTTGTCTTGCAAACGTCCCCATCTGTTGACTCAGGGATCGAGACGTGGCTGCACGATCCGTTACAGCCATGCGGATAAGATTCTCGTCACCTCGACAGCTAGTGATACGACGTCAGTGGGATCCAGCACGCCGTTCCGTATTACCCTCCTGAACCCACCGATTCAATATTCTGCTAACAGTCATTGTATCTCGACCAACGCGAGCAGCAATATCGCGATACGATAAACCGGAATCGCGATAGGCTGCAATCCGACCTTCATCAAAGTCCGAAGCGTGATGGTACGCATTTCTCCTCCTTACACGAGGCATCACAACAATGTTTCACCAGGCAACGCCGGTCAACTGCTGTTTGTGTATGAGACATCGGTTGGAAACTTTCCTCATATCAGCACGTTGTAGGTGTCGCCACCTGGCCGGCCGGTGTGGCCGTGCGGTTCTAGGCGCTTGAGTGGAACCGCGCTGTTGCTACGGTTCAGGGTCGAATCCTGCCTCGGGCATGGATGTGTGTGATGTCCTTAGGTTAGTTAGGTTTAAGTAGTTCTAAGTTCTAGGGGACTGATGACAACAGATGTTAAGTCCCATAGTTCTCAGAGCCATTTTAACTATTTTGTCGCCACCGGCGCCAACCTTGCGTGAATGCACTGAAAAGCTAATCATTTGCATATCACAGCATCTGTCGGTTAAATTTAGCGTCTATAGCAAGTCATCTTGGTGGTGCAGCAATTTTAATGGCCAGTAGTGTAAACAAACCAAAACTAGCGTTATCATGTGTTTGACCTTTCTTCCTCTTTTCCTGCATCCACGCCACTGCTTGCAGCGTCATATTTTCACCTCATGGCAGAAAGTGGAACTATTTTCTTTTTTCTCATCATATTCCGAAAGCGTGCCGATTAATGAGCATACCTACGATGTTTCAGCATCCAGTGAGGTTCGTGCCTCACAAAGCAACCACAAGTGAATGTAGTCGCTACTAGAAGCATCGACGAAAGAACAACGCCCAGAAGAGTTTCGATACGCCGCCGCTTTCGCCCTCTTACTTAGGATCAAGCACAGTAGTGCTGAGCCAAGTCCGTGGTCATCGACAGAGACGACGCCATCGCTTTCCTACAAGGCCAGCAGTGCAAACATCGAATTATTCAGAACTCTGCATAAAACTTATTGTCAGTTATACTTGGAGTGAATTTTGTATTAGGGAGGCCATTGGACTGGAGTAGTCTGTGCAGGTGTGTTGCTTATATTGCTATGGTGGTGTAATGGCTAGCACACCTCCCTAATAAGGAAACAGACTGGGCTTTAAGTCTCGCCTGTGGCACACATTTTAATTCATTCCAAAAGTTTCTATCATCATTGTACAATTTTGGCTTCTCAGTACCAAATCAATGTTCAGTGACAGTTATATATAATAATGACATTACACTGGGATGGATCGTTCAAAGCTAAGTAACTGATCTTTTCTATGTTACAATAAAGTGAATCAATGTTTTATGTGCTGTAGTATCCACTCGACCTCCTCCCAGAGCCCAGAGTAAAGTAAAGAATCCACAATTGTACTGACGAGTGTCATTTCATCCGGTACGACAAATTTAGAGTTTCATTGGTTCATATTCCAACGAACATTTCGTAAGTGATCGGTTATCCGAAAAATTATTTATCCGGCATACCTTCGTCCCCAACTGTTTTGTATGAGGGATGCTCAGCTGTACCATTTAGCGAGCAGCAGACTTCGAGATAGTTCTGCCACAAGAGGTCCGTCCCGAACTGCGTTTAAACCTATAGGCTACTCCACCTACAGCCTACCACCTAGTGACGGCGCAATGTCATGGAAACGACGGACGTGACGTACTTGCCGAACGCGCGAGGCATCGCTCTCACACTTGGCGCACTGCGCCTCGTTAACGTCTACGCTCCCTCCGGTACTTCACATCGCGGTGACAGGCACGTCTTCTATTCGGAGGAAGTCGCCCCACTTTTGCAAGGAAATATGGACCATTCTATAGCGGGCGCCGATTTTAACAGTGTTCTGCGGCCGGAGGACCAGATACCACATTACGTCCCATGCCCGGGTCTATAAACACTGGTACGTGACCTCGCGCTCCACGTTACGTGGCTCATACATCATGGGAACCAGCGAGGATATACGCATTTACCGGCCCCTCTTCCAGTACTCTGGACCGGATATACATCTCAAGTGACCTCCGTACAGCGACCCGTGAAGCAGAACTCTTGCCGACGGCCTTCACTGATCATCTCGCGTATATCTGCACTATCACCTTACCCCGACAACTCACGAAACGCAGCAGAGCCCCATGGGCGCTAAACGTCACCCTCCTTAGCGAAGAAGCGTGTAGGGAAGCAGTTACTGACACGTAGCGTCGTTGTTTCAGGCGACTGCCCATGTACACTTACACGTTGCTGTCGTGTCAGGGATGTGTCAAACCTGTACTCTAAGACCCTGATGGCCTACGGGCGTGACAAATCCAACTGGCAAAGGACGACATCGGAGCCGGCCGCAGTGGCCGAGCGGTTCTAGGCGCTCCAGTCCGAAACCGCGCTGCTGCTACGATCGCAGGTTCGAACTGCCTCGGGCATGGATGTGTGTGATGTCCTTAGGTTTAAGTAGTTCTAAGTCTAGAGGACTGATGACCTCAGATGTTGAGTCCCATGGTGCTGAGAGCCATTTGACGACATCGGAATTTTACCATACAGCGTTACGTGAGCTGGCGACGCATCCGCCGTCTCCCGATTGTTAGATATCCGTACATCGCATCAAAGCTCGTCTACTTCGTATCAGGGCACAACAGCTAGAAGGTGTCTGCATGCGTGGGCAAGTGCAAGACTGCATCCCCCACGAAACAGCATCAGTCTATCACAATTTGCGCGAGAGGCGCCACTGCAAACGTCAGCTCATTATGTCGATGAACACGGGGGGCGGGCGGCCGCGCAGTGACGCAAACTGACATAGCACACACGTTCGTCCGACACTACGTGACCTTGTACATACGTAGACCTTGTAGATCCGCGAAACATATGTGATTATAACGAGGCGCTGCACGATTTTACCGCCCATAGGGACATGGCACCCGATGATACTATGCTGTTGCCCGTCACATCCTACGAGCTGATATCAGCCTTGGCACGTGGAGCACGGAATAAATCACCAGGGCCGGACGGTTTATCCCTGGAATTCTACCGCACTTTTTATGGCATTATGGCCTTATGGCCTTCAAGAACTGGTCCACCCTGATTTCACTGTCCCACGTAGTTCACAGGCGGCATCTTGATCCCAGTACCGAAACCGAATGGTGGTTGTAGGTGGCAGGACTTTCGCCCACTCACACTCCTCAACAACGACTACAAGATCTTCGCCCGCATCCTCCGCGCGCGTCTCTGCACCGCTATCGGAAAAGTCAGCCACAGCGATCAGATATGTTTAGGTAGTGTCAGCAAAATTCTTACAGCGTTAGGAGCATACCGCGATGTAATTGCTTTGACGGCGGCCTGCAAAATACGAGGCACCCTTGTCGCCGTCGATTTCGACAACGCATTCGACCGTGTCGAGCACGGCTTTCCTACTGGCAGTTTTGGTATGCATGGGCCTTTCTCCAGAGTCTGAACAGGTGGCCCTTCGACTGATCCACAGAGCACGTTCCCGCATGATAGTGAACGGTCAGTGCAACAAGGATGCCTCTTGTCGGGTATATTATTTACGGTAGCGCTTGAACCAGCTTTGCATGTGGTACTTGACCTTTCGTTGTGGTGCATTCGCTGATGATGTGGTGTTGCTGGCCATATCAGACGATGAAATGCGCATGGCGCTTCAGTGGCTACCCTAGTACGGTGCCGTTGCTGGGAGCGTCATCGACGTCAAGAAGACAAAATACATGGATGTCGGAGGGGGGCTTTCCCACACAACGGTGGTGCCCTTTGGCAAAGCGCCAGTAGTCAAATGTTTAGGAGTGCAGTTCTATAGCAATGTTCGCCGCACAGCGGATACGTACCTCCGTCTACAACAGCAGACGCGTGCTCTGATACAGGAAAAGAAATTGCGTCGAATGGACATGCTTGAGCCGTGGTGTAAATTGCTGTTTTGAAGAGCGCGCCGCGGCGCGTAGTGTGGAGCAGTCGCACTCCGTTTCTGGCGGTGGCGCCGCTGTGGCAATCGCAGCTTTGGTGTCTCCCTCTGGTGGGAAAGGGGAAAGGCTGACAGTTCACGTGCATTGAAGGGGCGCTGTAGATCACATAACTAATGAGGAAGTATTGAATAGGATTGGGGAGAAGAGAAGTTTGTGGCACAACTTGACCAGAAGAAGGGATCGGTTGGTAGGACATGTTCTGAGGCATCAAGGGATCACCAATTTAGTATTAGAGGGCAGTGTGGAGGGTAAAAATCGTAGAGGGAGACCAAGAGATGAATACACTAAGCAGATTCAGAAGGATGTAGGTTGCACTAGGTACTGGGAGATGAAGAAGCTTGCACAGGATAGAGTAGCATGGAGAGCTGCATCAAACCAGTCTCAGGACTGAAGACCACAATAACAATGAGCTCGCCAGTCAGTCAGTCTGGGTCAGTCTCTCGTCCCCCAGCTTGCTAGTCTGTCTCTTGTTCGCATTTGTTAGGCAGTTAGCGTCTGTCTGTCGTTCGCAGTGCTAGTATGTCTGTCGTTCGGATCAACCTTTAAAGCCGGCAAAATGAGAGTCTTTCCACTCCGCCAGTAAGAGAACTCAGCGAGTGTTCACCCGGTCGGGGCTTAGTTCCCGCATCTCAGTCTGCGCGTTGGGCCGCCAGTCTGTTCCAGTTTGCCCAGGCAATTGTCTTTGGCGATTGGATCGATCGGTTATCCGGTCGCGCACTGAGACACAAGTTGACTTGTCCGTCTTGAACGTCTGGGCATGTGAGGTCCCCACGTGAGTCCAGTGGGCCGCGCCCTATTGCGCGGGGTAGTGACTTTGCGGTCAACACGAGAGCAACAGGAGTCAACCCACGACATCGGTGTGGCCGTTGCGAGCTGAGACGCCGTGAGGCGGGAGATTAGCGCGCCTTCGTGCGTCCATTGAAGCGGCTGGCAGCGGAAAGTTCGGAAGAGCGATTTGGCGGTGCTGCGCCAGATCTTCTCGAGAAATCGCAGTTTATTAGAAGTTAAGTGATTGGTGATATGTTGTTTGATTTACTCTTGTTAAATTCTTGGTGAGGTCACCAGCCGTTTTGCTTTGGGGTCGTCCCACCATTCGTCTCCGTTTGCCCACCCGTGGGAAGGTGGTTGTTTATAAATTGGGTGGAGTAGGGACCTGGTTAGAGCAACCTGCGGTTCGCTTTGTTCGGTAATCTCCCTATCAATCTACTGTACGTTAGTAGCTGCCTCTGTCATGTTCGTCGGGTTTGGTGTGTTAACGAATTTATTGCTTGGAGTGTAACGGCCTAATATCTGAAATATGTTTTGATCTTTGGAAACTCTGATATTATTGTCTATGATCTTGAGAGGCGGTATCTGTGTACTGTAGAGCATCTTAACTATTGTTTGGGCAACCTTGTATAATTTTATATAAGATTACATTTCATGGGCTATTATTTAAATGATCATTTTAGTATATAAAGTTGTCACCCTTTCACCGTAAGACTTTTCTTAGAAGTTAAAATCGAGTTGCACCTTCGATGGCAAGGTTAATATTTTAATTGTTAGTGTTTTGTACCATTCCCATGCCTCTTACAGGGGGTGCATAGTTTGTGTGCTTGTGTAAATTGTTAAAACTCTTAGTTTAAAGTTATCTGGTGTGTTACAGATTTGCACCAGTGTAGTCTTTCAGAGGCTGTTGTGAGCGGTCGTAACTACGGCCGTTTCAGAAGGGAGCAGCAAGGTTCTCTGCCCGAAAGCTCATACAGTCAAAACTTGTTTCTTTCTCCCTCTGAATAGATTGTATCTTTGATATTTATATGGTGCTCTCTGATTATAATTTTAAATCTGCTTCTTTTAAAAAAATTCTTTTAGGCACCATTAAAGTGAATAAAATTCCCATTTGTTAGAAGGAATTTGGTTATGATTTCATCAGTTACTCCCTGGCTACTACTTCCATGATCACATAGTGTGATTAAATGTGTTAATGTTCTTGATAAATCGCTAGTAAATAAAATAAATTCTTAAGCATATTCTTTGAAAATAAATCACAGTTCAATACTCCTACGAACACGTTATGCCAGTACCTATCTTATCAAACTGAATTATTTTGCACATGTCCTTCCCTTGACCGTTACGATGGCCAACAGATTTCAAGCAGAATATGGAAATTTCGTGAGCGCCGGTCTTGTTTTTAATGTCCGATACGCCACCCTGAGACTGCCGCAGCGGGCGGGCGGTGTCGGTTTAAGTCATGCCTCTAACCCTGCGCGATTGCTTCATCTCCGCACTACCCGTCGCACGTGGGTCTGTGCACACACCAACCTGACGGGCATCCTTGTAGCTGAAGTAGCACCACACCCTATGCATTCCCCGGTTTCCGTAGGACGCACTTCACCGGCACTCTCCCACATCAGAGATTTCTTTATTGACCTCGACTACTTATGATCAGACCTTCCGACGATACGGATGCCCATCACTATAGACAATTATCGCCTTTATCAACAGCAGCAGCCTGTCAATACGGTCGCACACAGACATAGCGAAGTTGGTTGGAACACGGTTTGGCGAGCAGTTTACACGCCTTTCCTACCTACGACGGTGCGTTCATTGTGCTATGTTGTTGTGACCTGGAAGTTCGCTACCCGTCAGAGGCAACATTCCATTCATCTGACGGACGACCCCTTGTGTCCTACATGCTCAGGCGTTGACTCGGATGCACACCGCCTGACTTGTGCCGTAACTAGAGAGTGCTGGTTACTCACACAGCGCATGTGCGGCCACTGCCGGAGTCTATCTCCCCTGACAATATATTGCGCCCCGACGGCGTATACTTTCCACCGACCAGGACGAACGCCGTTAACTGGCTAAAAGGCATGGTCCTATAGCACATATCTCATGATGCTCACAAAGGCGCACTCGACTTTTGGTTCATGCTGATGTCGACACATGCAGGCTTCAGCCGCCAGCCGAAGTACAGGACCCACTTCACTAATTATTTAGGTTCATTATCTGAGAGCCCTCCTGCTCACTGGGGCGTTCCGGGCATGAGATGCTGAAACTGAAGAAGAATCGTGGTGCATAATGACCCACTACGCACGGAATATGGGGAAATCCCTACAAACAGACGAGAAGACGACTCGGTAACGGCATTTGTAGGATCTTTCTTTAATAAAACAAAATTAATTCCATAAATACAACAAAAAATGGTTAGACGACCACTAGCGACAAGTGGTAAATCTGGGTTCGAGTCCCGATCTGGCACAAAATTTCGTTGTCGTCATTCCAATATCCTCCTCGTGGTTGTCCATATTCGCAACTGCGAATACATTTCATGTGATTCATAACGGCTGCAGTCGCCATAGTGCCTGTTCCTTCTGACATGCTTGCATGTCCAAAGGGACACTCCATCGTTCTTCTTAACAAAGAGGCGTGAAATATCGGATTGTGTTATTAATTGGTACAATTGTTTCACCGAAACTGGAAAATTTGGAAATTTGTGGTAAGGGCTATGGGACCAAACTGCTAAGGTCATCGGTCCCTAGCCGGCCGGTGTGGCCGAGCGGTTCTAGGCGCTTCAGTCCGGAACCACGCGGTTGATACGGTCGCAGGTTCGAATCCTGCCTCGGGCATGGATGTGTGTGTTGTCCTTAGGTTAGTTAGGTTTAAGTAGTTCTAAGTTCTAGGGGACTGTTGACCACAGATGTTAAGTCCCATAGTGCTCAGAACCATTTTTGAACAACACACAAGCCCGTGCCCGAGGGAGGACTCGAACCTCCGACTGCGAGAGCCGCGCGAACCGCGCAAGGCGCTTCAGACTGCTCGGCTACTCCGCGCTGCCCGAAACTGGATGTGCATCACATAGCAGAACGGGTAGGCTGTAAGCTGTAACAAGATTTATGGTCCATTCTTTTTGCCGAGTGCGCTGTAAGCGGCCAATCGTACCTGGATATGTTTGAACATTATCTAATGCCTCAATTACATCACGATATGGGCACAATTTTTATTTTCCAGCAAGATGGCACGTCTTGACATTATCTTCGTGAAGTTGTCGAGTATCTCCGTTTAATGCGGTGGAACAATATTTTGCCACCACGATCACCTGATTTAACCCCAGTGACGATCTTTTTATGGGGTTACATTAAAGATACAGTGTTTGCTCTTCCGCTTCTGGGAAACGTCGACGATCTGCGACAACGGATAACAGAAGCAGTTGTAACCACACATCAAAACTTTCTTTATAGAGAAAGCGTCCAGTACTACCCGACATACAAAAGATTTGCCTGATTCGGCACAGTAATACCCGCTGTATAACAACAGAACAGCGGTTTTATGGTAATACAATTTTATTCAATACACTGAAACCGGATACTGATGAACAAATTATTCATATGTGCACTTTCTTCAAAAGTAGATCCCTATAACCAGTTTTGAAATGTTTGAGAAATGAGCGAATGGTTTGTTGTCTGCTGACCACCGATAGTGCATTAGAATCTGTAATTATCTTTGAGACAGTCGTCTGGTCACCTTTGGCAGAACCAAAGGAAGCAAGTTGTAACCTCCCAACAAAAAAAAAATTATTATAGCATTCACATTCAGTGTAACCTCCGAACAATTTATTATTCCGTAACCTCGCAATAATAACGTGACTAACCTCCCAATAAAAAATGTGACTCATATATAACCTTTCAATAATTAACTGACTGTGAATCTAAACTGGTAAATTTGGACGTCAGCAGTGCTGCGTCATGGCCCTGAAAGATCATTCTGAATAAATCGAAAATTCCTACCTCAATGAAGTCACCGGATAAAGCGTATATATCTGCTCCTGTAAGAAATTCGTCTGGCACAGCCCAGTGCAATGCTGGTCGCTAGATCTGTCATGTATAAAAAGAAACAACTGATTTTTCGTTACGTTAATCGAGATGACCATGGATTGCAGAAATTAGTAAATTCTTTAAATTCAGATGAATGATTGCCAAAAAGTTAACTTTATAAAAAAATATTATTATTAAAAGATTTTTTGAAACATTTACATGGGACTTGATATAACAATAGTACAAACTTAATTGTAACAAACTACATATGCGCGCGGCTCCTTTTACCTCATACTACATCGCTCAGGCACCGCCATCGCTCCCCACGACCGGCCCCACCAACTCCGTACAACCGACTGCTAGCTGGCACCACTACTGGCACAGCTCTTACAGCAGCCAACACTGCTCTCTGGTCTGAGATTCTCTTGTAGCTTACCTGTCGCAGGCAGCGCGTGAGCAATCCATCGAAATTACATCTGCTCTAGTGCGCTAGCAACAAATTCCTTAGTCATGGTCCTCTTACAAACTCCTTAGTCATGGATCTCTTACAAAGTATTCCACAGCACTAGAGGGCGCTGGAGTGTAGCTGACCTATACAGTAACAGAATCCTCCCCCACTTCTGAGAAAACGAGGGGTGGCCTGGTGTACGGCCATGTTCTGACACTCTGTCGCTGGTTCCTGGAGTTGAAACACTTATCTTCAGTGTGCTCTGTAAAACTCAAGAATATGGGAATGGTATGCATGTGGAATATTCGAGAGTAGCTAGAAATAGTAATTTTCCTTTTCATAATATCGACGAGAACGAAACGTTTTGGTGGGAGATTCATGTAAAGGTAGGCAGGTAAAAATCATTGCGAACTTAGGATTCTTCGGTAGTGATTTTATGCTTTGATACTTGCGTGTGATAATTTTAAGCTGACGTACTTGCGTGTGTAAATTTAAGCTGAAAATATTTAAGAACTGAGTGTGCAGAATTTGAATTAGAAACAAGCACTTCCACATAGTGAGTACTGACTTTGTCTCAATCTGACCAAGACGCAATTGGAAACGAAGTGCTTGTGCAAACTTTCAGTTGAGGATCCGTGTGTGAGATAATTAAGTAATCACGATACCAAAATAACCGTTATTAGCTATACTCGTGTGAAGCAGTTTAGCAATTTTGATACTCTGAGAGAGTTAGCCACCTGCCGAGCAACACAATGATGGCACATTGCAGTGGGAGATGAGCATAAATCCTCCAGAGTATGTGGTAGGTTCGGAGGAAAGGTTAAGTGTGAAATTTAATCCGAAGGTCTGGCACTTGTTAATCTGGTTTGAAATTTTGTTGTGGGGAAGATTTGATACGTATTGGATAAAGTCGGTTGTTCTGTTTTATTTTACATGTTTAATCCGTGTAATTTGAATGTGGCGACTTAGTTACAAGTACTGTACCAAAAAGCAAGAATTTTCTTTGATTAGCCTGACCGTTAGTAAATTCTCTAGGTTATTAATGAATGAGCTTATGAGAATGAGAGAGAGAGAGAGAGAGAAGAAGTGGATATCCTTACCAATCCAGAAAGTGCACTATAGTAATAAGCGAAAACACTAAGAGACCATATGTTATTGAAATGATATCATGCTCACTGGGCAGAGAAATCCTTCTTTTCTTTTATGTTAAATGTATTGGAGGAAATTTTATATCATTGCTGTGGTAGAATCTCGGAAAATAATAGAGGAGATATGAAACAAAATGGTGGTCATCATCATTCAGTAGCGGGTAGCCACTTTGTTCGGACATTTTCCCCATAAGATCCCTATTACTGGAATAACCAAGCTCTGATTAAAATGAATCCAATAGAATGGGATTGTGGTCTTGCCAAGGTGGAGTGTGTCCACCGGAAATGTTTACAGACAGTGTCATATTTAAAATTTATTAGTCAGACGCGTTTATTCCGTTGCGTTGAGATAAATAAAATATAAAAAATTACAGCAAAACAGTTGGGTCGTAGGACTTTGCTATCAATGTACAGTAGCAGTGGTTACGGGAAGTCATATCAACATTTTCGATGCACAAATACTAAAAGCTCTCGCTTGGCAGGCCACACATCTAGCAGGCCTGACTGACTAGACGCAACAGGTGGGTGAGTTACGACCGGAAAAGATAACGGTAGTAACCACTCAATAGGATTTGGCAGGAAACTTACTACAGGTGGACAGTTCTCGAGTTACATAAGATGAGCACAGCGAACATCTGTAAATAAAACTTGAGGGCATACTTCATTCGGTGCTGTATCAAGCGTTTCTTTAAGTTATTTATCTTTTTTACAATTGAAGGTTACTTTTGTATAACTAATTTACAAACATCATATAATGAAAGAAAAAAGTTTATACCTTATTGCATGCAGCAACAAACCTGAATTTTTAATTTATTATTTCTTTACTATTAACTCTAGTCACATCACATTTTGCAGACACTATCCAGGTATATCACTAAATGTACCTGCAGAAATTATATCATTGTACTTCCCGTAATTCAGGCAATATGATGTCATAAACACTGAGATGCGTGAGACATGTGTCCCCAACAATAAAGGGCTTACATGCTTAACGTCAAATATTTAACACCTTACTCATCTGTAAATTTATCACACGCCTGAAGCTGTTATCTACATGGGAGTTCGACTGTTTAAAGTATCGAGGGTTTGCTATAACTCAGTCGCCCATAAGTGTCTATAAAAAAAATTGATATTTAGTTGTTTACAGGAAGAGCTACCATAGCAACATCCATGCCTTCTGTTCCCTTTACTGTTGTCTTACTGCCCCAGTACCTGAATCCCCGGTTACCACAGAGTGTTTCAGACGACAATTCCGATCACTAACCTAAATGCTGGGATATGTCCCCTTTCCGTGCCTTGTTGCTCTGTACTAATGTTTTATCTCTAAAATCGCTTGACGATTTTTTTAAAAACATCATGTTTTATCTGCTCTAATAAAAACTAGACCTTCTGTCTTTGCTGTTCACTCCAATCCCCCTCCTTCAAGAGGAGTGAACTGCCAAATGTTTTATTATTATTATTATTATATATTCAAAGCAAACTCATTTCATCATAAAAAATTATATCACTTTTGAAATGTTCCCTTTTACAAAAACAGATGAGATGGCAAATACATTTATCGGCAGACCTACTCATGAAATAAGAGCTCCAGCAACATAGAAATAATCTGCAGTTTTTAAAATATTGTACAGTGTAATTATTCTGGGATGAATGCATGTTAAGTTGTTGCTCCTCCGCCATACGTAGCAACAATGATAAAACATACTATTTTAAAACCGAACGTTACTGAAAGTCTTAAAATACCTTAGGAGCCGATCAAGTTAGGAATTGTTTTAGATATAAATATATGACAACCCTGCACTGCATGATTTTTCTCCATGCCAACCAGAACAGATCGGCCACGTTAAGACAAAGTGGCTTTTCATCGCATAACATCCTGAAAGTCATTGGTCAAGGCAACACACTTTCTCTTGACTTATGAAAAGCTCGATAACACATCAACATTTATTTAAAAAATACGATCTTATCTCTTGGTAGGAAGGACGCTACATATTGTCTCGAATGGAACGTCAATCGAAGTTAGTAGAATTAACTTCAGGTGTGAAGAACACTGTGCCATGTGTCGTGTGAGCGGGGAGTACACTCAGGGCCTACTGACCCAACATACTCCAGGTGACGTGACTTGGGAAGTTGGACTTTTATTTTGTCAGTGAGATTCCCTTTGTTTTGGATGATGGTTTCCTGGATAGTTGGTTGGTTAAGCTCTTTACGTAGGCCAAGGATTCTTGCCCACCGGGGCGCCCCAAGAATGAATCTAAGACATTGCATTTGCAAAGTTTCCATGTATAAATGCATGGTTTCGCGCCGATATGAATTGATAAAATGTTCTCGGGCTTTCAGGAGCGTCAGGTGGTCCATCGTGCTCAAATCATCTCAGACGCTGAAAGTCTGCCACTATAACTTAGCCACCTCCTAAAAGTCTTCCGGGAAAACGGGTAAAGCCACGGACAAGTGTCACAGGCTATATCTGGTGTGACACGCAAGGCACACACCAACAGAGAAGATAACACCACCGAAGAAGAAAGCAAGTGTGTTTTTGCCCTTCTGTGGTACAGTGCCGGGAAAGATCAGCTGGCTCCTGAGGAGATATAACATTTCATCGGTGTTCAGGCCCCCAGCAAAACTTCGACGGCTCATAAGGCCTGTGAAGAATAATACAGAGCGTAGAACGCCTGGAGCGTACAAGATACGATGTCAGTGTGGCTGTTAGTACGTCGGCCAAACAGTACGTACTGTGGAGCAAACGCCAGACGGAACACGAGAGGTGCTTACGCCTACGCTATCCAGAAAAATTACCCGTGGCAGAACACGCCTTAGAAAATGGACACCGAATTCTACTCGACGAACCATATGTCGTTGTGAGGAAGAAGGGATTTTGGGATAGCATCATAAAAGAAGCTATTGAAACAAAAACCTCTGAAAACTCCATCAACAAGGACGGCGGTTTGCAGCTCAGCACAGCCTGGGACCCGGCCATCGCGAGGTTAATACGGGCGCGACGACGCGGTATGAAAACATTACCGTATATGGCGAAGAAGAGAGCACCAGTGACGTCGCAGGCAGCAAAGCGGCTATATAACGACACGGCCACGACGACACAGCTGTCATTGGTCGACAACTCGTGGGGTTTTAAACACCTGACGCGGCTGGAAGCCCGAGTAAATTTTATTAATGTCTGCATGGTTTTCAAATTAGAGGGGCTGGTTGTCCCCCACGTGGAACAATTATATAAAATAGCTGAGAGGACTGCTTCCCTGTCAAGGGAGAGTTTCGTATTTACTTTCATCTACGAGCTGGCCACTAGCGGATATATTTGGCAGATGAGTTATAAAATCTTGATCCTCCAACCCTGTTCATACACTTTGAAAAGCAACTTATTGTCGAATGTGACCACAAGGTACTTGACGTGATTACTCCATGGGATTTCCTGATAGTGACGAATCAGCTCGACTCTCAAATCCGAACAGCGTAAGATGAAAATTACTGCTGTCGTCTGCATTGATAGCAATTGTACACTCCTGGAAATTGAAATAAGAACACCGTGATGTCCCAGGAAGGGGAAACTTTATTGACACATTCCTGGGGTCAGATACATCACATGATCACACTGACAGAACCACAGGCATATAGACACAGGCAACAGAGCATGCACAATGTCGGCACTAGTACAGTGTATAGCCACCTTTCGCAGCAATGCAGGCTGCTTTTCACCCATGGAGACGATTGTAGAGATGCTGGATGTAGTCCTGTGGAACAGCTTGCCATGCCATTTCCACCTGGCGCCTCAGTTGGACCAGCGTTCGTGCTGGACGTGCAGACCGCGTGAGACGACGCTTCATCCAGTCCCAAACACGCTCAATGGGGGACAGATCCGGAGATCTTGCTGGCCAGTGTAGTTGACTTATACCTTCTAGAGCACGTTGGGTGGCACGGGATACATGCGGACGTGCATTGTCCTGTTGGAACAGCAAGTTCCCTTGCCGGTCTAGGAATGGTCGAACGATGGGTTCGATGACGGTTTGGATGTACCGTGCACTATTCAGTGTCCCCTCGACAATCACCAGAGGTGTACGGCCAGTGTAGGAGATCGCTCCCCACACCATGATGCCGGGTGTTGGCCCTGTGTGCCTCGGTCGTATGCAGTCCTGATTGTGGCGCTCACCTGCATGGCGCCAAACACGCATACGACCATCATTGGCACCAAGGCAGAAGCGACTCTCATCGCTGAAGACGACACGTCTCCATTCGTCCCTCCATTCACGCCTGTCACGACACCACTGGAGGCGGGCTGCACGATGTTGGGGCGTGAGCGGAAGACGGCCTAACGGTGTGCGGGACCGTAGCCCAGCTTCATGGAGACGGTTGCGAATGGTCCTCGCCGATACCCCAGGAGCAACAGTGTCCCTAATTTGCTGGGAAGTGGCGGTGCGGTCCCCTACGGCAATGCGTAGGATCCTACGGTCTTGGCGTGCATCCGTGCGTCGCTGCGGTCCGGTCCCAGGTCGACGGGCACGTGCACCTTCCGCCGACCACTGGCGACAACATCGATGTACTGTGGAGACCTCACGCCCCACGTGTTGAGCAATTCGGCGGTACGTCCACCCGGCCTCCCACATGCCCACTATACGCCCTCGCTCAAAGTCCGTCAACTGCACATACGGTTCACGTCCACGCTGTCGCGGCATGCTACCAGTGTTAAAGACTGCGATGGAGCTCTGTATGCCAAGGCAAACTGGCTGACACTGACGGCGGCGGTGCACAAATGCTGCGCAGCAAGCGCCATTCGACGGCCAGCACCACGTTTCCTGGTGTGTCCGCTGTGCCGTGCCTGTGATCATTGCTTGTACAGCCCTCTCGCAGTGTCCAGAGCAAGTATGGTGGGTCTGACACACCGGTGTCAATGTGTTCTTTTTTCCATTTCCAGGAGTGTATTTTCCTTGGCCCAATCATCTACCATCGTTAGTTGACGTTGTAGGCCAGCGATGAGTGCATTGATCCTACAGCTACAGCAAGGCGGAGTCGTCCACGAAATCGGCAAGCACCACCCAAGCAAATGCGTAATGTCACTGTAATACATGAGAATGTGTGGTGGAAACAACACGGAACCTTGAGGGATGTCGTCTGTGAGGAGTGTGAGACTAGAGTGCTGTCCCTCAATCGTCACTAGTATATGTCTATTGTGAAAATAGCTGTCGGTGATGTTGAGGCTACAGTTCGCAACTAATTGCAAGTTCGTCAATTTGAATAGTAATTTTTCTCGCCACGCTTTTCGTCGTTCAAAAACTGCTGCCGTATAGTTGGGCGCATTAAGGTCGTATGCAATAAATTCGGACACCCGGATGAGTTGCATTTCTGCAGACCATGAAGGCGGAAAGGCAATTAGTGTCGACGTATAATACTGTAGTCAAGGATGGGTTACCGAATTCTCTTCAATAGGAGCCTTTCTAAGATGTTGGAGAGGGTCGAGAGTAATTTGATGGCAGGGTATTTTTCTGGGAATGTTAAGTCCTTCCCTGCCTTTGTATTGGGCAATGTTCCATGCAGCATACAGTTATTGCAGATGCGCGGTAAAACAACAGTTGACTTCCTCGAAGATGTTTAAATTGTTAACTGGTAATTCCATCTGGACCTGGGGCTAGTGATTCCCACGATGAGTGATGATTTGTCGTACTTCTGCCGGGGTAGTAAGGTCCAGTTCTAGCTACCGAATTTCCTTTCGGAGGATGTGTTTGATGTTTAGTCCAAGCTAGAAAGTCTTCATCATCATCCAGGTCTAAGGTGTTTTGAGACTCACATGTTGCTGCAAAAACTTCTGCTTTTCCCAGAGGATCATAGCATTGGCCATTCGGGCCTCGGATGGTTGGTCGCGGCGGAGGTTGGCGTAACGGTCGGACAAGGCGCTAATCATTGAGCGAATAAAGTGTGAGGGTCTCCATTTCGTCTTCCCACATTTCCTGTCTGTGTTCAGCAGCTCGAAAGTGGAGTTCGCGTCCCAGTCTCTTTAATTCTCTGTGGTCTTCAGGGCTATGGAATCTTTGCCACTGCCTACGAGCTCTATTTTAGATAGACTTGAGGTCCTGCAACATCGGGGAGAAAGTTTCATACTGGTCTAGATTACGTATCGTTCTGACCGATGCCTGCCGAAACGCTCTCTTGATCTTGCCAGTCAGGGCGTCATCAATGGATGCTGAGGTTGATACGTCCTCTGTCGGTCGGTCGAAGGTTTTTATTCAGCCAGGAACTGAACTGATGCCAGTTGATAATGTTGGTCGCTGGGTGGCGGAAGTGGTCTAGTACCTCACTAACGCAACCGACGACAGGGTTGTGATCGATCATAAGTCGTCAATGGTGGTCAGCTGGTGTTTGCTGGATGTGCTTTCGATCTTCATGTCCAACAGTGATTGCCTCTCGGCGTTCCTCTATAAGTTACGCAGCCTCTCGCTTCGAGAGTTGTTACCTCGGGAATTCGATGCGTAGCGTTTGGCATTAATGTCTCCACACAGGAGGATTTTGCCGAGGGCATATGGATGTAAAGTCCTGTTCTTCGGACTGTCTTTTTGGACTTAATTAGGCTGAAATCTGTGTAATGACGCCATAAGAATTCGAGATATTTACCGCTGTTGCATATGTGGATATTGTCAGCGAAATACGTCGCGAATATCGTTAGTAGCTAAGAAGTAAAAAATTTAAACGTCATGCTTGATGCGGCACTTTTCATACGTCTTAGAGTTTATGACATCAAACCTCCAGATACACGTGTCGTACAATGATATTATTTTGGACGTACATTCAGCGGCATATGCGGATACTGCCTGAAAAATGCGTTGCGAATCGAAATGATGTAGTAAATTTAAACATCATGCAGTATGTGGCAGATTTTCACGTATCGCAGTCTTTACCACGTCATTTCTCCTAACGCGTGTTTGGTATCGTGATATACACTCCTGGAAATGGAAAAAAGAACACATTGACACCGGTGTCTCAGACCCACCATACTTGCTCAGGACACTGCGAGAGGGCTGTACAAGCAATGATCACACGCACGGCACAGCGGACACACCAGGAACCGCGGTGTTGGCCGTCGAATGGCGCTAGCTGCGCAGCATTTGTGCACCGCCGCCGTCAGTGTCAGCCAGTTTGCCGTGGCATACGGAGCTCCATCGCAGTCTTTAACACTGGTAGCATGCCGCGACAGCGTGGACGTGAACCGTATGTGCAGTTGACGGACTTTGAGCGAGGGCGTATAGTGGACATGCGAGAGGCCGGGTGGACGTACCGCCGAATTGCTCAACACGCGGGGCGTGAGGTCTCCACATTACATCGATGTTGTCGCCAGTGGTCGGCGGAAGGTGCACGTGCCCGTCGACCTGGGACCGGACCGCAGCGACGCACGGATGCACGCCAAGACCGTAGGATCCTACGCATTGCCGTAGGGGACCGCACCGCCACTTCCCAGCAAATTAGGGACAATGTTGCTCCTGGGGTATCGGCGAGCACCATTCGCAACCGTCTCCATGAAGCTGGGCTACGGTCCCGCACACCGTTAGGCCGTCTTCCGCTCACGCCCTAACATCGTGCAGCCCGCCTCCAGTGGTGTCGCGACAGGCGTGAATGGAGGGACGAATGGAGACGTGTCGTCTTCAGCGATGAGAGGCGCTTCTGCCTTGGTGCCAATGATGGTCGTATGCGTGTTTGGCGCCGTGCAGGTAAGCACCACAATCAGGACTGCATACGACCGAGGCACACAGGGCCAACACCCGGCATCATGGTGTGGGGAGCGATCTCCTACACTGGCCGTACACCTCTGGTGATCGTCGAGGGGACACTGAATAGTGCACGGTACATCCAAACCGTCATCGAACCCATCGTTCTACCATTCCTAGACCGGCAAGGGAACTTGCTGTTCCAACAGGATAATGCACGTCCGCATGTATCCCGTGCCACCCAACGTGCTCTAGAAGGTGTAAGTCAACTACCCTGGCCAGCAAGATCTCCGGATCTGTCCCCCATTGAGCATGTTTGGGACTGGATGAAGCGTCGTCTCACGCGGTCTGCACGTCCAGCACGAACGCTGGTCCAACTGAGGCGCCAGGTGGAAATGGCATGGCAAGCCGTTCCACAGGACTACATCCAGCATCTCTACGATCGTCTCCATGAGAGAATAGCAGCCTGCATTGCTGCGAAAGGTGGATATACACTGTAGTAGTGCCGACATTGTGCATGCTCTGTTGCCTGTGTCTATGTGCCTGTGGTTCTGTCAGTGTGATCATGTGATGTATCTGACCCCAGGAATGTGTCAATAAAGTTTCCCTTTCCTGGGACAATGAATTCACGGTGTTCTTATTTCAATTTCCAGGAGTGTACATTTGTAAATACATTTAGCGGTACATGAGAAATTCATAGCGAATAGTTGTAATAAATCTGAACGTCATGCTAAACGCGGCAATTTTTTGGACTTCTCATTGTTTATGACGTCATATCTCCTGAACTGTTATGGGTAGATGGTTATTACCCGCGCAGCGATTGTTGACTGACAGGAATGGATGTGTACCAAAATTGGTAGAAATCCCTCGAGTGAATTAGGAGTAGATGAGAAACACATATACACACACCCACACGGATTAGCCGTACCTTTATAGCCATGTAACAGATATAAATATGGAAATGTGTAAATGGAAATTTATCCAAAGATTAGGTTATTTAATATAAAATATTTTTAAAATATTACCTATCTCAAACGTAATCTCAGAGACAGCGCCTCGTGCCTCTTGTGGCACTATTTTATGTTATTGCAGATTTTCAGGTCCATTTCACAATTTCTCTTTACACCTTTTGACACGTATTAATGAAATATGTTGTATAAAACGTTTGTAAACGGATTTTTGATCTATTACTCGTATTATAAAACACAATACAGTTTTTTCGCAATGTAATCCGATGGGGGACGCCTCCTGTGTGTTACGACTTTATCTACATTTAAATTCTGTTGTTTGCTTCTTGTGAGTTGAAATATACTCACTGTGTAATTTGCATATACCAGATGTATTTCGAGACCCATTTAATGTTAATGGCCTTCAATAAAATTGAGCTGTACCTTCTCGGTCTTATACTGCAATAGAGAGCTCTATGGTTCCTTCAGTGAGGCATATTCTCACTGTCTGCTCTGGCTGTATCCAACGGCTTCAGTTTTGTTTCATATCATGTTCATGATAGTGTCAATTGTCACGTGTGCCGCGCAGAGTGGCGGCGCGGTTTGAGGCGCCATGTTACGGACTGCGCGGCCCCTCCCGCCGGAGGTTCGAGTCCTCCCTCGGGCATGGTTGTGTGTGTTGTTCTTAGCATAAATTAGTTTAAGTAGTGTGTAAGTCTAGGGACCGAGGACCTCAGCAGATTCGTCACATGTTTATGCTCTGTCACGGATAAGCCTATATGACTCTTCTGGTAATGCTATGTTGTCCCAATGTTCCAACTTCTGTTGAATCGTGTAACTGCTTTACATACATATACATTTTTACTGGTTTTGGATTGTTTCTGTTTTTGTAGTTTAATACCGATGATGCGTATTTCACAGTCTAAATCTAAACCTGCAATAAATTACAGATTCTGTGAATTGCTTCTTTGCATTTGAATATGCTTTTCAGTTTTACTCCACTGAAGCCCATTCACTTACTGTAATTGTTGTTTTCATCTTTCATTCCTCCCCAGATGGGGGAAGGCGGACACATAGAGAGTCTACTGCTCTGTTATGCCTTACATTAACTTATTTTGTGCTGTTGAGGCACATTTTATTTTGAGTTGGTGTTAGGATTTTTGTAATGCTTTTGAATATCTACTCTCTTCAAATAGCTTTCTTTCGCGTAGGAGGGTGGTAATAATCCTGCCATCGCGCATGTACTGAGAGAAAATTTCCTTAAATCTCAGCAAGGATGTGTTGAATCTTCTTTTGATTATATCTTGGCTATTTTTCTTCTTCATCTATTGTTTAATTCGTGTTCTCTTGATTTGTGTTCGTCGGTGTTTTGAGATGTCATCTTCCTCTTCAGGTTCATCGTCTAATACAGGGCTTCTCAACCTTTTCAGCTGGCGGACCCCTTCTTCAGTCGAAAATCCATGGCTGACCCCCAGTCAAGGGCACAGTAAATTTAAATTTCAGAGCGAAACCCAGGCAAACTGAAAGCTTCTTAATGCAAGTGCTATGTTCCCAATGACTCCCCCCCCCCCCCCCGAAGTATCAATAGTCTTTGGTTTAGGGATGAATGAAAACAACTTGAAATTAACGATCCAATTTGCATTTCCACTGTATCCAGACACTTACTAGTAGATTTACTCCCTTTGTTCAACACACTACAGCCTGATTGAAATTACTTGGTAATTGCCATTTCACACGTTTGAGCTGCCTTTCTCCAAGAGCTATCAACGTCAAGTCCAAACTGTCTGTTCGCTGTTGACAAGCTGCCGCTTGTGGTCTGTTCACTTCCACTGTTTGTCTACTGTTGTGTAAAGAGCATGCAAATTTTGTAACAGTCGTGTGTGTGTGTGTGTGTGTGTGTGTGTGTGTGTGTTTTAGTGAAATCCGAAGAAAAATGTTCAAATGTATGTAAAGTCTATGGAAGTCAAAAATCGACTTATTAGGTAGTGCACTGACAAAGCAAGTTTAACATTTAATGATGTCCGGGGCCGCGTACGTGCCAGCGAGCGCTGTGATTGGTCAACAAAAACTCGCTCGGCGCATGCGTAAAAGGTTTCAGTGCATTAAGCATCGTGAGCCGGCGCACAAACGACCCCCGTATTGTTGCGAAACAGTCGATCAGAGAAGCCGCATTCTCCGGCACTAAACTGTGTATGCGTTCTCACTTAGGAACCGCAAAGGCTGCTTGAGAATACGACCTGAATTAAATATACATGTTTTTCAGGCGAAAAAAAAGTTGTAAATTTGATTTTCACATTTTTATTCAATAATTTTACTCATTATTTTACACGATTTGGTGAAAGGTGGCCGCAGACCCCCTAGAAAGAGCCGGCGGACCCCTAAGGGGTTCGCGGACCACACGTTGGGAAGCCCTGGTCTAGTAGGTGTTTTATCTCGTCCTTTTATGTGTCTATGGCAGTAAAAATTTGTTGTGGTTGGTATATCAGTCGCCTCTGTGCATATTTTAATGCTTGTAGGTGGATAGAGATTTTTGTTTTACAATACCTTAGGCCTGTATATTCCCTTTCTAGAAGTTCGGTTGTCGCAGTATGGTTCTGATTTCGGTTAGTTCGAATTTGGCTGTTAATTCCAGCCGTCTTTTCCTTGGTGGGTTTACCTTAGTGTTTTGGTGGACTGTGTTGTTTTTGGTCCTGGGATTCTGCTTTGCTGTAATTCTTAAGATTCTCCTCTCTGTTGCCATTATTTTTCCGCAATTGTTTTCTTGACATCCGTATTGATTCGAAGTACTCTAAGACGGGGGGAACTAAGGTTTTGAGGGTGTACACCATTGTTTCTGTGTTTGCGCCATTTTTTCGGCCTCTTAGTAGACGAAGTAGGTTTAGCTTTGTTTTTGCTTTCACTGTGATGTCTTTTACATGTTGGGTCCTTACGTATATTTGTCGAGTACGATCCCCAGATATTTTGCATTGTCTTTCGCGGCGATGGTTTGTTCTCAAAGTTTTTGTTTGACTTCTTCTGGTTTTTTGTTTATGTTTGAAAATGATTGGTTGTGTTGTAGATGCATTGCCATTTGCTGAGCCATTCTTCTAGACGAGTTAGGTAGGGTTGTGATTGCTCTCATACTCCGTTGTATGTGTGTAGCGCCATATGCCATATCGTCGGCGTAAATTGTTAAAGCCTCGTTCCATTTGGAGGGGCGTGAGATGTCTGCTATCTATAAAGTCTATATCAAGGGAGAGAAAGTGATTTTATTTTGGAACTCTTCCATTTGGTACATGTTTGGATAGAAAAACAGTAATATCACAAATTGAGTCCGCCTTGATACAAAACACCTTGTTATTCGTTTATTTCTTTATTCTCCCAAACCAGTTTCGGCGAAAAATATCACCATCATCAGTGGGTTCGTTTTTTAATCTAAAACGTGCAGAAAATAGCATGGTTATACAAAATCAGTAGCACATAATTACATTTTTACTATTCCTTTTATAAAATATATTTTTCTAAAGATACTTTCATACTACTTTATTTATTGTATGTTTCGGCATGTTTTAAGCAATTATTGGCCCTGTTTGCGACTTATTTTCTGTGCGCTTTTTTCTGTTGCTGTTTTTTTACTTAGCGAACATGTCATCTGAGCCCATGTGAGCGGCTGTTGGTAAACAAAATACTAAAACGTGAACTTCTTATGTCAGCAATATATACTTGGGGTTGTGGTAGTATTGTGGAAACTAGTTATTTGGTGTGTACTGAGCTGGTACTTAGATATTCGTGTAGTCACGTTCGTTGGATGGTATGTGGCTGCTTTCGCACTTTGTTTCTGATCCAGAATATTACGCCATCTTGCTGTTCCGTGTGTCGCGAGAGGTGTGTCGCATGTGGCGAGAGAAGCTATGAATAACTGTAGTACGAGTTACGACGACTTCTGTTCATTATTTACGTCTCTGTGTGTGATGGGGAAGTGGTTCTTTTGCGTGTGTGTGTGCTTTCTGATCTGTGTCCTTGGTCAGTTCTCTCAGAGCGGTAAAGAGTGTGTTGTTGCAAAGTGTTGTGTTTTCGTTTATTACATTTTTCCCTTGACTGTAGCCTTTTTTATGTAGTAATTTTCTTCTACTGTTAGTTGTCGGTTATAGACTGTTGTGGTTCTCAGAATGTGTAGATCGTTTCCGATATTACTGGGGTTATGGTTTTTGTTTATTAGATGTTATGCAAAATTTGAATGTGTGCTGTGACACTTTAGAGCTCTCATGTGCTCTGTGTACCTCGTTCGGAAGTTTCTGCTTGTTTGTGCTATGTATTGGCCTGATAGAAGCTGCAAGTGAGTTGATATATTCCAGCACTCCTGAATTTGTCTGAGGTTTTTATGACTGGTCTTAGTCTTTTCTGAACTGTATTGTTTGTTTTGAATGTTATTGGGATGCCTTGCTTTTTCAAGATGTTTCCTATTCTATGTGATATTTTGGAATTGTATGTTAGTGAGTATCATCTCTCTCTTCTTTCTGAAGTGGTGTGGTCTGCTGTGTTGTCTGTGTGTACTGCATGTTTTCATTTTACCTTGTTGTCTGTTTTTTTGTCGATTTCAACAGTAATTTGTTTGATTATATTTAGTTCCTGTGTGTAGTTTTCTGGTTTAAGAAGTGTTCTGTTTATCCTATGGAGCATGTGTGTGAAACTGGCATATTTATGCACTGTCAGGTGGTTGGATAAGCTGTGGATAACAGTGCTTGTGGATGTGGGTTTTCTGTAGATGGAGAATTCATGTTGGTGGTTGTTTCTTGTGATTGTAAGATCCAAGAAATTTAGTTTCTTGCTATTTTCTATTTCCATTGTGAAGTGGATTTGTGGGTGTACTGTGTTGATTTTACTGTGTAGCTCTTTTGTTATTCATATACAGATGTTTCCTGCAATTGAATCTCATTACTCTCGTTCATATATTGCAAGAATGTACCTTTCACCCGATCTGTCAATTTCTAAAATGTACAGACTATATGTGGACTTTTGTACAGAGAACAACATCATACCTCAGAGTAGGTCTTTCTACAGGCAGATGTTTGTGCAGAATTTCAACTATCAATTTAAAAATCCCAAAAATTTATTTCCGTAAAATGTGATAAATGTGATAAGATTATTAAATCTACCGACCAAGAAGAAGAGCGAATAAATGCTGAAAAGTTGAAAAATGAACACCTTGACTTTGCCAAAGCTGTGTATAAACAAAAGGATATAGACAAGAAGTTGTCTTTAAAGGATAAAAAGGTAGCTGTCGTTTCCTTCGATTTGCAAAAGTATCTTGCAACTCCGTTTTTAATGAATGGAATATCTTTTTACAAGAGGCAGCTCTGGACCTATAATCTCACACTATATGAGACAAGATGTAATGAAACGAAAAATGTGATTCATTTGGGATGAAAACATTGCCAAACGTGAATCTCACACTATATGAGAAAATATGTAATCAAGCTAATCCAAAACGAAAAATTTGCTTCATTTGAGATGAAACCACTGCCGAATGTGGTAGCCAAGAAATTGCTTCGTGTCTGATGAAGTACCTAAACAATGTATTAGACAAAGAAATATCAGAAGTAATATTCTACACCGACTGTTGTCCAGGTCAAACAAGAAACATCTTTGCTAGCGCAATGTTCCTTAATGTCATGCAAAAACGTCACGAAGAAGGGCATCCACTTGTTATCCACCATAAATTCTTAGAGCCAGGTCATACTCATATGGAAGCTGACACAATTCATGCCCTTATTGAGAGAGCAAAGAAAAAATCTGTAGGCCCCATTGAAATTCCAAGGGATTGGGTGACCTTCAGCAGGTACATACAGTGTGATCCAAATCTTATTGTATTCCAAATGGAGCAAAGAGAGTTCTTTGATTTCAAGTTCCTCATGAAAAACATCTTCATCCACAGGACTGAAAATACTGAAGCGGGAACTGTGTGTTGGAACAGTGTTAGGTGGGTTAAATAGGCGTTTAATGAAAATTCACATGGCAAGTTGTTGTACAAAACCACTCTTCGAGATAATGTACCGTTCAAAGTACTGGACATAAGTAGAAAAAAAGAGAAACGGCATGGGAGCAGAAACCAAGCTAGCCTGTAGCCTATATCAAACCAACTATTTCCTCTGTCAAAAGAAAAATTAAATTACCTGAAATCTTTGATGCAATTCATAAGTAGCAGTGGCAGGATGTACTACACCACTTTTGTCAGTAGTTTGGCATGCACCTCCGTTGGGGATGATGACACTGATTGTGAGTTCGAAGACGAGGAGAACTAGTGTGTGTTTTAACTGACCTAGTATCATTCTTTATCTAATAAAGTTCTTATATATATATATATATATATATATATATATATATATATATATATATATATATATATATATATGTGTGTGTGTGTGTGTGTGTGTGTGTGTGTGTGTGTCTTACAAAGTAATCCAAGAATTGAGTATGTGTTTTTATCAAAACCCAAAAAAGTGATTCAAGTTGTACACCATTTCCAAAAACCTTACGTAAGTTTACCCTGATTCACGTCAGTCATCGCCATCACACAGAGACACACCCATCCACTCACCCTCACCCACCCACACACACACACACACACACACACACACACACACACATACTCACTCCATAACGTTCCACATCTGAATTTCAGCTCTCTATCTCTTTTCTCTTTGTTTATGTCAAACACAGTATTGTCTAGTTATAAAGTTTCATTAAGGTCGAGGACAGAGGTGAGACACAACGTTCGTTGGTAAGGCAGTAGTGAAGACAGAGGGTATGGAAATCTCTGCCTTTGTCTGTGTGCAGCCAGGATAGGTGTTCATAGGATGGTGAAAGATTCCAATATCACAGATATAACGGATACAGGCATTCATAACAATTTCAGTGTTCTGTGAGCTTTCCTCAGAATGGCCTCACCACATAACATCGCTATAATCAAAAATTGAAAGTATGAGTATTTTTCCAAGTTTCTTTCTCAGGTCAAGAGGGAAGAGCTTTTTATATGTATCTAACACACGGAGAAATGCTGATGCCTTCTTGCACGTTGCAGTTACATGTTCAGTCTAAGTTATGTAAGTTCTTTGAATCTGCATATCTTTAGATTTTGTTTCCTAGTCTTTGAAATATGGAAGTTAAATATGAAGGTAGTATAGTGGTGAAGATGTAACATTTGCATCTGAGACTATATTACATTTTTATTGATCATGCATAGTACCTTGAAAGACGTATTTTTTTAGAGTTACTTGTTATTTGAAATATGGAAGCGAAACATGAATCATATTTTGACAAGGCAGGGATTGCTGCCTAGTCACTCTTTTTGCCTGTTGAAACAGGTTCCATCACGTCGGAATATGTCTGGAATAGGCGGGAACTTGCTGACTAGGCGTTTCACACGAGATATGACCATTCCTTAAATGCACATGTGCAAACCTAGCCCCCCCCCCCCACCCCCCACCACTAACTGACTCAGCAGCAAGGTGGCTTATGAAAGCAAGGGGTCAGCCGCTATAAACAAGATACTGATGTGATGCCACCATGGCATAACTCTTTTCTTTCAAGCACATGCATGCAACCCTCCAAAAAAAGTTGTCTAACATGTCTATTACTACTAAAAGTCTTACACCCTTCACTTGTTGATTACTCGCTGTAACTCATACATACTTTTTCTCAGTTGTTGTTGCAGTATCTGAAAGCAACTTGAGGGGAGAGAGAGAGAGAGAGAGAGAGAGAGAGAGAGCGAAAATAGCAGCTGTCAACTAATACTCGATTGTGATGCGCAGCTTTCGCACCCGTGTGGCAGCTCTCCAACAATTGCAGGTCTCACGTTTTTCACATACTCATTCTTCTTCGTAAAAAGTTTCTTTTAGAGGTCAGTTTTGAAATGAGTTTCGAATTATTTCATTTCTCATCCTGTTTCTTCCACTTTGATTTTTTTTAACACGATTCAAGCATCTTTGTAATTCTAACGATCATTCCTTTCGACAGTTACCAGCCTACTCAGATCTTATCATATCTATGAATGCAGCTACGGTGCCTTTTCACAAATTCATCTCCCTGCTGTAACTCAGGAATGTTTTTCTCACTCAATATGATGGGAAGCATCTGCCACCTAGTGTACGACTGGAGCAGCGTTCCGTGCCATGGAATTAAAATTCCGCGGCATGTCTCTGTTCCCACAAGCCCAACCGGTCGCGCATTGTCAGGTGAGGCGTTCCTCAGGCACCATTGGACACGTTTGGCAGTGTGCAATGTGAGTACACGAGCCACTGACTACCAAGCCATTCTATGAAAACCGCACGTAAATAGCACTGTCCATTTTCGGAATATTTGCGGTGCGAGTTTTATGTGAGTCAGATTGCATATAAAAAGAAACCTACTGACTGCTTCACGGACCCCTCATCGCCCAGTGCAAACCGCTGAGGACGGAAACTTGAAATTTCAAAATTACGTCGCTATTATGGCAATTTTGAAACTAGAATTATGACCATTGGTATTTTGCTGCTCGTTCAAAAATTAAAAGAAATACGTGTTTCAGTATTTTTTGGAAATTCAACCCCTACGTGGATGAAAAGTTTTATGAAAGTATTTCGTTCTAGTAAAACATTTTTAAAGCTAGATCTGTGAAAACAGGTATTTGACTCCCCGGTTAGTAACAAGGAAGTATGAGTTAGGGGATTAAAGTTTCTATGAAAATATGACACACGAACTGCAAGGCAGGGATAAGGAAAACTTCCGACTCCAGCTACCAGAATCACTTTTTGATCAGAAATAAATTTGGAAAACACTTTGCTTCTATTGCCTTAAGCAGCGTGGGAAGCTTAGAAGGTGTTGCAATTTCTGAACTAAATCAAAGAAAGCTATTTCACTATTTGCACAGTGTGCAGATTTTAACATGAGCAATGGGCATAACAATACACAAATTCGATTAAAAAACCGAAAAAAAGGGAAAACCTATGAAAACCACGCAGCCTACACAAGCGATGCGGCGGATGCTAAGTTATTCACTGTACATAACCAGACGTTTTTCTTTGTGTTGCTTTCATTTCTCAATATACACTCAAAAAAAAAAAAAAAAAAAAAGAGAAAAATCAACGCACGGCGTAGGAATCATCCAAATTGGACGGAAATTGGTAGATGTGATGTACATGTACAGACAAACAAATAATTACAATTTCAGAACAATTTGATTATTTATTCAAGAGAATGAGCGTCACAAATTGAGCATGCTACTAACGCCTCTTTCCTCGTCTGGCCCTTATACAAGCAGTTATTCGAATTGGCATTGATTGATAGAGTTGGCAGCTATCCTCCTTTGTGATATCAAGCCACATTCTGTCCATCTGCCGCGTTAGATCGTCAAAATGCGATGCCGGTTGGAGGGCTCTGCCTATAATGCTCCAAATGCTCTCAACTGGCGAGACATCCAGTGACATTACTGGTCAAGGCAGGGTTTGGCAAGCACGAAGACAAGCAGTAGAAACTCTCGCCGTGTGCGGGCGTGCATTATCCTACTGAAGTGTAAGCTCAGGATGTCTTTTCATGAAGGGCAACGAAACAGGGCGTAGAATATCGTCAACGTACTGCTGTTCTGTAGCAGTGCTGCGGATGACAGCGAATGGTCTCTTGCTATTAAAATAAACTGCACCCTAGACTATCACTTCTGGTTGTCGGCCGTACCGACAGTCAGGCTGTTATCCCACCTCTCAACGGAGCATCTCAGACACGTCTCAGTTCAAATCAACATTCATGACCAAAGAGAATTTTACTCCAGTCAAAGAGGTTCCAGGCTGAAGACGTGTCTGAAGCCGCTCTGAATAACGATGAATTACCAAAATGACTGTCGCCCGCCATACGGCCCGACATCCAGGAGCCATGGTCTGGGGTGCCACTTCACTTCACAGCAGGACCCGCTTGGTTGTAATCCGCAGCACCCTTTCAGCACAACGGTACGTCAACGATATTCAACGTCCCGTTTTGTTGCCCTTTATGGGAAGCTCTCCTAGGCTTATATTTCAACAAGATAATGGCCACTGGCACACGGCAAGAGATTCTGCTGCTTCTATCCGTGCTTGCCAAACCCTACCTTGGCTAGCGAGATCGCCGGATCTCTCCCCAACTGAGAACATTTGGCGGATTATGGTCAAGGCCTCCAACCAGTTCGGGATTTTGACGATCTAACGCGGCAGTTGGATAGAAAAAAATGGTTCAAACGGTTCTGAGCACTATGGGGCTTAACTTCTTCGGTCATCAGTCCTGTAGAACTTAGAACTACTTAAACCTAACTAACCTAAAGACATCACACACATCAATGCCCAAGGCAGGATTCGAACCTGCGACCGTAGCGGTCGCGCGGTTCCAGACTGTGGCGCCTAGAACCGCTCCGCCACTCCGGACGGCCAGTTGGATAGAATTTAGCACGATATGTCTCAGGAGGACAGCCAGCAAATCTATAAATTAATACCAAGCCAAATAAGTACTTGCATAAGGGCCACAGGTGGACGAACGCGTTATTGACTGACTCCATTTGTGAAGCTCTTTCTCTTTAATAAATCGTAAAAATTTTTTTAAGCTGGAATGATTCCACTAGTCTGCAAGTTTCTCTTCTTCAAGTCAGCTGAAGTATAACAAATGTGCCTCAATACATCACGTCCACCTATTTCCGTCCCATACGGATAATTTTTTCCTGGTGAGTCGTTCTCTCGTCTTAGAGTGCGTTATATAGCTGTGTAGCTGCAATGTCTATATAATACAAGTTGGATATATGGTGGGGGATGGTGCTAGTTGAGTGTATCTACTGTTGTGGAAGGTTTTTCTTTTAACATGCGATGTTATTCTGATTGCCTGCTTACAAAGTCACTCTGCTGATTTCGTCACATCTGTACTAGGTTGGTTCCCCATTCTTTTGTCAGCAGATCTGAATAAAATTATTGTTTATTTGGCGCTGTTTTCATTTTAAAGAATTATTCCTAGGCAGGATACTTTTTACATTTTTTTTGACGTCAAGCGTCAAGGATTTCTGTTGATGTTGTTTAAGCTATATTTTACAATTTATAGTTGTGGTCATTTCAAATTAAGCGCACATTCTCACAGCCCCCAGCCCACACCCCATTCTACCCATTTCCCGTGCTCCAGGTCGAAGGATTCCAGCGGCAGTGTTTACTAATCGACAGAAAACTGATGATGACGATAAAGAGACAAGTCTCTCAGTAAGCTGAACGTTGTAGACTTCCTCATAAACTATCAGACTAACCTAATACTATTATTGTACTAGTGGTTTTCTATCAAGTTTGCAATAATGGGTGACCCGGGACCGAAATAGATTAAATTAGATCTGATCAGTGATCTTGAATAGGTTACAGCTCTGTCTGCATTTAGAATTCGAAAACTGCAGATGTGACAGCTAGTAGGGTTGGGCTTAAGGAGCTCGACATTTCTTGTACGCCTATTACTACATTTTTTAGAACAGAGATTCTCTAACTAAGGAGCCACTTCTATTAATTTTTCACTAGTCTGCATGTTTCTCTTGTTCGAGTCAGCTGAAGTAAAACAAATATGCCTCAGTACACAGAATGCTAGTTTAATGCCATATTAAATTACTGACGATTCCTCAGAAAATGTTACTGATAGGATTTTGAAGGAACTGGGGACTTTTCAGGGCAGATATTTTGATTTGTCATTGAAAAAAATAGTTCATTTGCATCTTAATTTAAATATAAAAATTTATTTTTTGAGAACTATACACGAAACTGCAGAAAGTGCTATCAAATAAACACACAGGAAGAAACGTTCACTCGAAGGATCGAAGAACAATTCCCGTTTAAAGTGATCAATTCTGACAGGACTACAGCTGCAAATAGGCACACAGAATGCGAGTCTGAATATTGGCCCCTTGGAAACAAATTAGACTCTGTCAAACAGAGGTGAAAGCGTCTCTGTAAATATTTGTGGCGTCCAGTATTCTGATTATGAATGGATGACCTCAGGAGAGAAGAGAGGTGAAGGTGAATTTAGGGTTGCACTGTTATATGCTACAAAGCACTGTTATGAGAAATATGTAAATCGGATATGGCAGGTTGATAATACAGAAACATACCATTTGTACAGAATAAAAAACCTTTGGGTCTAAGACGTGGTAAAATTACTGATTATCAGTACGCGATTGAAGCAAGTAAGTGTTACCTGTGGTATTTTCATTCCAAAGAAAAATAATATCACATTTAATTGATAGCAAAGAGTTTAAGCCAGTCAAAAGCGCTGGGGCCAGTGGCAAGATCGTCTTTATAAAATTTACCAAGTTTAGCAAAAAACAGAAGCTGCCATTTGCAATTCAAGCTGAAACAGAATGTACATTAGAACCAGTTGTCACTTGTAGCCACAGTAGTGGCTCTGGTTAGTCTCCTGATCGGATACATCTTAATACACCATTCGGCATAGCCTACTATACACACTGTGGTTATGTGAAGAATACTCTAAGTTTTGAACTGTAAAGAGGCTGCAATTGCATCAAACTGTTCACTGAACAGCTATATTTAATCACTTAGATTGTGGATGACTTTTGAAATAGAAAGATGTGAAGCAGTCCTGATGATGGGCTGTTACATTTGCCAGTAAATGTGCAAGGAAGGTCATACGAAATACAGAAACTACTGACGCTTCACCGGTGCATATCAGGCACTGCAGATACCAGCTGCAGTGTGAACTACAGACCTCATTATACAGTGTTAGTAGTATTCCTCTATCTAAGCGCTTAAGTTAGCCGTTTCTTGATCACTAACGTTTGCAAACAAATGGGGATTGTAAGGAAGAAGTTAAAGTAAAGGCAGGTCGCTTCTCTTTGCTTCTGTCTAATATGAAGAAAATAAAACATTTACAACAGTATTAGAGCATTCCACCAAGTAAGCAGATGCAACATACATTTCTGGTTTATCGATTCGCCAAATTTTTTGATGTGTTCCCTCGAAAAGTATGCAAAGTACTTGAATTAAGATGAACTAGGAGATATTTTCCTGATGATCATGAGTGTAATCTAGTCAGTCAGAAAGGAGTATTTCAGTGTGAATATGTGAAGAATGAACCGTTTTTACTAGAAGATCATTTACCCTCAGATGAAACGATAAAAGAAGGCAAATGACAAAGAACTTGAAATGTGTGGAATGTATTCGAGTGTAAAACATTGGAATTATTCCGATTCACTTTGAAAACTGAAATTCTGCTCCTTGCTGACATGTTCGATAACTTTCATGGTCTGTTTCTTAAAACATATGAACTAGATCCTTCCCATTACATTACTTCGGCTGGCTTGGTATGGGACGCTCTGTTAAAAATTACTAGAGCAGTATTGTAGGTAATTACCGATACTGAACGACTACAGTTTATTAAAAAGGCATTTGAGACAGAACTGTCCAACGTTGTTGCAGTCATTCTTATGCAAACAAGATTCGTGGCTTCTTCTGACGACAAGTATGACGACTCTTGCATTATACGAAGGTTGGAACTTTGATACTGGCAACTACTCACTTACAGCTCGTACGAAATAGATACGTGTTTCAAAGATTTGCTGACCTTCAGGGTAGTCACTAGCATTGTGTACAACCGGTTGCCAGCGATGTGGAAGTCGTAGGATACACTTACCTGTGCGAGTTGTGTTGACAGTTCGAGCGGCGCGGTCTACTGCCAGACGAATTTGCAGCAGTTCTGAAGCGAATGCCGGTCGTAGGTTGTGCTCCAAAAATGAACAGCATAGAGACAGAAGCGATGACACTTTCTGCAGGACCTGACCATCATTTTGAGGGACAATGATTAAGCACGTACAGTGCAAGCTTCTAACATTCTGCGTGGTGTCTGTTTGTTCTATATCGTGTCTCCTTTCCACTTTCGCGCAACGACGCTCTGAGCGTGTTTTTTAGGGAATTGACTAGTTTGAACCTGGGAACTGTTGCTGGTAAGGAGACGCCAGACCACACATGACATGTAGAATTCAGAAGAGTTCGGTGAGACTAGCGATGATATAGCCAAATACTTAATGATTTCAGCGTCAGCACCACTGCACTCCCTGTAAAAGAATCTTAATACTAACTAAATTTAGTGGAAGGGGTCCAAGGCTTCCCTATTTTTTGTTAGCTGGTAAAATAACGTCGAAAAAGCAGTTACGTTTACCACTGGAAATTTTATTCTACTCACAAAAAATTGTTTATAAATTGCACTATTGACAAAAAGGAAGTGTTTTAATACAGGATGTTAAAAACCAACTGCGTTCAACAAAAATGTGAACGAATATTCTCTGAATGGGTTTCCAAGTTCGACAATGGATCGAAGGATGACCTATGCCATATCACATCTGTAATCAAGAGAGAAAACTATCAAAATGGTCTACAGTGACCCTCAATTATCTTTAATTACTTATCTAACTTGTCGTAAATTACAATCGCTGATGTGGCTTCTCAATAATTATTTAACAGAGAAATCATGAACTTTAATTTACGATCGACACTAGTATTACGCAAAAAGGGGGTGTAACAGATGAGACTTCTGCAGTTCTGAGTGAAGCTTTATGCGCTGTTATGCGGCATCTGCTTGCGGTCATTACCTTGTCGTTGGTTAGGCAGCTTCAGGGGGCCAGCGGCCGGCGCAGCAGCCATCCAGCTCGCCGTCTTGGAACTAACTAACCTCTCCTAACTTCTCCTTGCTACCATTTACCGAAGTTGGTTAAAAAAAACTATCTGGCTGTGTTTTCATCTGACCAATCAGGGTCTCAATGTTAACCTTAAGCTCCGCCTACAACAATTCTGTCTATCCAATGAGAAACGTTATACTTTTTGTGGTGGGGCAATGTTTTTAAAGTTTGCAACGTAACAGAGACGCGAAAAAGTCTCACGATAAAACTTACAGCTGGCGTTGTCCTAGTGGTTAGCTGGCGACGTGGGTGTTCATCCGTCCCTTATCGTAGGGCCTTCTAGCTTAACACGGTTCTGCTCTCGGCTTCTGTTCTCGTTTCTCCCCTCGGAACTGCGTCTGTCTGACGGTAGGAAGGTATGACATGCATTTAGGCATTCTTGTGTTAGTCTGTGGCATTCCATTTGCTCACTCGTTACTCGTATTACTTTGGTTAATTTAATGTCACGATTTATTCGGGGATATGTGACATACTACTGGATTTGCTTATCATGTCAGGGTTTTCATGGAAGGTGTTGGATTTGCCTGACACCTTACAAGCTGTTACTGATTTGTTTGACAGATGGGGCTGCTAAGTGCTATACCACCTACTGCACTCCCCTGACTTAAGCCCTCGAGAGTTCAGTTCGATTTCTAAACTGAAGGAAACACTTCACGGCATTCGCTTCAGAACTGCTACAAATTCGTCGGGCGATAGACCGCGTCGCTCGAACTGTCAACACAACTCGCACTGCTAAAAGTATCCTACGACTTCCACATGGCTGACAACGTGTTATACACAATGCTGGTGACTACTCTGAAGGTCATTAAAACTTTAAAATACGTATCTATTTTGTATGAGCTGTAAATAAATAGTTGCCACTATTAATGTTCGAACCCTCGTATATCTAGATGTGAATAGCCTTCACATATGGATAACTTTATAATATCTTTTGGTGTCCAGTTTTGTAAAGGTTTCTCCAAAAAGGAATGACATTTTTGATGTGAGAAACGTGCCAGAAAATTCTGACATAGGGTGCATTTTAGAAGTGGATCTCAAATATCATGAGCGTACCTACGATTTTTATTTATATTTGTCCTGATGTTCAGAAAAAATGTCTCCACCATCTGGTTGTAAGAAACCAAATAAATTAATTTAGACTATGCATGAAAAAAAATTAAATCTGAAACAATGTTTGCAACATAAATTGGTTAAAAAAAAGGTTCACAAGATGTTATCGTTTAGACATCATAAATTGAGACAAAAGCACAGAAACGTTGAGTGTGAGAAATTATTTCGAGGAAAAAATTTCCAAACTGATAAGTAATACGTTTGGAAAAACCACACCAAATGTACGAAAGATTCGAGACGTAATACTAAGGAAATCCTGGAAGAGTAGGTATAGACCAGCTGCATTAACAGCTAAAATGAATTTTCAAACGAGTGTTATTATCAACGAAAATTTAGTTGACATTGAATACAACAAGTTTAATGTAGTCTTTTATAAACCTGTTGCAGTAGGAATGTCCATTGTGGATATTTCAAAGCCACTTTTTGTAGACTTTCATTGGTGTTATACCGTATATTAAACAAGTTTACAGCATATCACGTAAAAGAATGCTACGAAGACACCGATGACTTAATTTGCCACATTAAATTTGCTAATATTTGTGAAGGTATCAGAAATGATGTCCAGACACTGTTAGATACTTCAAGCTTTCCTGTATATAACAGAGACACTAAATAAAAAGTAAGTTGAATTAACGAAAGGCAAATTGAAGGCTGAATAGATTACTAAATGTCTCGGTCTATAAGCAAAAATGTATGCATCCGAGACTGAGTCAAGCAGCATAATGCACAGCGCAGAGGGTTTGAACATTCTTCTGCCAAGGAGTTAATCATCGATGATTACAGGTAATGAGTGTTGGTTTTGGAAATTAAAACATCTGTGCAGTGTGTAATTCAATCAAAGCTCCACGTAGACTCTACTGTTAAGCAACACAAGCTAGGTATATCAAAACAGTATGACACACATTTTATACTTCGAGATAAGATGAATGCATCGGTTTAGGGTCGCTACTGTTTGAAAAATGATGATGCTGGTGATTAATTTTATTGCGGATAATGCAGATATCTAAAAAAAAAAAAAGTAAAATGTATGGTGCGTGTTTGTGAGTGTGTGTGTGTGTGTGTGTCTGTGTGTGTGTGTGTGTGTGTGTGTGTGAAAAATGTTAATTGTAATTGAAGCTTGGTGTCTCTGCCAACCGTATATGTAAATCTTATTTGCAGCTGATGTGAATTCGAATACTCGTAAAGAAATACTCCTTTCTGTTTAACTAGATTGAACTTGCAGTTATCAATTCTCATCACTTGAGTTCAACTGATTTCAAGTATGGTGCACACTTTTTGAGACAGCGTGTCAATAAACTAAACGAATAGATAAACTGGAAATTTATATTGCATTTCCCGCTTGATGCACTGCTGCAACACTCTTCATAAATAATCTATATTTTTCCACATTGAATGGCAGCACAGAAATGTGACCTCAATTTACCTTAACTTGTGCATCGCCATCTGTCACTGACTGTTCGCATGCGTTCTCAATCAAGAACTGACCATCGCAGTTGCTCAGATAGTGAATATGTAATTCGAAACTGTAGTTGGTGTAAGGGTGAAAAATGTAAGAACATTGGATATTATTGACATGCATCACCTTCTAGCAGCTGGCTGGGCGTGGAATATGAGATGAATGCCTTTATGCCTGGAGTGGCAGGTGTCCAGAACAGTTGAAGTGTATCGAAAGAGCCTGTTTGAAACATTTTCCTATTCTGCCAGTGGAATAAATATTCCTCTCCGTGACTTCCTGGAGGCGTGGTCTGTAACATAGGGTGTATTCTTTGTCTTGCTACAATTGATTTTATTGTGAGCAGATATAACATCAGACGCAGTGGGGTGCCGACTATTAGGCTAAATGCAGTTAAATCCCAGCCATACAGTTGTTTCTTCTGCTGTATACCGATAATGCTGTGATTATGAGCACTGCCCACCGTGACGTCGGAGGCCACCTGGTAACAGGGTGGACACGTGACGCGGTAACAAAAGTATGTAAGCGCGGCAGACACGGACGTGGGCTGCAAATGGGGAAATCCATTGAGATAAGTGACTTTGACAAAGGCAGATTATTACTATGCAGAATCTGTGAACGAGTATCTCGAAAACGGCGAAGCTGTTGCCTTGGTCATCTACAGAAAGAAGTAGACAGTCAGTGAAACTGCCACTAGTCGCTCAATGGTTGAACGTCGACGGCTCTTCTCACAACGTGGGCTTTGGAGAATTGTCTGCTCTGCAAAGTAGGACAGATGGTGATCTGTGGTATCTCTGCCGAAAGAGTACAATGCTGGTGCATACACAAGTTTTTCGGAGCACTCCCTTCATCGTACACTGTTGAACGTGGAGCTCTGGAGCTGACCACCCCTAGGTGTTCACATGTTGACCCAACAACGTGGTCAGTTACGACTGCAGTGGGGACGGCACCATCGGAAATCGAACGTCGATCGGTGGAAACGTGTGGGCTCTTCGGGTGAGTCACATTTTTGCTACACTCGGTCGATGGTCATCTCCACATTCGCTGTAACCGAAGTAATGTGCTGTGCGCTACGGACGCAGGCTGGTTGGAACAGTATTATACTATGAGACATATTCACCTGCGCATGCATGGGACCTGTGGTACGAGTAGTAATCGAAGACACGCTGACAGCTGCGAACCACCTGCATCCCTTCATGCTTGTTGTCTTCCCCGACAGCGATGTCATCTTTCAGCAGTATAATTGTCCGTGTCTTAGAGCCAGAACCGTACTAAAGTGGTCTGACGAACATTATCGTAAACTCACGTTTATGGGTCGGCGACCAAATTCGCCTGACGTAAATCCTATGGACCCCATACGAGTCACTACCGTACGGAAATCAGCGTCCCGTTATTGACGCGCATTACATGTCCTTAGCGTAGACATCTAACGTCACATACTTCCACAAAGCTACTAAGAAACTGTCGGATCCTTAACGTGTAGAATCAGTGACGTATTTCGTTCCAAAGACGAACAAACAATCTATCAAGCTTGTTGTCATAATGCTTCGGTTCATCACCGTATAGTACAACTAACCCCCTCCCCGCCCTAGCGCGGAACTTCTTGAGAGTATGCTGCACACACCTCATATTCCCTGAAGATAAGTGACGCCTTGAAACTAATGGAAGTCACCCAGGGAGGATTTTAACATACTCATGTGGGATGTAACGAACTATCGGAGTGGGGAAGGACCGCCGATAACTGAGACGAACTGAGAAGCTTGGACAATTTGTAACAGCTTCTATCTACAACTTTATTCCGCAAGGCATGTTACGTTGTGTGTGTGAGGGGTAAGTTGTGTACCTCTGTCACTTCCTTCCTTCTTGTTTTAGTCGGGAACGGTATACAGGAAGAACGATTGTCGACAAGTGCTTGTGTTAGCTCGAGCCTCTCTAATTTCACCTTCATGATATTTTCGTGAGATATTCGTAGGAATAAACAATATATTGGTTGGCTCTTCCAGAAACGTAAGCTCTCAGAATGTTAATAGCTACCTACACCACCATGAAGAAGGCCTCTTTTTGGCGTCTGCCGATGCAGTTATATGAACATCTCAGTCGCTCTTTCGCACTTGCTAAATCAACTTATAAGCCAAGTATAGCTCGAAATATTACTCCCTGGGGATTCTTCCTATTAATGTCATTCTGCTACCCGTCTTTCTTATAATTATTTTTATATGGTCATTGCACTTTAAATTATTCATTACGCGTACTCTCATACATTTAATGGATATGACTGCTTCCAGTGGTTTGTCCGGCAACGTGTGGTAACCCAGTATCGCGTCTTTTTGTCTGCTTATGCCCAGTAAGTTAGAGTTTTTTTGTTTATGTCAAGTGCCAACTGACAATTGCTGCAACAGACTTTGATCCTGTAATGCTCCACTACTCTTTTGGGGTCACCCCAAGTTCTCCTTCATCTGAACATTTTTCGCCGTCAGAAATTAAATGTGTTTTCTTCGTTAGATCTTCAATCATAAGGACGGTGTAACATTCCGTACGCTCGTTTTTCTGCCAGTAGGCGGCGGTACGGAAGTGCATCGAACGCCTTCCGGAAGTCAAGCAGTCCAGCATTATCAACTGTATTCAGGGTTTGGTGGACGAACACAGCGAGTTGGGATTTACAAGATCATTATTTCCTGAATCCATGTTGATTTCTACAAAGGAGATTTTCAGTCTCTCCAGAAACGAGCATACAATGTTCTAGAACTCCACAACAGAGCGACGTCAGCGATATAGTACTGTAGGGAGCTATTCTTGTGAGTCTTGTTAGACGACCCTTCATAAAGATGGGAATGAACTGCGCAATTTTCAGTCGCTAGAAATGTGTCACTCCTCAGCGACCTGCATTACCCTGCTGCCAGAAGATGAGCATGTTGGCTCGAAATGATCTGAGCACCATGGGACATATGAGGTCATCATGTAAGGTGTCAGGCAAATCCAACACCTTCCATGAAAACCCTGACATGATAAGCAAATCCAGTAGTATGTCACATAGCTCCGAATAAATCGTGACATTAAATTAACCAAAGTAATACGAGTAACGAGTGAGCAAATGGAATACTACAGACGTACACAAGAATGCCTAAATGCATGTCGTACCTTCCCACCACGAGACAGGCGCAGTTCCGAGGGGAGAAACGAGAACAGAAGCCGAGAGCAGAACCATGTTAAGCCAGAAGGCCCTACGATAAGGGACGGACTGGACACCCACGTCGCCAGCTAACCACTAGGGCCACACCAGCTTCGAGTTTTAGCGTGAGACTTTTTGGGGTCTTTGTTACGTTGCAAACTTTAAAAACATTGCCCCACCACGAAAAATATGACGTTTCTCATTAGATAGACAGAATTTATGTAGGCGGAGATTAAGGTTAACATTGAGACCCTGATTGGTCAGATGAAAACACAGTCAGATAGCTTTTTTTTTTAACCAACTTCGGTAAATGGGAGTAAGGAGAAGTGAGGAGGGTTGTTTCCGAGACGGCGAGGTGAGCGGAGCTGCGCCGGCCGCCGCCCCTGACAAACACCGACAAGGTAATGAACGCACGCGATGCCGCATTTTTGAGCGCATAAGGCTTCACTGAGAACTGCAGAAGTCTAATCTGTTACACCCCCTTTTTGCGTAATGCTAGTGTCGATCGTAAATTAAAGCTCATGGTGTTCACATTTGCCACTTGAAGTCAAAATCTGAAACGCGATGATTTCTCTGTTATATAGGTATTGAGGAGCCACATCAGCCACTGTAATTTACGACATCTACATCTACATTCATACTCCGCAAGCCACCCAACGGTGTGTGGTGGAGGGCACTTTACGTGCCACTGTCATTACCTTACGACAAGTTAGATAAGTAATTAAAGATAATTGAGGGTCACTGTAGACCATTTTGATAGTATGCACTTTTGTGAAACTTAATTTAAACCTAGATTATAGATGTGATATGGCATAGGTCATCCTTCGATCCATTGTAGAACTTGGAAACCCACTCAGGGAATATTTGTTCACATTTTTGTTGAACGCAGTTGGTTTTTTTCCATCCTGTATTAAAACATTTCCTTTTATCAATAGCGCAATTTATAAACAATGTTTTGTGAGTAGAATAAAATTTCCAATGGTAAACGTAACTGCTTTTTCGACCTTATTTTACCAGCTAACTAAAAATAGGAAAGCCTTGAACCCCTTCCACTAAATTTAGTTAGTATTAAGATTCTTTTACAGGGAGTGCAGTGGAGCTGACGCTGAGATCATTTAGTATTTTGTTATATCATCGCTAGTGTCACTGAACTCTTCTGAATTCTACATGTCATGTGTGGTCTGGCGTCTCCTTACCAGCAACAGGTCCCAGGTTCAAACTAGTCAACTCCCTAAAAAACAAGCTCAGAGCGTCGTTGCGCGAAAGTGGTAGAGAGACACGATATAGAACAGACACAACCATGAATGTTTAGAATCAGTCCCCTAGACTTAGAACTACTTAAACATAACTAACCTAAGGACAACACACACATCCATGCCCGAGGCAGGACTCGAACCTCCTTATCAGCAACGCGGTTCCGGACTGAAGGACGTAGAACGGCTCGGCCACAGCGGCCGGCTGAGCATGTTGTTCTGGATACTTTATGTACACGGTCCACTTACATTAATGTGATCATTGCCTATGTCCGCCATCAACGAGCAATAACCACTCACAGACGGCACATGGCAGCACCAGCAGTGGAGAATGTACAAAGCGTGTCGGGGAGACGCGGAATACACTGCAGTCGTTGTCGTAATGCGGAAGCAGAACGATTTAAGCGACGTCCAAAAGAGCATGACAATTGGCTTTAGGGCCAGGAGATTAAGCATTTCGGAAACGGCTAAGTTTCTAAACTGTTCGTGTGCTGCCGTGATTAACTTATTCCGTGAATGTCAAAATGGCGATACCCAAAACTGGCGCCGAAGCAACTGTGGTGGCCATAGATGACGGGGCCCATAGACGGCTACGGAGATTTGTACGGGCGAATAAGCATGCACCTGCTGAGCAACTGACTTCCAAGATGAACCAAGGTGCTACCAACAGTGTCTCGTCAAGGACCGTTCAGTGAACGTTGCTGCGTGCTGGCGTCTACAGCGGGCGCCTGGTTCGTGCACCCCTACTGAGTGCTGTTTGGTATTTTTAGATAAATCGCCTTTTGTGCTCGATATGACAGATTTCAACCACCATTAGGAAGGCCTAGGCTGAAGGAAGGAGCGTTTTGGTCTGAGAAACGTTTCCGTGGCATTCTCTGGGTGAGTTCGTCATTCTGGAATGCTCAATGGATGAATATAAGTATGCATCTGTCCTCGGGGACCATGTCCACCCCTATACACAGTTTGTTTTTTCCTTGGCACAATGGCATCTGCCAGCAGGAAAATGTAACGAGTCACACAGCTCGCAGTGTACGTGCGTGGTTCGAAGAGCACCAGAACAAGTTTACCGTATTACTCACCAGGGTACCCAACTCCCCAGACTTAAGCCCAATTAAGAATCAGTTGGACCACCGCGATGGGGCTGTTCGCGCCATGGATCGTCAACCGAGAAACCTAGTGCAACTGATCACGGCGCTGGAGTCCACATGGATCCACATTGCTGTAAGTAGCTTCCAGAACCTCACAGACAGTTTTCCCGCACAACCGCGATGAAAAAGTGGTGATTCAGGCGGTCATATTAATCTGACAGGACAGTGTAGAATCGTATAGGTATGCTATCAGGCTCAGTCGGCCTTCCAGTGTTGAGCGATTGCAGTTATTTTTCTATCTCGCAGTTATTTATTTCGGTATCTACGGGGTGTTCAAAAAGTCTATCCGCAGTGCTGTATGATTGTTAGCCGGACGTGCCTTGTGATTGTTCGCCTGCCTGGGTTTTTCAGCGAAACAATAAACGCACAGTGATACTGCTGTGATATTCTGTACCCGTTCATAGGAGAACTTGTGTTAAGTGAAATACTGAACGGTTATTTTCAACAGGATGGTGCAACCACGCATACTCGCGTTTCAATGTCACTGCTTGCTGATGTTTTTGGTGATTTCATAATTTCACAGGGACTTTGGCCTCCACGATCACCTTACCTAACACCACCTGACGTTTTCTTCTGGGGTGCAGCGAAAGCAACTGTCTTTAAAAATCGTCGAAAATCCATTGACGAATTGAAAACAGCAGTATCCACTTTCACTGCTTCTGTTACAGAAGAAATGTTACAGCTTGAGTTTGGAAACATGATTAGACGAATTGCATTGTGTATTCAACGACAGGGGGGACACTTTCAACATTTAATAAAAAAATCTGTAAGTAAAAATGAATATTCAATAAATTAATAACTTGTATTTCACTGAGTTTCATTTCGGTATATTCATTGCGGCATACGTTAATTTGACAACTGGTTTTTGTACGTTGCCAGGGCGAATGAGACATCAAGTAGGCAGTATTGATGCCCTGGTAATAGACGTATTGCACATATATTTTGCTGGTCATAATTGCAACTAATACAGAAGTTGGTAATTTTCGTCAAGATTGCGTTTTCCATTGTAAGGCAATCCACCGTGTTAAGTTTGAATGGTGCATCGCGCATGTACGCACCAAAGAGGGGGAAGTCAGTTTCTGGCAGTCTATCTCTACTAAGCCACGTGCCCCAAACAGTGCAGATGCCACTTAGAGTGTCTATGACAAGTACTGCCCACTACGCAGTCCGTCGTTCACAGTCATGTCCGAGGTATTCAGTGACCCACATAACTAGAGCTATGCCTCGCTGGGTCCAGGCTTCTTGTTCGTTCCGGACTGGTACAGTTAGTCCCCAGTCCACATGGCCCTGAAGTTCAGGCGCCTTGTTGAGCCAGTTCAACTGAGTGCTACAGACACCAGAAGATTGCTAACCGAATAAGCAGTTAATGGTCTTATTGCTAGCTAGTTGCGCCAAGCACATCGTCCGGAATTACGATGGCAACTCATAATTACGATCGAGTCCCGGCCACCGACGTCTTTAGCTACCGCTGAGGAAATCTGCCACGTTCTGCTGCCGTGTGCCATCATTACTATTTCTGTCCGCACCGACAGCTGAGTGGTCAGCGTGACGGATTGCCGTCCTACGGGCCCGGGTTCGATTCCCGGCTAGAGCGGGGATTTTCTCCGCTCTTGGACCGGGTGTTGCGCTGTCTTTACCATCATTTCAACCCCATCCGGCGCGCAGGTCGCTCAATGAGCCGTCCACTGTAATAAGACCTGCATCTAGGCCGCCGGACCTGTCCAACAAGAGGCCTCCCGGCCAATAACGCCAAACGCTCATTTCCATTTTCCATTAGTATTTCTGTCACTCTCTATGAACTACAAGTTTTATTCATTCATTTTGTGTCCTTTGATTACTTGTGTTATTGATTCATTGAGTGTTTTCAACGAGTCAGTACTAACTGTAAAGTATCTCTACACTTCTGCCACTTATTTCAGTGCCATATTACCCTGTTCGATCTATGTGCTTCGTTGCTAATATATATTTGTGGGTCTTTAGGAAAATATAAATATTTAATTGAGTCTATGGTCGAGTCTTACATAAGTTCAGGGTTATTACAAATGATTGAAGCGATTTCACAGCTCTACAATAACTTTATTATTTGAGATATTCTCACAATGCTTTGCACACACATACAAAAACTCAAAAAGTTTTTTTAGGCATTCACAAATGTTCGATATGTGCCCCTTTAGTGATTCGGCAGACATCAAGCCGATAATCAAGTTCCTCCCACACTCGGCGCAGCATGTCCCCATCAATGAGTTCGAAAGCATCGTTGATGCGAGCTCGCAGTTCTGGCACGTTTCTCGGTAGAGGAGGTTTAAACGCAAGAGGATTGTGACAAAAAAAGTGCCTCCCACACCTTGAGGGAAGTGTCCTTAACTTTTTTGGATGCAACATAATTACTGATATGAATTGCTGATCATGATCTCCACCACCACCGATCCATCGGTTTTCCAATCTCCTGCTTAAGAAATGCCCAACATCATGATGGAAGAGCGGTGGAGCACCTTCCTGTTGAAAGATGAGGTCGGCGCTGTCGGTCTCCAGTTGTGGCATGAGCCAATTTTCCAGAATGTCCAGATACACGTGTCCTGTAACGTATTTTTCGCATAAGAAAAAGGGGCCGTAAACTTTAAACTGTGAGATTGCACAAAACACGTTAACTTTTGGTGAATTGCGAATTTGCTGCACGAATGCGTGAGGATTCTCTACCGCCCAGATTCGTGCAATGTGTCTGTTCACTTCACCATTAAGAAAAAATGTTGCTTCAACACTGAAAACAAGTTTCTCACTGAACACATCCTCTTCCATGAGCTGTTGCAACCGCGCCGAAAATTCAAAGCGTTTGACTTTGTCATCGGGTGTCAGAGCTTGTAGCAACTGTAAACGGTAAGGCTTCTGCTTTAGCCTTTTCCGTAAGATTTTCCAAACCGTCGGCTGTGGTACGTTTAGCTCCCTGCTTGCTTTATTCGTCGACTTCCGAGGGCTACGCGTGAAACTTGCCCGCACGCGTTCAACCGTTTCTTCGCCCACTGCAGTCCGACCCGTTGATTTCCCCTTACAGAGGCATCCAGAAGCTTTAAACTGCGCATACCATCGCCGAATGGAGTTAGCAGTTGGTGGATCTTTGTTGAACTTCGTCCTGAAGTGTCGTTGCACTGTTGTGACTGACTGATGTGAGTGCATTTGAAACACGACATACGCTTTCTCGGCTCCTGTCGCCATTTTATCTCACTGCGCTCTCGAGCGCTCTGGCGGCAGAAACCTGAAGTGCGGCCTTAGTCGAACAAAACTTTATGAGTGTTTCTACGTATCTGTAGTGTGTTGTGACCATATGTCAATGAATGGAGCTACAGTGAATTTATGAAATCGCTTCAATCATTTGCAATAGCCCTGTAGAATTGTGCTACATCCCCTTTCGTCCTCGTGATGATGAGGTCGAATCACGCCTATAGTAGTAGATGACTTCTGTGCCTTAGGCACTGTCGGGGTAGGAAGTAGGGTAGCAAGGTCTTCTTTCCAAGCCACATAGCCTCGAATGTTTTTTCACTTTTTCACAAGAGGACTGTAACAAAAAAATGCCTCCCACACCTTGAGGGAAGTGTCCTTAACTTTTTTGGATGCAACATAATTACTGATATGCCTGAAGACATGTGTTATCTGTACTTGCAGCTTCATTCATGAACCCATATAGATACATCGCTGGCCATTAAAATTGCAACACCATGAATGTGGAGTTGGAATGAAGTGTACGACATGCTTGGATATCCAAATGGCTAATACTTCAGAGCAGCCACACATAGTAGGTACGAGTAACGCGACATTCGAGGAGGGGAAAGTAACTCTGGCCCGGAAAATATTTCGTGCGTCCAAGATAAGCATCCCAATTTACATTCACCTTACTCAGTGCGGATGATGTAATCTGAGAGGCCTGTCTTAAGCTGCATGACTTTTTGTATGGGAAAGTTTTGTTCTCCCTACCTCGTACACTTTACAGCACAAAAACTAGCAGCCCCTCAGAAGTCCGTCAATCTACACAACTTTGTAACACTGTAGGATGCAGAGTTGTCTGGAGGAAGTGATGTCTTCTGCTCAAGCATTTACAGTGCTGCAGCTGCTCGTGGTATGTTCGAGTCCGCTCATTCCTCTTCTTTTTTAACAGCATTTCGGCTTCTTGCTGAAAGTATCATCACAGTCCAATAAATACAGTCACGACACTCTCTGGTGAGTAAGTTGTTACCGTTTGACAGCTGGAGCGACACTAGCGCTCCAAGCGGTAAGAAAACACACAGTCACATGCGTTGTAAGGATAATATTTGTCTTAAAATTATTTTCTACCCAGTTAACTGAATAGTGGTTATATTTTATCGTTCCATGCGTTAGTAAGTTACCAAGAGACATGAATTATTGTGAAATACACGTAAAAACAGCCAAATCATCCTTATTCTATGACATAATCTACAACTCATTCATGAAGAATTGTTGTTGAATATGTCTATATTTGCAGCTTATTCCGTTGAAAAGAACAGATTATAAATATTTATTTCATGCCTGAGAAACATAGATATCTGATTCTGTCTGTTTTTATTATCATAGGCTCTTTCCTTGACACTTAAGCATTTTTATGGAGTCCAATGATTCGTCCTTTCTTACAGTTGACTCGACTTTCTAATACACGAATCTTTTTGTAAATGCAATTACTTTTGCTTCAAAACCGAATATGCTGAAGATTCCTGCCGTTTGTGGCTAAGATTTAGCAAAAATTGTGGAATTGGTTTCTCCTGTGTTTGGAAACAGTTTTATTGCTTTCGGTGATTTATTATCGCGTTTCTGTGATTTACCCTTAACGAACAATTGTGGTGGCTTATTTGATACGTTGAATAATGCAGGTATTGCTCTCCATATAGATTTCTTACGTTGCACATTCACTGATTTGCCTGAAAGTGTAGCAAACAAAACTCCGCTTTGACGTACAGACATACGACGTAAAAAGTCGTGTCTTCTGGTGTTTACTGGCAATTTTTTTTAGTAAAGGAACACGACATTATTCGGTGAACGTCAGTACGTTAAAATTGAATCGTATATAAACTGTCCTGTAATGCACCGTTTCGTATCCCCCATAGTCCTTAGGAGACTAAATAATCGTAAATGTGGCGTAATTTTTAATTATTCTCGACTTTACGGCACTACATATACAACCTATTGTAAAACTATATGACAAATCAGTATAAACGTTAGTATGCGCACTAATCTGATATCATATTCAGAAGTGCCGCTAGCTGGCCGCTTGGGGCGCTGCTATCGCTGTGGGTAGCAAAAACGAAACGCAAGTGTAGCGATTGTTATGTCAGACTGTGGTGTCAGTCTGATGGAATCTCAAAGATAATTTGTGTTGTGGTTGGCAGGAGAGCCAACACCGTGTTACTAAAGGAGGCCGGAAGGTACGCGATTTAGCTCACGCAGGCTGGCGTGAGGTCTGGAACAGGACAAGGGAATTAGACTTTAGAAAAACGGACGTAGCTGGTGGAATACTTAACTTTAATCCATTAATGACGAACGTCGCTCTTGACATTACATGATTCACAGTATCAATAGTAACGGATAATGGCGCCTTGCTAGGTCGTAGTAAATAACGTAGCTGAAAGCTATGCTAACTATCGTCTCGGCAAATGAGAGCGTAGAAGTCAGTGAACCATCGCTAGCAAAGTCGGCTGTACAACTGAGGCGAGTGCTAGGAAGTCTCTCTAGACCTGCCGTGTGGCGACGCTCGGTCTGCAAGCACTGATAGTGGCGACACGCGGGTCCGACGTATACTACCGGACCGCGGCCGATTTAAAGGCTACCACCTAGCAAGTGTGGTGTCTGGCGGTGACACCACAATTTGTTTCACTTCCTGACCTACCAATAACAGCAACACCTCCCGCGAAAGAGCTTGTGGCTACCTCAAGATAGCAACAGTTTATGCTCGAGAGTTTCGTCGGCCTCTAACTGTCACCAGCAACAGAACATCCGGTCTCCGGCCGCCGACCGATCAGGTGAGAGGGGCGCAGTGCATCTTGACTTGGGCACGTTTCTGCTCTCAGGTATAAAATTGTTTATAATTCTAGTTTGGTTTTCCACCGCAAATGGCTTCGATAAACCGAGCGAACGTCGTGCAGTTACACAAAATGCGTAGGTTACTATGAGTGGAATTACCAATCTTTATTTTATTATTTGAAATTCTGGTGTTTGACTTGCAATTTACGAATTGGATTTTGCGCATTTCAGTCTTATGAACGTTGTGCAAGCGGAAAAAGATCGAACATTTGCAGCATGTTATTCGCTTTGGGTTTAATAGAGGCGTGAAAGCAGGAGAAACAACTTGGAAGATTTGTGTAGTGTGTGGGGCGAGTGCAGTCGGACACATCGCGTCAGAAAAGAATTTTCATGTTTCGAGAAATATCGTTCTAGCGTGAATGACTTTCAACATTCAAAAAGTCTTGATAATTCACATAATTTGGTGATTAACTGGGAACATTAATCATCATGCGACATTTTCATACATTAGGAAAGGGTCAGAGGTGGGGTTTAGGAGTATTTTGTCCTACAACTGAAAGTAACAAAACTCAAGAGGGTGACTATTACTATGAAGAGCGCTCAGTAAGTAATGAAACATTTTTTTCTCGACCAGTTTTGGTTGAAAAAAATGAGAATTTTGTTGTGGGACATCGTGGAATATTCCCGCTTCAGCCCCAGCAGTTTCATGAAGTACCGACAGATGGCGGCGCTATATACAGCCTTCAAAATGGCGTCTGTAACGGAGGAGCGTTCCTATCAGAGAGCTGTCATTGAGTTTCTTTTGGCGGAAAACCAGAGCATCGCGGAAATTCATAGGTGCCTGCAGAATATCTACGGAGACCTAGCAGTGAATAAAAGTACTATGAGTCGTTTGAAGAGACGTCATCATAGCAACAAGGTCACGCAAACCTGTCCAATCTCCCGCGTGCCAGCCGACTGCACACAGCTGTGACTCCTGCAATGTTGGAACGTGCGGACACTCTCATTCGAGGTGATGCACGGATCATAATCAAACACCTCTCTGTAGAAATGAACGTCTATGTTGGTAGTGCTGACAAACTCGTCCAACAGTCGGGGCCCTTAAGAGCTACGAACGACCATCTGTGCGGAATAGCCTCCGCATTACCAGGCTGCTCATAACATTTTTTATCGAACATCGACAAAGGCGATTATATGTGGGTTCATCACTTCGAACCGGAAACTAGACAGCAATCCATGAAGGGATGCCACATCACTTCTCCTCTGAAGAAAAAGGTTCAAACTCGCACTCTCAACAGGTGAACTCATGGTGACAGTCTTCTGGGACTCTGAAGGGGTTACTCTGTTTTATGTCCACCCACATGCTGCAACGATGCCAACGGCCTTGCCGCAGTGGTAACACCAGTTCCGGTCAGATCACCGAAGTTAAGCGCTGTCGGGCTTAGGTGGGTGACCATCCGGTCTGCCGTGCGCTATTGGCAAGCGGGGTGCACTCAGCCCTTGTAAGGCAAGCTGAGGAGCTACTTGATTGAGAAGTAGCGGTTCCGGTCTCGGAAACTGACATACGGTCGGGACAGCAGTGTGCTGATCACATGCCCCTCCATATCCGCATGTGGGCTGAGGATGACACGGAGGCCGGTCGGTCCCTTTGGGGCCTTCATGGCCTGTTTGGGAGGAGTTTGGTTTAGTTTAGTTTATGCTGCAACGATAAATTCTAAAGTGTATCGTGCTACTCTCAGAAAATTGAAGAAACGACTTCACCGTTACATTTGCAATATAAAATCGTGAATGAGGTGTGCTCCTATGTTGGTACTAGACAGGAGTATGGGATTAGCCACAAAATGCAAACGAACATCTCTCTCTCCATGACGATGCAAGGCCTCGCACGAGTCTGTGTCCCTGAGAGAAACTGACAAAACTTCACTGGACTATTCTTCTTCGTCCACCATGCAGCCCAGACCTCATTGACCAGTAGAGTGGTACAACGCCGGCATACAGTCCCTCCCAGCAAGGTGGCGGAGGCCATCACAGTGAACGAAGATTGTCCTTCCACTTTAAAAAACAGGGTTCTGTCACCAAAAGAGTGGGGATTAATGTGGTGTATTGAAATCCTGAATAAAACTAACGATCTCTCAGAAAAAAAAACTGTTGCATTACTTATTGAACGCCCCTCTTATATTTTTACAGTACACAAAACACATAGATTCGTATTATCATTTGTTTAAGAAAAGTCTACCAGCACATAGAGTAATTCGACAGAGGCTAGAGCGTGGCCTATGGTGTCGGCGACTTATAGTCCTGCAATATTTCCGCTCGCTTTGGTCGGGGATCTACGACAATTATACGAGTATGCGATCGATGGCCTATGGGCGCCATACTCAGTACCAAGCAGTATCTGAACAGATCCTCGCGACTGTCGTCTGAGAAGACCGACACATTCTTTGCTCGTCCGTTCAGGATCGTACAGCCTCGTCACATATGCGAGCTGGGAAATGGGTTTGTCCACAAGGTCAGTGTGGCTGCGTCTGAAGCATCAAGACACGGCAGCAGAGAGAATCGCGTCGCATCAACAGTGATGTGCCCAAAGATAGCACGGAACACTGGAATGTGACTACGTCATCTTTTCAGGTGAGTATTTGTACAACATCACGATGGAGATATTCGTCTGTGCCGGCTTCAGCTATAACGAACATTGCCAGACTGCATTCGTATCGTCATTGAGCCCAGCAACTGCCATAATGCGTTGGATTGCTACTGGGTACACAGCACCTCGATGCAAAGTGTTCAACTATTGCCATGGCCAGCATATTCTTCACATCTCTCAAGCTCTCACACACTGAAAATATGTGGTCATGTGTTGCTAAGATACCGGCATGCCACCCCACGCCAGCCACTAGGATTGATGGACGCTGGCACAGAGCTGCTGGAGCAAGCAATGACGCACCCCTACCTGACATCTAAGCTCGGTTCATCTCTATGTCTTTGTTACTGTCTCAGATGTGTACTAAATTGTGCACTCTCTGCAAACGCGCAAATCGCCTTCAAATTTAATCATGTATTCTTACTACTATACCAGACGCGCACATTGATTAAAATTTCGCTAGTTACTATTGTTCTTGATGTTGCTGTTTGTAATTATCAGCTTTGTAATTCACATACAGTTAATGTTACTCCTGCACCAAGTGTTGGTCATTGTTTAATTTACTTGTTTCATTGAAAATACAAATTAATAATGTATTTGTAATGAATGTGGATCGGTATTATCAACTTTTCCTTCATCATACGCTCTTCTCAAGTCTTTAAATTAAGTAACTGTCGGATTTCCCTAAGTCATCCGGTACCCAACAATCATTAAAAGAGCTACATAACTGGCACCCAGAGATGAATTAGCAAAACTTGTAAACGTACTATAGCGTATATTCCCCGTACCAGTAGAGATGTATTGTAACAGCAACAGTTATTTCATCAGAGCTTCAGTCCGGAAAGTCATTTACTTAATTTAATTCTGGTGAGGGATGCAAGAATCCCCCACTCGTACTAAAGCTCCAGAAATGTCTCAGTTGCAGGTGAGTCCGTAGATGGTGGTATAATGGGTGTACAGTGTAACTGGTCACGCTCTCTCGCCCGAGCTTTGCGATAATTAAGCCACTCCGTTCTTGAATTGACTTTGTGAGCAGGCGCGTAGGAATTCTTCCTACCTGTTATGTGGAGATGCTCTCGTAGTTTTATGTGCGCTTGCAGACCCGTAGCAGCGCCGTCAGATGCTGTAAGTACAATACCTACTATCCACGTTTTACGTAATGAAGCGGGAAGAACATTTCTGTGCAAATAATTTTTACACAGGATGCCATTATTGTGCATTTATTATGATACAACAAAAAATGAATTTGTTCAGACTGATTATAAACTAACTATTAACGGTACGAGAGCACGTTCTACGACATGACTATATCGTAAGGCATCCTATCGATGACTGCCGGCTATGGTGCACAGTCTGTAACTTGAGCATACAATTAGTAGTTCGTATAAGATCGTAAAACTTCGGTTATGCCAAAGTTGTTCATTCCTTTATTAATATCAGCGTTTCCTAGCATTGTAAAATTAGTGAAAGATAGTATTTGCGACCTGTAGACTCCTCTTAATGCCTGAGTGACAGAAGGCAACTTTTGTTAGCAGATATTTATTTATAACAATTACATGATTCGCGCCTGAATAAATGCACTTTCCCTACGTATCTCTTTGCTGACGTCACGAGAGATTTCTGCATCGGCACCTCATGCCACTGGCTGTGAGAGCGCCAGACAGCCAACCGCCTATGCTAGCCAGCGTGGGAACCTACCGCTCGCTCCTTACTCTGTACTTAACAGCAGTGTTGCACTCGCTTCACGTACGTGAAATCGCAAAACTAGAAATAAAGTAAAATGTGCTCCAATCTGCAAGTAAGGGTTGCTATACAGGCGGACCAGATCAGTCACCTACATACGCGCGAGGCTCAGTACGATTACCAGAAAACAGTTCCTGCTTTCCTTTGTCAGCAGCCTGAGGATAGGATCGGATTTTCTCCGAATCCAACACGGCATGTCACTCAGCAATGCTTTTACAGCACAGAGTATCCTTAATGTTTCCCGTGACATTACGAAAGATTTTCGTATTTGCAAAATTTGTCACGGTGTAGTCCTGTTCGTAAGTTGGATGGTAGCGACGTAACCTGCAAAACTCGTGAGTGGGAAACTAGTCGAGCATTGTGCCTTGAGTGCCAACTGCTTGAGCGACTTAAATGTTTAAAAATCTTTTGAAGTTGCTTCGGACTCGTGAAATCAAGGAACCAGTAGTGGATCGTCTTGAGAGGGTAAGTAGGGTTTACAGCAGGACTTGGACGATTAGTATGCCAGCAGTTTCGAGTTAATCGTTTTAGCGTACGCATGCTTGATTTTACCGTGCCTGTTGGCCAGCTATAGTGACTTTTAAAGCCCTGTATACAGTAATACATCTAAGACTGATATTTGGTGTCAGTTTTGATTACACCAGTGGCGAAATAGGTCACTAGAAGGTATGCCGCGTCAAGGATCGAACTTGGGGTGGTTTATTAAAGAGAGAATAAATCGTGGTGTTTCTGGGGAAATTCGAGTATTTCATTTTGATGTAATTTTTTGATACTTGTTTGCAAATGTTTTGCCGGAACCGTTTTGTTCTGAGATCGTTGAGAAAGTTAAAGAGAGCCAGATGACAGAGTCACTGTGTCCAGTGATCGCATTCTGTAATTTATCGAAGTGCAATAGGACTTCTGCAGTGCGGTGACTTGTTGTAGTAAACTTCTAATCTTGTTTCATAGGTCAAATAGAAGCTGAGGACCACGATCGTGAACTGTTTCACTGATACAGCAGAATAGAGGGTCAGTCCGGCTCCATCAATTAACAATTTCTTTCTCGACAGTGATGCAATCGCAGCACGTAGAGCGCTCGTGGCCTATGCTACGTCGCAGTACATGCTGTTTCCTTCGTGTGGCCACACAGACAGTTGCCAGCACCTACGACAATACGGCAGGACACAGTTGCTGCGCTAAAAATACAACATCCCCTTGTTCAGCCAGTTTCCCTATACCGCTCCCTCAGTGAGAAACACTTGCCAGTGGTGGAGGGAATCTAAAGAAAAACTATGCTGGGCGTGCCAAAGCGTAGGTTCCAACTGCAAATACACTGCCGGAAAAAATTTGTACACCTGGGAAAATGACGTCGATTTTGATCCCATGACGCCATATTCCTTCTGTACTGATAACGGATTCAACGCCGCCCGCCAGCAGATAGTGTAGTGGCTTAGCTGCCAGAGCGCCGTCTGTGTCTGCAGTTTCTCAGGGAATGTTTGCAGCCAGAAGGCTCAATGTGGTGCAAATGCGTGAAACAAGCAGGCAACCATGCCACAGAGGCACACACGCGCTTCCTACAGTCAACTGAGCGTGTTGAAAGAGGTCAAATTGTGGCCTTCCGAGTGGCGCAATGGCCCTTTCGGAGAACTGCCATAAACACTGGAAGTGCTGCATCAGTTGTGCAGCAGTGCTGGCATCAGTGCTCACGTGGACATTACCACACTCATACACCAGGTTCTCCCAAGCCCCGTAGCACAGACGCCCGCCAGAACTGTCGTACTGTAAGGGCAGCACTGGCAGATCGTACAGCTACCGCAGGACAGATAGGGGACTTGTGAGCGTCAACACGAACTGTTGAGAACCGGTTATTAGCAGTGGGACTACAGGCATGGACACTTCTAGGCTGTCTTCCATTCACGCCACAGCATCGACAGCAGGTGCCGTCAGAGGATCACTTGGGAGATGGACTGGTGCGCCGTGGTCTTCAGCGATGAAAGCAGATTCTGCCTGCACGCAAGAGATCGTTGTCTGCGCGTACAACGTAGATCTGGTGAGCGTTGTCTCAACTCCCCTTCACCTTTGTTCTTTGTGGAAGGGGCGCTAACTAGATCTCAGTACGTGCAGAATGTCACTAGACCCGTTCTTTTGCGCCGGCCGCGGTGGCCATGCGGTTCTGGCGCTGCAGTCCGGAACCGCGGGGCTGTTACGGTCGCAGGTTCGAATCCTGCTTCGGGCATGGGTGTGTGTGATGTCCTTAGGTTAGTTAGGTTTAAGTTGTTCTAAGTTCTAAGGGACTTATGACCTAAGATGTTGAGTCCCGTAGTGCTCAGAGCCATTTTTGAACGTTTCTTTTGCCGTTCTTGTAACAGGAAACTGATGATTTTATTTTCAAAGTCAGTGCAACCCCCACGTCCATGGATAGGAGTGATATACCACTGAGAGAGACACATTTAGGATACAGTGCTCAGGGCTGCAAAAGAGATCGTGTTATTATTAAATTCCGTTGAGTGTCAATAGCTCATCTGGTGCCATAATTGTACTGCCAGAACAGTCAGATGAAAAACCTCAGAGACGGGTTCTTGCAGCTTATTAGACCCTTTCTTTTGCCGTTCTTATAACAGAAAAGTGATGATTTTATTTTCAAAGTCAGTGCAACCCACGTCCATGGATAGGAGTGATATACCACTGAGAGAGACACATTCAGGATTCAGTGCTCAGGGCTGCAAAAGAGATCGTGTTTTTATTAAATTCCGTTGACTGTCAATAGCTCATCTGGTGCCATAATTGTACTGCCAGAACAGTCAGATGAAAAGCCTCAGAGACGGGTTCTTGCAGCTTATCGTATTTTCTGAGGCGGAAAGTGTAGCAGCCCAGCGTTTGCCAAATGAGAGTGAGAAACGGCCCAAAAGCCACTCAGACTGACCGGCGTACCAGATCACGCCGTGCGGATTCGATCATTGTATGGCTCACATCCCACTCTTGCAAACTAGAGCTCTTCACGTTACACTACACTAGCAGGTGTCAAAGTTAAACACTAAAAAATAAAATCTGTCAAATCCTTAAAACGTAATCACCGTAGTAGACGGGGTCGACGTTACGCAATAGAAGAAGAGGAGAAGTTATTCAGAACCTTAGACTCTCCCTCTCTCATTCTTTCTTTCATTCTCTCAGCGAGTCTCTCTCCACAACACGACAGGAAGCAGCTAAAACAAAAACTACACCCGAGAGGCAAAGAGGAATTAAATCCTCTGCACAAAAGGGAAGACTATGGAACACTGCACCACTCCAAAATACACTACTGGGTATTAAAATTGCCACACCAATAAGAAATGTAGATGACAAACGGGTATTCATTGGACAAATATATTATACTAGAACTGACATGTGATTACATTTTCAGGCAATTTGGGTGCATAGATCCTGAGGAAATCAGTACCCAGAACAACCACCTCTGGCCGCAATAATGGCCTTGGTACGCCTGGGCATTGAGTCAAACAGAGCTTGGATGGCGTATATGACAGCTTCCCATGCAGCTTCAACACGATACCATAGTTCATCAAGAGTAGTGACTGGCGCATTGTGATGAGCCAGTTGTTCCGCCACCATTTACCAGACCTTTGCAATTGGTGCCAGATCTGGAGAATGTGCTGGCCAGGGCAGCAGTCGAACATTTTCAGCATCCAGAAAGGCCCGTACAAGACCATCAACATGCGGTCATGTATTGTCCTGCTGAAATGTAGGGTTTCGCAGGGATCGAATGAAAGGTAGAACCACGGGTCGTAACACATATGAAATGTAACGTCCACTGTTCAAAGTGCCGTCAATGCGAACAAGAGGAGTCCGAGACGTGTAAACAATGGCACCATCACGCCGGTTGATACGCCAGTATGGCAATGACGAATACACGCTTCCAATGTCCGCACCGCGATGTCACCAAACACGGATGCGACCATCATGATGCTGTAAACAAAACCTGGATTCATCCGAAAAAATGACGTTTTGCCATTCGTGCACCCAGGTTCGTTGTTGGGTACACCATCCCAGGCGCTCCTGTCTGTGTTGCAGCGTCAAGGGTAACCGGAGCCATGGTCTCCGAGCTGAAATTCCATGCTGCTGCAAACGTCGTCGAACTGTTCGTGCAGATGGTTGTTGTCTGTTGACTCAGGGATCGAGACGTGGCTGCACCATCCATTACAGCCATGCGGATAAGATGCCTGTCATCTCGACTGCTAGTGATACGAGGCCGTTGGGATCCAGCACGGCGTTCCGTATTACCCTCCTGAACCCGCCGATTCCATATTCTGCTAACAGTCATTGGATCTCGACCAACGCGAGACAGCAATGTCGCGATACGATAAACCGCAATCGCGATAGGCCAGAATCCGGCCTTTATCAAAGTTGGAAAAGCGATGGTACGCATTTCTCCTCCTTACATGAGGCATCACAACAACGTTCCACCAGGCAACGCCGGTCAACTTATGTTTGTGTATGAGAAATCGGTGGGAAACGTTGCTCTTGTCTGCACGATGTAGGTGTCGCCACCGGTGCCACCCTTGTGTGAATGCTCTGAAAAACTAATCATTTGCATATCACAGCATCTTCTTCCTGTCGGCTAAATTTCGCGTCTGTAGCACGTCATCTTCGTGGTGTACCAATTTGAGTGGCCAGCAGTGTACCTTGAAGTTATGCTGGACTACAACTAGTTTTCCAAGTAGCACTTTCTGAAAACCAATTTGAATATGACAACCAAAAAAAAAATATTGTGCGAATACTGACATGAACAATTTTGGGACAGGAATCACGCATTATGAGGACTTCAGTCATTGCTTTGTGCTGCTCTAATGAGTACGTGTAGAGTCCACTATAACAGAGCAATGGATGTAATCATCAGGTACACCTACTGCGTCGTTACAGGTTACTTATGGTCCAACGCTCTGCAAAATTTACATTTGACTATCTGTGGTTGCTCTGAAGACATTCGAAGAAAAATAGAATCCATATAAGGAAAAACCGCAGCAATAATCTGTGTAATTGTCCACGTTTTTAATCTTTATATTTTCTTTTCAATTTAGACGTGTATATTTGTGTTGTACGTTGTTTATTTCTGGCACAATAACGAAGTGATCTTGAATGACCATTGGATGACCAGTGCACTCGACGTCCTGTAGTTTGCTTTATTAGCCTGGGTTTAATTGAAAGCTGTCCTGGACGACATATCGTGCTACGAGTCGATAAGCGTAGAGACTGTAAAAGAGTTCGTGCCGGGAAGGTGAGATATAATTGTTACATCGCGCTTCTGCCACCAATTGTAAAAGAGTAGTTGGTTTGGCGATGGGGAGAAAAACTTCTGACACTAATGTTAATGTATAAAATGGCAGGGAAGGGGGAGGAATGTTGTTAAATATACGTGGTGGCGGCAGTGTGCAGGGGGTCGAGCGGTCAGGATTTAATAGTGCGCATCCAGGGCTGCCGTTAAATGACAAAACAGGAAATTAAGTACAATGAACAGGATGTATTTCAATATACGCAGTAAAAAGTGCGCACCTAGGGTCGAAATTTAGCAGGTTTAGGCCAGTTTAGGAGGTCGAACAATTAATTAAAATGGGCAACGGAAGGGGAAGCTGTTCATGTTAACTTAAGTTGGTGGCCGGTCGTGAAAGCAGAGCCAGAGGCTCTGCCTTCCGAAAAGACGTCTGTTCTGCTCGAGGTCTGGATTACAAGAGAGAGAGGCAACTGTGCTCTGCATCGCAGGACGCTCCAGCGTCCACATACGTGTCAATGACGTGAATTCGCTAGCAGCTTCAGCACAGGGCTCAGGGCGTCTACTGCCACCAGCTTTAACTGGACAGAACCGCCTCGGTTTTGAAAGGCAAGCGACTTGGCGTGAATTACTCTGGGAGAATACTTGTAAAGATTCCACTGGGCCTTTGAAATAACCTTCGTAAACCAATTCCCTAAAATATTCCTTGACTGGCTGCCATCCTGTACTAGATTCATCATGCTCTGTCTTTCCTCTGTAGCCCGTGTCAGTCATTGCACTCCATCTTATTTGTCTTCAATCCTTACATTACTATCTGAACAGCACAACAGAAATACTCGTTCTCAACAAAGTAAAATTTTCTCTCTACCATCACATAATACTGATACGTTCTCTAAATCATTTTCTGTATCAGATACGCGATTTTGGAACAATCTTTCTAAAAATACCGAAAAACTGAATTCCTTCCAAACCCCAAAAGATATCTAATGGTATACCTTCTACCACATCAGCCACGCCTCCCCTGTACTAGTCTACAGATCATTCTGCTCAGTCGCCGCCCCCCACAAATTATCCCTACCCCTTGTGAGCGGAGTTCTCTGCTCATATTCTGCTATCTCCTGACAGCCACTCCCATTGTCATCTCAGTCTTATCCTCTTCCTTTCTCCATTCCGCTTATGATAATACTGAACATGGCATAAAATGTGCTAAGCTAATCTGTATCATATTAAGTGCCGTTCAGTGTTATTATTATTGTCGTTATTATTATTGACAGCAATTATTGTTATTGTTATTATTATAGGCAATTTTTTGAAATATCTTTGGTATGTGTTGTTCCTGGTCAGATGTAAGAGAGCTATAAGACACTAATCTGGTCAGTCTAAATAAACAAGACAAATAAATAAAATCTTCCACTATTACCACGGAGGACATATAAAGCCGATCCATGTGTTGACCTCTTTCTGCCAAGAATGTACAGGCTGAACTCCAACTCTACCTACAAAATTTCAGGAACTTTTCAGAATTATTTTCTGAGTATTTTGGTACAAGGAACTCATGCTCTTCGGTGATTCATTACAGGGTAAAACTATAATCGAGATTTATTCGGTGTGTCACTGGAGTTACCATTGCTTCTGTGAAAATGTCTTTACAACTCTGAAAAAGCATGTAAGATGCTATCACCAAAACGTATTACACAGAACACTGAGCAAGTCAACAATTTCTAGACGAGAGACATATAACAGCACCGTGGTGTGATTGCCAGCAGCGCGGTAACAGTTCAGCATATGGCCGTTGTGCATATCGGCCAGTACCTCATCAGCAAACCTATTGACACTCCTGTGTATCACCGTTAACGCACAACTAACGCTGCCGGAAAAACTAACATGAAACAGAACCGAGAAGAACCGAATAAAAGACTGAGGGCGAAGACCAACAAGTATCGTGAATGAATTGAACAAGGTATTCCCCCCCAAACAAGACGCACGCCTGACATTTGCACTATGGTGCAAGTATTGTCAGTGCAATATAGATACAAAGATAAATGTAGGAATCAAGACGAATTTGCGACGCTAACGGTCCGCTTCGACCAGTAAGTAATGGGAATACAGCTTCACATCACTTCATTGTACGCATTATGAAATGCATTTCTTTATAGCGCTATTTGTTGTCATATTTGATTTGGTTTCAAGAGGAATTATATTTTTATATCAGCTGTGTATGACAAGTAAGGCACTGCCTCCTGTGTTTCGGAAGAAGTTATAATATTCTCTTTTTTCTCTCCTTTTTTCTATAAACAGTTTTTTATTCGTACTGCTCCACACTATAGCAGTAGAGAGTTTTTACGGTACTCGATTTGTATTCTTTCCGATAAATAGTGAAAGTGCTTGCATGATAACATTTTAGATTCACTTCCAGCACATACTAATATTTGTAACCGCGTATTGCAGACTCGACTTGAACTATATACCTGAAATGTAGTTTAAGAAACTAGCTTCGATTTACACACATCCTCCCGAATAGAAGTGCCTTTTGAAGCATCACTTCCAGGACGGGAAGGTGTGTAAGACCCAGACCGAATCAGCCTGACGTATTAACGACGAGATGTGTTGGCCAGCCTGGATGGCTTTTTAGGCAGTTTCCCACATCGTACTAAGTGAATACCGGGCTGGCACCCATATCCCTCAACTTTTGTTCATTTTCACATGAATAAGGCTACACGCAGACAAGTTAGGATATACACATTCCGTCCGGGGGGGGGGGGGGGGGGGGGGGGGTAACGGCATGGCGACGGGCAGGGCATCCAGTCATCCCTTAAAACTAACCATGCCAAATCCGTTAATAGTCTTCGCGACGTTGCGCAGGTGCAAGATAAAGGCAAAGAAAACGAAGAACAGATTCGATTTACACACATGAATAAAAGTTTTGCATCACCACATTACTTCGAAATTGTGTCTGTATATATTAATCTACTATGTGCCCATATCACCAAATAAGAAAATAAACGAACATTTGTGTAACGATAGAAATCGAATGTTTCCCAATGGGAGACTCCTGAGCAAAGTTAATAGGTATTGGAACGTTCCCTTGCTCGGATGCAGGCTTCAATCCGTCGTTCCATGCCATCGGTGATATCATCAAATCAGCCCTCATCCAGACTGTGCCACTTCTTTGCGGAGATTTATTGTAAGTGGCGAAGAGTACTCGGTCGTTGTCGGTGTCCGAAAACGGCTTATTTCAATCGATCCCACACATTTTCGGCTTGGTTGCTGTCTGGGGAGCATGAAGACCACTCCTTTTTGGTGAGCCTAGAATGCTGAAAGAATGTGCTCACGAAAACACCATGATCAGCACACGAGTTATCGTGAAACAAGACGAAATTGTCTGCAAAATGATGGCGATACGGTCCCACTGTTGGTTGCAGAATATCGTCCCTATACCATACAGCAGTGCGATTGCCCTCAACAACCACAAGAGCTAAGTAATGCCACATCAAAACATCACTCCACCAGCACCTTCTTGCACATGCGGGACACAGTGTCGGCGACGATCGATATGAGTGGGTTGTCTCCAAACAGGTTGTCAGCGATTATCAGGGTAGGAACAGATGCGAGTTTCGTTCATAAAACCACTCCCGACGCCAGTCCTGGGAAGTCCATTCTGAATTATTTCAGGACCATCTGTCACGGAATACGTGGTGATGCGGTGTACTTTCTATTTTTTTTATTTAATTATTTATTGTTCCATGGGACCACATTAAGGAGAAGTCTCCATGGTCATGGAACGAGTCAATACGTGAAATTATAACACGATTGTAGAAACAGATAAAATGAAATATAAGAAACATATTCAGTTGTAGATTGTACAAACAGATAATATGAAATATAAGAAACATATTCAGGCGACAAGTCGTTAGTTTAAATAAAGAAAATCAAGAATGTAACACTGGAATTTGCTTAATTTTTTAGCTCTTCCAGGAGCTCCTCGAAAGAATAGAAGGAGTGAGCCATGAGGAAACTCTTTAGTTTAGACTTAAAAGTGTTTGGGCTACTGCTAAGATTTTTGAGTTCTTGTGGTAGCTTATTGAAAATGGATGCAGCAGAATACTGCACTCCTTTCTGCACAAGACTCAAGGAAGTGCATTCCACATGCAGATTTGATTTCTGCCTAGTATTAACTGAGTGAAAGCTGCTAACTCTTGGGAATAGGCTAATATTGCTAACAACAAACGACATTAAAGAAAATATATACTGTGAGAGCAATGTCAGAATTCCCACACTATTGAATAGGGGTCGACAAGAGGTTCTAGAACATACACCACATATAGCTCGAACAGCCCGTTTTTGAGCCAAAAATACCCCGTTTGAATCAGAAGAATTACCCCAAAAAATAATACCATATGACATAAGCGTATGAAAATATGCGAAGTAGACTACCTTTCGTGTTGAAATGTCACTTATTTCAGATACTGTTCTAATGGTAAATAAAGCGGCATTTAGTTTCTGAACAAGATCCTGAACATGGGCTTTCCACAACAGCTTACTATCTATCCGAACGCCTAGGAACCTGAACTGTTCCGTCTCGCTTATAATATGCCCATTCTGTCTGATTAAAATATCAGTTCTTGTTGAATTGTGAGTTAGAAACTGTAAAAACTGAGTCTTACTGTGATTTAGCATCAAATTATTTTCCACAAGCCACGAACTTATTTCATGAACTACATTATTTGATAATATTTCAATATTACACACAAGATCCTTCACTACCAAGCTGGTGTCATCAGCAAACAGAAATATTTTTGAATCACCTGTAATACTGGAAGAAATATCATTTATATAAATAAGAAACAGCAGTGGCCCCAGCACCGACCCTTGGGGAACGCCCCACTTAACAGTGCCCCATTGGGACTGAACATCACTACCACTCTCAATACTGCTGAGAATTACCTTCTGGTTTCTGTTCTTAAAGTAATAGGCGAACCAATTGTAAGCTACTCCCCTTACTCCATAATGGTCCAACTTCTGCAGTAATATTTTGTGGTCAACACAGTCAAAAGCCTTCGTTAAATCAAAGAAAACACATGACTTTCGCAGCCTTTTATTTAATCCGTCCAAAACCGCACAGAGAAAAGACAGTATAGCATTTTCAGTTGTTAAGGCATTTCTAAAACCAAACTGTGCATTTGACAGCAAATTATGTGAATTTAAATGCTCCAGTAACATTGTATATACAACCTTCTCGATAACTTTAGCAAACACCGATGGCATAGAAATAGGTATATAATTGTCAATATTATCCCTGTCTCCCTTTTTATAAAGTGGCTTCACTGCCGAGTACTTTAATCGGTCAGGAAACCGACCACTCCTAAAGGAAAAGTGACAGAAATGGGTAAGTACTGGGCTAACATACATGTAACAATACTTCAGTATTCTGCTAGATACCCCGTCATATCCATGAGAGCTCTTGGTCTTTAGTGATTTAATTATTAACTCAATCTCCCTCTTGTCAGTATCATGGAGGAGCATTTCAGGTAACAGTCTCGGAACACTTTTTTCTACGAGCGCTCTATGATTCCCTGTTGGGACTAGGTTTCTATTTAATTCACCTGCTATATTCAGAAAGTGATTATTAAATACTGTACATATATGCGACTTATCAGTAACATGGACATTCCCACTACGCACTGATTCTATATCCTCTACCTGTCTCTGCAGACCAGCCACTTCCTTTACGACTGACCATATGGTTTTAATTTTATCCTGAGACTTAGATATTCCACCTGCCTACCACATACTTTTTGCCTTCCTAATAACTTTTTTAAGCACCTTACAATACTGTTTGTAATGGGCTGCTGCATTTAGATTGTGACTGTTTCTATCGTTTTGATATAATTGCCACTTTGTTTTACAAGATATTCTTATCCCTCTAGTCAGCCACCCAGGCTACCTGTTTGTGCTAGTACCCTGTTTTGAACGGTCTAACGGAAAGTAACTTTCAAAGAGCATGAGAAAAGTCTTGAGAAAAGCATTGTATTTATCGTCTACTGTATCAGCGCTATAAACATCTTGCCACTCTTGTTCCTTGATGAGGTTTACAAATGTCCCTACAGCAACTGAATCTGCTTTCCTAAATAGCTGATGACTATATTTAACACGTGATGCAGCACAAAAATCTTTTAGAGTTAAAATTTGTGCATCATGATCTGAAAGGCCATTCACCTCTTTGCTAACAGAATGCCCTTCTAGTAATGAGGAAAGAACAAAAATATTGTCTACGGTTGTTCTACTGTTCCCTTGCACTCTCGTTGGAAAGAACACGGTTTGCATAAGATTATATGAATTAAGGAGTTCTACCAGCATCCTTTTCCTTGCACAAGCTCCTTTTATGGTGCTTGCCACAGTCGTCGGCCATGGAGATTCTCATAATGCAATGGTCTAACAGTCTGAGGCGACACGTGATGCCCTGTAGTATATTCGAACGCCGTATTCAGTTCTGGAGCACTCAGCCCACGGTTCCTTTGACTCAAACGTCGTAGATATCGTTCATCTCGTGCACCTAACAACTATGGACGGCCTGTGTAATGTAAGTCATCAATACTGGCTGTCAATTTCAACCGATCCCTTGCTCATAAACACGTAACTTTGCCTGCAGAGGAGGCGTCGAGAAACTTCCTTGGTTAACGCGATGATGTGAACCCGATCATTGGTAGTGATTGTCTTTCGTGGCACTTTTTTATGTTCACTCTACTACTCCATAGACGCCTCTAATGTGTTGCTACTGCTGCATCACTTCCAACAAAAATTCTGCAATCCCAGTACATTCGAGAGAGTCGTTCTACCCATAGGCAGCGCTCATGGTCACTGTGTGTATACTTACAAACAACAACAGCGGTGACCTCCCGAGACGTACAGGAGCAATCACAATAGCAACGTACCTGTATGACCTATCGGTGTGATGCATAATTTTTTTAAATTCCTACTGTGTGACCACAAGTTCTTGTGCTAGGGGGTTCCATTCATCCACCAGCACCATTGACAACTGCTGGATGGTTCCAGAATCAGATATTCACTCTGCAGCGCAGTGTGCACTGATATGAAACTTCCTGGCAGATTGAAACTGTGTGCCGGACCGAGACTCGAACTCGGGACCTTTCCCTTTCGCTCGCAAGTGCTCTACCATCTGAGCTACCCAAACGAAAACGGGGAGGAGACATTTCCAGACAGCCCATGCCGCGGTCGCATTGTGCAGAAACACATTAAGCTTTGGCGCCAGACGTCCAGGTATACAGCCTAGCGCCTAAAAGTCGCCGACAGCGCTTGTAGGCCTTGTTAGCGCGCAAGCCTCCAAAAGAAATGTAAACGTCCTGCAAATGTCCATGGGACAGGGAAACTGGGTCCCAGACGTCCAGACACTGTTTCAAAACATGTTTTGTCAATGCGAGTTTATGGCCATTTCTTTGTAAACTTTGAAATGGACGCAACAGGGGAGATAACAAGCTGTTTATGGAGGGCTGTGCTTCCACCCTGTATTGTGTTAGCAAAAGACACTGCAAACATGTGGGGAAGAGGCCGCGAAGCAGAATTTTTTTCTGTTTGCTGCCAATTAACTTAAAGTCTCTGATTGGTCAAATCGGTTTGCAGTGCAAAGACCATTCACTGGGCTTAGAATGCCAGGCTCCAGCTCGTGATTGGTTTGTGCGAAATTGGGGGAAGTCAAAAAAGAGAAATGTGCTTTTGGAACCGAGCTGAGGAGGCAACTCAGAGAAAGGGAGATCGGCACTCTGGTACAAGAACTGCAGGTCTCTACCTGAACGGTGAGACTTGTGTACTTTGCTAGGGTGCGACTTAGAGCCTGTGCCAGTCACCTTCTGAACCATCAGAGGTACTGCTTATATCATCACGGTCACAATGAGTGACGCGTGGGTGTATTTATTTGTCTTAAGTCGGCCGTCTAAACATTTGACATATTCTGACATGCACAGTCGTGGCACGGAGTCAAATTGGTTTGGCAGATCAGCAAACGGGTCCAGCTGCACACTGGAATCCGTCGGGGTTTCAGAGGCTCTTAGGGAAGTACCTGCATTCTGAATCAGCCGAATGCGAGACCGCTTACTTGCATTTTTCGGGAACGCGCATTTAATAACAGACTGCCGCCGTCCATGACTTAAGTCGCCGAACACATCGTAGTGTGCCGCCCAGACCAGTAGGATGGTAAAGTATTCGTTGCTGCGACGTAGGGCTATGATATCTACTTCTCAGGACCCTTTTCTTACGAACCATATTTTTTCTTTTTTTTTGGTATCGTAGAATATAGATGCTTGGTGGTGGCGTAGTTTGATGCCTGGATTCACGTGTATCAGGTGAGATAGAGCGAGTAGTGTTCTGGTTAGTGTCGTGTGTCGATCCCCAGTAGATCACTTTTTCCACCATTGATCCCATTTCAGTAAGGCTTTTGTTAAATAAATATTTTTTGTATGATGTTTCTTTAATAATTTTGTTGTCTTGTGTTATTTAAGATCAATAAATCGATTGAGAATTAGACTACAACTTCTCCCTGATTTCTGATTAACAGTTCCTTCGCATTTTTATGGCAGTCTAGATCGGAGACATAAGGAGTAGCTTTTTCATTTGGTGTCGTCTTTGGGTAGCTCAGATGGTAGAGCTCTTGCAAAGGCCCCGAATTTCAGTCTCGATCCGGCACACAGTTTTAATCTGCCCCACACGCGCTCGATGAGGTGTAACCGGGCCAACGGACAGACCAGTCCACTGACCAAACATCCCCTCGTTCCAAGAATTCCTCCACCAGCGCGGTTCGATATGATCGGGCATTATCACCCATAAAAATAAAGTCAGGGTCGAATGAAGCCTTGAAAAGAAGCACAAGGGGAAGGACTTCAGTATTACGAGAACGTTAATCGATGAGTGTACCGTGTTCACAGATCTGGAGGTCAGTACGCCTAAGCAACAATATTCTCCCCACACAGTAACACCTGGACCACCAAAATCACAATCTTCGCCAATGTTGAACGTACCCTCGTATGGCGACAGATGGAAACACCTAACGCGCAGGAACATTGCCGGATATGGTCGTTTTGGCAGTCCAGGTTTTATGGTGGTGGTGGTGGGGGGGGGGGGGGGGGGTGTAGGCGTAATATCGCACGCTTGTACTGAGCTCCAAATCTTTGAACTGACCGATCAGTGTTATTGTGACATTGCACTCCTTGCCCACGTACGTCTTTTCAGGGGTGTATTGGACTCTGACTCCAATGACGAAGCGCGTCCCCACCAACAGCGCAAGTGCGGGAGTTCTGGGAACGAGAAGGTATTTGGTGAATGGACTGACCTGCCCGTCGCCCCACCCCGCCACTTGAATCCCATCGAGCAAGTGGTGACATTTATTGCAGCACTCCTACACGCACCAGCGACCATCCACTGGTTGTCAACGGCAGTGGAGGAGGAACGCCAGCATGGGAGCACATTGCAGAGCGTGCACTGCCGTCCATGGTGGTCACACACCCTACTAAGGACCGTGTCCCGACGTTTCTAATGTCCAGACGACCGTCATCTTTTGCGGTAACTTCGGTGTAATTGCTATGGATTTGGTGTCTCTTCTTTCGGACATGTCCGAAAGAACAGACACCATATCCATATAAGTATATAGTTCTGGCAATACCGGACATGACCTTCCTCTTCTGTGCGGATACACACATATTACCTGAACTCTTACGGCATTTGGTAAGAATGTCTTCCACGAGTAATGAGTATGTTGGGGTGGGACACTACGAATGTAGTGTGTGGACATATAAGGTGAGAATCTGGGTCCCGCGGGAGGCGTGAGCTAGACAGATCCTGCAGCCGCGCTATCCTCTGTGCCCTTGGTGGTTCAGACGGATATAGCGTCTGCCATGTAAGCGGGAGGTCCCGGATTCGAGTCCTGCTCGGGGCACACAGTTTCACCTGTCCCTGTTGATATATATCATCGCCAGTCAGCAAAATGGTTCAAATGACTCTGAGCACTAGGGAACTTAATTACTGAGGTCATCAGCCCCCTAGAACTTAGAACTACTTAAACCTAACTAACCTAAGGACATCACACTCATCCACGCCCGAGGCAGGATTCCAACCTTCGACTGTAGCGCCTAGAACCGCTTGGCCACTTCGGCAGGCGCCCGTCAGCAGCTGAAGGTATTAATATATAATTCTAATTTCGGTGCAATTATTGTCTTTGAGTAAAAGTGTTTTTTCCTTTCGTGTCATTGCATATTTCTTTCACTTACGTTCTGTACTATACTGTAGCAGTTTTTTCTACGTGTGGCGCAAGTTTCATCTATATACGTTACTTGGCAGTTGCAGTTAATGTAAATATTATTACTTTCGTCCTTAAGTTTTCTACACGAATGTAGTAGTTACTCGATTTTTTCCTTGTGTATGAAATTCGGTTAATCAAAACCGTCTGCGTTATTCATGTTTCAAAATCTGTCCAATGTTATGATGTTGTAGTTGTCATTTTGCTTATATCGTTTGTCGCATGTTCACCACATCAAGCCGCATGCTAGTATAAAAAATTCCTCTCTATCTACATTTACGTGATTACTCTGCTGCCGGCTGCGGTGGCCGAGGGGTTCTAGGCGCTACAGTCTGGAACCGCGCGACTGCTACGATCGCAGGTTCGAATCCTGCCTCGGGCATGGATGTGTTCAAAAAATGGCTCTGAGCACTATGCAACTTAACATCTGAGGTCATCAGCCCCTAGAACGTAGAACTACTTAAACCTAACTAACCTAAGGACATCACACACGTCCATGCCCGAGGCAGGATTCGAACCTGCGACCGTATCTCATGGTTGTGTGTGATGTCCTTAGGTTAGTTAGGTTTAAGTAGTTCTAAGTTCTAGGGAACCAGCCCGTATCTCATGGTGGTGCGGTAGCGTTCTCGCTTCCCACGACCGGGTCCCCGGGTTCGATTCCCGGTGGGCTCAGGAATTTACTCTGCCTCGTGATGGCTGGGTGTTGTGTGATGTCCTTAGGTTAGTTAGATTTAAGTAGTTCTAAGTTCTAGGGGACTGATGACCATAGATGGTTCAAATGGTTCAAATGGCTCTGAGCACTATGGGACTTAACATCTGTGGTCATCAGTCCCCTAGAACTTAGAACTACTTAAACCTAACTAACCTAAGGACATCACACACATCCATGCCCGAGGCAGGATTCTAACCTATGACCGTAGCAGTCGCACGGTTCCGGACTGAGCGCCTAGAACCGCTAGACCACCGCGGCCGGCCCATAGATGTTAAGTCCCATAGTGCTCAGAGCCATTTGAAAAATTCCAGGGAACTGATGACCTCAGATGTTAAGTCCCATAGTGCTCAGAGCCGTTTGAACCATTGCTCTGTTATTCACAATAAAGTGCCTGGCACAGGATTCAATGAACCACCTTCAAGCTATCTCTCTACCGTTCGACTCTCGAACGGCCCGCGGGAAAAACGAGCGCTTAAATTTTTCTGTGCTAGCCCTGATTTCTCTTATTTTATCGTGATCATCATTTCTCTCTAAGTAGGTGGGTGCAAACAGAATGATTTCGCAATCGGAGGATAACAACGGTGATTGAAATTTCATGAGAAGATATTGTCGCAACGAAAAACGCCTTTGTTTTAGTGATCGTCAATTCAGGTATCATGTCTGTGACACTATCTACCGTATTTCGCGATAATACAAAACGAGCTGCCCTTCTTTGTACTTTTTCGATGTCATACGTCAGTCCCGCCTTATGCGGATCCCACACCGCACAGAAACACTAGGGCCGACAAGCGTGGTGTAAGCAGTCTTTAGTAGACCTGTAGCACCTTCTAAGTGTTCTGCCAATGAATCGCAGTCTTTGGTTTTCTCTACCCACAGTATTATCTATGTGATCGTTCCAATTTAGGTTATTTGTAATTGCAATCCCTAAGTATTTAGTTGAAATTACAGCCTTCAGATTTGTATGAGTTAGCGCGTAATCGAAATTTAGCGGATTTCTTTTAGTACTCATGTGAATAGCTTCACACTTTTCTTTATTCAGGGTCAATTGCGATTTTTACGAGATCAAACGAAATATAATTCAGTGTATAACGAGCGCCCGTAGACAGCGTGTCTCTTATACCGAAGTACTCAGAGAATATCGCTGAACAACTTCCAAAATTTTGTTAGTAGAGGTCGTGTTTACCTTGTACACTCTAGAGGCAGGATAAAAGGGGTCACTGCAACATCAAAAGGATATTCGTACAAAACTGCTTTAACAGTCAAACAACGCACTGAGATCGTTACAGGAAACAAGATGTAAAGTTGTGGAATAACACGCAGTTAAATTCAGGAAAGTTGCTACAGCTTTACAGCCCGAAAACGTCTGGAAAGCACAGGCGCTGCCAACCTAGTTGCGGAGCGGCAGCGGTCGTAGACCTTCGGATGCGGGGAGCCCGCTTTGATGGCTCTAGAATTGGAGAAACTGTGGGGAGCATCGAGTGTAAGGGAAGGTCTCCGAGGAGCTGTCGGTGGCGTGACGGCGGCTAAAGTTAGTCCGCGGGCGCAAGCGGCTGCACGCGCCGGCCGCGTATACCGGGGGCGGCGGGGGCGGCGGCGGCAGTGCGTCTCCAGACAGCGCCTCAGCTCACACCGCCGCCACAGCGCCCCACTCGCCAGCGCCGCCGCCACACTCAACCCTCACCGCGGACGCCATGGTGAGTCTCAGCGCGGCGCGCTGTCCAAATCCACTTGCTGTTGTATTCGGTCCGTGACGCTGGACCATTCGTGGTGAATACAGCGACTACAAACGGCTGTAACTATTTAATGCGTAGAGGTATATTGACACTGTTCACAGAGAATAAACACTTTCAGACCATCAGACCGGTAGTATCACGGTGCTGTGTTCTCCTCTCGGCCGCCTCGATCTGCAGATTTCAGATCTTAAACTTTCCCGACGATTTAACTGCTCTTATTGCTCTCTGGGTGTCCATCCGGGTGGGGCCGCGTACGAAACACGATAGTTCGGCAGCGCAACTTGCCCTCATCTTCAGATGATAACTTTAAAATGAGCATCTTTTACACATCGTCCGATGAAGCAAAGACGGCCACTCTACAGGTATCACCTGAGAACGACGGAAAGGTACGCTGTCGAAATATCGCATTTCGTAAATGAGTGCTCCCGCCTAGACACCTAAGACGGATTTCTCTTAAATGGACTATAGCAAAGATCTTGTGAACGTGTTCCTCTACCAAAACAGTTCAAAGACGGAGAATGCACATATCACGTTTCTAATGCGTTCGCGTCGGTAACTGTACATATGCTTCAAATGTGCTGCATGAAATGAAATATAGCTTACATGTTCGTGTGACAAAGACAAGTGACATAGAAAAGTACAAATTTTATAAAAATATTGCAATTTCTTTTTCATTCTCTGTAACTGCTATCGATGTATTGCTATTCGTTTGATCGTTTAATAGTTGCAGCCGTCTGTAACCGATACAGAACTTCACGTACAAACTTTCAAGTGGGTGTTCGAGGACACCTTGTGGGTATACTAGAATAAAGGACCCACAGTCTCCGCCGGCGCTGTCGATGTCCACTTGCTGTTGTATTCAATCCGTTATACAGCGCCGTCCAAAATGAATAAAGCGATTACAAGCGGCTATAACTTTTTAATGCAGTGCGATACATCGATATGATTTACAGAGTATGTTTACTTCTAAACTGTGGGGTCAAGCGTATCACTATGCTGTGTTCTGCTCTTGGCAGCACCGGATTTGTGATCTTTATCTTTCGCGACGAATCAGTTGGTTCTGTCACCCTTGCCCCCGCATGACCAGCCGAATGTAGTCGTTTACGAAACGTCGTCATCTTCCGGTAACAGCTGTAAAATTAGCGTCTTTGGTACATCGCCCAACGTAGAAAAGACAACCTTGTACAGTTATCACCCGAAGATGTTGACAAGGTGCGCTGTCGAAATATCGTGTTTCGTAAGCCAGAGAGCATTGAAAAGAAAAACTGATTTCTTTTAGTCGGACTGTAGAAGAGCTCTTGTGAATCTGCTTCCTTTCCTGAAAACAATTCAAGAATTCAGAACGCTCATTTCTAACACGCTCATGTCGGTGAATCCACATATACTTCGGAATGTATAGTTGGAAGTGAATTGTCGCTTAGGTGTTGTCCATGTGCCCAAGAGAGGTGATATATAAAAGTTACAATGTTCTGTAATTCTTACTGACATATTGCTATTTATTAAATAGCTACAGCCGTTTGTAGTCGAGGCAGAGGCTCTGACAGAACTCCACCTGCAGAGATTGTTTAGGGACACGTTCTGTATATTTTGGTATCTGAGACCCACGGTCTCCAGTGGCTCGTTACAGATATAGTGCATTTCGTTTGGTTTCTTGCCCTAGTTAGCTTCGTATCTCTATTGCACTGAAAATGGTGCACAACAGTGCATTTGTTGACCATATGCGCTGCGTGTCCTGTTTCCATTCGCTCACGGTATTAGTTCTCACCTGGACGTGAGGATGCTGCGGTCGGCGTATCCTGACTTTTCATCGTGTTATTTGACGAGGACGTGTTAAACCACTCTCATGAAAGTATTCACAGTGCAATGAGTTTTCCTTAGACGCCACTGTACTTGTTTACAGTGATATCGCGGCGTTCTTCCGGTAACAGCCAGGGGAGGCAAAGTGCAGTAATATCTTGGTCGGGTAGTACCGACTGTTGACAGCAGTAATGCCCTCCTTACGCCTACGACCTCAATTTTTCACTCAGTACTACTCAATTGTGACAACGGTTTTGTTTACCGGCAGTATTATTTGTGCGTTAAGAGTGATACATAGCATTCCTATCGATAGGCTTACTGATGAAGAGGTGGCCATTATCCACCTCGTGTACAGGTTCACTGAATGCAATGGAAAAGCGACACGAAGACGCTATGCTGAGCTGTTTCCGCAACGACGGCAACCACATTGCAGTAGTTTTGCATCTGTCCGTAGGCGCCAACAGGAAATTCGATGCTTCCGGTTAGAATGGAAGATCCTGGCTGTGTGAAGTATGCCAGTAACAAACCGAACAAATCATAATTACATTAGTACTCTGTAACGTGCTGCCAGAGACCGTGAGTCCCTTATATCAAAGTATTCAGAGAGTACCCGTGAAAAACTTTTGAAAGTTTGTCGGTGAAGTTCTGCTCGACGCGGTATTCAATTTCTATTGCTTCATGCGGTCGTGAGGCAATGAAGAATGTGTGGTCTGCGCATATATTATCTCTCAGACACCTAGAAACAAATCTCCAGAAATTGGAAGATTTACAAATAGTGTGTCCGCCCCGTTGTTCATTGAATCAGTACTACTGTTCAGCTGCACCAAGACCGCCGTTGTCTGGATCTTCTTATGTTGTGCTAGGGATTCGTCGTCGTTGGAGCAATGGACTAGAAGGATTGTGGTCTTGTTTCATTTACGATCCGGATATTAATCTTAAGTGATTTGGATAAAAGACAGTAGGATGGCCGCGCTGGGATTTTAACACAACTTTTAGTGAATACGAATCCAATGTTTTAATCAGTTTCCCACTTCAGTTAATACAGTTTGTACAATATTTTGTTCGAAAACGACTTCTGACTACACGAAATACTAAATCAGTTTTTACGTCTGCACTGTACACGAGCAAAAATTTGGAGAGTAGGAATTTTGGAGTCGAAGAAATTGTAAGCAATTCAAGTGAAGTGGACAAAAGGATGACTAAAGTTATATAGACAAATGAAGAACGATGTGAGTGTTATAAAGACCAAGCTAGGAAGGAAGTGTAAGAAAGTTTTTTACCAGAAGAGCGATAGGTCTGAAGGGCCTTTGTTAAGACACCAAGTAACAGTTAATCTGGCACTGAAAGTAGACGGGAAAAGAAGTAGGTACAGATAGGGCCTGGAAAATTAAGAACAGACTACCTTAGCTGTTACAGAGATGAAGCTATTGACACGTGTGAGAAAGAGATGGAAGGCAGCACCAGATAATATGAAACAGTAATGACAATACTAAAGTTCGATAAATGAGAGATCAATGTTTGCTCTCTTTGACCACACTGTCTAGGGGGATAATAGTCTCTTCACAGCCCGCAAGCCTACTGATTGATGGAGAGCGTGCTTTGTTTCTCTTCACTCCATTACTAGCTCAGTGACAAATAAAACATGGACGGACGTATACGAGTACTCAGGCAATGGGCTAAGTGTCTTTCACTTGCACTGTGTATCATGAAAACTCGCGAAGGTGGTGACTCACTGCTCACCTCTGGCCTGTAGACTAAGGAAGGGCGGTTGGGGGTTTTAGCTTCCCGTCGACGATGAGGTCATTAGGGTCGTGGCACAAGTTCGGAATGCCGTACTGAATTCATAGAACCAAGGATAATAGACACAAAACTCCCACGACTACTTTGTTAGTCAGTTATTTTTTTATTATTAGACGATATAAACAAACGTCGTGCCGTAACAATGGAGCGTCGACAGTCGCTACTCGCCGGAGATCGAACCCCTGCCCCTGGCCAGCTCGGCTCCTGCGCAATCGCCCGTCTGCCCGTGCGAAGCCGCTGTTATTTTCGGGGCGAAACTCTACACTGCGCTTAAACTGTTCTCCATTAACTTTTTTTCTCTGCTGTGAGATAATCAGTAGTCGGTGAAGTTTACAGCAGTTTATTTTTGAACGCCCGTGCCTCCGAGATAGGACGCGCACCGCCAATGCGACTTCGCCCTCTTTCACCCGCTAACCAGTTTTACCTCGACTGTAATTGCTTCGTTCTCGTTTCGCGATCACACTTCCCACGCAGAAGAGCGAACTATCGGCCAAAAAAGTATATGATTTATCACGTGTGAAACCTTGTCCGGACTGTTTTATACTGCAGGAGGCCGTTGAATTAATATAATACTATCTGATTTACAACATAACGTCACAGTGTTGCCCGATCATCATATTTCTGGTACGTTTGGAAATGAATATTACGGGTAGCAAGCACTCGGTGACAAGTGTTCGACACTGCGTGCACTAAAGTGCCTTTGTTGTAGGAATAATTAAAGGGAGCTGGAAAGGAAATGAGCTAAATTTTCTGCCCAGAGATTCTAATTTAATCTTCCTCAGCTGATTCCATTCCTCACTATTTCTTATTACAGATAACGTCTGATGCCTTGCCCTGTCTTTATTCTACTGAGCTAGTAATTTGTATGTATTGGTTCATGAGCTCACGCGAATAGTAAACTGTTGTGAAAACACACTTCACCTCTTAGCAATAAATAATCCTCAGCTAATGACGAGCTTCAAAACATATACAGGGACTAGTGAACACAGGGTTGTTGTAGCGAGATTGAATATTGTGACCCCTAAATCCTCCAAAAATAAACGAAAAACATACCTACCCAAAAATGCAGATAGAAATTCACTTTACGCCTTCCTGAGAGACAATCTCCATTCCTTCCAAATTAACAATGTAAGTGTAGACCAGACGTCGCTTGAATTCAAAGAAATAGTATCGGCAGCAGTTGATTTATACCAAACAAATTAACAAACACTGGTGCAGAAACCACGAAAAAAAAATGACAAATTTAAACGGACGCAAAATCTCCAAGACTCTAGTTGCAGCCCTTGTTCACTTAAGTACGAGCAGCCCTTAGTGGCTCGCCATCTTATTTACAACTATTCAAGACGCCGTCTTTCCGGCTTAGATTTTCTAAAAGGTGACTTGTAAGTACTGCATCTCTTCCCAGTCAGTACAAACTTTAATTTTATTAATATATTATATACCTAATATGTTTTAGAACAGTTATTTTAATTCTGAAGACGACGCTCATGGTAGCGTCGAAACCTGGTCAATGTTTACTTAATATTTGTGACCGATGACTTATTTGTTCTAATATAATTTTGATATGGTCACTGAACCTTAGCAGCTATGTTCAAAGTTTTAAAACAGAAGTGATTTCTAGCGTTCACCAAGGTAGTGTTATAGGCCCTCTACTGTTCCTCACTTATATAAACGATTTAGGAGACAATCTGATGTTGTCTGCAGATGATGCTGTCGTTTATCGACCAATAAAGTCATCTGAAGATCAAAACAAATTGCAAAACGATTTAGAAAAGATGAGGTCATCCAGATGAGTGCTAAAAGGAATCCTTTAAACTTCGGTTACACGATAAATCAGTGAAATCTAAAGACTGTGAATTCAAGTAAATACCTAGGAAATATAATTACGAGCCACTTAAACTGTAAGGAATACAAAGAAAGTGTTTTAGCGAAGGCTAACCAAAGATTGCGTTTTGTTGGCAGGACACTCAGAAAACGTAACAGATCTACTAAAGAGGCTGCCTACACAACGCTTCTCCGCGCTTTTTTAGAATACTGCTGTGCGATGTGGGATCCATACCAGATAGGATTAACGGAGTACATCTACATCTACATGATTACTCTGCAATTCACATTTAAGTGCTTGGCAGAGGGTTCAGCGAACCACAATCACACTATCTCTCTACCATTCCAATCCCGAACAGCGCGCGGGAAAAACGAACACCTAAACCTTTCTGTTCGACCTCTGATTTCTCGTATTTTATTTTGATGATCATTCCTACGTATGTAGGTTGGGCTCAACAAAATATTTTCGCATTCGGAAGAGAAAGTTGGTGACTGAAATTTCGTAAATAGATCTCGCCGCGACGAAAAACGTCTTTGCTTTAATGACTTCCATCCCAACTCGCGTATCATATCTGCCACACTCTCTCCCCTATTACGTGATAACACAAAACGAGCTGCCCTTTTTTGCTCCCTTTCGATGTCCTCCGTCAATCCCACCTGGTAAGGATCCCACACCGCGCAGCAATATTCTAACAGAGGACGAACGAGTGTAGTGTAAGCTGTCTCTTTAGTGGACTTGTTGCATCTTCTAAGTGTCCTGCCAATGAAACGCAACCTTTGGCTCGCCTTCCCCACAATATTATCTATGTGGTCTTTCCAACTGAAGTTGTTCGTAATTTTAGCACCCAGGTACTTAGTTGAATTGACAGCCTTGAGAATTGTACTATTTAGCGAGTAATCGAATTCCAACGGATTTCTTTTGGAACTCGTGTACATTACCTCACACTTTTCGTTATTTAGCGTCAACTGCCACCTGCCACACCATACAGCAATCTTTTCTAAATCGCTTTGCAACTGATACTGGTCTTTAGATGACCTTACTAGACGGTAAATTACAGCATCATCTGCGAACAACCCAAGAAAACTGCTCAGATTGTCACTCAGGTCATTTATATAGATCAGGAACAGCAGAGGTCCCATGATGCTTCCCTGGGGAACACCTAATTTCACTTCAGTTTTACTCGATGATTTTCCGTCTATTACTACGAACTGCGACCTTCCTAATAGGAAATTACGAATCCACTCGCAAAACTGAGGCGATACCCCATAGGCCTGCAGCTTGATTAGAAGCGGCTTGTGAGGAACGGTGTCAAAAGCTTTCCGGAAATCTAGAAATACGGAATCAACTTGAGATCCCCTGTCGATAGCGGACATTACTTCATGCGAATAAAGAGCTAGCTGCGTTGCACAAGAACGATGTTTTCTGAAACCATGCTGATTACGTATCAATAGATCGTTCCCTTCGAGGTGATTCATAATGTTTGAATACAGTATATGCTCCAAAACCCTACTGCAAACCGACGTCAATGATATAGGTCTGTAGTTAGATGGATTACTCCTACTACCCTTCTTAAATACTGGTGCGACCTGCGCAATTTTCCAATCTGTAGGTATAGATCTATCGGTGAGCGAGCGGTCAATGACTGCTAAGTAGGGAGCTATTGTATCAGCGCAATCTGAAAGGAACCTAATCGGTATACAATCTGGACCTGAAGACTTGCCTGTATCAAGCGATTTGAGTTGCTTCGCAACCCCTAAGGTATCTACTTATAAGAAACTCATGCTAGCAGATGTTCGTGTTTCAAATTCTGGAATATTCCATTCGTCTTCCCTGGTGAAGGAATTTCGGACGACTGCGTTCAATAACTCCGCTTTAGCGGCACAGTCGTCGGTAACAGTACCATCGGCACTGCGCAGCGAAGGTATTGACTGCGTCTTGCCGCTTGTGTACTTTACATACGACCAGAATTTCTTCGGATTTTCTGCCAAATTTCGAGACAATGTTTCGTTGTGGAACCTATTAAAGGCATATCGCATCGAAGTACGTGCCAAATTTCGGGCGTTTGTAAATTTTAGCCAATCTTCGGGATTTCGCGTTCTTCTGAACTTCGCATGCTTTTTCCGTTGCCTCTGCAACAGCGTTCGGACCTGTTTTGTGTACCATCGGGGATCAATTCCATCTCTTACTAGTTTATGAGGTATGAATCTCTCAATTGCTGTTGCTCCTTTATCTTTGAATTTGAGCAACATCTCGTCTACATTTGCATAGTCAGTTCGGAAGGAATGGAGATTGTCTCTTAGGAAGGCTTCTAGTGACACTTTATCCGTTTTTTTAGATAAAATTATTTTGCGTTTGTTTCTGGTGGATTTGGAAGAAACGGTATTGAGCCTAGCTACAACGACCTTGTGATCACTAATCCCTGTATCAGTCATGATGCTCTCTATTAGCTCTGGATTGTTTGTGGCTAAGAGGTCAAATGTGTTTTCGCAACCATTTACAATTCGAGTGGGTCCGTGGATTAACTGCTCGAAATAATTTTCCGAGAAAGCATTTAGGACAATCTCCGGTTTTGAACAAGTATTTTTGCCAACATATCGAGGGAAGGTTAAAGTCCCCACCAACTATAACCGTATGAGTGGGGTATTTATTTGTTACGAGACTCAAATTTTCTCTGAACTGTTCAGCAACTGTATCATCGGAGTCTGGGGGTCGGTAAAAGGAGCCAATTATTAACTTAGTTCGGCTGTTAAGTATAACCTCCACCCATATCAATTCGCACGGAGTATCTACTTTGACTTCATTACAAGATAAACCACTACTGACAGACACAAACACTCCACCACCAATTCTGCCTAATCTATCTTTCCTGAACACTGCCTGAGACTTCGAAAAAATTTCTGCAGAACTTATTTCAGGCTTTAGCCAGCTTTCTGTACCTATAACGATTTCAGCTTCTGTGCTTTCTATTAGTGCTTGAAGCTCAGGGACTTTCCCACATAACTACGATTTATAACTACAATTCCGACTGTTCCTTGATCCAAGCACGTCCTGTATTTGCCATGCACACTTTGAGATTGCAGCCCACCCCATACTTTCCCGAGGCCTTCTAACCTAAAAAACCACCCAGTCCACGCCACACAGCCTCCGCTACCCGTGTAGCCGCCAGCTGAGTGTAGTACATCGGGAAAGTTCAAAGAAGGGCAGCACGTTTTGTATTATCGCAAAATGGGGGAGCGAATTGTCAGCAAGAGGGCGATCTATGACATTTGAAAAATACGCTGTGTTTGTTAGAGAAGTTTTATTCGCGCAGACAGTAATAAATGTATATACAGAAAACTAGTTTCGGCAATTTAAAATGCCATCTTCAGTATCGTGTGTCGTCAGCTGTCAATCAGACATAGCATGCAATATCCTGTGAACCAGCTGTATTTTATCAGAAACTTTTGTAAATGTTTACCTCAGGTACGGTTTGGTTATAAGATATATGAAGTTACATTGGTGCATCTTCCTGAATGAATTGTTCCCAAATATGTACATGACTAGATGACAAGGCATTACATTGAGCGGCACAGTTGTTGATGTATGTCGATAATCTGAAGATCGCAATTTAAATAGCCGAAACAAGTTGTCTATATGCGTATTTATTCGACCTAGGTAAATAAAACGTGTCTAGTAAGAATATTACATTTTTGAAAACTAAATTATTTCGTGCTCATGTTTCGTTATCGATCACTGGCACGCCTTAACTAGCCACAGACTTAATGATATATTACTACAGATGCATGTGCGAATTACACTACCAGCGTGACGCATCAAAAATGATTTTGTGCCAACAGTTTCAGCATTTTTAAAAATCGACAAATTCAGTCCGTATAAGAAAGTTTAAGTTCTGTTTATGTCAGAGGAATGCCCTTGAAAAGGACACGTGCATATGCAAAGTTGCGAATCAAATCAGTCGCAATTGTCCCATTGAAATGTTTCCTCTTTTGGCTGGGATCAGATACTTCAGTTGTTGCTGTTGGTGTGGAAAAGCAATAACTTAAAGTCCTGGTATAACAAAGACTGACAGAGTGGGTAATAATGCTCACATTAATTCGTATCACATGTGATTTTTAAGTTTCAAAGTCGTTTATTTCTGTGCTGAAGTCATTCCAGTAAAAGTCACGTCACTGTACAACTGCACGAAGTTGGCACAGTGTATGCCTTTAAGAATCGATTACTTAATTACAAATCAGATGGGTACAGAGGCCACATCGAAACTTTGAGCATGAATGTTATATACATTTTTTTACACCGATATGATAGTTAAAAATACAAAATTAATGAAATACAATGAATTTTGACAACCAGCAGAACAGTGAATGACACTGTATGCATCACAATGAATATAGGTGCATATGTAAATATAACAATACATATTACATTTTAGTGGATTAGTCGTAAAATATCGAATATAATTTCTTCGTAGCATTTTTCCTGTTTTTAATAAAAACGTACATCATCTCAATAATGACAGTCTTTAGAAAATGAGCCTGGCAGACAGGATAATGCTTTGCAATTACATAATAAGACTCATATTTTAATCCGATTCTGTTCTTTACTTTCAGATGACATCAGATTTAAAATATGTATCAGAAGCAATGATCGTAACTGTATTTTAGCGATTTTATGAAAATAATACGGTTTCAAACATTCCTACTGATTATAGTGTCTACGAGAAGCATGCGGAATACCTTGTACAGGTTTATTTCCTCATAATAGTTCCAGAAGTATAGTATTACTTACCTTTTCCACATTTGGCTGTGCTCAGGATAGTTGTCGACGTGTTATTAGCTTTATTATTGATTAATGTGTGAGAGAATCCTTTTCTAACAAGCTTTAAAGAAGCGGAAAGGTCCTAGCGTTTTACCATTAGCCTCTGAATCACTATAAACGTGAACAGAAATGTGACGCGAACAGGTTTCTGTTAGTATTGGACGGCGTAACAGCTTACAAGCAGAGTTTTTTTTAATATAAATTGACTTTTTCTTGTGCTATCTCTACACACGAACTGACACGAAGCAAGACTGCTCTCTCCCGAGTGCTGTGTTAACATCGCAAAGAGGCTTTACTCTGAGGGAATCACGTGTTTAGTCATATTCTCAGCGTCTTATGCACAGATATCCTGGCTGTTGCTTCACCGCCTAATCATCGTCTGTTGTCCCTTCAATCTCTGCTCAGCCTTGAATACACACGCCTGAACAGCTCAACTGATATAAGCATTATCATCAGAGCAACGTCCTTGTCGTTCCGTGTCATCACACACTCGCCACTTGTAAATGATACTCTGTAACAGGAACCTAACTTTAGAATTACCTGCCTCACAATAACAAGGAAATACGTCACATCCACAGCTTCGAAAGAAAACTCATGACGGATCTCTTAAGCCGCCATTAACTGTAACGAACATAAGTGAACGCAGAACGAGAATTCTCTCGGATGTTAACGCTAGGCGCGCGTGAGCAAGCGGCATTCCGTTGTGTTCAGTTCGCACTCACCTGTGTTCGTTCGTGTTCACTGGTTTTGTATACACTCCTGGAAATTGAAATAAGAACACCGTGAATTGATTGTCCCAGGAAGGGGAAACTTTATTGACACATTCCTGGGGTCAGATACATCACATGATCACACTGACAGAACCACAGGCACATAGACACAGGCAACAGAGCATGCACAATGTCGGCACTAGTACAGCGTATATCCACCTTTCGCAGCAATGTATGCTGCTATTCTCCCATGGAGACGATCGTAGAGATGCTGGATGTAGTCCTGTGGAATGGCTTGCCATGTCATTTCCACCTGGCGCCTCAGTTGGACCAGCGTTCGTGCTGGACGTGCAGACAGCGTGAGACGACGCTTCATCCAGTCCCAAACATGCTCAATGGGGGACAGATCCGGAGATCTTGCTGGCCAGGGTAGTTGACTTACGCCTTCTAGAGCACGTTGGGTGGCACGGGATACATGCGGACGTGCATTGTCCTGTTGGAACAGCAAGTTCCCTTGCCGGTCTAGGAATGGTAGAACGATGGGTTCGATGACGGTTTGGATGTACCGTGCACTATTCAGTGTCCCCTCGACGATCACCAGAGGTGTATGGCCAGTGTAGGAGATCGCTCCCCACACCATGATGCCGGGTGTTGGCCCTGTGTGCCCTTGTCGTATGCAGTCCTGATTGTGGCGCTCACCTGCACGGCGCCAAACACGCATACGACCATCATTGGCACCAAGGCAGAAGCGCCTCTCATCGCTGAAGACGACACGTCTCCATTCGTCCCTCCATTCACGCCTGTCGCGACACCACTGGAGGCGGGCTGCACGATGTTGGGGCGTGAGCGGAAGAGGGCTTAACCGTGTGTGGGACCGTAGCCCAGCTTCATGGAGACGGTTGCGAATGGTCCTCGCCGATACCCCAGGAGCAACAGTGTCCCTAATTTGCTGGGAAGTGGCGGTGCGGTCCCCTACGGCACTGCGTAGGATCCTAGGGTCTTGGCGCGCATCCGTGCGTCGCTGCGGTCCGGTCCCAGGTCGACGGGCACGTGCACCTTCCGCCGACCACTGGCGACAACATCGATGTACTGTGGAGACCTCACGCGCCACGTGTTGAGCAATTCGGCTGTACGTGCAACCGGCCTCCCGCATGCCCACTATACGCCCTCGCTCAAAGTCCGTCAACTGCACATACGGTTCACGTCCACGCTGTCGCGGCATGCTACCAGTGTTAAAGACTGCGATGGAGCTCCGTATGCCACGGAAAACTTGCTGACATTGACGGCGGCGGTGCACAAATGCTGCGCAGCTAGCGCCATTCGACGGCCAACACCGCGGTTCCTGGTGTGTCCGCTGTGCCGTGCGTGTGATCCTTGCTTGTACAGCCCTCCCGCAGTGTCCGGAGCAAGTATGGTGGGTCTGACACACCGGTGTCAATGTGTTCTTTTTTCCATTTCCAGGAGTGTAGATAGCACAAGAAAAAGTCAATTTACATTAAAGAAACTCTGCTTGTAAGCTATTATCCGGTCCAATACTAACAGAAACCTGTTCGCGTCACATTTCTGTTCACGTTTATAGTGAAACGCTAGGACCCTACCGCGAACAATCAAAGGGATTTCACATCCTCTCTGCTTTGGAGCTAGCAGTACATAAATCTTTCGTCTGCTGTCTTGTCTACTTTGGTTGGTTGGTTGATTGTTGGCTTACTTATTTGGGGGGAGCGGACCAAACAGCGAAGCTATCGGTCCCATCGAATTAGGAAAGGATGGGGAAGGAAGTCGACCTTGCCCTTTCAAAGGAACCATCCCGGCATTTGTCTGAAGCGACTTAGGGAAATCAGGATGACCGGACGCAGGTTTGAACCGTTGTCCTCCGGAATGCGACACCAGTGTGCTAACCACTGCACCACCTCGCTCGGTGCTTTTGTTGTTGAAATTAGTTGGCTGAGATTTGAAGCAGTACTAAGAGCATGTAATGTTGCTGATAGAAGAATACGTGAGTAGATATCTCATGTGTTTCTGGGACCCAAGAGTTACAAAGTACAAATGCCGAAGGGAAATAAGTATGATTGGTAGAAAATTGCGATTGGAGCGGTCTATTGCCTGTCGAATCTCTGGAATAGTTCTGTGGCGAATGCCGCGAAGTGGTTCCTTCACCTTCGGAATCAAATCAAAGTCACAAGGACTTAAGTCCGGGCAGTATGGTGGATGGTATAGTACTCCTCAGTCCCATCGACCGAACAGAGCAGCCACGGCTTGCGCTGTATGCGTCCGCGCATTGTCGTGCAAAATGATGGGTGGGTTGCGCAGAAAGTGTCGCCGCTTTTTTCGCAAAAGCTAGTTGTTTTTGGAGCATCACCTGCTACCAGCTTTGAGAAAGGAACGGTGACACTTTCTGCGCAACCCATCCACTGAAACTAATCATGTGCACATATCCTGTAAACTAACTCGTTATACATAATTTCGGCAAAAAAAAATCGTTCAAATGATCAGTGGCACACATAACTAACTCTCTTGGTGCCGCGTGAGGTATCAGACGCTCGGATGCACAGCAGAACGTATAGAATCGCGAAAGAACGGAGAGGGGAAATCATTCTCAACAACGATTATGCCCGTTCTAACGGAGCACCTCGTGTTGGTAAAGACACTGAGCGAGCGTACAACAGAGAGATTGAAATGTGAAACTAGACGCACACATCTCAATGCTTTCGTGGACTGCATCCAGCCGGCGCCCCTCGGGCATTGTTCCAGCCGCATGAATCACACAATGTTTCAAAACGCCGTTCGAACACAGTAGACTCAGATACCAGATGGACTGTTTAACGTCCTCATTAACACCGTCCGATGTTTGTGATGGGCTACTCGGACATGCTTATTGTTGTTATTAGAACTTAATTTAAAGTCGCATTGTTCAGTTAAGGAACAATACTTTCTGTAAGTCACATACTTTTTTTTCTAAAATATGCTACTTAAAGATATTAATCAGAATATTTTTTAAACTTGAGTCCCCATTTTTATTTAAGTAAACCACATTTATGGGAATGTACTATCAGTTTTTATATTTTCATATTTATAACGGCATTTTACTTGTACATAATGTTGTGTATGAGCAATTCGGAGGATAGGAGTTTTACAAAATTATTGTAAGACAAGAAAGAAGAACTTCTGGTTTAATTTAAGGCCGTCAGGAACAGTGTAGAGAAGAAAAGAAAAAAGTCGGCACTAATTCTCGAGTAGGAACGTACCATACATTCGCCTTACACATGTATAAGAGAGCATACTGAAAAGTAAAGCTTCCCAATTTCTTACGTAAAAACACTTACAGCTTTTTAAATGAATGAAACGTTATTAACATTCTACATCTTTATTCTTCATTTATGCAGATTTACAGCCATCTGGCGCTAAAGGGCTCCGAACTATAGCGTGTAATACGCCAGTGTTGTAGCGTAACTAAGTAGGTGCGTGAGAAACATCGTGCTGTAGTTGAGTTTCGAATTCGTCCTCACATGAGACCACAGAGGAGCGCTGCGACGTATGCAACTATCAGACGCCCTGAGTTCTCTGTCATCGATCGTAGTGCATACAGTCTCAACTTGGACCCACCGACTTCCATCTGTTCCCAAAACTTAAAGAACACCTGCGAGGATATGACTTTGAAGTAGAGGTGAGGTTGCGGTTCCATCAAGGAAGTCAAACATTCTACAGTGACGCTATCGACAAACTGGCCTCTCGTTGGGTGAAATTCGTTCGTCGCCAGTGTGAGCATTTTGAGAAATAAATATGTAGACATGAAGAACAAAGATGTAGAATCTCAATAAGGTTTGTTTTATTAAAAAGCTTTAAGAGTTTTCACAAAAAGTTCACACCTTCGTACACAACAATCAAAAACGGAAATCATAATGACTGAATGGACGTAGTGGCGTAGTGGTTAGCGCATCTGCCTACTGAGCAAGAGACTCAGGTTCGAATCCAGACCTGGTACGAATTTCTTGTTCGCCACTTCAATCTGCATATATACATCATTCACTGAATAGCGAAGTCAACTTCGTTCCACTCGACCACTCGACGTTAACCACTAAAACAGTAGTGGCGCGAAGTTGATTACTACCACTGTCGGAAAACCATATCGTTCTCGACTCATAAGTGCAAAAACTTGATTGTAGACTGTTGTTGATACGAACATTGTAAATCCACGAAAAAATATGAGAGACAGAGATAATCTGTGTACCTTAAGGCCAAACCAACACTCCAGACAACGGAATTTCTGTTAGTGACTCCATAAACACATCAGCTCTTCTTTTTCAGTATATTTATAATTCCCTTAATTTCAGTGGGAGATGTTGGTGCTATTTCTAAAGGCCTAAAGTCCTGGGGAATGACATTTTTAACATATTTTTTTGCTTCTTCAACTGAACACTTTAACCCTATTTTTGCTGTTACATTCAGAAAGTGATTGATAAAAATACTTGCAACTTCTGAATTATCACTCACAACATCATCATTTATCCAGAATGAGATTTTTCACTCTGCAGCGGAGTGTGCGCTGATATGAAACTTCCTGGCAGATTAAAACTTTGTGCCCGACCGAGACTCGAACTCGGGACCTTTGCCTTTCGCGGGCAAGTGCTCTACCAACTGAGCTACCGAAGCACAACTCACGCCCGGTACTCACAGCTTTACTTCTGCCAGAACCTCGTCTCCTACCTTCCAAACTTTACAGAAGCTCTCCTGCGAACTGGCAGAAGTAAAGCTGTGAGTACCGGCCCTGAGTCGTGCTTCGGTAGCTCAGTTGGTAGAGCACTTACCCGCGAAAGGCAAAGATAACGAGTTCCAGTCTCGGTCGGGCACACACTTTTAATCTGCCAGGAAGTTTCATGTCAGCGCACATTCCGCTGCAGAGTGAAAAATCTCATTCTGGAAACATCCCCCAGGCTGTGGCTAAGCCATGTCTCCGCAATATCCTTTCTTTCAGGAGTGGTAGTTCTGCAAGAGAGGAAAACTGCCCCGTCTCCGGTTTGACAATATTCCATATAGTTTTAACCTTATTATCTGCATTATTAATTTCTCTCAGAACACAAGCTTCTCGATTTCTTAATGACTTTCCTTAAAATATGACAGTATCTTTTGTAGTAAGCAAGTAACGTCGGATCCTTACTTATTCTGGCTTGTCCATATATTTCCCTCCTCCTCTTACACGATATCTTAATTCCCTTAGTAATCCATGGCTTACTTGACTTTGTAATGGCTTTTTTGGATAACGTTTCAGGAAAGCAACTCTCAAATATTGAGACAAATTTACGGTGGAATAAATTGAATTTGGTATCAGCATCATTTTCTGTGTATACTTCATCCCATTCTACCTCTTCTAGGCTGCTCTTTAAATTCTGTACCCTGTTTGCACCCGTAAGCCTCCCTGCATTGTACGAACATGCCTGAAGCCTGTAAGGTGCTATATCTGTTATTTCCATTAACTGTGCATCATGATCAGACAGACCATTAACAACTGGACACACATTAATTGTTTCTGCCTGAGCACTGTCTGTGAAAATGTTATTGATAAGTGACCTACTATCCTGCTGCACACGAGTTGGAAAATTTATAACAGATACTTGATTGAAACAACCAAACAAAGATTCTAGCTCATTTTTCCTATCGGTATCTTTTAAAAAATCTGCTTTAAAATCGCCACAAACCACTAACTGCTTCTTTTTGTCTGACACAGGCATTTGACTCTTAGAAAAACTCAGGTTTTCTGGAATTAAAGGCTACACACTCAGCTGGTTTGAATCATACTTAACGAACAGAAAGGAAAAAGTTGTGCAGAATAACACAAATAATATTGGGACGGTGGTAAATTCTAGTAAATGGGGCGTTATCACAAAGAGAGTCCCGCAGGGTTCAATTTTGGGTCCTCTGCACTTCCTTATTAATGTCAATGACCTCTCACTTAATATTCAGCATGCAGAACTAGTACTGAAATATGTGTTAGAGGATTAAAATTTGTATGGAAATATCACCACAGGAACGCAAAAGGCACGGCTCGCAGAAACCTTGGACTCCAACCAGAATCGCTTTTTGGTCAAAAGTACATTCGGAAAACATTATGCCCTATGGCCTTAATTAGCGTGAAGGGTTTAGAAGGTGTTGTAATTTGTGAACAACTTAAAAATTCAATGCAGACATACAATCTACGCGAGCGAAGCAGTGGGTGCTAAGGTAGTGTGAGATATTGAAAATCAAATTCTTGTTGCCTCTGGAAGCCTTTAGATAGATAACCTGCAACTGACACCGTGCCTCGTCTTAGCCGCTTAGTGCTGTAGGTACCTTTCACCCTGTTAGGTGTGCTTGAGACCCTCTATGGAGTAAGGAATGCAGGAGGTAAGCGCTGGCAGTGCGAAACTTTGAATGCAACTGGAAACACCTGCTCGGACAGCTCACTATAGAAGGCCATTTCTCGTAAAAGGCGCGTTTGAGTCCTCACCGGACACACGATTTTTTTCCGACTACAAGCAACCAGGGCACTCCCCTCTCCCCCACTAACGCCCCTGAGGATGCTGTCCCGCTGCGCAGTGCGTCTTTGGCAGAAGGCGATGACAGTTCTGCTGCCCCGTTGCCCAAGCAGTTAATCAGCGCCCGCGACCACAATAGTACACTATGGTTCTTCATTTCGCGCTCCGCCACCGCCGACGTTGCTGGCACTGCTCTCGCGGTATTTCATTCCGGCCTCGTTCCTCTTGTCGGCCGGCATTAGCAGGGACGTCCTTAGACAATGTGGCAGGCCCGACTAAAATATAGTGACACTCGAGCAACAGAACAGAGTATAGCATCATAAGCACACCGCTCGAGAAATTAACCGCCTCCTCACCGGTAATACAGTGTGACACCGACTCTGGCGTTGACGATGGTCCCAGTTAAGCCAAGAAACAAGTCCATAGGTTTCTTTAGACTTGTCATATCAAGCTAAAGTCATTGACTGGAGATTAGGTCCTGTGAAGATACCAAACTAAGAGGATGTTGATAGCCACCTTCGACCTGTGGTTCCAGATAACCCCAGTTTTTTTTCTGTGGGTTAGAAATGGATAAATTAGTGGACCAGACCAGCTGCGTTTGGGTGCTTCACTGTTCGTCAAACAGGAACGTATGTATGCATCCTTGTGAGCACGGTTTTTGTCATCTTGGGAGATAAAAGTGTGCACAGCACACGCTCATGAAGATGCAAGAAAACTAGGCATCACATGATCACTAAGAATAATGAATTTTCACCGCAACCTGAACGAGTGAACCCAAGTTATGGTAGGAAAAATGCCCCTTAAAACAACAGAGATCCACCTGCAGCCTGAACTACACCTTTTACATAGGGCTCTACCAGGTGCTTGTAATTAAAGAGCACCTACTCACGGAATTCCAGCAGGGTTGGTGGCCAAAGTTGGAACTAGTTTTTTTTTCCCACATAGATCCGTTCCGCATTAACGCATGTGAATATCTATCCAGTTTCGCTGCCATACGAAAATTACAGCACACACTGTACCTCTGTGAGTAGGAGCATTTTAGTTATAACCATGTGCTATATCTACATCCACGTCCACACTATTTAAACCATAGTGAAGTGCACAGATGATGGTACTTTTTAGTGTTTCTTCCCTTTCCAAGAGTGTATGGAATGCAGGAAGACAGACTGCTGAATTGCCTCTCTGCATGCTGATATATCTACAGGAGCAATACGTAGTAGGGTGACGAACATGTCTGTATTCTCCTGTTTGTATAGATTCTTCCAATTTTGTAAACACGCTTTCGCTGGATAATTAGCTTAGATTTTCGAGACTGTCAGTTCTGGTTTCTTAATATTTCCATGATGTTCTCCTGTGTATCAAAGAAATCTGTGACAAGTTATGCTGCCCTTCTTTGCATACCTTCAATATGCCTTGTTAGACCTATTTGGTATAGTTTCCATAAAACTGAACAATATTCTAAGATTGTAGTCGCAAGTGATTTGTAATTAGTTTGTTTGTAGGTTGACTACATTTCCCAGAGCTCTGCCGCCTGCCTTACTCTGACTTAGCCCATGTGATCATTCCATTTCATATCCTTAGAAATTGCTATACCCAGTTATTTGTAAGAGGTGGCTGTTTATAGCTGCGAATCATTGATGTTGTAGTCATAGGGTACTATCTTTTTTTTCTTTTAGTGGCGTGCATAATTTTAAATTTCTATACATTTAATACAGCTTGACAATTTTGCACCTCTTTGAAATATTATGAAGATCTAACTGAATATTTCTGTGGCTTTAGCCAAACATTACTACCGCGAAGAGCCTGAGGTTATAATGAATATTAGAGCCTCAGTCCTTCACTAGGACTTATGTACCTGCGTGTACAGATTGTTTGACCATGATACTTGTATCAAAATGCTGTAACTCACGTCATCTTTTTTCTGTTTTTTCTTTTTCTCTGTCTTCTATAGGCCAAATAAGGAGCACATGCCGATCTCAATTCCTTACTCGTTGTTGTCGTCTTTTCTTTCAGTGCTGTTTCATCTATTCACTACGCTCTTTCTTCCTGTCTTCTGATTACTTCATTCCACTTTTTTCACTCTTCTACCTAGGATTGCTTTCCATAATTTCACTTTTTTCCCTTATCACTTGTCTGCAAGTTGTTTCTTCTGATTTTATATCATTTTTTCTAAATCCTTTGTTACCTTATGGATCCGACTTGTTAACTTCTTAACACACAAATCTGAAGATCTTTTTGGTCAATCTACAGTCTTGTATTCGATATGAATACCCAAAACATACCAGTGCTTCCTTTCTCATTACTTCTGATATGTTTTCAATGTTTAGGCAGATGTCATCATTATTATTGTATTCCCAATCTTCCGTAGTTTTCAGCGGGCTTATTATTTTCCTGATGACTCACCTTTCTAGTATTTCTGGTTTATCTAAATTACAATTATCTTTTTTACATATTCCTATATTTTCTGTATGTTTGGCCTTCAGTCAGTTGAACTTATTATAAATAATCTCACGATTTCAGTAAACCGAAACAGCTCATTGTGAATTGTACAGTATAAGTGAATCAAGCGGACATTTATGAATAAAGTGCCAAATATGAATCCGGACTTATTTACAGACCTTATGTCTCCGAGTGATAGAAAGAGCTTTCTTTACAAAGAATGCAGAAGAAAAAGCAGTGTTCATCAACGGAAAAAAGTTATTTCATAACACTGATGCCTGTAGCATTAAGTGTTATTAGGCATTTGAAACAGAACACGCCATTGTTGTTACACCCTGAAGTATGTGTCTTCCATCGATCACATGTGTGACACATCCTTAGCAAATCTATGTGGCTGGTGTTGTACGAGTTGCCCCGTACCGGTTCACGTGTGGTGTGGTGTCGGTTAGCATCACTTCTCATCATCTCTGACGCAAGACGACTGCTGACAGCGTTTGCACAACAAGCTAACCCCTCTGGCGCGCAGACAGGCTGACTGCAAAAGGCTCCGCTAAGCGCCAGTGAGTTACGAGCAGCGCCGTGTAACCATTTTGCCACGTGTCTGTCCTCACAGAGGTTCATCCCCCTCTCCCCCTCTTCCGAAGCCTTAACTCCCCTCCTCTCAAAACCGTTGCTTAGCGTTTAACCAGCAGCGCTGCTGTAATGGTCGACATTTTCACGAATGAATATCAGCAAAACATTCTTCAGCTGCTGCCTAAGTAAGGAAACACACTAGAATATTTTAAGAAGGTAGTGCCCCCATCTCGTAAAATTTTAGAAGACCTCGTAATTCATCACCAAGAGTTGCTGATAAAAATTTATTTTTGTACAACCAGAGTCGGTGCAGAGACACTCATCGGGTGTCCTGAATACTAATGAACAGAAAACACGAAAAGCATTACAAATTGAATTGTCAACATAGCGCTAACAGGCCCATAAGTTAAAAAAACTCACATAATAAGATGTCATATAGTCACATGAACTATTTACAGCAGCTTACAAAGAATCAATAACGTCAAATAATATAAAATCCATGATTCGTCAATGGAAATAAAAGTACGATACCTAAAGTAATGTAACACACTGTGTCACTGCATATTACTAAATACTTAATCAAACAATAGAAGATCCAAGATGGAATGATGACATTATTATGAAAAGGATAGGTTGCTACTCACCATGTAGTGGAAATTCTGAGTCGCAGACAGGCACAATAAAAAGACTGCTAAACACGCAAGCGTTCAGCCAAGAAGCCTTCTTCTGACTTAGATAACACACACACACACACACACACACACACACACACACACACACACATACACACACACACACACATTCACGCAAATGCAACTCTCATTCACAGGACCACTGTCTCTTTTGTTGTGCCTGTCTGCGACTCAACGTTTTCACTGTACGATATACTAGACACTGCTCTCCTTCGTGGTATAACAACAGTTAGCTTACTAAGTTATGATTGGAGACACTATAGATGATGCCGACTGGACAGCTGGTTACTGTTTACAAGTCCAACCAAAGAGCCGGCAGCTGTGGCCGAGCGGTTCTAGGCGCTTCAGTCCGGAACCGCACGACCGCAATGGTCGCAGGTTCGAATCCTGCCTTGGGCATGGATGTGTGTGATGTCCTTAGGTTAGTTAGGTTTAAGCAGCTCTAAGTTCAAGGGGACTGATGACTTCAGATGTTAAGTCCCATAGTGGTCAGAGCCATTTGCACCATTTTCCATCTAAAGATGATCGAGAGGTCTGCAGACATCGATAGCTACAACACGATTCCGATGACTGGTGTGATAACGATAAGTTGTTTATATTATGCCCATGACTGAATAGTCCGAAACTAATAAAACCAACCATACAGGTTTTATATGCTTAATGTCAAATATTTAACACGTTAATTCATTTACAATCAGAAGTTTGGCACTGTTTTATGCGTGGGAGTCTGACTGTTTAAGGAATTCGGGGTGGGAGCACAGTTACGGGTATTAGAACAGTAGTTAAATAGTTACCAGCTTTAGGCAGCTTGAAAATAAGATGGTGGCATTCGGATGAAATATGGAACAGAACTAATCGGGCAGTAACTGCCAAATAAATGAAATAAATTACATTAAACTGCGAAAATAAATTACAGCGGTTCTAGGCGCTACAGTCTGGAACCGCGCGACCGCTACGGTCGCAGGTTCGAACCGTGCCTCGGGAACGGATGTGTGTGCTGTCCATAGGTTAGTTAGGTTTCAGTACTTCTAAGGTCTAGGGGACTGATGACCTCAAAAGTTGAGTCCCATAGTGATCAGAGCCATTTGAACCATTTTAAATTACAGCGGGAAGACTTGGTGTGGATGCAGTACCAACAGACATTACTGGATAGTGTGATAGCGAAAACGGGGCAAGTTTAGTGATTCGTGAACGCGATTTTTATTTATGAACCGTACTAGTTGTTTTTACTTGTGACCCATACCCTAGAAGATGTTGCAGTCTATGTTTGACGTTATCCCTCATCTTATTCTTGCATTAAAGCCTTTTAACGATCACCTTCCTGTTTCAATTGTTAATCCTTTGTTGTGCCTTTTCTTCCAGTATTCTTCATTGTTTCAACATATTTCTTTTTCCTGTATTCAGACCACTTTGTGCGTTTCCTTTTTTTCCCTTCTGCCTTGGCATCCTTCCAGTTTTAGAACTTTCTCCCAAAAAATAGTCATCTCTTCCCCACAGTTTCTGATATGTTATTATGTTCACCGTTACTTTTTTATTTCGACTATGCTGAGTTTTTTTTTTTTTTTGAGGAATTAATATTTTCCGTATAATTCTTCTACCTAATGTTTCTAATTTATCAAGCTTATGACTTAATACTAAATATTCGCTGGTGTACAGGTGCTTTGGTTTCCCTAATATATTGTAGACCTAGCTATTCTTATCATTAAAATACACTGTACATCAATAACACTGTGACACGTGTTGGACGTAGTACCAAAAGAAGTCGCTTGATCGCGGGGCGATCAAATGCTGATTCCTCGAGCTGTGACGTCAACTGCTCGAATCGTTCGAGTGGGACTGGAGCAGGGCGCCGGTCCGCAGCGCAGCTGACGCGTGACTGGGAACCAGCTGTGCGCCTGGAAGGCGGGCTGCGCGCGCAGCAGCGCCGGCGTTTGTTTTGCGCCGGCTGTTTAGTGCGGCCATTACTCGCGGCCCGCTATTCATAGCGCGGCGAGCGTCACAGCCGGTATACACAACGGCAGCGGCAGCGGCCGGAGCTACTCCTCCGAGCGTCCACTGCTCACTGCTGGAAGCGCGGAAATGCCCGCTAATGGGAGAGCGCAGCTGACAACTTGAGAGCCGGGCCGAGTCTGCTCTCAGCGTGAATCGGCGTAGTTGTAAACACGGAGCAGTAAGGAACGGCCCTGTAATCACACCACTCTCAAGTCACTTCCAAGCTGCGTTTCGCCGGTCTAGTGTTTTGGTAACCGAAACCTCAACAAGTTGTACACCGTTGTGCCACGATGTAGTGGCAACATCGGCTGTGCAGTGGCAGTGATCGGGCGTTGTGAAGTCGCAGATGGATCTTGCCACTGACATAATTTATTAATAACACTTCTTATTACCACAATTACCAAACGTATTACATAAGGAAATATTGATTAAAACGAGCACGTCAATTGTAAAGACCATAACTAGTTAGTTATAAATCTCTTTTTTCGTCACTGTTAATATTGTTTAATTCATATAACGTTTCAGATATAATATAATGAAAAAAACCACATATCTTTGCATGAAGTTTCAACTTATGTTTTCCTTGTCTGTATGACAAATACCATCCTGCAACGTGTGATGTCGATAGCACATACGACGAGTAACTGTACATTAATTTTGCGTTCTGGCACATTGTGCCTTACTATATTACTGATTGTGAATAACGTCATTCACATCATTATTTATCGAAGTTTGACTTGCGCTTTCCAAACCTGTCCCTCGTCCTTGAAAATTTAATTACAAATACTAAATAGTCAAATAACATATGAAATTCACTACAACTTTATGAAAATGCACCGGGTATTTTTTCATTATATTTCCTTTCAAGTATCATATAAATGCCCGCTCGGTTGGCTGTGCGGTCTAACGCACGGCTTTCCGGGCGGGAAGGAGCGCCGGTGTCCGGCACGAATCCGCCCGGCGGATTTGTGTCAAGGTCCTGTGAGCCGGCCAGTCTGTGGATGGTTTTTAGGTGGTTTTCCATCTGCCTCGGCAAATGCGGGCTGCTTCCCCTTATTCCGCCTTATGTCGGCAATTGCTGCGTAAACAAGTTTTCCCCGTACGCTTAGACCACCATTACTCTACCACGCAAACATAGGGGTTACACTCGTCTGGTGTGAGACGTTCCTTGGGGGGTCCACCGGAGGCCGGACCGCACAATAACCCTGGGTTCGGTGTGGGACGGCGGAGGGGTGAAGTGGACTGCGGTAGTCGTCGTGGGGTTGCGGAACACTGCGGCTGGAACGGAGCGTCGCTGTCGTTTCTAGGTCCCTGGTTAACATAACATAACATCATATAAATTAAATAATGTGACCAGTGATGAAAAATATACATTAAAATGTAAGTGGCCTCGAACCGCCGCTTGACCAAAACTTCTTACGAAACGAGTGAATTCGCACAGACATATCAGTTGCATAAAAGACGAGTAAAACTTTTCTTGCTATTTTCCCGGAATTTCCAGAGTAGTGTACCTTACTACTTGTATATTATGTTGTTTTAGTGACCCACTAAAGGTGTACAAAGTTTGAAGTAAGTCCGTGATCTCAACGTCGTAGCCTCACATTGTAAGTTGCGCCTGCTGGTAGGCAGCCCGCAGGTCTTCTAAGTAGGTTGTGTCCCATCTCTTCTGCAGGACGCATCACCTAGCGCTTTAGTTCGTTCTTCTTCTCTTTAAGCGTAAGCAATGTACGCTAGGAAACGGAAAGCAGCCTTACATTAACTAAAATGAGTGTTGAAAGCGACGTGCAATGAACCCTCAGACTTGTCGCCGTATGCATACTTCCACCATTACTTATTTACTGATACAAATGTATGATTCTTTGCCCCTTTCATCATCTGATTATTTCCAATAGACGATTATTACCTGCCAATGTCACCCAGGTCAGATACCATGCTAGGGGAAAAAGTTACTGGAAGAAGTTTCCTCTCTCCTGTATTATAGTCAGTGTGCGCAATGGGGCAAACAACTAGAAAACATGGTAGGTAGAGTTGTTTAGGAAATTGACGGCTCTGAGATTCGACTAAATCACGACATTTGGAAAAAAAGAGAGAAGAGAACAGAAATAAAGTGACAGATTCAACTACATCATTTGTGGAACGAAATGAGCAATGTTCCAAGAATACTGTGGAAAGTGTGCCCCATGAGAACGTACTCTTCGACGAGTAATATGGAATAGAATTGCAGAGAGTCAACTCATTATTCCGTAAATATTGCCAATACAGTATCGTATAAATGAAGCGATACTCACAAGTCTTTTTATCAGCATCAGCTTCGCAGTAGTCAATATTTCTAATTGCAATACAAGCAGCTTTTCAGGACAGACGTCGTAGTAAAGCGAAAGCTTTCTTCACTACCTTGACTCGTAAAGAACACTTTCACCGTGAGAGAGAAACGACGCAAATTCCAGGTATTCGTACTCAGATGTTTCTTCGTACGACCTGATAGAATCATTTTCAGATGTTTAATTACTATCTTCTCGTCAACGCTGTTCTTCATCTACATCTACATCCATACTCCGCAAGCCACCTGACGGTGTGTGGCGGAGGGTACTTTGAGTGCCTCTTTCGGGTCTCCCTTCTATTCCGGTCTCGTATTGTTCGTGGAAAGAAAGATTGTCGGTAAGCCTCTGTGTGGGCTCTAATCTCTCTGATTTTATCCTCATGGTCTCTTCGCGAGATATACGTAGGAGGGAGCAATATAGTGCTTGACTCCTCAGTGAAGGTATGCTCTCGAAACATCAACAAAAGCCCGTACCGAGCTACTGAGCGTCTCTCCTGCAAAGTCTTCCACTGGAGTTTATCTATCATTTCCGTAACGCTTTCGCGATTACTAAGTGACCCTGTAACGAACCGCGCTGCTCTCCGTTGGATCTTCTCTATCTCTTCTGTCATCCCTATCTGGTACGGATTCCACACTGGTGAGCAATATTCGAGCAGTCGGCGAACATGTGTACTGTAACCTACTTCCTATGTTTCCCTGGTTGCATTTCCTTAGGATTCTTCCAATGAATCTCAGTCTGGCATCTGCTTTACCGACAATTAATTTTATATGATCATTCCATTTCAAATCATTCCTAACGCCTACTCTCAGATAATTTATGGAACTAACTGCTTCCAGTTGCTGACCTGCTATGTTGTAGCTAAATGATAAAGGATCTTTGTTTTCGCAGCACATTACACTAGTCTACTTTGAAATTCAATTGCCATTCCCTGCATCATGCGTCAATTCGTTGCAGATCCTCCTGCATTTCAGTACAATTTTCCATTGTTACAACCTTTCGACATACTACAGCATCATCCGCAAAAAGCCTTAGTGAACTTCCGATGTTATCCACAAGGTCATTTATGTACATTGTGAATAGCAACGGTCCTATGACACTCCCCTGTGGCACACCTGTAGTCACTCTTACCTCGGAAGACTTCTCTCCATTGAGAATGACACGCTGCGTCCTGTTATCTAGGAACTCCTCAATCCAATCACACAATTGGTCTGATAGCCTATATGCTCTTACTTTGTTCATTAAAACAACTGTGGGGAACTGTATCGAACGCCTTGCGGAAGTCAAGAAACACGGCAGCCTGTGACTATGGCCCTCTGAGTCTCGTGTACGAATAGCACTAGCTGAGTTTCAGACGATCGTCTTTTTCGAAACCCGTGCTGATTCATAGAGAGTAGATTTCTAGTCTCCAGAAAAGTCATTATACTCGAACATAATACGCGTTTCAAAATTCTACAACTGATCGACGTTAGCGATATAAGTCTATAGTTCTACAAATGTGTTCGACGTCCCTTCTTGAAAACGGAGAAGACCAGTGCCCTTTTCCAATCCTTTGGAACGCTATACTCTTCTAGAGAGCTACAGTACACCGCTGCAAGAAGGAGGGCAAGTTCCTTCGCGTACTCTGTGTAAAATCGAACTGGTATCCCATGAGGTCCAGCGGCCTTTCCTCTTTTGAGCGATTTTAATTGTTTCTCTATCCCTCTGTCGTCTATTTCGATATCTTTCATTTTGTCATCTGCGCGAGAATCTATAGAGGAAACTACAGTGCAGTCTTCCTCTGCGAAACAGCTTTGGAAAAAGACATTTAGTATTTCGGCCTTTAGTCTGTGATCCTCTGTTTCAGTACCGTTTTGGTCACAGAGTGTCTGCACATTTTGTTTTGATCGATCTACCGCTTTGACATAAGACCAAAATTTCTTAGGATTTTCTGCCAAGTCAGTACATAGAACTTTACTTTCGAATTCATCGAACGCCTCTCGAATAGCCCTCCTCACAGTACATTTCGCTTCGCTTCTTTTCTGCGTATGTGCATTTCTGTGTGTGCTTGTGACGGAAGGAGAAAGGGAGCCGGGGGCGAAGATCTGCGCCGGTGCGTGTTTGTGTTTGGTGTGTGACTGCGTGCGTAGATGGGAAGTGGTGAGTGGAGAGAGGGAGAGGTGGTCGGGTGGGAGCTACTACTGAGTGAAGGCCCGTCTTCCCCCCGTGTCGAGAGTTTAAGGAACGTGGAGTAAACACTGTCAGGAGTGCACAAAATTGGAATCGCTCCTCGAAATGGTGGCCTATAGAAGTCCAGCAGTAATAGCATCTCAACGACCACAGTGGGCAGCCCTACACCGGTTTATTACTGGTCTTCCCATGGCTTCCAGGAGATGTTCAGCCCTACCGACAATCTATCAGTTTCAGGTAGGCGACAGTCCGTCAAAATTTCATCCATTATTATATCGGCGGTCCCTTTACAGAAACGATATCTCAGATAAGACAGTCGCAGAGACAACGCTGCCGATAATTTTGCAGGTTTTGTACTACTCAGAAATACCGAGGTTCCGCCGCAGCCAACAGTGCTACTGTGGAAGCCATTTGGCACGTTCCGCTCAGCATGAGATATGACGCCGCAGCCTCATCCAGTTTCGTTGGAGTGCAGTAACGTACGATTGTTGTTTCTGGCAAGGTGCGAGCGCACACGAAATGTAGGATTCCTAATGAACTAGGGCGCTGGCGAATGGAGAGTCGTCGTAAACATTAGCGACCGTCTCGGCCAACGCCAAGGATCATCGTCCTCCTCTTGGCCGCTCGCAGACGAGGCTAGGGTTTCATACGTCGCTCGTTCAGTTCTGGAGGGACTGAATTCATTTCGGAATCTCACACAACAACTGAAGCTGAAGCCTCCTGTCGTCTTCTTGAAGGCAGCGCCGTCACACTTACCGCCACATCAATACAGCTCTTCACAAAATAACTTCTGTGTCGCTTTTCATTGCCGTTTGTCCTGAAATAAGCAACAAAAGTACGAACAAAAAGAAGTTTCCACTGAATCAAATTCAACGTGTATCTGATCCTACGTAACGTAGTGTCTATACAAAAAGGGACAAATTTTGCTGAAATGTCGGCCAATGGAGATTGTCTGTCCCTAAAAGCAGAAGCAGGTTGCATTATCCTTCGTGAAAAATAAAAAAAAGAAGAAAAACAGGAAACATAAAAACGGTTACATTGTAGCAGTGTGAGTAGTTACAGCTTCCACTATTTAAAAAAATATATAATAATGAAATGGCTTTTAAGAACAAATTAAACGGATACCAAACCCCAAATGTCTCTATCAAAAAGCCGGGCCGAGCCGCTCTAGGCAATACAGTCTGGAACCGCTACGGTCGCAAGTTCGAATCCTGCCTCGGGCATGGCTGTGTGTGATGTCCTTAGGTTAGTTAAGTTTAAGTAGTTCTAAGTTCTAGGGGACTGATGGCCTCAGAAGTTAAGTCCCATACTGCCCAGAGCCATTTTTTGTATCAAAAATGAAAACGGCAAAATTTGGTTAACAATACTCAAAATTTTGAAATACTAGCAAGATATTTTTATTAGTTTCTGAACTCTCCTGAACCAAGAAATAAGTCGGATTTCCCAGGTATTCATGAAAATTTGGAGTAAGATTTACCACCAATTATAGAAGAAATTGAAGACGCAATCAAAACTCTCAAAAAAAAGCTAATGGAGAAGATTCTATTGTAGCTGAACTTTGGAAGTGCTCCTTGCAAAATATAGCAAATGAGCTAAATTTACTCTGTGAAGGAATCTGGAAAACAGAAAAAGTCTCAGAGGACTGAAAAGTTGCCTTGATACATCCACTCCACAAAAAAGGTAATAAAGAGGATGTAAAGAACTATAAAGGAATCTCTTTACTGCCAGTAACGATAAAACGTTTTCCAAGATTTTATTAAGCAGAGTAGAAACGGCACTAAACAGACATTTAGGTGAATATCAAAGCGGTTTTAGGAAGGGAAGATTATGCTCAGACAAATGTTTAATCTCAGGTCAGTAATTCGCCACAGCTTACTTAATTCAAAGGCCATTGTAGTTATGTTTGTGGATTTCAAAAACACTTTCATTCTGTTGACAGAGAAATTATAAGTAAAGTAATTCGAGATTTTGGCGTAAAGTCTAAACTGGCAAATCTAATCCGAGAAACACTTAACAGATACAGTCTGTAAACTAACATTTATGGGAGAAATTCCACATCCTTTCAAAATAAAAACATGTGTACGAAAAAGTAATGGCCCATCTCCAATTCTTTTTAATAGTGTGTTAGAGAAAACTGCGAGAATTTGGAACGAAAAACTTATTGAACTCAACGACTTATTGAACTCAAAGTCTCGCCTATAAGGTTACGAAGAGTCAGCAAAAAGATTGAAAACAACTGTCTTCCATTTACAGATGCTTTTGCTACACTTTCCGAAAATCTGGCATCTGCTATGACACAAATAAATCGCCTGGCATAAGAATTTCTGCAGAAAAAAAACAAATTTGTAAGAAACGTTAAGGATGCTCCAAAATTCCTGAAAACAGATATTGGCCAAGTAGTGAAGGTAAAAAAATTCAAACATCTATGGGAGATAATCCAAGAAAATGCTTCGGAAAAATCTGAAATAGAGGTAAGGTTGCATAAAATGGGTAGAGCGTATGGTATAACCAGAGACCTCTACAATAAAAAGTGCTTGTCCAAAAACTCAAAAATAAGACAATACAGCACAGAAGTGAAGCCAGAATGCCTAATGCTAGCGAATGCATGGCATTCAACTATAATTTAGATCAATCAGAAGTACTAGAAAGCCTAATTATAAGAAAAATATTAGGACCACAAAACACAGCAGAAGGTTGGATGTAATGAAGTAATGCTGAAATTTTCCAAAATATAGAAAATATTCAAACGTAATAAGAAAAAGAAGACTCATGTTTTTTGAATATTTATTTCGAATGCAAGACAGTAGATTAACTAATAAGATTTTCAAATATTTGTGCGAGAAGAAGCCCACAACAAGCTGAGTCAACGAAGTAAAAAATGATTTAGAAAGAAACAATATAAAAACAGAAGATATAACAACAGAGAAACCTTTCGGGAAAAACTATTGAAAATGGAAGGATTTCAATGGAGGGTAGCTAAAAATAGTCTAAAGACGGAAAGAAGGAACATAGTGAACAGATGAATGCATACTGGAAGAAAAGAAAGGAACAAAGAACGAAAAATTGAAACTGGATCGTGGTCCTCAGATGGCCGATTAGCAATAAAAGAAAGAAACGTTATGTGAAATGATTTGTCTAAAAGTAAGATATAAAATAGATTAGACACACATTTGACATGATTTCGAGAATTACTCAAAGGCGTGTCAATTGTTTCTCCAATCTACTTTATTTCTTATTGTTAGGCGCATAATTTCACAAAACAATTGACAAATATTTTTTCCATTTTTTTGAAATTTTCAGCATGACAATATTGTCACCTGTTTTTCTATTATCATCTGTTCATAAAATGTCCTGAATTTAATTTAATTTGAGGGAAACCATTATGACATACCAGTGTAACGCTTAAAGCATAAAATAGTTAGACCTTAAAAAGATAAATTTCTTGGCACTTCATTTGTCTTCCCAGCGTTTCCTATTCTCGAAAAGACCTAAGTTTAGTATTTGATTTGAAGGATGTCATTTTAGAAATCAAACATCATAACAATGCAACTGTTTGTACACAAAATAGCTACCCCTTGAAGCGATGAAATTCCCGACACTTTAATTACATATCTATGAGCAAGAGTTCGTGAAATATTTCAAATTTCCCTTATACCGGTAATTAATTTTTTAAATACCCTCATTACTTTCAGGCGTAATAGCCATTTTTGCGAAACTAGACATCACGCTGGTCAGTTTGATACCCCATTTGTCCAACTCTCGCCTTTCGTTTGACTACGAAAATTTGGACAAAAACCACTTGCGTAAAACTTTTAGGGGGGCTTGTTCTCTGTCCGCTCAAACATTTTATCTACAAAATTTGAAAAAAAGTGATTTAATATCTCAGAAAAATCTACGATTGTCATATTCAGAGTATTTGACGATGTAGGGAGGCTGTTACGTCGCGCAGAGTCAATTGTTTAAAACATCAAACACAAATTATCGCATATCAGTACAGCCATTATAAAGTTTTCATGTCGATCTCACGAGTTTTAATTTCTTTTTTACATTCAGAACTTCTGTGTGATTCAATTAGTATCATTGTTAGCAAATCAATGTTCCATTTTGAATACGCTACACCTTCTTAATAGGTTTAAAAGTTTAATACTATAGAAACGTAGGTTTTTGCGGAAAAGTTCATTTCTTCTACGGGTGTGACCGCATAACACGTGATGAAACTACCAACGTTTTGGCTGAAACTGCGGACAGCGTTCTTCAGGATTTTATTGAAACTTCAACACTGCCAGCATAAATCAGAAGTATTCCACTATCTACATGGCAGAAACAAATGTCAGTAACTGAGATGTGTTGACGCTTGTTGTCCACTTCCCTGTGAATTTCTCCACTTGCTACTGAAAATTCCAACACAGCATAACCTCTAATTTTTTGTTGCTGATGCAAGAATATACTGGATCCTATGATCCTATAGCGATTCTCAAACCGTTTTACGCAGATATGCAACAGCAACCGCAAAAGTTATTACATGCGACTTCTGTTAACCCGTGGCGTAATGGGGAAACAGCAACTATCCCAAAACAATGATATTTATGTACAGATCAGACCTACTGTTACTTTTCTCAAAGAATAAGTACGATTCAGGGAACAGCTGCTCACAATTGGTTCTCTATTTGAGTGGTCTCTGTGAAGAACCCAATTTATATACACTGGTGTGCTAACATTAAGGAAGAAAGTAAATTTCACATATTTGTCACAGCTAAGTCACATAGCTCGATGAAGCTTGGACCATGTGTAGAAAAAACTGATAAGGTATAGTACAAAATGTAACTGAAAGAAATACGCAATGAGACGTAGAGAAAGACGCTTTTGTTGAAAGACAATAATTACACTGAAGTCCCCATAATTTTTTATGGTTCCCCGACATCACATGAGGAAGGGAGGAAGATTAAGTCTTAACATCCCGGCGACATCGAGGTCATTAGAGATGGAGCACAAGCTCACTTTTTTTTCTCAAGGACGGAGGAGGAAATCGGCCGTCCCTTGCGAAGGAATCTTCCCGGCATTCGCCTGGGGTGGTCTAGAGAAATCAAGGAAAACCTAAATCAAGATGACGGGACGCGAATTTGAACCGTCGTCCTCCCGAATGCGAGTACAGTGTGCTAACCACTGGAACGTCTCGCTCAATGGACATTACAAAAGTCGTGACATGGTTCTTAACAGGCTGTGTGATCACCATGGAGAGCAATGCATGACTTGCAACGGTGCTAGGCGCAAGGTTGGTAAAGAGTCCTTTTGGTCGGATGTTGCATTCCTTCACCAACTTGGTTGACAGTTCCTGGATGGTTGCTGTGGCATGTGAATGTGCTGTAATATGTCTCACCAACACATCCCATATGTGCTTGATGGGATTTAAGTGTGGGGGAAACGAAAGACCAGTCCATTCGCCGAATACAGGGTGAGTCACCAACTACTGCCACCTAGAATAACTCGGAAAGTATGATAGTAGCTGAAACGTTTGTGGGACAAATGTTACATGGAAGAACGGGGTTCATAATATGACGTTGGTTTTTTGTTGCTAGGTAGGGTCGCTTCAGAGTTATGAAGGTCAACTTTTTTTTTTAATGGGATGCTATAGTTTTCTGATAGCGGCTAACGTGACGAATCCAATTATGTGCAACAGTATAGTCTTTGAAGGTCAACGAACGTCTGAGACGTGGCATGAAAGTCCATTTACAGAAGGTGTTGGAAGTGATGACCATTGGTTTCAATGCAGTTCTGCAATCTTCTTATCATGGATTGAGTGATATTCCGTATCACATCGAAACTTATCGAAGCCCATGCTCTGACAATTGTCTCTAGCGTAGTTGGAACATCTTCATAAAAAATGTCCTTTACTAATCCCCATAAGAAAAAATTATGATGCGTCAAGTTTGGTGAACGAGCCGGCCACGACACATCTCCTCCGCGTCCAAACCAACGATTTGGAATTGTCTCTGCAATTCATTTGTAGCCATCAGCGAAAAATGTGCCGGACATCCACCGTGTTGATACCACTTCTGTTCCTTGTTCCTAAGGTATTTCTTACAATAACAGGCCTAATGTTTCCTGCAGGAATGTGGTGTACTTGCTGCCATTAAGATTTCCTTCGATGAAATAGGGCTCTATAATTCTGTCCTCCAGAATCCCACGCCATACATTTTTTCCCGTTTCGCATACGAGATTCACGTCTATGATAGTTCATCTCCTTACCACGATGATGACAAAAAGCTTTATTAAGGACACCCTTAGATGGAGCTTTCTCCTCACAAATTTGTATAACTTAAGGTAATATGTGGTAACAGTTTTTCACTGTGAGGCAAATAAGACTTGAAAAAAGCACGAGGGGCGAAATTAGTCAGTGCCAAAATCGTGAAATAATGTGTTTATGTTAAAGATGAAGGCAGATTACTCAGGAAAATGACTTCTCTCAGGACACATGAGATCACGTGTATCGCATAATTCAGATATAATTAAGAATAGGGAGTTTTAAAAAATAGGTAGCGACTGCTACATTATTGGAAATTTGCCTAACCCTTCCCCTCCAGATACATTTCGACATTTCCGGCAACACCTGCAAAGAGCCTGATGGAACTTCCGACGTTTTCACTTACATATGTTGTAAACATCCACCCAGGTTTAGTGTTTCTGTGGTTTCCCGAAATCACTTAAGGTCGATAAGATTCCTTTGAAGAGCTCATGGCTGATTTCCTTCCCCGCCCTCCATAATCCTCAATTGACTCATTGCCAACGGGACAATCAATTGTCTTCTTACTAGCGGTACCATTTTGACCGCTAACATTTCCGCTGAAATGCCAAAGAGAGTGCTGTAGGCATGCGTATTCAAATACAGAGATATGTAAACAGGCAGAATACAGCGCTGCTGTCGGCAACGCCTATATAAGACAGCAATTGTCTGGCGCAGTTGTTAGATCGATTACTGCTGCTACAATGGCAGGTTATCAAGATTTAAGTGAGTTTGAACGTGATGTTGCAGACGGCGTACGAGCGAGGTAGCGATGAAGTGGGGATTTCCCTTACGACCATTTCACGAGTGTACCGTGAACATCAGGAATCGGGTAAAACATCAAATCACCGACATCAATGCGACCGGAAAAAGATCCTGCAAGAACGGGACCAACGACGACTAAAGAGAAGACAGAAGTGCAACCCTTCCGCAAATTGCTGCAGATTTCAGTGCTGGGCCATCAATAAATGTCAGCGTGGGAACCGTTCGACGAAGCATTATCGATATGGGCTTTCGCAGCCGAAGGTCCACTCGTGTACTGCACGACACAAAGCCCGTCAACACCGAAATTGGACTGTTGATGACTGGAAACATGTTGGCTGGTCGGATGAGTCTCGTTTCAAACTGTATGTAGCGGATGGACGTGTAGGGTATGGAGACAACATCACGAATCCATGGACCGTGCATATCAGCAGGGACTGTTCAAGCTGGTGGAAGCTCTGTAAAGGTGTGGGCCGTGTGCAGTTGGTGTCTAGTAACGAGTCTGACAGGTGACACGTACGTAAGCATCCTGTATGATCACCTGTATCCATTCGTGTCCATTGGCCACCCAACACGTCCAGAAGTGTTACACAGTGGCTCCAGGAACACTCTTCTGAGTTTAAACACTTGCGCTGGCCAGCAGACTCTTCAGACATGAACATTATTGAGCATATCTGGAATGCCTTGCAACGTGCTGTTCAGAAGGGATCCCCCAACCCTTTGTACTCTTACGGATTTATGGACAGGATTCATGGCGTCAGTTCCCTCCAGCACTATTTCAGACGTTACTCGAGTCCATGCCACGTTGTTTTGCGATACACCGACACTTCCGAGGAAGGTTAAACATTTGCTGCGTCCAATGAAAGTCAGTCAAAATTGGGAGAGACTTGAATCTACTATGTGCCATGTGAATGTGGGGAAAATTACGTAAGGTAGATACTCCGCACAGTATCCGAACGCTGCTTCGAATAAGGAGAGCACATTTCGTATCGTACAGAAATTCTGAGAAATCAGTGGCCGAGCGGTTCTAGGCGCTACAGTCTGGAACCGCGCGACCGCTACGGTCGCAGGTTCGAATCCTGCCTCGGGCGTGGATGTGTGTGATGTCCTTAGGTTAGTTAGGTTTAAGTAGTTCTGAGTTATAGTGACTGATGACCTCAGATGTTAAGTCCCATAGTGCTCAGAGCCATTTTTGATCCCTGAAGATGAGCACTTGTGGCGGAGCATCTTCAAAGAAATGCAACAAGAAATCGTAGGTCTTAAGTGACAGCTGATGTTGAGGGCTGTGTTGAGGGTTGTGTTCGTTTCCCTTTTTCCCTCAATCACGGCCCGGAGGGGGAAAGGAGAGAGGAAAGCAGGCTGATTTCCTGGCAGACAGTCATCTCCTGATGACGAACATGGTGATAATCTTCGAAATCTCCAGTTTTAATTCCGATTTGACGCCGAGAATGTACAACGATGCCGCTGCGAGAAACTTCGATTTCAAACGATTCTGGATGGGGTTGAACGCCACATTGACGCCGAGGTCTGTGCGGGGGCCGTATACGTTATTAGGACTGGAGTACCAGTTTGTTAGGCTCTTCAGTGTAGGACTACGTGCAGATGAGTAGCTGTGCGGGCACTGGAAGTGAAACAGCGGCAGCGCAGCGGCCGCCCCTGGACGCCGACGTTCGGGGCCCCGCGGGTCTCCAGAGCCGCCACCCGCTGCCGCAGCTCGCCGCCTGGCCGGCTGCCTGCAGCTGCCGGCCGCCCACGCGGCGTATCGCGGCGCTATCTTTGCGCGGCGCCGCAGATAAAGCAGTGGCTTTACGCGCCAGCCGCCGAGTTACATCCCCGGCCCGGCCCGCCGGCGCAAGACGTGTTTGTTCCTCCAGAAATACCCGGAGCGCCAGCGGCGGCCGCGGCGCTCTTGCGAAACAGAAACGCGAGCCCCTGCCGCCCCCCTTCCTCTGAAAGGCAGCGCCCGGGTCGGCACACCCAGCGGGTCGGAAGCCGCCGCTGCGTCCGGTTACGCGCCACGGACGACGCAGTCTGGCAGCGACGGGACGGCTGATGCGCTCCTCCACCTACACCTCTCCTGTTTACGTCTGTACTCCGCAGAACACTGTACGTTGTGTCGGTACCTGGAACCTGCCCACTTCATCTACGAGGGTCGCCAAAAAAACAAATTTGCAACATGTTTTCATTTCAAAAATCGTGCTCTTGTCCTACACGGTCAAGTCACATTAATGTGATCACCACCTATGGTCCTCATCAACGTGCAAAAATCACTCACAGACGGCATGTGGCAGCGCTAGCAGTGGAGGCGATCTAAAGCGTGCCAGAGGGTCGTGGAAAACAGTGCAATCGCTGTTGAAATGCGGAAACCCGGTGGTTTATCTGACGTCCAGAAGGGTACGGTCACTGTCTTTCGAGCCAAGGGTGGAAGCATTTCCGAAACGGCTAAGTTTGTAAACTATTCATGTGCTGCATGGCAAAATGGCGCTATCCAAAAACCGGCGCCGAGGCAACCGTAATGCCTCAAAGGCCACCAACGATAGGTGTTAACTGTAATGCAAATATGGACTACCATCAGCTCTAGAATGGAATGGCAATAATGAAAATTCGTGCCGGACCAGGAGTTGAATTCGCATTTCCCGCTTCTCGCGAGTGGTCGCCTTACTACTTTTTTTTTTAAATCTCGTTGTTTTCGTTATCGTTAGTTGCATTTCTTCGGAGTGGACCCATGACATCCGTTCAAGTTCACTGTAGATATGTACTATTTTTTAAAAAAATCTTGTTTTGTTCGTTATCGTTAGTTGCATTTGTTCGGAGTGGACCCATGCCACCCGTTCAAGTTCACTGTAGATCCGTTCACTCAGTTTTCTTATTACAGAGGGCAGCTAGCCGTCTGACTGAACACGCAGAGTTGCCGTGCCGGCTCCATTCGGCTATCCGTGCACGATTCGCGGTCAGACCCAAACTTCCATATGTTGTCAACTACGTGTCTACAACCTGTACTCGTACATCCATTATGTATATTCGGGACACGTGACACGTTTTACTTGAAACTCGCTTGCCCGGTGTCGGCGGGTAAATACCATATTGCACTGCCTGCGTTATTCTGAATTACGATGTAACGTTCCTTTTAACATGCATGCTTGTCCAAAGAAACTTGGCGTCGTAATTCAGAATAACACAGGCACTGCATTGTCGTACAAATGAAATAGGTCATAAACTGTTGCGCAGACGTTTACGGGCGAATAGAAGAGCAACTGCTGAGCAGATGTCTGCCCAGATGAACCAAGGGGCTACCAACACAGTCTCCTCAACGACCGTTCAGCGAACGTTGCTGCATGTGGGCCTCCACAGGAGGCGCCTGGTTCTTGCATCCGAGCCGACTGCTGTCGATCGGCGACGAAGGCTGGAATTTGTACACCAGTGCCGTTACTGGACGTCCACTGAACAGCTACAGGTGGCCTTTCTAGAAGGTTCACGTTTTATGCTCCGTCGGACAGTCGGAAAGACGCCTGTTGGCGTGTACGGCGTGAAACGGAAGCAAACACCATGCAACCAGCAGGGAGCAGCTCGCACTTTGGCCGAAAAATTAAGTTCTCTTCGTTTTCCAGGAAGCTATTCAAAGCGATTAATGAACCGAAGCCGGACAACCTACTGAGAACACTCTCCATGGAGCATATGCTCGTCGTATACTGTACTCAGGGAAGCCTGTCATTTATCAAAGATACTGGTGAGAGCTCGGCATTCGTATCACGCTGTTCCGCTCACAAAAACTGTGAATTAGATCATCGAAATAGTACTGATGGAAAGAAAGCAAAGCTAGAATTCAACGTCCCGTCGACATCAATGTCATCAGAGACGAAGCGAGAGGACGGGTAAGAAAATCGACCGTGGCTTGATTTAAGGAACCATCCAATAACTCTTCTCAGCTGCTCATGATGCTAAATCTGGATGAACAGGTGGCTATTTAAACATTCGTTCCAAATTCCAGTGTCACTGCCTTACTCGACCACACCAGCGCCCTATAAATGTGCTCTCGTACGAGGACCGCCCACGTGGAGCCTGCAGTACAGACACCTGCGCACGGACGTACGCCGCGGGGATCGGAACAGGTTGACACTGGCTGAGAGAGAGATCCGTATTTGTATCCAGCGGTGTTCAACAGTCGCTTCCTGTCGTGCTGCTACCCTGCTCCTGGAAGCGGCTACGGCTGCCACGACCGCTCGCCTCGATGGATCGGCTCTCTGCAGTGGCCGCGCTCAAAGGCGTTCCAGTCACTCACAACATCTAAACGCCCAATAGTGGCATAACCTACCACACGGCAACAAAAAAGAGAAACAATCGAAACGTGGCGGCTGAGAGATGTTTCTGAAAGACGACTGAAGATGATATCACCCAGATATTTTTCAGTAAGACGATTTTCGACTAAGTTATTTGTAAACTGAAAATCTAAAATCTTTGTCTATGATAAATTTCCAGAAGTCACACACCTTTTTATGGTCACACGCAACTCATATACTCATATACAGGCTGTGTCGAATGATACATACATTTCTAATGTTTCATTCTAATAAATATGTTATCTGCGTAGCACTAAATAATTTTTATTTCTTGTGGCCAGCCATACGTGTTGCGGCGCCTTTTGGGAAACTCCTGTGGCTATACATTTATTTCTGGATCTGTACATCAGAGTTGTTTTAGAATAGTATAACTCCTACTATAAGAGTCGCTTTTACTTTTACTGTCGTTTCTCAGCGTAATTCTTCTCGTCGACGTCTTAATTCACATTTAGCACGTCCTTCACTCTTTTCAAAAATCCTTTGCAAATCGTACGGATTATCTGCACATCATTTCATGGTAAAAGGTCGATTTTTTTTGTTAAATTTTGTCGCCATAACGGTATTCTCTGATACTTATTACATGGATCATTTCACTACAAGAGTCACGTACACACTACACAACGGGGCAAAAATTACTCTGAATTCACACATGCTATATGCCTCGCCTCTTTTTTTAAAAAAAGAAATTATTTCAAGCTAGAAACAACAGCACCAAATTTTAAAAAACGACAAATTTCTTGAAGATTAAATACGAATGTAGTTGTGCTCTTCTGACGAATCTGACATACGGTCTGTGGCTGACCGCAGGTAAGAACTGAAGCTGATACAGTTCTCGAAATCATTAATCAGTCTTCGGAATTGCAGTTGTAGCCTTTAAATCCTTTGGGCATTAACAGAGGAGTAATTTATTGTGACTGAACAGGCTAATTGTTATTAACATATTTATGACCGAAAGTGACTTTAACGACAGGCCACGACAGCGAAATATCTGCTTACAATAAAGTTGCGTCAGCGTTGTTGCACGGATTATTCACGTTAACTGCAGAGAAATGCGATATAAATTACAACCCTTTTCAGTGTATATTATGCTATGACGCAGTGGAATAAAAAGTTCAACTGTAACGTGATACAGCTGGCTTTAAAAGGGCGTACAACCGCATTTTCCATCACATCCCATGCTTTCAAGTTAAATAACATCTCTTTTCCCTCTCTAAGGACGTTGGTAGTTGCAAATCACATGTTAATATTACTGACTTTTCTTTTCTGCACTGTGGAATAAAGGCCACAGTTATGCATAAATATAAAACAAGGCAAAAGGAAAATACACACACCAAAAAAATTTTTCCTCACCCCGGTTCGCATAACTCCTGAAGATAGATGTTGACTGTTGATATTGTATCACAGACAGAGTCCCTTTGACTGTTCAGAGATGTCACTAAGCCCTCCTAAAGATGTAAACAACTATACAAGAGCAGCGCCTATTAGACTGAGGGGGTCCGACAGCCGATCAGTTCCAGTCATTCCACCGTGAACGAGGTACATGGCGCGTGTTGTCTGTAGTCCAACTATGACTAGACGGTCAATACCACTTTTCGATAGCATTGTTACTTTGTGCCACGAAGGGTTCTCAACTAGGGAAGTGTCCAGGCGAGTCGGAGTGAACCAAAGCGATATTGTTTGGACATGGAGGAGAAACAGAGAGACAGGAACTGTCGATGACATGCCTCGCTCAGGCCACCCAAGGGCTACTACAGCAGTGGATGACACTACCTACGGATTATGGCTCGGAGGAACCCTCACAGCAACGCCACCATCTTGAATAAGCTTTCCGTGCAGCCACAGGACGTCGTGTTACGACTCAAACTGAGGCTGCGTGATGCGCAACTTCAATCCCGACGTACATGGCGAGGTCCATCTTTGCAACCACGACACGATGCAGCGCTCCACAACATGTCTAATGGACCGCTCAGGATTGGCATAACGTTTACTTCACCGATAAGTGTCGCATCTGCCGTCAACCAGACAAACGTCGGAGACGTGTTGGGAGGCAACACGGCAGGCTTAACGCCTTAGACACCCTGTCCAGTAAGTGAAGCAAGGTGGCGGTTCCCTGATGTTTTGGAGTAGCATTTTGCGGGGCCATCGTACGCCGCTGGTGGTCATGCAGTCCACCGTCACGGCTGTACGATACGTGAATGTCATCCTCCGACCGATAGTGCCACCATATCGGCAGCATATTGGCGAGGCATTCGTCTTCATGGACGACACCCCCATCGTGCACATCTTGTGAATGACTTCCTTCAGGATAAAGACATCGCTCGACTAGAGTGGCCAGAATGTTCTCCAGACATGAACCCTATCGAACATAGCGCCGTACCTCAAGCTGAAAGTGTGGCGGGCCACTGTCATATGAAATCAGTGGAATCTTCGCGAAGGTGAGGAGACAACCAAGTTTTCAGCATGTCAAGGTACGACATTCCTGTCACACTTTACTGAACAAGAAGGAAAGGTGAACAGAAACAGCACAAATCACATTCAGTCTCTTTCATGTTCGACGACGACGCTAGGATTTTGTGACACCCAAATTCTTACAGTATGGCGATTTACTGAACCCGGTAGATGAAACGTCGATTCGTTCGAAAAGATGGGTCGTTCGGAAAAAGTGTCCTCTGTTATACGTATACTGGAACATTGAAATGCAAAATTCGCACTTTCTGTTATTCTCCCCCAGAACGCAATTGCTGCAGTAACTGCAACTTGTAAGGCTTCATATGCAGGCGTTGTTTCAGACCAGTCCACACTGTTGTTTGAGGGAGTTGAAGTTCCTGGTCTGCCTGTCTTGTGAACTTCCGAGGGCTCCACTCGAACGTATCTCGGATACGCTCGACGTTTTCATCAGACGTGCGACGTGCGTGGGCGACCAGTGATCTTCCCTTTGTATATGCAGTCAGCATTCAAGAGTTTTGTATGCCAGTTCTAAATCTGCTTGTGCAGTGGCGGCTTCTTGCTGAATCGACGGCAGAATCCACTGTGCTCTTCAACCGTGGATTGACTTCGCATAAATTCCACCTTACTAAATAATTTCTCTTGCAGCGTAGTTGCCATGTCGCTACAAACAAACAGCACCGCAACTGTGTCAAAATTTGAAACCTTCCTCTACCCTGTGACATTGCACAATGTGTTTCTTTCATTTATTGTTTGTCTGTAGTAAACAACTGAAATCTATTCTTTCTTTTTGAATCACCCCATCTGAGCTACCGAAGCACGACTCACGCCCGGTCCTCACAGCTTTACTTCTGCCAGTATCTCGTCTCCTACCTTCCTGCGAAAGGCAAAGGTCCCGAGTTCGAGTCTCGGTCGAGCACACAGTTTTAATCTGCCAGGAAGTTTCATATCAGCGCACACTCCGCTGCAGAGTGTAAATCTCATTCTGGGAACATCCCCCAGGCTGTGGCTAAGCCATGTCTCCGCTATATCCTTTCTTTCAGGAGTGCTAGTTCTGCAAGGTTCGCAGGAGAGCTCCTGTAAAGTTTGGAAGGTAGGAGACGAGATACTGGCAGAAGTAAAGCTGTGAGGACCGGCCGTGAGTCGTGCTTCGGTAGCTCAGATGGTAGAGCACTTGCCCGCGAAAGGCAAAGGTCCCGAGTTCGAGTCTCGGTCGGGCACACAGTTTTAATCAGCCAGGAAGTTTCATATCAGCGCACACTCCGCTGCAGAGTGAAAATCTCATTCTAGAACGAACGTACTGTTATTCTTTTCTCGGCTGCCAACGGACAAACACCGGTAAGCATCTGTTGGTGAATTAAGAATTTGTGTGGGGTGGCATGTCTGTCGAAAACGACCATTGTGGAATGTTGCACCAAGTTCCGTGCTGGTCGCGGTTCGACACAAGACTCCGGTCGATGGAGAAGGCCAGCTACATCCATTACGGACCAGCTCAAGTGGAAAACACTCGAGCATCCGCTCTATAGCCCTTATCTCTCCCCAGGAGACTATTACGCCTGCGGTCCCTTAAAAAAAGGCCCTGAAGGGTCGACGATTGCGTCGGACGAGGATGCGCAGCAACCAGTGACGAACATCTTCACGCAGCAGGACACGGTGTTTCACCAAACGGGTATCTTCATCCTGGAGCGTCGACGCCATGATTGCCTGAATGCTCGCGACGATATTGCCTGAGTGGCATATCGATTCTGGACTGTACGGCCTTCCAACTGAAACTTTTTCATCGCCCATTATATAAAACTGGCGTCTAACATGAATTAAAGGGGCACAATCGCAACCAAGGTTTTAAACCGTCGTAACACAACCCGTCAGTGTAAATCCCATTCTCCTTGTAGAAGTGCTATGCAGATATAACTGCGCATGGTACACGCTAAAACCGAATGACAAGAAAATGGACCAGTGTAGCGTAAAGTCTTGAAGCCTTTATTGCTGCAGTACGTGTCTTAATGTTCTCTGCAACATGCCTTTGCCTTCTTTGGTTGAAAACCTCCTGAGAAGAGGTTAACGCGTTATTAATTCTGCTAAAGGAAATTCTTTTTCAATGAGCTGTACACGCACTTGGCACTAGCAAGAACAAAGAGGACGTATGCGCATGAGCAGATAATATGTAGTCCAGGACTGAAAAATAACTTTGGGAGGGAAATAATTATTGAGATATTTTAAATTAATTGCAGTTATTATTCAGAAAGCAGACACGGAAATTCATGAACAACATACACGAATGTCCGTTAATGGACCAGATTCAGGAAAAACAGAACAATAATCCCACATGCGTTACCGGAACAGGAGAAAATCAAAGCGATTGAGATGTAGTGCTACAGAAGAATGAAGAATATAAGGTGGACTGCTAAGGAAAGAGGACGTTCTCCGCACAGTCGGTCAAGGAGGGAAAATAAGGAAAACTCTGACAAGGAGAAGGGACAGGATGATAGAACATATGTTAAAGCTTAGTGGCACTAGAGGTAACTGTAGAGGGAAGGAACTGTAGGAGAAAACAGAGATTTGAATACATTCAACAAATAATTGAGGACATAGGTTGCAAGTGCTACTCTGAGAAGAAAAGCATGGCACGAGAGAGGAAATTGCGGCGGGCAACATCAAACCAGCAGTAGAGAGGTGACTCAAAAAATAAAGGAAGAAACTGTTCAATAATCCCCTTAATAGTATTTAGGGAGTAGAAATGCGTTATCCCTTCACCCGCGTGCCTAGGATCACATAATTCTTTTCGCACTTTCATCATTTGCTACAGATGGTCAGGATTGACCCTACTGGAAAAATTGGCATGAACGCGACCTATGGCTTCGGATAACTCATTGAAAAACAGATATCGATGCTCGCATATTCAAAGACGCAGTCCGAACAAATTCCTGACCTTCTTCACACACATAACCAATTGAATAGCGTTTACTGCAGCAGCACTTGAGAAATCGCTCAAAACGGAATCACGCCATTGCATCTGAATTGAGCGATGGTCCACCAATAACACTAGGCGCTGCAGCTTAATCATGCTCATCATGTCAAGTAATTCACAGAATAAAATTCTGGACTGTACAAATTGTTTGCAGACGGTGTACGATATAAGCAACGCCTGGCGCAGACCAGGCGAAATTAAAAAAGAAGAACAGAACGTCTGCCAGGACTTGCAAGTCTCCGCCAAGCCAGCTGAATGGCTCAAAAGGCTCCGGACCCAAAGTACTGCCGGTCTCTCTAGTCAGCCAAAGATCATCCAGAGACGAAAGCATGGACTGTAAGGTGTTTGAGTCAGTCTAGTGGTTCGCAACACGCACACTCGTACATAACACCACGAAGGTGAAACTCACGTAGGGCTTCCGGTAACACAACCTTGGTTCGCTGCAAGGCCACTTGGAGCGCTGCAAGTTTATCAGTTCATCATCTAGCTTTCTTATTGGCTGATTTTTAAGTCTTCCACATTTGTTTTTATTTCGTTCAAACCAGAAGCTAGCTTCATTGTGTTTCTAATTAGCAATTACGATTTCTTGTGTATGTGTTGAACTCTTTGATTTGCATTGCGAATATGTTGCTTGTAAACTGCTTGATTTTTACTTGCATCAATAATATTGTATGGAATAAATGGTTCCGTATTTGTTTTTGTTTCGTAGAAACTGGTTTCGTAGAATAGTATTTTGCGGACATTTATTTGTGCCTACGAACTTCTGTATTAATTGCTCGATTTCAATGCGTTGTAAGTGTGTTATTGGTATTCTACTTTGTTTTAGTTCGCATTCATTTTTCGTAACTTCTCGCATTTAATGGAGAGCTCCATGTTAGCAGTTTTTGACAGGACGATATTCAACTTTATTTCATCTTGCCGCGGAGTGACTATGTATTTCTGCTTTGGTTGGTGTTGTTTTTTGCCACTGTTTTGTACAATTAGCGACTGAGTAAGTAGTTATTGTGCCAGGTATTAATGTGCAGCAAAAATATTCTCCATCGAAGTGCATATTTGTACATGACACTGTGAGGTATTTAATGATACTACATTTGGTAAACTGTAGTTGCATATAATTCACTAGCAGATTCAATAACGAAAGCATGAGTGTTTATTATTTGCTTTTAATTTTCATGGGAGAGGAAGGATAGCTGTAGTACATTCACTCCTGCTAAAATTTATTGTTTGGAGTATCTGTTAATAAGGTTTCATTTTTAGCATTTGCAAAGAATAATGCTTTAGGCTTTAAGACTACAAACAATGATCATTAGCAAGAAGCAACAGCATTTAAAGCAGAAATACATACCCATTCCGTGGCAAGAAGTAATAAATTAAATACCAAATCTGTTAAAAGCTGCTAATATTGAGTTGTCCATTAAATGCGAGAACGTAGTACGAAAAATGGATGTGAACTGAAATAAAATAGAATACGAACAATATACTTACAACTCATTTAAATCGAGCAGATGACACAGGATTCGTACTGAGAAACAAATGTTGAAACCATTTCCCATTTTACATGAAAGAAAAACAAATACGTAATAATTTACTCCATACACTATTAGAGATGCGTGTAAAAACAAAGCAGAATACTAACAACATATTGCAGTAGTAAGCAGAAGTTGCAATCAAGAACATGATGAAATGAAAGGGAAAACAGCTTCCGTTAAATGTCGTGCCAGATTATTAAATTTTGATATGTGCTAAAGCGGAATTATTTCTACTTGAGCCGCAGAGGGAAAGAGCAATACAATTATTTTGCAGTCAAAAGAGCGGCACGATGTCACTTACAAAATTTTAATTGAGTTGGAACCCCAGCTTTGAGGAAGTTAACCTTAAGTGTTTTGGTTGAGATTTCTCGAATATATTACCTTTCCAGGTACTCACTTTACTGCTAGGCTACGAGGCCAACTCATAAAGTAGACCTATAATGACTTTTCTTTCCTCTCAGCAGAGCTATATTTAACAGAAGTTTTTAAACATCTTTAATTTATATGAAATAAGATGCATGTCATTATCATACTTATATTCTGTGCATTATAAAATTTGCGATTTTAAAACTGAGTAAAATTCACTTTTATTGCTAGGTTAAAAACGCAGAATACACTGAGATTTTATAATATTCCTGAAATTCTCTGAGATTTCCCTCATTTTTCTGGGTAAAATGTAATTTCCTGAGAGCTACAGATTTTCCAGCAGGACCACCACCCTGTTCGAATTAAAAATACGCGCCATATTATGTCGTATTTAAAGTTGACTGCCAGGCCACTAGGAGCGCTGCTGTCGTTCTCTGTTTCCCTATCGTAACACGGGCGTCGCCCTTCTTGTGTTTTTGTTTTCTGTGCACGACACGAAAGACGTTTATAACAAACGGCTCTCAAGGTGATCCACGACGAGGGCCAGCGTTTTTTCGTTTCCCGTGCGACACGCGACGTCTTCAGAAGCCCGCAGTGCTGCCTCGACGTGTGTGTCAGCCGCGAGGCGTGGGAGAGGCAGCGGCGCCGCCCCGAAACTCGAGCTGCAGGCCTCGCCGCCGGCCGCCGCCGCCGAAGCCGCCGCGGAGCCCAAATTTAACCTGGCCGCTCTGCGCTGTGCAGCGCGGGCTGCCCGCCACGCCCCCACCGCCTTCCGCAGACGGCGCGGCGCTGCACGGCAGCACGCCTGTAAACGCTCCGCGCACTACCCCCTCCGTCGCGCTCGCGCGATCGCCGCCGCTACAGAGACAAACTTAACTTGCTCAGAGAACGTATCTCACTATTTTCAGTAGAACAACAGCACAAGTTCAATGAAATACGACCTACATCTAAATCTACACTATGTGATCAAAAGTATCCGGACACTAGGCAGAAAATGACCTACAAGTTTGTGGCGCCCTCCATCGGTAATGCTGGAATTCAATATGGTGTTGGCCCACCCTTAGGCTTGATCAAAGCTTCCACTCTCGCAGGCGTACGTTCAATCAGGTGCTGGTAGGTTTCTTGGGGAGTGACAGCCCATTCTTCACGGAGTGCTGCACTGAAAGGAGGTATCGATGTCGGTCGGTGAGGCCTGGAACGAAGTCGGCGTTCCAAAACATCTCAAAGCTGTTCTGTAGGATTCAGGTCAGGACTCTGTGCAGGCCAGTCTTTTACAGGGATGTTACTGTCGTGTAACAACTCCGCCACAGGCCGTGCTTTATGAACAGGTGCTCGATCAGTGTTGAAAGATGCAACAGCCATTGCTCTTCAACAGTCGGAAGCAAGAAGATGCTTAATACATCAATCTAGGCCTGCGCTGTGATAGTGCCACGCAAAACAACAAGGGGTGCAAGTCCCCTTCATGAGAAACACGACCACACCATAATAACACCGCCTCCGAATTTTATTGTTGGCACTCCACACGCTGGTAGATGACATTCACCGGACATTCGCCATACCCACACCCTGCCATAGGATCGCCACATTGTGTACCGTGATTCGTCACTCCACGCAAAGCTTTTCCACAATTCAATCGTCCAATGTTTACGCTCCGTACACCACGCGAGGTGTCGTTTACCATTTACTGGTGTGATGTGTGGTGTATGAGCAGCTCAACTATAAAATCCAAGTTTTCTCACCTCCCGCCTAACTGTCATTGTACTTGCAGTGGATGCTGATGCAGTTTGGAATCCCTCTGTGATGGTCTGGATAGATGTCTGCCTATTACACATTACGACCCTCTTCAACTGCCGGCGGTCTCTGTCAGTCAACAGACGTGGTCGGCATGTACGCATTTGTGCTTTACGTATCTCATCACGTTTCCATTTCACTATCACATCGGAGACATTGGTCCACGGGATGTTTAGGAGTGTGGAAATCTTGCGTACAGACGTATGACACAAGTGACATCCAATCACCTGAAATGCGTGAGTTCTGCGGAGCGTCCCATTCTGCTCTCTCGCCATGTCTAATGACTACGGAGCTCGCTGATGCGGAGTACATGGCAGCAGGTGGCAGCACAATGCACCTAATATGAAAATCGTATGTCTTTGGGTGTGTTCGGATACTTTTGATCACATAGTGAATACACATACACTATCTGTTCAGAAGTTTCCTGATACCTGATAACATGAGGTCTGCCTGTCCTTCACCTTTGTGCTATCGGGGACTCTCCTGAAGACACTTACAATGAGGTGTCTGAATGTGTGAATGGCAATCAATACTTCGCCAAGATCCAAAACCAGAGACGATGGACTGTATCCACCCATAACCAGTATACTGGTTTGAGCTCTCCTGAGGACAGTTACAGTGCGGTGTCTGAATGTGTGAATGGCACTCAGTACTTACACAAGAGCCAAAATCAGAGATGACAGAGTGCGTCCACCCTTCACTTGTATACTGGCTTGAACTCTCCTGAGGATACTTACAATGAAGTGTCCGAAGATGTGAATGGCAGTCAATACTTCCCCGAGAGCCAAAACCAGAGATCATGGGGTGTGTCCACCCTGCACCTGCGTACTGGCTTGAGCTCTCCGGAGGACACTTACAACGAGGTGTCTGAATGTGTGAATCAGAGTCCATTCTTCCCCAAGAGCCAAAACCAGAGACGATAGTGATGTTTAACGTGGAGTCTCGAGACAAGTAGACATTCTACCACGCCAAGGGACGTGGCGCATTGGTTAGCACCTGGACTTGCGTTCAAACCCATGTTCAGCCGTCCTGATATAGGTTTTCTGTGATTTCCCTAAATCGATTCAGGCAAATGCTGGGATGGTTCCTTTGAAAGGGCACTGCCAACTTCCTTCCCCATTCTTCCCTGATCCAATGGGACCGATTACCTCACTGTTTGGTCCTTACCCCCGAATCAACCAGCCAACCAACTAACGTTCTATCTCATCCCAAAAGTGTTCCATTGGGTTTTGGTTGAGACTTTGGGCAGGCTAGAACGTTTGAGGTACTTTACTGTCCACAAAGCATTGGCTCTCAGACACTGCTAGATGACAGTTGACACTGCCAGTCTGATACAAGCAGTCATCATCTCCGACTTGTTCCTCTACACAATGCTGTAAAATGTAATTGTATCCCTCCTTGAGTAGCGTTTTCTTATAAGCACTTACGAGACCACACCTTAACTACGAAAAACAACCCCATATTGTAAAAACACCTCGTCTATACTTCACTGTTGTCGCCGCACGTGATGGCAAGTTCTCCAGGCATTCACCGAACCCAGACCCTTCCATCGAAGTGCCACAGAGCGCAGGGCTACGCATCACTCGTAACAACTCGCTTCCAGTCGACCATTATCAATCGTATGCCTCCTTAGCCAAGTGGTCACTGTATCTGTCTGCCATGCATCGGGGCCAGGTTCGATTCCCGGCTGGGTCAGAGATTTTCTCCACTCGGGGACTGGTTGTTCTGTTGATCTCATTATCGCTGATGTGCAAGTCCCCCAGTGTGGCTTGACCTGAAAGAATTTGCAACTCGGCGGCCGAACTTCTCCGTGTTGGGGCTCCCTGACGTAAATGCCATACAATCATTTCATTCTTTCACTTTCAGTTCTTGATACCACCTCAAGCATTGCTTTCACTGACTATATCGATGTCACTGCAATGTCGGTGTATTTCTACAGTTTGGAAATGAAAGCATCCATAACACCCAGAGAGAAATAAACACCATGTTACAGTGTACCAAGAACATATCAAAACCATCCACACTAAGAAGGTACGCACTTGATCCATTACGCAAAACGAGGGAAAGAGACACTACCACACATATTACAACACGACAAGAACAAAACAAATGAAAAGTGATTACAGTGTTCGGTTTCGAAGTGATGACTAAGCGAAGGAGAGTAAACGGAATAATGAAGTAACGTCACCATGGCTTGGTACTCTGAAAAACCACTGTAAGGAAACGAATAGAATACTGTGTAGCTCATTGCTCAGAGTGACTGAGTGTACGTGAATATTATATTTTTACAGATATTGTCTATTTCGGAGTCTGTGATAAATTATTTCGAATTTGTTCACTATTATGATGTACACTCTTGTCTTTACAATCTGCAAATGCCTTGACAAAGGATAATACAGGTCTTGAGTAACATTTGGCCTATTTTACGCCATTCGTCGATGACCATATAACACGTTCACAGTGACGAGAACTGCGTGTCCTCTACTGTACATTCTAGGCTCTACCGAGGTTAATAATATCATTAGCGAGGGAGAGCAAGAATTTCTTTTTCATTTTCTGTCTATGAATAAACATTTATAGCTGGATTTTTACTTGTTATATTGAAACAATCAACATTCGCCCTGTTATTTAGATTCCTCCTGGTCTCAGATTATATTACGTAAACAGTGACTCTCCTTTAATAACACTCATATGACTGTTGCATGTCTCTGAATTTATATCTAAACTCTGCCCTTGTTATTAATTGCGTGTCATAAGTTCCTTTTCGTTGTATTACCCGTTCGGATTTCTTAATGCAGACCGGAAAAGTACTCGCTTGCATGAAACTGAGCGAAGTACCATTAACTTAATTTTATCTTCATGGTACGGCAGTGAGACCGTTGCCCAGCGGACTTGAGAATATCCGCAGATTCTCTGAATTTTCTAATTAGGCTTCATGAGGCATGGGACGCTTTTCTTTGAGGGTCTGCCAGTTCAGCTTTTTCATCATTTCCAGTGATTCCCTCCAGTGAGTCAGACTAACTGGTGATCATCCGCACTGCGTCCTTTGCATATGCTAGATTCCACCTGTCACCCCGACCAATATCCACGAGGAGGCAAGACTTTAAAATGCCGTTTCTGACATAAATGAGTTCGTCTGCCTCAAACCGCTGGAGTATTGTCTCACTGCAATCAGCCACATAATGCTACAATAAGCTAAATGAGAGCCTTAGCACAATCACAGGAATTCACTTCTAGAAGTGTGTTGGAATTCTGTAATGAATAAAAACTTTGTACTTCAAATTCTGGGGAGAGGTGGGGGAGGGAAAGTGCCTCATTTTTGCCCCCCTTCCTCCAGACACCTCTGATCCCACCATTTTATGTAATCAGTCAGCACATCTCATTGCCAGTTACTATCCCATATTTTGCACATTTTTTAGTATTTCATTTTCAGCATATCTATGGCAAGTTTTACGACTTATAGTAACAGTTATGCTTCTTGTATACATTTCAGTATTGTAGGTATGTATCTAACGTATACTCATGCCTTTAAATCGGTTCCAGAAGTCTGCTAAAACTTTACCCACAATACCTATCTTTCATCTGCGTATGGAATGCTTTTTAAGATGCTACACTGAAGTACTATACTAATATCTGTTAGACTTATAAAGGATAGTGTATGTGTGTATGTCTGGTATCTCCATCCAAACCCCTCAATCTATTTTGACCAAAGTTACCCCAGAAACAGCAGATGTGACAAGCATCAGTACTATGGGGTTTAAACCTCCTAGCTCATATAGGAGCAGAGATACGCACAAAACGTCTCTGGTATATAGGGTGCCCTGCACAGCAGGTATGTTGTACAGGAACAATATCGACCTGCCAGATCAACTTGGTTTGCAAGGGAGCCTACATGTCAGGGGCAAGAAACGGTTTTCTGTGACCTGGTATGCAGCCTGCCCTGTACAACAGGTATGTTGTACTGGAGTAGTACAGTCTTGCTTCATTGAACTGTGTTGAAGGGGCTATCTGTGCCGATCAGCATTGCTGTGGACAGGTTGAGATGGGCAGAGGATACGATGAACAGAGTGAGGTGGAGGAGGAAATAAACAAAGAAGAGAGGAGGGGTATATGCATAAGCCAGGTGGAAGGTATAGAGGAGTAGTGGGAAGGTGGAAAAGGAAGAGGTGTGGCAGAGATGGAAAGTAGGAGGGGGAGGAGGATACTGTCAGAGGGAGGAGGGAGGAAGATATGGTCTTAGAGAGAGGTGGAGGAAATGTCCAAAGAGAGGAGGAGGAGGTGAAGAAAGAGAGTGGAGACAAGAAGATAGGCACAGAGAGGTGCGAGGATATGAACAGACAGAGGGAGGAATAGGAGGACAGAGAGAGTTTGAGGAGGTGATGTGTTCAATATACAGTAATAATGTGTCGAGCCCATATGATGGCGGAGTTGCTGGGGAAAGGCTAGTAATCAATAAATGTTAAATTCAATAGACATATAATTGGCACCCAGCGTGGGGCCTGACTAAATCCGCCACTACATAGATAGTTTTTAGTGTGATGCCTAACTAGCAAATCACATCACTTCAAGCTGCAGAAACGGTCGTGAACCAAAACATTACGACTACGTACTTAACAGAGCTTTGCTCCAACTTTAGAAAGCAGTACAGTAGCGACTGTGCGTGATATGAATTCGACTCATCCTTGGTAGGTTTCTTGATTTACATAACACTAGATGTCTAAGCACAGATCACGAAATTCCTATCAATTTGGGACCGGCTTTTGAGGGCGCTGAGTTGTGGTCATATAGCGTTTTACATGTGTTACATCGGATTAAGATCAAGCGAATTTGATGGTCAAGACATTAACATGACTTCACTATCGGCGCTCTCAAACTGTTGGAGCTCAATTCTGACCTTCAAGTACAGTCATTTATCCTGCTGCAAGATGCCATCGCTATCGGGAAATACATCAGTCATGAAGGAGTGCAAGTGGTCCGCAATAACTTTCACGTAGGCCACCGATGTTATGATACCTTTAGTGTGAAATGCATCCCACAGGAGTAGCCAATGTGAATGCTCTCCATAGTATAATACCATCTACACTGCCTTGCTTCCGTGGCCCAGTGGATGATGTTTCGAGCAGTCGTCCTCCTGGATAAAGGCGTACCCGGACGGCACGATCATCCTGATGTAACAAGAAAGGTGGTTCATGTGACCAAGTGACATGTTTCCACTAAACCGCGAGGGAATCTCGATAGACCTCTGATAAATACAACTGTAATTGACGATGTTGTTGGTTCAAAATGGGAACATGTCGGCATCATCTGCTATGGAGCCATCTTCAACGGTTTTTACATCTTGTACGGTGTGTTCTGGAACGCTTGTGCCTGCACCAGCATTATATAGAGTCGTCAGATCTGCCATACGTCGCCACCTGTGCCACTTTATAGAGCGGGCAAGCCTTCGGCCGCATTTTGTGACGAGACATGGAGGTTCATTGTTTCACAGATTTTCAACCACTTTTGATAGATCCACAGGACAACAGGAGGCGAACAGCCGTTACTGAGATCTTCGTTTCCAAGCGGTGGTTCATAACAATCTGCCCTTCACTGGAGTCGCTTATGTCGATGGATTTCCCCACTTGGTGCCCTTGTCGTCTCTACAGGGTGAAAAGTATTTAAACCGACAAAATCTGGGAGGTTGTATAGGACATCAACACAAATACTTTTCCCCAATGTAATTTTTTCCTATGAGGATTATTTCAACCGATGGAGGCCGTATCACGCTCTTCAGTTGTTACAGGGCGTATTACGCTCTTCAGTTGTAGGCAACTGCTGTCCACCAGTGTAGTAGTGCATTGTCTCTGTTTACTAATGGGGCGATACACCTGGAGTGAGTACACTGATATGGTTGGTGCGTACTACGTAGCGCACCACAACGGACGAGCTACACAGCGGGTTAGCAACAACAATATCCTAATCGCGGTATCCCGCATCATATGACCTTTGCTGCTGTGTTCCAACGTCTGCGTGAGACCGGGTCATTTAGCAGATTACCTGGACAAGGACGCCGTCGCACGGTAAGAACGGTGCATTTTGAGGAAGCTGTCGTGCAGCTTGTGGAGCGGGATCCTTCAATCAGCACTGGTGCAATTGCACGTAACATGGGGACGAATCAGAAGAATGTAAGAACACTCCTTCGAGAGCAGTTGTTACGTCCATTTCACTTACCGCGTGTCCACAACCTGGGACCAGTTGATTGTCCACCCAGAGCACAGTTTTCGCAGTGGTACCTGGAACAGTGTGAAATGCATCCTACATTTTCATCCTCTGTGTTGTTTACCGATGAACCAATGTTCTGGCGTGATGGCGTCTTCAACATGCACAATTCGCATGTTTGGAGTGAGGATAACCCACATGCCACAGTTACTAGCGCTCATCAAGTGCGGTCGTTCGTTAATGTGTTGGTCGGTGTTGTTGAGGACTGTTTAATTGGGCCGTATGTGCTACCTAGACCATTAAATGGCAGGCACTATTACAATTTTTTCGTCAGAGCATTGCCAGAATTGCTGGAAGACGTCCCGCTCCCTGTAAGACGACGCATGTGGTTCCAACATGACGGGGCGCCGGCACATTTCAGTCGTCGTGTGCGTCGATTCCTGGACCGACGGTTCCCAGAAACGTGGACTGGCAGAGGTGGTCCTGTACCATGGCCTGCTCGATCCTCAGATATTTCCCCTCTTAACCTTTTTTGTGTGGGGAGAGATGCACAACCTTGTTTACGCAACTCCTGTTGCATCAGAACGGGATCTGATTGCCCGGATAGTAGCAGCAGAAGGAACAATTCAGGATACTCCTGGGGGTTTTGCCCGTGTCAGACAGAACATGATCCAACGGTGTAACCTTTGTTTACGCGTCAATGGAGGCATTTTTGAAAATCTACTGTAACTGAAATTGGGTTGTGTTGTCTCTTGGTCATAAAAAATGGAAAAGTGTTCGTTGGTTTAATTAACTTGCCGCCGGAGAAATCTTCCTCTACCGGTTTAAATACTCCTCACAGGATAAAATGAAATTAGGGAAAAATGTTTGTTTTGATGTCACCTACAACCTCCCAGAGTTTGTCGGTTTAAATACTTTTCACCCTGTAGAGTGATTCAGCAGTAATCTGTTTTCTTGACGTGGACGCTGTTCACAACAAAGTATTTAATCAGATGAACAGCGGCAACTGAGGAACATACACTCCTGGAAATGGAAAAAAGAACACATTGACACCGGTGTGTCAGACCCACCATACTTGCTCCGGACACTGCGAGAGGGCTGTACAAGCAATGATCACACGCACGGCGCAGCGGACACACCAGGAACCGCGGTGTTGGCCGTCGAATGGCGCTAGCTGCGCAGCATTTGTCCACCGCCGCCGTCAGTGTCAGCCAGTTTGCCGTGGCATACGGAGCTCCATCGCAGTCTTTAACACTGGTAGCATGCCGCGACAGCGTGGACGTGAACCGTATGTGCAGTTGACGGACTTTGAGCGAGGGCGTATAGTGGGCATGTGGGAGGCCGGGTGGACGTACCGCCGAATTGCTCAACACGTGGGGCGTGAGGTCTCCACAGTACATCGATGTTGTCGCCAGTGGTCGGGGAAAGGTGCACGTGCCCGTCTACCTGGGACCGGACCGCAGCGACGCACGTATGCACGCCAAGACCGTAGGATCCTACGCAGTGCCGTAGGGGACCGCACCGCCACTTCCCAGCAAATTAGGGACACTGTTGCTCCTGGGGTATCGGCGAGGACCATTCGCAACCGTCTCCATGAAGCTGGGCTACGGTCCCGCACACCGTTAGGCCGTCTTCCGCTCACGCCCCAACATCGTGCAGCCCGCCTCCAGTGGTGTCGCGACAGGCGTGAATGGAGGGACGAATGGAGACGTGTCGTCTTCAGCGATGAGAGTCGCTTCTGCCTTGGTGCCAATGATGGTCGTATGCGTGTTTGGCGCCGTGCAGGTGAGCGCCACTATCAGGACTGCATACGACCGAGGCACACAGGGCCAACACCCGGCATCACGGTGTGGGGAGCGATCTCCTACACTGGCCGTACACCTCTGGTGATCGTCGAGGGGACACTGAATAGTGCACGGTACATCCAAACCGTCATAGAACCCATCGTTCTACCATTCCTAGACCGGCAAGGGAACTTGCTGTTCCAACAGGACAATGCACGTCCGCATGTATCCCGTGCCACCCAACGTGCTCTAGAAGGTGTCAGTCAACTACCCTGGCCAGCAAGATCTCCGGATCTGTCCCCCATTGAGCATGTTTGGGACTGGATGAAGCGTCGTCTCACGCGGTCTGCACGTCCAGAACGAACGCTGGTGCATCTGAGGCACCAGGTGGAAATGGCATGGCAAGCCGTTCCACAGGAGTACATCCAGCATCTCTACGATCGTCTCCATGGGAGAATAGCAGCCTGCATTGCTGCGAAAGGTGGATATACACTGTACTAGTGCCGACATTGTGCATGCTCTGTTGCCTGTGTCTATGTGCCTGTGGTTCTGTTGCCTGTGTCTATGTGCCTGTGGTTCTGTCAGTGTGATCATGTGATGTATCTGACCCCAGGAATGTGTCTATAAAGTTTCCCCTTCCTGGGACAATGAATTCACGGTGTTCTTATTTCAATTTCCAGGAGTGTATTTACAGAATAAAATCCGCATCAGTTGTTAGTAATTTTTTAAATTCATTCCACAATCGATTTCGCAGCTTAAAGCTTCATCTTCAGGTGCCACCAAATAATTATGAAATCATAAATGTGTGGCGATCATTGGGGATCACACCCACGTCAGACAAACGCGTGATAGCATAGGAGCAGCAACCACAGAGTCCGACTGCACAGCACGACATTGACCGTAACGTTTTTCCTCATCAGTGTATGTATGTATATATAAGGCTTATCTCTGATGATATTAGACGCAGTAGTTACTCTGGAATGTCACAGGCGACAGAAATGGCGAACAGCATCGGGGCCAATCTCAGGGTCGATGACCGAAGCAAAAACGTGCTCTTCAACACACGGGTTGCGTCACACTCCTGGACCGCGGAAAGATACTTTAACAGGTGACAAAGTCGCGTGACACCTGTTTTCGGTGGCGGGTCGCTCGCGCAGCGGAAGCGGCTATGAATATCCCGTCGCCGCTGTCGCCCGCCCTGCTACACACGCGCTGCTTCCTGCCTTCACGTGAGCTGTCACGCGAGTGGCGGCGGGATGGCGGACTTAAGACTGGCCAGAGTACAAGTACAACGGTCTCCTATCTGCATTCTTTGCCTAGTGCTCTGCTTTCAACTTCTAACTTGTGCTAGCTTTCTTTTGATCATTTGTTGGTCTATCTTGTCTTTGACATGGTCTTTGTAGGGAAGAATGTTGCAAATATTATTGCAACACATTTGGTAGAACGTATAAGAGCTAGGGGAATACTAGACAGAAGACATCGTGAAGTACACTACAGATACAAAAACTGAACTAATACTGGCGAGCTTTGGAAACTAAATAAGCATGCAATGAGATAAAAAATGAAGGCCCTTGACTGACAGCTGACTCATATGTTGGTTGGTAACTGATGACGAGTCGTGAAAGGTTCCAACATTTCAGCAAATTTCACCACATTTGACATTCCTCCCTTTACTTTTCTGACGTCTCACTGTAGTACCTTTAGAGACTCAAACCAGTCTACAATTCTCAAAGATGTGCTAATTTGCTTGTTTTCGAGGAAATAGAGCGAATACGCAAATTAAATTCTTATCTGCCTTTATTTCCAAGAAATTAAGGTACTTAATGATTTTCGTTTCGGAGTGGTACCTTGTTAGCGAATCTTCTACTGCGTTCATCCTTTGCTATATACACTCAAAGAATCTGGTATCGGCATGCGTATTCAAATACAGAGATATGTAATCAGGCGGAATACGGCGCTGCGGTCGGCTTTCTTTCTTTCTTTCTTTCTTTCTTTCTTTCACTGGTGCCACGTCCCGCGCTGACGCAGGTTCGGCATTGTTAGGAACGGATTTGGCAAGGTTAGTGAAAAGGGGTGGCCGGATACCCTTCTTGCCGCCACCCCGTACCCCGCGGGACAGAATTAGTGTCCCCCTACTGTCTGCATCGAGTGTAATTAATGGAATAGTGCGAGCGTGTTCAGATGTCTGCGAGTCGTGGAACTGAGGCGGAACGTGGGGACCAGCCCGGTATTCACCTAGCGGGATGTGGAAAACCGTCTAAAAACCACATCCAGGTTGGCCGGCACACCGGCCCTCGTCGTTAATCCGCCAGGCGGGTTCGATCCGAGGCCACGGCGCTGCGGTCGGCAACCTCCATATAAGACAACAAGTGTCTGGCGCAGTTGTTAGATCGGTTACTGCTGCTACAATGCACGTTATTAAGATTTATGTGAGTTGCTCCTTGCTGTTATAGTTGGTGCAAGAACGACAGGACACAGCATCTCAGAGGTAGCGATGAAGTGGTGACTTTCCCGTACGAGCATTTCACGAGTGTACCGTGAATATCAGGAATCCGGCAAAACATCAAATCTCCGACATCGCTGCGGTCGGAAAAAGATCCTGTAAGAACGGGACCAAAGACGACTGAAGAGAATCGTTCAACGTGACAGAAGTGCAGCCCTTCCGCAAATTGCTGCAGATTTCAATGCTTGGCCATCAACAGGTTTTAGCATGCGAAACATTCAACGAAACATCATCGATATGGGGTTTTGGAGCCGAAGGGCCACTCATGTACTGTTCATGACTGCACGTCACAAAGCTTTACGCCTCACCTGGGCCCGTGACCATCGACATTGGACTGTTGATGGCTGTAAACTTGTTGTCTGGTCGGACGAGTCTCGTTTCAAATTGTATCGAGCGAATGGAAGCGTATGGATAAGAAGACAATCTCATGAATCTATGGACACTGCATGTCAGCTGGGGACTATTCAAACTGGTGGAGGTTGTGTAACGATGTGAGGCGCGGGCAGTTGGAGTGATATTGGACCCCTGATACGTCTAGATACGACTCTGACAGGTGACACGTACATAAGCGTCCTGTCTGATGACCTGCATCCACTCATGTTCACTGTGCATTCCGACGGACTTGGGCAAATTTCAGCTGGACAATGCTACACCCCACACGTCCAGAATTGCTACGGAGTTGTCCCAGGAACACTCTTCTGAGATTAAAATACATCCGCTGGCCACCAAACTGCCCAAACATGAACATTAAGGGCATATCTGGGATGCCTTGGAAAGTGCTGTTCAGAAGAGGTCTTCAAATTAAATAATAAATTTAACACAAATATGCTAAGTAAACTACCGAATTATGACTTTTATGAAAACAGTTGTCTTTTTATTTCTAATTAAATATCGCGCACAAATATACAGTTTTTATTGCTAATATACGCTGACGTAACATGTCATGGGATAGCGGCATGCACACATACAGAGGGTGGTAATATCGCGTACACAAAGCATAAAATAGCAGTGCGTTGGCGACCTTGTCGTTTGTACTCATGTGATTCATATGAAAGCGCTTCCGACGAGGTTAATGGCCGCAAGATGGGATTTAACAGACTGAAAATGGAATGGTAGTTCGAGCTAGACGCACAGGGCGATTTCGGAAATAGTTAGGGAATTCAATACTCCGAGATCCACGAGTGTGTCGAGAACACCAAGTTTCAGGCATTACCTCCCTCCATCGAGAACAAAGACGCCCATGGCCATCACTTAACGACCGAGAGCAGCGTAGAGTTGTTAGTGCTAACAGACAAGCAACACTGCGTGAAATAACCGCACAACTCAGTGCGGGACATACGACGAAAGTGTTCGTTAGGACAGTGCGACGAAATCTGGTGCAAACGGGCTATGAGAGCAGACGAGAGACGTGGTTGCCTTTTGCTAGCAGCACAACATGGCCTGCAGCACATCTCCTGCTCTCGTGACCGTATCTGTTGGACCCCACAAAACTGGACAACCGTGGCTTGATCAGATGAGTCCCGATTTCAGTTGGTGAGAGATGATGGTAGGGTTCGCATGTAGTGCAGAATCCACGAAGCCTTGGACCCAAGTTGTCAACAAGGCACTGTACAAGTTAATAGTGACTCCACAATGGTGTGGGCTATGTTTACATGTAATGTACTGGATCCTCTGGATGTTCGGCTGAGACCATTTATAGCCATTCATTGACTTCACGTTCCCAAAAAAAATGATGTATTTTTTATGGATGACAGTGCGCCATGTCACCAGGCCACACGTATACGAAAATGGTTTGAAAAACATTCTGCACAGTTCGAACGGATGATTTGGCCACACACGTCGCTGGACATGAATCGCATCGGACATTTATGGGACATAATCGAGAGATGAGTTCGTGCACAGAATCCTGCTCCGCGAACAGTTTCACAAATATGGCCGGCTATAGGGGCAGCATGGCTCAATATTCTAGCTACTTGTTGAGTCCATGCCACGTCGTGTTGCTGCAATACGCCGGCAAAAGATGGTCTGACACGGTATTAGGAGGTATTCCATGACTTTTTTCACTTGAGTGTAAATTCTTAATTACCGATTTGTTAAAAAGTTTGTTAACAAAGTTTATTTCAATTAAAGAAAACATTAAAATTTATTTTTGTCATCTTTACGCATATTATTCTTCACATAAATGCACATAGAGCAAGAACCTTTGTTTAAAAATTTATCACTGCTGGAGATCGCACCGGGCTGCCCGCGTGGTTGACAAGAACTTTATCAGAGTGCCACTGTGCCGGTCTTACTTTAGGATGGTGAAGACGCTAGGAGAAACTTCGTAGTCAATTTTCTCGAGAATTTTTGAGAATTGCATGCAATTGCTTTGTCGGACTGATATTCGAGTTCTGAACCTCACGTACCATAAATATAAAAAAATACTAAAATCCGATTACCATGTGGTCTCTTTGTAAGATAAAACATTAATATCAGGCTTTTTCTACTAATTTTTTGAATCATTTCCGACGTATCATTTTCAGACTATGCTAAGAACATGCCAAAGTGGACTCTCAGATTTGTCAGTACATTAACAGCACCACATATTGTTCCTCTGTAGATGGGACTGATATAACATATGGCCGCTTTGTTTTAATGTAAAGGAAATAACTAAAAATGAATACAATTATCAATAAAACAATTATTTAGTTATGTTTCTATCCTCCTATGTATTTATAAATAGAATATCAAATTAAGAAATGATTTTATACATACTGTTCTAGTTAAGAAAGGCTCTTTAATTTCAGTGGAAAAAACGGAAGGAAGGTGATATACTTTCGATATGAAGTCATGGGCTTCAATAATTTCGTAGTGCAATCCACTGAAGTGTTACAGAAAGATTAAATACGGGGACGTAGATAAAGTTAACATACAGTCTCTACGTCGTTTCCTTCGTCTACAGAAGCACTTTAGTAACTTATGTTTAATATATTGATGTAATTGGTTATAATTAAAATTGAAATTAATATTTTTTTAAAAAATTTTGTGAGTGTATTAGACTGTGAAGCAGTTTAATATTGGATGCTCGATCAGGTCTAACTGTATGATTTTTTTGTTTTGCAAATTTCAACGAATAATGCGTCAAATGTTTCGCAGTCATGCGTGCCAAGTACTATCGTGTTACCGAAAAGCGAAGAAAAACTGCATCGGTGTGCGATGTTCAGAAATTTCTACTACTTCGAGAGTTTGTGACGAATACTGACTATGTCTCGAAATATACAATTCGACTTTTGTTACAGTAAAAAATCAGGTCAGTTACGTAAATTTCGCAATTGCGGCTGAGTCACGAACTTTTACGCGCGTGGATCCCGCACTCGTAATAGCACAAGATGGCGGCGCGCGTTCGCACACTGCACGCGCAGGCAGACGTGATCTCGGCCGAAGATTCGGCACAAGATGAATAGGACGGAGCGGCCCAGCTGTTTGGCCTCCGCGGTCGCCCGATTTAGCTGCGGGCGCTTTTTTCCCTGTGGAACGGCACGAATAGTCTAATTTACGAGAGACCGGCAGAATGAGACGAAGATCTGCTCGCACGAATCCCACCCGCGGCCAGCGTGCCTCGACTCACTGTAGCGGGGGAGTTCAAAAGCGAACTTAGTTTTTATTTATTCACTACAAAGAAACACACTTTTCCATTATCTGAGTCACATCTGGACATTAAGAGCTTTCTAGCCCTTTTAAGCCCTAGCAGTTCCTGATTACAGTTTCCAATCTTTTCTGTACAGGAAACGGGCAACTAATGGGAAAGCTATGCAGTTGTGAAGGAGTTTGCTGCTAATAGTTCATTCGATGAGACATAACTTTGCTGTTGGTCACTACATGGTATTTTATACCGTCTGTCTCGAGTTATCTTGGGCACCAGTCCTTAAATTAACTGTTCGGAATACTGACAGCGATCCCAGAAGAAAACGTCAGTTATGTCCATTTGACTGCTTATGAAGCCGATGGTGCTCATTACATTAAAATACATACAACAAAAACAATGAGGAGATGCAGTACATAAATGTCGTGGAACTAGGGCCTCCCGTCGGCTATACCGTTCGCCGGGTGCAAGTCTTTCGATTTGACGCCACTCGACTTGCTCGTCGATGCTGATGAAATGATCATGATCAGGACAACACAACACCCAGTCCCTGAGCGGAGAAAATCTCCGACCCAGCCGGGAATCGAACCCGGGACCTGAGGATTGACATCTTGTGGCGCTGACCACTCAGCTACCGGGGGCGGAGGAGTTGCCGTGCCCAATGTTAAGAGAGGCTACAGAACACCAACCCAATATGGAAGCAGAAAAGACTGGCACGTCCTTGAAATTGTCAGTATTAACTTACGCTGTTACGTTTTTAGAATGGTGAACTATTCGTACAAAAACATCCTAGAAAAACTTCATAAATTCGTCGCCTGTTTACTTTTGAAAGTTTACATTATGCAAAGGAAGGGTCTTCCTATAGGTGCCCGCAAAGGGCGGTGGGAGGAGAGGGGAGAGGGCGAGGCAACAGGCGTCACTTGTACCCACTCCCTCCTGCAATTTCGAATACAGGGCTTTTTATTCATTACAGAATTCTAATGTTGTTGTTGTTGTGGTCTTCAGTCCTGAGACTGGTTTGATGCAGCCCTCCATGCTACTCTATCCTGTGCAAGCTTCTTCATCTCCCAGTACCTACTGCAACCTACGTCTTTCTGAATCTGTTTAGTGTATTCATCTCTTGGTCTCCCTCTACGATTTTTACCCTCCACGCTGCCCTCCAATACTAAATTGGTGATCCCTTGATGCCTCAGAACATGTCCTACCAACCGATTCCTTCTCCTAGTCAAGTTGTGCCACAAACTCCTCCCCAATTCTATTCAATACCTCCTCATTAGTAATGTGATCTACCCATCTAATCTTCAGCACTCTGCTGTAGCACCACATTTCGAAAGCTTCTATTCTCTTCTAGTCCAAACTAGTTATCGCCCATGTTTCACTTCCATACATGGCTACGCTCCATACAAATACTTTCAGAAACGACTTCCTGACATTTAAATCAATACTCGATGTTAACAAATTTTCGCTTCCCACGCCCGGGTTCGATTCCTGGCGGGGTCAGGGATTTTCTCTGCCTCGCGATGGCTGGGTGTTGTGTGATGTCCTTAGGTTAGTTAGGTTTAAGTAGTTCTACGTTCTAGTGGACTGATGACCATAGATGTTAAGTCCCATAGCGCTCAGAGCCATTTGAACCATTATTGTTAACAAATTTCTCTTCTTCAGAAACGCTTTCCTTGCCATTGCTGTCTACATTTTATATCATCTCTGCTTCGACCATCATCAGTTGTTTTGCTCCCCAAATAGCAAAACTCCTTTACTACTTTAAGTGCCTCATTTCCTGATCTAATTCCCTCAGAAATACCCGACTTAATTCGACTACATTCCATTATCCTCGTTTCTAATACAGAAATGATTTCCAGTGATTCTGCTACACCTCTCGTTTAGCCAGTTGAAGAATTAGGTGGCTGATCGCAGTGAGACAAGACTATGGATTTAGCAGCAGCTGTGGAACTCATGTATGACAATTTTTCGGTCTCGAGCAGATTAAAAACAATAGAGGTACCCATGCTACCAGGGCCTCATTAATATAAAAAAATCACATCAAATTATTTGTTAATTTGACTCAAGCGCCAAGAATATGATTTAGAGGTAATCAACAAAATATGTATAGTAGTTGTACAAAAGAAACATAAAAGTTGCGGATCACGACGCAAGCACAAAAACTACACAGATTTAATGTCATATATATGTATTTTTATTCTACGTCAGTTGGTTTAAGAACAAAATGATACCTTATCAGAAGAAACTGAAACGTAACATAAAAAGCGATACAAGTGTCATAATACCCATATTCATTCATTTTACAAAGTTCTCATAAAACCACTTAGTCTCCTCTTTTGCAAATAGGAACATTTTAACTAAATCCCTTCTCTTTTTTGTTCAGACAACCTAGGTTCACAGTGTAGTGTTTCCAGCTGCACCTGTTGAACATCAGAAGGCATCACGTTCCTCTTTGTGATTTTCCTTGAATTCTTCAACTGCATTGAAATTTTACCAAACTTGTAGTACCCCTATCCATTCAGTACTTGTCCGATCCACTGTTCGCATGAAATATGCACAGTGGTAAAATTCATATTTTTTCAGCAGCTGACTTATAGTTCGTAAAAATCTCTCACTTGCCTACCAGTCGCTGTGAATGACGTTGCGCGAGTAGACTCAACGATGAGGCTAACTACATCTTCCGAACTTCACACTTAGTTAGACTCTTTCGGTTCTCAATGGCAGCAAAATCAAGATTAAAAATTTATGTTCTGTTTCCGTAAGGTAAACCTTTTCTGTTAGGTAAGTAAATGATCCCATGCAAATTGTTAATTATAACCTCATAATAAGAACGATGGTTGTTGTTGATATAGAATTCGTTTCAATAATAAATCAAACGCATTAGAAGAATTTACATTGATTCCAACCCTTACAATAAATGTTAAAGTGTCAACGAAGGTCTTACTGGTGCTTGAGAGCTTCTTTAGCTGGAATCCCGTTATTGTCTTTTCGCGTATATTCCTTTTCCTCGCGGCGTAGTTTCTTCCTTTCACTTTGAGCACTACCTACACCTCCCTTCCTCCGTTTTGGTACAATTTGCCTTTCCATTTTGCTATACTGTGGATTATTTACAAGTAATAATTACTTCAGCAATACCCTGTTGTTCCAAACAAGCCACAGAGTCACTTCAATAGTCTGCAGTTCACACAAGTACACACCAAGGCATTAACAAAGAGTTGGCAGGTGACTCATTATCTGAACATCGATGTTGGTCTTAGACACGGATGCCATCTCTAGACAGCTGTATACTCTGTTTCCAGCTGTTCTGGCGCTTATGTCAGAATATATGGTTTTGGCCTTGGGATTTACAGTGGAATTTCACCAATAACTCATATGTTCCTTTTTTGGCGCTTGATCCTTTATTTACTTACATGCCACAATTACCGATAAAGGTAATCACAGACTATATTCAGATACGAAAACTTTTTTATTCAGCTAACATGCACATGATCCACGTTGTGGAGATTAATAAATAACTTTTATCCTCTATACTCGGCTTCTCCTTACCAAGGAAAGTTTCACCCTTGGTGTCACAAGTAAGTACCATAACGTTCATCCAAAGTTTGTATTTCTTAGGATACACGCAACTCTTACTGCATTGGAGACTGTACACAATGTTCGCTAGCGGTAAACAGGTTAACCCTCGTTACGAACACAGAGTTCTGACATCTGTAAAAACTATTCAACTGTAAGTTACTTTGTTTAATCACAATTTATTCTTATCCCTTCCGTTTCTAACTAGTTCAACTAAACAGGAAGGAGAAGTGTATTTATCTACGGTGATCGCAAATAGAACCGATCGTTACTCCAAGCGCTACACGATCCAGTTCCAGACATCAGGGGCTAGGTTTTTTTTTTTTTAAGGAATCATCTTGCAACAGTTAAAACAAACGTTCTACAGCCGTAATGCCCTGTGCGAACAGCGAGTTCATGTCGAGACGAAACAGCTCACCATCAACAGGGAGAAATAAAAGAAGTCGCGACTCCCAAGAACAATAATAGAACTCTAGAAACCTGCCGTTAGCCACTACCTTCCAAAACACAGAGAGAATCTTTCAGTCTGCTGATTAACAGCACAAACTGTAAAGAACAGTGAAGCCGGATTGTCGACTGGTAGCCTACGCACGAGGACTACGAATGTCAACAACCAAAATCTGACATTTTGGATATGATCCTTTGTTGAGTTGTGTAATTTGCCACGACTAGAATGACAAATACAGCCGTTCCTTTATAGGAGCAGAGCCTTCCTCTTGCTAGTAATCATTCACTGAGGTGACGAAAGTCATGAAATTCCTCCTAACGTCGTGTCGGATCCTCTTTTACCCGGCGTAGCGCCGCAACGCGTCATAGCATGGATTCAACGAGTCGTTGGAAGTCCCCTGCAGAAATAGTGAATCACGTTGCCTCTATAGGCGTTCATAATAAATTGTGAACGTGTTGCCGGTGCAGGATTTTGTGAGCAAACTGACCTCTCGATTATGTCCCATAAATGTTCAATGGGGTTCATGTCGGGCGATCTGGGTAAACATATCATTCGTAAGAATTGTCCAGAAAGTCTTTCAAACCAGTCGCGAACAATTGTGGCCTGGTTACATGGCGCATTTTCATCCATAAAAATTCCATCGTCATTTGGAGACATGACTTCCATGAATGGCTGCAAACGTTCTGTATGCAGCCGAGCATAAACATTTCCATTCAATGGAACGTCCCGTGCGTCTAGCTTCAGCCACAATTCCGCGTTCAAAGTCCGTTAAATCCCGTTGTGCGGCTCTAATCACGTCGGAAATCTTTTCACATGAATTACCTGAGTACAGTTACGCCAATGCAATGCCCTTTTACGCCTTCTGTACGCGGTACTACCACCTTCTGTATATGTGCATACCGCTATTCTATGACTTTTGTCATCTCAGTGCGAAATCTAAGTATTTGGCGCTATTTTCGAAGAATGTAATAGCTAAATCGTAGCTATGAGGGCCACATTTAACTATGAATAGTATCTTTCCTCCTAATCTGTTGTGGTGTGCGTACTGTAAGACCTTCGGTACCCACACCATCAGCTTATTTGACTTGCCGCTCTAACGAAGTAGGCGAGGGTCAGCAATACGTCTCGTGGTCTTATCGTGGCGTGTTTATCTCCTGCCGTTAGGTCAGACGATAGAAATGCCACTTGCACGCTTAGAGTAGCAGATTGACGGTGACCAACTTCAAACAGAACTTGGTTAATTTTCACACACATTTATTAAAACAATAAAAATCATAGACACTACGTAACTTGATTCTGTATGCTGTTTACGATTGACAATCTGAAGTTCCCTTGGTCTTGGTACGTTAATCTTATTTCACATATCTCTGATACTTGACAAAGTGTCTATACATTTCTCTTCATGCCAATGTACAGGAATATGATAATCTTATTAGGCGCAGACTGAAACTTGACTATAGGTAACGCAGACTAACTAATCGGAGGTCTGTACACTCGTTATAATACCTCGCGCGTTCAGGTATCACTGCGCGAATGCGTTCCGCGAGGAGAAAAGGTTCTACGTTAGCAGCAATCTCATTGGCTGCGTTACATATTAATACGCGGATCGACGGAAGCAGAATTTGGTCCGTTTCTAAGACAGCGCCGTCTCGTAGTGCGGAGACGGACGAGCGCTGCGCCTGCGCTGCTGTGCTTAGCGGGGCGCGCTCTAGTGGGAAAGTTGTGTACGCGCTGACTACGCGGAACTATGAACACAGCATCTCTGTAAGTCCATTTTTATACAGATGGTTGTGGGTCCTCGGCTGTCCAGTATGAAAAGCAGAACCAAAACATCTTCAGCCATCCAGATTTCCAGTTGTCATTTTATTTGAGAAACCAGTTTCAGAGCTAAAGGTCCCTGATCGACGTGTAGGAAGAATCCCACCTCTGGTCCAGTCAAAGTAGGGACCGGATCAGTGTTCAGTGAGTGGTATCACGAAGATTTCTTCTTGTCATAGCAATCCGAATAGTCGGCAAGTGATGATCGAAGGGACCGCTGTGTCAAAGATCAATGGATACCAGTCACTTGAGTCTGGTCCTGGGGTCTGAAGATTGAGTAACGTGGTGCAGGAACTGGTTGCTCAAATGAAATAACTGGAAATTCAGGTGCCTGATGGATGAAGAAGATTATTATTATCAATAATAATAGCATTGTTATTTATTGAGTAATTCACTTTAACATGATACAGATAATCTTTAAAATGGTTCTGAGCACTATAGGACTTAACAAATGGTTCAAATGGCGCTGATCACTATCGGACTTAACTTGTGAAGTCATCAGTCCCCTAGAACTTAGAACTACTTAAACCTAACTAAGCTAAGGACATCACATACATCCACGCCCGAGGCAGGTTTCGAACCTGCTACCGTAGCGGTCGCCCGGTTCCAGACTGAAGCGCCTAGAACCGCTCGGCCACATCGGTCGGCGGGGCTTAAGATCTGAGGTCATCACTCCCCTCGACTTAGAACTACTTAAACCTAACCAACTAAGGACAGCACACACATCCATGCACGAGGCAGGATTCAAACCTGCGACCGTAGCAGCAGCGCGGTTCCGGACTGATAATCTTTAAACAGCACGTCATTAGAATGTCAGTTCTCCAAGAACCTTTTTGAAAACGTTAGCGCAACTTCTTTCTAGATTTGCCAGCAGAATGAAAGATCCAGAATTAAATACTAGGAGTACTTTTTTTCCAGCCTCCGATCAATCTCCGCCCAAATCACAGCGAAAACCAAAAATGTTTATTGGCAGCTGTTACCTACACTTTCCAGCTAGTTGCCGTTACGAATCGGACATTTGTCGTTGTGTTGTTTCAACTTTCCAATATCCTCGTCATAGAAGCCAGCCGCCTGCGCTTTTTGTCATTACTCTACGCTGTTCTGCAGCTCGTTGTCTGTGCCAAAATGCTGTCCTCATAGACAGCGGTCCATGTGAGCGAAGAAATGTAAATCAAAGACTGTCGGGCTGTATAGTGGATGATCAGACACTTCCCGTCGAAAACGCTACAAGAACTTCGTTGTTCCACCTGCATTGTATGGTCGCGCTTTGTCATGAAGAAGGCAACTCATTACAGTTATTTTATGCGGGCTGCATGAAATTAGGAAAAAGCAGACACTTCATATTTGGCGGGAGACTCTATTCTTCTAAGCATCTCTACATGGTCAGTGTGCACTCAGAACTCGAAAGTACGACGTGAACACGATATATAGGCATACTAGAGACACACCTGTTTATAAGACAAACAATCCAATCATGACTCATGACTCTCATTCACGATGAAGCACTGGAGGACATAGCGCCTACAAGGTAGAAAAAAAAAAAAAGGATAATAGAGTAAATCGGGATGAATAAGAACCCCTTATGGTTCTGTTTAGTGCTTCATTCACTTTCATCAATGCACCCTTCAACCGGATATCGGTTTGTCGTCAAAAAAGCGTCAACGGCCTAAGCCAACTATTAAATCAGCTGATGTGTAAGGACGACATTAAACTGTAAGCTTCTATAAGTTCATAGGTAAAATATATTCCACTAATAATAAAAGCATTCTCTAAGAACACATCATTTGCCACAGACAAATGTCCGAAACTGAATACAACGACGGGCAAGATCTAAGCTACTTAATGTGAGATGGGTGATGATACCATTATTGAGCTTATGAATACGACGCATGTAGTTATTTAAGCTAGAAGTTTAATGCGTATAACATCAAAACAACCCAATATTAACATTTTTAATTTTTTGTCATCGTTTAGTTTTTTTTTTTTTTTTTTTTTTTGCTAATGAAGAAATATGGTAGTACATTGTGTGTCTCCTTGCTGGAGCAAAGAGTCGTTATTCTAGCCATTTGTAACGAAACTTGTAATTCTGATTCTGAACGTGACATTTAAGGCACATATTGTAGTTTTAATTAAAGGTTTTCGCAGGATCCGAAGTACATTCACAGCCTGTTAAGAAACAGTTTCTGTTAACACCGTCAAACCATCTTTTGAAGTTGACAAGTTGTGTGTGTTCTTCCTGATCATATTACTGTTTCTTTCCTTTGTGTATATATGTCAATCATAAATAGATCTCTTCGGAAATCTACTTGCGCATTATCAAGAATATGTTCAATATGAATTGTGAGTTAAGAGTTTTGTACGCTGTGTGTAACAGTGAGGTACATTTGCAGTTGGCAAATATTGTAGTGTTGCGTTTTTGTTGATGCACTGAGTATACGAGAACTTCCTTTTAGCCGTTAAGTAGTTATACATTTTAAATATTTCTTGCTACACATTTTCTATAAAAAGGAAATTCTGAGTTTTATAAATTTGCAACTAGATGAAATTACTGATTGTAGTCTTACATTTTTTTTATTTTTTTCTTGTACTAAGTATCACTTCATCAGTTGGTGGTGCCTCTACAATTGGTTCAGATGTTTTGATATTCAGTTTGTTATTTTGCTCTATTGGTATTATTATTCTTGTTATTATTATAACTTATTGTAACAACCACTGAAGTACACGCTGTCATTTTGTCATTTGAGTAATGACCCTTTTTAAGGATTACACGTATTATGTAGTGATTAATTAGTATGTATCGAGTTTCATCTGATCAAAAGAATCCGGACAGCTATTTGTGGACATTAATATGGGTGTGTCGACCCTTTGCACTTATAATGACTTGAACTGATCTAGAGACACTTTCGATAAAATTTCTGAATGTCTATGAGGGATTGGCAGCCTTTTCTTCCTCAAAAGCCCAAACCAAAGATGTTGGACGCCGGGATCTGGAGTGAAATCAATGTTCTAACTCATCCCAAAAGTTTCCCATCAGGTTCAGTAGGCGCTCTGGTAGGGCCTGTCCATTTCAGGAACGTTATTGTCTACAAAATACGCAGATGCTGCTTCGTGGCATGATGCAGTCTCATGTGGATACAATCATCGTCTTCTTAATGTTTCTCTGCTTATGTTGTATACCGTGTTGTACAATATTTTGATATCCTTCCGCATTGACCGTTCTCTTAAGTGGAATAAAGGGATCACACCCCTATAAAAAAAAAAAAAACCTTACCGTAACACCACCTCCTCCGTAATCCACCGTTGATACTACACATTGATGGCAGGTAAAATTCTCCAGGCGCTGTTCTAGCTGATTGCCACAAGGTGCAGAGCAATTCATCAGTCCAAATCACTCATTTCCAGTCATCCACTGTCCAATGGCGTCTTGTTACGCCACCTGAAGTGTCGCTTAACACTGACTGCAGAAATGTCTGGTTTATGAGGAGCTGCCCGACCAGTGTATTCCAATCTTTTTAACTTCCTACCCACAGTCATTGAGCTAACTGGACTTCTGGTAGCACTTTGCAACTCACTGCTTCCGCTGAATTCATGGGAATTTTTATTTTGCAACCTCACTCCACAATGTTCGACTGTCCCTGTCCATTACTGCGCGAGGTTTGCATGTCTACCTGGTCTTGGTTTAACTGTGATTGTTCATTCGCTTTTCCTCTTCATAACCACTTCACCAACAGTCGACTTGGGCAGCTTCAGATGGATCGAAACGCCCCTGCTCAGGCAGACATCCAATGACTAGTTCACGTTCGAAGTCACTGAGCTCGCCAGTCAGACCGATCCTGTGCTTACTGCTTCTCTACTGCCAACATAATACTCCCCCGCCTACTTCCATACCGGCAGGTCCGCCTCTCGTTACATCTAGCGGCAAGTTCCGCATTACAGAGGATCGTCCAATTACTTCTGACCAGAAAAGTGTTCGTCGAATCACATCCCAAAAGGTTACACAAGACCTTAAGGGGTGTAGGACGTCAAGCGGGCCGACCTGGAGCAGGAGAGGCACCACAGGACATTTTAATTTCCACTGTCTATACTTTTACAAATAAATTCATAAAACTTTGTCAACAACACTTGGAAGGATTCAGGAGTCACACTCATTGCAGTGGAAGTTCGAAAACATAACAGAATGAAATTTTTTACGTGCGATGTTTCATCATTTTTTCACTTACTAATGGGTGCATTTGTTGCTATAGGCACACTTTTCTTCATACGTTAGAGAAATTCATCGATGAATTTTGCACAGCATTCATACCATACTCACGAACGAACTGTTATATTTTAAACTTCATGTTTAGAATAAAACACAAATTGTATAGTTAATTACCTCAATTTTTACCACAGTTTTTAATAGATTTGGAAAATTCTAGAATTTCATACACCTTTCAGTATGGTTTGTATGCTGTGCAAAATTAATCGAAGAATCTCTCTTACTTATGAAGAAAAGTGTACCTATAGCAACAAATACTGCCATTGGTAAGTGAAAAAAATAATGAAATTTCACATGTAAAAAAAATCATTTCGTTATGTTTCCGAACTTCCACCCCTATGAGTGTGAATTCTGCATTCTTCCTGGTCATGCTGACAAAGTTTTATGAATTTATTTGTAAAAGTATAGACAGTGGAAATTAAAATGTCCTGTGGTGCCTCTCCTGCTCCAAGTCGGCCCATTTGACGTCCTACCCCCCTTAATGCAGCACTCCGTGAAGAATGGGGTACCATTTCCCAAGAAACCTTACAGCACCTGATTGAACGTATGCCTGCGAGAGCGGAAGCTGTCGTGAAGGCTAAGGGTGGGTCAACAACGTACTGAATTCCAGCGTTACCGAGGGACGGCGCCACGAACTTGTAAGTCTTTTTAAGGCAGGTGTCCGGATACTTTTGATCACATAGTGTAGTTCCCAGAACCTCATGTTTGCTTTTATTCCCAAACGGCTGCAGTGAACACATTCCTTTCGATTGCTGGTATCGCTACAGAATCAGTGAGCGTTGAGGACAACGTGGATGTCCAACACTGTTGGCATGAATGTATGTTGAGCTGGTTGCGGCTAAGTCGCAGAGTGTGAGACACCGCTTTCCTTGTGTTGCAGGAGGACCTCCCGCCAGAGCAGATCGCCGGTGAGTGGCTGTCGCCGCCGGGGTGGAAGCGCAGCGGCGCTCCCTGGTGGCCTGCCCCCTTGGCTCCTCGCCTCCCTCTGACGGAGACCGAGGTCCTTGGGCGATTAACACGTCGTGCGCATCTCTCCAGCAAATATTACAACTCTGACATCTGGTATCGCTCTATCAAAACTACACTGACGAGACAAAAGTCGTGGGACAGCGATATGCCCATATACAGACGGCGGTAGTATCACGTACACAACGTATAAAAGGGCAGGCTATTGTCGGAGCTGTCATTTGTACTCTGGTGATCCACGTGAAAAGGTTTCCGACATGACGGGGATTAACAGACTTTGAACTCGGAATGGCAGTTGCTGTTAGACACATGAGTCAGTCGGTATCGGAAATAGCTAGCGAATTCAATATTCCGAGATCCACAGTGTCAAGTGTTTGCCGGCGTGCCTCGGCTCAGCAGTAGCGGGGGAGTTCAAAACTGAACTTAGTTTTGATTTATTGACTACAAAGAAAGACTCGTTTCCATTATCTGTGTCACACGTGGACACTACGAGCTTTCTAGCCCTTTCACATCCTAGCAGTTCCTGATTACTGTTTCCAATCTTTTATGTAGGGCTACAGGAAACGGGAAAATAATAGGAAAACTATGCAGCTGTGAAGGAGTTTGCTGCTAATAGTTCATTCGATGAGACATAACTTTGCTATTGATCACTACATGGTATTTTATACAGTCTGTTTCGAGTTATCTTGGGCATCTGTCCTTAAACTCGTTGTTCAAAATGAGGAATACTGACAGCGATCCAAGAAGAAAACGCCAGTTGTGTCCATTTGACTGCTTTTGAAGCCGATGGTACTTCTTACATTAAAAGATATATAACAAAAACAATGAGGAGGTGCAGTGTCAAATATTAAGAGAGCCTACACAAAACCAACCCAACATGGAAGCAGCTAAGAGCGGTACGTCAGTATTAACTTACGCTGTTCACGTCATTAGAATGGTGAACTATTTGTACAAAAAAATCCAACAAAAACTTCATAAACTCGTCGTCGAATTACTATTGAAAGCTTACATCATGCAAAGGAAGGGTCCTCCCCAAAGGACGCGGGAAGGAGGGGGTCGGGGAAGGGAGGGGGTCAACAGGGGTCACTTGTACCCACTCCCTCCTGGAATTTCGAATACAGGGCTTTTTAATCATTACAGAATCCTCATACACCTCCAGAAGTGATTTCTGTTACATCTCTCGTTTAGCCAGTTCCAGAATTAGTGGCTGATTCCAGTGAGATAGTTCTATGCATCTAGCAGTAGCTGCGTAAATCATGGATGAGATTCAAAACAATGGAGATGCTCATGATTAACACGTCGTGAGGGTCTCTCCAGCAAATATTACAACTCTGACATCTGGTATCGCTCTATCAAAACTACAGTGAGGTGACAAAAATCATGGGATAGCGGTATGTACATATACAGATGGCGGTAGTATCGGGTACACATGGTATAAAAGGGCAGTGCATTGTCGGAGCTGCCATTTGATACTCCGGTGACTCACGTGTAAAGGTTTCCTACGTGATTATGGTCGCACGACGGGCATTAACAGACTTTGAACGCAGAATGGCAGTTGCAGTTAGACACATGAATCATTCCATTTCGGAAACAGTTAGCGGATACAGTGTTCCGAGAGACACAGTGTCAAGTGTTTGTCGAGAATACCAAACTTCAGGCGTTACCCCTCATCGGGCACTACGCAGTGGTCGACGGCTTTCACTTATCGACCGATAACAGCTGTGTTTGCTTAGAGTTGTCACTGCTAGCGGAGAAGCAATACCGCATGAAATAACCATCGAAATCAACGTGGGCCGTACGACGAACGTATTCGTTTGGTCAGTGAAGCGAAATCTGGCGTTAGTGGACTGTGGCAGCAGACGATCGACTCGAGTGCCTTTGCTAAAAACACGAAATCACCTGCAGCGTCTTTCATGGGCTCCTGATCACATCTAGACGCTACACTACTGAAAAACCGTGGACTGATCATATGAGTCCCGATTCCAGTTGGTAAAAGATGATGGTAGGGTTCGTGTGTGGCGCGGACCCCATGAAGCCATGGACCCGATTTGTCAATAAAACACTGTGCCAGCTGGTGGCGGCTTTACAGTGGTGTTGGCTGTATCTACGTGCAATGGACTGGATCCTCTGAGTCGACTGAATCATTAACTGGAAATCGTTATGTTCAACTGCCTGGAGATCATTTGCAACCATTCATGTATTTCATGTTCCCAAACAACTCTTATATCACCAGCCGACAATTGTTCGCAACTGCTTTGAGGAACATTCTGGACAATTCGACAGAATGATTTGGCCACCCAAATCGCCTGTAGTGCAGCAACTCGACGTGGTATAGAGTCAACAAGTCATTGGAACGATCCTGCAGAAATATGGAGCCATACTGCCCCTAACGCCCTCAGAACTGCGAAAATATTGCCGCTGCAGAATTTTGTGCATGAACTGAGCGCTCGATTATGTCCCATAAATGTTCGATGGAATTCATGTCGGACGATCTGGCTGGCCAAGTCATTCGCTCGAATTGTTCAGAATGTTCCACAAACCAGTCGCGAACAGTTGTGGTCCAGTGATATGACGCACTGTCGTTTGTAGAAACGAAGTCCATGAATGGCTACAAATGGTTTCCAAGTAGACTAATATGACCATTTCCAGTCAGTTATAAGTTGAGGGAACCAAATCTATTCCTTGTAAACACAACATTATGAAGGCACCACCAGTTTCCACATTGCCTTTTTGTCAACTTGGGTCCACGCCTCAGCTTGGTCTGCGCCACACTGGAACCCTACCGTCGGCTCTTAACCACTGAAATCGGGACGCATCTCAGTAGGCCATGGTTTTCCAATCGTCTAGGGTCACGATCCCAGCAAAGGCCCTGCAGACGATGTCGTGCTGTTGGCAAAGGCACTCGCGTTGGTCGTCTGCTGCCACAGCCAAATTTCGCTGCACTGTCCTAACGGATACGTTCGTCCCACATTCGTTTCTGCGGCTATTTCACGCAATGTTGCCATCTTTTAGCACTGACATCTCTACCTAAACGCCGCTGCTCGTCGGACACTGAATTGGCCGCGGTGAGAGGCAAGGCCTGCAATATGGTATTCTTATTTTTACTCTCTTGACAGTTTGGGTCTCGGAATATTGAATTTTTTAATGATTTCCGACACGGAATGTCCCGCTCCAACGACAATTCAGCGCCAAAGTCTATTAATTCCTATCGTGCGGCTATAATGTCGTGGGACACTTATTCACGTGAATCACATGAGTACAAATGAGAACTCCGCCAATGCACTGGTCTTTTATACCTTGTGTACGCGATTCTGCTATTATCTGTAAATGTGCATATTGATATCCCATGACTTCTGTCAGCTGAGTGTATACGCAGTGATTAAAGTAAATCAGGAGATGGAATCCACAGTAAAGTATCATTTCAATAAACATTAAGTTCAACAAAAATATGGGTTTTTATGGGATGTAGGCTACAGATTTGAATTTTAAAGAGAACAAACGATGTCAACCGATTTCATAACTAAATTTTCAGAGCCGTCGGAAAAGAAGCAATGAGTCTACTAAGTAAAGAGTGTTTTCTAAATGTGAACGTTAGGTAGGAACCAAATAACAGACCAGCACACTAGGAGAGGCAACGGCCTTGCCGCGATGGATACAACGGTTCCCGTGAGATCACCGAAGTTAAGCGCTTTCGGGCGTGGTCGGCACTTGGATGGGTGACTACCTAGGCCGCCATGCGATGTTGCCATTTTTCGGCGTGCACTCAGCCTCGTGACGCCAATTGAGGAGCTACTCGACCGAATAGTAGTGGCTTCGGTCAAGAATAACATCATAACGACCGGGAGAGCGCTGTGCTGACTCCACGCCCATCCTATCCGCATCCTCCACTGAGGATGACACGGCTGTCGGATGGTCCCGGTAGGCGATCTGTGGCCTGGAGACGGAGTGAAGTGAGCACACTAGTAGAGCTCAAGAACGTAATTACACGATGTGGCACACGATATACATTACTGAATAGGACTTGTAATGTACATACAAGGTGGTAATAATAAAGACGTTTAACCTAAATGACTACATAAAATTATAAATATCAAACGAATGAAGTACATTGGAGGCACTAATAATATTAGAAAGACAGAGACATAGCTGAAGTAAACTTCAGCAATGTTTTCAGGTCGCTCGACTTCCAAATAATTCCCCAAAGACATGTCTGCAATTCGGATTACGCTGTCAAGAAATCCCCGAAAACGTATTACAAGTTAGTTCAAATGGCTCTGAGCACTATGGGACTTAACTTCTGAGGTCATCAGTCCCCTAGAACTTAGAACTACTTAAACCTAACTAACCTATGGAAATCTCAAACATTCATGCCCGAGGCGGGATTCGAACCTGCGGCCGTAGCAGTCCCGCGGTTCCGCCTAGAACCGCAAGAGCACCGCGGCCAGCTATTACAAGTCATTTTCATTTTGGGTAACCTGTATGTGCATGTGCTACAATTTACATAAAAGCACTGTGAGTCAAAGCGATCATTGGATACACTTAAACACCCTAGATGTCTTGACCACAGTTTTATTATTCGAATCATAAACCTGTGGTCTAGACATCTCAGAGTGTTTAAGGCACTGGCGGACAACCGGCGGCCCGCGGGCTCTATCGGGCCAGAGGTTAGGTTCAGTGCGGCCCGCGGAAGAAATTTTACCGTGGTGCTGCAGAATCTTGCAACTTAAGTTTTTAAGACAGCTATTGTAACATGTAAGTAAAGAAACAATGTTCACGACGCGTAAAAAAAAAGGAAACATTTGAAAATGGGTTGAACATAAAGTGAATGTGCTCTCTATGCGTGTTTTGATGCGTAATTTGTTGGCGAGGTGTATAGGGGGAGAGAGGTGCCATTCAAGTCGCTGTGTTACCCTATAACAAACTGTCAAGGACGCTATACTTTTGACTTCATGCGCTATGAGCGCTGCTGTAGCATCACGCGACGAGGCGGCCCGCAAGCTGAAGTAAGTACGCGCGTCCACCGAAGTTTGCACGTGCCTGGTTTAGGGTATGTGCACGTATTTCTATTTGTTTATGTGAATAACATCCTTGAACATGCATTATGTGATCCAAAGTATCCGGACACTCTCAAAAACATACGTTTTTCATGGTACGTGCATTATGCCGCCACCTAATGCCAGGTACTCCATATCAGCGACCTCAGTAGTCATTAGACATCGTGAGAGAGCAGAATGGGGCGCTCCGCGGAACTCAGTGACTTGGAACGTGGACAGCTGATTGGGTGTCACTTGTGTCATACGTCTGTACGCAAGATTTCCAGACTCCTAAACATCCCTAGGTCCGCTGTTTCCGATGTGAAAGTGAAGTGGAAACGCGAAGGGACACATAGAGCACAAAAAGCGTACAGGCCTACCTCGTCTGTTGATTGGCAGTGACAGTTGAAGAGGGTCGTAATGTGTAATAGGCAGACATCTATTCAGACCAGCACACAGGAATTCCACACTGCATCAGGATCCACTGCAAGTATTGTGACAGTTATGCGGAAGGTGAGGAAACTTGGACTTCATGGTCGAGCGGCTGCTCGTAAGCCACACATCACGCCGGTAAATACCAAACGACGCCTCGCTCGGTGTAAGGAGCGTAAACGTTGGACGATTGAACAGTGGTAAACCTTATGTGGAGTGACGAATCACGGTACACAATGTGGCAATCCACTGGCAGGGTGTATGTATGGCCAATGCCCGGTGAACGTCATCTGACAACGTGTGTAGTGCCAACAGTGAAATTCGGAGGCGGTGGTGTTACGGTGTGGTCGTGTTTTTCATGGAGGGGGCTTGCACCCCTTGTTGTTTTGCTCGACACTATCACAGCACAGACTTCTATTTATGTTTTAAGCACCTTCTTGCTTCCAACTGTCGAAGAGCACTTCGGAGATGGCGATTGCATCTTTCAAAACGATATAGCACCTATTCATAATTCACGGCCTCTGGCGGAGTAGTTACACGACAGTAACAAACCTGCAATGGACTGGCCTGCATAGAGTCCTGGCCTGAATCTTATAGAACACCTTTGGCGTGTTTTGGAACGCCGATTTTGTGTCAGGCCTCACCGACCGACATAAATACCTCTCCTCAGTGCAGCACTCCCTGAATAATGGGCTACCATTGGTCAAAAAACTTACCAGCACCTGATTGAATTTATGCCTGCGGGAGTGGAAGCTGTCATCGAGGCTAAGGGTGGCCAACACCATATTATTCCAGCGTTACCGACAGGGGGCGCCACGAACTTGTAAGTCATTTTCAGGCCTATGCTCGGATACTTTTGATCACATAGTGTAGTTCTCAGAACCTCATGTTTGCTTTTATTCCCAAACTGCTGCAGTGAAAACATTCCTTTCGAATTGCTGGTATCGACACAGAATCAGTGAGCGTTGCGGACAACGCGGATGTCCAACACTGGCCAACAGTGGCTTCGTACACAGCGCTCGCACTTCGTCCACCGAGCAGTTGCGTACATTAGACTGTCTGGCGGGTAATTTAGAGATCATGGTGCGTTGTGGAAATATTTTACGATACCTTGTCGATCAACTCCGGTTCAAACTCTTTTAGCGATATATGTTTATTTATTTGTTTATTTATTCAACCTGATCTGAACAGGGCCATCAGTCTCTCTCTACGTCGGACCAGGGTTTCACATAAATAGTTTATTACATCACAGTTACCCAAGAAATAAGAATTTTAATATGACAATTAGTGTTAAAATGTTTATATTTGGAGTGTCTGAAGTGCCAGTGTGAGTACCTTACACTGATTGTGAATTAACAAAGTTAATATTGGCATTACTTGTGCCACTGCAGCTGCAGTCACTAATAGTGATAATAGTAATAATAAAAATAATAGCAACAATAATAACGACAATAATTCTGACTTCAGTAACAATAATGTTATGTAATGTAATAAAAGAAGAGTTTTCAGAAAAAGGAAATGTAAGGAGGCTGTCTTGGCCGAGAATACTGGAAAATGAGGAAGATCAGTTTCGAAAGAAGGATGTAGAACGGTAACGAGTACTTACATGGACAGTGGTATTTTTATTGGTACTTTAGTAGCTATGTCGTTACCTATCTTCTGAAGCTGGTGACGTTATTTAGTTCTCTAATATAATGCGGGAGGTTGTGCCAGAGTCGGGTTTCTGCTACTGAGAAGGACTCCGAGAAGGTTGCTGAACGATGGAGTGGAACAGAAAGGATTTTGCTCTAATGGGAACGTGTGTTTCTGTTGTGTTGTTCACACAAGAGCGTTAAGGTCAAACAGAGAAATATGAAGGACAGTATTCGATGATAAGACGGTAGAGAAGGCTGGGGATACGGAAATCTCTGCTCTTGTCTGCCTGCAGACAGGATAGCTGTGCATATGATTAATAAAACAAGGATAGCATACTCAGAGTATTTTTCTGATATAAAGAGGCCTTTACATAAATGTTCCATTACAATGAAAGGACTGTGCGGTACAATTAATACAGTCATACGGAAACTTCGTATCTTTGAAAGCCATCTTTGTAAAGGGTATCTAATTGTTGTCGATCGTTTTGGATTCTGCATCTGCCTCCAGAAAAAGCGTTACTTTCTAACCACGAAAACTATCTGCATTTCTTCAACAAAAGATGTCGATATCTGTGTATCATGCAAAACGAAATGTAATTAATTAGCACTCCACTTTCAGTCACAACGGATGTTCTGCCTGTTGAAAAGTAGTTAGAGGTAACTGATTTACCAAATTCTGTGTTACCAAAGAACCGGAAATAACGTGCCTTAAATTTATTATGGCAATGTTGTGATTGACATGCAGGGTTATACAGAAGTGCAGCTGTCCTGTGCGTATAGCGTAACGTACAGTGTGTCAGCTTGAGAAAATATGGCATCAGCAGCGTAGCTGGTGCATCGGCCAGCTTGAGCCTGTTTTTTGGGCTGTTTCCCAGGCTCGTTTAGGCGAATACTGGGCTCGTCCAAATTTTCGCCTCAGAAAATGCAATATGCACCAGTGAAAGTACGTTCACAGGCAGAACAGAGTTCAACAATTCAGAGAAGTGACGCACATAACTTCCTTCACTTTTTTTTAAACACTAGACCACTTGTTTTTGTTATTTACGGGCGTCCATCCCCTTACAGCCCTTCCTTGCTCTCACAAAACGTCCCTTCATCGGTGATACTTTAGTGCCACCTTAAGTATATTTGCATTTCCTCATAATAAAGATACTAGTATAAAATCCTCTGAGCCGAAGGGTTCAATCCCCTGCTCTTGATATTACGCTGTTGTTCTCCCGACTTCATAAAGTAACAAAACTCCTTTAATAGACCGTACTGAACTGAAAGTATGCATGTAGGACTTAGGATAAAACAAAATGTGCTTCTTCGCTGTTGAAAAGTAAATTAATTATTTTTTAGGACAAGACACAAGAAAGTAAAATTATTTATTTCCTCTAATTAAACAAAAGTAACCATCTGTAGATGATAATCGTAAAATAAATTCCAAATGAACAAAATTCAATCTTTTGTGGGGGATATCGGTGGAGATGTGTCCATGTATTTCACTAAGTTACGAGGTTAAAATGAATTTGTTCCTCTGAGTAGGTGAAATATCTCATATGTAGTACACATTACTAGAGCACACAAGCACCAGACCAGAGTACTTCACGCGTCTGTTAGGTAACTGACAACCGCGGCGACATGAGAGGCTTCCGCCCGCGATGTTAAACAAAGAAATTTGGCCAAATCTTGAGTACAGCGATCCCGTACGACACAGGGTTATCGCAAAGAAGAAGAAGATACAGAAATGCCACTGAAATCCTATTTACATCTGGAGTGATGTTTTGGTGAAAAACGTTTTTGCGCACAGCTCTTTCTGTCACGAAGAGAGTAAAAGGCAAGAAGGTCCCGCTTTTGTCATATAACACAAAAAGCGTTCTCTTCTTTCAGCAGCTGAGAGTCTGACACCTAGTGGCTAGTCTCTCACACATGAGCACAGATGTCGCAGTTCACAAATGTATTAAAATGTCTGTCCTTTGGCGCCAGATTGTTGCTGTGGTATTTCCTTAGCAATAGTCGCCACACTAGCGGATACTTTTGCGTGCACAACCACTATTGCACGCGCATAGACTGTTTGCCTACAATAGCCTGACGGCGCACTCCATCCACAACGCTCTGCCGAATAGATATGGGCTGCCATCTGACCATTCAATGCACTTGACTGTAAGAACGGTTTGCAAATTGTAACGTTGTTCCTGATTTGAATATGGCTATAATGAGGGGAAGACACGTCACCCAAATCAAAACTAGGATGTACCAACCTCCAGTATACTGGAATAATTTCTGGTTAGCAAGTTCTGTTAACCAATACAACGAAAAGCCAGTCGAAGTTGCAAAATTCACTTTTTTTGTTTACTAGATGACTATTTTTGGGCCGGGACCCAATTACAGATCACCGTAATAGATAGTCAAAACGGTATTTCCGGAAATACAAAAACTATGTGAAAAATGTGTACATATTACCAGTTAAAGCGCTGTAACTGTCCATTTGCACTTCATAATACGTACAGGGCGGGGCAAATAGAAATGGTCTGGAGAACAGAGTTCCAGGGTACAAAGAAACACAGCAGAGGAAACGAAATACGGTATTAACCTGACTATAGCAGACGTTGACAGTGCGGACCATTCATCAGTTGGCACTTTTGGGCACTGGCCAGCAGGTTTCTGAAGGCGGATCGATGATGGACTGCTGTAACTGCTGCAGTCTCACCCGAAATGTTCTGCTGCAGTACTTGAAGACTATGAGAGTTGTTGCGATACAACTTAGACCTGAGGACTCCCCACACAACGTAATCGCACACTCACAGATCAGGTGACCTGGGTGGCCAGCTAGGCCCGCGACCAGACTGAACTCTGCTAACAACTCTGTCAGGCGTGAAGACTGTGTAAATGAGCTTCAAGATTGGGGCGGCTACATGGGCAGTTGCTCCATCCTGTTCGAAGTAACTGTAGGTGTGGGCATCACGGGGTTTGGTTAAGGGCATAGATTCACGTCCAGTCATATCTACTCGTCTAGGCCACTTTTATTTTCCCCGCCCAGTACATGTTTTTGATATGGTTTTGTATTTTCGGGAATATCATTTTGACTATCTGTTACGGTCATTTGAAAATGGGTCCCGGCGAGGAACTAGACTTCGAATAAATGAAAAAGTGAAACTTTCAACGTTGGTTGCATTTTCGATGGACTGAAAACTAGATGTATTGATGCATTTACCGCAATCGTTAGTTATAACAGAGTTTCCAAATGCAGTCTTCAGATCGCTGTTTTTTATCTCCATATCACCGGTTTTGGGCAGCTCCCCATCTTCAGATCTAACACAAAAAATCATTTTATAATTACAAATGGTTTAAATTACAAATGGTTAAAAATTAAGGTTTAGAAACCAAGATTCTTAAGAAATCAGTTATAATACAAATTTGTGCACCATATCATTTGTTATATTTACAGAGTAACGAATGTGGAACCTAGAGTTCACTCTCATAACAAACCGTGCACTAGCTTGCTGCGGCTTTATATAACATTTCTTGGGAAATATGATTGGTGCATCGTCTACAGCGCGGTAGTAAATCTACGAGCGCCAAATAAGAGGAAAAGAAGAAAATTTTATTAGTTTTTACGTAGCTTTTAAAGTTTAGTGATATAATAGCTCTGTTTTTTTTTTTAATGTTATGCTTAGGAACATTTTTATGTATCAATTATTTCTGTCTCTCGAGGGTACTCTTGAGCGCCACTTGTTCTATGATCCGCCAGATGGAAAAAGCAGACAATATTTTTGAATATTCTAAAATTCTGTTAAAGCTTTTAATAATAATGTCCTCATCGACGTTTCATTTGTTAAATTTGTGAATATCTTTTATGTATAATACCAGTCCACAGAGGGTACTTTCGAGCGCTACAAACTTTGCAGCAGTTATGTTACCTATAAAATAATTTAATTTCTTTCTTTGTAAAGTTCTTTATAAATTTTTTAATACTGTTAAATTCCACATCAATGCTTTATGCTGTACTAAGGGACACTTCAGATGATTTAGAGCGATCCACTCTCTACAAATAGAGGGCGCTTTTCAGCATCCTTGCACTCGTTGCAGGTGATACAGATAGTAGTCGTTGTCATGCATAATAGTTCTTTGGCTAACACCATGTTGGCAGGCCATTTGCCTGGAGCCCGTACCAGGGTTCGTCTCAATATTTCGTAGAATCCGGTCCTCCAAATCTAGTGTATGCACAGGCCGCCGCCTCCCTGCCCGTTAGTCTGTCTGAAAGGACCTATGACCACACAGACGCCCAAAAATGGCTTGAAATGTGCGATGTGGTTCGCGCCAGCGAGGGTACTTGTTTTGATACAGATATGCTGCCTCTCGACCTTTTCATCTGCTTATGCACACACAAACTGTTGCGGTTGACAGGAGAGCCAACACCGTGTTACTAAAGGAGGCCGAAGTGCACTCGTCTCAGCTCACGCAGGCTGGCGTGAGGTCTGGAACATGACAAAGGAATTAGAATTGAGAAAAACGGACGTAGCTGGTGGAATACTTAACTTTAATCCATTAATGACGAACGTCGCTCTTGACGGTACATGATTCATAATATCAATAGTAACTGAATATGGCGCCTTGCTAGGTCGTAGCAAATAACGTAGCTGAAGGCTATGCTAACTATCGTCTCGGCAAATGAGGGCGTATTTTGTCAGTTAACCATCGCTAGCAAAGTCGGCTGTACAACTGGGGCGAGTGCTAGGAAGTCTCTCTAGACCTGCCGTGTGGAGGCGCTCGGTCTGCAATTCCTGATAGTGGCGACACGCGGGTCCGACGTATACTACCGGACCGCGGCCGATTTAAAAGCTAGCACCAAGCAAGTGTGGTGTCTGGCGGTGACACCACACAAACACCAACTCGGTTAGTTCCCGACATGTATACCGAGCCATTCTCCTGCTTACAGTACGCTGTGTCAATCGCACAGCCTGTAACACACAAAGAACACACGGCACGTGGTCAAGGGAACTGTCTTTCGTCAGTGTCATCTGCCGTGGCAACGATGCAGTTCTGGACACATGTTCATAGGATCTTTTTCCAGTCAGGAATCCGTCTCTTCAGTTTGTCGGGTTTACTAATGTTCACCGAAATCTACTGATCGGGATTGTGCCGATGATATTTTTCCGAAAGTCTGATGATATATCTGTTCACATGGCTCTAGCCATTATGAGACTTAACATCTGAGGTCTTCAATCCCCTAGCCTTAGAACTGCTTAAACCTGACTAACCCAAGAACAACATACACATCCATGCCTGAGGCAGGATTCGAACCTGCGACCGTAGCAGCAGCGCGGTTCCGGACTGAAGCGCCTAGAACCGCTCGGTCACTACGGCCAGCGATATGTCTCCAATCTCATGTATTCTATACACCAACTGGGATAATCGTTTGGTTTCTATTTTCCCCAGTGGTTTCAGAAATTTTGGAAGAATGTTATCTATGTCTTCCATCTTATTTGACCACATGTCTTCCATAGCTCTGTTGTATTCTGACTCTAAAACTGGATCACTTGAGAGTTCTACACTGACAAAAAAAAAAAAAAAAATTAGTTCACCCTTTAGTGGTTTCCAATCCACCTAACATTTATTGTTGCAACACTGCATATGGAGTACATGAAATGATTACATTTACAGATCAACAGTACAAGCAGTTGAGAGGTACCAGGTATCGTTCTATGCTTAAACACTCATATTAGTCCGCGGTGTAGCCCCCACAAGTGGCAATGCAGGAGTTGAGTTTGGGTCCAGTGATCGTACTGATCGCAAATACTGTCCTGGGATATGTTACGCCACGCCTGCTCAACCTGTTCACGTAGTTCTGTAAGCACTGTTGTTTGCACGTGCTCGGTTAGAGACTGCCAATAACAGGTTCGCAGAAGTTCGTGTTGACACGTGTGGGCTCACAAGCCCTCTTGTCTGTGCTGTGGCAGCTGTACGATCTGCCACTGCTGCCCTAACAACAGGACGATCCTGGGCGTCGCCTGTGCTGCGTAACAACCAGAACCTCGTTTACGGGCGTGGGAATGTTCACGTGATCACTGATAACAGCATCGTTGCGCAACTGTCACAGCACGTCAAACTTGTGTAGCCATTCGGAAGGCCACAAATAGATCCCTCTCAAGCTTGCTCGGTTGACAAGCACGAGTGTATCTGTGTGGCATAGTTGGCTGCTTCCTTCTCGAGTTTGCACCAACACTGAGGCTTTTGGCTGTGAGCGTTCCCTATTAAAGGGTAGACGCAGACGGAGTTCTGGTAGCTACGCCACGATGTACCCTGTTGGCAGATACGTTGAAATCATTATCAGTACATCTACAATCCCCCAGTTGACATTTGGAGTCATCGGATCAAAATCGACGTCGTCTTTCCAGATGTACTAATTTTTTCCGGCAGCGTGTATGTAACAAGAAGACACGTCAGGTCGTCACGCCTGATCTAGTGTACCTGTGATAGCCGACTGTCGATTCGTCCGCCCTCATGGGCTGCAAAAAGACAGGTAACCTTCGACGTTTGGCGAGCCCGCTCTCTCGCTGCATCGGTTTTCGCTCACCGAGTTCTACCGTTACGTTTTACTGCAAACCCATTGCAGAATAAAGCTTCTACAGCTCCTCAAACTTCTCTTCTCGGAGACTTGTGTGTGCACACACAGAATCGAAAATACACTGTACAGTTACTTTGGAAAATTGGCGACATTATTAAAGCTCACTATGAGAGGAAATCAGCTACCATTACCAGTCTGATCTAAGAAGAAGAATGGGATGCGTTCAGGTCCGCCAAATACTACCCATTTCTCCAACTTTATAGATCTCTTTCACCTTTTATAGTGTAGCTCAAGTTATGAAAAATCGTAAGGATGCCGAACGGTAGCGTAGTTCACACTGTAGTAATGATACGACCAGACATAAGCTTGGAGTCGAAACTAGACATTGTAAGTGAAGGAAGGAGTAAGGATGAAGGAAGATCGGGTTTAACTTCCCGTGGACATTCAGGTCATTAGAAACGGAGAGTAGGCTCTGATTTTGTTAAGGAGGGGGAAGAAATCGGCCGTGGCCTTTTCAAAGGAACCATCCCGGAATTTGCGTGGAATGATTTAGGGAAATCAGGGAAAACCTAAATCTGGATAACCGGATGCGAGTTTGTAGCGCTGTCCTCCCGAATACGAGTCCAGTATGCTAATAACTGGGCCGCCTCGCTCGGTTTTTGAAAGTGAAAGATGCATGAGTAAAATCATGTGTGGCGTTCATTACGCAGAAGTTTTAAGCTAATGTACAGAGAGGAAAAATAAGCATTTCTGACAGTGGAGTAGATCTTCAGTCCCGAAGTCTTCATCTCGGCCCCTTCCCACTGAAAGCATATCGACACTTATACGTCGACACAGTTTCTGCTTTTAGCCGTTAGCAACTTGGAGGATGGGAAATTCATGAAAACCTATAGTTTTAAGCGCAGCTGAATAACAGTTTTGTGGTAATGAACATTTTTGGTGGAACTACATTCGTCGCCAGGAAATCGTAAAGTCGAAGATTCGTTGCAGGGAGTTAAATAAAACCAACCTTAAGGGCAATGTAAAAGATAACTGCAACTACATTTTTTAAAAGAATTGAAACTCCTATTGATGGTCTCTGTCACTAATCTTCTTCTTCACGGCAACTGTTTTTTCGATTACCTACAAGTTCTTAGAGGTGCGCTATCGTTCCCTCGACAATAAGTATTCGCGATACTTCTACATCTGATGACCTATGTGAGTTAATTACAATTGATCTGCCAATTTTAGATTACTTTGAATTACGATGGTGCACATTACGTTCTATATGTTTTATTTACAAGTCATAATTCTCGATGCTGTTGTTAATATTGTGATAATTCACAAGTTTTGATTGAAATGTACTATTCTACAGCACATGCTACGCAGGAAAACACATGGAATTAATTGTGTACTCGGGACAGATGCAAAGTGATACACAAAGTATAATTATTCACAAAATCTGCATTATTCTCCTTTTGAGACAGTAGGGATACAACAAGGTTAACAACAAAGGCGCGCTATGCAATCTGCACGGCGAATATAACCAAACGCAGTGCAGTCCTTCTAGACATTCGTTTCCGTGATCGTGCTACGTGCCTGCTGGCTAAGCTCGTTTCTCTCAAACCTCCATTCAAAAACCGTTGACATTGCTTCAGCAGACAATATGCAGCGCGTGTGCAGCTTTGGTAAATGAAGTCACATCTGTCTCCTAGACAGAAATCTACAGCGGTTTTTTGTTGTATACTACTCCTGCATGTAGTCTCCTACGTCATATCCTGTAGGGACACAACGAGGCATACTTGGGTGTGATTGTTCGTGCTCGAATCCATGATTGCCTCCCTGGGTCCACGCTACCTTGCTTTGCTTGCCGTCATCCCCTGCCTAACGGATGACGTACCACATTACTTACACCACTTCCTGTTTTGCTTGCAGTGCTGAAGAAGTGCTTTGACGCCTTCGACCGTGAGAAGAATGGCAGCATCTCGACCAATATGGTGGAGGAGATCCTACGCCTTATGGGGCAGCCCTTCAACAAGAAGATCCTGGCCGAGATGATAGAGGAAGTAGACGCAGACAGTAAGTGCCGCATCTTCAGTCATCGACGACCTCTAAAGGCCTGTTGGCACGTTTCATAAACAACGCTCATGATTTTTTTATAATTTTAATGTAAGTAGTTTTCATGAAGTTGATCACTAGATTGTGTTAGTGCTTTCCGCACTTCAAGTTCGACAACAGAGAAATTTTTGTTAAGAGCCATATCATTAAACAAGTAATGTACATCAGTTTTAACAGATTTGATAATATGAAGAGTGTCCCTTCAATACTAATCGTAGAGTTACACAGTTGCGGTTGTGAATATCGGAGAAAAACCTGTTATCCAATGGCAGAGCCTTAGAAAATGCTTCATAACGACGCACCACTCATTCATTTCGCAGTGCTTTCATTTCAGTTGACTGAAACTAAGTTATTTATTTCTAAGGTGAGTTGTTGGTAATCAATACGTCACTATTTGGGATAGCCATGTGAAGAGTGAAGTACTGAGCGTCTACAGTCGATGTCTATGCGGTTTGCAGTGTACTCTCATCTCGCGGTAACTATCAGCTTTAATGACCATAATATCATGCACGCCTGTCAGAAATTCCACATCAACCTTTGGTTCAATCCTTTATCAATGTTAACACATCGAGTCAAAGACGTTCTGGCTTTGTCTCTACAGTGTATTTAAAAAAAAATCGTCACTCTGAAGATCTATAATTCGCATTCCTCCATTGTATTTATAGATAAGGCACGATTCATAAGAAATTATGTTCTTTATTACCACAATAAGGACGTGTGGGGCGATACAAATCCTCGAACAATCATGGACGTGGCGCACCGAGATCGCTTCAGAATCAACGTATGAGCAGGAATTCTCGGTGACAGGCTGGGCCATACATTTTACAAGACTGATTAACAGATTTCTGCTCGGTGAATTATTAGCACTGCTGGAGCACGTTACCCTCGCGGAAAGACAACGACTGTTTATGCATGCGGGGCACCACCCTATTTTCCACGGGTCGTGGGACAACACCATGCAGAAACGTTTCATGGGCGATGGATTGGGCGAGGAGGTTCTGTAGCATGGCCTCGTCGTTCACCGGTCCTGAAACCGTTGAATTTCCGGCTATGGAACATTATAAAGAACTGGAAACTCGTCGACGTAGCGGGAGAGCAGTGCATGTGACGCAACCCAAATGGAGCCAGGTGTATCTGAAGGTTCACTCCGAAGAAGGGGTGCAAGGTGCTTCAGGATCTGTGGTAATCACATGCAGCACTGTCTATAGTGTCTACTTCTACGTAACAGACAGACGAAAATGAGAGCAAAAATTGGTTCATTACTCCATAGGGATTGTTTTCCAGACAGATCATTATAGAAACTTTTCTTCTACATTGAAGTGCAAAAGAAATTGGTATAGACATGCGTATTCAAATAAAGAGATATGTAAACAGGCAGAATATGGCGATGCGGTCGGCAAGGAATATATAAAACAACAAGTGTCTGGCGCAGTTGCTAGATCGGTTACTGTTGCTACAATCGCAGGTTATCAAGATTTAAGTGATTTTGAACGTGGTGCTATAGTTGGCGAACGAGAGATGGGACACAGCATCTCCGAGGTAGTGATGAAATATGGATTTTCCCGTACGGCCATTTCACCAGTATACCATGAAAATCAGGAATCCGATAAAACATCAAATCTCCGACGTCCCTGCGGCCGCAAAAGATCCTGAAAGAACGAGACCAACGACGACAAGAGAATCGTTCAACGTGACAGAAGTGCAACTCATCCGCAAATTGCTACACATTTCAATGCTGTGCCATCAGCAAGTAGCAGTGTATGAACGATTCAGCGAGACATCATCGATATGAGCTTTCGGAGCCGAAGACCGACTCGTATGCCCTTGATGACTGGACGACACAAACATTTACGCCTCGCCTGTGCCCGTCAGCGCTGACATTGGACTGTTGATGACTGGAAATTTGTTGCTGATCGGACGAGTCTCGTTTCAAATTGTATCGAGCGGATGGACGTGTACGGGTATGGAGACAACAATCCATGGACCCTGCATGTCAGCAGGGGACTTTTAAGCTGCTGTAGGCTCTGTAACTGTGTGGAGCGTGTGCACTTGGAGTGATACTTCTAGATACGACTGTGACAGGTGACACATACGTAAGCATCCTGTCTGATCATGTTCATACATTCATGTCCATTGTGCACTCCAACGAACTTTGGCAATTCCAGCTGGACAATGTGACACCCCACACTTCCAGAATTGCTGCAGTGTAGTTCCAGAAACACTCTTCCGGCGTTTAACACTTCCGCCGGCCACCAAACTGCTCAGACATAAACATTATTGAGCGTATCTAGGATGCCTTGCAACGTGCTATTCAGAAGAGATTTCCACCCCTCGTACTCTAAACGGATTTATGGACAGCCCTGCAGGATTCATAGTGTCAGTTCCCTCCACCACTGCTTCAGATATTAGTCGAATCCATGCCACGTCATGTTGCAGCGATTCCGCGTGCTGGCGGGGGCCCTATACAATATTAGGCACGTGTAACAGTTTCTTTGGTTCTTGAGTACAGTTTTACTAATATTACCTCCTACAGGAATATGTGACACTTTTATTAAACGCCCCTGTGTATGCACTAAATTCTATTTGACTAATTCCACAATTTGGATTATAATATCTAGAAATTCTGCTCGGATCTGTGCAGGAAACGTTTGGCCGAACCCTTTGTTACTGTAACATAACGAATCAGAGGTTACTGCCAGTTAAATGCTTCCGTCTGCAAACATGACAGTAGTTCTAACACCCATGTGGGCAGTTTTTAAATCTTTTGTAAATTCGTTGAAACAAGTAGAGCAGAAGCTCTGTAACGTTATTGTTTCCAGACTTCTGTCAAGACAAGTTTAACGTGCCCTCAGAGGAGACAGGTAACAAATGGCTCACGCAAGTAAAATATAGCCTGCGTGCCTGTCTCAGAAGAAACGGAGAACACACAGTTTACTACCGAGAGAAAGGGCGTTTCTTCTGTGACTGGTAATCAACAACAGTAAATGAAATAGAGAGGTCAATTAGTTTCGTTTTGCGCAAATAATTAACTGAACAGGAGAAAAAATTGCGAATGGGGTAGCAGATGCTACTTTGTCTTTGAAAAGATAACAAAAGAACTAGTTACAACAGGCGAGGCAGCAGTCGTCATACTTAAGTGTCGTCTTGTAGCAAAAGTGATAAGAAGTAGTCAGAGCGCGTGTTTCACTGCGCTCAGCCAAGACAAAGGACGTAGCGAGGTGGAATGAAAGCATTCTTTACTGGCGGCAGTGTTCCCACTGGGGTCTCCAACCGTCATCACCACCGCTCACCCCTTCTAGTATACTCATCAATACGCTGCAAAATCGCCACGCTGTCTAGACCAACAAGACTAGGGATGCGAAGAAGATGTATAGCATCTCGAGCAACTCAAGAATTCTCTACCGGCAAATTTTCGGTGCAGCTTGAAAGAGCGCTCCCGCTATATACTATGCAAACCACTTCGAAGCGCGTGGTAGTGGGTATTTTCCATGGATCACATGGATCTTCTGGATCCGATCACGTATGTAGCGCGGGAACAATTGCTTTTAAATACCTGTGTATGTATGTGTTGTAATTAACCTGATTTTGTTTTCGCGGTCTCTACGGGAGCGATTCACTGGAGGATGAAGATTGTCTCTGCATTCTTCACTTAATTCTAGTTCTTGAATTTCTGTAAGCAGGATTTTACGGGATAATTTGCGTCTATTGTCAACAGTTGGTCGATTTACATTTTTCAACGTTTCTGAGAGTCTCTCCTGTGAATCAAAGACGCCTGAAAGCATCCGTGACGCCCTTCTTTGCTTACGTTCAGTAACTCCTATTAGTCCTATTTGGTATGGATACCATATACGGGATGTCCAAAAGGTCTCTCCGCAGTGCCGTATGATTGTTAGTCGTGAGTGCCGTATGATTGTTCGCCTGCCAGGGTTACTTCCCTTCAAGTGGACTCTCCCAACATTCCACTGTTTCGTTTATCTCAGCCAGCGTCAGTAGTATCTTTGGTGTGTGTCGTTACGTGTTGATGTGAACATTTTAGTTCCTTTGTTCATTTCTTTCGTTTTTGTCACTGTTAAAATGCTAACCATATAAGAACGTGTGTTTTCAGTCGAACAAGTGTTCAAAGCTGGCGGTAAATACTCAGTTTCAGTTCGTCAAACATTTAATTCAGTTTTCAGGGAGACAACACTCCCACATCGCGATACTGTGCGAGATTTAATAAATTTCAAAGTACGGGTTCAGTGACAGATGCACCGAGAAGTGGTCGTCCTAGCGTTTTGTCTGAGGATAAAGTACTCGATATTTCCGATAAAATGTCCATGAGTCCGAATAAGTCAGTATGAAAACTCGCCCAGGAAATCGATGTTAGTGTCGGAACGGCCCACACAGCTGTAAGGAAAAAATTAGAACTTTTATCACACAAAGTGACAGTCGTGCAAGAACTGAAAAATACTGACTATGGCAAGAGACTGCATTATTTTCAATGGTTCAAAAATTTCGTTCAACAAAATGGAAGGCACGTTCTTAATGAGCACGTTTTTCACTGATAAGACGTGGTTTCATTTATCAGGGTACATGAACTCACAAAATTCTCGTATGTGGAGTATTGCAAATCCATTGTGTATTCACGAGGAACCACTTCATTCTGTGAAAACAGGAGTTTTGACTGCAATTTCTAGACGTCGGATTGTGGGTCCCATATTTTTCAACGAAATAATAAACGCACAACGATACTGCAGTGATATTCTGTATCCATTCATAGGAGAACTTGTGTTAAGTGAAATACTGAACGGTTATTTTCAATAAGATGGTACAAGCGCACATACAGCTCGCGTTTCTGTGTCACTGCTTGCTGATGTTTTTGGTGATCGCATAATTTCACAGGGACATTGACCTTCACGATCGCCTGACCTAACATCACCTGACTTATTTCCTTCTGGGGTGCAGCGAAAGCAAGTGTCTATAAAAACAGTCTAATATCCACCGATGAACTGAAAACTGCAATATCCTCTTTCACTGCTTCTGTTACAGAAGAAATGTCACAGCTTGTGTTTAGAAACATGATTAGACGAATTGAATTGCGTATTCAACAACAGAGGGGGGGGGGGGGGGGGACACACTTTCAACATTTCATGTGAAAATTCGTAAGTAAAAATGAATATTCAATAAATTAATAGCTTGTATTTCACTGGGTATATTCACTGCGGCATACGGCACGCGCCGCTGACAATCATACTGTACTGCTGAGAGACTTTTTGAACACCCCGTACAGTCCAGAATCTCCGCCAGCATTGACGCAATCATTGTACCGACGCCTCATGTTAAAGGTACCCCTTTGGTAAAACACTGTGTCCTGCTGCGTGAAGAGGTCCGCAGCACAACCTTGTCCGACAGGAATCGTCGACGCTTCAAGGTGTTTTTTTAGAAACCGAAGGCGTGATAATTCCATGCAGAGAGACCAAGACTATAGGGCGTGTTCTCGAAAGTCTCCCTCTAGCGTTGGCGTAAATTCTACTTTACGATATTTGCGATATGACGACGTGCGTTATGACGAAGCAAACAGCACCCCTTGTCTTCATCAGACATGCTGCCCCATACACGTTCGTTATTCTCCGATGGATGCCTGCCGTTGTTTGTCCTTTGGCAGCCAAGAAAAGAATAACAGCATGTTGGTCGTGTTCGGACGTGTCTGATAATAACATTACCATAGTTCACGTTTCTGCATTTACCGCACGCACGTCGGAAAGTCACTAATGTCGTACTAATCCCTTTCAAACATGTCTACATCTACATAGTTACTCTGTAATTCACACTTAAGTGCCTGGCAGAGGGTTCATCGAACCATTTTCATACTAGTTCTCCCCGTCGTTTGACGCGTCTGCAAAGGAGATCAAAACCGCGACCCCCAGAATTTAAATGACATGGTTTTCTTGCCTCGTGGTCGAGGAAAACTTTCCAGATACACTACAGGGAGTGACGGGAAGTGGCATAAATGGTGTCTATAAAACCATTCCTTTGCCTGGGGCGTTGTTTACACACATTCCGCGGTAGAAAACGACTATTAGCAGTACCATGAGCAACAGGAAGACGTTCTTCACAATCTTTGACTTTCAACTCTCCTCTAAGGACATTTCGGACCTGCATCGCCACCGGACGTGACCGCACCGGTCTGGAGGAGCACAGCGCGACAGCAGATTTTGCTGTCGCGTACAGGTTAGAACAACTAGGGACAGTTCAAACCCATTCGAGGAAATTTGAGTGTGATGCGAAACAGCGAAAGTGCTTATGTTTTTTCAGTCTTTCAGCCCTTCTGTTTTGTGTCAATAAACCTCCGCCGGCAGCGGTAGTCTCGCGGTTCTAGTCGCGCAGTCCGGAACCGTACGACTGCTACGGTCGCAGGTTTGAATCTTGCCTCGGTCATGGATGTGTGTGATGTCCTTATGTTAGTTAGGTTTAAGTAGTTCTAAGTTCTAGGGGACTGATGACCACAGCAGTTGAGTCCCATAGTGCTCAGAGCCATATGAACCATTTTTGAATAAACCTCCCACCTCACCAAACCCAAAACTCTCAGCGGCACCGTCCCCCCTTCAGTGAGAATTTTAAAAATATACCTGTACAGACGGAACCGTGACACAGTCCTAGGCAGTTACAGACCGGCAATCCCTTCGACATTCTCCGATTCATGACGGCCCACTGACAGGTGCAAGTGCAAAAGCGCAGCGGCGAAAGAGCAGAAGTGTAGCCTAGCTGCAGGCGCTTGATATTCTCGTCACGGGGTCTGTCTGTACAGGTGCGTTTTCAAGCTGCTCGACAAAGGAGGGTGGATGGCACAGAGCGTTTTACCGAACAGGAGGATTTTAGAAGGACACTTTGCCGTTTTATTCGCCTATGTGTCAGTGTCATCACATTTCCCCCTCCCCACCCCAGCCAGTGATCACGCCAAAGAAGGAGGCGAAATAGAAGAGTTGAAAACACATAAGCACCCGTTGCTGCTTCGGATCACGTTCAAATTTCGTCTAATGGTGTTGACCGGTGCATAGTGGTTCCGACCTGTACCCGAGAGGGAAAAAATTGCGTTTCCGCTGCGCTCCAAAGAAGTCAAATCACGTTCACATGGTCTACAACTTTGCATCAGCCTTTTGCCGATAGGTGGCGATAACGGCAAGTAGCGGTCGAAAGAAACAGATCGCATATGTCAGGCAGTTAGCTTGGACTTCGGTCAACATAATCTCATTCGAACATTAGTCGATTTGTGCCTGCATCATAAAGTTCTTCTTGATTGAAAATGTCAGTTTACGAGCCTAATTCTCGTCATTTGCGGGAGGTGTTACTGTTTTGTTTCAATATGAATAAAACAGCGGCTGAGTCTCGTCGAATGCACTCAAGTACGTATGGTAAGAACACTGTTAGTGAAAGAACGTGTCGTGAGTGGTTTCAACGCTTCAAGAACGGTGATTTTAACGTCGTAGACCGGCATGGTGGTGGAAGAGAGAATGTTTTGGAAGATGCAGAATTGAAGACATTGCTGAGGGATGACTCACATCAAACTCAAGAAGAATTGGCACGATTAGTGGGAGTGACGCAGCAAGCCATTTCAAAACGTCTCAAGGCTATGGGCATGAGTCAGAAGGAACTTGGATCCCGTGTGAGCTAAAACAAAGAGACATTGAACGATGTTTGTGCAATTGTGAACAGTTACTTTAGAGGCAAAAACGGAAGGGATTTCTGCATCGCTTTGTGACCGGGGGAAAAAAATGTGTTCATTACGATAACCCTAAACGCAAAAAATCATGGGGATATCCCGGCCATGCTTCCATGTCGACGGCAAAACCGAATATTCACGGCTCCAAGATCATGCTCTGCATTTGGTGGACCAGCTCGGCTTCGTGTACTTGAGGTCTTAAAACCAACTGAAACAATCACTGGTGCTCGTTATGTAACGCAATTAATGCGTTTGAGCAGAGCATTAAAAGAAAAACGGCAGCAATAAAGCGAGAAGCACGATAAAGTGATTTTGCAGCACGACAACGGTCGACCCCACTTTACAAACGAGGTCAAAACGTAGTTGAAAACGTTAAAATGGGAAGTCCTACCTCACCCGTCGTATTCTGCAAAAACTCTTCTTCCGATTTCATGAAGAAGTCACAAATTGGATCGATTCGTAGATCGCTTCAAAAGATAAACAATTTTTTGACTAGGGATTCGTACACTGCCCGAAAGATGGGAGAAAGTAGTCGCCAGCGATGGAAAATACTCTCAATGATACATGTGTAACCAATTTGTTTCATTGAAGCCTTAAATGTTTGGGAAGAAACGGCAGAAGCAAAGTTGTACACCTTGTAGTTGAGATACAGCCACACAATGTTGTTAGAGAAGGGTATCAGCAGTGTCAAAGTTTGTGAAGAACGTCTTGCTAGTGGTCACTGCACTGCGACCTGCCCTTTTTGACCGCAAAATTTGCGGGAACCGAGGCCCCAGGGAAAGGGATGGTTTTACTGAGAACCCTTATGGCTCTCTCTAAGGCCGTTCCGTGTCGATTCTGAGCGATGAGGTGTCTGAAATCTTTTCCTCGGCCAATCATAAGAAAAACAACGTGATTTCAAAGCTGTGTGCCGCGGTACTGACCATCATCGCAGACGCATCAAAAGAAGGGGTGAAATTTCGGCAAAAGGGGATGAAAATACTTTTCCATCGTGTGCCACGTCTTCAAAGACAGGGAGAATTTTGGTACCAATCCGACATCATTAACCCATTGCACACGTCACATGAGCTTCTAGCCTTCAGCCGTTTTTTAGCATGTGTCGATACCCTGCAGTTTCGCTGAGTCCTAGGGTGACGCCGCACGGCGCCACGCTTTTGCCCCATTACAGACGAACGTTGTATTTTAGAGCCAAATTTCAAAATTAAGCCTCGCAATGGGTGGGACATACCGAGTTTCGAAAAAGTGGTTCTTTAATTCTGTTGCGCCGTCTAAATGTTACTGTGATGTCTGGGACGTCGTCTAATTCGTTTTCACGCCGTTTGGTGCTCTAACTGTAAGTTGGAGCATTATGATGGACTATTGTAGATTGCTTAGAATTTGCGTTAAATTGTATTCGTGTTGTTGAATTTTCCTGGTTTGTTCTGAAGTTATTCTGAATTGCAAATATGTCAAATACGTAATTATTAATTGGACAAATCTACAGTGAGCGTACCGCAGAGTACCAGCGATACAAGAGGCTTTCTTATCGGCCTTCATTCCGGGTTTTTAATGTGCTACTTAGCATACAAAGTGTTTTGTCATCACTCAAATTCTACTAGTCACACGGTGGATATGTGAAATCGAAAGTTGTGGAGCTGGTAACACGAGGGTTACTGGGAAAGAAAGATCCGATTGGTAGCGAAACAGAAACTACAGTGAAAATCAAAAATGCTTTATTTGCGACAGTTAGGTACACCTTCCAGCTACTTCTCTGCTAGGTCGCCACTACAACTGAGTCATATGTGTTGGCACTGTACCAGCTTTCCAATACCCTCGTCATAGAAAGCAGCCGCGTGTGCATTCTGCAAATACTCTACGTTGGTCTGCAGCTTGTTGTCTGTGCCAAAATGTTGTCTTCATATCCAGCGGTTCCTGTGAGAAGAGATGATAATCAAAGGAGCCAAGTTCGGCGTGTATGGTAGATGACCAAACACTTCCCACTGAAAACGCTGTAGGACCGTCCTCATTGTCCTAGCTGTGTGCAGCCAGGAATTGTCATGAAGAGGAATGTATGACAGTTACATTATGCGGGTTGCACAAAAGCAGGCGAAATCTCCCACAGGCACTCATACTTGGTAGGCGACACTATTTTCTAGGCATGTTTGCGTGCTCACTATGCATTAGGAACTCAAAAGAGCGACTTGACGCGATCTACGAGGCATACAAGAGACACTGTCCAACATATCCATGCAACGCTTCATTGGATTTTCTATGTGGTTTCCATTTCGCGATCCACCGGACCTTACTTTCCGAATAGCCCTCGCATTTCTCAGGGGGTTAACCTGTTACTTGTACCAATATTTTCTCTAAAAATGTTCCGAATTTCTCAAGAAGCAAGACGCATATGATTCGCCACCTAAAAATCAACTGTTTATGTAGCGTGCTGTTGAATCATATGTATAGTCGTATGCATGTGAAAAAGCCATCCATCTCACGCTCCACCCGTGAATGGATGTGAATGCGACTTGAATACGCGATGTGAAGCACCAAGACCAAGCCTCTTAAGGTGACGTACAACGTGTGCCAAGGCCTTAGGATCAAAACTGTATAGACCGTAGACGACTCTCAGCAGAGTAGACTAAGATTTAGAGATAAGTAGTTTAGGCGGTTCAAGATCTTGAGTAAACAACGCGTTTTAGGCACTAGTTTCTAACTGCTTGATAGTCCATAGCCGGACGTATCGACATTGTTAGCGCCTCTTTTAAAAACGGTACCCAATTGTCTCTGAAGTGTATATGGCCGCAAAATTTCATGTGTCGTAAAGCATACGTGAGTGGCAGCCAGTACATTCTGCTATTAGCTTAAGTAATTTCTGTCAAGTGTAAATAAAAAAACTACATGTTAATTGTTGTGTACATAGTTCCGCGTAGTCACCACGTACACAACTTTCCCACTAGAGCGTGCCCCCCTAAGCACAACAGTGCAGGTGCAGCGTTCGTCCGTCTCCGCACTACGAGATGGCGCTGCCATAGAGATGGACCAAATTCTGCTTCCGCCGATCCGCATATTAATATGTAAAGCGACCAATGAGATTGCCTCTAACGTAGAACTTTTTCTCCTCGCGGATCACACTCGCGCAGTGATACGTGAACACGCGAGGTATTATAACGAGTATACAGACCTCCTATTACTCAGTCTGCATTTGTTTGTACCAGTCTGTATTAGTCTGTACCAGTCTGTACGAGTTCTACATTTGTCTGTACCAGTTTGAGTCTGCGCCAAATAACATTACCATATTCCTGAACATAGCCATGAAGATAAATGTATAGACACTTTTGTCAAGTATCAGAGATATATGTGAGAATAAGATTAACGTACCAATACCAAAGGAACGTCAGATTGTCAATTGTAAATAGCACCCTGAACCAAGTTAAGTAATTTTTTTGCTTGTTATTATTTTAATAAATGTGTGTGAAAATTACTCAAGTTCTGTTTAAAGTTGGTCACCGTCAATCTGCTACTCTAAGCCTGCAAGTAGCATTTCTATCGTCTGACCCAACGGCAGAAGATAAACACGCCATGATAAGACCACGAGACATATTGCTGACACTCGCCTGCTTCGTTAGAGCGACAAGTAAAATAATCTGATGGTGTGTGTACTGAAGGTCTCAAATTACGCACACCACATTTATTTTTATCATTAGTTTCTTATAACCAAGTTCCCAGTTTTCAATCCTCTACGATGTGTATAATTTTGACATATGGATTTGAGGCACCCTGTAAAATGTTACGTCGTCTACAATTTTGTTATATTACGGATGTTGTTACGTAAAACGTAATAAGGAGAAACGACATAATTCCTGCATTAGCATTAGAGTATTTGTGATAAAAAAAACTCAAAGTCTGTTTGATACTGAGATTTTCTTAAACTGTAATAACAAACAAATTATCTCACCTATGTTGCTCTCTCTATCTCAATAAATTGTTTCATAAACAGTACAATGAATTCTGTTGTCACTGTAACTGACACAAAAGTCTGTTTATTTGAGATGTATATGGCCAGTTTCCTCATTTGCTATTTATGCCGTGTCTGGTCAAGGATGAATGTCAACAACCGCAGCATGATGTGTTCTAAATCACCAGATTGTTTACAAAGTGTGTCTCCCTCCGCAGAGTCCGGTCGCCTTGAGTTCGACGAGTTCGTGACGCTGGCGGCCAGGTTCATCATAGAGGAGGACGACGAGGTCATGGAGAAGGAGCTCCGCGAGGCCTTCCGCCTCTACGACAAGCAAGGTGAGCTGGGCACGTTTTTCACTGTAACATCGCAATCATCAAAACACTGTGCAGGCTCATCTCCAACGTCCACATTGGTGTGGATCCCACTGGGGATCGACTCACATGAAACCTGGAGATCAAATGGATATTGTGGCATTCTCCTCAAAGAAGCTTGTCCAATTTCCTAGAGATATTCTAGAGGAGGGTTAAGAGTTAATTACTGGTTATAGAGCACGCACAACAATGGTTGTGTACTCTTCGAATCCAATCACTTATCAAATCCAATCATTGTGCGGAGCAGAGAATACGTTGTATTTCATCCTCGTGCTAAGTAAACAGGTTTGCAACACTTATATTACTTGTAATGGAATCATTATCAGTTTGGGAGACCCAGTTTCCTCTTGTTGACAACGAACGGACTATGGGTCGAAGATCGTCACTTTAAAATAATTCCATACACTTAACTAGTTATCTGTTCTTTCATTGTGACCGTAGGAATCGTCTGATAACTACCCAAACTATTGCAAAAACAACCACTTGATGTTACAGTTGAAAGAGAGAACTGGAGATATAAGGTTTTTCATTTTATCTGATGTTCTCCAGACGCAATAACGTCCTGCGGAAGAAAATAGTATAAACATAGACCATCTTACAGATTTCCATAGGTCAGGAGTCTCTTCTTTTAATTCAAGGAGATTGTAAGAACTTTGATAATATCTGCTCTGCTCCCGGCATGTTGCGTTCACTGAACAATGTGTCGTTTACACTAACATTGAGCTCAGTAATCATATTTCCCCTATGGTTGTCGTCTTACTAGTGGTAACATACCTCTCTAATTTTTTCGTGTCTCTGTCGGTAAGATGATTTTGTGTTCAGCATTTGAAGTTTTCCCTCGTACTCTGAATTAGCCCAGCGCTATGTACCTCTGAAAGACTTGCGATTGTTATGGAGCATTGGGCAGATTGACCTCACTGGATGTCCACCAGGACTGACATAAGAACAGCACAACAACGACCACTGACGAACCTCTAGAGATGTTATATACAGTATTCTAGATAGCAAAATACAGCGTATTTTGTTATCTGCCTACGATACGTCCAGGCATGGTACCTCTGTCTTGTGCTCTTCTGCCTGGCATTATCCATTAGTTGGTATCTTCCCCTCACTCTCCCTGTCTCTCCTTTTACCAACTGTCCAGTTCGTTTCTGGATAAAATACTACAATCTCAAGATGTGAACTGGCCAATGTTCTTTCTTTTCTTTATGGCGTGTAAGAGGTTTCTGTTCTCCCCAGATATCTTTTTCTTTCTCTCTCAGTATCATTTTGTACTCTTTTTCTCATTTATTTTCATTCCTAATTTATCGCATTTTGTATTTAAGTCTTCCACCATTTATTAAGCACTTTGTTGAATTCCGCCCACACCACCAGGACGGCAGAAAAACGTGAACGTTCCAGCGTTTTGCCTTCTCCACCCGGTCGTTCGTCTCGTGTAGTGCCAACCATTCCCTCTACACAGGTCTCTTCGAGGGAGGCGTTAAGCAGCGTAGGTTAAAGGGAACACACCCGCCTGACTCCTCTTCCTATTCCTGTTCCCTTCGTTACTTCTCCACCAGTTCTGACTGGGTTTTGCGGAAGATATAGCTCCTTAATTAATTTTTATTCTCTCCAGTCGATGCTTTGTTTTCTTAGGATAAGCATGAATCCATCCCTCCTCATCTAATAGAAAAACTTCTTCCACATAACCAAACACAATATAAAATTTTCCTACTCTTTTCGATGTACCCCTCTCCTGGGATTAGTAGTAAGCCTATAGCATCTCCCGTGCCTATCCCCTTATCTGAAACCTCTTCTCCAATGATGCTATTCAGCTCCTAGACATCCCTCTAATCATAATTGTAAACAAAACCTTTCTCACTTGCCGTATCAGACTTAAAGTTCCTCATATTTTCTTGTGTTGCTTTTCTTTTTGATTGGTGTTTCCTTGCATCTTCCGAATCGCATATTCCCACAGCGTAAGTGCGCTAGAAATAAATTAGAAAACAAGCATCAGAAACGAACGGGGTGTCTATATTGTTTTTCATGCACTTCAGATTGAACAAGAATGAAACATAACAACAAACATACATTGAAAATCGGCATATTAAAAAAAATTATTCCAAAATGGCACGCTTTACTCTTTGTGCAGAACACACAGTGATTAATATTCGTGATTATTAAAACAGTGATCTGGAACGCAGAGGAATGTAAATGAAGTGGTTGCAATGCAGTCTCTTTTTTTTCTGTCAAAGAGGCGTGTTTGGATATCTTGAGTCCTGGTGCAGCACAAAGTTTTAACTTTTCGCAAATACACCATAATGGCCTTTTCGCTCACTATTCAAGAGCCCACACAAACAGGCGGTTAAGGTAAAGTACACATATTGTGGTCACTGATACCTTAATATACGCCAAGTTCAGAGCGTTAGTTATTTTTTCTTTGTGTCGAACAGTCTTCCCACAAACCTGTCATAAACTTTGCGACCTGATGTTTTATGCACAGGCGTAAGTGTACTAGTAAAAGGGGTAAGACATGTCAGTATAGACTACGCACTTTGAGTCCATACATCCAAGCTTCAGTCTCTGACCAGCTGCCCAGGGGAAAACAAGCATTAATGTTCTTGCTACATGTACCTGAAGGTACTAATCAACCTAAAAGGATAATATTCCTAATAGCTATAATTATTCGTTTGCAAATGAAACAAATACCGGTGTAATGTTGTTCAGTACACTGTTACAGTCCATATACTGCGCAGGAGCTCACAACTGGCTACAGCTAGTGCTAAGTATTAATTTTTTTCGCGACCTGAGCAATAAATGTTTTCGCTTAGCCATGTGTCCCTGACGAAACGATTCGTGCCAGATGTTGCACGCGTCTGCAGGTCAGCTGCAGACATTTGCGCCACACTCCAAAAGCTAAATAGACAGCCATGCCAACCACTCGACCCAGTTCGTCGCTCTTGTGCCCCTATTCTCAAAATGGAACAAGAGCTACGTCTTTCTGTCTCTCCACTCCTGCCACCTTCCTCTTCCGCCGCTCTCTCTTGTGACATCGCTACGGGCCGTAGCTATACTTGTCTCCGCCTCCGTCACTGGGTCTCTCTTCCATTGCCGGTCAGAGTCTGTTGAGAACTGGCATTGTCGTCTACAGAACTAACGGCGTAGCAGGCTGAACTCTTGAGATGATTGATCTTAAATCAGTGTTTATCAGGGAAGAGAAACCAATCAAAAGACTATTTCACTATCTACTGATAACAGGACGTGGAATGCTTCCTCCCTCGCTTGATAATTTTGTTGTGAGCTCTTGAAGATTAACGCTACTTCTGGCAGTTGTAACTACGACGAAATACAAGACAGAGATCTCGGAATCAGGGAGGTGCCGGAAATTGTGGAAGTAATACACAGGGTGACAAATATTGAACTGTATGAAAAAAACGTAAATTAGTTACAAACTACGGCGTGCACACGTTTTATTCAACATACAAACACCACTACAGATATTCGGATTTAGGCTATGACATGTTCGATTTGCCTGCCATCATTGACGATGATGTGGCGCAGACGAATATCGAAATGCTGCATGACCCGCTGAAGTGTCGGAACATCGATGCTGTAAATGACCAGCTGAATGGCTATTTTCAGCTCAGAAACGGTTCTGGTGCTATTGCTGTACACCTTGTCTTTAATATAGCTCCCAAAAAAGGAGTCGCATGTGTTCAGATCCGGAGAATACGGCGTAAAATTGCGGGCCATGCCAGTGGCCGCTGGGTACCCCAGAGACAGAATGCGGTTCCCAAAGTGCTCCTCCAGGACTTCAAATATTTTCCTGCTTCGATGGGTTCGAGCGCCGTCTTGCATGAAACACATCTTGTCGAAATCAGGGTCACTTTTAATAATGGAGATGAAATCATCATTCAGAAGCTTCACGTACCGTTCGATAGTCACCGTGCCATCAAGGAATAGTGCAACAATCATTCTGTGACTGCACTTTGCACACCACACAGTCACCCGTTGAGGGTCAGCAGATTTCTCGATCGCGAAATGCGGATTCTCAGTCCCCCAAATGCACCAATTTTGCTTATTGACGAACCCATCCAAATGAAAGTGGGCCTCATTGCTAAACCAAACCATACTGCGCTTACTAACTCCCATCATGCTTCGCTGCCAACCGTACTGTTTGAACGTCCTAACGCAAAACGTTCAGAAGTTATGACGATTTTATTTCACATAGTTCAATAACACTGTCGCCCTATACTTTACATATTCTGATTCTCGCAAACTCACTCACCGAAACCTATAGTGTATTTCCAGTTAACCTAGAACCACCAAATTTGGCAAGAAGTAAAGTTTCACAGTACCACTAAAGAGAAACACCCGAAACTTTTTAATTTGTAATTATATCACACGAAAAAAAGTATTTGTCGTTTGTTAACCAACATCAAAATTAAAATTAAAACATTCTTGAATGTCTTAGAATTCCTGGGACTAATATCTTGCCAGTATCAATGTCGATAACAGGCAAAAATGAAGAAACAGATGAAAGTTCGAGGGTGCCATGTCTGGGCTGTAGGGTGGTGAAATAATGATGTCCAACCTAATTTGGCGATGTGTTCCCAGGTTCTGAAACGTGTGTCGGAGTGGTTGTCGTGTTGGAGCGTTGTCAATCAGAACACGGGGCATAGATAGACTTGAAAAATGTTCTTGAGTTTGTTCGTAGTCTTCATCTATGCCTCTGTATTAAACGTTGACCCTTTTGTCAACGAATACAAGATAAGATCATGATCGCTATCCCAAAAGACTGTCAGCTCTAGTTGGTGAGCAGAAGGAGCTGTCTTGAATATTGGCATCCGCACGATTCACCGTGTCGGGAGCGGTGGCTGTGACAGGACGTTCGGATCGTGACCGATCATGGGGCTCAGTTCCTGTTTTTCCTAATGCTTTAACTCCCTTTACCCATCGCTCTACGCACTCCTATCAACTGCATGATTACCTAACGTTGCACACACACGTTTGAGGACTGTAGTCACGGTTTCTTTTTCCGAAATCAATAATCCAATTACAACACGTCATTTCTAATGAGTATATTTCGTAGATGCCATTTTGATGGTTTGCTTTTGCTCTGCCGTCTGTCTCAATGTTTCAGCTACAAGCACATGCAGAAGAAGCATCTAATTTGAAGCACCTAAATGGACGTTTTGCTATATTTATTAACACCTAAAAAAAAGGAGCATTATCTCTAGAATGACCCGAGTATTTCGTATTTGCTCACTGGATTTTCGGCCCCTTTTTCAGAATGAGCTGCCACAACAGTATCGATTTGAGTTTCTCAGACCCAACAGATATATGCTAGTTTATTTCTTTTGAAGTGATAAACGTGTGTCCGCAGCTCGTGGTCGTCGGTAGCGTTCTCGCTTCCGACACCCCGGTTCCTGGGTTCGATTCCCGGCGGGGTTAGGTATTTTCTCTGCCTCGTGATGACTGGGCGTTGTGTGCTGTTCTTAGGTTAGTTAGGTTTAAGTAGTTCTAAGTTGGACTGATGGCCATACATGTTAAGTCCCATAGTGCTCAGAGCCATTTGAACATTTTTTTTTTATAAACTCGTTTTGAACATTTAGTATAGGAATCTCTGGAGACGTTTACCCGACAAGATGTATCTTACAGCAAATAAAATCTATCCAGAGATTCTGAAGATTTTCAGTGCAAATGTAATTTAAACAGTTGCTGCCGAACGGAGGAGGGCCATTCCTGAACGGCCAGCTGTTCTTTAAGCAGTGTATCCAGTTCTCCAGACTACCCTACCGCCACTAAAGTTATCTGGTGATCTGTTGCAGGCAACGGCTACATACCCACCACCTGCTTGCGGGAAATCCTGCACGAGCTGGACGAGCAGCTGACGTCGGAGGAACTGGACATCATGATCGAGGAGATCGACTCCGACGGCTCGGGCACCGTCGACTTCGATGGTAAAATCCATTTGCGACTTATTGTCTTTCGTCCCGCAGCAACAGTCTCAGACATTTAGGAACTGGGTTCCCTTAATCACTGTGAAAGATTCTGTTACTCTCACATACGTTGACAACCGTAGCCAGACAATTCTTTTCATCTCCCAGACACAACGTACCAGAAAAATAATAATACATAAATAGCACGGTGTTGGAGAAAGAGGCGAAGAAATGTCTACGTTAACATGTGATTCAAAAAATTTTTATTTCAAGGAAATAGCTCTTTATACTTCTGTGATACGGCGTTCACAGGCATGACGAAAATACTGTCCATAAGCGTGCTAACAATAGGACCAAGAACAGAAGTTAGATGGGAAAATTTTCCGATGTTTATAGTTTGATAGATACCACAGCACCACATTGACTCAGATTGAGACAGATAGTACATTATTGGCGGGAACACAGCTAACGTGGTCGACAGAAATTTATAGCGTATACTGTAACATAACAATCGCGATCATCCGACCGAAACCTACTAGACGTTTTCTTGTTGGGAAATAACAAGTGTTTCGTTTAAGCAAGAACAGTGAAAAGTGTGGATGATTTGCGAAATCCATCTACTCGTACAGAACACGTACGAATGTTACAGAGAGGAAACAGCCAACGGTGCGCCGTTGTGAAGATCATACCTAAATGGATGGAATGCTTTTAAATCAGATGTTTTCAAATAGTGCAGATAGTGAATGTGAAACATATAGAATGTTTCGATCACGTTCGAAAACATAAAGGATTTAGATCACCAGTTTGTATAGATCTATCTTCTGCTCTTGGTCACAAATATTTCCTCCAGTCGCATCCATCAATATTTGTCCTATAACTTCCATATCTGCACCTCCTTTTGCATATTTTTAATTTGCTATTCCTAAATTATCTAGAGAAACACTTGACCCCCGCTAGTCTAAACGTTCTTTGACTCCTAAGACGTTACAAGTGATTGAGCATGAAGCTCCCATAATAATAACATGGCAGACAAATAAATTAAGTAAGAAGTATAAACGCGGAAGCTCTTTTATTCTGATTGAAGATAACTAATTTTAGGGTCCAAGCGACCAAAGAAACGCAGCATAAAGACAGGAATGTAATCAATGAACATGCTAGCATCAAAGTCAACACAAAAATTTGATCTGGTTACGAAACATCGAAATTTCAACCTAGTCAGGGAAACAGAACTGCGGCTCTGCGATTGATTATGTCATATAATGGAAGTATTGCGATGTTAGACAACAAGTTAGATTAATTTTTGAAGAAGACAATAACGCATTAATTTTATTGCCGCAAAGCAGTTATATACTTGATAAGGCTTGCAAAAGTCCCCTACTTTTCACTGCCCATGTCCAATGAAAAGACGTGTATATCTTCTGCTGTTTAACACATAGACCCACGACTAGCCCATAATACAGGACAACCGTTTCTTTATGTAAGCACATTATACAGATATCTCCATTCAGGACAAAGCTTTCGGAGATCTGGAAAAGGAACTAACGGGAGTGCTCGAAAACGTATCCGTTTGTTGCAATAATAATCAAATGGTTCAAATGGCTCTAAGCACTATGGGACTTAACTTCTGAGGTCATCAGTCCCCTAGAACTTAGAACTATTTAAACCTAACTAACCTAAGGACATCACAGACATCCATGCCCGAGGCAGGATTCGAACCTGCGACCGTAGTGGTCTCGCGGTTCCAGACTGTAGCGCCTAGAACCGCCAATAATAATCACCTATAGCCCAACACCGAAAAACACAAATTTGTGTTTTCCTTTTGCATAGCAGAGACGCAAAGAGAGTAGTTAATATAACGTGGAATGGATATCGCCTCTCACATAGCGTTGATCAGAAACATCTAGGAGTCAAACATGATCACATCCTTACCTGTAACGAACACGGTATGTATCCGTAACAACATATCACTGAGGCTGATAAGCAGTACATTGGGAGCACAACCGTCTGTCCTTCGTACGTCTGCTTTGTCTTTTGTGTTTTTCCGCTGCGGAGTATGTGGCTCCCGTCTGCCGAAACTCTACCCACGCAAAACAAGTAGAGTGCCCTGGAACGAAACACGACGTATAATTTCAGGTTGTCTTCGCCTTACCCCTGTGAATCAGTTCTATCAGCTTCTGGGTTTATGGGCTCCCCCAGAACAGTGGAGAACAGCTCCAGAGATTGAAAAACAAAAACAAACCCAAAGTACAGACATGTCCCCCAGTCGCTCAACCAAGAGCTTTTTGCAGTCAACCGAAGCAAGTCCATTATCACCCAGTAAACGAAGTGTAGAACCGTGGAGGAACTTCCCCCGACAGGCCCACGGAATAATCCGCAGGAAGAATTTTATTGAGGTTGCTAACATCCGTATACTACTTGGAATGTCCTGAGAAACCTAAGGACGGTCGTAGCAGGGGCTACATTATTGCTGATAAGCGCTGTGAATACGGCGAACTACAAGATCCACCCCACTTGAAACAGGTCAAAAAGCTGGATGAACGGTGCGCCTTAGAAGACTTAGATGCAGCAAGCAATAAATCTATTTCGGCTGCTATTTTCTGAACTAATTTTGGAATTTGATGACCTGAGACCTTGGTGTACACCATTTTCCTTATTACATGACATATAATAGTATTATATAATAGTATTATGTAATACATTTTCATGTGATGGTTCTCTTATGTTAAATACTTTTCTTTTAATTTTGTTTAATAATTTGATTGTTTCTATTGTATGATGTCTTGTCAACAATATATAAATAAAATGGAATAGAGATAAGAAATAAAAGATGTAGCCGCCTGGTAGAAAATTGCACACAGCGTAACTTAATCATAGTTAACACATGGTTTAGAGTCATGAAAAAAGCTTGTACACGTAGAAGAGGTCTGGAGACACTGGAAGGTTTCAGATAGATTATATAATGGTAACACAGAGATTTCGAAACCAGGTTTTAAAATGTAAGACGTTCCAGAAGTAGATGTGAACTCTGACCACAATTTATTGGTTATGAACTGTAGATTAAAACTGAAGAAGCTGCAAAGAGGCAGGAATTTAAGGATATTGGACTCGGATAAACTGAAAGAACCAGAGGTTGTACAGAGTTTCAGAGAGTGCATTAGGGAACGAAAACGGCGGAAATAAATACAGTAGAAGAAGAATGGGTAGCTTCGAGAGATGAAATAGTGAAGGCAGCAGAGGATCAAGTAGATAAAAGACGAGGGCTAATAGAAGTCCTTGGGTAACAGAAGAGATACTGAATTTAATTGATGAAAGGAGAAAATACAAAAATGCAGTAAATGAAGCAGGCAAAAAGGAATACAAACGTCTCAAAAATGAGATTGACAGGAAGCACAAAATGGCTGACCAGGGATGACTAGAGGACAAATGTAAGGCTGTAGAGGCAGATATCACTAGGGGTAAGATACTGCCTACAGGAAAATTAAAGAGACGTCTGGAGAAAAAACCACTTGTATGAATATCAAGAGCTCAGATGGAAAACCAGTTCTAAGCAAAGAAGGGAAAGCAGAAAGATGGAAGGAGTAGATAGAGGGTCTATGCAAGGGCGATGTACTTGAGGACAATATTATGGGAATGGAAGAGAACGTAGATGAAGATGAAATGGGTGATACGAGACTGCGTGAAGAGTTTGACAGAGCACTGAAAGACCTAAGTCGAAACAAGACCCCCGGAGTAGACAACATTCCATTAGAACAACTGACAGCCATGGGAGAGCCAGCCCTGGCAAAACTCTACCATATGATAAGCAATATGCATGAGCCAGTCGAAATACCCTCAGACTTCAAGAAGAATATAACAATTCAAATCCCATAGAAAGCGGGTGTCGACAAGTGTGAAAAGGACCGAACTATCAGTTTAATAAGTCGCGGCTACAAAATACTAACACGAATTCTTTACAGACGAATGGAAAAACTAGTAGAAGCTGACCTCAGGGAAGATCAGTTAGGATTCCGTAGAAACACTGGAACACGTGGGGCAATACTGACCTTATGACTTATCTTAGAAGAAAGATTAAAGAAAGGCAAACCTACGTTTCTAGCATTTGTAGTCTTAGAGAAAGCTTTTGACAATGTTGACTGGAATACTTTCTTTCAAATTCTAAAGGTGGCAGGGGTCAAATACAGGGAGCGAAAGGCTATTTACAATTTGTACAGAAACCAGATTGCAGTTATAAGAATCGAGGGGCATTAAAGGGAAGAAGTGGTTGGGAAGGGAGTGAGACAGAGTTGTAGCCTGTCCCCGATGCTATTCAATCTGCATATTGAGCAAGCAGTAAAGGAAACAAAAGAACAATTAGAAGTAGGAATTAAAATCCATGGCAAGGTATCTAATCTGCATATTAACGTACGTCCGTAGACGAACAGTTGTGATGCTCCATGAATAAAACAGGGAACACAACGTGCTCCAGAACGCTTGACAGCTAGGTGGAGTAGCGGTAACATTTGTAATCAACTATCTATAGTTGTAATAATGCTCAGTGCTAGGGTACGAGTCCAGAAGTCGTCTAACAACTACACTCACAGTTAGTGTTGCTTGAAATTCCGTTAGCTGCAAATGTAATAATTAAGAGAGTCGCAGTTGATTACCACCGATCTTTAACCCATCAGTCACGGGGTAAAGAAAGACATTGTTATCCACATTTGCTTCTGCACTAAGTTTTGCAGATATGGGCTCTTATTCAAAATAGTATCTTCCTCACTGTCCGCTACGTGTCGAAAGAGTTCGTAAGTGGGATTTCAAGCGGCCTTGTTTATCTACAGCAGTTGGACAAAAAAATGTAAACACCGCGAAAAATGCATCCTTTAACATAAATGCGGATGGTGGCCAAGTCTCCTTGTTGCGCTGTTGTACTGGACAACGAACGGCACCGATGCAATGTCTTCAATGTCAGTCGCGGTTGTAACAGTGTCCTGTGTAGCTGTGAGTGCAGCCTGTCACAACACGGACGAAAGTGTGTTGAATGATCGTGACAGGCAGTCGCTGAAGAGGCTTGTGACGAAAAATAACCGGATTAGAGCTGCAAAAGTCACTGCAAAGCTCAGTGTCACGCTCACTAACTTTGTCAGCACCAAAACAATACGTGTGAAGCTCCATAAGCAGTCAACTGCAGGGCGAGGTGGAATTCCAAAACCACACACAAGTGATGCAAATGCCCGTAACAGGAAACGTGGTGACGACGCCATGAAACCTGATCTATGGAGCTATGGAAGAAAGTCATTCGGTCGTCTGAGTCTTCTTTCACACTGTTTCCAAATTCTCCCCGAGTTTACGTCCCAAGAGTGAAATATGGCGGAGTTTGCCGATGATTTTGGCAGTCACATCATGGTATTCCATGGGAACCATGGTTACACTGCGAGGTCGCATTAGCGCTTAGGATTATGTAACCATCCCATGGGACAATGTTTGTTGTGCAGTGGTGAAGCTGTGTTCCTAGAAGGCAGGATCCTGTTCACGCAGCTAACACCGTCCAGGACTTTTGTTGATCAGGAGGATCAACTGTCGCATCTGCCGTGGCACCACAGTCACCAGATCTCAGAGTTACTGAGACTTCAAAATGGTTCAAATGGCTCTGAGCACTGTGGGACTTAACTTCTGAGGTCATCAGTCCCCTAGAACTTAGAACTACTTACACTCAACTAACCGAAGGACATCACACACATCCATGCCCGAGGCAGGATTCGAACCTGCGACCGTAGCGGTCATGCGGTTTCAGACGGTAGCGCCTAGAACCGCTCGGCCACCCCGGCCGGCTATTGAGACTTCATGGTCCACTTTGCAGAGAAGGGTGTGATCGCTATCCACCTCTATCATTGTTAGCTGAATTTGTCATTGTTTCGCGGGAAGAAAGGTATAATATACCGTTGAAAACCATACATTGTGGTGTCACCGCCAGAAACCACACTTGCTAGGTGGCAGCCTTGAAATCGGCAGCGGTCCATTAGTTTACGTCGGATCCGCGTGTCGCCACTATCAGTGATTGCAGACCGAGCGCCGCCACACGGCACGTCTGGTCTAGAGAGACTCCCTAGCACTCGCCCCAGTTGTACAGCCGACTTTGCTAGAGATGGTTTACTGTCTACATACGCTCTCATTTGCCGAGACGACAGTTTAGCATAGCCTTCAGCTACGTCATTTGCTACGACCTAGCAAGGCGCCATGTTTAGTTATCATGTATCCTGAACAGATAATATTGTGAATCATGTACTGTAAAGAGCGACGTTCATCATTAATGGCTTTCTGAATTCTAATTCCTTCTCATGTTCCAGACCTCAGGTCAGTATAGTTCTTCCCTCATCACGCCAGCCTGCGTGAGCCTCCTCTAGTAACAAGGTGTTGGCTCTTCTGCCAACCCAACATACATGGCCTGTATTTACCCATTTCGAAACGATTGGGGATTGCTTTGAATGCCTATCGTTTTCCTGCAGCGCTCTAGACATGGTAATGTGTTCCCTTTTTGGTATTTCTGTATTTTTATCCACCCACTTCATAGGTATAATCCGACAGAGTTTTCTTACCACAAGTCAGTAAAGTGCCAAAGTCAAATATTATCTGCCTCGTCATATATGAATGCTCCAAGTATCCATCTTGTAGCGATTTAGTATTTGAAGAATTTTAAAACGTTACTATTGAATTAATTTTGATTAAAGTACTCATTGTAGCTGGCGATCTGTCGCAGCGGAAGTTCTGGAAAACAACGGCTGTGTGTTTTTACTATAAAAGTTAAAACAATATTTAATCCGGTATAGTGTTTCAGTTGAATATTTATTACAGTCTCAAAGTAAATAAAAGCATCTTGACAAATCTGAAATAAGTTGTATCATACTTACAATAATGAAATGAATTATGCTCAACAAGCTACATGCTTACTGTCCAAATACACACAAAGTACTGACTCCCTATGCCAATATGGCTGTCACTGTTTATACTTTCGTAACAATCCCGAACAATCATCGAAATGGTTTAAAATGATTTTTTAGGCAACAATTAAAATTCACATATAAAAACTGAAAATACATATATAAACTTATGTTTGCTCCAGAACACAAGTACAATTCTATATTAGTTTGTGTCCGTTATTTTATTCAAGTACAACTTCTCCAATACCAAATTACAATAATACATTTTCATATTTTATTAATTACTAGAGGTTCCCTTCATGGAAAATGTTTCGTTCATTTACAGAGCTTCTATACTTTAAGGTAATTGGGTTACTATAATTAGTTTAGTAACAATAATTTTTTAGGCAAATTACATGTTTTGTTTACATGTGCGATCCTGAATTAGACTGGACAATGTTCATTTTAAGTGGCTCTTAATGGGCTGTTACGTTTCAGTTGCCAATGTAGTTCATGGGGCAATTCCATTTTCATTATTAATAGGTGCATGTAACTCTCACAGTGACTATGATATGTCTCTATTGGATTTTCAACATACAATACACTCATAGATTGCTTCAAAAGCTGAAAGTCTTTTATTCAGTTTTCTTCGTCAACAATCTACAGTTCGTCTTGTGACAATCCCGCACGGCCGGGCATTAACTCCCACAAAATTACAGCTACCCGCTGTGGCGTACACGCCATTTAATCTCTAAGTACAGCTATTGTCATATAGAATTCTGTACACAAATAACAGCTCCAGCTTGAGTAGTAGTTGTCCGACACTACGCAACGCCTACAAGTTATTTCGGAAGTGTCAGTATGATGTGTAAGCGAGAACTAAATAATTCTGCTTGGTTTTCTTTCTCACAGGACTCCTGTTGTGTTGCCGGTTAACCATGTCATTACACCGAAGCTTTCTCTGTTTCAGAATTCATGGAGATGATGACCGGTTAAATCTGCCACCGCTGTCCTGCCGAATGCGTCCTGCTAAAAGACATTCTTCCACTTTCATGTTCAGTGCACTCAGTGAAACACTTAACAGTTTTTTACTCGCATCACTCTATGTCTGGACTTTATTCTGTCAAATAATTGTATCAATATTTCACTACTCACAATAAAACGTTGTTAAAATTAAATGTGTTTCATTTAGTTTTAAAAGCCACAGGGAATGTTGCGTGTTGTACTAATAGTTTCTTTTTAATCTTTATCATAATAAGGTCACTGAAAGTATAGTTGGAGTAAGAGCGCTGTTCACGTGAGAAGTTAAGATGGTGATCAAGTAATCTTACAAGAGTAAACCACACGACTATACTAACGTGCAAATGAAATATTGAACACTCTTTACGTCACTGAACTCTTAACAGTAATGTGCAGACGTTATTATTCTGTGTGAAACGTTCTTCCAAATGTTCTCTACTACTTTATTTGTTCTTAGACTGAAAAACGAGTAATAAAGGGACAACCATGACATGGAGCTTCTAAGGAGTGTGAACTATAAAAACTCACGAATCTCTACATTTAAAGTATGTATAAGAACACAGACAATAAAACTGTGCCTAAAAAGAGAAAAGTGTTATATCATTCAAACTGCAGTAGACACTAATGACGTGCAAAGAACAGCTCGTATTAAATCTAAAGCGAAAACTAAGGACTATTGAATTTCGCAGGCGATATCATGCACTGTGGCCCGCATGTCTTTCCAGCTTAATAATTACAGCCGCAGAAAATGAAGAACATACAAAAGGTTAAATTAAACACCTCCTAATCATGCTACACCAATGTTGAAACATGTTTGGGTTCTAAATAACAAAGAGAATGAGAATGTAAGAATGAGACTCATCACAATATGAATAAATAATTGTTGGACGTAATGGAAACATCGAAATTATGCCAGTTTTTTATGATTGTCCGAATCAGTTCCCTCTCTGTTCAAGCAAACACAAAGAAAAAGGTGAGGTAAGGCATCCTTTTTATACACTGCAGTGAATTATTTTCGTTTCTTTCGGTAATACAGAATTTATATTTGAAAGGAAGGAGCACTTTCTACCACCAGTTTTGCCATACTCTTGGCAGACGGAAAACAGAATCCTGAAGTACACGCACACTGTTTGCTAGACTAAGCTCTGAATATTGACTGACTCAATTTCCAAAATTCTAAAAGCCCTATCAGAAGATGTGGACGCTGCAGTTAAACCGACACGAAGATGGCCAACCTGATGGCGCTAACCAGGTATTTTTCGGTAACATTTTCTGACCCCACCCACTTTAGAAGTGGTATATTATAAAGAGATCACCGAAGAAGTCACCCTGAAACATTCAACAAAATTGTTGGTTAGTACAAATCAATTCCAAAATGAGACTGAAACATGTAAAACACACTCTTTGAAATTTTTCAGTCACAGATTCACCCTTTCCTACTCACACTTACAACATTATTGTAAAAGCAATCCTTTATTGCACATATACCACTTGTATGAATATCAGGAGCTCAGATGGAAACACAGTTCTAACCAAGGAGGGAAAGCACAAAGGTGGAAGGAGTATGTAGAGGGTCTAGTCAAGGGCGATGTTCTTGAGGACAATATTATAGAAATGGAAGAGAGTGTAGATGAAGATATCCTCATTTTGTTGTGGTGTCAGTCACTACTTCCTACTTCTAAACTCAGATCTTCGTTTCGGCCTTTTGAGTCGGTTATTTCTCCAACCATTCCAATGTTGCATATTTTCACCTACATTCGCCCATTTCTATTAACAATATCGTTACCTCTATGTCTCGTCTTTGAAATCGACCGCGTTTTTGATAATCCTCTCAAATATCGTCTACCTTTTCGAGAAATAAAGAATACTTATACTCATAAAGTAACGCTGGAATGTTCTTGCTGTAAATTAGTGACTGCCAGTCATAAACTACTTTCCACTCTTGATCTGAAACCCACTCCGTGGGTACAGATATTCTCAGTGGTAAGTCATCCTCTAAAAAAAAAATAGTTTCTTCACCCAGCTTATTATCTTAGTAATTGATTTAGTTCATACTCTACAGTTCAGCTACTGGCCAACAGAAATCTGTTACATCAAGAGACCATCTGTATGCGTCTTCTACCACATATTCTTTAAGAAATTAATTATTTTTTCTGCTGGTCCAGAAGTGTACAGACAAAACAACTTTGAAGTCTCTGACAAAATCTACGCGATGCATATTTCCTCTAGGGTCAACCTTACAAAGTACATCTTCAGTCCAAAACGTTTCAACGCTGGATTAATAAGAAATGAGAAACATTAAGATGCCTCAGGCGTTCTACACAGTCTCCCCTCTTGAGTTCATACAACCATGTGAAACTGCCAGAAAACTCATTCTTTGGGATGTTGTTCACCTTGGGCATCACACTGGCTTGAATGCCAGTTATATCATCAGAGCGTTAATCCTTCATGGAAGTTTCTGCACTTTCTCGTTTGCAGTAGGCTCATTTTGATAACACAATAGCTCATCATTCTGAAGAATGACTCGAACACTTGATTTAGAGATTTTGCTCCATTGCGATTTGTGGTACTACATTGATACATTATGGCTGCGCGTTCACTGCTTAACATTATCTACTCACAACTGACAAGTCTAATGCACATCTGTTGCATACAGTTATTAGTTCAAGATGCTACCGTAGTTACTGCGCTGACGTCGCTTACACACCATGAACAAAATCAGTCTCAGAACTTTTTCTTACGGGGTACTACTAGCATACGCAGTACTATTAATTACAATCACATCCAACATTTGGTTGACGTGAATTTGTATTCTACATATCTGTCTTGCAGTATTTATTTATAGTTTTACGTCAGGTCCCGCGCAGTGCAGTACCGTTAAGCAACAAAAGTAGCGGCTTTGAATGCAGGTCCTAGTTATGTTCATTACACTAGTTCAGAGTCGGCAGTACTTAGAGATATTTCCAGTAACCATTCTGCATCAGCTATATTTGTTGCTCAGATGCTTCAGTGGAGCGAAAACAAGACTCCTTATAAATTACACAATGCGTTTTTGTCAGAATTTTTATAGACAAATGAAGAATGGGACATGGACAAATGAGGTATCAAACTGACCAGCGTGAAGTTTAGTGTTGCAAAACATGGTTTACTTGCTTGAAAGGAATCAAGAAAATAAAGAAAAAAATAATTATTGATTTGGGGAAAATTTTTGTCTGAATTTTCGTAGCCTAACGAAGAGTTGGTAACAGACAAATGGGGCATCAAATTGACTACCGTATGGTTATATAGCGTCCCTGTAAATGAACATAAAAATCATTCTAGTAATATAGTTCAATATAATGATGATGTCACATCATGCCAATGGTAAGTTTCTTGAAAAGAGCGAAGAATCAAAAAGAGTTAAATCTCATAGTAACTACTAATTTCGGGGAAGATTTCATTCTAGGCTCCCTCCAATTATGACAATAAAAGATTTATTTTTTCACACTATACTTCTCTAGACGTCTACACTCAATTTGAGTAGTTACAGACGAGCAGCCACAAAGTGTACAAAGGCATGAATCTTAAACATTCAGTCAGATGCAAATATGGTGAGTGTATTCATGTATTAAATAGCTACAAATCAATTACACAAGAAATATTTCTTACATTATTTTTTAATCTTGCTTCTCACGACATAGTGTGCTATACGACAGATTAATTTACATCACTACCTGCGCTACTGATGTAACTATACAGCGACTCGAATCAGTTTACTGCACAATCAAATAGTCGCAAAGACCAATGACGGAATCTATACAGCTCGCTACGTTGCCGACCCAAGAAGAAGTTTAAGAAGACAGAGGGAAGTGAACATCGAATAAAAACAAATGAGGAGCGAAATTCCTGCAGCTTTTGCATAAAAATTATCTACTTATCCTTCAAAATGAGTCTTTGAACGTTCAAAAAGTTTAATTAATTTTAGTGTTGATGTTACTGTTCCACTAAGGGATACATGAATCATATTTGTTGTCCATGTTGAACTTCAATCTAAACTTAACGCAGAGAGTTCTGTATGAAATGTTAATAGCTTCTGATTAATGACTGAAAGTAGTAAAAATCACTTAGACTAATCACACTCATTTTGAATTATAGTGTTCAAACACATTCGTTTGTCCTGCATGAAAATGGAAGTCGTTCCACATCGAAACTAGCAATGTAGCAAGTGTTTTAATCTGTAGTGCTTCTATGTTTCTAGGCAGAAAAACAATCATATATGTTCAATAGTTAATACCATAGTAACAAAACCGTAAGAAGTGGTGGAATTACCTTGATTACCTACCCGAAATGCTAAACACACATGAAAATACGTAAGTATAATAAACAGGAAAGATTTACGTTTTCTCTTTTTATAACACAAAAATATTTTGAATAGGGTGCAATCATTCCGAACGTATGGGGTATGTTCACACATTTGACTTTCGTCTTTTAAAATACCTTGATTTTTGTTTTGTTTTGTGAAGGTCAGCATCAAATGAAGCATCTCTCACAAGGTCCCAAGAGACATAGGCAAAAAAATTTGTTATTCTCTTTTTTGTACTATAACTAAGCTGAGGCAACCTGGATGTTACAAAATCGCTTTTTCTCATGCCACCCAAATGGTGCGAATGTCCTGAAATGGTGGTTTAGTTATACCCCGGCATTTGCCCGAGTCCCACAGGAAACCAACCGAAACTTGCGGAAAATGAAGCTGGTATGGAGATATAGCAACTCTCGTCATTGCCAGAGTAGCAGAAGTGACATCAGACAGGTGAAGCAGAGCGAGTGACCCGGATGTGGACAGTGGTTCGGCTGTGACTTAGACGTAAACCGTACGAACAACCGTACAAGAAACATTAGACATGTGAAATCAAGTGTTCATTTTTAAAACAGAGTTCATTTTCTTAATACACACTCCCTCACAATTAGAGGTGCGCAGAGAACTTTGGACAATACGGTACGTCTGCCCTAATTGGTGTAACATTACCCACACTATATTCAAATAAATATACACACATCAAAAAAAAAAGTTTGGCATCATCTCGGTTCCGAGAGTTTCGGAAACTGTACAGAAAATTGGAATAGAAATCAATATAATCATCATATCACCCCTTTTTAGTGCTCATGAAAACTACACATTGCAGGTTGTACTACGATAGAACGAGACCTTCAGAGGTGGTGGTCCAGACTGCTGTACACACCGTTGTCTCTAATACCCAGTAGCACGTCCTCTTGCAATGGTACATGCCTGTATTCGTCGTGGCATGCTATCCACAAGTTCATCAAGGCACTGGTGGTCCAGATTGGCCCACTTCTCAACGGCGATTCGGCGTATATTCCTCAGAGTGGTCGGTGGGTCGCATCGTCCATAACCAGCACTTTTCAATCTACTCCAGGCATGTGCGAGAGGGTTCATGTCTGAAGAACGTGCTGGCCACTCTATTCGAGCGATGTCGTTATCCTGAAGGAAGTCATTCAGAAGATGTGCACGAGGGGGGAGCGAATTTTCGTCTGTAAAGACGAATGCCTGGCCAATATGCTGACGATATGGTTGCACTGTCGGCCGGAGGACGGTATTCACGTATCGTATAGACGTTACGGCGCCTTCCATGACCACCAGCGACGTACGTCGACCCCACATAATGGCACCCCAAAACAGCAGGAAACCTCCATCTTGTTGCACCCGCTGGACAGTGTGTCGAAGGCGTTCCAAACACATCTCCGACAATTGTCTGGTTCCGTGCACATCCGGTGAAGATAATGTGATGCCCATCCTGAGCGGTCCATTCGGCATATTGTTGGGCCCATCTTTACTGTGGTGCATGGTGTCGTGGTTGCAAAGGTGGACCTTGCCATGAACGTCGAGAGTGAAGCTGCGCATCATGCTGCCTATTGCGCATGCCCTGGCATCTTGGTAACGCCGAAATTTGAATCCCACAATTATGGTTAAACAGTGAAACACTTAGTTCGGTTGTGGTTTCTGGAGTGTGGCATCCAGTAAGATTCCGCAACGCATCAAAACTTGGATAGTATTCCACAGGAAATCATCACTTGGGCATTGGCTTAAACATCAAACATCGGAACTTGTTTACGCTCACTAATTTTGCAGTACAGTCTTGCTGATACTCCACTCATTTGCGCGCAAGTAAATAAAATGATAGTCACCGGTAAATCATTTACCATGTTACAAATGGTGGCTTGCGCATCACATTCGGCATAGCTAGTGCATCTGTTATGCTCTTGGCATAACTCCTCTGCCATGCCCAGCCCATTGTTAACTCTTAAAAGATGAAAACGTGTTCCGTATAGTTCGCCTAGAGCAGTCAAGCAGGGCTACCTGCGGGTTTTGTTTAGTTTGTTGGTTTGGTGTGAACACCATCAGAGTGAGCCTCTGTCATGTTCACTCCACATTCATGGTTACATGACCGGTTTCGCTCCTGCCTGAATGACAGCAATCTAAAATTGTGACTTTGTTCGAGCTTATCTCCATGATCGTGGTCATCATGACTGCCATCCCTCTTTCGATGCTGAGGACTGTGGCTGTGTGATCTAGATCACTTATTTGATCTATATTGCTCATTCCTGTAGCACAAGAGCGCCCATACTATGGTTTATAGCGGATGAAACTGGGGGGAGGGAGAGGGGGCCTGAAGTATTTTGAATACCGATATTATGAAGGCGAATGACGATTTGTAAGTAGCCACAAAAAGTATTTTAGTTCCGACCTCGTTAACACCTGCGTAATACCGACCTTCAAATAATTTTCTTTAAAGAAAGATACCTGACTATATAACGCTTTTTTTTTTACTTTTCCTGAGAACCAGGTGGAGCCGCCCCCACCCCCTCTTGCCACCGGGTATAGGCATCCTTGCTGTGACAGCAGTTCTCCGTGCGGGTGGAATGTTGATTGGCAACATCATGCAATCAGAAGAATCTTTTGAATGCTGTGGCTGCATGCTCCGTGCTGTTCTTGCATTTTCGCGTATTAAATCGATATTGTAGACTACAGATACGAATGCTTGCAGATCTTCATCTGGTGGATTCAGTAGTTTCTCACATACGGAACTGACAGCTTAGCTTTCAAAATTCTCAATAGGTCATGAGTTATAATAGTCGAAGCCCAATGCTTACAGTACCGGCCATTAAAATTACTACACCACGAACATGATGTGCTACAGACGCGAAATTCAACCGACAGGAAGAAGATGCTGTGATATGCAAATGATTAGCTTTTCACAGCATTCACACAAGGCTGGCGCCGGTGGCGATACGAACAACGTGCTGACATGGGGAAAGTTCGCAACCGATTTCTCAAACACAAACAGCAGTTGACCGACGTTCTGTGGTGAAACGTTGTTGTGATCCCTCGTGTAAGGAGGAGAAATGCGTACCATCACGTTTCCGACTTTGATAAAGGTCGGATTGTAGCCTATCGCGATTGCGGTTTATCGTTGCTGCTCGCGTTGGTCGAGATCCAATGATTGTTAGCAGAATATGGAATCGGTGGGTTCAGGAGGGTAATACGGAACACCGTGCTGGATCCCAACAGCCTCGTATCATTAGCAGTCGAAATGACAGGCATCTTATCCGCATACCTGTAACGGATCGTGCAGCCACGTCTAGATCCCTGAGTCAACAGATGGGGACGTTTGCAAGACAACAACCATCTTCACGAACAAATCGACGACGTTTGCGGAAACATGGGCTATCAGCTCGGAGACCACGGCTGCGGTTACCCTTGACGCTGCATCACAGACAGGAGCGCCAGCCATGGTGTACTCAACGACGAACCTGGGTGCACAAATAGCAAAACGTCATTTTTTCGGATGAATCCAGGTTCTGTTTACAGCATCATGATGGTCGCATCCGTGTTTGACTACATCGCGGTGAACGCACATTGGAAGCGTGTATTCGTCATCACCATACTGGCGTATCGCCTCTTGTTCGCATTGACGGCACTGGACGTTACTTTTCAGATGTGTTACGACCTGTGGCCCTACCCTTCATTCGATCCCTGCGAAACCCTACATTTCAGCAGGATAATGCACGACCGCATGTTGCACGTCCTGTACGGGCCTTTCTGGATATGGAAAATGTTCGACTGCTGCCCTGGCCAGCACATTCTCCAGATCTCTCACCAATTGAAAACGTCTGGTCAATGGTGGCCGAGCAACTGGCACGTCACTACTGTCGATGAACTATGGTATCGTGTTGAAGCTGCATGGACAGCTGTACACACCATCCAAGCTCTGTTTGACTCAATACCCAGGCGTATCAAGGCCGTTATTACGGCCAAAGGTGGTTCTTCTGGGTGGTGATTCCTCTGGATCTATGCACCCAAATTGCGTGAAAATGTAATCACATGTCAGTTCTAATATAATATATTTGTCCAATGAATACCCGCTTATCATCTGCATTTCTTCTTGGTGTAGCAATTTTAATGGGCAGTAGTGTAGTTTTATTCACATATTTTTCGATGCACCGATGAAGACTTCCTTGACATTCGCTGTAAGGTTCCACGTTAAATGATTCCTTCTGCAAGCTTTCTAGAATGCCTCTTGAGCAGTACATGGCCAAGAAGGGAAGTTCCAGTTCCTCGTATGTTGAGATGTGTCTGCAGCCTCCACGGCCCAGGGAGCAGCGTTATACTGCGTAAATTCGTCTTTTTTATGTCACTCCATGAGTGAGGTGTTATGCCACTAAATGGCTGTATAAATTTTGCACGTTTGGTAGAGTTCTTTCCTGCTGAAAAGACCCTACATTGCCAATGTTCAGCCATTTTGTGTAGGAATTGAATAACAAATGAGAGAAAGGGTACCTAATCCATACCTTTTGAGTGAAATAATAAACGACTTGTCACTCTCCAATATCTGATGAATTTCTTCTCTGTCCTTTTATAAGGTGGTTTACCACAAACTCGCTTCATTTTCTAATCTCTTTGAGAACAAAAACGTTCACATCAGTCATTATCACTGAGAAAGTTTGCACCATAGCTCATGCTCCCTTTCTGTTCGTTTCAGTTGACTGTAAACAATTTTGCCAATGCATTTGTCAGTGCCCTGAAACTGCACGAAATACTGCTTCGATTTATGCTTCTTGTTCTTTTTTCCTATTTGGCGAACTTATCTTCCACTCTTTGATCTAGTTTATCTTGTTTCTCTTGCATGCTATTGGTTATTTCTTCTTTCATCGACTTCTGGTGACGATTAAACTGCTCTGTTGTTAGTTTCTCCTGCTCAGTGGCGAGACTTTCTAATACTTCAGCTTGCACCTTTAAATTCGCATTTTTGATATATTATTGTAGCTTCTCAATGTCATTAATGGACAATTAATTAGCTTTGGGTTATTAATTCTGATTTAGTCTGTTGTTGTGTCTGTAGAACACTACTCATCGTTGTTATGAGCTTTGGTTAGCATCTCGTAAATTTGTTGTAACTTGTTGTTCATGTTCATAATCAGAATCCATTATGAACGATGACTGAAAATTGAAAATTACAAAAAACTTCACAGAATAATAATTAATTTTCTAAATACAGACGCACCCTAATCTACAGTACTTGACGTTTTACGTCAGTAATGTTCTCGCTGTAACCGTCCAACGTGTAAAATTGCCCATTTACAAAATGAAACAAACCAGTGACACTTCTTTCGTTACTGTGAAGTGCAGAAATGTCACCGCTACGTGGACTACCGCTACAATCTAACAACAATGTTGAGATTGTTGTCTTTAATAAATTTTCAGCGCACTAAAAAAATTGATGCTGCGCAGAAAATAGACTAGGGGGATAAGGAAATTTTTTATAAATCCAGCGATGGAAGTTTTCATCTCGCTCGTCTAGAAGTTTTTGCTTCCTTTTGCGCTGCTGTATCTCCGTCCGCTCATTGTGGTTGGAATCTGGATTTTATGGATGAAGAATAAGACAATGCATCGATTAGTGAGCAATAATAGTGTCCTTTTATTTGGTCGCCAATGTATCGCCGACGAAATGAACGTAAAAAAATTTCCAGTAATGCAGTTATTTATAAAAATGGTGTCATGTTATGTTATTGATAAATTACTTGGAAAGAATGGACAATTAAAAAGATTTAAATCTAATAACAAGTACTAACCTTACTGAAGATTGCATACTATGCTGTCTCAAATTATAACAATGAAAGATGACTTCGTGGACTTGCATGCTTTTGGCACTGTAACTTTCTAGATGTCAACATTCTACCTCAGTTGCTAGGCCACAACATATACAAAGCACTGAATGTTAATCATCCAGTCAAATACATAACTCAGTTATTAAATAGCTACAAATCAATTACACAGGAAATTTTTTTATATTATTTCTTAATCGTGATTCTCTGGATGTAGTTCTTTTACATCAGTGCTCAGATTCCTGTACAATCAAATACTAGTACAGACCAACCGCGGAATCCGTGCAGATTGCTCCGATGCCAACAAAAGAAGAAGTTCAAGGAGACAGAGAAATGAACACGAGTAAAAATAAATGACGAACGAAATTCCGGCAGTAATAAAATACAAATTGTCTGGTAGTGTTCTATCTTTGGAAATGAGTCTCTCGACTTGAAAAAAAGTTTAAAATATTTTAGAGTTGATTTACATCTATTTTGGTCAAAAAAATACTTAATTGCTTGAAAGTAATCAGGGTGATTAAAAACTCGTGATTAGTGATTTGAGTGCAAATGACAGCTAACTGCTAGCTATGTAAATGAAGTATCGAAAGTTCATCTATAAGGCCTAGCTATTTTGCCCATGAAAATTTACTTTGGTGTGATATTTAACTGCCAAAAATACTTCCTTCGAAAAAAGTACTGACTTAAAATTTTTAAAATTGTCTCCATCGAATCAGGTACTACATTTAGATCATTTCTAGAACAGCAGACAATAGGAAAACAAATGACGTGTCAAAAAGTTAATTTTTTTTTCAAGGCCTAGCTATTTCGCGCATTAAAAGTTACAGGCGTGTGACATTTAACTGTCAAAATGGTGTTATTCGAATCAAGTACTAAATTCAGGACATTGCGTAAACAAGATACTCTAGGGAAGAAAAGAAGGTGTCATTAAGATGCTTTCTGAACAAAATTTTAAGATCATGAAAAACTAAAAATATCGGTCAAATGTTTTGTGAAGTGATTTTTCTAAAAGTAAGAAATAAAACACACTGGAGAACACACTTGTTGTGCCTTTTAATCACGCTCGGAATCATGTACAGCAAATGAGATGCCTATTTATAATTCTCTAATCTGTTTTGCTTCTTACTTTTAGACGCATCATTTTACAAAATATTTGACTGGAATCTCTTTTTTTTCAAAAAACTATTTTATCTATTTCTTCCTCCGATCATCACAGGTTTTCCTGAGGCTCTCGTAGAATTTACGCACTGAGAGGAGAAAATTTCTTGTCAACATTTCTCTTGCCGTCGTATCGAGATATTTTTAGCTATGGAAATGTAGAGCAATTTTTTTTCATTTTGTAGCCCAATAGTATTCCAGAGACCATTTTCAGCCGACGTTTTATATGTTATCGCTGAATTTTGGCTTATACAAATTTTGATACTGTTTGTAGAATTTGTCTGTATCCTCCTAAAAATAATTAGGTAAGAAAGGTATATTGAACTATTCACTTCCTATCTTCCGTTAAAATTGTTTTTTCAGTGGTCATGTACAGTTTAAGTGAAATCAGATTACCTAGAGAAGGTGATTAACACGTTTCCACCGTTATTTTTTAGATATATTTAATCCGTAAAATACTTCTTTTACTCGTCTTGTATAGCAAAGTTCTATTATATTCTCACTAACTAGTCAAAAAGGATTTTATTAATCTGATAAAATACGTTTCTTTCTTCATTAAAATTTAAAACCACACTGCCCGAAGGAATCACAAAACCAAGAAGTAATTGCGGAACACAAACGAAAGTTGGTAGGCGTGTTTCTACATCTGAAAGATTATTTCTTTTCAGATTTCACGCCAGTCGCACAAGAGTGACGTTAATAACGGAGCTGTAAGGTGCAAATCAGGTTTACTTTAAATACGGACTGTAACGGTCGTGAGAGTTAGTAGTGGCCGTAGTGTGATTATTTTAATCAACATTGCCTTTAAGGCGACAAAGACGCCATTATCAACGCCTCACTGAGTTTGAATGCAGTCGTCTAATAGGGCTACGAAAAGCTGAGAGTTCCATCTGCGATCCCGCAGAAAGACTTAGCAAGAATTTAGGTATTGTACATATTGCTGGCAGCGGTGGTCACGAGAAAATGTACAATTGCAACAAGATCGGGTTCCGGACGGACACATGGTGCTATCGTGAGGGAAGACCATGGTGTTCGACATATGGCTCTGGCGCATCGTACTGCGTCTGCAGCAGCAATCTTAACAGCAACGAATTGTTACAAATCGGTTGCTTCAAGGACAGCTCCTAGACAGAAGCTCTGTAGCGTGCTTTCTGCTGACCTCAAACCACCGCCATTTGAGCCTTCAGTGGTGTCAAGCGAGAGCTCACTGGAGGTCAGCGTGGGGATCTGTTGTGTTTTCTGATGAAAGCTGGTTCTGCGTCGGTGCCAGTGATGGCGGAGTTTTGCTTAGGAGGCCGGTTGAGGGCCTACAGCCGATCTACATCTACATCTACATATATGCTCCGCTAGCTACCAAGCTGTGTGTCGCGGAGGGCACTATTCACGCCAAAGTCATATTTCCCTCCTCTTTTCTGCTCGCGGATAGCGCGATCGAAAAACGACTGTCTGAACGCCTCAGTACGAGCTCTTATTTCCCATATCTTTGAATGGTGATCATTCCGCGATTTGAAAGTTGGTGGTAATAATAATCGCTCTACATCCTCGGTGAAGATCGGATTTCGGAAAATGGTCCAAATGGCTCTGAGCACTATGGGTCTTAACATCTGAGGTCATCAGTCCCCTAGAACATAGAACTACTTAAACCTAACTAACCTAAGGACATCACACACATCCATGCCCGAGGCAGCATTCGAACCTGCGACCGTAGCGGTCGCGCCGTTCCAGACTGCAGCGCCTAGAACCGCTCGGCCAAACCGGCCGGCTGGAATTTCGGAATTTAATAAGCAGCCCCTTCCGTTTAGCGCGCCGTCTATCTTCAAATTTTCTATGAGATTTGTAACACTCTCGAGATGGCTAAATGTACCGGTTACGAATCTTGCCGCTCTTCTTTGGACCTTGTCAATCTGCTGAATCAGACCCAACTGGTAAGGGTCCCATACAGACGAACAATACTCCAAGTCTGGACGGGCTAAAGTATTGTAAGCTATTTCCTTTGTTGAAGGACTGCATCGCTTCATGATTCTACCAAAAAACCGCAATCTAGAGTTCGCCTTACCCGTTACTTGTGTAATCTGATCATTCCATTTGAGATCATTTCGAATAGTCACACCCAGATACTTGACGGACGTTACCGCTTCCAGACTGGGAATTTATTTTGTACTCGTCCATCAATGGGAATTTTCGCCTTGTTATACGCAGTAGGTTACACTTACTAATATTGAGAGATAACTGCCAGTCATTACATCACTTATTTATTTTCTGCAAATCCTCACTGATTTGTTCACAACTTTCGTGTGATACTACTTTCCTTACTACATCGGCAAACAGTCTAATGCTGCTCTCAATAACATCAACCAGATCATTTATGTAAATCATAAAAAGCAGAGGACCTATTACGTTGCCTGGGGCACACCTGAAGTTACGCTTGTTTCTGTTGAAGTCATCCCGTTCAGGACGACACACTGCTTCCTGTCTGTTAGAAAACTTTCTATCCAATACGCATACGTCATCGAATAGACCGTGGGCGCGCAGTTTTTGCAGCAAGCGACAGTGCGGAACTGAGTCGAACGCCTTCCGAAAGTCGGGAAATGTGGCATCAGCCTGGGAGCCGGCATCTAGAGCCTGTCGTATATCATGCAATCTGCGTGCTAGACACCCTGGACTTATATCTGGAGATATAGTCCGGTGTGCGATTCAGTATGACAGCAGGAGTACTCTCGTGGTTATTTCACGCACCCTGACTGAAAATTTGTACGTTAGTCTGGTAATTCGATCTACTGTGCTGCCATTAATGGGAGTGTTTTCCAACAGGATAACGCAATCTGCGTGCTAGACACCCTGGACTTATATCTGGAGATATAGTCCGGTGTGCGATTCAGTATGACAGCAGGAGTACTCTCGTGGTTATTTCACGCACCCTGACTGAAAATTTGTACGTTAGTCTGGTAATTCGATCTACTGTGCTGCCATTAATGGGGGTGTTTTCCAACAGGATACCGCTGTAGTAACCTTACAAGCTCTACATGTTGCCTTGGCCTACTCGATCACCAGATCTGTTTCCAGTCGAGCGTTTATGGGACACTATCGAACGACAACTCCATCGTCATTCACAAACAGCCTTATCTGTCCCTGTATTGGCTGACTAAGTGAACAAGGAAACTGACATTCGGCACCTGTACAGTACAGTGCACTTTGCATGTTTTCTTCGCGGAAACGGCATTAGAAGCTGTGTGTCGATCGTGGAAGAGAGTATTACGAAGGAGACCATGCAAGATGACTAAAAGATAAGAGCAGAAAAATTTTGTGAACATGTTCTGGAATTTTTTTAGCAGACGTCGTACCCGAACGTGGTATGTACTGAGCCACCAGTCTGTAATGCGTATTTCATGGCCACCACAAATCTCACTCACTGAAGCTGCTACTTGCAAAATTGAAATGGCTCTGAGCACTATGGGACTTAACTTCTGAGGTCATCAGTCCCATAGAACTTAGAACTACTTAAACCTAGCTAACCTAAGGACATCACACACATCCATGCCCGAGCAGGATTCGAACCTGCGACCGTAGCGGTCGCGCGGTTCCAGATTGTAGCGTCTAGAACCGCTCGGCCACCCGGCCGGCTGCTACTTGCATCGTCTGGGAATTTCCTGCGCTCAGCTCATATATTGAGGTGACAATAGTCATGCGGTACTCCCTCAATTCGTGTCGGACCTCTTTTTCCTCGGCGAGGAGGCATGGACTCAAGAAGTAGTTGGAAGTCCCCTGCAGAAATACTGAGCCATTCTGCTTCTATAGCAGTCCGAAACTACGAAAGTGTTGCCCGTGCAGGATTTTTTCGATAGGAGTCATGTCTGGCGATCTGGATAGCCAAATCATTCACCCGAATTGTCTAGAATGTTCTTGAAATCAGTCGATAAAAATTGAGGACCGGTATCATGGCGCATTGTCATCCATAAAAATGCCATCGTTTTTGCGGCTATGCTGTCCATAAATGGCTGTAAATTTTCTTCAGGCTGCCGAACATAACCATTTCCACTCAATATCGGTTCATATGTACCAGAGCACCCAGTCCATTTCATGTATACACGGCCAGCACCACTATGCAGCCACCATCATCTTGCACAGTGCTTTGGTGACAACTTGCAGCCATGGCTTGGTTTTGTCTGCTCCACACTCGATCCCTATCATCAGCTCTTGCCAACTGAAATCGGGACTAATTTCACCAGGCCACGGTTCTCCATATGTCTAGTGTCTAACCAATATGGTCATGAGCCCAGAAGAGGCACTACAGGCGAAGTCGTACTGTCACCAAAGACACTCGCGTTCATCGTCTGGTGCCATAGCCCATTAACGCTACATTTCGCCACACTGTTGTAACGGATACATTCGTCGTACGTCCCACTGATTTCTTCGACTGTTTCACGCAGTATTGCTTGTCTGTTAGCACTGACAACTCTACGCACAAACTGCTGCTCTTGGTCATTAAGTGAAGGCTGTCGGCCGCTGCGTTGTCCGTGGTGAGAAGTGATGCCTGTAATTTGGTATCCAAGGCACACTCATGACGCTGTGGTTCTAGGAACGTTGAATTCCCTAACGATTTCCGAAATGGGATGTCCCATGCGTCTAGCCCCAATTACCATTCCGCTTTCAGATTCAGTTAAGGGGACGACACGGTGGTTCAGGTCGAAAACATCGATTTTCAGTTTTCATCATATTTCGATAGATTAAGGTTTTATTTAAGTACTCTGAAAAGGATTTTGCTGAAAAAAATTGTTTCGTGGATTTAAAGAGCATTTTCCTACCACATGTGTTTATGTGCACTCCCACTTTTCTGTCACCCACTGTCTACCCACCCACTGTCAACTCTAAGCCATATAGAGATGCCATTATTAGCAAAATATAATGTGTAGGCCACGTTCAAAAATGTTTGGTAACAAGGCTGGGAAAACTAACTGTTGATACGAGAAAAAAATTAGAAGATGGAAAATTGTTGACCGGACAGGGTTGGTTAACTAACACTGAACTTGCAGGTATACTATGGGCAGGCAATTAGGACAAATAAAGAAAATATGGAGGCAATGAAGAGAGATGTTTGGGCCATATTCTACCATAAGTCCTCTACTGATGATAAGCCAGGTCACGGATTGTGTCCATCAGGAAAAAATTCGTGGTGCAAATGCGATAGGGCTCAGGCAACTGGAGAGCCTTAGTCTCACCAGCATTTTCTGAGACTTGGCTCATCCTGACCTTCTAAGGAAATGTCTGCATGGGCAGACACAGAACCCAAATAAATGTTTCAACAGCATAATTTGGAACCGCCTTCCTAAAACTGTATTTGTAGGCATGCATACAATGAAAATAGGACATCATGATGCTGTTATTACAATCAGTTGTGGTAGTATTAGAAAGTGTTGGGTACTGAAACATCTGGGAATTAATCCTGGTGAAAATATGATCACTGGGCTGCAACACTGCTATAAAATGAGGATAGCCGATGCAGACAGATCTGCGTCTAATATGTCAAAGAAAGCAAGACAGACATCCAGGAAGGTGAAAAAGAAGCTGGAAGACCTGCTAGAGGCCAACGAAGGGTCATCATATGCAGCAGGACAGTTTTAATTAACTGTAAGTAACAAATTTCAAAAGCGTTTTCTTTGAAGTCAGTTTCCCGCAAACTAAAATTTTCAGTACATATGCCCCATTACATCAGAAACTATCATAGATAAATGAATGAAATTTTCAGACCCTCTGCATAACATAAAAAGGCACCTCTGGTACTACATTCATTAACATTCCGCCATTGGGAAGTTCAGAAAAATATTTTCTGCAGAAAAAAGTTAATATTTTTTGTTAATAAATTCAAAAAAATATTTCTTAAAAACTATAAAATGGATACAGTAGATTTTAGTACAGTTGTCTCTATTAGCATAATGTAACATACAGTAAAAATATTAAGGTCCTGCATTGTTGTACCCACGGACCCAACCAACCAACCAACCAACTAGAGCACGTGCGACCTGACCGTGACATCGCTGGCCACAGTTCCTTTCGCGGCCGTCGGCGTCTCAGGACGTTACCGCCGACGGAAGAGGTCACGCCATGGCTGAGCTCGGGTCCGCAGTCTATTGTCGATTGGCTATTGCTAGCCTTCCATGGAGTTTATAGCGGAGTAATTGCAGTGTGATATTTGCTATTGTATTCGACTATGCTCAGTACACGGATTACTCTTGGATATTACTTGGGCTGGTATCGCTGGTGCACGTTTCGTCAGAAATAAAGATATCTCTTCATTCTAGCTGGCGCAATTCTTGTCATTAATTATTTTTCGACCAACAGAGATAGCTACATCCTGGTCCCTACCCACGCTTTATACAATTTGTGGTGGCTGCCCGAAAGGTACCGCCGAGGACCTTGGGTTTGGCAGCCGTCACAAAATGCATGAAATAGTTTTTTTCAGAAATGGGTCAAATACTTGCCTAAATTAACAGGGGTTAGATAGGCACGGTGTTGTCATATTTCCGTCGTGCGGCCATAATTATTTCGGAAACCGTCTCACATCAGTCATCCGTATTTCTAGATTTTCGGAAAGCTTTTGACACCGTTCCTCACAAGCGACTTCTAATCAAGCTGCGGACCTATGGGGTATCGTCTCAGTTGTGCGACTGGATTCGTGATTTCCTGTCAGGAAGGTCGCAGTTCGTAGTAATAGACGGCAAATCATCGAGTAAAACTGAAGTGATATCAGGTGTTCCCCAGGGAAGCGTCCTGGGACCTCTGCTGTTCCTGATCTATATAAATGACATGGGTGACAATCTGAGCAGTTCTCTTAGATTGTTCGCAGATGATGCTGTAATTTACTGTCTAGTAAGGTCATCCGAAGACCAGTATCAGTTGCAAAGCGATTTAGAAAAGATTGCTGTATGGTGTGTCAGATGGCAGTTGACGATAAATAACGAAAAGTGTGCGATCATCCACATGAGTTCCAAAAGAAATCCGTTGGAATTCGATTACTCGATAAATAGTACAATTCTCAATTCTGTCAATTCAACTAAGTACCTGGGTGTTTATATTACGAACAACTTCAGTTGGAAGGACCACATAGATAATATTGTGGGGAAGGCGAGTCAAAGGTTGCGTTTCATTGGCAGGACACTTGGAAGATGCAACAAGTCCACTAAAGAGACAGCTTACACTACACACGTTCGTCCTCTGTTAGAATATTGCTGCGCGGTGTGGGATCCTTACCAGGTGGGAGTGACGGAGGACAACGAAAGGGTGCAAAAAAGGGCAGCTCGTTTTGTATTATCACGTAATAGGGGAGAGAGTGTGGCAGATATGATACACGAGTTGGGATGGAAGTCATTACAGCAAAGACGTCTTTCGTCGCGGCGAGACCTTTTTACGAAATTTCAGTCACCAACTTTCTCTTCCGAATGCGAGAATATTTTGTTGAGCCCAACCTACATAGGTAGGAATGATCATCAAAATAAAATAAGAGAAATCAGAGCTCGAACAGAAAGGTTTAGGTGTTCGTTTTTCCCGCGCGCTGTTCGGGAGTGGAATAGTAGAGAGATAGTATGATTGTGGTTCGATGAACCCTCTGCCAAGCACTTAAATGTGAATTGCAGAGTAGTCATGTAGATGTAGATGTAGATGAGTACAAGTGATAGCTCTGCCTATGAACTGCTCTTTTATACCTTGTGTATGCGATACTGCCGACATCTGTATACGTGCGTAACGCTATCCAATAACATTTGTCGTGTCGGTGCAGTATAGCGCAAGCGCCTCCACAACCTCTCGCTGCCGTTGGTCTTCCAAGATTTTGCATTGAACTGACAGCTACGATATTACACTTTTTTTCAGTTATTATGCACGTTTCCAACGCACGTGGCTGTTTTGGTCCCTTTCTCTGGGCGATTCATATAAGCCATTGCTTCACATGGAGCATCTCCCTTTTTCGCACAACAATAAACTGTTTTTGCCTGTTTCGATAAGAATCATTGCATATACGTTCACGGACGACTTCTTAACGCTATTTTATTGTCTTTTACCTGGATACAAAACACAGTTCTGAAATGCTCTTCTCGAGATCACATGCGACCTGCTGTGGTAAATTCTGAACACTGTCTCACTTCTATCACAACTGAGTTACCGAAATGTGTGGGTGATTATCCACACCAAGCCACCCGACCTGAAGGCTGCTAATCTCGTATGTTTCAAAAGTAACGCAATGACTGAAAAACCTGAAACGCAAATAAACCATTGATACGAATATTACTTAATCACAAGATTCTCCTAAAGGACAGTTATGTCGCATTTCACAAAAACGTTAATTTGTCATTGTGTCATATACAACTTCTCACTAGATATGTTGAACGCTATACAGTAATTCAGAGTGTACTGTATATTATCTTTATTCTTTAAAGTGAGAACGAGTGAGCGCGCTGATGCTTGAACGCGAGTTCGACAAAAGTTTGTTTAATTGAGGAGAGAACAGTAATATAGAGAAGTACAAAACTGAAAATAGGACAAGGACTGCATGAATATTATTTTGGCCCCAAGATAAATACTGGAAGAGTAGTTATAATGCAATTCGGTAATAAACTGAAAAATAAAGGCAAATCAACACCACTTCATGACATTTGTGAAGTTACAGAAAGGAATAAGATGCTGAATTACTGAGAAGTATGTAAAGTAAATTCAAACATGGTGTAATAGCTGACAGGTTTTTATAAAATCCTAGTCAGCGTAATAAAAGTGAGCAACGAAGGTAGAGTCGCTTGTGTGGGAACACGCGTAAAGAAGACTTTCTGCTCCAACAGGTACTTACGAAGAATGAAAAGACTACATAATCATACTGCATAAAACAAAGGAAAACTCAAAATAAATATTACATTTAGTGGCAAGGTTTCGTAGCTTGGAATCTGGGCTAAGAAGAAGTAATGCTGAGGCGAAAGTGATGAAAAGTTGAAGATTAGAAGAAAGGACGATAGCTAATTGTTTATAACCAAAATTCGGTAAGACACAATAGAATACATAAAACAATTTTCTACCTGGAAAGTATTATTACACGAAATAGTCGAAGCAACGGAGATGTCAGAAATAGATTTCTTGACGTTAAAACAGTTTTCTGCAAGAAAAGATATTAGTTAAGTACTGAGAGGGAACTGACAGAGATATTTCTAGAACTGCTTATCTGGAACACGGTATTGTATTGAAGTGAGAGTGTGAAAATAGAATAGATGAAACCTGAAAGAACAGTAAGGATGTTCAAAATCAAGTGAATTACTAAAATAAGAAATTTAGAGGCTCTGAAAAGAATAAGTGAGAAAAGACTTCTATGGAAAATCCTTCCTAGATTAAGCCAAAGATTATTCGCACATGTGTAATCTATTAATAATAGTTAACTTGATGATAGCAAGAGTAGTAGAGAGACAAAATGGAAGGGGCAAACAGAACTTAGAGAGTGTAGAACGAAGTACGGATGACGGTCTGTGAAGCAACTACGTAGAGATGGAAAGATCAGGGGAAGACATGGTGAATGGTATCAAATCCCATGAAAGACTGATGGATATCTACAATAATTGGTTTAATTAATCATATGATAATCAACCGTTTATCTGATTTATGACACGTATGCACCGAGGATACATAGCCTTTTCTCGTTTCTTCCTTCATTACGTGGTAGGAATTTTCTGTTCCCAAAATTATCTTGGAGGACCTCACGAGAATTTTTTAATCACAGTCAGATACAAGAGAATCTGATTTTTCGTGACTTAGAGGAAGAGTAATTAATTTCTGTTTTTCGTCAGACCTTTACACATTTCTATACGGCTGTCACCAGCACACTAATAGTTACAAATATTGAACTGACCCTTTTCTTCAAGTTCAATGCTGTTTTAACATACTTCCGAACAGAAGTGAACAGTAGTTTACTATTTAGCTGTTTTTAGTAGTGTTATATTTTTTTGTTGCAAGAATTTGCTTATTTTCCGATCTTTTGTCTTGAGTGAGTTTACTTTATACTGTAGTTTACCGCTGCAGAAGCGACTAGTGTCGATTTATTTACTTGATTCCTCTAGCTTTGCAAACAGTAAATATTCAGTAGATATCCAGCCTCATTTCCTCAGAGTTCAACCTCGCGCTTTGTAAGCGTATATTCAATTAGTCAGAAGCACAGTAGTTACTTAGCTGTTTGCTTTGAGACTAGTGACCCTTCTAATCGCTCAGTTCGGTCCAGCTAACGCCTACGACATGTCTCCAAGGCATCAAGTGCCGGCCGTTGCGGCTGAGCGGTTCTAGGTGCTTCAGTCTGGAACCGCGTGACCGCAACGGTCGCAGGTTCGAATCCCGCCTCGGGCATGAATGTGTGTGATGTCCTTCGTTAGGTTTAAGTAGTTCTACGTTCAAGCGGACTGATTACCTCAGAAGTTGACTCCCATAGTGCTCAGAGCCATGTGAACCATTTGACCCAAGGCATTAAGTTTAATTGCTTGCTTATTTTGATACTTGGAAAATTTAGTATCGTGCTTTTTGTTAGCTGTAAGTGTAAATTCAGTCAGTCTGTAGCTCTGTTTTCATTTCTTCTGAACAGTCAGCTACATAGTTCGTAGAGGTATCACCATTCCTTGGTTACACGTCAAGAGGGTAACAACGAGCTTATCTATGTTTCTACCAGTTTTTATTGTTTGGTCTTCAGTTAGTCTTGTTAGTATGCGTAGGACGTGTGCCTGTTGTGTGCGGACACAGGAGGAACTTGCTACAGTTCGCAAACGGTTGAATTTGGTTTTGGTTGCTATCAGTCGCCTTCAGGCTACCGCCTCGGGGTGTAGCGGTGGCGGAGATTCTGGAGCGTCGCATGGGACACCTCAGGTGTCGTTTGTTTCTTTTCTTGACGAGCACCTTGTAGTGTACCCGACGCGGTGGTCCTGCAGGCTGAGTGGTGGGTGGTAACGTGTTCATGTGGCTCGGTAGTTCCTCGGCGATAGAAATCCATTCCTTGGTTGGCAAAATGGTTTAAATGGCTCTGCGCACTATGGCACTTAACTGCTGAGGTCAGCAGTCCCGTAGAACTTAGAACTACTTAAACCTAACTAACCTAAGGACATGTTCAAATAACTTACGGGCTTGCTGCCTGGTGACGTCGTCGAATACCGCCGATATTTCGACAGGAGCACACCCTGCCATTCTCAAGTCACAAATGCAAGGAAGAAGAAACGTGCAAGCAATTTTAATACCTCGGTTCACAGGAACGAGCATTAGAGTCAGCCACCTTGAAACCTGCATGTTTTCTCAGATATGTAGACGATACTTTTGTTGTCTGACCTCATGGTAGTGAGACTTTAAACCGGTTTTTGGAACATCTGAATTCAATCCACTCGAATATTCAGTTCACTATGGAGGTGGAAAAGAATGGATGCCTTCCCTTCCTTGATGTGTTGGTCAAAAGGAAGACTGATGGAACGTTGGGACATTCTGTTTATAGGACTTGTATCTGCGAGCTGATAGTTGTCACCATCCAGCTCAGCGTGAAGGAGTACTTCGCACCTTGGTTCACAAGGCCCACGTTATCTCAGACCCTGAAAGTTTGGCAGCTGAGCTATCACATCTCGAAGTCACCTTTCGTCATAATGGTTATAGTGAGAGGCAAATCAAACGTGAGTTGCGCTATCAGCCTTCTGTGCAACGGGTGAGTGACGATAGCAACGAAGTGGCTTTTGCCTTACGCAGGAAGCATTTCCAACAGGATTGGCCGTATTTTGCGGAAATATGATGTGAAACGTCTTTTTCGACCACCTTCTAAGATTAAGGCCCTGTTGGCGTCCGTAAAAGATGATCTTGGTTTGCGTAAGGCTGAGGTCTATCGTATTCCTTGCAGTAGTGGCATGTCATATATTGGTCAGACAATCAGGACTGTGGAAGACCGGTGTATTGAACATAAGCGTCACACACGCTTACAATAGCCGAGCAAATCCGCTATTGCAGAACATTGCCTTGACACCGGTCATACTATGGAATACAACAACACGGAGATTCTGGCTTGCACGTCACGCTATTGGGATAGTGTTGTTAAGGAAGCTGCTGAAATCAGGCTATCAAGCAACCTTATTAACAGATATGGTGGATTTTGTTTAAATGCTGCTTGCAATTCGGCTCTGTCCCTCATCAAAAAACAGAGGGACAGAATTAGTGCTACCTCAACCTGTTGATTAATAGTTGTTGTTGTTGTAGTTTCAGTCCAGAGACTGGTTTGATGCAGCTCTCCATGCTACTCTAAACTGTGCAAGCTTCTTCATCTCCCATTACCTACTGCAACCTACATCCTTCTGAATCTGCTAAGTGTATTCATTTCTTGGTCTCCCTCTACTATTTTTACCCTCCACGCTGCCCTCGAATACTAAATTGGTGATCCCTTGATGCCTCAGAACATGTCCTACCAACCAATCTCTTTTTCTGGTCAAGTTGTGCCACAAACTTCTCTTCTCCCCAATCCTATTCAATACTTCCTCTAGTTATGTGATCTACCCATCTAATCTTCAACATTCTTCTGTAGCTCCACATGTCGAAAACTGCTATTCTCTTCTTGTCCAAACTATTTATCGTCCATGTTTCACTTCGATACATGGCTACACTCCATACAAATACTTTCAGAAATGACTTCCTGACACTTAAATCTATACTCGATGTTAACGCTTTCCTTGCCATTGCCAGTCTACATTTTATATCCTCTCTACTTCGACCATCATCAGTTATTTTGCTCCCCAAATAGCAAAACTCCTTTACTATTTTAAGTGTCTCATTTCCTAATCTAATTCCATCAGCATCACCCGACTTAATTCGACTACATTCCATTATCCTCGTTTTGCTTTTGTTGGTGTTCATCTTATATCCTCCTTTCAAGATGCTATCCATTCCATTCAACTGCTCTTCCAAGTCATTTGCTGTCTGTGACAGAATTACAATGTCATCGGCGAACCTCAAAGTTTTTATTTCTTCTCCATGGATTTTAATACCTACTCCGAATTTTTATTTTCTTTCCTTTACTGCTTGCTCAATATACAGATTGAATAACATCGGGGAGAGGCTACAACCCTGTCTTACTCCTTTCCCAACAACTGCTTCCCTTTCATGTCCCTCGACTCTTATAACTGCCATCTGGTTTCTGTACAAATTGTAAATAGCCTTTCGCTCCTGTATTTTACCCCTGCCACCTTTAGCATTTGAAAGAGAGTATTCCAATCAACATTGTCAAAAGCTTTCTCTAAGTCTACAAATGCTAGAAACGTAGGTTTGCCTTTCCTTAATCTTTCTTCTAGGATAAGTCGTAAGGTCAGTATTGCCTCACGTGTTCCAGTATTTCTACAGAATCCAAACTGATCTTCCCCGAGGTCGGCTTCTACTAGTTTTTCCATTCGTCTGTAAAGAATGCGCGTTAGTATTTTGCATCTGTGGCATATTAAACTGATTGTTCGGTAATTTTCACATCTGTCAACACCTCCTTTCTTTGGGATTGGAATTATTATATTCTTCTTTAAGTCTCAGGGTATTTCGCCTGTTTCATACATCTTGCTCACCAGATGGTAGAATTTTGTTAGGACTGGCTCTCCCAAGGCCGTCAGTAGTTCCAATGGAATGTTGTCTACTCCGGGGGCCTTGTTTCGCCTCAGATCTTTCAGTGCTCTGTCAAACTCTTCACGCAGTATCGTATCTACCATTTCATCTTCATCTACATCCTCTTCCATTTCTATAGTATTGTCCTCAAGTGTATCGCCCATGTATAGACCCTCTATATATTCCTTCCACCTTTCTGCTTTCCCTTCTTTGCTTAGAACTGGGCTGCCATCTGAGCTCTTGATATTCATACAAGTGGTTCTCTTATCTCCAAAGGTCTCTTCAATTTTCCGGTAGGCAGTATCTATCTTACCCCTAGTAAGATAAGCCTCTACATCCTTACATTTGTCCTCTAGCCATCCCTGCTTAGCCATTTTGCACTTCCTGTCGATCTGATTTTTGAGACGTTTGTATTCCTTTTTGCCTGCTTCATTTCTTGCATTTTTATATTTTCTCCTTTCATCAATTAAATTCAATGTTTCTTCTGTTTCCCAAGGATTTGTACTAGCCCTCGTCTTTTTACCTACTTGATCCTCTGCTGCCTTCACTACTTCATCCCTCAAAGCTACCCATTCTTCTTCTACTATATTTCTTTCCCCCATTCCTGTCAATTGTTCCCTTATGCTCTCCCTGAAACTCTGTACAACCTCTGGTTCTTTCAGTTTATCCAGGTCCCATCTCCTGATTAATAGTAACTATCGATATTTCTGATGTTGGTTATCTTTCTTTGTGTGGACACTTGTTCTGTGTGTGGTGTCTTCCTCGTTTCTCCTCTGTGAACCGAGGTCTTAAATTTTCTTGCACATTTCTTCTTCCTTGCATTTGTGCCTTGAGAATGGCAGGGTGTGCTCCTGTCGAGATGTCGGCGGTGTTCGACGACGTCACCTGGCAGCAAACCCGTAAGTTATTTGAACATTCAATTCGCCGGGAAAAGTTAAGGTCTCACAAACCTAAGGACATCACACACATCCATGAACGTGGCAGGATTCGAACCTGCGAACGTAGCGATCGCGCGGTTCCAGACTGTAGCTCCTAGAACCGCTCGGCCACTCAGGCCGGCCATTCCTTGGTCAGGGAGCCAGTCGAGAACAGCTCAGTGAACGTCCTCATCATTGGAAAATTTACGTTTGCTGCGAATCACTTCCTCGACTGCTTGGACACTGTCATCTGGGGTCGATGCCAATCGTCTTCCTTCCCAATCACCATCACTCATGTATGTGCAGACATAGTCAAATTCATGGCACCATCTCACTACGGCTGGACGCGACATTGTACTTAGTCCATATACCGCCAGTGAATCTGTGTGCAGTTTAGACATGTTGTCCACAAGAATCACACTATCCCACGAACTACAACTTTGAGTACGTGCCCAATAGCTGCTCCGTTTCACTCGTACACTGCGACGCACCTGTTAACTGCACTGTAGCAGAACTGTGTATGCAGGACACGCAGCACATGTACGAGATCTGCACAAAAAAATTCCGGAACATTCGTAATTTCGCACCAGTGGTGTGTTGGCGCGAAATACAGCTGGCAACCCTGCACACACCTTTGTTTAATGTGTAGCTGCCGAAAGTTTCATTGTTGTACCGTATGTCTGTTGGTCGTACAGTGCCGTACTGAGTAGAACGTTGTCTCGCACAGTTTGCCAATTTCGCGAAGTAAGAGAACCATTAAATTTTGCGTGAAACTCAATAAAACCTTTACAGACATACACCAAATGACGCAGGAAGCTTACAGTGATGAGTACTTCAGCTGTTCTCGGTATTACGAATGGTTCACGCAGTTTAAAAATGGCCGTACGGAAGCTAAACATGACCTTCGTTAAGATCGCCCTTCGACGTCTACCGACGACGCTCATGCGCGAATGTCAAGAAAATTGTGTGTGCTAATCGAAGACTGGCTGTCCGAGAGACTGGAGAAGAATGCAACATTTCAGTTGGTTCATATCACGGAATCCTGACACAGCAACTTGGAATGCATCGTGTTGCCGCCAAGGTCGTGCCACAGCTCGTGAGTCAAGACCAGAAAGATCTTCGCCTCGTAATCTGTAAAGAGCTTTCCGGTCGCGCAAAGGAGAACGAGATGTTCCTTAAGAGAACCATAACTGGCAATGAGACGTTAGCCCACGATTATGGTGTTGAGAGGAAGATTCAGTCTTCATGATGAGTCAGGAAAGGTTCTCCAACTCGAAAAAAAGCTCGTCAGGTCAGGTCAAATGTCAAATCCATGCTGATATTCTTTGACTTTGAAGGATTAGTTCATCATAAATTCCTGCCACAGTGACAAACTGTTAATCGGTGGTACTAGTGGGAGGAGTTGCGACGCCTGCTAGAAAATGTGAGAAGGAAACGGGGAAACGGCCTGAAACGTGGCGAGATAATTCATGGCTCTTGTGTCACGATAAGGTATACGCATATCGATCCCTTCTGACTGTTGGACAAAAAACGAAATCACTGAGCTGACTCACCCTCCGCTCTCACCAGACCTGTCCACTGAGGACACTTTTTAGTTCCAAAGTTGAACCCCCGTTGAAAGGACGAAATTTGCAACGATACACGAGATAAAAGAAAATTCTCAAACGAAGCTTCGTGCAATCTAGCAAAAAGCGTACCAAAACTGCTTCCGGAAGTGGAAACAATGTTGGGAGTGGTGTGTCAATTGTGGAGAAGGAGACCACACACAATAAGTAAAAGAAAAGCGTAGAAAAATTTTATGGACAAAGTTGCGGAATGTTTTCAACAGACCTCGTACTCTCTTCTGACAATGCGGCACTCGTGCTGCGCAGTAGTCATAGCGTGGGACATGAGTAAAGTACTTTCTGAAGTCCGCTAAAATATCAGAAATTCATCTCCCATTAGAATGTTGTAGACCGATATCAGTGATAAGATTCAATGATGACGCTGCTATCCTCAGTGAAAGTGAAGCAGAATTACAGGATCTGTTGAACTGAATGAACAGTCTAATGAGCAGAGAATATGGACTGAGAGTAAGCCAGAAAAAAAAAAAAAACAGAAGTAATGAGAAGTAGCAGAAATGAGAATATCGCGAAACGTAACTTCGAAACTGGTGATCACGAAGTAGGTGATGTTCAGGAATTCTGCTGCCTTGCAAGCAAATAAACCATGATGGATAAGGCAAGGAGGACATAAAAGTAGACCAGCACAGGGAAAAAGGGCATTCCGGTCCGAGAAAAGTGCTGTAGATTCAATCATTGGTCTTAATTTGAAGAAGAAATTTCTGAGGATGTATGTTTGGAAAACACCACTGTATGGTAGCGAATAATGGCCTGTGGAAAAACAGGAAGAGAAGAGAGTCGAAGCATTTGAGATATGGTGCTATAGAAAAATGTTGAAAATTAGATGGACTGATAACGAATGAAAAGGTTCTCTGCAGAGTCGGCGAAGAAAGGAAAATATGAAAAACTCTGACAAGATGAAGTAACAGGATACAGAACACGTGTTGGGATATAAGGGAATAACTTCGATGGTACTAAAGGGAGCTGTAGAGGGTGAAAACCGTAGAGGAAGACAAAAAATAGAATACATCCAACAAATAAATGAGGACGTAGTGTTCAAGTGCTACTCCGAGATGAAGAGAGTAACGTAGGAGAGCGTGAAGGGTCGCCTCAAACCAACCAGAAGACTAAAATATAAATAATTAAAAAAATTACATTTCCTTCGTCGAATTGTTTGAGCATTACTTTGCACCACTTAACACGAATCTACGAATGTGTTTTTGAGATTTGGTAAAATTATGCAGAATTACTGGAAAGATATCTATCTCATGGCTAAAACAAATGTATGCATCCAGAACTGAATATCATCGGTGTGCCTGTGGATTACCCTGTCTCGCGGTAAAACACAACCAACATTGCACTGGTGTTTTTCGTAACAACAACCAGTTTTGGTAGACATTTACGAAATTTCGTTGCTGGCAGAAGCACGACTATAAGAAATGTATGAAAACCAAATGTAAACATCTTCATTAGAATATTCCAGAAACCCACCCCCCACTCTCTGTAGTCTATAGTATGCCCTCTGTACACATCATACGAATGGAGTATAGCATGCACCATCCGTCTTATTTGGTGTTAAACGCATTTTTAAATATGAATTTTTATTACGGTAAAAATGATCTTGTCTATCGGACTCGTATACACGGTGCAGTTCAAAAATGGTTCAAAAGGCTCTGAGCACTATGGGACTTAACTTCTGATGTCATCAGTCCCCTAGAACTTAGAACTACTTAAACCCAACTGACCTAAGGGACATCACACACATCCATGGCCGAGGCAGGTTTCAAACCTGCGACTGTAGCGGTAGCGCAGTTCCAGACTGAAGCGCCTAGAACCGCTCGGCCACCCTGGCCGGCTATGGTGCGGGTTCAAACTAGTGTCGCTGAACAAACAGAGAATTAAATTTTATTGTGTAAAAACACACCAGATGGGATTACGATGCACGACATACTACAGTAGCACTGATGGCTCTTTAAGTAACGTTGCACATTACCTGATGTGCTGCTTTTTTTCATAACACTATAGGCTAAGGTTTTACTGTAATGTATTTAAGGGCAATAAATGGTTTAAATGATTGTTTTTATTGTATTGTAATCAATAAGAGATGTATAGTGCACGCAAAATGCCATGGCCACTAGGTAAGTAGCAGGCTGGGGAAGTGTGGGGAGAGCGGCAGTGATGGTGGGGCAAGGTGGGGAGGGGTGGTCGCTCAGAACGCTGTAGTGGAAATGCCGAGCGCTGGAGGGGAAGTGCCGTTCTAAACTGAAGCCTGCACATACATTTTTGGTAAATAATAAGTGGAGCCCCGCTAGTCCCACACATGCATGGTGACCATTCAAAAAGATCTGACATCTCTTATTTGGTTAGTATTTAAAATAAATTCCACCAAAAATGCAGCAATATATTTTCGCCTGCTTCGTTAACCATTTGTAGCTTTCAAAGAAGAGTCACGAAAAGCGAATTTTGAATAAAACATACGCATTTAGCTTGTTGCCATATTAAAATTTGCTTCTTCTGCCGAAAATCAGTGGAGTTTAGACAGTCTCACCTTGTTAACATGTTGTGCAGATGCAGTTGCAGGACAGTTCTGAAACAGTGGTTTATTAAGTTTATTAAGTGAGGAACCGTTATTTTGATTCGTAAATAATAGATTTCAGCTATCAGTCACCCTTTGGAAATTTTATTGGAAGATCTAGATTTCAGCTAGCAATTAGCCATTCTCAGTGCACTATCCTTTTTTGGTCAATGCATGTAATGCCTGTTGGTTTGGCTTTGTACACAGTTCTACATCTGCCAATAAAAATTCCAAAGGACGACTGATAGCTGAAATCTATTATTTACAAATAAATATGTAATGACTTCACTTATATTGCTCCAAAACCCATAGTATTTCTCGTGTCACCAGCTATCGGTGGCCCTTAAAAATTAGATTATTTCGTAGGAAACGTCTGTAGTTAGTGAAACAACATGATAGATAATGAAGTTTTGTACAGTAACCATATTGTAAAATACTCTCCTCTTTGTGTGCTATCATTTTCCAAAATCTCATTTCTATATTTCAAACCGTTCATGAAATATGAGGAATGTTGTGGATATTTCACTCTGGCTTTATCGCTGGCGGGGTGCGATCGCACGTGAGTGCGCTATGTCAGATCAATTTTCTCGAGATTGGTGACAGGTAGAGACCTCCAACTAGGTCTAAAGAAAAATTCAATATATTAGCTAAATTTCATATGCAGCAACATAGTGTGCAATATGCACCAGACGCACAATGATACCGACCCCTATATTTTCATTGCAAACTTTTCCGAATGACAATAGATATGACCGTAAGCGAAATGCTGGTTACAACGTAATGAACCTGACATATACAGCTACAAGAAAAGCGAAAATGAAATGCCGACCGGGATAGTCGAGCGGTTCTAGACGCTACAATCTGGAAACGCGCGACCGCTACGGTGGCAGGTTCGAATCCTGCCTCGGGCATGGATGTATGTGATGTCCTTACGTTAGTTAGTTCTAAGTTGTAGGGGACTGATGACCTCAGAAGTTAAGTCCCATTGTGCTCAGAGCCATTTGAACCATTTTTGAAAATGAAATTTTTTACCGAATAGTACTGTAAAATCATTTTTAAAATTTGCAGGGCGTTCTCGTCAATTCTATCATCGCCAACGGGCTGAAAGGTAGCAAACGCTTCTCGGCTTCCCCTTCCGAACAAACAAACAAACTCTCCCAGCTCTTTGGACGAAAACTTGTCACCATATCCTGCGCGGCCTATACCCGCTAGCTCCATCTACTTCAGTACAAGATCATCGACGGAAAAAGTGGTTTAGTATAATACTGCATTACATTTTATTAACTAATACATACGAATCAGCAAGTACTACAATAGCATTATAATATGGCGTCTGTGTATGGCTGTTCACGTAGAAAACTCCGTCCAAACAGGCCCAACGGCACTGACCGGCCGCCGTGTCATCATCAACCTACAGGCGTCACTGGATGCAGATATGGAGAGGTATGTGGTCAACTCATCGCTCTCCCGACCGCATGTCAGTTCACGAGACCGGAGCCGCTACTTCTCAGTCAAGTAGCTCCTCAGTTTGCCTCCCAAGGGGCTGAGTGCATCCCGCTTGCCAACAGCTCTCGGCAGACCGGTCACCCATCCAAGCGCTAGCCCAGCCCGATAGCGCTTAACTTCGGTATTCTGACGGGAACAGGTTTTACCACTGCGGCAACGTCGTTGGCGACTGTTCAAGTAGAGATATACACTATTGGGTCATATTAACGTGACCACATGTCAATTGCTTGATCAACCACCCTTGAAGCGCAGGAAGAGCGAGACGTTCTGGAAGGGAATCAGTCAGGTTCTGGTTGTGGAGCCACGTTTGAAACTTCCCCTTTGTATGTAAGGAATGGCAGTACTGGAAAAACTCTTACGTTATTTGATTTTTAAGCAGCTGAGAAAAACTGAACATACTCAGTTCTCTCTTTACTTATTGTGATCATCACTAAACTGACACACAACATTTTTAGCGCAACGCAATCTGACTTTCAATAATTCCTACAAAAGAATGGTCCTGACTAACAATAACCTATACCTTTCATGAATCACTTACCTTACAAAAATCTTCGTTACTCGAACTACTGCAATACAGGTGCCAATATTGCCAGCTAAATAAAAGATTCTAACTACTGATAGGCATAATTAGCAACTGTAAGATTTTGATAGAGAACAAACAATGTATTTACCTTAATAGTGTTCAAAAGTCATTATATATATATATATATATATATATATATATATATATATATATATATATATATATATATATATCAGTTCATGATATCCAGTCTTACAAATTTCCTTTTTCTGACGGACACACGTCCAGATCGCCGCTCTCAAAACTGTGCCATCTCTCTCCCCACATCCACCACTGCTGGCGGCTCACCTCCAACTGCGCAACGTTACGCGCTGTTCACATCCAACTACCTAGCACTACACTAGCGAATAATCCAACAATAAGTCCAACCAGCCACAGACTGCACACAGCGCACTCAGCGATTTTCATACTGAGTGCTACGTGGCGTTACCAACATAAAAACCTAAACAGCCTACTTACACGCTGGCTTCAATGCTGCGACCACCTGTGCTACGTTTCCCGATTGAGGATCCGTGGTGCGAATAGCGCGATCGAGATACCCCCACAGATTCTCTGGATTTTAATTTTGGGGGTAAACTCGTCCTGGCGATCTTCGAACCACGCACGCCTATTTGTGGAACAGGCGTGCAGATTCCAACCTTCGTTGCCGATGAACAGCAAGCAGAGGCCAATACGCAACAGCGATCGCTGAACAGTCGCTGAGGAGAAGCTGAGAGGTTCCATGCCCTCTTTTGCATGTCTCCTCTCATTTTCAACAATTTTATTAATGTTCTACGTCATTACTCGCTGGTAACAGACCGAATAAGCTTATTGTAATGAGAGTATATTCAGTGGTATATGTGAATACTGCTTGAGTGCTTGTATCACGAATAAAGTTAGTAATAAAAAAGTAATGAATTAAAACGTCATGCTTGATGTGGGAGTTATACTGCATGAAGAGTGAAAGTGTTTGTGGGGGTTGCCAGCGAGAAAAGGTCAAGTTTGTTGCAAGCTCGAAGTGCTCTCATTATCAAATACTGGATAGAAAAGCATGGGTATTTGCGCATCGAGGACTACACTGCTTTCTCACCTCCACCCCTTCGATGGATACGCTATATGACCAAAAGTATCCCGACACCTGGCTGAAAATGACTTACAAGTTCGTGGCCCCCTCCATCGGAAATACTGGAATTCAATATAGTGTTGGCCCACCTTGATGACAGCTTCCACTCTCGCATGCATACATTCAGTCAGATGCTGGAAGGTTTCTTGGTAAATTCCAGCCCATTCTTCACGGAGTGCTGCACTGAGGAGAGGTATGGATGTCGGTCAGCGAGGTCTGGCACGAAATCGGCGTACCAAAATATCCCAATGATGTTCTATACGAATAAGGTCAGAACTCTGTGCAATCCAGTCCATTACAAGGATGTTATTGTCGTGTAACCATTCCGCCACATGCCGTGCGTTATGAACAGGTGCTCGATCGTGCTAAAAGATACAATCCCCTTCCCGAGGTGCTCTTCAACAGTGAGAATCTACATGGTGCTTAAAACATCAATGTAGGCCTGTGCTGTGATAGTGCTGCGTGAAACAAGGGGTGCTAGCCCCCGCCATAACGCCACCGCCTCCGAATTTTACTGCTGGCACTACACACGATGGCAGATGACGTTCACCGGGCATTCGCCATACCCACACTCTGCCATCGGGTCGCCAGATTGTGTACCGTGATTCGTCACTCTACACAACGTTTTTCCACTGTTCAATCGTCCAATAATTACACTCCTTACAACAAGCGAGGCGTCGTTTGGCGTTTACCGGCGTGATGTGTGGCTTATGAGGAGCGGCACGATCATAAAATCCAAGTTTTCTCACCTCCCGCCTAACTGTCATAGTACTTGAAGTGGATCCTGATGCAGTTTGGAATTCCTGTGTGACGGTCTGGATAGACGTGTGCCTATTACACATTACGACCCTCTTCAACTGTCGGCTGTCTCTGTCAGTCAACAGACGAGGTCGGCTTGTACACTTTTGTGCTGTACGTGTCCCTTCACGTTTCCACTTCACTATCACATCGGAAACAGTGGACCTAGGGATGTTTATGGGTGTGGAAATCTCGCGTACAGATGTATGATACAAGTGACAACCAATCACTGAACTACATCCATAGTCGGTAAGTTCCACAGAGCGCCCCATTCTGCGCTCTCACGTAGACTAATGACTACTGAGGCAGCTGTTATGGCGTACCTGGCAGTAGGTGGCAGCACAATGCACCTAATATGAATAACGTATGTTTTTGTCACTTTTCATCACATAGTGTAAGTGGTTCTTGCCCCACAGCGATGACTTCCTGACAGTACTAAGGTAGGTTGAAATCCGCCCAGGCCGGCCGCGGTGGTCTCGCGGTTCTAGGCGCGCAGTCCGGAACCGTGCGACTGCTACGGTCGCAGGTTCGAATCCTGCCTCGGGCATGGATGTGTGTCATGTCCTTAGGTTAGTTAGGTTTAAGTAGTTCTAAGTTCTAGCGGACTAATGACCACAGCAGTTGAGTCCCATAGTGCTCAGAACCATTTGAGCCAAATCCGCCCAGGGATTTAGAAGGAGATGTAGAACACACATGTGCGTATACGCGCAAACGACATCCATTTTTATAATACGTTTTGATACTGAAATCAGACTGTCGTTGCCTCAGGAAGCGGTTTGATGGGTCCGGGTGATACTGTGACAGTTTTAGCCGTTCAATTTCGGTTGGTCAACTACTATTCGCTATCGACTATCGTGGAAGTGCGCTTCTGATTTTCCAGCTACGATGCTGGAGCGATGCGAGTTGGCTACTATGAGGAACTGCAGTCTTAGGCTAACATCGTAGTAGAGGCTGAATCACACTTTACATGCGACTTCTCTATCATTTGAGCCAAGCTACAGTGTACACTGAAGCCAATATAAGACACTGAAAGAAGGCGTATGGAAAGCGGCTTTTTTTTTCTTTGAGAGTCTGGCGTGTTTGCAGTCAAACACGCGTAAAGAGGCCAGTTTATTTCTGCGAGCAGTCAGCCAGTCTGTTCTCGGAGAGAAGCGAAAACATGCCGCCCGTCAAAGACGAAGAGGGACGTGCCAACCTCTTTGCCAGGTCTCTGGATACAGCGGTCGTTGTTCCAGCACGGGCGTTTCGGGAATTCGGAGGCGTTTGTTTAGCACAGCAGAAGTTCACACGCGCTCTGCCTCCCACCATTTAATCCCAGCAGCAGGAGATGTTCTCACGTAACAGATAGCTGCGCGGCACTTGAAAGTGTGTTCGTCTGCAGCCAAAGATAACAGAGAAACACTGTGAGCACAATTACCCATGAGAACAAAGGTTAAAAGCTGAAACTTGATACAGACATATGGAGATGAACTGTAAAAATATGGGTCCTGCCTTGTTCTTAACGTACTCCAATGTTTGTGTGGTGTCACCGCCAGACACCACACTTGCTAGGTGGTAGCCTTTAAATCGGCCGCGGTCCGGTAGTATACGTCGGACCCGCGTGTCGCCACTATCAGTGATTGCAGACCGAGCGCCGCCACACGGTAGGTCTAGAGAGACTTCCTAGCACTCGCCCCAGTTGTACAGCCGACTTTGCTAGCGATGGTTCACTGCCTACTTACTTTCTCTTTTGCCGAGACGATAGTTTAGCATAGCCTTAGCTACGTCATTTGCAACGACCTAGCAAGGCGCCATTATCAGTTACTATTGATACTGTGAATCATGTACCGTCAAGACCGACGTTCATCATTAATGGATTAAAGTTAAGTATTCCACCAGCTACGTCCGTTTTTCTAAATTCTAATTTCCTTGTGCTGTTCCAGACCTCGCGCCAGCCTACGTGAGCTAAAACGCGTGCCTTTCGGTCTCCTCTAGTAACACGGTGTTGGCTCTCCTGCCAACCACAACAGTTTGCAAAGCAACCGTTTACAAGAATCTATGAAGGTAGCCCAAAGAAGAAGTAATTTTACAGCAGGCGTCTGTTATCCAGTATTGCAAGGGGCCGACTACATATATGGGCCCTGAGGCATACGTCACAGCATATGACTCTATAGGCTCTACACGCTGCAGTGACCGTCCAGCGAAGACCGAGTTACTATTTGAGACCAGTTTAATACCTTGTAGCTTCGCTCTCGATAACATATGACAAAGTTAACGACTTTAGTAGGTACCTTCTCATTGGCGTGTTGGTTTCCCACCTAGCCCCTGACGTAGCTGAGTGTTCGGGATGTATCCCGGATAAGGCAACAAGTGTGACATCAGAAGTTCGTTGTAGGGCCCATGTTTCCCGTCAGTCCCGGTTTTGCGGCGTGCTCTGTGCCGTATGTCATGGCGTAGCCGTTACAGGCACTGGCTGTCGATGTACTGAACCCTGGTTCCATATCAGCCTGTTCTAATTATTGGGTTGGTGCATAAGTTCGTAGTGATAATCCATAAATTTAATAAACACAACGAATACTCATTATAATTTAGTAATAGACAGAGAGTCCAAAAAATGTATCCACTGTTTAAAAATCCATAACTTGCAAACTAATTGAATGAGTTGTCTCATTTTTGGTGAAAGTGTAGTTTAAAGTCCAACTTAAGGAAAACACTGTAGGTGTTCGAAATGGTCACCATTAACATCCACACACAAACGATGGCGTATAACTGCAGTACGAACTACTGACTGCAACGTGTTCAGTTGGACATTAGCCCACGAATGTACGATGGATTCTCGAAGTTCATCCAATGTGCGCGGCTTTTGTCGATAAACGACGGCCTTTAGTGTTCCCCACAGGTAAAAGTCCAGAGGAGTTATGTCTGGGGAATGTGGTGGATACTCCACAGCACCTCTACGGCCTATCCATCTTCCTCGTAGATTTTCGTCGAGATACGCCCTAACACGATTTTGGTAGTGGGCTGGGGCACCATCTTGTTGTAAGTAAACTCTCCCGTCTCCATATAAGTCTCGGATGGCAGGTAAAATGGATATCTGAAGCTTCTGAAGGTACACGTCACCGGTAACTGTGCCGGTGGAAGATGGATAGGCCGTAGAGGTGCTGTGGAGTATCCACCACGTTCCCCAGACCTAACTTCTCTTGACTTTTACCTGTGGGGAACACTAAAGAACGTCGTTTATCGACAAAATATGTAACAAATATAATAATATATTCTCCTGCACTATTTACAGCAGTCTTTTGGTGTACGTTATCGATTCCGCGACTGTAGAAAATACGCGTTTTCGAAACTTGTCATGTTCGGAGCGCATTTTCATCCGGAAAGGAACTTCCTTGAACGCTGTTTGATAGAGAAGAGAGAAGGCGAAAATCTGAGGGTGCAAGAAAAGGTGTTCTTGGACTGCGTCTGCAAGACGTCTCAGTTGTCAACGATAAATTTCAGCAGTGATGGTTACACCTCAGGACAGCAGTTCGTAGTACATCACACTGTTGATGTTCAACCATAAGCATATCATTATCTTTTGTGGATGCGCGAAGATCTTTGTACAGGGAGTTGCTGCTTTGGGCTCAACCATTCCTTCCTTTTCCTTATGTTAACATAAATACACCATTTCTCAACACCAGTAGCGTTGCAGGTTAGAAATGGTCGGCGTTGTTCTCGAAGCAATTGATGACGGGCAAGCTGAGATGCACATATGGCCACCTGCTGATCTTTACGAGTTTTGGCTCAGAGCGTGTAGTACCCATACACACTACTTTTGAACCTTCCCCATTGCATGCAAATGTAACCCAATGGTATAATGATCACAGTTCATCACATTTGCCAATCTTCGTGTACAATGACGCGGATCATTGTGATTAATGCGTTTAAACAAGCTACTTCAAACCCCGAAGATCTTCCTGAACGTGGAGAGTCGTAACGTCAAAACCATCCTCCTTAAACGAGAAAACCATTTTCTTGCCGTGTTCTGTCCAAAGGCATTATCTCCATACACGATGCAAATATTTCTGCCCGCCTCCGCTGCTGCCACCTCTCTATTAATATTAACATATGTTGGGAATGTTCCGATTTCTCCACTTGCCACTCCATATTCTAGCGTCCATATCTCCACTCACTATCTCAAAACGACAATATGTAAACTTGAACAGGAACAGTGAACTACTAATAACAATGACAATCAAAAATAAACCCATAGCCACCGAAATACAACATGCAAACCAAAAACACTACAAACTTACGCACCAACCTAATATTTATCATATTGCAATTGCGATTTCTAGAACGTTCTGGCAGCCATTTATTTGTAGATCATAATTCAGTAGAACATTCTACACCGACCACCGAAAAAGTTGCGAGACTGATTTCATTCCTGAAGTGCAAGCGGCGTCAGGCCATACTGTGTCACCTTTGTTATCTCACAAATCGCAATGGCGCAACATCTCCAAATCAAGTGCTCAAGACATTCTCGGAAATGTGTTTAAGAAGAGGAAAGTGTATGCAAAGTTTGTACCCACAAACCTTGAGTTCCGAACAAAAGCAACGACGGGTGGATGCCTGCAGGGACTTCACTGAAATGCAAAACATGGACAATTCGTTTTGTGGAAAATATCGTCACGCTTGACGAAACCTTGACGAGACTTGGTGTTGGCAGTACAGGCATACCACCCAATGACAAAGTGCAGATATAGACAGGAAGTGTCATCGCTTTGACAACATAACAGTAATTCAAGTCTATGTGACGCGCAACTTGAGCAATACTTTAAAGAATGACGTTTCTGATAATTCAGATGGTTGTATGAACGTTCTGTGCGTTATACTTGAATAGGTTGCGGGGTCTGTGAACACCTGAAGCATTAAAACCATCATCTGAACTTTCCTGCACTTTGTATTAAGCCAGTCTCGAAACTTTATGGACTGAATGGATATGCATGTATAGAAGGCAGATAGTTCATCTTCGTCTGTATTTCTGTATGTTCTCAATAGTACTCTTCGTCTGTTATTCAGTATGATTTCAATAGAAGCGTCCTCAGTACGAAACGATAGTGCTTGTTGACAACTCTTCTTCTGCTACTATTGTTTGATTCGGAAATCTGCGTCATAATATCATTATCGGATACACTTAATCATCTCTAAACAAAACTTGATTTTATGAGAGAGAACGAAATGACTGTAATATAGACTGCAACGTAGTAGAAAAATGCGGGGGAATATAATAGCAATTGATCCTCAGCCAATATCTCCTCCTTTGCACCTCCTCTCTCTCTCTCTATCTCCAAAAAAAAAAAAAAAAACTGTTAGAGGAATCCTCCATAACCAATTACGATTCTTCGGCGATTTGACGTCATCAGTGGGGTTCCTGCTCTGAAGCATTAGCTTTCATATGTAATTCGTGGTTCAGAAGTGATTAACAGGGTTTTAAAAACCAAAAGCTTATCACCAAAGAGAGATCTTCAACAACCTTGTTATTTATTAATTTATTTTATTTAGCATTTGGTCTTTTATTTGCATAATTAGCTGAGTGCCCACCGTTGCCCAAGTATGCGTTTATTCCAATTTTCTATTACTCCATCTACTCTTTCCACCTCTCTCTGCCCAGCTCCTTCTCCCCCTTTCTATCTGTTTCTTTTCCCTATCTCTCTGTACATCTATTCCTTCACCTTCTGTCATCTCCTCCTTCCCATCTAAGTCTGTCCCCTCTTACCCCCTCTTTAACTCCACCTTCTCCTTCCTCCTCAGTCCCCTCCTCATCCCTCTCTCTGCACATCTCCTCATACTTTCTCCACCTCCCCATCATACCCCTCTCACTGTCCATCTCCTTCTCTCCCCTCTCTCTTCTTACTCTTCTCTTTCTCTGTACATTTCCTCCTTCCCTTCATCTCCTCCTCCTCCCTCTCTCTGTCTATCTTGTCATCTTTCCTTTCTCTGTTCATCCTCACCTCTCTCCATCTCCTCCTCTCCCTCTATCTCCTTCTTACCCCTCTAAGCACATCTTCTTCTTACCCCTATCTCTGTCCATCTGTTCTCTTACCCTCTGTTCATCTCTGGCCATCACTTCCTCTTTCCTTTCACTGTCAATCTTTTCCTCTCCTCTTTACATCTTTTCAACATCCAATTCTCTGCCAATTTACCCTCTCTCTGTCCATCTCCTCCTGTCCCTATCTGTGTCCATCTCCTCCGCTGCCACTCTCTGCCTGTCCATCTCCTCTTACCCCTTCTTTCTCCACGTTATCACCCTACCGCAATACGAGGATGCTGATTCTTACTGCCACAGTATTTCTTTCCAGATAATAGGTACTATGTCTACAAAGTTTGGTTGAAATCGAACCATGGGGTTTAGGAGGAGCTTTTTACCGTGACTTCGCCTGCATACGTGCGTCACATATGTTTCACATGTATTTAACGTATATCAACATATTTGTACACACATTATTCCCCTGTATCTCCAGCGTATTTCACCCTGCAGTTTCGTTTTCACGCAGCTCTATATTTATGACGTCGTGTCTAATGAACTATTTTTATTACTACGACATAATTTTGTGGATACATTCAGCGGTATATGTGGATATTGTCCGAGAAATATATTGCGAATAGTATTGATAGCATGGAAATAATAAATTTAAACGCCATAATGTGGCTTCTTTTTTGTCGCATCTCAGCGTTTACGACATCATATTTCCAGAATTATTTGTTGTACAATGGTATAATTTTGCAGGTACATTCAGCGGTAAATACTGTTGCAAAATGTGTCGCGAATCCAGTTAGTTGTAGAGAAGCACTCAATTAGAACGTCACGCCTGATGCATCAGTTTTACTGCATGAACAGCGAAAGTGTAGTAAGCGATAACTTTTTTTCCTTTTATTATTTTGTCGTGGTTTTCAGCCAGAGAAAGATTCTCGTACGTACAGAATAGATTTAATAATATGTATGCCTTAAATTACAAGGTATTCCTGTCTGAATAAATATATTACATTTACAGAAGTATTCTATACAGTGTCATATCATTTGTCGACAGATGATAAAAAGCCTTCGGTAACGTTTTTTAGTGTGAAAAACGCCGATTTACATCTTGGTTTGAAGTCGAGATTAAACTGTAGTTTCCCCTGTAACTGTCTGGGTAAGTCAGTTCAAAGGTCGGAGAAATCCAAAGGCATACCTCCTCCAACAGGACCATGCCCAGTAAAGTACTGTGGCGCTCGAAACAATCTTAGTGTTGATGACAGTTTTACCTTCTTTCGTTAAAGTATTGACAGCCGTTAGCAGAATTTAAGAAAAAGGTTCAGTTATTCTTTTTTAGTGGCTGTCGTACCGCGTCAAGAACAGAAATCGCTATCCCACTTCCTATCACATAACGAAATGTTTCAGGTCTCGAAATATCAAGTCTGTGAATGGCAGTGTTGCAATACATGCCGGTCCTCCTCTAGCGGTTACCTTATTGCAGCAATATTTGTACCGGTTACGATGAAGAAGGTCAAAACTGGAGCATCTTCAAGGGAGAGATGTTCTTCCAAGCCTTTCTGAACCACCCTAATACAATAGGTGGCGATTTATACCGTAATGCGCTGGCGCTGGAAATATTTCCTAGAAACTCTGCTCGAGTGACACCTATCAAGAACGTTATGCCACGAAAAAGCAAAAATGTGCACAAGTCTTCAGCTTTTCACTCTAACATTGTTTGGTGCTAATAGAGAACAACTGCAATCAGCCCTACATGAGTTGCTCAGATTCTTCTGTTGGCTACACGACATGTATGGGCATTAAAAAGAAAGGCAAGTGTTTTATGAATTAACTTATCCGAAAGTAAGAATGAAAATAGATTAGACAAACATCAGCCATGTTGCCTGTACCGCTGTCAGATCTTTTTGCGAACTGTCATCCTTTCTACCCTTCAACCAGGTGTTTATGTAAGATGGCGCTCCTCCGCGCATTACACAGCGAGTGAAGCATCTGCTGCAGAGGCATTTTGGAAATGCTAGAATTACCAGCCATCATTTCCCTGCCACCGGAGCGTCCAGATCACGTGACCTTAATCCGTGTGACTTCTAACTGTGGAGTTATCTGAAAGGTGCTGTGCTTAGTAATCCGATTACAAACGTAGCTAAATTGAAGCGCAACGCATTCTGAATGTGACCCTGGGATACGCCGATCTGTTGTGGAACATGATGTTCCTTGATTACATCTCGTGGCAGAAAACGGTGAACAGCAAACTGAACATTTCTTGCGCCAGTCTCATGACATGTAAAAACCGATTTCATTGGCGCTTTTAATGTTGATTCTGCCCTCGGGACAATTACGATCTTGACGTGTTGGCTGGGCTTATCTAACTAACAGTGCCACAAGTGTTCTATGCCAAACTTGTACGGTCATGAACATTGCACACTATGGTTGGTTTAGTGTCCAACTCACTCCGTAGCCATTGTATTGCTCTTCGTATATCATTTGTAGCCGAACCCATTTAAGTTTTGACGCGTACAGCGCCATCTAGTTGGAAAATTTTGGTTAATATTTTTTCCTTGACGGTTCCCCCTTCTTAGATAATATTCCGTTAAAATTTGACGTCATTCTGAGTAGTGGATCGTTTCTTTACAACGTTTTGAAACTGGAACTTTAATTACGGACACCCTGCATATAGTGTTACTCCCACCTACGTTGTAGGGTTGATCTGTAATGTTGATCATTTGCATATTCAAACATGTGGTACACCTCGTGCCGATTTGACGTTTGTTGCATCCCGCCTTCATTGTGTTCAAATTTTAAATGCTCGCAGCGTACAGGGGTTGGACAAAAAAACGGGAACACAGCGAGAAGTGGATACAATAGTGGATATCGGTATAAAGGCAAAGTTCCATGAAAGTAATAGTACAGTGTCTGCAGGATATATGTACCGAATTCACTATGATAGTAATAGATGCATATAAGACATTAACAGTCCTGACGGAATTACAAAGTTCCTTTCATAAAACGAGTAACATAATAAGGCGTTTGCATTTCCTGGTTGGAAATTGGTATAAAGGCGCTCACTGTGTTATTGCATTGTAAGTATTTTGTAAAACCACCGTTCTTCCTAATTACCTCAAAAATTCTTCTCGGCAATGATTTTATAAGGGTTGGTAGTTTCGAAATGAAATTGTCGCCCAGTCTTCTCGTATCGCTCTTTTAAGCTCACATACGGCGTAAAAATGCCTTCCATTGAAATAAACGCGCATTGCAAGTATTTCACAAACATTTTCCACGGGGTTCAAATCGGGCTATGTGCCAGCCAAGGCAAGACAGCAATATCTTTATCTTTAAACCACTTTTTGGTTCTAGTAGAACCAAACGGTGGTGTATTATCTTGTTGAAACATTAGACTTTCGTCGCCTGGGTTCTCATACATTATTATCAATACTGATTCTGACATCTCAGTGTACATGGAGTTCATCCATTGTCCAGCCAAGCAATGCGTGATTTACCTTTAGCGCAGAAGGCTGCCCAAATGGTAACACTTCAACGATAAAAATTCTTACTTGTAGTTCTGTTCTCAGATTATGCCAATAATATTTAAATCCATCCTGCACATCTAAATTAAACTTCTGCTCGTTGAAGATCTCTTGATGCCGTTCTTAAGTCCATGACGTACATTTTTCAGCAAACACCAATCTAGTCTGTTTATGTTAGGGTATTAATGCGGGTTTCAGAAGCCGTTTCTTGCATGCAAGATGTTTGTCATACGGCAAAATTTGTCATACATGTCTCGCAGTAACTGGAAACTATAAATCAGCGACAAGATGAGAGGAATAACGGATTGCGGCCCTTGTTTTGGCAGAAGTAGCCCTTTCTATGCCCCAGATAATTTTCTGCTTTGTCCATATTTTCAGTTCTGTCCACATAGTGCGCCCAATCTAACGAAATTGTCAATCACTATAGTCCAACAGTTCATTTTCTTCGCAATTTGACGATCAAAGAGTCGCATTTCCTTGTACGTACCGATTTTTTTATCTTTTGTCGCTCAATAACTGTTTCCCGCGTCGCATTGCAATCGTGGTTTATGTACACAACAATCACCGTCTCTAATGTCGTCTGTTTCCTACCTGCAGCGAACGCACGTACACACACACTAATATCGCACAGCGTCGACTGCATTTATACAGAGTTCCACCCTCTACCACGTCAATCGTTGATGTGCTGTTATATACTGATCAGCCATAACGTTATGACCAGCTTCCTAATAGTTGGTATGTCCACCATTGGCACGCAAAACAGCGGCGACGAGTTGTCGCATGGAAACAGTTGTAAGTAGACTGTTTAGGTTTTTTTTATTGGTAACGCCAACGCCACGTAGCGCTCTGTAAGAAAATCACTGGCTGTGCTGTGTGCAGTCTGTGGCTGGTTTGCATTGTTGTCTGCCATTGTAGTGTTGGGCAGCGGCAGCTGGATGCTAACAGCGCGTAGCGTTGCGTAGTTGGAGGTGAGCCGCCAGCAGTGGTAGACGTGGGGTGAGAAATGGCGGAGTTTTGAAATTTGTAAGAATTGGTGTCATGAGCTGATATATATATTATGACTATTAAGACCCAGTAAAGAATAACTTCGTGATATACTTCGAAAAAAATGAGGGAGCACAAAAAGACATTACCCTTCACAGGAACTGCATACATAATTTTCTTTTCAAGTACTTGGTCATTTATTTCATTGAATAAGTAGTGGTGCACCATTTTAATTACATAGACATTAAGATGTGAATATACATTTCCCTTATCTGCGTTGTTGTCTTCACTGTACTATTTTTTCTGCTTGTGGGTTTGTCATGTTTAGATAAAAGTTAATACATTTATTGCTGCTTGCTTTGCTTACCTGCACCTTTTTTTTATTGCTGTTTGTATTAATTGTTTTGATCTGCTGCATTGCCTCGTCCCTTAGTTAAGCATCTGAGCTCAGTAGATTTAAGTTAGCTTAAGAGGAGGTAGCTTATATAAGAGAATGCGTTGCGATGGATTTCAAGAAATGCACTGAGAGGTTATATGAGAAAAGTACAGAAAGCAGGTATAGGTAGGATTTTCTTGGAAATAAATGATGAGGTAAGATACTGGAAAATAAATGATGAAGTAAGAAATATGTGAACATATAAATACAGAAAGCATGCTTGGATAGGATTTTTTTGGTGGAAACAAATGTTGAAATAAGACGAAAGATCTAAGGAATGAAGTTTTGGGTTGGACTGCAGTTCCAAATGTTACACTGAAAACAAATCCTGCCCTTTCCTCTTGTGCTAACCCACTATGTGTTTGTGTACCCTTGGGTATTTGTGTTCTTCCTGTGTTTATGTGTTTATCTGATGAGAGTTACGTAGTAGAATTTTTATGATAGTGTGTTATTTACTTTGTAAAGATGTTTAGACATTATTTATCTGTTCTGTTTTATTGCTCATGTGTGAAGTTGATGTTTCAAAAGTTATTCTGATCTTTTATGTATGTACTTATGTCATAATTTTTGCAACACTGATGTATTTGTTATTTCGATTCTTTTGTAAAGCCTGTACTACTACAAATGTTATCTGTATTGTTTTGTTCTTTAATGATATATTTTGTACCTTTGTTATTGTATTCTTATGTTATAAAATTGTAATTGACACCAGTTCATCAAATTAAGTAACTTGTAAATTACATTTCACTGCACACGTTTCTGTTGGTCATAGTATATGGACAATATGTGAGAAGTAGGGACTGATAGTGTTTGCACGTGTGTTAATAATACAGCAAGGGACTGGATAACAGCATTGCTGGTTCTAAGGACATTTCAAACAAATTCTTTGTGATTGGACAAGTGGTGGTTTATGGACTTGCTATATTCTTCGCAAGACTCTTTGAGGGTGATTGTGCAGCTGCACATTCGCAACAGATGGCTGCTGGCCATCTCTACAAGGACTATAGTGGGTCTACACCTTTGATGACCCACCAATACCATTATTTCTACAAGGACTGCAGTGGGTCTGCACCTCTGGTGGCCCACCAATAGTAATCTCTACCAGGACTACAGTGGGTCTGCTCTGTGATGACCTACCTACCGATAGTCTTCAACGTCGACTGACTCTGCTGTGGCCCATTACCTGTCTGCATGTCAAGCGTCAGCACTTTCTTTCCGTTGGAAGGACAACACTACTTCTTCAAGACTGCATGGAAATCCACTACTTCCGTGTGCATTCTGTTTTACTGCTCAGACTTTGAGAAAAACACTGCAATTTTACTTTGATGAATGATATGGACTGTGAGAAAATTTTAGCTTTTGACCAACATTGTATCGATAAGTGTGTGCATTTCATTTCTTTGTTATTGTAATTATGAAAAAAATTTTCAAATCTGTATTGGCCACTGCCCAAAACAATTTGTAATTTTTTTTGTGGGCAGCATGGGGGCTATATAAGTAGGCTGTTAAGGTCTTTTTAATTGGTAACGCCAACGCCATGTAGCGCTCTGTAAGAAAATCACTGGCTGTGCTGTGTGCAGTCTGTGGCTGGTTTGCATTGTTGTCTGCCATTGTAGTGTTGGGCAGCGGCAGCAGGATGCTAACAGCGCGTAGCGTTGCGCAGTTGGAGGTGAGCCGCCAGCAGTGGTGGACGTGGGCAGAGAAATGGCGGAGTTTTGAAATTTGTAAGAATTGGTGTCATGAACTGATATATATATTATGACTATTAGGGTAAATACATTGTTTGTACTCTATTAAAATCTTTCATTCACTAACTATGCCTATCAGTAGTTAGTGCCTTCAGTAGTTTGAATCTTTTATTTAGCTGGCAGTAGTGGTGCTCGCTGTATTGCAGTAGTTCGAGTAACGAAGATTTTTTGTGAGGTAAGTGATTTGTGAAAGGTATAGGTTAATGTTAGTCAGGGCCATTCTTTTGTAGGGATTATTGAAAGTCAGATTGTGTTGCGCTAAAAACAATTGTGTGTCAGTTTAAGCACAGTCGTGTACAATTTTTCTAAGGGGACGTTTCACAGTGAGACCTCGGTAGGTCACTGGAGGGAGCACTGCACTCATAAGTCACCTAATTCCCGTAACTTCCGGAGAGGGGAGCAATGAAGTCTGACGCCACGTTCAATCACATCCCAGATGTGTTCCATCGGGTCCACCTTTACGAGTTTGGGGACCAGCACACCAGCTGGAACTCGTCACTGTGTTCCTCGAACCACACCATCACACTCCTGACCTTGTGAGATGGCGCATTATCTTGTTGAAAAATGCCACTTCCACCGGGACACACAGCCGTCATAAAGGGGTGTATGTGGTCTGCAACCAGTGTACGATACTCCTTGGCCGTCATGGTGCTTTGCACGAGCTGCACTGAACCCATGGAGGAAAATTGGATATCTGTGGTAAGTTCTTATGGGACCAAAATGCTGAGGTCATCTGTCCCTAAGCTGACAAACTACTTAATCTAACAAACTACCTAATCTAACAAACTACCTTACGCTAAGGACGACACACACACCCATGCCCGAGGGAGGACTCGAATCTCTGGCGGGGGCAGTCGCGCAGACTGTGGTACCGTGCAAGGCGCCCTGGACCACGCGGCTACCCCGCGTGGACGAACCCATGGAGGCCCACTTGAATGTTCCCAAGAGTATAATGGGGCTGCCGCCAGCTTGTCTCTGTCCCGCAGTACAGATGTCAAGGAAGACGACGGATTCGCAACCTCCCATGGGTATGGTGAAAAAGGTATCAGGATTCATCAGACCATGTAACGGTCTGCCACTGCCCCAACGTCCAGTGCCGATGGTCGCGTCCCAATTTCAGTCTTAGTTGCCGATGTCGTGGTGTTAACATTGGAACAGAATGGGTCACCGGCTGCGAAGACCCATCGTTATTAGTGATCGGGGCACCGTGTATTCAGACACACTTGTACTCTGCCCAGCATTAAGGTCTGATGTTGGTTCCACCACAGTTCATCGCCTGTCCTGTTTCACCAGTCTGCCCAGCCTACAAAGTCCGATATATGTAATCAGGGGTGGCTGCCCTGCCCCAAGACATATGAACGTGGTTTCACCTTGCTTTCGCCTCATGTTGAAGCACTCCTCGAACTCCTGGCAAGTCATGCAGTTTCTGAAATTCTCGTGCCGAGCCTCCTGGCCACCACAATCTGCCCTCGGTGAGACTGAGATGGATCGTGAGCCTTCCCCATTCTGCACTGGGATAGCACGCTCATTAATACTACCTGCACCATGCGTATGTCTGACCAGCAGTCATTCGTCACCAGGTGCCACTGCTCACTCACTCACTCACTATATTGACGGGCCTGCCCTGGACCGCGGTCTAGGAGTTTAAGCTGGTTGAGCTGTTCCTCATGAAGTCCTCTCTGTTGGAAATGCTTTTCTTCTCGTTTTGGATTGGCCCCTGGTTTCTGTGGATGAAGGAATTTATCTGCCGAACGATTCCGGCGGCTTCTTGTTCTACTTTTTCGTGCTACTTCCTGGCTGCCCAAATTCTATCTTCTTCAGGCGGGAGAAGTCCACTGGTGGCGTCTGTTGCTGGATGTACATGACTGTTTCGTCAGTCATGCATCTCCAGTCCTCGTCGGTGAAGATCGGGTGTTTGTTTATCAGCTCCAGATCTGCACGCCTGACGAGTTCCCTGCCGTGGATCTTCTGGTTCAAGAGTTCGCACCCCCAGTGGAATGGATAAGTTTTATGAGGTAGGAGAGGGATTTTGTCTACCGTGACAAGGTAAGGATGGCCATGGTGGCGGCAGCTACTGTCGCGCAGGGAATCTGCGATCTTGGTGAGCACCTCCTTCACACAGTTCTGGTTGGGGAGGGAGAGGCACTCGAACGGCTCGTCTACTTCTTCTCCTTCGGTCTCCATCGGCATTTCCTGTGTCGTCTGCGTTTCCGCAGAGACAGGAGTGACGATTACTTCCGAGGGGGCCGTCTCCTTGTTGTCGGCGGTTTTCCCCGACTGCATGACCAACTGCCTAGCAACCTGCGTTGCCGCGTCGGCCAAGGAGACGGTCGTTTGTGTTGCCGTGTCTACCCCCGTACTGGTGGGGGTCAGTGCCACGTCCGGCGTCGTACGAGACGCGAGGTACAGGACGACCCTCAGTTGAGTCACCTACTGACGCGTCTCTTCTAGTTCCGCTCTCAGGGCCGCACTCTCCTCCGCCATGGCGGATTAGAGCGCGGTGACTGAGTCCTCGTTGGCTTCCCGCAGTGCTCGGCGGAAGGCGTCCACGCCGTCTTTGTGGCGCAGACCGCTTTCCCTACTAAGGTAGGAGGGTGGGGTGTCCACCTTTTCTTCTTGTTGGGCCACCTCTTTGTGTGTGGTGGCCAGCTTCCGCTGCTTCCACGTCATCAGATAGCTGCAGCTGCGCGCGTTTGCGGCGTGCGAGCCACCGCAATTTACGCACGCCGGTGCAGTACCCCTTGGTTTGGTGCAGTTTCGTGTGTTGTGTGGTTTCCCCGCACTTAACACACGCAACCACGCCGTCACATTCCCTGGCTATGTGTCCCAGCTTTTGACACTTATAGCACTGTAATTGTGCCACAGGCACCCGCTTCTTCTTCTTGTTGCCGCAACCGTTGCTCCCGACTGCGTTTAGCAGGAGCTCAAAGGCAGCAGCGATCTTGCCTCTTCCTCCATTCCTGCGTCTCGGCATGGCGTTGGGCTAGTGGCGTTGGCGTCCGCGAGCGACGATAACACGTGCGCCACTGCTATCACGTGGACGGGTTTATATTGATAGTAGGTCGGAGGTCGCAATGTTCGGGCTCATTACTGTATATTGTGCTACTGATTTCAAATGCGACACCATTGAACTCCATATGGCGGTATAATAGATTTCATACTATTTACATATACATTGTGCACAACTGTTCCAACCGACAATGTTAATCTTCCTGCAAATATCCATGCCTTTATACTGATTTTCTCTACCGTAGTTGAATATAAATGCAGATGCTGCCCAACCCTACGGGTTGTATTTCATCACTAACGGCACCTGAGTATCCTTGATGCGTTGCAAGCGTCAGTCGCTGCCCGTACAGTGTTCTGTGAAGCTGAAACTGCACTGTGTCGTAGTTACGTGAATTCGAACGTACCCAAATCACTTGTGTTGGTATGGTGGGTGCTTCCGTAACCAAGGTAGCCTATGTGTTTGGCGTCTCAAGAGGCAAGATATCGAAAATTTATACTGCACACAGGGAATGCTGAAAAACATCTTCCGCTAAGTCACAACGCGGACGAAAACCTATGGCGAGTGATCGTGACGAGCGACCGTTGAACAGGATTGCGTCGAAAAACAAGAGGTCGACAGCTGCAAAAGTCACTGCAGAACTGAATATCGCCCTGTAAGCACAAAACCAATACCAAGGGAGCTCCAGGAGCAATGAATTGCAGGTCATGCTGGCATTCCAAAACCAATAATCAATGATGCAAATGCCTCTAACAGGAAAACGCGGTGCCGATTCATTAATCTCATCTACAGAGGTATGGAAGAAATTCATTTGGTCAGATGAATTTTGTTTCGCACTGTTTGCAAATTCTGCCTTAGTTTACGTCCCAAGATTGAAACACAGAGGACGTCTGGTGATGATATGTTTACGCCGCAAGATCGTGTTAGTGCCAAAAATTATATCACCATTTTGACTGATCGGTTCCATCCTAGGGTGTAATGTTTGTTCCCCAACGGTGATGCTGTGTTTCAAGAGGACAATGCCCCTATTCACACAGCTCGCATCGTCCAGGACTGGTTTGTGATGACGAGGATGGATTGTCCCATCCTCCGTCGCCACCACAGTCACCAGACCTTAGTATTGTTGAGCCTTTGGAGATCTCTATCCACCTCCATCATCGTAATTTGAATATGCCACTATTTTGCAATGAGAATGGTATAAGATTCCCTTGAAAACAATAGAGGACCCGTATTTATCCGTCCCGAAACGACTGGAAGCTGTCCTACACCGTATTAGGCCTGGAAATGTGTTCTGATTTTGGTGTTTCCGTATTATTGTGCCCCCGCTGTACATAATACGACCTTTATGAAAACATTGTGGATCGGGCACAAGCGCTCCCTGTATCAAGTGATCAGGCCGATATCTTCTTGCCTCCAGGACTGGGCATTTTCTCGTCGTCGGTGGAAGGGCAGTAGTCTGGGGAAATATGACTAAAACACGCTTTCGGCGCGTTCAGAATTACGTGCTCAAATTTACACTTTGTCGTGGCACTTTCCCAGCATTCGTCTCTACCAAATGGCCGCCAGCCAACCAGTTAACCCTCTAAACACTCCGTAACGCAGACAAGAGCGTCTCTGTGCATTCTTATTTAAATCGCTGTCGCTTGCGCGACGAGCTCGCCACGGAGAATTACCCGACTCTCCTTGTGGAAACAATGAGGCCTCTCGAGGGCGGATACAGGGAAGGGGGGCACTTGCTCTCACCCCCTCCCTCCCCAGACAGCCGAGAGAGAGAGAGCGAGAGAGAAAGAAAGAAAGAAAGAGTGAGAGACACTGAATCATGGCATAATCACAATGTTTACCTACGGGCAGCGACTTAAATTTTTGTTGGTTTGTGTGAATGCGTAACGGAGGATCCATTACAGTAGTGGGCCAGTGTTGCTGAACACACCTGGATCGCTTGGTAATGAATAGCTTTGGGTTGATAGAGCGAGCACGTAAAATCTTTTTACAATTATAGTCATGGCAGAATAATACAATTGAAGAGTTTTGAAGATGGAATTACATAAAATGATCATACGGCATTTTTGGCTGGGAGACCCCATCTGGCATTGTTCAGCCGCCTGGTGAAAGTCTTCCCGTTTGACGCCACTTCGGCCACTTGCACGACGATAATGATAGAAATTTCGAAATTTGTGGTAAGTTTCTATGGGACGAAACTGCTAGGTCAGCTGTCCCAAGGCTTACACACTACTTACTCTAACTTCAACTTACGCTAAGGACAACAGACACGCCCATGCCCAAGGGGAGGACTCGAACATCCGACGGGGGGAGCCGCACGAACCGTGCAAGGCGCCCAGACCGCATGGCTACGCCGCTTAGCACGATAGCGATGAAACGATGATAAGGCAATACAACACTCAGTCCCATTGCTACTATAGGAGAAACTGCAACTTCTCAAAAAGTTCTTTCCATAAGCCAAGAGCTATTAAAAAAATGTAGGAGCCTGGCTGTCAATCCAATTAGAAATATTTACGCAGAAATTCAACAAATGGTGAAAAAAGATCCGTCAAGATTTAATGAAATGAACATATTTGGAGGATACGAGGGTCGCTCCAAAAGAAATGCACACTATTTGTTTTAAACCCATCTTTTATTCTACATGTTTGAAAGTTTTACAGTGTGTAGATAGGAACAATACACTCCTGGAAATTGAAATAAGAACACCGTGAATCATTGTCCCAGGAAGGGGAAACTTTATTGACACATTCCTGGGGTCAGATACATCACATGATCACACTGACAGAACCACAAGCACATAGACACAGGCAACAGAGCATGCACAATGTCGGCACTAGTACAGTGTATATCCACCTTTCGCAGCAATGCAGGCTGCTATTCTCCCATGGAGACGATCGTAGAGATGCTGGATGTAGTCCTGTGGAACGGCTTGCCATGCCATTTCCACCTGGCGCCTCAGTTGGACCAGCGTTCGTGCTGGACGTGCAGACCGCGTGAAACGAACTTCATTCAGTCCCAAACATGCTCAATGGGGGACAGATCCGGAGATCTTGCTGGCCAGGGTAGTTGACTTACACCTTCTAGAGCACGTTGGGTGGCACGGGATACATGCGGACGTGCATTGTCCTGTTGGAACAGCAAGTTCCCTTGCCGGTCTAGGAATGGTAGAACGATGGGTTCGATGACGGTTTGGATGTACTGTGCACTATTCAGTGTCCCCTCGACGATCACCAGAGGTGTACGGCCAGTGTAGGAGATCGCTCCCCACACCATGATGCCTGGTGTTGGCCCTGTGTACCTCGGTCCTATGCAGTCCTGATTGTGGCGCTCACCTGCACGGCGCCAAACACGCATACGACCATCATTGGCACCAAGGCAGAAGCGACTCTCATCGCTGAAGACGACACGTCTCCATTCGTCCCTCCATTCACGCCTGTCGCGACCCCACTGGAGGCGGGCTGCACGATGTTGGGGCGTGAGCGGAAGATGGCCTAACGGTGTGCGGGACCATGGCCCAGCTTCATGGAGACGGTTGCGAATGGTCCTCGCCGATACCCCTGGAGCAACAGTGTCCCTAATTTGCTGGGAAGTGGCGGTGCGGTCCCCTACGGCACTGCGTAGGATCCTACGGTCTTGGCGTGCATCCGTGCGTCGCTCCGGTCCGGTACCAGGTCGACGGGCACGTGCACTTTCCGCCGACCAGTGGCGACAACATCGATGTACTGTGGAGACCTCACGCCCCACGTGTTGAGCAATTCGGCGGTACGTCCACCCGGCCTCCCGCATCCCCACTATACGCCCTCGCTCAAAGTCCGTCAACTGCACATACGGTTCACGTCCACGCTGTCGCGGAATGCAACCAGTGTTAAAGACTGCGATGGAGCTCCGTATGCCACGGCAAACGGGCTGACACTGACGACGGCGGTGCACAATTGCTGCGCAGCTAGCGCCATTCGACGGCCAACACCGCGGTTCCTGGTGTGTCCGCTGTGCCGTGCGTGTGATCCTTTCTTGTACAGCCCTCTCGCAGTGTCCGGAGCAAGTATGGTGGGTATGACACACCGGTGTCAATGTGTTCTTTTTTCCATTTCCAGGAGTGTATTTCCATTTCTCCACATAATTTCCATCCATCTCAACTGCCTTACGCCATCTTGGAACCAGCGCCTTTATACCCGCATGGTAAAATTCTAGACCAACCTGTTGGAGCCACTGTTTGGCAGTGTGCACAAGGGAGTCATCATCTTCAAACCTTGTTCCACGAAGAGAGTCTTTCAGTTTCCCAAAGAAATGATAGTCACATGGAGCCAGGTCAAGATTATAAGGCGGGTGTTTCAGTGTTGTCCATCCGAGTTTTTTGATCGCTTACATGGTTTTTTCACTGACATGTGGCCATGCATTGTCGTGCAACAGCAAAACATGCTGCTTTTGCCGATGTGGTCGAACACCATTCAGTAGAGCTTGAAGTTTCTTCAGTGTCGTCACATATGCATCAGAATTTATGGTGGCTCCACGTGGTATGATGTCCACAAGTAAGAGTCCTTCGGAATCGGAGAAACACCGTAGGTATAACTTTTCCAGCAGAAGGTGTGGTTTTGAATTTTTTATCTAGGATGAATTTGCATGATGCCACTCCATTGATTGCCTCTTCGTCTCTGGTGAAAAATCCTGGAGCCATGTTTCATCACCTGTCACAACTCTTCGAAGAAATCCATCTCTACCATTCTCACTGTTCCAAAAGTTCGGTGCATACCGTTTTTCTTGTTTCTTTGTGAGCCACTGTCAGCATCCTGGGAACCCACCTGGCACAATCCTTTTTTAACGCCAACACTTTCAGTATTCTGTGAACACTTCCTTCTCTTATCCCAACGTAGGGTGACAATTCGTTGACTGTGATGCGTCTGTCAGCAGTCGTTAACTCTCTGCGCATTGTCTGGAGTGTGTGCAGTAGAAGGCGTGCCACTGCGAGAACAATCCGCAATACTGCCGTGCCCGCTTTCATTACATAACCTGCTTCCCCACCGACTAACTGTACTGCGATTGACAGCAGCATCTCCATACAACTTTTTCAAGCTCTTGTGGATGTTTCCCACTGTCTTGTTTTCACAGCACAGGAATTCTACGACAGCACGTTGCTTCTGATGAACGTCAAGTGTAGCAGCCATCTTGAAGACATGCTGTGACGGCGCCATTCACGGTAACAGGTTGAACTAAGTTTAAAAACAAGCGGGAAGGATGTATCTACACACCTGAAAACTTTCACCATGCAGAATGAAAACTGCATTTTAAAAAAAATAGTGTGCATTTCTTTTGGAATGACTCTCGTAATAGTTACTCAGAAATTTTGGCGATAAGTTATGCTAACCGGTGCAAAGAGCGAAGTCGTAGGCTTAATGAATGTTCTCTGAGTGTCAGCAAGAATATCTAAAAAAAAGTTCTTTACAAATTCATTTTCCTAACAAAAAGAGGAAATAGAAACCTTTGTTGTTGGAAGATTAAGTGGAAAGTTGGGAAACAACGTCAAGGTTCTAGTTGACAAAGTATCTATAGCTCAATGCCAGGTTCAAAGTGAACTGCACACTGTGCGTGAGGAATTCAGCAGAAGAAAATTATGAGTGCAAGGAATTGAGGGAGATAATGCACACAGAACTGTTTACAGATCTTTGCGCAAGAGTAGGGCGCCAAACTTTGTGCGCACCGATATCGGCACGCCATAATGAATAAATAAGCGGGTGGAATCAGCTGGACAGGTCCATGTTGACAAAGATAGCATATTACGCCACCGGCAGTTACCTACTTCCCTATCTTCATGCCTTGGGGAAAGGATGACCACCAGTGGTTTTTATTAAACCTTTTGCGACGTTGTGCCTAACTGCTACAGCGATCAAAAATGATTATACACTCCTGGAAATGGAAAAAAGAACACATTGACACCGGTGTGTCAGACCCACCATACCTGCTCCGGACACTGCGAGAGGGCTGTGCAAGCAATGATCATACGCACGGCACAGCGGACACACCAGGAACCGCGATGTTGGCCGTCGAATGGCGCTAGCTGCGCAGCATTTGTGCACCGCCGCCGTCAGTGTCAGCCAGTTTGCCGTGGCATACGGAGCTCCATCGCAGTCTTTAACAATGGTAGCATGCCGCGACAGTGTGGACGTGAACCGTATGTGCAGTTGACGGACTTTGAGCGAGGGCGTATAGTGGGCATGCGGGAGGCCGGGTGGACGTACCGCCGAATTGCTCAACACGTGGGGCGTGAGGTCTCCACAGTACATCGATGTTGTCGCCAGTGGTCGGCGGACGGTGCACGTGCCCGTCGACCTGGGACCGCACCTCCACTTCCCATCAAATTAGGGACACTGTAGCTCTTGGGGTATCGGTGAGGACCATTCGCAACCGTCTCCATGAAGCTGGGCTACGGTCCCGCACACCGTTAGGCCGTCTTCCGCTCACGCCCCAACATCGTGCAGCCCGCCTCCAGTGGTGTCGCGACAGGCGTCAATGGAGGGACGAATGGAGACGTGTCGTCTTCAGCGATGAGAGTCGCTTCTGCCTTGGTGCCAATGATGGTCGTATGCGTGTTTGGCGCCGTGCAGGTGAGCGCCACAATCAGGACTGCATAGGACCGAGGTACACAGGGCCAACACCAGGCATCATGGTGTGGGGAGCGATCTCCTACACTGGCCGTACACCTCTGGTGATCGTCGAGGGGACACTGAATAGTGCACGGTACATCCAAACCGTCATCGAACCCATCGTTCTACCATTCCTAGACCGGCAAGGGAACTTGCTGTTCCAACAGGACAATGCACGTCCGCATGTAGCCCGTGCCACCCAACGTGCTCTAGAAGGTGTCAGTCAACTACCCTGGCCAGCAAGATCGCCGGATCTGTCCCCCATTGAGCATGTTTGAGACTGGATGAAGCGTCGTCTCACGCGGTCTGCACGTCCAGCACGAACGCTGTTCCAGCTGAGGCGCCAGGTGGAAATGGCATGGCAAGCCGTTCCACAGGACTACATCCAGCATCTCTACGATCGTCTCCATGGGAGAATAGCAGCCTGCATTGCTGCGAAAGGTGGATATACACTGTACTAGTGCCGACATTGTGCATGCTCTGTTGCCTGTGTCTATGTGCCTGTGGTTCTGTCAGTGTGATCATGTGATGTATCTGACCCCAGGAATGTGTCAATAAAGTTTCCCCTTCCTGGGACAATGAATTCACGGTGTTCTTATTTCAATTTCCAGGAGTGTAGTTTGTTGCGTCAGTTGCAAGGCGAAGCCGTACTGTAGGCATCAGAGATAGTGGAAAGATACCAAGATTATGCAAGCTTTGAACAAGGTTCTTAACAAAATACTGGTCAACTTCAATACAGATTTCTCTCTGCAATGAATTCTTAAAGCATGAAATGTACGCTAATCAGAGTGGCAGTTTGTGGAGATACTTCGGGAAATTTCTGAATAAAGCTGAGCCGTGATCGATTCGGCTGGATCCAGTTGTATCAAAGTAATCTATCTCGTCGTACCAAACATCATTGAGTATCGTGCCTCGTGAGCTTCGTTCAAAATGGTTCAAATGGCTCTGAGCACTATGGGTCCAAACTTCTGAGGTCTTAGAACTTAGAACTACTTAAACCTAACTAACCTAAGAACATCACACACATCCATTCCCGAGGCAGAATTCGAACCTGTGACCGTAGCAGTCGCTCCGTTCCAGACTGTAGCGCCTAGAACCGCTCGGCCACTCCGGCCGCCCGTGAGCTTCGTCTCTGATCACAGGAGGGCGGTTTGAAGAGGAAAAATGACAATGTCAAATTAAATGTAGATGGCAACTCTATAGACTGTGTAACAAATGCAAAATTTCTAGGAATGGATATTTATTCTCAGTTGAAGTGGTGTGAACACACAAATGTACTTGCATACAGAATGTCAGCAGCATGTTATGCCCTTAGAATCCTATCACCAGTGTGTAACATGCAGTGTCTTTTAGTTACATATTATTCATATTCACACTCAATTCTTAGCTATGGAATTCTTTTTTGCGGAACAAATGCACAAAATGTCAACACAATTTTCAAACTCCAGAAAAGAGCCATAAGAATAATAACCAAAAATACTAGTCGGGCTCATTGTAAAGATCTGGGGATTTTAACTGCTCCATGTGAATACATTTACCAGTCAGTTGTACACATCAAAAATAACATTGGTAATCACTGCACAAACAGCTCTGCCCATGACTATGAAACAAGAGATAGACTCAACTTACATTTAGCAAGAAACATAAAACTGAAAATAGCATTTGCTACCAAGGTACAATAAATTACGAAAAGAGATTAAAGAAATTGCCAAAATACACTTATTTAAAAAGGCAGCTGAAAAGTACCTGTTATGCAATGCATTTTATACATTGAAGGATTACTTAGCTAAAACAGAGTAGGGGTTTGATAAAGAATGTTATACAAATAAATAATAATAATAATAATGATTATAAAATATCCAGCATTCGACATAACACTTTCACTTTATGTTTTTTTCCTGTTTTTTTTTTTTCCTTTCTAGAAATATTTACCCCCAAGCTATGCATAGCACAATACTAACACCTCTTTCTGAGCTCAACATCTCACTCATTATGGAGGGATGCTGACTCAGTTTTTCAGGATAGCAAATGGGGAGTTGCGGTACAGAAAATGGCCCAAAGATCACCAGTGTGTGTGTGTGTGTGTGTGTGTGTGTGTGTGTGTGTGTGTGTGTGTGTGTGGTGAGTGAAGTGTTGTGAAACAATGTGTGTATAGGGTGTGCAGTGACTGATGGTGAGATATGAGTGAACAATGTGGCATTACATTATTTAATAAGTTATTTGTAAAATAAAGTATGGTATACCATGAGTAAATCTAATGACTGTCTCTAACTAGAAGTCTGTAAATATATGTGTATACGAATTAGCTTATTTTAAATTTATCTAAATTTGTAAATACTTTGACATGTCCCACATCCTTATTAAAAGAGATCTACGGATGAATAAAGCTACTACTACTACTACTACTACTAAAGTGGAGCAGAGCCTGTGGGAGACGAGCGTGTCTTCCCCCAGCAGGAGGCTCTGACAGTCGGTACGGCTAGACGTAACTAGGCTTCCGCAAACAGTGACCGTTGGCAGTGGGGCACTACATGGATGTCCAGTCTTGAGAAGAAATTTTGTCTTCTGCTGTACATGTCCCTGATCGTTTTGAAGTTGACTCGTTGCTGGCATAAGGATCATGTTATAGGTCAGGACTACCACTGCATTAGAGCGTCCGCACTCGGGTCGTTGTCACTGGTGTGGATTTGCCTCTGAAACTTTTAAACACTGTGTCTCCTGATATCTTGTTGCCCCCTGGTCGTGCTCCGATTATAGCCACACGACGGTTGTGGTTATATCTGATTGATCTGCTCCTTCTCTTTGAGCTATCGGTACTACCGTTTAATCTGAAACATACTCAAGCTACGCTTACGTACGCTGAACTATGTTTTCTGGTCATGACCTGTTGTCCATTGCAGCGGTTTTTTTTTCACTCTGGAGCAGGGAATTGTACTAATTGCAGTGATTCGGATAATGCTGTTACTAATTGTCCTCAATTGTCATGTCACAGAGGACTTGACTACATATTTATTACCGTAATTGGTGTGTTCTAGCGTCAAAAACGGTTCTCACTATCGTTTTTGTCACCCTGCTATTTCCTGTTCTGTGTTTCGCCGGTTCGTGGGATGGCGGAAGAATCAATTTGTATCCGTTCTATCGAGAGTGATTTTCTTGAAGTTATATTCACTTGAAGAGCTATATCATTCGCAGAATTTTCGTGTTGTTAAACACGTATCTTAAATTAGTCAGATGTTAGTTTATTAGCTCTAATCCTTGTCAAAAAAATAGGCAAGAAACATTTTTTATTTTTACGTTACGTGACGCTTTCAATTCAGTAAAACTATTTTTTATGTTTAATTTAATCATTATACCTTTTGATTCATTTAAGATTCAGTTTAAATTACAAGAAGTTAGGCATTTTTCCTTTAAGCTTTTTTATGCTATCAGATCAGATCATATTTTAAAACGACAAAAGACATTATTTTATGTTGCAGTATTTCGTTGTTGTAGGATGTCAAATTTCCTTGCAAGGCGTCTCTAGGTGAAAATAAATACCTCAACACAATTTTAAATTTGTTTGCTGGGCTACCAGACCTTACCACTCGGTGTTGGCCGTCGAATGGCGCTAGCTGCGCAGCATTTGTGCACCGCCGCCGTCAGTGTCAGCCAGTTTGCCGTGGCATACGGAGCTCCATCGCAGTCTTTAACATTTGTAGCATGCCGCGACAGCGTGGACGTGAACCGTATGTGCAGTTGACGGACTTTGAGCGAGGGCGTATAGTGGGCATGCGGGAGGCCGGGTGCACGTACCGCCGAATTGCTCAACACGTGGGGCGTGAGGTCTCCACAGTACATCGATGTTGTCGCCAGTGGTCGGCGGAAGGTGCACGTGCCCGTCGACCTGGGACCGGACCGCAGCGACGCACGGATGCACGCCAAGACCGTAGGATCCTACGCAGTGCCGTAGGGGACCGCACCGCCACTTCCCAGCAAATTAGGGACACAGTTGCTCCTGGGGTATCGGCGAGGACCATTCGCAACCGTCTCCATGAAGCTGGGCTACGGTCCCGCACACCGTTAGGCCGTCTTCCGCTCACGCCCCAACATCGTGCAGCCCGCCTCCAGTGGGGTCGCGACAGGCGTGAATGGAGGGACGAATGGAGACGTGTCGTCTTCAGCGATGAGAGTCGCTTCTGCCTTGGTGCCAATGATGCTCGTATGCGTGTTTGGCGCCGTGCAGGTGAGCGCCACAATCAGGACTGCATACGACCGAGGCACACAGGGCCAACACCCGGCATCATGGTGTGGAGAGCGATCTCCTACACTGGCCGTACACCTCTGGTGATCGTCGAGGGGACACTGAATAGTGCACAGTACATCCAAACCGTCACCGAACCCAACGTTCTACCATTCCAAGACCAGCAAGGGAACTTGCTGTTCCAACAGGACAATGCACGTCCGCATGTATCCCGTGCCACCCAACGTGCTCTAGAAGGTGTAAGTCAACTACCCTGGCCAGCAAGATCTCCGGATCTGTCCCCCATTGAGCATGTTTGGGACTGGATGAAGCGTCGTCTCACGCGGTCTGCACGTCCAGCACGAACGCTGGTCCAACTGAGGCGCCAGGTGGAAATGGCATGGCAAGCCGTTCCACAGGACTACATCCAGCATCTCTACGATCGTCTCCATGGGAGAATAGCAGCCTGCATTGCTGCGAAAGGTGGATGTACACTGTACTAGTGCCGACATTGTGCATGCTCTGTTGCCTGTGTCTATGTGCCTGTGGTTCTGTCAGTGTGATCATGTGATGTATCTGACCCCAGGAATGTGTCAATAAAGTTTCCCGTTCCTGGGACAATGAATTCACGGTGTTCTTATTTCAATTTCCAGGAGTGTACATTGTGCACAACTGTTCCAACCGACAATGTTAATCTTCCTGCAAATATCCATGTCTTTATACTGATTTTCTCTACCGTAGTTGAATATAAATGCAGATGCTGCCCAACCCTACGCGTTGTATTTCATCACTAACAGCACCTGAGTATCCTTGATGCATTGCAAGCGTCAGTCGCTGCCAGTACAGTATTCTGTGAAGCTGAAACTGCACTGTGTCGTAGTTACGTGAATTCGAACGTACGCAAATCACTTGTGTTGGTATGGTGGGTGCTTCCGTAACCAAGGTAGCCTATGTGTTTGGCGTCTCAAGAGGCAAGATATCGAAAATTTATACTGCACACAGGGAATGCGAAAAACATCTTCCGCTAAGTCACAACGCGGACGAAAACCTATGGCGAGTGATCGTGACGAGCGACCGTTGAATAGGATTGCGTCGAAAAATAAGAGGTCGACAGCTGCAAAAGTCACCGCAAAACTGAATATCGCCCTGTAAGCACAAAAACAATACCAAGGGAGCTCCAGGAGCAATGAATTGCAGGTCATGCTGTAATTCCAAAACCAATAATCAAAGATGCAAATGCCTCTAACAGGAAAACGCGGTGCCGATTTATTAATCTCATCTACAGAGCTATGGAAGAAATTCATTTGGTCAAATGAGTCTTGTTTCGCACTGTTTGCAAATTCTGCCTGAGTTTATGTCCCAAGATTGAAACACAGAGGACGTCTGGTGATGATATGTTTACGCCGCAAGATCGTGTTAGTGCCAAAAATTATATCACCATTTTGACTGATTGGTTCCATCCTAGGGTGCAATGTTTGTTCCCCAATCGTGATGCTGTGTTTCAAGAGGACAATGCCCCTATTCACACAGCTCGCATCGCCCAGGACTAGTTTGTGATGACGAGGATGGATTGTCCCATCCTCCGTCGCCACCACAGTCACCAGATCTCAGTATTGTTGAGCCTTTGGAGATCTCTATCCACCTCCATCATCGTAATTTGAATATGCCACTATTTTGCAATGAGAATGGTATAAGATTCCCTTGAAAACAATAGAGGACCCGTATTTATCCGTCCCGAAACGACTGAAAGCTGTCCTACACCGTATTAGACCTGGAAATGTGTTCTGATTTTCGTGTTTCCGTATTATTGTGCCCCCGCTGTACATAATACGACCTTTATGAAAACATTGTGGATCGGGCACAAGCGCTCCCTGTATCAAGTGATCAGGCCGATGTCTTCTTGCCTCCAGGACTGGGCATTTTCTCGTCGTCGGTGGAAGGGCAGTAGTCTGGGGAAATACAACTAAAACACGCTTTCGGCGCGTTCAGAATTACGTGCTCAAATTTACACTTTGTCGTGGCACTTTCCCAGCATTCGTCTCTACCAAATGGCCGCCAGCCAACCAGTTAACACTCTAAACACTCCGTAACACAGACAAGGGCGTCTCTGTGCATTCTTATTTAAATCGCTGTCGCTTGGGCGACGAGCTCGCCACGGAGAATTTCCCGACTCTCCTTGTGGAAACAATGAGGCCTCTCAAGGGCGGATACAGGGAAGGGGGGCACTTGCTCTCACCCCCCCCCCCTCCCCAGACAGCCGAGAGAGAGAGAGAAAGAGAGAAAGAAAGAAAGAGTGAGAGACACTGAATCATGGCATAATCACAATGTTTACTTACGGGCAGCGACTTAAATTTTTGTTGGTTTGTGTGAATGCGTAACGGAGGATCCATTGCAGTAGTGGGCCAGTGTTGCTGAATACTCCTGGATCGCTTGGTAATGAATAGCTTTGGGTTGATAGAGCGAGCACGTAAAATCTTTTTACAATTATAGTCATGGCAGAATAATACAATTGAAGAGCTTTGCAGATGGAATTACATGAAATGATCATATGGCATTTTTGGCTGGGAGACCCCATCTGGCATTGTTCAGCCGCCTGGCGAAAGTCTTCCCGTTTGACGCCACTTCGGCCACTTGCACGACAATAATGATAGAAATTTCGAAATTTGTGATAAGTTTCTATGGGACGAAACTGCTGAGGTCAGCTGTCCCAAGGCTTACACACTACTTACTCTAACCTTAACTTACGCTAAGGACAACACACACGCCCATGCCCAAGGGGAGGAATCGAACCTCCGACGGGGGGAGCCGCACGAACCGTGCAAGGCTCCCAGACCGCACGGCTACCCCGCGCAGCACGATAGCGATGAAACGATGATAAGGCAATACAACACTCTATTGCTACTATAGGAGAAACTGCACTTCTCAAAAAGTTCTTTCCATAAGCTAACAGCTACTAAAAAAATGTAGGAGCCTGGCTGTCAATCCAATTAGAAATACACTCCTGGAAATGGAAAAAAGAACACATTGACACCGGTTTGTCAGACCCACCATATTTGCTCCGGACATTGCGAGAGGGCTGTACAAGCAATGATCACACGCACGGCACAGCGGACACACCAGGAACCGCGGTGTTGGCCGTCGAATGGCGCTAGCTGCGCAGCATTTGTGCACCGCCGCCGTCAGTGTCAGCCAGTTTGCCGTGGCATACGCAGCTCCATCGCAGTCTTTAACACTGGTAGCATGCCTCGACAGCGTGGACGAGAACCGTATGTGCAGTTGACGAACTTTGAGCGAGGGCGTATAGTGGGGATGCGGGAGGCCGGGTGGACGTACCACCGAATTGCTCAACACGTGGGGCGTGAGGTCTCCACAGTACATCGATGTTGTCGCCAGTGGACGGCGGAAGGTGCACGTGCCCGTCGACCTGGGACCGAACCGCAGCGACGCACTGATGCACACCAAGACCGTAGGATCCTACGCAGTGCCGTAGGGGACCGCACCACCACTTCCCAGCAAATTAGGGACACTGTTGCTCCTGGGGTATCGGCGAGGACCATTCGCAACCGTCTCCATGAAGCTGGGCTACGGTCCCGCACACCGTTAGGCCGTCTTCCGCTCACGCCCCAACATCGTGCAGCCCGCCTCCAGTGGTGTCGCGACAGGCGTGAATGGAGGGACGAATGGAGACGTGTCGTCTTCAGCGATGAGAGTCGCTTCTGCCTTGGTGCCAATGATGGTCGTATGCGTGTTTGGCGCCGTGCAGGTGAGCGCCACAATCAGGACTGCATACGACCGAGGCACACAGGGCCAACACCCGGCATCATGGTGTGGGGCGCGATCTCCTACACTGGCCGTACACCTCTGGTGATCGTCGAGGGGACACTGAATAGTGCACGGTACATCCAAACCGTCATCGAACCCATCGTTCTACCATTCCTAGACCGGCAAGGGAACTTGCTGTTCCAACAGGACAATGCACGTCCGCATGTATCCCGTGCCACCCAACGTGCTCTAGAAGGTGTAAGTCAACTACCCTGGCCAGCAAGATCTCCGGATCTGTCCCCCATTGAGCATGTTTGGGACTGGATGAAGCGTCGTCTCACGCGGTCTGCACGTCCACCACGAACGCTGGTCCAACTGAGGCGCCAGGTGGTAATGGCATGGCAAGCCGTTCCACAGGACTACATCCAGCATCTCTACCATCGTCTCCATGGGAGAATAGCAGCCTGCATTGCTGCGAAAGGTGGATATACACTGTACTAGTGCCGACATTGTGCATGCTCTGTTGCCTGTGTCTATGTGCCTGTGGTTCTCTCAGTGTGATCATGTGATGTATCTGACCACAGGAATGTGTCAATAAAGTTTCCCCTTCCTGGGACAATGAATTCACGGTGTTCTTATTTCAATTTCCAGGAGTGTATTTACGCAGAAATTCAACAAATGGTGAAAAAAGATCCGTCAAGATTTAATGAAATGAACATATTTGGAAGATACGAGGGTCGCTCCAAAAGAAATGCACACTATTTTTTTTAAACCCATCTTTTATTCTACATGTTTGAAAGTTTTACAGTGTGTAGATAGGAATAATATTTTCATTTCTCCACATAATTTCCATCCCTCTCAACTGCTTTACGCCAGCTTGGAACCAGCGCCTTTATACCTGCATGGTAAAATTCTAGACCAACCTGTTGGAGCCACTGTTTGGCAGTGTGTACAAGGGAGTCATCATCTTCAAACAATATTCCACGAAGAGAGCCTTTCAGTTACCCAAGGAGATTATAGTCACATGGAGCCAGGTCAGGACTATAAGGTAGGTGTTTCAGTGTTGTCCATCCGAGTTTTATGATCGCTTACATGGTTTTTTCACTGACATGTGGCCATGCATTGTCGTGCAACAGCAAAACATGCTGCTTTTGCCGATGTGGTCGAACACCATTCAGTAGAGCTTGAAGTTTCTTCAGTGTCGTCACATATGCATCAGAATTTATGGTGGCTCCACGTGGTATGATGTCCACAAGCAAGAGTCCTTCGGAATCGGAGAAACACCGTAGGTATAACTTTTCCAGCAGTAGGTGTTGTTTTGAATTTTTTATCTAGGATGAATTTGCACGATGCCACTCCATTGATTGCCTCTTCGTCTCTGGTGAAAAATGATGGAGCCATGTTTCATCACCTGTCACAACTCTTCGAAGAAATCCATCTCCACCATTCTCGTACTGTTACAAAAGATCGGTGCATACCGTTTTTCTTGTTTCTTTGTGAGCCACTGTCAGCATCCTGGGAACCCACCTGGCACAATCCTTTTTTAACGCCAACACTTTCAGTATTCTGTGAACACTTCCTTCCCTTATCCCAACGTAGCGTGACAATTCTTTGACTGTGATGCGTCTGTCAGCAGTCGTTAACTCTCTGCGCATTGTCTGGAGTGTGTGCAGTAGAAGGCGTGCCACTGCGAGGACAATCCGCAATATTGCCGTGTCCACTTTCATTACATAACCGGCTTCCCCACCGACTAACTGTACTACGATTGGCAGCAGTATCTCCATACAACTTTTTCAACCTCTTGTGGATGTTTCCCACTGTCTTGTTTTCACAGCACAGGAATTCTACGACAGCACGTTGCTTCTGATGAATGTCAAGTGTAGCAGCCATCTTGAAGACATGCTGTGACAGCGCCATTCACGGTAACAGGTTGAACTAAGTTTAAAAACAAGCGGGAAGGATGTATCTACACACTTGAAAACTTTCACCCATGCAGAATGAAAACTGCATTTTTAAAAAAATTGTGTGCATTTCTTTTGGAATGACTCTCGTAATAGTTACTCAGAAATTTCGGCGATAAGTTATGCTAACCGGTGCAAAGAGCGAAGTCGTAGGCTTAATGAATGTTGTCTGAGTTTCAGCAAGAATATGTAAAAAAAAGTTCTTTACAAAGTCATTTTCCTAACAAAAAGAGGAAATAGAAACCTTTGTTGTTGGAAGATTAAGTGGAAAGTTGGGAAACAACGTCAAGGTTCTAGTTGACAAAGTATCTATAGCTCAATGCCAGGTTCAAAGTGAACTGCACACTGTGCGTGAGGAATTCAGCAGAAGAAAATTATGAGTGCAAGGAATTGAGGGAGATAATGCACACAGAACTGTTTACAGATCTTTGCGCAAGAGTAGGGCGCCAAACTTTGTGCGCACCGATATCGGCACGCCATAATGAATAAATAAGCGGGTGGAATCAGCTGGACAGGTCCATGTTGACAAAGATAGCATATTACGCCACCGGCAGTTACCTACTTCCCTATCTTCATGCCTTGGGGAAAGGATGACCACCAGTGGTTTTTATTAAACCTTTTGCGACGTTGTGCCTAACTGCTACAGCGATCAAAAATGATTATACACTCCTGGAAATGGAAAAAAGAACACATTGACACCGGTGTGTCAGACCCACCATACCTGCTCCGGACACTGCGAGAGGGCTGTGCAAGCAATGATCATACGCACGGCACAGCGGACACACCAGGAACCGCGATGTTGGCCGTCGAATGGCGCTAGCTGCGCAGCATTTGTGCACCGCCGCCGTCAGTGTCAGCCAGTTTGCCGTGGCATACGGAGCTCCATCGCAGTCTTTAACAATGGTAGCATGCCGCGACAGTGTGGACGTGAACCGTATGTGCAGTTGACGGACTTTGAGCGAGGGCGTATAGTGGGCATGCGGGAGGCCGGGTGGACGTACCGCCGAATTGCTCAACACGTGGGGCGTGAGGTCTCCACAGTACATCGATGTTGTCGCCAGTGGTCGGCGGACGGTGCACGTGCCCGTCGACCTGGGACCGCACCTCCACTTCCCATCAAATTAGGGACACTGTAGCTCTTGGGGTATCGGTGAGGACCATTCGCAACCGTCTCCATGAAGCTGGGCTACGGTCCCGCACACCGTTAGGCCGTCTTCCGCTCACGCCCCAACATCGTGCAGCCCGCCTCCAGTGGTGTCGCGACAGGCGTCAATGGAGGGACGAATGGAGACGTGTCGTCTTCAGCGATGAGAGTCGCTTCTGCCTTGGTGCCAATGATGGTCGTATGCGTGTTTGGCGCCGTGCAGGTGAGCGCCACAATCAGGACTGCATAGGACCGAGGTACACAGGGCCAACACCAGGCATCATGGTGTGGGGAGCGATCTCCTACACTGGCCGTACACCTCTGGTGATCGTCGAGGGGACACTGAATAGTGCACGGTACATCCAAACCGTCATCGAACCCATCGTTCTACCATTCCTAGACCGGCAAGGGAACTTGCTGTTCCAACAGGACAATGCACGTCCGCATGTAGCCCGTGCCACCCAACGTGCTCTAGAAGGTGTCAGTCAACTACCCTGGCCAGCAAGATCGCCGGATCTGTCCCCCATTGAGCATGTTTGAGACTGGATGAAGCGTCGTCTCACGCGGTCTGCACGTCCAGCACGAACGCTGTTCCAGCTGAGGCGCCAGGTGGAAATGGCATGGCAAGCCGTTCCACAGGACTACATCCAGCATCTCTACGATCGTCTCCATGGGAGAATAGCAGCCTGCATTGCTGCGAAAGGTGGATATACACTGTACTAGTGCCGACATTGTGCATGCTCTGTTGCCTGTGTCTATGTGCCTGTGGTTCTGTCAGTGTGATCATGTGATGTATCTGACCCCAGGAATGTGTCAATAAAGTTTCCCCTTCCTGGGACAATGAATTCACGGTGTTCTTATTTCAATTTCCAGGAGTGTAGTTTGTTGCGTCAGTTGCAAGGCGAAGCCGTACTGTAGGCATCAGAGGTAGTGGAAAGATACCAAGATTATGCAAGCTTTGAACAAGGTTCTTAACAAAATACTGGTCAACGTCAATACAGATTTGTCTCTGCAATGAATTCTTAAAGCCTGAAATGTACGTTAATCAGAGTGGCAGTTTGTGGAGATACTTCGGGAAATTTCTGAATAAAGCTGAGCCATGATCGACTCGGCTGGATCCAGTTGTATCAAAGTAATCTATCTCGTCGTACCAAAGATCATTGAGTATCGTGCCTCGTGAGCTTCGTTCAAAATGGTTCCAATGGCTCTGAGCACTATGGGTCCAAACTTCTGAGGTCTTAGAACTTAGAACTACTTAAACCTAACTAACCTAAGGACATCACACACATCCATTCCCGAGGCAGGATTCGAACCTGTGACCGTAGCAGTCGCGCGGTTCCAGACTGTAGCGCCTAGAACCGCTCGGCCATTGCGGCCGGCCGTGAGCTTCGTCTCTGATCACAGGAGGGCGGTTTGAAGAGGAAAAATGACAATGTCAAATTAAATGTAGATGGCAACTCTATAGACTGTGTAACAAATGCAAAATTTCTAGGAATGGATATTTATTCTCAGTTGAAGTGGTGTGAACACACAAATGTACTTGCATACAGAATGTCAGCAGCATGTTATGCCCTTAGAATACCATCATCAGTGTGTAACATGCAGTGTCTTTTAGTTACATATTATTCATATTCACACTCAATTCTTAGCTATGGAATTCTTTTTTTGGGAACAAATGCACAAAATGTCAACACAATTTTCATACTCCAGAAAAGAGCCATAAGAATAATAACCAAAAATACTAGTCGAGCTCATTGTAAAGATCTGTCCAGAACACTGGGGATTTTAACTGCTCCATGTGAATACATTTACCAGTCAGTTGTACACATCAAAAATAACATTGGTAATCACTGCACAAACAGCTCTGTCCATGACTATGAAACAAGAGATAGACTCAACTTACATTTAGCAAGAAACATAAAACTGAAAATAGCATTTGCTACCAAGGTACAATAAATTACGAAAAGAGATTAAAGAAATTGCCAAAATACACTTATTTAAAAAGGCAGCTGAAAAGTACCTGTTATGCAATGCATTTTATACATTGAAGGATTACTTAGCTAAAACAGAGTAGGGGTTTGATAAAGAATGTTATACAAATAAATAATAATAATAATAATAATGATTATAAAATATCCAGCATTCGACATAACACTTTCACTTTATGTTTTTTTCCTGTTTTTTTTTCCTTTCTAGAAATATTTACCCCCAAGCTATGCATAGCACAATACTAACACCTCTTTCTGAGCTCAACATCTCACTCATTATGGAGGGATGCTGACTCAGTTTTTCAGGATAGCAAATGGGGAGTTGCGATACAGAAAATGGCCCAGAGATCACCAGTGTGTGTGTGTGTGTGTGTGTGTGTGTGTGTGTGTGTGGTGAGTGAAGTGTTGTGAAACAATGTGTGTATAGTGTGTGCAGTGACTGATGGTGAGATATGAGTGAACAATGTGGCATTACATTATTTAATAAGTTATTTGTAAAATAAAGTATGGTATACCATGAGTAAATCTAATGACTGTCTCTAACTAGAAGTCTGTAAATATATGTGTATACGAATTAGCTTATTTTAAATTTATCTAAATTTGTAAATACTTTGACATGTCCCACATCCTTATTAAAAGAGATCTACGGATGAATAAAGCTACTACTACTACTACTACTACTACTACTACTACTTCTAAAGTGGGGCCGAGCCTGTGGGAGAAGTGCGTGTCTTCCCCCAGCAGGAGGCTCTGACAGTCGGTACGGCTAGACGTAACTAGGCATCCACAAACAGTGACCGTTGGCAGTGGGGCACTACATGGATGTCCAGTCTTGAGAAGAAATTTTGTCTTCTGCTGTACATGTCCCTGATCGTTTTGAAGTTGACTCGTTGCTGGCATAAGGATCATGTTATAGGTCAGGACTACCACTGCATTAGAGCGTCCGCAGTCGGGTCGTTGTCACTGGTGTGGATTTGCCTTTGAAACTTTTAAACACTGTGTCTCCTGATATCTAGTTGCCCCCTGGTCGTGCTCCGATTATAGCCACACGACGGTTGTGGTTATATCTGATTGATCTGCTCCTTCTCTTTGAGCTATCGGTACTACCGTTTAATCTGAAACATACTCAAGCTACGCTTACGTACGCTGAACTATGTTTTCTGGTCATGACCTGTTGTCCATTGCAGCGGTTTTTCTTTTCACTCTGGAGCAGGGAATTGTACTAATTGCAGTGATTCGGATAATGCTGTTACTAATTGTCCTCAATTGTCATCTCACAGAGGACTTGACTACATATTTATTACCGTAATTGGTGTGTTCTAGCGTCAAAAACGGTTCTCACTATCGTTTTTGTCACCCTGCTATTTCCTGTTCTGTGTTTCGCCGGTTCGTGGGGTGGCGGAAGAATCAATTTGTATCCGTTCTATCGAGAGTGATTTGCTTGAAGTTATTTTTACTTGAAGCGCTATATCATTCGCAGAATTTTCGTGTTGTTAAACACGTATCTTAAATTAGTCAGATGTTAGTTTATTAGCTGTAATCCTTGTCAAAAAAATAGGCAAGAAACCTTTTTTATTTTTACGTTACGTGACGCTTTCAATTCAGTAAAACTATTTTTTATGTTTAATTTAATCATTATACCTTTTGATTCATTTAAGATTCAGTTTAAATTACAAGAAGTTAGGCATTTTTCCTTTAAGCTTTTTTATGCTATCAGATCAGATCAGATTTTAAAACGACAAAAGACATTATTTTATGTTGCAGTATCTGGTTGTTGTAGGATGTCAAATTTCCTTGCAAGGCGTCTCTAGGTGAAAATAAATACCTCAAGACAATTTTAAATTTGATTGCTGGGCTACCAGACCTTACCACTCCCGAGCTCTTACATACCGTGGTCCACAATTAGTTAACTGGGTTCAAAACCGTAGTACTGGGACCACTAGTTGCCAGCAGATGTCGTACGGATGTTACAAAACAAACTGCCGATCGGACTCTTGTGAGAAGCACAACATTGCAGTGCCTGTGTTATTCTGAATACGACGCGAAGTTCTTTGGGCAGCATGGACGTCCAAAGGAACAGGCACTGTAGCGACTACAGACGTTATGAACTACATTCAGTGTGTTCGCAATTACGAATATGGACAACTATCAGCTGTAGAAAGGAATGACGACAATGAAACTTTGTGACGGAATGGTACTCCAACCCGGAGTTCCAGCTTTCGCGAGCGGTCGCCTTATCCGTACACGACTCATGGCTAGACCAAAATTTCCGTATGTCGTCACCCATGCATCTACAACCTCTACTCGTACATCCATTATGTATATTACTGTACAGGTGAGCCAGTTTAGCCAGCCAGAGTGGCCGAGCGGTTCTAGCCGCTACAGTCTGGAACCGCGAGACCTCTACGGTCGCAGGTTCGAATCCTGCCTCAGGCATGGATGTGTGTGATGTCCTTAGGTTAGTTAGGTTTAAGTTGTTCTAAGTTGTAGGGGATTGATAACATCGGAAGTTGAGTACCATAGTGCTCAGAGCCATTTGAACCAATTTTGAGCCATTTTACTTGAAAGTCGCTTGCCTGGTATCAGCGGATAAATACGATATTTCACTGCACAAGCGACTTTCAAGTAAAAGGACTCACCTGTACGGAAATATACATCATGGATGTACGAGTAGAGGTTGTAGATGAATGGATGACGACATATGGAAATTTTGGTCTAGCTATGAGTCGTGTACGGATAGCCTAATGGTAAGGCGACCGCTCAAGATAGCAGGAACTCCGGTCAGGCACGAATTTTCACTGTCGTCAATCCATTCTACAGCTGATGGTTGCCAATAATCGTAATTGCGAATACATTTAATGTACTGTGAGAAGTTGTTCATGGTACCTGACAATGGCGTCTTACATTTTTCGTGATAGTAAACAATCTCTGTTTGCCACAAGAGGACAGGCAGCTGCCACAAACTATGCGAACGGCCGATAGAAACAGTGACGATTTGCGAATACAATAACAATGCAAGAGATGTGAACGATATTTCGCACATCGGGCACAAGAACAGACGATGAGAGCAGGGGCGTAAGAAACACTTCGATCTGATCAGGCAAGATGATAGCTGCGAAAAAAGCATTTATAACTTCGGGTTACTGAGGGCAAGAAATGAACATGCGGATGACATAGATATAGCGCCAGTTAGCGAGTAGGGGCCCCTCCAGAAAAATTCAATTCATTTGATACCAGTATGGGGATAAGCTAGATGAACAACTAGTCGGCAAGTCTGAATGAATACAAAGACAGCGATGAATAAATCATCTTTCACTCTACACCTGTACTGAGCAGTGAAAGACTTGATAATTCTGGTCAGGAAGGTTGGGGGTGGAGGTATAAGATGCAGTTGGAGGGAATATAAAGCATGTGAAGTAGCAGGATTACTTAAAAATGGTGGTGGGCGATGCTGTAGTGGAGCAGTTCTTTATTGTGATACCAGGCCTGGTGGAAGACTGTACTTCAGAGACTGATTTTTTATTGGAGAAACATGGAATAGCCGAATTCCTCAGAGCTAGACTTGTGATGCAGGTAGAGAACACTAAGGTTGTGGTAAACTTAATTAAGTCACCACCAAGAAATGATAAATTTTGTTGACAAGTACAAGTATGTATGGTAGGTATCGAGTATGAACCATTACAAGAAATGGATGGCCGAAGTTCCATTAATTTGCTGCAATCAATTAACAACAACACAGAGAAGATAATAGTTTAAGCCCTCAGAACCGTGCAGAGTTAAGATCCCTCTTGCTGCACTGTACCAATGTGTTCAAAGAAAGCCTCGAAATCATAAAAAATTTCGCTGGCAGGTTGCAAGTAGAGCCTCATGAATAATTTCATTCACTCACTTATGCCATTCCACTCGTTAGACTATCATCAGTCGATGAAGTAATTAGTCAAATGCTTGACTGGAGTATAATCGAGTCAGCCAAGGTGGCGTACAGTAGGGGCTCAATGAACGTACTATGACTAGTATAATTGTTCCGATGAGCACTCCCACAGAAAAATCTGAAAAACAACTGTAGATCTTCTACGGTATACACTATCTTTCAAATACAGACTTGATAGCATTGTAAGGGCAAATTCCCTTGTATGTAGAGTCACGCCCTTATACAGCATGCTACGGTCACAGGTTCGAATCCTGCCTCGGGCATGGATGTGTGTGATGACCTTAGGTTAGTTAGGTTTAAGTAGTTCTACGTTCTAGGGGACTGATGACCACAGATGTTAAGTCCCATAGTGCTCAGAGCCATTTGAACCATTTGAACCTCATACAGCATTTGTTTATGTGGGGCACAGTAAACAGTTTACATTGTTACCATTCGGATTAAATGTGAGGGCAGGAATTTTTATCACTGCCCTTTACCCAATCTTAAGAACTAACATGCTCATGAGGACAAAAGTGCCTGTAGATGTCTTCTTACTTAGAGCGAGCGCTTGGAAGACATAAAACTGGTAGAAATGGTATTGGAACCCTTTAAGTCAACAGGTGTTACACAAGCAACCTAAACAAATCGAAATGCAGTCGAAATGAGCTCGTGTTTTAGGGACGCATTATTAACTCAAAAAGCACCCTGCCAGACGAAAATCAGATTAGCATGGTGTGGTCAGCTTACCTAGACCCAGTAATTAGAAGTAGTTATGGTCATTCCTAAGACTGTGCAGTTTTTATAGGGGTTCCGTGCCTAATTAGATTTGAAATGATCCATCATTAAATGGACTGCTTGGGAAATACACTCATTGGGAGCGGAGGAGCAAGCCTCGGCGAGTATTCAGTGCCATCAAGCTGGAGCTAGGAATAGCACAGATGCTTTACCATCTACATCTACATCTACATCCGTACTCCGCAAGCCACCTGACGGTGTGTGGCGGAGGGTACCCTGAGTACCTCTATCGGTTCTCCCTTCTATTCCAGTCTCGTATTGTACGTGGAAAGAAGGATTGTCGGTATGCTTCTGTGTGGGCTCTAATCTCTCTGATTTTATCCTCATGGTCTCTTCGCGAGATATACGTAGGAGGGAGCAATATACTGCTTGACTCTTCGGTGAAGGTATGTTCTCGAAACTTTAACAAAAGCCCGTACCGAGCTACTGAGCGTCTCTCCTGCAGAGTCTTCCACTGGAGTTTATCTATCATCTCCGTAACGCTTTCGCAATTACTAAATGATCCTGTAACGAAGCGCGCTGCTCTCCGTTGGATCTTCTCTATCTCTTCTATCAACCCTACCTGGTGCGGATCCCACACTGCTGAGCAGTATTCAAGCATTGGGCGAACAAGCGTACTGTAACCTACTTCCTTTGTTGTCGGATTGCATTTCCTTAGGATTCTTCCAATGAATCTCAGTCTGGCATCTGCTTTACCGACGATCAACTTCATATGATCATTCCATTTTAAATCACTCCTAATGCGTACTCCCAGATAATTTATGGAATTAACTGCTTCCAGTTGCTGACCTGCTATTTTGTAGCTAAATGATAAGGGACCTATCTTTCTATGTATTCGCATCACATTACACTTGTCTACATTGAGATTCAATTGCCATTCCGTGCACCATGCGTCAATTCGCTGCAGATCCTCCTGCATTTCAGTACAATTTTCCATTGTTGCAACCTCTCGATACACCACAGCATCATCTGCAAAAAGCCTCAGTGAACTTCCGATGTCATCCACCAGGTCATTTATGTATATTGTGAATAGCAACGGTCCTATGACACTCCCCTGCGGCACACCTGAAATCACTCTTACTTCGGAAGACTTCTCTCCATTGAGAATGACGTGCTGCTTTCTGTTATCAAGGAACTCCTCAATCCAATCACACAATTGATCTGATAGTCCGTATGCTCTTACTTTGTTCATTAAACGACTGTGGGGAACTGTGTCAAACGCCTTGCGGAAGTCAAGAAACACGGCATCTACCTGTGAACCCGTGTCTAAGGCCCTCTGAGTCTCGTGGACGAATAGCGCGAGCTGGGTTTCACACGAGCGTCTTTTTCGAAACCCATGCTGATTCCTACAGAGTAGATTTCTAGTCTCCAGAAAAGACATTATACTCGAACATAATACGTGTTCCAAAATTCTACAACTGATCGACGTTAGAGATATAGGTCTATAGTTCTGCACATCTGTTCGACGTCCCTTCTTGAGAACGGGGATGACCTGTGCCCTTTTCCAATCCTTTGGAACGCTTCGCTCTTCTAGAGACCTACGGTGCACCGCTGCAAGAAGGGGGGCAAGTTCCTTCGCGTACTCTGTGTAAAATCGAACTGGTATCCCATCAGGACCAGCGGCCTTTCCTCTTTTGAGCATCCTGATTTTGCGGAGGGGTTTTACTTAACTAATGACTAATGAACTTGAGACATTAGTATAGTGTGGACCTTTAACAGTTTTAAAGAGTATCTGCTGCAGTACCAAACTAAGGTCTACACAGATCATTAGTCATTGAGCTTTTTGCTCAGTTGTAGATTATTGCTTGCTCAAATAGCCAGGTGGGCCCTCTCCTTACAAAAATAGAGCTTCGAGCATCTACTGAAGCTCAGTGGTGTCTCTCTTTAACTTTCAACGGTAGTTGATTGTGTTTGCCCTGTGTACACAATGAAAACAGTGAGAACAACTTAGGTATACATCAGGTTATGTTTGTTATTTGTGGGTCATCTAAACATGGAAAAGCTGTAGTTCAATTAAGGGATCTTGAAATCTAAATCAAGTCTGAGGGCAACAAATTTTTATTTGCTCTTTCTGACGCACATATGTCATATAAAATCTCGAAAGAAATTACTGATGAAACAAGTAAAAACTGGTGTGTTCAAAAAAGCCTAAATCATTCACCATTAAGTCACATCTTTTCTACGTTTGCGAATTAGCGGCTCCATTCGCCTAGTATCTATAATATGGCTTATTTTAAGGAGGACGTCATGTTACATTTACAATACGTTGTTAAATTAACAGAATTTTTTGACGCTAGTTTACACTTGTATATACTATGAGGCATCCTCATCGACAATTCCACATTTTTTTTAATTGAATGGATTGGAAATAACAGCCAACCAGTTGAAAATACAGGTTTATTAAACCTTGACCAAGGTTTCGATAGTCTAAAAATGTCTTCTTCAGAATATATTGTACATTACCTATATCGCATGTAGGAGTCCTTGACAATGTCTAGTAAATGTGCGTGTCATCCACTTTATCACTATTAAAACACATGATTTAAAAGTAGTATATCTCTACTGTAGGGATTTGTCTTGAAACTTTTTAAAACACAGCACATTTCACAATTAATGCAACAAGGTGTAGTTCAGATGGCTCTGAGCACTATGGGACTCAACATCTATGGTCCTCAGTCCCCTAGAACTTAGAACTGCTTAAACCTAACTAACCTAAGGACAACACACAACACCCAGTCCCCACGAGGCAGAGAAAATCCCTGACCCCACCGGGAATCGAACCCGGGAACCCGGGCGTGGGAAGCGATAACGCTACCGCACGACCACGAGATGCGGACACAACGTGTAGTGTAATACCTGGAAGACACGTATATATACGGCATTTAAATAGAAAACGTAGCAACGGAATCTACAGAGCGATAAATATGCTATGCCATGTACAGAGCTAGTGACATGCCCCTACTCGACATTTTATATTGAACTGTCATACATATACAAATCTTTGAAGCGGCACGCTACACGTTGATGGATCCATTGTCAAATGTGTGGTTTTTAAAAAGTTTTAAGGTTGGTTGGTTGATTGGTTGTTTCGGTCTCATCGGGTCAGAGAAGGACGGGGAAGGAAGTCGGCCGTGCCCTTTGAAAGTAACCATCCCGGCATTTGCCTGGAGCGATTTAGGGAAATCACGGAAAACCTAAATCAGGATGGCCGGACGCGGATTGAACCGTCGTCCTCCCGAATGCGAAGTTTTAAGGCAAAGCCCTAAAGAAGAGAGCTACTACTTTTAATTCATTTATTTTAATGGCGATTAAATGGATGACACACACATATACTAGACAGAGTCAACGACTCCCATATCGGATGTAAATCGTACGTGATACTGTTTACAGTACCTAATATTGGCAAAGCGATTAACTACCAACGAACGTTCTTCTCCTCAGTTAGCGAGCCAGATGAATTCGGCCAGCTGACCATTATCGCTTTGCTCCCGAACACCGACATATTCAACGCCAGTGAAAAATTTAAGGACGAGACTCATACAACTGTCGCTGATGAGAACTTGCCATCTGACTCATCGAGAAATACTTGCTTTCGACACCGGGAACAATGCTTTAGTTTAAGGACTACAATGACGGCCTTTCAGTATCGCTTTCGGTGTATACCACTGGCACAGATTCAAAGAAGACAAGGCAACCAGTCAGAAGCCGTGTTTACCTCATCTACTCCTTGACAGCTGGCACAATATCTTCTGCCTCTAAACAGCTACCTCCAATTACATGTGTTTTATAGGTCTCTCTTATTTCTCAACAAAGAGACCTTAATGACAGTCCTATATGACTGAAAATACCAACATTTTGATTGAGAATTCTTGTGGTAAAGATCGTTAACTGATGTAACTATCAGTATTCTTCATAAATCACGTGGTTAGTAGTTCCTGCAAACAATTAACGCTGAGAAGACTAATATTCCGCTTGAGATATACCAAGCAATTAGTACGGAGTTACGACCAAACTCCTACCACAGACGTATATGAACGGAACTGATACGAGTAATTATGAATAAAATTAAACAAAATATTAATTCAAAGTTCTGGCATAAAAGTTGCTGGAACAGAAACGAGACGTTACCAGAAATGATAAACCTTCATCCCCCACATTTATACTTTATACAGTGATGAACGTTGTAATACTAATTAAATATAGCGCTTACCGCATCTACTGAGGAAAATAAACAATTGTTTCACATATTCTTCCTTTAAGTATAGCTCAGAATGAGGATTATGTATACCAGATGTTTTTTCCAGGAGTAGTGTGGTATCATTACTCTGAAGTTTGGGGAGATAACTTAAATATCATTGTTGTAGTGTCCAGGTAGTGTCAGCCCAAACAAGGGTGTTGGAGAGTTCGCCCAGCTTCTGCGTCAGTGTTGTTAAATGTGTAATTTTTGTGCTGTGTCGTTAGCTAGATATCATTTCTATTACAACTATTTTCAATGACTGCGAAAGAAAGACACGGATATTAATCGGTATTTTCAGCAGTGGCTGAGAATCGTGTAGGCGGAACTAGACTAATTACTTGCAGACTAAGGTCGATGTGGTATGCAGTAGACATTAACTCAGAAGCATATCATGCCTATTATTACGAATTTTCAGCTACAGAATTTCCTATTTCAACTCATGAATTTTTGCAATGATTTCCTGTGCTTCGTTGAAAGTTTAATGTTTTTCTTCTCAACTACTTCTGTTCTTACTTTCTTCTTTTGCTCTCCTCCTGTATATTACTTCTACTCTTCTTCACTTTTCCTTACGTTCCCTTTCTGTAATCTACAAAAAAATGAAATGAGCGTACGGCATCGCTGGCCGGGAGGCCCGTCTGGGGAAGTTCGGCCGCCGAGTCCAATTCTCATTACATTCCACGCCACATTGGGTGACCTGGTCGAGAATGAGAATGAAAAGACGATGAGGACGACGCAAAACCCAGTCCACGAGCAGAGGAAATCCCCAACGCTGCCGGGAATCGGACATCCCCCCCCCCCTCCCCCCCGGTATGGGAGGCGAGCACGTTACCCCCCGGCTAAGCAGGCATACTCTGTAATCAGCTGTTAATAATGAATAAATTGTGATCAAAGTCCACATCCGCCGCTGGAAATGTCTCGCAATTTAAAATCAGGTTCCGACATCTCTGCCTTACAATTATATTCTGAAGCGCCAAAGCAACTGGTATAGTCATTCGTATTCAAATGCATATCTACACAGGCAGAATAGGTCGGCAACGCCTGTATAAGACAACAAGTGTCTGGCGCAGTTGTTAGATCGGTTACTGCTGCTACAATGGCAAGTTATCAAGATTGAAGTGAGTTTGAAGGTGGTGTTGTAGTCGGAGCACGAGCAATGGGACACAGCGTCTCCGAGGTAGCGATGAAGTGGGTATTTTCCTGTGCGACCCTAGCACACTGGACTCGCATTCGGGAGGACGACGGTTCAATCCTGCGTCCGACCATCCTGATTTAGGTTTTTCGTGATTTCCAAAATCGCTCCAGGCAAATGCCGGGATGGTTCCTTTGAAAGGGCACGGCCGAGTTCCTTCCCCATCCTTTCCTAATCCAATGAGACCGATGACCTCGCTGTCTGGTCTCCTCCTCCAAACAATCCAATCCAATCCTGTACGACCATTACGCGAGTGTATCGTGAATATCAGGAATCCGGTAAAACATCAAATCTCCGACATCGCTACGGCCGGAAAAAGATCCTGCAAGAAATGGACCGACAACGACTAAAGAAAATCGTTCAACGTGACAGAAGTGCAATCCTTCCGCAAAGTGCTGCAGATTTCAAAGCTGAGCCATCAACATATATCAGCTTACGAACCATTCAACGAAGCATCATCGATATGGCATTTCTGAGCCGAAGGACCACTCGTGTACCATTGATGACTGCACGACACAAAGCTTTATGCCTCACCTGGGCCTGTCAACACCGACGTTAGACCGTTGATGACAGGAAACATATTGCCTGGTCGGACGAGTCTCGTTTCAGATTGCATAGAGCAGATGGACGTTTAGTGTATGAAGACAACCTCATGAATCCATGGACCCTGAATGTTAGCAGAGGACTGTTCAATCTGTTGGAGGCTGTGTAATGGTGTGGGGCGTGTGCTGTTGGAGTGATAAGAGACACCTGGTACGTCTAGATACAACGCTGACGAGTGACACGTACGTAAGCATCCAGTCTGATCACCTCCATCCATTCATGTCCATTGTGCATTTTGACGGACTTGGACGATTGCAGGAGGACAATCAGACATCCCACACGTCCAGGGTGCTACAGAGTGGCTCTAGGAATACTATTCCGTGTTTAAACACTTCCGCTGCCCACCAAACTCCGCAGACATGAACATTATTGAGCATATCTGGTATTCCGTGCAACATGCTGTTCTGAAGAGATCTCCACCCCTTCGTACTCTTACGGATTTATGGACAGCCCTGCAGAATTCCTGGTGTCAATTCCCGCTGGCGCTACTTCAGACATTAGTCGAGTCCATGCCACGATTTTCTGCGCCACTTCTGCATGCTTCCGGGAGCCCTACACGATATTAGGCAGGTGTACCAGTTTCTCTTGCTCTTCAGTGTATAATCAATGGTGAAACCTTCCAGCGTCTCCAGGTCTCCTCCATGTATACAGCCTTCTTTTAAGATTCCTAAACAAAGTATTAGCGATGATTAAATTATGCTTTGTGGAAAACTATCAAACGGCTTCCTCTTTCCTTCCTCCCCCCCCCCCCCCTCCCCGTCCATTATCACTACTACTTTTCTTCCCTTCCTTTCCCTGCTATCGAATTCCAGTCCCCTATCATAAGTAAATTTTCGTCTCCCTTACCTATCTGAATAACTTATTTGATCTCATCATACATTTCTTCACTGTCTTTACCACCTGTGGGGTTAAGTGGCATATAAAATTGTACTACTGTGGTAGGTATAGGCTTCGTGTCTTGGCTACGATAATGCTTTTGCTATGTTGTTCATAGTAGTTTACCTGCATTCCGATCTTCGTATTCATTATTAAACACGCTCCTGCATTACAGTACCCCTATTAAATTTAGTGTATTTAGTCAGCTGATCAGAAGTCCTGTTCCTCCTGCCACTGAACTTCACTAATTCACACTATATCTGACTTCAACCTGTCTATTTCCCTTTTTTCCTAATCTAAGTGAGTGATAAAGAGATGTAACATTCCACACTCCGACCGTAGAACGCCAGTTTTGTTTCTCCAGATGACGACACCCTCGTGAGTAGTCCTCGCCTGCAGATCTGAACGGTGGACTACTTTACCTCTGGAATATTTGACCTAAGAGGTCGCCATCATCATTTAACCACACAGTAGACCTGCATGTCCTCGGGAATAATTAAGGCTGTAGTTTCTATTTGCTTTCAGCTGTTCTCAGTACCAGCACAGTTAATGCCGTTTTTGTTGATGTTACAGGGCCATATGAGTCGGTCATCCAGACTGTTGCCCCTGCAGCTACTGAAAAGGCTGCTACTCCTCTTCAGGGAGCACAGGTTTGTCTGGCCTGTCAACAGATGCCCCTTCCTTGAGGTTGCTCCTATATAGCTGTATCGCTGAGGCACGAAAGCCGCGCCGCCGATGGCAAGGTCCATGGTTCATGGAAAAGATAGGAAATTAAGGATATGAGACCTGGATAAGTTGAAAAGACCAGAGGCAGTTGAGAATTTCAGAGGGACCATTAGACAACGATTGACTAGAACAGGGGAAAAATATAGAAGAAGACGAATGCGTAACTTTGAGAGATGAAAAGTAAAGGTAGCAGAGGAACAAATAGGTATAAAGAAAAACGCCTAGTAGAAATCCTTGAATAACAGAGGAGATATTGAATTTAATTAACGAAAAGAGGGAGTATGAAAAGGCAGCAACTGAAGCAGGCGTAAAGGAATACAAACGTCTAAAAAATTAAATTGACAGGAAGTGCAAAATGGCTTAGCAGGAATGGCTAGAGGACAGATGTGAAGATTTAGAAGCATATTTCAGTAGAGGAAAGGTAGATACCGCCTACAGGAAAATGAAAGAGGGCTTGGGAGAAAATAGGAGCAACGTTATGAATATCAAGAGCTCAGATGGAAAACCAGTCCTAAGAAAGAAGGCAAAGGTGAAGGGTGATATGGGTATAGAGAGGGTCTATACAATGGAAACGAACTTCAAAGCAATGCTATAGAAATGGAAGAGGACGTAGATCAAGAAGAGATGGGAGATATTATACTACGAGAATTTCACAGAACACTGAAAGACCAAAGTCGAAACAAGACCCGGGAGTAGATGACATTCCATCAGAACTACTGACGGCGTTGGGTGAGCAGCCGTTACAATCTTCCATTTGGTGTGCAAGATGTATGAGATATGCGAAAGACCTTCAGACTTCAGGAAGAAGGTAATAACTCCAATTTCAAAGAAAGTAAATGCTGACAGGTGTGCATATTTCCGAACTATCAGTTTAATAAGTCATGGATGCAAAATGCTAACACGTAGTATGTACGAAAGAATGGAAAAACTGATAGAAGCTGGCCTCGGGAATGATCAGCTCGGATTCCAGAGAAATGTACGAGCACACGAGGCAATACTGACCCTACGACCCATCTTAGCGATAGGTTAAGGAAGGGCAAACGTACTTTTATAGCATTTTTAGACTTAGAAAAAGTGTTTTACAGTGTTGACTTGGAACACTTTCTTTGAAATTCTGTGGGTGGTAGGGGTAAAATACAAAGAGCGAAAGGCTATTTACAACTTGTATTGAAACCAGACGGCAATTATATGAGTCGAGGGGCGTAAAAGGGAAGCAGTTGTTGAGAGAGAGTGACACGGAGCTATAGCCTGTCCCCGACGTTATTCAATTTTCACACCGAAAAAAAAGAAAATCAAAGTAATGGAAACCAAAGGAAAGTATGGAGTGGGAACTTAAATTTCACGAAGAAGAGGTAAAAACTTTGTGCTTTGCCAATGACGTTGTAACTCTGTCAAAGCAGCCAAGGGCTTGGAAAAGAAGCTGACAGAATGGACAGCGTCTTGCAAGGAGAATATGAGATGAACATCAACAAAAGCAGAACAAAGATAATGGAATGTAGTCGAATTAAATCAGATGACGCTGAGGAAATTAGATTAGGAAACGAGACACTTAAAGTAGTAGATAGATTTTGCTGTTTGGGAAGAAAAATAACAGATGATGACAGAAGTAGAGAGGATATAAAGTATTTCCGAAGAAGAGAAATCCGTTAACATTGAAGTTTCTGAAATGTGATGTTACAGAAGAATGTTGAAGGTTAGATGGGTAGATCACGTAACTAATGAGGAGATACTGAATAGAACTGGGGAGAGAGGAAATTTGTGGCACAACTTGAGCAGAAGAAGGGATCGGTTGATAGGACACATCCTGCGACATCAAGGGATCACCAGTTTAGTACTGGAGGGACATGTGGGCACTAAAAATCGTAGAGAGATACGGAGATGAATGCAGTAAGCAGATTCAGAAGTAAGTAGGTTGCAGTAGTTACTCGGAGATGAAGGGGCTTGCACAGGACATAGTTTCGTGGAGAGTTGCATCTAACCGACAACCTTCTCTTTCTCTCTTTTATCTCTTCCTTTCTCTTCCATTTGTTACCTTCTTCCTTCTCTCGCTCTTTTTCTTCTTTTCGTCCTCCTCCTTTTCCTTCTTCTTGGCGTTATCCCGTACTTTACAGAGTTCTCAAACTGAGGCGTCAAAGTTAATCGTCTAACTAGCACTTCTTTCTATGGCCAGTTGCTCCTTCTTATATCACGTCATGTTTAAGTTTGGCAGCTATTCCATGTTCGTCATCAGTTTATGACTCATATAAACGTTTTTAATTAACTGTAGCAGTTGAGGGTAATAGACTTACCGTGAATTCGAGAAAATACACTCCTGGAAATGGAAAAAAGAACACATTGACACCGGTGTGTCAGACCCACCATACTTGCTCCGGACACTGCGAGAGGGCTGTACAAGCAATGATCACACGCACGGCACAGCGGACACACCAGGAACCGCGGTGTTGGCCGTCGAATGGCGCTAGCTGCGCAGCATATGTGCACCGCCGCCGTCAGTGTCAGCCAGTTTGCCGTGGCATACGGAGCTCCATCGCAGTCTTTAACACTGGTAGCATGCCGCGACAGCGTGGACGTGAACCGTATGTGCAGTTGACAGACTTTGAGCGAGGGCGTATAGTGGGCATGCGGGAGGCCGGGTGGACGTACCGCCGAATTGCTCAACACGTGGGGCGTGAGATCTCCACAGTACATCGATGTTGTCGCCAGTGGTCGGCGGAAGGTGCACGTGCCCGTCGACCTGGGACCGGACCGCAGCGACGCACGGATGCACGCCAAGACCGTAGGATCCTACGCAGTGCCGTAGGGGACCGCACCGCCACTTCCCAGCAAATTAGGGACACTGTTGCTCCTGGGGTATCGGCGAGGACTATTCGCAACTGTCTCCATGAAGCTGGGCTACGGTCCCGCACACCGTTAGGCCGTCTTCCGCTCACGCCCCAACATCTTGCAGCCCGCCTCCAATGGTGTCGTGACAGGCGTGAATGGAGGGACGAATGGAGACGTGTCGTCTTCAGCGATGAGAATCGCTTTTGCCTTGGTGCCAATGATGGTCGTATGCGTGTTTGGCGCCGTGCAGGTGAGCGCCACAATCAGGACTGCATACGACCGAGGCACACAGAGCCAACACCCGCCATCATGGTGTGGGGAACGATCTCCTACACTGGCCGTACACCTCTGGTGATCGTCGAGGGGACACTGAATAGTGCACGGTACATCCAAAATCGTCATCGAACCCATCGTTCTACCATTCCTAGACCGGCAAGGGAACTTGCTGTTCCAACAGGACAATGCACGTCCGCATGTATCCCGTGCCACACAACGTGCTCTAAAAGGTGTAAGTCAACTACCCTGGCCAGCAAGATCTCCGGATCTGTCCCCCATTGAGCATGTTTGGGACTGGATGAAGCGTCGTCTCACGCGGTCTGCACGTCCAGCACGAACGCTGGTCCAACTGAGGCGCCAGGTGGAAATGGCATGGCAAGCCATTCCACAGGACTACATCCAGCATCTCTACGATCGTCTCCATGGGAGAATAGCAGCCTGCATTGCTGCGAAAGGTGGATATACACTGTACTAGTGCCGACATTGTGCATGCTCTGTTGCCTGTGTCTATGTGCCTGTGGTTCTGTCAGTGTGATCATGTGATGTATCTGACCCCAGGAATGTGTCAATAAAGTTTCCCCTTCCTGGGACAATGAATTCACGGAGTTCTTATTTTAATTTCCAGGGGTGTAATTATTGTTACACTTTATTTATTTTCTGTTTATTCTAACCCACTGGGAGGCGTTTCGAGTGTGTATTGCTCCTCGTCAAGGATGCTGGCATATAAAATAATTTTATACAAAAATAAAATTTACTTAATTAATCCAAAACTAACGTAGAAGTTCAGAGAAGCTCGACATACGGCTGACATCAGGAAAATTGAGGCAATTGAATTATTATAATGTATTTTATTTTAATCTATTGCCGCAAATGTTTCGGTTGCACACGAAATAGACGGGTTGATCAGCAAGAACGACAAATCTTAAGATGTCTCGTAAAGAACGAAACCGGTGAATATTGTGAAAATAAGTGCGACAATAGAATCTAATAAAAGACATTAGAATAACAAAAAATTATGCAGCTTAAATTACGTGTTGTGTTGTGTGGCTGTTGATGAAGGTGGGCTTGGTGGTGTAGGCTGGAGGTGGTGAGAAAGTGACGTCCATTGGTGCCGTCATCGTTGCTGCTATGATCTGGAGCCCAGAGTGGTACATCTTGTTGTGCGTGCATTGAAGAACACTGCCTTTTTGGGACACACGCAGATTTTTGTCCATCAACTATGCAAGAATCATCTGCATCAGACGTTCCGCTGACTATTTAGGCGTTCCAAAGGTAAATTTCTCCCGTATTTCCTACTGGAACCACTACACTTTAATGCTGTGTAATACTAGACTGTAACAGTGAACAGCGTGCTGCTGAATTCGATGAATTCCACTGCATATCACGTGTTTTTAACTTCATAGATGGATATAAAAATTCAGGAAGTAGACTCTGTTCTGCGTATATCAACTTTTGCCTGTTAGCATGTCGTGTTTTTGAGACGAAGACCGGGGAAAATACTGCATTCACCAGAAAATCACAACCATGCTGATCATGAACCAAATTCGCCGTTTTTAATGTTTCATGAAATATGTATCGCAAATTAGTGTCCTATCCCTTATGCTACACAAACAAGATAGGATGGATAATCGGGGATTTAAATTCTTCTCCCTCCCCCCCCCCCCCCCCCCCACCACCACCACTCTCTCATCACGCATAGAAATCATTTGGTCCGTTAGAGTAAAATGTTATCTTCTTTGAGTCAATTAAAGAAATTAATGCTTGCGTTGGGGATTTTGAACTACACAGTACACAAAAGGCGATGAAGTGCACTGATTTATCACATAAGTGCGGCGGTTGCGTCTAAAACAGGACTGGTTAGATAACTTTTTTTTCCGCACAAGAGATATCATTTGACGCCCCCCTCTCCCTCAGGTATTAGTTGCCTTCCTTGGGCTCTTCGTAAGTCCTTACTAAGTAAATGTGAATAATGGAAACGGTTTTTTTCTTATAATAATAACTTCCCGTGGATCAATGGTCTGGTGCAAGTCTTTCAACTGGACGGCACTTCAGGGGCTCGCGTGTCGCAAGTGTCCAACCGGGGAAAGGAGTTCTACAGTTAAATGTGGAATCTGAATCATGTGTCATTTCTGGCAACTTCTCATATCGATGAGAATCCGAATGAGATTCGATCCCACAGTCGCATTGTTTTCACAAACCCGCTTTACCGCTGCACCAGGACACCCAACGTTTTTACTTAGAAGTACTACGTAGATATTCTTTTTAACAGAAATAAATTCCACAATCTTACTCCACAAGCAATTCATTTTCGTTTAAAGTAATTCTCGAGGTCTTTAAACCTTTTGAGTGAAGGCAGCAAGAAGCAATGATCATGTATTGTACCTAGTTGAATTAAAATGTATTAGGCTAACGCACAAGTTCGTAGCGTTTTCGTTCTGCATGGTGATACACCAGTTGCTACGGGTTTAATTATCGACTGTCATTTTTGACCTGTATTTCACTCTCGCTATTTGAGTTTACATTCTGCCGTTTAGTCGTCTGGAGATGGTCATTAGAGCTGTTGACGCTAGCAAATGGAGTGCCAAGTGGAGAAATAGGAACGTTTCCGTCGTATTCTTCTGTTTGAGTTGAACAGGGGGGTGACAGCAGCGGAGGCAGCCAGAAACATTCGCTCCGTGTTCGAGGATAATGCCGTTGTACAGAGCCCTGCCAGAAAATTGTTTTCTCGTTTTAAGGAGCATCGTTTTTACATTAGAGACTCTCCACGTTCAGGAAGACCTACGGGGTTTGATGTATATAGTTTAAATGCATTAATCCACAATGATCCGCGTCAGTGCACAGGAGAACTGGCAGATGTGATGAACAGTGATCATTCTACCTCTGTGTAACATTTTCACGCAATAGAGAAGGTTCAAAAATCGGGTGTATGGGTACTGCATGCTCCAAATCAAAGTAACAAAATTCATCGGATGGCCATATCTCCATCTCTGATTGCTCGTCATCAACTGTCTCGTGAACATCACCGACCATTCCTATCCTGTATCGTTAATGTGACGACAAATGGCTAACATAAGGAAAAGAAAGGAATGGTTGGGTCCAAACAAAAAAGCAACTCCCTGCACAAAGACATGCGCATATTCACAAAAGAAAACGTTATGCATCTGGTGGAACAGCGACGGTGTGGTGTGCTGACATTTATTGTCAACAACAACGACCAGGAAGACAGCGTGAAGTGATGCTATTCCAGGTTAACGACCGCAAGCATCCAACAAGAAACACTACAGAGGAGTTAAGCTGGGAAGTCATTCCGCACCCACCTCAGTCACTCGATTTTGCGCCCTCAAATTTTTACCTTTTCCGCTCTCTATCGAACAACCTTCAAGAAACTTGCTTTCCGGATTAAAATGCGCTCCGAATTTGACTCGACAAGCCCTTCACCTCAAAACCACGTGGTCTCTACAGTCGCGGAATCGAAGTTGTCCCAGAGTTGGCGGATTGTAATAAATAGCGAAGGAGAATATATTAGTGATTATAAAAGTTTCTGTTAAGTGTGTCTGTTGTGTTTATTAAACTTACTAGAAAACGCTATGAAATTATGCACCAATGCAGTAATCTTTATTAGAATGAGTGGAAAGAATGAGAATATA